>NC_057421.1:22832500-24200833 GCF_019457755.1 Venturia canescens
TTTTCGAAAGTGTTTCATGAGCGACGACGCGAAAGCAGCCGATAAAATGAAAAAAACTTTTGTTCCATGTAATTGCTGGATTATCCCATGCATTTTGTGCTCTTATCTCATCGGGAAAGCACTTTTTTTCAGCACAAAGCTCCCTAATTACATATATATCACGTCGTATCTGTCTGCCTGTGTGTGTGTGTGTGTACCGATTGTGAAAAGAGAGAGAACAGCCGGAGCGCATGAATTGTAGGTTAGAGTTTCAACGTTTCTCCGAAGACCACGAGAGTCCGCTTTCGTCCTAATTATCGTTTATCATGTAAAAAAAAAGAGAGAAAAAAACATTCTCGTGTGACGTCGGAAATCGGCTGTTGATAAGAAAAAAAAATATGTAATGTGCATGTTAAATGAAGCTTGTGGCCAATTCACGTGCATGCACTAATAGCAGGATAGATAGCAAAAGTTTTTAACACCCTCCAGCGTTACACCCTTTGCGAGGGTTCTCGGTGTTTCTTTCTGGTTATACTTTCTTTGCGAATCGTAAAATCAGCGACTCCGTTTCGGGCTCTTTCACACAGTTCTATGTACCTATGCCACGAGCGATGTGGAGCGAACGCATAAGGACGTTGTTATTTATATGTACAGAGATATGTGTACACTAAAGTATATACACAAAGTGGCTTAGGGCAGCTGCAGGATAGAGCCGAAGTTGTGCCTCGTGTGGTCAAGTCATTAGGTACCAGAGAGCCCATCCATTTGAAATGCTGCTGGATTGCACTCTGTTTTGTTGCGGGTGATCGAGCGACAGACTTCTCGTTGCCCTCGCCAGCTCTCGTGGTATATTCACACAGTACACGTGGACTCGCTTTCCCGGCCGGATCATTGGGTTCGACACCGAACGGTAATCACCTGCGACAACATCTAACGATCTGGCTCAGCAAAACGAGGGAGATCCAAAAAGTGAGAAGGAGAGAGGGAGACGGGGATGTCGAGAGGCAGTCGAAAAATTGCTACCCGGCGTGGTCAACGATTTATCGTTGGGGCCACCCAAACGCAAGAAACTTCAACGAAATATTTATCGTCTTGCAGCATTATTAAGTATAACATCTACAACACCAGTATATAAATGTGAGTTCTCGTGGCAAGAGCGAGGCAGTGAGAGATGAAAAAAAAAACAGAAACGTTATTTGCTGGACCCTATTTTATATTCCTGCAAATAATTGGGCTCGTAATTTTTTTTTCAGTCGCATATATACGCAGGAAATCATTGAACGATTTGTCGTTGATTTTTTAAAGCCATTTGGGAACTCGCTGAACATTACTGTACTCCTGGGAGCAGCGTCGAAAGGTTGGGCGGTTTCGTTGACTCAGAATGCCTTTTGCATATTTATATGCACACATGTGAGATATATAATGAGTACGATAGACAATATATAGATTAACGGCCGCCGGATGTATCGCAATTACGAAGCTAATAAAATATCCGGATCAGGATCTATAAATTAGCCAAGAAGCAATCGTAAATTAAACTGCTCATAGTCCATTATATTACGCACATTTTCACTGGGCGAAAGAGCTCCATCCATGTGTGTGCGCCGAGCATACAATATCACCTGTTCAAAAAAAAAAAAAAAAAAAAAATAACGCTGAAGTTTCCTACGTATAGATACGAGCAATTTTCTATCAAGATTTAATTAATTAGATTATTCTATAAGAAATCAATTACCTGCTTGCCAACCTCATTGTTCCAGCCAATATACAGTTTGTATACGCTGCATCAATGTTTATTATCCAAAAATTTGATTGGAGATTTAAACTCAATAAGGTGCTTCCACGGTTTCCTCTATTCACGTAAAGTTTCACGTGCCAAAGCAATAAGACAGTTGAAATTTCCGTCATAGCATATATCCGACTCGTAATTCGATTGAGATTCGTCAGGAAAAAAATCAGAAAATTTCATTGCCTTGGCTCTACGGTGTTGCATACGAAATTCACTATATATCCAATATAAAAGTTGCTGCTGTTGCTGTAGACGTTTATACAGCGTTGTAAGGCTGCAAAACTGAAGTTATATTGTGATTTGAGTGTATATAGAACTATCAACCTGAGATGAGATAGTGGAGAGGATGAAGGATCATGACCGCGCGTTCACGATCATGATCACTATCACCGACACCCATCGAGGATGAGATTACGATCTTAAACCTCAAGACCTCGGCTTCCCAATCCTCCTATACAGGCTCGTCGATACATTCGTATGCGAGTGTTTGTACGTGTGTGTGAGATTGCATTGAAAAGTGCCGAAGCCATTTTGTTTTCCGTGTTCCACTTTGCTTTATAGTGCATCCGGATGGAACAACAAAACAGAAGGATCGGATCGCGTGAAATTGTTCGGGAATAAATGAGAAGCGATAGGTAATTTGCTGTTTTTCTGAATCATGTAATTAAGGAGATTCGCATCAATTTGGAAACTATTTAAAATCGAAAGTGTCTGATTTATCGAACAGCATTATTACAGCTTTTCCCCGATACTTTTGCAACCATCTTCTCAAGAAAAATTAGCGACGATTATTTCGATATTTTGGTTGTGAAAATTGGGAATAGTGTCACGATCGAAATAATTGTTGGAAATTTTGCCATTACTGACGATAATTATCAATCACGGCAGACGCGAGGGAATTTTCTGATATCGATACGATCAAACGTCTGAAAATATTCTGCTATTCGTGAATTAGTTACTACTTGAGTCGACAAGAAACTATTTTCAAGTTCCGAATTTGGATCATCGCGTATTTTCTCGACAGTTCCATTCGAGGCTAGTTATTGTAAGTCTATCTTTCCCCAATAGCTATCTTGAGGTGCTCGGATAATAGGAAATAAGTAGGTTTTGTGGAGATAAATGTCTCGGATAATTTAAAACATTTTTATTGCCTGACATGTGAGGAAAAAAAAAATGTGCCACTTTAGTTTGAATCCCTGCTGAAAAGTTTGGTCTTGCGTCATTCATGCAGTGTTCGTTTTTCTCCTATTAAGGTGTTTTTTAAAGTAGTATAAACGAGGTAGTGACGAGAATATTCTTTAAAGGACCTGGTCGACATAGAAAACGGAAATGCCCAAGATCTCATAAGTATATTCAGAAAACGCAGCAGCCGCAAAATGAAACGAATTTTAAAGACGGATGGGTAGATGGATGGGGGGCTCGGGGCGTCGGAAAGAGCACAGCAAATGTTCAAGGACATGATGCTGTATTGAGATGGAAAGATCCTCCTTCATTAAGTCTGAAAAGAAAATTGAATCTCATGAATTTACTTGGAGAGGAAAAAACTTTTGAATGTCTTTCGCTGATATAAAATATTCGTTTATGATATATTTTACGGGCATTCGTTGATATGTACATGTATTTCATTGGACCCGTTGAATCGGATAAAAAATGGGAAGGGCAAAAAGCCTTATTAGACCGGTACATCGTTCGGGAGTGGTCCACAATAAATATCAACGTTTTAATTAACATAATGCCGGATTTAATTGCTCCCCTGTATTTATTCGCGCAGGGTATACAAAACCGCGAGTCCCTTGGAGCTTCGAATATATATATCGTCAACGGAGACACCGGCGACAAGAATCTTAATTGGTCCTCATAATTACACGACTAACTGGTAATAATGCGTTTGAACGCCGGACTCGATATCGATCGAATGAAGAGTGAACACCCCGATGTGCTCGGCCACTGTGGTCACTTTCTTATCACTCCGATCTCCGATACCTCGAGCAATATTACCCTCGCTTCTAGTTCGATAAAAATTCTTGACGATTTAGCGCTCGATGAGGGGGATTTTATAAATAATTAAGCCTCTTCTCACTATTGATAGAGCTGGTATTTTTTTTTTTTTTTAAATTATTTTCAATCGTATTTTTCTGTCTCCTGGAAAGCGATAGAGTCTTATATGAAAATAGCATAATATTATTCTGTCACGAATGAAATTTGATCGAATCGAATTGTTTTTTTTTTTCTATACTCGATCATGCAAGCAGGTAGACGTTCATTTCAGTAGTCTAGTTCCACCATATCCGAAGTTATCGTTTTCGTGGTAAGAAAAAAAAGGGGAAGGAAGAAAATATGAGAAGAGGGTCGAAAAAAGAAACGAGAGCGCTACGGCACAATTTTTATCAAAAAGCCCCAAGGGGGAAAGCAAACCGAGACCTTCATCTAACCGATCTCCCGCTAATGGATTCATAATCTTAATACGCCTGTGCGCGTCTCGCGTGTCCCGGCTCAATTTAATATCGCTCCCTGCAATATTCGCAATATTCTTGGGCTTTGCTCGCTTCTCGTATATATTCGCCTGCAGTTTTTGTGGTGCTATATACGCCTCTGTAATGCAAGCCCGTAGCGAATTAAGCCCGGTTATGCTATGGTCAATATTTGGTCCACGCGGCGCGGCACGAATTCAACTTCGCTGCTCCGAAATTCTCTTGAAAATTCTCTTTTCGGGCAAGGACATATTTTTTTAAATTACATTTTTCACCGCGCTTTTTCCTAATCATTTTTTCGCTGCCTATTAAACCACTGAAATGCCATTTTCAGTGTGCGAGACGAGAATTAAAAAGAAAATTCTTAAGAATTAAAACAGCTTTGAACGCGAATACAGACTTTTCAATTCATACAAGTTGTAAGTTCGAACTGAAAGAAGTGAGCGCGTATAAAGATAGCAATGGAAACATAAAATGGATAAAGCGATGCGAATGGCATCGTTGGTTTGTGAGTAAATGAAAAAAAAAAAAACCGAATTAAACCGTAACGAATCCGTACAATCTTGGCTCAAACATTCACATTCGTTTTTCTTAACTTTCTTTCGTCCAATCCATTTTGACATTTTATTCGTTTATTAATAATTCCCATCAAGGTCGATAAACATAAATGGGATTTAACGTTCAGACTCATGACAATTATTACTGCTGTGATTTTAATAACCACTCGCAATACACGGGGCTGTATAATTGCGGTCTATATATGTGTAACGCATGGCTTTCGGAGTCCTGAAAAGCGAAGTTCGTGACATCAACTGTCGCGGTTTCTACCAACGTTGAAATTTGTCCATGAGTCCTGTCCTATAGCACAGCCTCGTTAAAGTTTTACCACCGTAGCGTTATTCAAGCCCGCCTGACTCGTTGATTTTCCGATCTTTCTCAACCTCCCTCGAAGCTCTTGTCCTTTGCCGCGACTAACCGCGAAAACACTGCACGAAAGCTGCTAACTTTTTACTATCCCGCACACGAACCAGAGGGTATCGATTCAATTAGGGACAGTTCTATATAACTAGAGTAATTAACAAGATCCTATTGAGAGGAGAGCTGATCAACAGGATGAAAATGTGGGTGCGCTTAATTACAGCAAACAATCTTGAGCTCTACAGGGCTAAATATGAAAATTCAACGGTAGTTTTAATTGCTTTGAACTTCCGGGCTTAAAAGTCAAAAGGTCAATTGAATTATAACTTCAAGATAAAAGTAAACCCGCGATAACCACTCCTATGCTCGATTGAATCAACGATTTTTCCACTCCACATTTTGTAACAATGCCTTCAACTATAAACGTATGAATAAGTCGATGCAACCCTCTATACGTGTTCGGTGAAATCGCTTTTTGCAACAAACATCCTCTGTGTGAGTATAATATATACGTTTTAACATTGTACACGAACACACGAAAAGCTCTGGAGTAATCGCCAGAGACCCTAAAAGCATCCACCGGTATGCTCTCGAACTCTGCCCGCGGTTTATGCTCCGTAGCCGTGTTTCCGGTCTCTATTAATGGCATCACAAAATATTCTCGAACCCTAACGTTCGACAACCCTCACGTAATATATCGGCTTATCGTATACGAAATGTTCAGTATCATACATAGGACACTAAGTAATAAAATGAGATGATCTAAAGTTGCTGGGGGAACAAGTTAACGAGGGCATATGTAACACTCGTTTTCGCAACGGTTTTCTATATTGAATTCCATGGAAATTATTATTTGTTTTTTTTTGTTTTTTTGTTTTTTTTTTTTTTAATGAAAGTAAACTTTTAATAAGCTGGATGAAATGAATTCTGTCTGTATAATGCTGTTTTGCATAATAAAGCGATTGGATATTAAACATTTTTCGATAAAGAAGAAAAAAAGATGCTGGAAAGCTCGATAACGCTATAAGGTTACGATGGGTAAATAACGAGAGTTATCGAGTTGGCATTTGAGGGTTAATTGTTGTAGTAGCACGTGCCAAAAATCGGGGGTTATAAAAGCTGCTGCCGCGAATAGTATTGCGCACGTGGTGTGTTTTGCCTCTGAGAAGCTTTTTCCGGCGCGAGAACCACGAGGGAGTGAGTGGGCGTCGATTTAAATATAGAAGTGTATGTTTTACCCGGCGGCTGGGAATGAGAATACAAACGTTCCGAGACGAATATGTCGTGTACCGCTCACTCTTTATTTCCTCTTTCTCTCTCCCTTCGTCCTTTCTCTTTCCGTAGCGTTATGTCACGTTAATAACGTCTCCTGGTCCCGAGTTATTCGCACGAGTTGAAGAGAATAACGTGAAAATACGCCGAGACGAGAGGAGTAAGAAACAAAGAGGGTGAGAGAAACTCCGAGAGGGTTGTGGGATGTGCATACTTTGAACCTCTAATTAATGATAGAGCACTGCGAGAGAGAAGAGTCATCACACGCTCTAAAGTCTCTTGGCCCTTGAGCGAAAGGGGGAAACGGGAAGGGGGAGAGGAGAGCTTGAACGAGAGCAAGAGAGAGGGCCGGGGATATAAAGATGGAAGGAAAAAGAAAGATCGCTCTAACGAATACGCCTCGCAGCATCCCGTTTTGGATACTTGAATTTTGCTGCTTCTTGCCCTCCCGTAAACGAGACGTAAGTCCGTTTACTAAATTATTCCTGCCCGTACCACCCGTAGTCTTCACGTTTATACGAAAAGCAAAATTGGAGACGTCTCTCTCGAGACCTTGAATCTAAAAGAGATGTTGTTATTACCCGATCTATGTGCCTCGTAGATCATTCGAAAAAGGACCTTTGATCTTCTCACGATTTTTTGCTGCCAAAGAACTATCACGTATTCATAACAACTGGTGTTTCAATGTTTGTATTATAAGCGTACCACCAAAGTGACAAGTCTACTTTGGTGGCTGTTGAATGTTTGGAATTCGGAAATTTCGATAATTTTTAAACAATTTGTACATCGTGTGATTAACAGACGATGCAATCAATTAGATTTCATCAAAGCGATGCGATAGTTGGTAATATTCCAATGGAAAACTCATTGAACAGAAATTCATTTTGAAAGCGATGCAGTTTGAATCGAAACTGAGTTTATGCCGTGTTTGTCTATAAACGTTTTCACTCCACGTTTCAGATTCCATATACGTTCCATAAGTCTCGAGATGCAGTCCAATTGTCAAATGAATTTATTTGGAATGCAATGGTTTCAATACTCTCATCGATGTCTGGATGAAAACTATATATAAAGAAATGTATATGAAACTGTATAAAAAGTACAATTCGTAGTGAACATGAAATTAGCAACATTGGTAATTTTCAACAGTTAACAGATGAAAATTCTCGGAATGAATATTGTTTTATTGTTCATAAATTTTACACGAGAACGAAACTATTCACTGGGAGATGTAGAATTTCCAAACTTTATTAATTTCCGCTAAAAATGCGAAAGAATTTCACGTGAATAACCACGAGGGAGTTGTATTATTTCGTTGAAAATCTGTAAAGCATGAAACCTGAGCGTTTTCAAATAACGCAAAAATTATGAAGCTTTTGTGGAGTAAAATGTAGCGTCACGAAGCGAATATTTTTTATCGATGTTTCGTAACCGGCGTACAACGATATCTCATTGTCTGAAAAATAATCCTTTATGCGCACGTGATCGCATTACGCGCTTGGCGATTACCGTCGGAAAATCCTCCCAGCGAAGTGCAGTAAATCGACTTTTTTTTCTAGTCGAAAAAACTAAGCTCATGAGACTCGCTGTTCAATTTATAGCGGACGATGGAAGAAGACTCATTGTACATACCCGCAAGCTTCGCAGCTCGCAAGTTCCAGCGTCCAATATATTTAGGCTAACATGACTTTCCTTCATTTTCCACTTCTCGCACTCTCCATTATTTTCAGTTTTACAACAAAGTATGAAGTATCATTTGGAAATGTTTGCCTTAACTTGATTTACTAACAAAATTTGGGCACACAAAAACTGGTTGCTTTCGCAGTAACATTTTACTTCCTTCAATTTGTTCACGCTTCAGGGCCCCGTTCAGCTTAGACTTTGGAAAGGTTCGACGCGTACAAAATAAAACGACAGTTAGATTTATTCGCAGCCTATAGGACCATCAACAATTTAAGCGGAGACAGGTTGAAAATAAAATTGAGTTTAATCTCATGAAATTTCAATGGTAGTTAGCTGGGTGGTCCACCGAGAGCGAATCACTAGGAGCCCTGTGAGATGCTTATTTCTATATATATATATACGTACAGCTGATGTATACAGAGGAGCAGATATTCCAAAATCCCTCTCGTGTCCCTCTCCTGATTCTGGATAGTTAAAGGAAATTGACCCAAGGGACTGCGAGAGTACGGTGGTGACTAAGCCACAGTGTGGTGCATCATTTACCTAAATTACACGTAACACGAGAGAGTTGAATTACGAATATGAGGAAGATGATGTCGAGAGCTTTTAGCTGTGCGGATCAGCGGCTTGTTCATCGGTTCAGCTCTATCAAGAGAAACGATCGTTGCATCATTAAATGAGCTCGAAAGAGTAATTCCCGGAAGGATCGGATAATTTTTTTCTAATAAAATGATAAAACACGTGCAGAGCAGGAATCGGAGTTTCCGCAGGAGAGAGTGCGTTACGATTAATTCAATAATTCGAGTGCTCGTTACTCGGAAAATCGCATCCGGAATCTGGGTCTACTGGCGTTCCATGGAATTCGCATTGTACGAAGGCGGAACATGCAGAACATTTTTGTGGTCAAGAGGACTCTGGGTACTGCATAAACGACCTATAAACCCTCGCATGACACACTTCGAATCCATCAATGTTGGTAAACGCTTGCGTTTGTACGTTTATACGTTACAACACGATCCCGTTTGGTCGCGCCTCCTGATGGATGAGTCCTGGCAGTCATGAGTATTTTGATAGCTGGACAGTCTGTTGGCTCATATCCCACGGAACAACGAGTCATCACTCCGGCCTTTTTGTAAGTCTCTGCAAGGCGTCCATCGTCATCGCACAGATGACATATCCGTCAGACGGGTGCAACTTCTCAAAGTCACTTGTCACGCTGAGTGAAAGAGCTCAGATATCCATAGTGTGTTGCAATACGTACAAGTTTCATGTACATATTTATGTATAAGGGTGAAGGAGAGAGAGAGAGAGAGAGACAGAGAGAGAGAGAGTTAGTATGCATGTAGGAAAGCGAAAGTGAGACAGAACGTGGGAGATAGAATACGATGTAGAATAAGAAAAGGAATGAGATAGCAAAACGAGCTTCGAGTACCAGACCGTGGGGGTCACGTTTCGTGAGATCGAAAGATCTTTCAAGTCAATGTCTCCCATTGCTTTTTCCTCTCGCTCCTTCTTTCTCCTTCTCTGTTTCTCTTTCTCTCATCCGTTTGTATCTACACCTCTCCACTGTTTCATCTCTCGTATACGGGACATGGATTTCTCGTCGAGATCGTTCGGATCAATCGAGATTATTCGCGCTCCCTCTTGGAACTTTTCGTGCCTCATTAATTTCAATGGTACAATCCGATCCTGAGATTCGACAACTTGTACATTGTAAAATTTGTTTCGCAAAGCCGTGATTACTGTTCTTCGATGATAACAGGAAGATCGAGTAGAGTCGCGATCAGCCTCTTTCCATTTTATCTTGTTAATGCACTTACAAATATTTGGAAGTCAAATACTATATGTACTATATGCTTGGTGCACATGTAAGTAAATGATTTGCTTGCTCATAGACCTCTAAGGAAATTGTTTTATGACAAATTGCTTTCAGACACGAATTGAAAGGGGGAGAGACAGATAAAGAGAAATGCTGTGAATTCCTTTCAACTTATCGAACGCGATGGCCAAGATTACAGAGTTGCGCTACTCGATGTATGACTTAACAGAGTCCGTGAACATCCAAAGTACATTTGCATACCTTAAACACGAAGCTTTCGTGAAATCATGTATCCGTTAGCAACTATCGTTTGCTCCTGGTAAACGTACTTCTGAACCACATCTGAACCACAGCGCCACACAATTCTCGACCCACGACAAGGGTTCTCAGTCCTTCCAGTCCTAATGAGAATGGGCTCAAGGCCGGGACAAAATGCCACCTGATATGTATACATGTTCCAACACTTGAAGCTAAACATATTAGTTGATGATATAAGCGGTATGTACACATGGACTATCATCGGAGGAACCCTCTGGGCAAAAGCTGCCCTTTTCTGAATGAGGGGCTTGGAGCATCTTCGTTTCGAATGTCCAGACTAAATGTATATACAAATATACATAATTAAATAGCGCTTTGTCCAATTATCGCTTCTATATCTGTAAAGGTCAGACTTGTTATCCATAAAACTGTGTGAAAGCCTTTCGGAGTAGACCGATGGGCCATTGAACAAAAATGAGCCAAGACCAAGACACATGCAGGTCGTCATTTGTCTGCCGGATCCATCACTATTTCCATGCATCTTCCTCGAGTGAATTCAGCAATTAGGATATTCGCTGCAGTGGGATAATTGTGCGTTGGCTTCTAGCTTGGGATGGCATTGCCGCCTCTAACTACAAAGGATGACGCTACTCGAGGTAACAAGACGAGTTCCCTTTTGAGTACGCGATAACTATACTGCGTTCAGGATCGTTCATTGAAGATCTGATCCACCATGTAGATGATGTTTTACAGTGTGATTCACGTTATAGGAGCTCGTGCATTATGGATTTCGTATTGTCCAATGAGGGATTTCCTCATACGCCACACAAGTCACGGGTTCAGCAGATCGCGACTCCCCTATCTGTTTCTCTCGGTGCCTCCTTCTTTCTCTTGTTTACTGCGTCTTGCGCGCATGTCTGACCGAACAGTGCTGACCGGAGCGAGCATGCCTCATGGCTCACACGAGACTGATCTTGACTTCCTGATTTAAATGTCTGTCTGATTGGTATATTTAGGCTTAATAAATATGCAACATATCAGACAAATACTGCTGGAGTTGGTCAGACGCTGTTTAGAGTGACGAAAGATCATCGCATGTCATTCTGGTTTTCTTTTTCTTTCTTCTTGACCGCTTTGCTTAGGACAGGTGAACCGCGGAGCAGCTGGTGCACAATTTACTTTGTACTTTTACCTTAAATGGATGATGGGCTGTGCACATGATTTAGGATCTCAGACTTCTCGAACCAGAAAGCTCGAATCTTCGATTGCGAGAGATTCGCTTTATTGGCCAACTAATGTTAACCCGGTATCGGCATTTTCTACCACACAGAATGTCGGTCAAACGTTGGTCTACATTAATGACTGAACCGTATTGACAACCATGCAATGAAAGATTAACGGATGTTCTGACCTTTCTCGTGCCATAATGCTTGTTTTACTCCTGCTTTTATCTTGCAGCATTACGATTCAGGGTGCATACGAGTGATAAATGTAGAAGGCTGTTAAAAGTGATTAAAACGATTATTTTTGAGACAGTTCTGAGGTTTCCAGAACTGTCTCAAAGTCATTATCATTGATGAAATCGTTTGTTGTGGAAAATAATATGATGAGACTGAAGTTTCAGGGGGTCCTTGGGAGCTCAAAATAGCTGATGATGCCCAACATGGGGACGATCGAAGGAAGCAGAGATACATCTCAACGCATCGGAAGTCAGTGAATATCAATGTTTTATAGAATACAGCGGGGTAGAAAATGAACAGGTAAAGTTCCGTTTCAATGTATGCATGCACTTTCGTAATCGTTTATAAATTGTCGAATTCGGAGGACAAGTGTTGATAATCTGGCACATTACTGAAAGGCTTGAAGATTTGAGTTTCCAATCTTTCCGAGCTTGAGAATAAGTTGCACGAAAAAGCTCTAGCCGGCTTTCCGCAATCCTCAGTCGTATTTTCCTGAAAACAGATCGAAGTAACACCTTAAAGACATTCGCCTTATGCGCAGCTTCCGAACGCCAGATATTCCTTTTGGCCCCAGGACTCAATCACTGAAAAGGAGAAGAGTCAGCGAAGTTATCTTGTAGAAAATGTGATCATTCGCAATATTGGGATAAGGACTTTAGCTCTCTTGCTGTCTTCAACAGTTTTGGCGATATGGAGAACGCGTATCGTTAAATTTCGACAATTAAAACTTGATCAGAACTTTATGAAGAAGACCAAATTTCTTTCGTACTCGAAATCAAGTTCAATACCCAACTCGACGGCACTGATAACCTTTAAACAACGCTTTTTGTCTTGCAGCATTTGTTGGTTGATATTGCATCAGACCCAAATATTCGCAAGGTCCAATTTCCTTCTCCATGCGCTTAAAGAGTTTAAATATTTGAATAATGGCAATTGAGTACCACTGCTCCAGTCATGAATGTGGATAAAAGAGATTAGATGGTTGAGCAGTTCTTTGCTCTCAAGAGGCATAACTAAGGTTTATTAACGATTCGCCTGGCTCTCCTATCCCTCTTCTCTTTTTCCACTACTACTGATACACCTCAGTTCGGAATGAGAATCGTATAGATATATGTACAAGTTAACTTGATTCAGACTGGAGGTATATCCGGTCCTGGCCTGTTAATACGCTCAGCTGGAATAGCAGGCGCTGTGTGTATTGCATCCTACGTCTTTCTCTCCTCGTGATCAGAAAAAAGGTTCATTCTCTTGAGTCGCTCGTGTTCGAGTCACTCTTCAACATCTGAATCCTGCATAGAACGGAAGATCGTTAGCCCGAGTTAAACACGCAATTCTATAACGTCTATCGTTCATTCCTTCGTTCTCCCGTTCATCTTCTTAGAGACTCCTATCATTCCAACATTCCAGCGTTCCTCTCCATTGCTTCCGCTCTCTCTCATCAATCAAGAAAAAGATTTCGATCTTCGGTTCCTCCTCATTCGCTTCTCGAATCCTCTAATGGCTGCTGAGATCTTTTTCCCTTTGTCATTCCGTTGCCTTTTTTTTCTTCCTTTTTACAATCTATCCTCTGTAAAACGTCAGGAAACGCCAATTTCTATTATCATTGACGAATTTTCAAAATGAATGCTAAGTGCTGAAAGGTGCAAAATAGAGAAAAATAATGTGAAAAAGATCATGTCAAAGGAAGGTAGCTTAAGGGCTGCTGCGTGAATGGACTTTACAAAGGGTGAAGTCCTGTTTATATAACACGCAACCTCATACGGAACATTTGGTGCATTCCTGACTTCGAACCACACGGGAAAACGGAAGTACTTCGTACTTGCGGTGCAACATATGCCTGACAGAAGTTTCAAAACGTTTCGTACGCTCCTGACCATCGAATAGTTTGAGAATTTCCAGAAACTTTTACACTTTTTTTTTCAACTCGTACAGGATCCTCGTTAATCCAGGAATGACATTTTTTTGGTTCCTCGGTTACCCGCGGTATGTGACGTTGGAAGATATATTCGCATAAAGAAGAAGATGGCGAGAGCAGCCGCACTTGGTGGCGGTCAGGCACCAAATTTCACTCGAACATCTTATGAACGCGGTGCGCATGAGGCTACATTCGAATCCCTCTTTCATTTCGTTTTTCTCGCTTCCTCTCGACATGATGTGAGAGAGTTCGACCTTCGCGGAATGTCGAGGTGTTCGTTTAAGGGGAGACCCCTGTGAGTGCCATCAAGATGAAAGCTGAAAATAAAAAACATTTCCGAAAAGTGGACACGAAAAAAGAAGTAAGATGCACCGAAAAATATGAATCTGGTTTCTGTGATAAGTCATGGGAGCTTAACGAGTTGCATTGAATCCAACTTCCGTGTCATCGCTGCCAGCTCATTTGTCCTGCCAGCGTGAAATTTCGGATGATGAGATTTCACACGAGAAAACCTAACCTCGTTTCTGACACGGTAGTATAAAAAGAAAGAAATGAAAAAGGAAAGAAAAAAAAACATTTAATCGTACTCGACGACTGTGTAGCTCTCGGGCTTTCGGCACTCGAGACTGCGAAGAGATACGTCGAGATGATTCAATCCCCCTGCACAGCCGAGGATCTGCCAAGTATACTATAGCACATTTAAATTCAACTTCGTCTTCCACTTCGTTCAATTCTGCCTCGGGATAAAACTCAATAGCGTCGAATGTATACATTTAGAAAAGCTCAAGGAAACCTCGTATGCTCCAATCCAAAGTACCCAAAATAAAAGGCGTTGACGCGTTGATTATTACAAATGAATGATTGTTCGGAGCGCTGCGATAACCACGAAGTCGCGTGTTCTAATTCAAATGAAAAATATAATGCGTGCCCAGACGGTATGAATATTGAGCTTCATTTTTCAATCGTTTATCTCAACGCATGCTCGCGGTCTTTCATCATTTCGAGGAAACTCCATAGCGAGAATTCTGACGAAAGCAATCTTGGAAAACTGAGGGGGTTAACGTCGACTGAACTATTTGATAACTATGTGTGTAACTAGACTAAGAGTTGGGTTAAAGGCTCGAGAATATATGCATAAACGGGAAAAAGATGTACTTGTTCGTGCATAGCTACTTGAACCTTTGGTAAAAGGAGACCTATTCGCTATATATTCACCAAAACTTTCAGGATGGTCTTAAAACTTCGGTAAACTCGCTTCGTGCTGAAGTTGATGCGATCTTGCGTACTATGGAATGAGACGCGAACGTTTGCTTCGACACCACCGCAAATGTAACTTTGGGCTCCACTTACGTTGCATTCGAAAAGGGGTAGATTTCTGCGAGGCTTTTGAATATACAAGTTTTGGTATTTCCAATCATATCACGTGCAAAAGAGCCATTGCACCATTCGATATTTTCTTCTGCTGAATGAGCAAACGAAAAGTTCGCGCTTCATCATTGTATCATTGAAATATCGCCGAAATGCCCGCTGCGCAACGCACATCGGGAATCTGGCAAATGTCAGGTTTCGATGATTAGACGATTCGAGAACGGTGATTCAATCATTCGAGTTGATAGGATTCGAGCCTCGCACAGTTTCATGAGAAATTATAATGGTCCGAGAAACATCGAATTATAGTAATAGGGTCGTGCATAAAAAGGCAGCGGAGCCTGGAAGAGTCCGGGTGCTTGTTGCACCTGCCGAGCAAGAGGGAATCACAGGAGAAGGAGTGCTGGCCGAAGGCTAGCCCGTCTAACCGGTACTGGTTTGTAAAATTCTCAAGTATGCACTTAGCCCAGCTTCGATGTGTACGTATACGTGCATATACACAAACGTCCTATGTTCTTTAGCCATACTGCATTCGCGTACAACATACAGGGTGTACCAGAACAAAGCGCGGGATCGGTGCCCCTAAAAAGCTTGGTATTATCGTTTTCACAATATGAACCCTCGGCCACGAACTATTGCGATGTGAGAGGAGTCGCGCCGCTTCGCGATTTTCACAGCATATACCGACGTCTAATTTGTCATTATGTAACCGGCGGAAACATAATGCTCAATCCGACGAAGAAGAACAGAGAGAAAATCTCGGGATGATCCTCCATTTAAGATTGGAGCGTAGGTGAGCGCGCGCGCGCGCGCAAAACCACCCGATGAAAATTTTCTCCTGCAGTTAAATAACGTGTAGGCTCGAGAGTTTAGCTTTTGCGCAAATGCATATGCACAGATATATACGTGCTGCATGTGTACATGCAGTTGAAAGAAAAAGTTGAGAGAATAAGATAAAAGGAGAGACCTGAGTTAAGATCAGGCCTTTTACACGAGTTCTCAACGAAGAGTATATTATTTTACAAAACGTACACCGGGGTCACGACCCTCTCGCGAAGAGGTTATAAAAATATATTTAACAGCCGTGTCGAACATATGCTTTGGAGATAGGCAATATCGATTAGGACGTTTCCTCTCGCGCTTAAATGCATCTTCACAGATGTGTAAACTGTTCACAACTAAATGTATATATCTAACAAGTATATAAATAAATAGGCATATACATGGGCATATGTATATCGAATATGCAAATTCCCGCGGGCATCGTTACTCCTTGGTACACATGTGCACCGATCGAATATGCCAATTACAATAATTAGTCGCGCCCCATGTAATTTCCATATTCCATTTTCATATACCACGTATACGATCGCGTTAGTGCTTATACGGATGTATTAAAATTTCTGAGAGTGTACACCTTCGTATAGTTTTGAATCGAAGCTTTCAAGGAGCCATAGTTTATCCAACTTGGCAAGTCGAAAATTTATGGAGGCTTCACTACTATATAACACTCCTCCTTTATCGTTCGAGCTCTCTTTATATTTTCTTTGTAATAATAATCGTACGGAGCGTAGTTGCGTCCCACGCGATCCATGATCATATTGCCACGCGTGTTCACTCGTCCAACGATTCTCTTACAGACTCTGTCTTATTCTCATTCATTTTTATCCCCGTCGCGACGTCTCGTAAGTTCTACAGTGCAACATTTTTTCACACGCTCCGACCTAACGTTATGAAATATCTATGTTTATGCTCATACTTGTGCGTACAACGGCCCAACCTAATAAGAGTTATCATCTATCCGGCACAATACAATTCCTTGGCAAATCGTAAATCATCGTGAGTAATGATTTGCTGAATACGAGGTTGGGAGTATTAGCGGCGCGCGGGACGTTGCCGCACTAAACATCGAGCGACAAAGTCGTGGAGCACGTTGCCTCGAGACATTTTCGAGTTAATGGTAACGCTTTTAAAAGGCGGATATTGGATTGACTTTTTACGCTCAATTCCTCGGGTTAATGAGAACTATAAACACTTTGCATGACAAAAAACACTACGCCGACAGAGAAAACTTGTGTTTTCGCTCTCGGTAACGCGATCGTGAAATTTGTTGTTTTTATTCAACGCTCCGCAGCAACCGTGGGACAATACGTTTCGCGATTGAGCTTTAAAACAATTGGTCAAACGATGCAGTCTCTGGAGACGCTTGGAAATCGAGGCAATATCGTTCTTCTTATTTGCCATTCAACTTCGTCAGACTTAACTTATTTTTCTAAACTTTTTCAAACGCTTTTCAATTCGAATGTCAGTTAATTCTCGTGCAATTTGGCAGAGAATATACCGAGGAGCGAAATAATCGTCTGTATTACCGAAGTCGTATCGAACTTTGAGAGATCCACGCTTGATCTCAGTGGAAGCAGCATTGGGTAGAGAAAACAGGCGACGACGTCGTGGAAGTTGAAGCAGGAAAAGCTGGAATTAGCTAGCGGTGTATCGAGTCTCGATCGACGATCGGCTACAAAGCATAGAGTTGGTACATCCGCGATAGTCTTATCAGAGATAGTGCTCGATGATAGAGATCCGGCACTTGAATCCTCTAAGCTGTGGATATCGAAGTGAAAGAGAAGAAGAGAGAGAGAGAGAGAACGAAGCACACACGCGAATGCAGCAAATTACTCGACGGGACGTGCCTGGTGTGTTAATGGTTTAATACCCAGCGGGACGACAAAGTAACCGCGGGCACGAGGCTTCTGCCTCTTTTGCCGAAGCAGCATTACTGTGGCTACTCCTGCTGATATTTCCAATTCGCAACAGTACGATTGCTATGATTATAAATAACTCTCGTGAATCCCGATGAACTATCGATGCCGACTCACTCGAGATAAGGATTGTGAACGTTAAATTGTTGATACATCCACATACATTTATAGGCTTGTCTCGAAATCTTACTTTACACGATCGAAACAGTTAACTTGAAGTCAGAATTTTTTTCATTGAAAAAGATTCGATTTATGTACATGAGCATACATCATATTTAAAGTCTCGTACATTTATTCCACTAGATTGTAATAAATTAAACTCACAGTTTAATTAAGAGGATCAGCCGGTCGGTATATCGTAACTGTGAGTGCGAAAAAACAGCTCTGTCAGCCTACGCAGGGTGATGGCAAAAATGGGCTGACAGAGCTTCTTTTTAATCGGTCAAACTGTCCCAAAGAATTTCGATTTCAAAAATTCCAAGTGAGGTTAGTCGACTGGTCCATACTCTTAAACTCAAAATTAAGAATTAGACTCACAGTAATTGGTGCAGGATGCTGTACCAAATGAAATAAAATTCAATTGATATTTCAACTTTAAATGGTCGGTACAATAAACGTTAAAGAAATTGAAATATTCTTTCAAATTAAAAACCAGTAATCGTAACGATTCCTCTAGTTTTTCGGGGGAAAAAGTTTCATTTAACCTTTTGAGGACCGGGATTTGAGAGTTGAAATCGCCCTTAAAAAGTCCTCAAATTAGTGTCTGATATCACGTATCAACTATATACAAAGTTCATATCACAGGGCGAACCGATATATCGGCTTTCCGGTCCTCTAGAGATTAAGCTGCTACGAATGAAATGACCATTAACACGATCAATTGGCATAACATATCGAAGAATCGACTGTTGAGAATTATCTCAATCTCTTCCAGTGTACTTGGATCTACGAGTTCTATATGCAAATTTGGTAGCCCGAGTCTACATTTTTAGGTGCCAGGATATTCTCTACATCGTTTGTGCGTGCAGTCGCTCATTGATCCTGTCCTCATTTTTCAGCCCCCGTGGGTTCTTCTTGCTCGACGATCCTTTACACACACTCATAAACACATGAATTCATGGATGTACGTAAACTCTCGAGTATTTATTACGTGTACGCGTACAATGTGTGTTTGTCATACATAGAAATGCACATCAGCGAGTATCTTTGGTGCTCTTGTTGAAGAGGCACAGAGAAGAGCCCGCATGAACGATCCTTCTCGCACGTGCACTCGCGACAGAGGGCTACCGTGCACCGCGCATAATAAACCGTCTCCTCCGGCACCATCGTTTCTTCTCTTTTCTTACTCTTTATTCTGCTCTCTCGCACCCTCTCTTTATCTCTCTCTCTCTCTCTCTCTCTCTCTCTCTCTCTCTCTCTCTCTCTCTCTCTGTCTCTCTCTTTCTCTCTGTCTCGTATCTTGGGATACACGCATACAAATATAAACTGCATCGTGCACAGTATCTGGAAGACCATCCAGCGGAGTATCCTTTTTCTCGGCCAAAAGATGTTGCGGATCTTTCACGAGAGCGAGCGTGGTTTCATCGTCGTAAACGCCTGCCTGCATGCCATTCTATACAGCGCATTATAATATATATTATTATGTACATGCGTTTATAAGGAACGCAGAAGCGTGATCAAGTAACGGTGAAGGTATAGTATGCGAGAGTGAGGAAATATACCGCAAGATCATAAGTATATGCGAAGAAAATCCTGTCGCACTGACGTTTCGAGAACGATTATGAGGTCATGATTTTTTGACATAACTGTAATTTTCTTTTATCTCCGAGCATGCCGATTCTACAACCCGTCATTATATATGCTTTCCGATAACTGCTGTAAGCCTCTGTAGATTATCGATCTCGAAACTGCTGCGTTGTCTCTCGTGCGTGCGATTTTCACGTCGATTCCCTCTTGACATTAATCGCGCGATGAGCATGATTAATTCTTGATCCGCGGACTGTTGGATGATCGCATTAATCGCTCTCTACTATCCTCGTTCTGATCATGTTACCGCATCAGCAAGTGCGATCAAATCTTGCAATTGTTTGGATCTACTGAAACTAACTCCCGAAAAAACTAGCTGGGACGCTTTACACGGTAAGATACTTCATTTTTGCAGTCGAACCGCGCAAAAAAGCGTTTTTTCGTTTTTTAAATGAAGAATCGACCATTTATCAATGAATAAAAGTCGCCACTTTTATTGACAGAAAGAATTGGTGAGATAGAAATCTACAGTCCGAGGATGTCCGTCTTCTTTGAGATTCAATTTTTAACTGGCTCCCTCTTGCCCAGCAAACAACTGCTTTAGCCGAAGGAGCGAGAATTATGAAAATCTTAAACATCCCTTAGTAAAAAATGTAAAGAAAGTATGGCCCTCTAAGTGGAGGCCATTTGGTTTTCGTCATCAGGGAGATGACTTTTCGAAGTACGCAGCAAATTCATATTTCTTAAGATTTAGAAGAATACAGCACACAAAAAAAGGTAAATTTGTGCCATGCATATGGTTGCTACGCAGTAGACACTCCGCATGATGGCTCTTGCACCCCATCCGTCGCTCACTCAGGTCGAAAATCGATAACACTCGATAATTTAAATCTTAGTTTTACGAAAATCTATTCGGCGTGTGACACGCAACAGACGCTTCCACCTCAAAAGAACGAGGCACTCGGAATAGAAAACTTCTTCTCACGTATTCCGTATTCACTTTTTTATCGATCCCTGAAAACCTGTCACTTCAACGTCAAGCTTTCTTGCACTTAACCTTTTTCCTTCCGCCTGTGAATTTTCTTTAGGGTTGCTAGACATATCCGCTCTTGCGTAGCATACTTCTGTAGTGAAAATTGTACGGGGATCAAGTACAACTGCTTTGTAGTAGTACAACACTTTTTCTGATCATATCAATTTAAGATTGCGATGATAAATATATCACGACTCCGAAAAGTTGCTTATTGCTTAGTGCTTTATTGTATTGGTTAATGAAGTATTGCTTACAAAATTCTGCCTTGCAATAGGTTTCGTTACGTTAATTCTACTTATAGCTGAAAAGCATTTTTTTCCTAGTTTCTCATTCGTTGCATGAATTTTTGAATAAGGTAATAATCGTGTAGCCTAATAGGACTCAAAGTCATCGGTATCATCCACTGTCAGAGATAGGCGCACTCCTCGTGATACCATTCGCAGCATTCAGCGAATCCCCTCACATCGGTAATCTTGTCTTTGCAGGGGGCATGACATGGCGCCTGCGCAAACCTGTAGCGTTATCTTCGCACAATATGCATCGGAGGGCTTCATTTTGAACGAAAATGGTTCTTTTAAATACGATTTTTGTTGCTTAGACCTCATTAGTCGACAGGCTTTGTCATGTTTATTGCATTTTTTCCTGATTTTCCGAAGATCATTATCTTGACAAACCGAATTTGTGCGACTACGCTTAACTGAAAGTATCACAAGGTTTTCGCTATTTTCAACTCAATGGTTGTTTGATGTTTTATAGATTTTTATTTCTATCACCAGATCTCATTAATTCGTTATTCGAACATAGATTTTGTGATAAATTAATAACGACATTTTTCCTACGACCCATTCATTTTTACAGTATAACAAAAATCCGTCGATACATATTTCGACTCGTTTAAAAAAAAAAAAATAAAATAAAACCCTTCATTAACACCAGAAATTTTGGAGCTAAAAACGCAATGAGTTATGGGTCAGTTCGTTCGGGAAGGATATCAACGAAAACTGATGGATCGAACGATCGCTCGTCGACGTAGAAGGATAACAGGTTGGGATTTTGTGCAGAAGATGCGGTCCTCGTAAGATCCTGAATTAACGAGAACGATGTTCTTGATTTACGTGGGCTTGCTGCGTGAACGGTCAATGAGCTGTATAATCCATATACAAACGCTTGATCTACTATCGATCTACGAGGGTGAATAGCCAACGATGTATCATGAATATACAGATGAATATATATATGCATGTGTATAGATAAATGAAGGATACAGCGAGGAAGAGAGGATGAGAAGAGGTGTCGAGAAAACACACACACGCGTTGATACGTGGCACGGTTAATCGTTATTCTCTCGCTTGCTTGGACGTATCGAGCGGATAATTAATAGCCAATCAGCGAACGTGTGCCTGGCTGAATGTTAAGCAGAATCCACCGATGCGAGTATACATGTATATATTTGGGCACGACAAACTCACCGCTGCAAGCTTAATGACCCAATCCATCGACGCCCCTTTGTACAACAAAATTATCCTGTACATACACGCCGAGAAAAGTTCCCCTTATTTTATTGCTCAGACGAATCCGCGATCGTCTTTTTTATCGAAATGTTTCAACCGGACTAGAAGCATTTCAATATGAAATTTAACTGATTTCATTCACGTTCCATTTTGCTGAATATGCTACCCAGTGAGCTCAAACCTTTACGGCCAACTGGTTGCAGGGTGAGATCAACTAGGCTGACCTATGAAGATCGAATAGCGAAAACCAAACGTCCCTGAGTCAAGTGTGCGCCAAGAACTCTCCCTCTCTTTTCGTCTCTTTTATCAACGGCTATGTCCACTTTCGTGGAGCAACTGGAACGTCGATTTTTTTCAAACTTTTACGGAATTTTGTCTCTGCATATGTAATCGAATGCGGTAACAGATTTTTCATTATTTTTCCATAAAGTTTTTGCTTCAATTGAGGGTACTTTGAATTCTTGAAATCTAATTCCCAGTAGAATTAGTTCGAAAACAGGAAAACGGAAACGTGATTTGTGATTTAGAATTGAAGGTGACATCGGATTCGAAAAAAAGCATCGAAATCAATTAATCGCAAATGTTTTGGCTCGTTCACAGAGGCCGGACTATATATCTTAAGCATTGAATCCCTCGAATTTGAAGCTCATTCGTTCGAGAGTTCACTACTGATAAAAATGACTTCGCGTATCTTCGCGGGCTTTGAACGTGGAATCATAAAACAGAAGGTGTGAGCACAGAAATGAATTTAGATAAGAAAAATGTGAAATTGGGGGCTCAAGGAACTTGATAATTCGTAAATTAAAGGGAGCTCTGGAGTTTGCGTTGCCCCAAGTATGCGAACTGCTGTACACACATTCCTATGTCTATTTATATCTATATATATATTGGTGCGTTCTTAACTAGCCAAACCGTAGAAACTCGGGCAGAGAGTAAACTTTGGCGCGTTCCGCGAAGCGTTACCGGCAGATTATCGAGAAAGCCTTTGGATAGACGGTGTGCACCCCTGAGGCTTTCATGAAAAGCAATCCAAGTATCGGGGTAGTCGTGGGTGGAAGCGGAATAGATCTAGGAAGAGGAGAGGCCAGGATTTCAGGTGCGATGGGGCAAGGGAGTCAAAGAGAGACAGAGGCTAAGTAAAGGGGTGAGCCCGGCCAGCAGGCACGCCGCGGGCGTTAAAGTTCACGGCCCGTTTTGTGTCGTTGGAAACGCGCGAAGATATCTATCTGTAACGTGTGTATAGTCACACAACGGTATGTAATAGTCCGTGTTGCTCTTGATTCTGCTGGTAGCTTCGTACTAGATGTACAGCCCCTTTTAGATTCTCCCTCGCAGTGCAATAGAAGCTTTCGGTATTTGCCGTGGTAAAGCACATAGCGTGCCTGAGAAACCTTTCGAATGTGTACATAACTTTAATGCATACGAGTACCACGGTGTTAGGTATCCGTTTAACAGGAATGGCTGTACGTGTGCGTCCTCGAGACGTGGACCATGCTTGTAAGTTCTGTCAGAACTTTGCAACGAGCGAAGCTCTGCGTTGGCCCACATATTTTTCGAATCGCGAACGAACACATTTTTTCCTAAATATGTGGGCAACATTTTTCTCTCACGATGCGCATTAAATCGATAAAAATATATCCACCGGGATAGGCGAACGTTGAATTCTCAATTAATTCAATTGAATCGCATATAGAATTTCCGATGCAATTGGGTCTCGGCTAGGAATGGATCCTCTCTCATATCCCTCGGGCTTCAAAAGACGACGATGAAATTCCTCCAACCCAGGGACGAGTAATAGAATCTAATAACTGCACAAAGACTTTTTTTCTCGAACTCCAGAGCGAAAAAATTTGTCTTAATATCGAATGAATATGTGGTCATTAAAATTGTGCAGATTGATGAAGCATCCACTCCTATATGTGCCCCATCTCATTTGTAATTCATCGACAAATTAACGTAGCAATAAAACACGAGAGGTCACGAGAAATTAGATGCAAAAATGTGCAATCATTTATTAACACATCTGCCCACCACCACCGTCTATAAGTAATTTCTCCATTCCTGCAGTCCAATCCACCATATTTTCAGCTATGTCGATGTTCACCTACATTCAGAGATGAATATTTAACAAACAAAAAGTGTTCACACGTGCAGGCTTTCGACAGTGCATCCAAAATGTCGTATACCTGTGACCATCTGCGTGTAATCATTACATATACATACGTCGCATGACATAAATACATTTTAAATATAGTTTATAAGATGTATTATATTCTCTGACACTGGAAACGTACCAAAATTATTCGTGCAAATACAATACGTATATAAACAAAGAGAGGGAGAAAGCGATCACGAACATTACTGCATCGGTAAGTTTGCACCCTAGGAAAATATACGCCGCAGCAGATGCATAGCCCGAGATAGACGTGTCTGCTGGGGAAGGAGAATTCTAAGCGCGGATAATGTAATGTTAACCGCAAATATTCCGTGTGCTCACTCACGTATACTGCTCTCCCGAGAACTATATAGCTTCCGTGCACACGCTTGCGCTTGTTGTGTACCAGTCTCCGTATGTGCATATTGCACATATCGCGCGCGATATATAATATGTTCACGATGCGACGCAGAGAGAATACATGCTATATATATTTTAGTGTCTGTGCGGGCACATGTACCAAAATATTGCATAGTGTATGTCATGTGCTCTACGGATGAAGCCGATGGATGTTGCATGTGAATACGTGAGCGTGTATATAAACGTCTATATATTTGTGTGGATAAATACGTAACTTGTGAGAAAACTAGAATTATACATTTACAGATATAGGGTTGGGAGGCGCATTCGGTAATGTAAGGAGAATTGTGCACATGGACGCTGATAGCGTCTCATGCATTTGTGTATGCACGTGACAACGACCTCGAATTTAAGTTTTGACGCACACCTCGAATTCATCAACTGTTAATTATACGTGGCATGACTTTCGTCTCGTGCACGACGGCGTTATCATTTTTTGTGTCCTTCGTAATGAAAATCTTCAAATGATTCTACGTATCGTTCGTATTTTTCAACTCTGAAGGAGCTTAAATCTTAACCCTACACCTCATGTGCCTTTTTTCATACCCTCAACCTCATGACCGGGGTTTGAACGCACCCCACTCTTTTTCTGCTTATAAATCCGGTCCTACGATGCTAAACTGACTTTATCCTACACCATTTTCTTCGTTTTTTTTTATAACGAAAAGAATGATGTACGATAAAACTAATTTTAATTGAATTTATATATAAAAAAATCCGTCGATAATCAGTCGATAATGTCGCTTGTTAGGACGGGAGCGTAGTTTGAAGTTCGCGTGGGGTGTGCTCACACCCCAGTCATGCGTTCTAGGGTTAACATTTTTTTTATTTTTTCTCATGCTTGCATGTAAGTGCAGAAACATTTTGCCTTTTGCTATGTCTTTTTCGTCTGCATAATATTGGTTCACTCAATCTGGATTTCCTACTTATTGTAATGTAAGCTCAATTTTGTTATTAACTGCAGATGCCGGCATGACTCAGCGTCGCATTCATTTATATCTAATAGGTTCATACGGTTACGAGTTACTCAGGATTTATTATTTTATTACTATTGTATGATTTTTTTTTATTGTATGAATTACCTCGTTGCCACTACTGCGCAAATTGTTCTTACACTGCATGATTTACTACCATTATTTTACTGTGGAGTCAGTGGTATTCACGAAGTTACTATTACATTTTTTGGTTATATTCAGTCATTATTTTTTGTTACATTTTTGTTAAAATTGTTTACTTGCACGTCTAAGGCAAAAATATTTCCGTCTGAAAAATCTATCAGCAAACAATAGATAATCCTATTCTTTGAGACTGAATACTCGAAAAAATAAAATACTACGAAAACGATCCATTTTTAGTGCCGGAGAGTCTGACTTACGAGAACGATGATGTTTGTTAGAAAGAAAAGCACGATCGTTCGAGAGAGCTTTACGATAGTTCAGGACGTCAACTCACCTGTAACAGACAGAGGAAAAAAACATTGAATTATTGAAACTCGAAGGAATGTTAATGCTCATGATGATCGTCGAATTAAACAGATTAATGTGGCATTTAACGACGAAAGTAACGATTTGTTATTATCGAGACTCGGTTTATTCGTAAATTCGTTGAGAGCAGACGCGGGAAGAGATCGAAGTCTTTCTCTCTCTCTCTCTTTCTCTCTGAGATTCAACGATGCATGGATGAAAGTTTCGAGGAGAGTGCGGCGCTGCAGGAATATATTTGAAGGCAGAAAGCAGAAGAGAAAATACGAGAATTGGATATAGCGTTACTCATCGAGACGCGAATCACTACGCCGAATCCACAGGCTTCATCTACATACATATATATACATTTATGCACTTATATATTACATGAATATATATAAATATATATAATATTCTCACTCAACGACTATGAAGGAGTTTCCTAGTGGTCGCGGTAGTTTTGTTACACGCTGATTGTTGATTGTTTCCCAGTGTAATTATAACTTCGACTTGGTGACTGACGGGCAACCACGAGAGAAAAGTCGAGTTCACTCGGGCCGGGTAGAACATCTACATTTACGAACGTATAATTATTAATTAACGAAGTAACGAAACAAAAAGTGAAGGGCTCGAATGAAAAAAAAAAAAAATAAAAATAAAATAAAATGGAATGGAAAAAAAAGGAAAACAGGAAAAAACTCTGTTATGTTTACATACAGATTTTAACGAGGTAGACTCGGGTCAATCGGATACGGTGGACTCTCATTAGTAGCATACTTCCCCTCCATTATTTACGTAATAAAAATTCAACGAAGGATTAAAAGTTAGAGCCTGTGTCTGGTGTGGGAGATTCGTTTTTTACGGCATGGAAGACGTGAATTTCGTTTAGAAAAAATGAACTTCGAATAAAACAAAATGCTATGATTAATTCCAAAAAAACCTTAGAATTCTGGGGGCGCAGTTTCCTCGTTCATGAAGCCAACGTTATTTTCGTCTCCCATTATTCGTACCGTTCAAATAATAATCGCGCACGTAAAATTGTTTAGTTTTTTTGTCGTCTCGATACCATACTTGGATGGCACGTGAATAATAATGGGGGTCTCGTATCAATATATTTTTCCTCCATCAGTTGGTTGGGCTATCGGAGATATCGGTTTCGTGGTTTGAGAATGTGTGTAAGAACTTATTCATTCCGGGCAGAGGAGAGTCGAGATGGATATTCATGTATGGCTTCCCAACGTTTAATGCAGCACACACATTCGTCGCGCGACACGTGCGTTGCGTAAGCAGCACACACTCCACGTAGGAGTATTCGTACGTGTATATATAGCGATGAAAATGATGGAGGAAGCAGTTCGCATTTACAGAGGCTTCGAGAGCAATGAAATTGAGAGCAAAAAGAAAAAAAATAAATGACAGAGAAGCACGGTGGTCGTGTGTCTCGCACGTGTCACGTGGAACACATTCCCGTCATCGTCGAAACGTCCGTCCTAATTATCTTGATATACGTTATATCTGCACTCGCTCGTGAGGCAGATCGATCATAATATTGGCGTGATCATCGACCTTAATATTTCGATACAGTTACACATGGCCGATTCGTGGAGAAAATTCTAGCGAATGAGAATCGAAAGTGGGGGTCCCCCATACACTCGTCACTGCGGTGTATTAAGGGCCCGATGGATCAACGATTATTTTTCAATCGACTGGAATAAAAACAAATAGGGTTATATCAACAAATCAGTTACACAATCTCAACAAATAAGTTACACATTATTTTAATAATTGCGAGAATAAATTTTAATCGTTTCTTTGATCATGAAAAGAGAAAAAAAGTTCAGTAGCTTTTTTGAATCACAATTAACGCATGATCTTCCTTAAATGATTATCTATTTATTGATAACTGCAGCTGTGTACTGTCCGATTCGAGGCTCACTTTTTGGCTGATCATAAACAGCCAGTTCGGCATTGAAGAGTATTTCTTCTGATTTCTTGAAAAGTATCAAACTCCCGATACTCTATTCAAGTTCGTAATACACACTGGAAACGTCCTCTGTCGATAAAGCAGAGAATCGTACTAAAGAAACATCCTGAGCTGCCACGTTTAAGAGAAATAATAATAACAGGAAAAATTGGAAGAAGAAAGTCCGAGTGTGTGTGTGTGCCCTTTCCCCGTTTGTTTTTCGAATTTCATCCTTGCTTCGGACATTTCGCGATTGCTTATAGATTTATTAAACGTGTATGCCTCCACCGTCTCTCTCCCTCCATCCTCTCTTTTGCTATGTCGTAAGCGGGAGACATGTGGTCGCGGCGGACCGCGAGAGAGAACTGAGAACAGTGTATAGTACCGAAAATGCGAAATTGGCTGCTGGATGCTCGTAAATCACGAGGGAACTGCGAGTGCTCCGGTTCGAGAGGAAGGCTGGGAGAAAGAGAGAGAGAGAGAGAGAGAGAGAGAGAGCGAATCGAAATCGATCCTTTCACAGTGTTGTGTGGAGAATTTTCGAGCAATCTATACCGTAAACTCGTCTTCATAGATATATGCGAGAATGCTCTCGCGTATATGTATAGAGTATAATCCTTGATGGGCAGAGGAGCCCTATTACGTTTCTGGCTTAATCAGTTTAAGTGATTTCAAAGGCGAAACGATCGCGGGCGAACGCTCCGCACCGCGCCAACAGGGTGGTCCCGGCCTACGTATAAGCACGTGGGCGTTTTGTCGACGTATGGGTGCGCGTATTGAAACGAGCGTGTTGCTGCGTTACGCACATGCGAAGTATCTCTTTCCGTTCATCGCTAACCGCGTCCATCGCCCCTTACCCAATTTCAAAACGCACGTCATATACGTACGAATACTGCATCGATTATTTATATACATGCGCGCGAGCACACGTACGACGGCGAGCTTTCATTACATTACCATACTAATTGCAGTCAAAGTTCTGGGGATCGAGACACCTCGAAATCCTATTGCCGGGCGCGAGCGCGCACCGGAACGATTTATCGCTGCTCGATCGCCGATAAAACCATGTCCGATCGCGCGCCCCCGCACACCCGCCTTATCTTTTGCTCATATACGTCGTATAATTCAGTCGTAATTAACGCTAACGAGCGGACAACATTATGTGGGCAGTCCCCATGCGAGAACGGCGCGGATCTCGAGGCGCGTTCTCGCGCGATGTGACGAGATAGAAAATATTCAATTTGCCATCACATCATGCAAGTCCTCAGTCGGGAATAAGATCGAAAATAATTTTCGGCTCTCGATTGCTTCTTTTTTTAATGCGAATACATTCGAGGACGTTTCTCTTCTTCGAGTTTATTAGGAAATGTCAGCTACTCTTGTTTCTTCGTAAATTTGACGCTCCTGCGATTGGAATCTCTCGGCGATCGGCCTCCCCGCCCGTAGCCTCTCATTTTCTCTCCTCCTGTCACTTGTTATATTCGTGTACAGAAAGTTCGTCTTATTTTTTTTTTCTCTCTCCACATCTCGTTTTTTCCTTATATTCGTGCGATAGCGGATGTGATCAATCACTCCGACTCTGGTAGCCGCGATCCGATGTCGCTTCGATCAGGCTAATAGCAGGTAGATATATGGGCGCTGCTGGGTGTACCGGCTTCTCTATATAAACCTGTCCTCGCTTGGCATCTTCCGGAATCGGACCACGAATTTATTACGTTCCAGTTGATCATTAGAAATAAAATTCGTGTGAAAGGATGACATCGCTCTCAGGCGGTGTACGAACCAGCAAAGCATAAATTAATGTATGTGTAGCGAATCATCCAGAAAGGTATCGCGGCCACGGGTTTGAAAACATTGGTATACCGAGGCGAGTGGGTTAAGATGGCCCATCGTTTGAAAAGTTGCGCAACTTCAGCATATCTTTGAGCTCTTCGCCGGTCAACTTCAAAAGGATTAAACAAATAATGGATTCATAGATAGTCAGAGACAGATCTCACCTGTTTTTACACAAGTATTTACAACTCTGTAAAAAAACCAAAGAAATTGATGAGAAAAACAAAACGACTGGTCAACTCACTTTGGTAAAGAACGAGAATTTATTGGGTATATGGAAAAAACATTGAGAAGCACTTGGAATTACACATTTTTTGTTAAAGTTTCAAACAAGAGTTTAGCGATACTGTTTACCTTTGAAGAAGCAAGTACGACACAAAAAGTTTCGTCTAATTTGTAGTGGCGCAATTCTACATTCATGCATGACTAAGCGATATACGAATAAATTTTTCATAAGGAAGAAAATGTGGGAGTGATTTTTTCCTGAGGCTCCATTTTGCCTCACTTTTTGTATGCTCATATGCTATATACATATTGGTGGAAGGTCGACGTCCCGCTTGGCTTCCTCTGACACTCTGAAACGTCGAACTGATAGATTTACGCTGAGCCTCTCGAGGGGCCTGTGAAGCGCACTATATACAAGAGAAACAGAGCCACTTTCGAAATTGCAACGTGCAGATTCGCGAGCGAGTGAGATTCCGCGAGAAAGAATATATATCTGGAGGAGCCTCGGGAATCTCTATCTTTCAAACTCTTTTTTTCCGTTTCAGAGCGGCATATACGAAAGACTTTATATCTCTTAGCGAAAGAACCTGGCAGACACTCTTTCACGTAGATTTTTCATCCTTCTGTCGCATTGCTGCTTTGTATGCGTTAGTATGAAACGAGGAAAAAATGTTTTACAACGCCTTTGCAGTGCCTCACCTCGCATATCTTCTATCTCCAAATTCTCATTTTTTCTCCTCGTACAGAAGTTTCCTCTCCCTTAGAAGAACGTATAGTAAATCTTTCCCTTGAAAACGTAACAGCGATTGATGTTATGTTTAATGAACTCTCAAGATTCGTCCAACAAAAATTTTCCAGAATAATCAATAAACCATAAAATCCCTTTCCTTTTTAGCAATCTATTTTTTTTCTCAATGAACTATACAAGATTGGAAAATAAAACTCAGAAAGGACAATTATTGTTAAAGACTAAACCAACACGCTAGAACATCAATAACATCGAAACTGTGACATGTAAATATATGCCCGGTTGATATAATTGTTCATTGTAACCTTTTTCTCATTCATGTGTCCCAACGCGTCGGAGCGACACGTCATTTAGGAACAGTGAAGAATTTTCACAAATCCAGGTACAAAACCAAATTTTTACGTCGCAATCATATCTATCTCGATTTTTCTCCAATTATTAGAATAATCCTCTACGTGAATTTTCATATATTGAACTATAGTTGTGCATTGTATTTTTCTCAATTATCGCTATAATTTGCTGGTAGGACGTTTTGTTGCTAAAAAAAAGCAGTGTGGGGTAAGTAGGCCAACAGTGGTACGGGGTTGACTAACACATGTGTCGATCTACATGAGTGCTCTAATTGGGCCTATACTCGAGGTGTGTCAGTAAAAATATTATATCCTATGTGTGAAAACTGTAATTCTGATTTTGATGACGAGGATGAGGATCAAATGTTCCATTTCCTCACACCTATGGATAAAAATTTTTTTTACATTCGCTTATGCCAATATTTTGTATTCATTGTTCGAATCATCAAATAAATAATATTGATAACTATCCAAGTTTATTAATTTCACTAATACATAGTTGATTATCAGGTTAAAAATCAGATTAAAAATAGTAGGACAATTAACTTATTTCAGCCGTGGGGTCGGTTGACACAAAAGCGCTTTTTCAAAAAAGCGATTCATCAATAATTCATTTCGCTTTAAATTAAAAAATTCCAGTTTTCATCCGAGATAGAGGAAGGTTACTTCTGTTCGAAACAAGCTAGTTCGAAGAAATAGTTTGAAAAGTTGGTCCCGCGCCATCTCCCCTAAACAATCGTTCCAAGTGTTTGCTATTGAATCAACGAAGCCTTCGAATAAGATTGAATGCATTGAGTAGCAGATTTTTTCCTTCGTGTGCAAATCATTTTTCGTCTCATTATGTTGATGCATGTTTTATGCTCATAAACATGTTGTGTGACACTACGTGCTCATGTATGCGTATATGACTGACCATGCATTTTTGTATTGTCAGAGAGCAAGAGCAGAACCCTCCCTGCAAACATGAGGGGTGGCGCCATACGCGAGAAATGATTGCCTTTTCAGGGCTCAACTATGCATGTGTCCCCAGCTCGATCATCGAACCACGAAACGGAATTATAGAAGAATTGCAATTCGGACTTGAAATGCTTCGGGGCTCCTGGTTCCATGATGTATTTCATGCAACATATGTTACATCATGGAAAAAATGTAAGGATGGGAACGTTGTGAAATTTGGGAAAAATACACGAAAGTTGAAGGTTGAAGGATCGTTTGCGGTTTTGAACTAAATACAGTAATTGGATGATTTGACCAAGTGGTTTGCGCGTGTACGCAAATGATTCGTTACAATTCCGTTTGTTTAAAAATCCGTTTGAAATAAGCAGAAAAGGATGTAATTTTTTTTCAAATGCACGCATGTGAAAAATCCACGAGCATGGATTATTCGAGTGATACTTAATTTTTTCTCTCCGTGAAAAAGGTCGACTCGTTTTCCTCGAAATGAAACGTGTGCACGAGGATACAGCAGCAGCATTAATATTCGAAGAATTTTGTTCGTTTCGCTTGTGTCGCATTTCGTGTCGTGCAGCGAGAGAGTTCCACATTTTTGCGCAATATTAGTTTAGCTCCGGTGCAATCAAGTATTCCATAAACGTAAAGTTAGCAGCATGATTGGATTATGGCGCTTGACACTCGCAGCAATTTCGAGCCAGACTGTTCGCGTCGCACATGACACACAAATAAACAAAAGGAAAAAAAACGGTAGCAGGAATAAAATAGGATAAATTTCGTTTGTGCACGTGGTATAAGATACTCGGAATACTTAATCCGGAGGCGAAGCCCCTGAGGATTGTATACGGAACATTAAGGACACCCCCGGGCCCCTTGGAATATTTTCACACTCCCGGACCCCTCTTGATCTAAGCCATTCTCGAGAAACGATGTCGCCCCCTCCTCCTCTTCGGTACCGATATTCTCATTTTTTGCCCTTGACGGTTTTCGTCCCCCTTTTGGTTCATGCTCGCGGACCATCGCTTCTGTTTTGTAACTATTTTCCGCTAGTGCGCCCCACGAGCAGGGGGACAAGTCTTTCGTTCTCGGAGCACCCCCGCAACTAAATCGACCCAGCCTTCCTTTCCGCCCCCTCAATTCCACTGTGCACCATCGTCTATGGGGCGTTTCGTGTCAGTTCGATAACGCAATTATATTGAAAGTATCTGAGTCAACCCTTTTGAGCAATTAACTATGATTATGCGCGTCACTATCTGTCGAGTGAAAATTATTCGATAAATTATGTGACTCTTGACGTCCAGGAGGAATGAAAAAAAAGCTGTTATGGTGCAATGATTCGATCAGTGGCTCCTGTTAATACCGGAGCAACTGCGACGTTTTTCCAGATGAAATTGCGTTCATTGAAAGCGGTCATGGAACGGCTGGAATGAAAAATCGGTATGAATTTCCTTCAGAACGATTTGAAAGAAACTTACATAGAAGGGGTTTTGAAAAATAAAATTCGTGCTTAGTTCTAAAATTGGAAATATTAATGTCCGTAATTATGATTCTCAATCTAGTTGAATTTGAGTATTTTATTTTTCTATTGCCAATTATTTTGACGATTTCAACAAATAACATCGCTAAACGCGTTGGATCGATTCGACACGAAACGTTCCATACACGGAGGAGTGCATGACTATGTATTTTTCAAGACGAAATGACAAGGGGGCACCGCCGATGAATCGAGGGGGCTTCGTCGATCAATGCAGCATTGTTGAGGGAGTAGGGGGGCGCCAACGACTCGGAATATCGTGACATACGCCCAGGGATTATTCTTCCGCGGGGGTGCACGTTAATGGGCTTGGGGTGCCTTTCGACTTTGGGGAGGAAGGTGCGCTCTTGCGTATCGATTGCAACGCTTGCATGTACCATTCTACCGAAGTTGGTGCAGAAACGGTTGACTCAACTGATGCGGGGACGAGGAACAGGTTCATCGCGATTTCAATAAATGCTCGGATGATCTAATAGTGAAATTTTAGTATTTCGATACAATCGGAGATCGCCAATATTTTCACACCCGATGATAGATTTTCTTTAATTTTTTTTCCACGAAGGATATCCTCTTAACACTTGTGTTTGTTTTATTCTTCAATAAATTGAAAATCTGAAATTCTCTCGACTATCTCTGACAATTTCAATGTCATCTCCTCTTCTTTGCATCGATAGAATATATTCGATAGAAATACGTGCGTATTTCACATTGTCTCGCTTCACGTCCGTTCTTCGATGCGGAAAGACACCTGTCGATTCTCACGAGCACCAGAAGAGACAGCTCCGTCGTTTCCAACCTTCCTTTTCAATGATTTGTCAAACTTCGGAGAGTAAATATAAACGTCGTTAATGCGTATACAAATATTCCAACATTCACCCACAAATTGAGGGTTATTATTAGATTTTTCTCAATTTATTAAGATTCAACATGTTTGAGAAAGTTAATTAGGAAAAATATAGATGGAGACTCGATAATAAATATATTTAAAACCACGGACGCACCTCGTTTCGTATCCAAGGAAACCAAAAAATATCAATCTCGCTTCTCTTTTTATAAATAGTTACCTATAACACTCGAAATAGAGAGGGAAGCGTTTTCTCTCGTTTCATTGAAAATGTAAAACTAAATATAATTCAGTTTCAAACAAATTCATCATATTCGTTTCGTAATTATAGTAGTACATTTTTTGAAAGTCTCAAGCTATTTTTTTTGTTAAATTTTCTAATATCTAGTAGTCGTAATTTGTAACTGTTTAACAAAAACATGATTTGAAGACACCAGGCAAACCCGTAGATTAATCAGAAGCCATCGAAGAGCTATCACGATCCTTTTAATCTCTGTGTCTTCAATTTCATCGATTGAGAATTGAACTTGACCATTTGAGTGGCATACATTTTGATGTAAACCTGATTCATCTTGCTTTTCGTTCAACCTCGTTTCACAAAGTAAATTTATCAATCTCTCATTTATCTTATCATTCCAAAATGATATATTCTTTTTTTTCAAACTCAATAATCGATTATGATATTTGTTAATTCACATAAATAAAATATTGTCAACGGAAACCAGGTAATATTTATTCAAACAACAGAATTTTAATGTTACGTATAAACAGAAAAGTCGAAATTGGCGCGTGCCCGAATCGAGCTTGGTCCGTTATACATTCGAATGTCCGACTCCTACTAGATTTTAGAAGCAATTAAAGAAAAACCGAGTCACTCCACGATGTCGTGAAAATCCAAGAAAATTGAATTAATTACCACGACGAGCTGAGTCCACGGATCCATGGAACAGTAAATATGAATAAGCATGAGATTTTCTGTTATCATGAAAAGAGCACATCCCCACGATTTACTCGAGATGTTTATAATTCTCTGATCCTCACTTCATCTCCCTCGACATTCTCCAAGGCGTGCAAATGTGGGTACGCAATCCAATGGTATTGCGAAAAGAGAGAACGAGAGAGCAGAAGAAAGCGAGGGGAAGTTGCGAGGTTGCAGTACAGCAGACTGCATTGCCAAAACGCGTCGAGTAATAATATTAATATGTAGAGAACAAAGAGAAATGTCGAGATATATTTTCTGTCCTTTATATACACACAGATGAAATAGGCGTGAATCATTCGGGGATTATCCGCCTCGTTAATCGTGAAAATAGTACGGTCAGGACGCAGTCGCTTAATACAAGTAATATGGGTATCGATTTCTGTGAAACAAAGAGTCGTAACTAGGCACGATTTAACATTGAAAGTAAGTCAGATTAAAGGCATTTTGTAAGCTCAAAATTTCATACGTATTTATAAGTACGTACATGTGCATATTATGTATATGAATTCGGGAATACGGGGTGTGAGAAGAGGAAGTCCATTGTACTGTTCCCGTGATTGCGCTCCGTGCTGCATCGCTGCATCATGTATCGCTGAATATGCGAACGTGCATTCATGTATTCATTGAATAATTGCAGGACGCGTGTGTACTTTTACGGATCTGTTGCGCTCCCGCGAGTATCGCTTTCTCTCTTTTTCTATCCCGTTTTTCGTCTCTCGTTGTTCGCTATTAAAGCTGGAAAATGTGCAAAATACTTCAGGCTTCTCTGTACAGGTTCTCGGAAGACACGAATGGGCCATCGCAAATCACTGATATAACTCTCTCTCCAGCCTCCGGGCTATGCTGTATCGAGATATTCACACTGTTACACTAACAATCTGACGAAACTCGCTCAGTTTACGGCGGTTGTGGAAGTTTGAGGACGCTGATTATTGCAGTCATTGCAACTTGTACACGGATAACGCTTGTTCGCCCGTGACAAATAGCTCCCTTGTATTTCGATTAAATGGAAACCACGAAAGCTTTTCATGGCTCTTTCGAAATAAATAATGTGACAATGCGAAATGAGGATTGGCTTCTTTCGTTGTGTAATCCTTCAAGTTTCTTCGCATTGTAAATGGCTATATAATCAACGGAAAAATGATTTCCCCATTACGGAACAACAGTTCGGAAAACTCTTGAAGATGAAATTTCGAAGATTATTCAAACGAGTTTTTCTTTGTAATAGTGAATAAAAGTTCAAGCTGCTCACAGTGACATGTTTGTGTCAATCTTCAGCGTGTGCTGTCGAGAGCTAAATCCTTTAATACGCTCCTCGTCATGATAAGGCAGAAGTTTCGGAGCGTGGATTGTGAGACTAACAGAAATAAATCCCGCAAAGCTGGTCAGAGTCTCACTTCGCTAAGCCGGAGAGCAGTAAAATAAGTAAAAACTGGCAAGAGATGAGGAAAGGGTTTGATACTCATTAGGGACTTGTGAACGTCTGACAAACGTCTCGATCGGACTTGTTCGCGCGAATAAAGACTCGTTCAATCGTACACGTTTGTTCCAGCGTTGGAATGTGCGCGTGCGTATTTGTATGCGCGTATAAATAAATCTCTGCACAATCCGCGTGCATCATCCACTCGCTATCGTCCCTTAGATCGTCTCGTCTTATCTAAACTGTGATCTTTTCTCGTTTCTCTATAGCGCGCGCAGCGAGAGACGTTAATTATTATCTTACGGTATATATAATGATACGGAAGGATGTTTAGGCGTTTAGGAATTCAACTATATATACGTATTCGTCGTCTCTTTGCGCTGATTAAATCGGCATTTGCATTGGTCACGCCGATTTATCAAGAGATATTAAGGTACTTTGAGTATATACGTGAAAATCCTCGTGGGTGGTAACGATCCCATTAAAAGATCATGTGATTTTTATCAGCCATTGCGGAAATACACACTCGGGCTGTTCGGCATAAAACTGTAATTATATATCGTAAGTGAAATTCCGATAAAGAGGGGACTCGCGGAAGTCTCCAGAAAGCTTTAATTTCTTCAAAGACTCGTAAACGTTGGTGATGAGGAAATTTGCAACATTCTTAACACCTGAATAATCAGAATAAGTTGCATCGTGCTATACATTAAATGAAAATGGCACTGGTGAGATGAAAAAAAATCATTTTACGTCCGTAACCACTCAACCGGATTCACATATCCAGTTTTCATCGCGTCTACAAACGTCATTTGAATTTCGAATTCGCAACTCCCTGCCTCGCTGTTAACAAACAATTTACAACCCCCCGTTCGTATTAAAAAACAGGATAATAATAAAACCAGTTGAAATTTCAGATTCGAGTGACGGCTGCTCGCACTGAAAGTTCCTACTCTGAATATTACGACTCCGTGCCTATATCAAAGTGTAAACATTAGTTATATCGTAATACATATTTCGATCAACGCACTCCACGGAGTCGAATATTGCGGGTTAATTTGGAGCTATGTATGAGAATATCTCGCATTATCATATAGACGAGTATTTCGCCTACCGTTATCAGCAGACCCCGTTCCTTCGTGAGCACACACACACACACACACGCGCGCGCGCGCGTATACGCACAAACGTACTGAGCGTACGTCGAGCAACTCGGCTACTGCTAGAATTGAGCGTCGCTCCAGTGGTCCAACTCTGCATCACACAATACTATGCACGGCTCGTATATATACGCTCGTGTAATACGCACGTGCGTGCACGTGTCCCTCGTCCCTGCTCGATTGGCAATCGTGCCTCAGAGGGAATTTCTCGGTGGTTACATTCGGGGATCCTTCTATACCGAGTCTGTATCGCGTATATACATATTTAGATGTATACGTTACGAAATACTATACGTTGATGTTGCTGATGTCGATATGGTTGCATGAGAATGCGAGGGCGGGCATCGAAAGAGCTCTTGCAACTTCCGACGTCGAAGTGACGAACGTTCAACAAGGACTCCGCGTCTCTTGAGGTGTACGACGCTTTGCTTCGGAAATTTCTACGCATATGCATGTCTGGGAAACGTTGAACTTCAACGGGATCAAATGCACGCAAACTTCATGTGCATACACTTACGTTCGTTCTAAGAATATTCAATCATACTCGGGTGTGTGTACTTGAGGTAGTTTGGACTCCGGAGCTGAGGGTAGAGAGTCGAAGTTTTTGGTTTGAGTACGGTAACAAAGAAAATACATTGGGGCTCAGAAATCTCTATGCTTTCGACAAAATATCAGGTGGAAATCTTCGCACGAAAAATTTTACCGGGGTTTCCATCTGCAATCCGATTTGAGGACTTAAATTCTATTGTTGTTTACGAAACACAAAGAATTTATTGATTTTTTGCAGTTAATGCAGTCGAGTCGAAGTCGACTTGGGGGATGAGAGTTTATAAAATATGCAGCGGTACCAAAGTAATGGAATTATGTTTGTCCAAGCTTCTCTTGCAGGGATTTTTAAAATAGATCGCCAACTACTCTTACTGGGAAACCCATTCCAATGGCTGCCCCAGTCTCCGGAGACTGGGGCACCGCCGTGTTCTAACTCCTCTGAGAAATTTTCCAAGCAATTCCGTTTCCGATATATTCAAATTCGTCTATTCGCGAAACATCGACAAATACGGTTACTAGAAATTACATGAAAACCTCTGATGCACTATAAATAGCGAGACCTCCTTCCGATACTTTGCTATCTCGGTTTATACAGAGAATCAAGGGAAAAGGAAGCTTCTGAATACTTCAATTTTGCGAAAATTCGAAAAGAGCGTCTTCGCTCGAGAGGCGAACAATTTTCAAGGATCCTCTATCCCTGGATACTTATTCTTGACAAACGAGAGGCTCTGCGATGATTTACCATGAGGGAATCGTATCACAAACGATTCATGAGTTATAGAAATTCGAGTGAGCTATTGTCAGGATAGTGAATAAAAAGGGGGGGGGGGGGGAGAGAGAAAAATCTGAAAGGGTAGCTTATCACATTCATCCTTTCTATTTCAATGTTTCTGTCGATCGTATTCCGTGGATAGGAAAGATGTTAGAGAAGAAGCACTGGGATGAGTTACCAAAGCAGACGGGAAAGCCGCTATCCAAATTTTACACAAAGGCGGGTATGTAACTTGCAGGCAGATTCAGAGACGCAAGCTCAAAGTTATTTTCAATTTGCAAAAAAGGATGCATTCGATTCCTCTCCAATTCGTTTTACAGAGAGAGAGTGAGAGAGACAGAGAATTTTCTATCAATAGAAAAACGAGCTGCGTTCTATTTTTTGCTTCGCACTTTTATTCTTGGAAAATATTCGGTATTCATAGTGGATTTTTGCTCGAGTATAAATGTTCTGGAATTTTCAGTCCGACGATAAAACCAGTCTCAGAGATTTCGATGTATTTTTTTTTTCCACAGGGGATTAATTTCAGAGAAAACATTGTTGCAAAAAGCTTTACGTTGCACTAGTTCACATTTTATTACGCGAGTTCCATGAAGGATAAACCGATGTACATACGTAACTGAGAGGGTGAGAGTAAATTGCATAGACAATTTCATACGGGAGTGAAGAGAAAAAAAAATTCTATTCAAATATGATATGTTTCATAAACGTAACACTCTGGAAGAGGAAAAATAAAATTGTAAACCGCATCAACTTTTCGTAGAAATTTAGTGTCGGAAACCGCGAGTTTCCGAGTGGGAAATGTTGTTTTCCCTCCTACTGGGTCAATCTCCATTACGAAACCGTTGCACAGCCTTGACAATTGAAATACTTTCCTCGTAGGTATATTGAAAGTATGAATCGATACTTTTATGCGCATTGTTTTCAACGAACTGTATCTGGGCCAAACTTTTCGCGAAGAGCTTTTCGAGGCTTTAAAGTTCTCCCGACGCATGGGTATACACGTGAATGCTGCGACTCCGGGAGGTCGAATACCCAAAAAATCGTTTCCCACAATCTCATAATGACTAAAATAGAAGGAAAAATAAATCGACTTGTGTATTCCGTCAACTTAACAATGTAAACAAAGACACGTACATGGATATAAACGGAGCAGCATTATCAGCATGCTGCCGGTGTCTATTAGCCAGGCTAACGAGAGTATACTCGGCGAGAGTTGCGCTTGTCGCTGCTCTGCTTATACTTTACTCTTTTTCAATCCCTCTTGGCCACTTGAAGCCTGAGTATACGTACACGTTTATTCGAGTGAATGGGGGAAAGGGGGTACAAAACACCAATCTCCCCCAGTGATCTTCTTCGAGCCTTGGGGAGTTGGTGCAGCCTATTCGTTCGGCATACTCGCTGTTTCTCCTGTGTTAGGTGAACGGAGAGAAAAGCAGCAGCAGCAGCAGCAGCAAGTGAACAGTTGGTGAGAGAACTTGGTAAAAGGCACGAACAGAAACGATGATCTCTTATCGTTATTTCCTCCTTTTTCTTCTATTTTCCTTCCTCCTTTCCATCTCTCTTTCTCTCCCTTTACTTGCCACGATTCTAGGGCTCACTCTCCCGGCACTCTCCGAGCTACCGTTTTCAGATTAGCATCTTTTATATGCTTAGCACACATGTAGCACAAAAGCTTTCCTTCCTCCATCTCTCCCACAGCTACCATCCCTTTTTCTCTTTCTCTCCCATACGCATGCATATTTCACGCACTACCTGTTCAAGAAACTTCTCTATACGCCGGAGAAAACGTTTCTCCGCAGCGTTCATTAACCTGCAGTTATATATCTGCGTATCAGTGAATATCTGTATTCGTTCATTATGCATGCATATGCATAAAAGCGTCAAGTCGTACGCGTGTACGAGGAAGAGATGACAAAGAATTTGAATACAAAGTGATTTATACAGTGTGTCTCTTGAAAAGTGAATTTTCGTTATTAATCGAGTTCTCGTGACAATTCATCTCGAATTTATTGGGATGGTTTCGAGATCGCGGCGATTCCGTTGATGCTGAATTTTGAAAGTCAAATATCGTAGAATGATTTCGAAACCAACGGAGATTGAGGCAAGTGGCTCTCCCTATGAATAGAGAATCTCCCTGCGAATCATTAAATCGCCCTCATTTTGAAGGTTTAGTTTCACGAATTAAATGATGCTGTGCACTCTTATTCCCATATGAATACCGGAATGAAGTAGGGAATACATTGCCTGGATCTCTCTATACATTCAACGTGCGACACTACACGTTACGCATAAACATGGGAAACACATCGGATTCAATGGGTTTGAGAGCAGAGGCAATCCCTTCTTGCGCATAGGCTCACACACACACACATACGTCAATGCTACTCCCTTAAACACCCTTCTCATTTAGTGCGTTCACATGGTGGAAACATGAGAGAGTAAGGAAGAGAGATGCGAGCTTTGGCAGGGAAATTTACAGGTTGGAGAAGCAAACGATGTCCGAGAGATCGCAGAATGTGAGGAAAACCGAGCGAGCAAGAGAGCCTGCATGCTTTTGATTTTATCTTCCCAATTCGCTTCGGATATGAGGCTCTCTTCTCTCTGAAAGCCGATTCAACCTGAGTACCATCGTCGTAATGCCTTAGCAGTGACTATTCCAACGAATATATCCACCGCCGGTTGCGTGTCTAGCGACCGTAGAGACGTAAGTTACACAATTTCTATGAGTCGGATGCCTGCACTTACGCCTTCTCACCTCTCCATCGAAACTTGTTTATGTCGATAAGCTCACTCGAGTCCGTCTGTTACCTTCGTATTCGTGAACCGAATAGTGGTCTGCTGGCTGGAGGAGCAAAGTAACATTGGCATCTAATAGGAGACATAGAAAACGTAGCATCCGAGACCGGGTAGCGTGAGGTACCTGCGTGTAACAGAGTCGAACGACCATCAGAAGTAAAAGATCGCTGGTAACGACGTAAACGGATATCATTGTCGTTCGTTCACCGTAGCTTTTATCTCGTTCAGCAAACGCACGTTATTATTGCATTGTTATGCCTCTGTAAGGACGAAGCTTCCGGATGTCGCTCCGACATTTTTCACTCTCTGAAAACATTTATCGTGTCTCACGTTTGAGCTCTTGGATTCCTATTACTGGATGCGCTATCTTTCAGCATTTTAATTAATAGATTCTTCGCAAACAGCCTCTGCTCGAGGAACCCTTTGAGTTTCCGAACACACGTGAGAATGCAATTCCCAATACTCGGTCGAGCAAAAGTTAATCTAAATAAAAAATAAAAAAATAATCTCTTCAATGCGGTATCAATAACCGCGAGCTTAGCAGATCTACTGAATGCAGTCAGACACGATAGCTTCAATTTAAAAGCAATCGAGCAATTACTCCAAACGCCGGGATTCACGTGTGCGATCAACGAATAGTTCATTGACTCATATATAAATCAAGGAATCATTGATGGCTGAGCGAAGCATCGTAACGTTGCGCGGCCACCATTGAGAGGGTCACACTTATAAATTATAGAGAATAATGACGTCGCGTCTAGTGTCTCCGTATGAAAATAGAAGCGTGAATAAACCGCGTACAATCTGTCTTGACGTCGTCTACGTTCGGGATTGCAGACGCGGCGCTATATCGTTTGATTATGGCGACGATAAGACGGCGCGCACTGTGCCCACGAAGACTCTCATTCTACATCCGCATTTATTCATTCGTAAACGCATGCATATATACGTACGATTATATCTGTAAGTGCGACCGTTAACAAGACACGTGAATAAGACATTTACAATTTTATGTGGATACAGGCACACGCGTGCATGTACCACAAGCTTTTTACATATCGCCAAGCGCGTATGAGTGCAGATTAGAATAACTCCAATGTCTGCATTATAACACTGAGAGTACTGTGGAGCCAGTTCTGAGCGATGCATCAGCGTCTCAAACGCTTTCGCGATATCCACTGGATCGTATATTTTATCCACGCGCAACATCATTTTCATTTGAATTTTTTTCTCTGCCATTCTTTATCATCGTCAGACAATTATTCATGTTTATTTAGTCTCTTGGCACTTTGAAGCGGGATGGCAAAACTATATACGAATGTTAGTCTCTCCGGAGGGGATACGCATGAGCGATGAAACGAGAAGCATTGATTCAATAATAATGACGTTATGACGAGGCGACAGACGAGACAAGGTGTCGTGTTATCCACGCTGCACGTATATATCTATCCACACCGACGCGCGAGCGAGGGAAGGGCGTCGTTTTATCCGCGATCCTACAATGCCGTTTTCCTCGGTAAATGTCATTATGGCGTAGGATTATGTAAATTTTCTCGTTATCCATTTCGCGGGGGTTGCATCGTTGCGGCAAGCGACGACACCGCGTTACGCTGTGTCGTTGAGCGAACAAGAGAGGGCGCGCTTCTTTCGCTCACATGACTAACCTAGTTTAATGTGGCTCTCCCTCTTCCTCTCTCTCTCTCTCTCTCACCCGCTTTGTGATTTAATCTCGATGTTACCTATAGTTATTTTAGCCCGCATCGATGCCTCGAGAGCCGAAGCGAAAGCCACGTGAAAAGTTGCCACTCTTAATTCTCTCTGTCGCGGCGTGACGCGCGTTTAGGTCCAGCGGGTAGAAGCGCGTCAACGCGTTCTTTTGTGAGATCACGTAACATAAAAAGCGGGGCCTAGTGAAAATAATACGTGGCTTTTATTCGCTCTTCTACGTACTTTATACGCGGGCGAGAAATATCGTGAAAGTCCCGGGAACACGCTCCATTAATCATTCGTCAACGGTCCGAGAGACGGAGGCTTATCTTGCTTTTCTACGTCGTAAATTAGGGGGTTTAACGCTTCGATGAATTTATACAGGAGTTACCAATTAGTTTCAACCCCGACTTATTTCTCCAAGGCAAAAGAGCATTATTAAAAAACTAATAATTCGCTCGTTCCAAGTAAAGTTTACGAAATTTATTAATATTCATTTGTTAGCTTCAACGAGACGGGATTATTTTTCGCTGATAGAGCATAATCCCGTTTTAATTTCGTCATTCGTTTGTCATTGGATTGAGATTTTATATCATCGTTTTAAATCTCATGGAAGTTGGAAAATAACCGCAGAGAAAATCTCATGAATCTTCGTCCTTCATACCGTTTTTCATTTAATGCGCTCGTCACGTAGTTAAAAAAGTGGGCTCTTCGGTTGTGCGCGATTAACGAATCGTGCTCGTGATATCGACCGAAAATACAATTCCTCCATTTAAGAGAAGAAGAGAACGAGAGAGCCGAGATTGAATTCACCATTTTATTTATGGCGTCCGGGTCTTTGAAACACGATTGTCGTGCTGCATCTCGTCCTATGGAATGCATCTCCGTTCCATCGGCTCGCCGTCGGACGAATTTACCGAGTGGTTAAAACAAACAACGAATATGTGCGCGAGAAACGGGGTCGAGAACGAGTTCTTGCTCTGTGATTAATTTATGCGATGTGCGCATCATTGAAAAATCAGGAGAGCGTATACCGAAAGTCAAAGAAGGGGATAAGTAAGTTCGTAGGTTATTCCGTGTCGTTGACATCACGAGAAAGAAAAAAAACACGGGGAATTTCGATCGGTAGAAGCAGCAGGAGATTCTGCAGTCTTTGAAGTCTTGCTTCGTACTACGCAGCAAGAACATTTCATCAAAACGTTGGATTTTGTTTTATGAGTACTTACAAGTTTTTTACAGATAGAAAGGAGGCAACATTCGAGAAATTAGAAGCATAAACTCTGCGTTTATTAATAATTAAGCATGGAACTGGAATTACTTTTGATTTATAGAAATGTAAATTTCATTAATGAACGTGTAACCCTTGAGTCGTACGTTCAAACATTTGAACATCAAATATTATTGTAGAAATTGATGAAAAGCACGTGGACGAGGAATGCTATTACGGACTGAAATTTTACTGAAATTTTTCCAATTGAATAAGACGATTCATGAGACAAGCATCGGAGAAAGTCATTTGAATAAAAATCATTCGCTCGATCATACGTATTCTGTTTGTATTCGAAGTCCGGAGGTCCACCAGAAAGGGGTTCACAACCCAACGAACAGGTCTCCACGAGTGACCAGGCACGATGTATGTATGTGCGTCATGCATTATACACACATACATGGATACTTCGTACATTTGAGAAGACCTCGTTCAATCCATTCGACCATAAATCTTCTAGTTGGCCGAAGCTCGCGGACGAAGAAGTTTCGACGCGTATAAACTGTAATTAAGCCCCGGGTGGCATGGAGAAGAAGAAGAAGAAGAAAGAGAGGCAGAGAGGGAGAGCAGCCCACAAAATGGACCGAGTTTCATAATGTGTAGCAGCTTTAAGCGTACGTGTAAGTATGGAATGGAGAACGTGAGAGAAGTAAGTTGCATTCGAACCAATTACTCAGCTCACTCTCTCTCTCTCGGATTTGACGTTATTTCCAAGTTAACTCTTCCGAAAACAGACGCGAAGCAACGTTCAAAACTAAGAGCTTGCTGCAATAATTCACGTCAGACAAAAAGACGACGATTGGTTTTCCGATTCTTCTTCATTGCTGAATAGCATGACGGATTTTGAAGACCGAAGGATTGCCAATTCTATTCGTTTGCTTCCAGCGAAAGGTTGCAGAGCAAACCCAGAGATTTATAGAGTCGGGAATATGTGAACTTCGTATTTTTCAATATCCTGACATTTCTACTCGAATTATTCAGACGAACCTTTTTTGAACGGCACGATACACGGATACATAATTAAATCATGGTATGCAACGTCCTTAAGATACGGGGCGTGTCACCTCCTGCCATGGCATAACCGAATCGAAGAACCAGTGAGTCGCAATCTTTTCTCTCGCACCCCTTCTTTTCCTTCCCATTGAATCTGATAATATTACGATGATGAGGACGTCGACAACGAGAACGTATCGCATGCGACACAGGATTCAAGCCTCCAATCAAGTCGGCATTCAATGCGCTTGTTACGGTTGCGAGCGGTTGTAAGTCGTCGGTCTACAGGAAGGATGAATACAAGGAAGGAGCGAGGACGAAGCACGAGAGTGTGCAACGACATCGGGAACACAACGTGTCATGGGTATTGATGGGGAGAGATTAAAAAGAAAAAAAAAACAGCAGCATGCATTTTTCACTCCCGAGAACCAAAACTTTCATTTTGATTTTCGTCCGAACGCATTTATTCGATACGTTCTTGTTATTGGAATCTCGTATTTTTTTTGTCGAAAACTCTATAGAAACTTGTCTGGCAAACCGAGTTGAAAGGCTTTACTCATTCCGTAGGAATGCCAGCACAGAGGATAACAACCCAGACGCGAAGTCTGAATTGAAAATTATCAAATAGAACTTCGAAAAGAAATTGAGTTGTCGAATTCCTTCCATATTATACTGGAGTCGACGTAAGCCTTCGCGCAGTCTCCAAAAGCAAAGAGTTTGAAGTTGGTTTCTTTTTTGTTACACGAACAGGAGGGTACCAGGAATGTGGACGTAACAATATTTTTTGATTTCTCTGTCATTATGAATAATAAAAGAAAAAATAAACTCTTGTTTGGGTTTGTTTGGGAGAAAAAATATGAGAGTTTGTGCGCTTCGAGATAACATTCAATGCACGCGTAACATTCTCAAGTTAAGAAAAAGCTGAAAAATTCTTATTAATATTCGCTTTTAATATAATCAACTCTACACACATTCATTCAACTATTATTACAAATAAAAGAAGAATTTAACAGAAATTGTATTCAAACACGGCAGCGATCGGTCTGGCCAGCCGATCCGAAGCCCGAGGTCTGACCCTCGACAAAAGCGACTTCAAAAGTCCACAAGAGTCGAGAATCATAACCACTATGGAGTCGATACTAATTTCCTCCTAATCTACACCGAATATTATTCACACCTGCAATTTTCAATTTCTTTATTTCTTGTTACGTTTAAACTTGTTCAAATAAATTAGGTTTTTATGCCGTTTAAAGGCTTTTTCCCAAAACCTTGTTATTGTTCCATTTAATTTGATTTACAAAAACTAGCTTCACGAAGCAAGCGCTATCGAAGGACTAAATTATTTTGTAACGTCCTTTTTTTTTGTACTTTTCTCTACCGCGCACTGTGGATTTTTATATTGTTGTATATTCTCGATATCCAGTCCGCGAAGCATTTGAAAAACCGCAGAATTCGAAGCTGTCGTAAAACGAAGGTATGCGCGAAGCGATGGAGGGACAGAGAGGAAGAGAAAGATTCAACGTGTAATTTGATAATCGACTCGAACGATTCGTTACCAGTAACAGGAAGATAGCTGACGTATACGTTAATTTTTTCGAGGGTGGAGAAAATGGCGTGAAAAATGACAAGCAAAGGGGGACAAACGGGGCCCTTTCCAGAATCGTGACGGTGACAAGGTAGGCAACCCGATGGATGGGGAAAATGGCGCTGGGCAATAGGATAACGGACATCGCATGTCAAAGCTACGTGTCTTTATGACAGTGAAACGTCGATATATACTGCTCATGTCTACTTCGTTTCGTGTTATTTTTTTTTTTGTTGCCAGAATATCGAAATCTTTCTTTTTTTTTTTTCATTTTCTCAAATACGTTTGAAATACAATTTTTCTGCAATGTTAGCACAACAAATTGTTATGTTTGATAATGTAAGCTCAAAGGTTAAAGCTTCTTGAGCAGACGATCGGCGAAGAAATTCAAATTTCTATGAATTGCTTGAAAGTAAATAAAAAAAGTAACATATTGAAATTTCTTGACCTCGTCACATTGGAGGGTTGGCACTGAGAATTTGGATAAACCTTGTTTACAAGGTTTGACATTTTTTAGACGAGTCTGCGACTGCCGCGGTGAATAATAATGCGACCTTTAGCGTATGGTTCTTTAGAAATTCAGCGTGCAACTGAAAAGTTCGAGGACCATTTTGCCTCTCGGAAGTTTAAAATTCGTCTGCACGTACGAGCTTCCGCCTATACATATTATTATTTCCTATACCGTTACATTGTAGTATACCAATGGTGAATAGTGTTTCGGCACCCTCGCGTTTCTTTCTTTTTTTATTTGTCGATTTCGAAGCCAGACTCTCACTAAGACTAAAGTAGGTACGCTCTACACGATATTCCACAACGAAACCCTTCACTGGCCACCACCGTCGCCGTACACTATTCTCTCTCCTCTGCGGGAGGGTGAAAAGCTCCCACGGATAATTCTGTTTTAGTTTCGCATTACATCGCAATGCACGCTGGCTCGACTCAAGGGGATGGACGAGAGCTACGTGCAGCAGCATGGCGTGTATGTAGAGCGAGAGGGAAAAGCTTTTGCGAGGGGTTGGAAATAAGGTGGGGGCACTTCACCCCATAGCAGACACAGGGATTGCTAGTTGCACGCGTAAAACTCTCGAGTATCCCAATGCCTCCCCTTCCCCTTCGATACGTTTTTCGGTCTTTTTCCTCCGAACCTCTTCTATGCGCTCTTCAACCTTTTCGCCTCTTTTCTTCTCATCCTTATCACGCGACTCTACTTTTGCATCAAAAGCAAACCCTCAGGGCTTTTCTCTTTCCTTTTTCTCCAACTTTTCTTTTCACTTATATAACGAGAGTTTGGGGGAAGAAGAGAGACAAGGGCACAGAGTCTGAGGGAGGGAGACGGCACGAGTAAGAATTTGACTAATGCAATCTCGGATGCTAAGAAGCCACTTTCCTGCAGGACTCCCATTGTCTACAGCGGAAGCTCCTCTGTACACGTTTCAAACCTCCCAGCGACACTGCCCTAGGCGATATATACAATGGATGAGGATGAGAAAAAGGGAGAGTGATGGAGTCCGTTCAATCTAATGCTGATAATTGGAAAGCATTGTATAAAGCAAATTGAAATTCATTGTATAAAGCAATAAACAAAACAATTTTTGTAATATTCGATCAAGAATAACCCGTAATTAGTTCTAGCTATTTCGTAATATTTTTCTCCAACAGATCTACAATGGTAACGAACATTTTTAGAATCCTTGTGAAAAATCTTACAAACGAAGACTCGGGTGACCCGAATGATCCAGAAAGGTTAAGATCAAGGGAAGCATCAGAGGTGGAACGAGGTCCTTGTGTGTGTGTGTGTGTGTGTGTGTGTGTGTGTGTGTCTTACGCATACCGAGGCGCCTCATAGATTTGAGCAAAAGATCAGGAATTTTCTTTCACTCAAATAACAAGCGAAAAGAAAGAACGAGGACCGGCTGGTCTTTATATTTTCAAAGGTCTGGACGTTTTTCCGTTTCACATGAAAAAGGCTGTTGTGCACTGGCGAACTTGAATTTCTCTTTCTCTCGTGTTTCTTGGCCTTCCGGGCATAAGCTGCTATTCTGTGTCCTCCGGGCTCGTGTCCGCGTGCCGTTCACCGGGATTTTATCTTGCCGGGATTCCCGTACAAAGTTGAAGACAAGGTTTATGCTAACTTGGATTCTACATTTTCGCACGAGAGGATGAAAACTTTTCAGACCGTCGTCAAATTATACGGAGATTAAAGTTCCGTTTTATTTAACGCCTATACATTATATTTCTCATATAGAAGAAATATCGTAACTCTGGAACACCGCATTCTCGTACATTCCATAAATTCTCGTATATTTTCACGCTTGAATTTCATTCTTATTCGATTTTGAGTGTATATTATTTTTGTTGACCTTAATATTGGGTGTTGGAAGTGTCTATAATTGGGTTTCCCAACAACAAAAAAACAACATTTTTTTTCCAAAATGCTCATTTTCTTCTAGTAAATTCTAGTAAATAAAAATAGGAGCTTCGGAAAGAGTGAAAAGTTTATCGAGTCCTTTTTTCCCCGGACCATTAAGGCCTCGATACTTTACCGTTAGGTGTAATTTCGCTCATGTACGAAAAAAGTGAAATCTACAGGGCAGGCTTACTGGCTGATGACTGTGAGTGAGAGATAGCGAAAAGGAAAAAAATGGGGCTGCGCGAGAGTGAGAAAAGAGAGAGAGGTAGAGAGATAAAGACAAAGCAAGGGTAAAGTCATTGGGCGCGTGAGTGCGGACGAAGGGTTCGTCGCTTCTGTGCGGAAGACTGATTTACAATACCCTCTGGCTTTCGCTGGCCAATTTGTCAGGGATGTCTACCCGCGTTTACTTTAATTAAAATCCTTTGCCTTCTCCTCGAGTCTCATTTTAACACACTGCACTCTTTCGTTCGAAACGTGACTGTCCCATTTAGCGTACATTTATAGATATATGGTGAAATAATTCGAGAGACTGATTTCTGGCGCTTTCTAATTTTTCCCACTGCCCCTCAGTTCTCGCCACACACGGTAACGAAGGAAGAATGGGCTTAATTCATTGAAATTAAACAATCTTTCATACTCATTCTTCGCCGGTATCTTCTCATGTCAAAAAATCTCTATAATTCATTATCCAGATTTATTAACTATGAAGAAACGCGGCAGTCACACGATCCCAATAAGTTTTAAAGAGACACCATTTCGAACCTGTACGAATCACACACGAAAACCTTATTTTGTAATAGCAGCCCTCTTTTAATCGTATCTTCTCTCCCGTTTCATGGTGTGCGACACGAACTACACTGAGGGGGGAGGGAGGGAGCACGAAAGGCGGTCTGCCCCTGCAGCTGAGTCGTTTCGGACACGTCGCGCATTTTACGGGAGCGCAATCAAGTTTTTGCATTACCAACAACTAAAATCTTCATTTTGTGCATGTATATGTGAATCGGTGCTGGAGTTGTGACCGTGACAAGAGTGCGATTCTCGTTCTCGGGCTTTATCCGAGATAATCCAACACTTGGCCGGCTCGAACGTTGAGCTCATGAACAGGCTCGCGCAGTTCTCTCGAAATCCCGCACCCCCGTGACTCAGGCATGTACATATCCCCACGTGTACGTATGGATAAATCACTGTGTAGAAAGTTTGTTAATAAAAGGACGTAACAAAGAAGTATTTTGAGGTTAAAGCGTCAGAGTTGCGCCATTCAGTCGTTCAGCTCTCGATATTGCATTCGTGTGTATGGTCAACCCGCTTCCTAACAGCATTTTCACGTGAGGTGGACATGGGATTTATGAGCGAGACTTTGCTCGCTGCTGTTGCTTGGATCGTAATAATCTGTAGGGGATTATCTCGAACGGACGCCTGTTCTTCTGCACCCTCATTCCAATATTCCACCATCACGAGGATATGAGAAATTCAAGCCGGAGCGCTTCCGACCGCCATACATATTACATGTGGAGAACGAGAGGACGAACGCGATCGACAAACATTACGCTACGTGCGTCTCAACCTCGAAACTACAGGCTATCCAGCATACCTGCTTATTTCGCGGATTCATGTTACTCCGTTGAGAAACAGTGAATCGATCCTTTAATTAGGAAGATGATCGATGGCACAGCTCGATCGGTCGCTCTTAAAATAGCTCCTTGTAGAAGGAAACATAAATTGACTTGTATTAATTAGCGTTATTACTTGCGCGAAGGTACATTTACGATAAATGCATCGGCCCAAAACTCTCGCCCGGTCCACCGTCGCATCTCGGGCGTTTCATCTGAATAAGCATGATTGAGCACACGAGAGTTCTGTTAGGCGCGAGAATAAAAGTAAAAGAAAGAAAAAGTTATTCGACAACAGAAGGTGATCAAAGGTACTTTCAACCGAACAACTTCGTAATTAAGGAACGAAAATTGTGATCGATTATCGGGTCGTACAGTCATAGAATTTTAATATTGAACTCGGCAATAATTAGCTCCAGAGACTTTGCTTCATTGCACCAAAGCAAGGGGCCAACGACCGTCATCATTCGTTTTTACTATCATTGATAAAAATTAGCACTCGCAGCTGCCAATATCTAGCACAAACATAATTAACAAAAACCATCGACGCAGAGTGGAGTAACTTAATAGAATTTTGCGACGTGCGTAAAGCTCTCACGACGAGAATGGGTCTATTCACCCCCATTTTATCTTTCTCGCCTACGTCTCTACTCGACGATAGTCCCAGCGGGGGCTGCTTTCTCAAATCCACATTTATATAGAGATATTGCACTTGAATATGAATATGTACAGATATATACATATTAACAGGGGTGATTGTAGCCGTAGGAAACGTCCTTTCACCACTGCGGAGGGTTGGCAGTAGGGAGATGGTTCTTGGTCGCATAATGCTGGAGTGACGCATAGGTAGTCGTCTGCATAACTGCAGTCCCAGAGCGATTTACTCCTGCGGACGGGACGAGGGATGCGAACGAGGGAAAAGGATATTGTAGTTTCGCTCGGGTATTCCTGAGCCGGCGACGCGTCTAGTCGCTATAGATTCCAGGGTGACGCCTCGTCCATCACCCTCCACACCCTCGGCCCCTTCGTCCGAAAACGTGGGGTCGGACATCTCCGCGTCTTGCATCCAACGCACCCCACTAACGTGAAAGACGTCGGGTTTTAATTTACCACCCCGTTTCAACCACGTTCGCGCATCCTCCGCGAGTGAAGAGAGAGGGCAGACACCCTCTCGGCATGTGGCTCTTTTCTCCTCTTTCGTTCGAAGTTGTCAGATGAACTTGGACGGAAAACCGATGTTTTTCATGCTTCACGATGAAATTACGATCATCCGATTTGCATGATTTTTCTTCGCTTTAATAATCAGCGAAAGTGTATCTTCATTTCTCCATATTCTGGTGAATGCTTGTGTTATATTGTAATATCGGCTCAATTAAATGCCCCAGTGAATTTCATTGTTACTGTAATTGTGCCCGTAATTTTCTTACGGACGTAAAGTTTGAATTTATCGCCGAACTAATCAAAAAGTTCTCGTTGACGTAACGAGGAAATGTTATAACATATTTAATGCGCTGTAAACTTCCTGCAACTTCGTACGCTTTTACGTGCACTCAAACGCCATAATTTTTTTTTCTTTCCAAGTTTTCCTCCGAACGTTAATCAACTTGGACGAAACAGCGGGAAAGGACTTCGTTTTAAACTTCATACTCGAGATTCATATGCGCCTGAAATGATATTGTCAATGAAAAACTTTATAATGCTTTGCATGTGGTGCTGGAAAAATGTGTGTAATTTTTTCTAATTAGAAATCTCGTGTAATTCCTCGGAATAACGACTTGTTTTTTCAATTCAATGTCAACTGAATGTAGGTATTTTTTATTACGGAAGTCAACGGAAGACGGTTATAGCTCAGCTCGTATTTTCCTAGTTATTCTTTGCTACTATGGAGACAAAAGCTCCGAGAATCTCTTTAAATCGACGCGACACTTAATTTTCACCCTCGCGCACTCTCCTTATTTTTCCTCTTTCTCTCGCTTTCCACAATCAAAAGAACGAGGATTCACAAAAGGGAATCCTTCGTATAAAAAATAAAAAAAAAAAAAATGTTTTAAACACGCTCTCGAACGCGCTCGGAGTGCCGGATTCACTTTTCTTGTACTTTCTTATCTCCCTGTTACCCAAAAAGTTTCATTCAACAGTTGATTCTCGATGCGAGCAAAGGAATAAAGAACCCGACGCAGCTTTCATTATTCTCACGGTGCGTTCACGCAAACTCTTACATCAGTGCGAGGAATTTAGCATTCTCGCAAAGACTGTCTAGCGTTAGAACGCGGCTGCGTCCATTTTCGCGGCGCGGGCTTAACGGAGTCTTCTCGTATAATTCACTGAATGATTTAACTGCCGTCTGTGAATCTTTCTACAGTATTTATAATATCAGCCCTTATACAGTCGTTTTTTCTGTTTCAACGATACAAGCTATTCCATGCAGGATCGATAGGATATTGACCCATTGAAAAAACCCAACTGTTCCCATTTCTAATTAAATTAAAGCCCAAACGATCGAACATCGATAAAAGGGCCATCAGTAACCGTGCCTAAAGGTCCATACCAGCAGAAATCGTTCCGGCGTTGGCCAAAATATCATTGTAAGCAATTGTGATAAATTATGCCCAGGAAAATGTTCTCCGAGAAAACAGCTTCGATCCATCGGCAATTTATACCGACGGCAAAGATAACCATTGAGCTTTTGAAAAATGTTGTCTTCCCCATGGAATGGCCTGTGGATGGATCCCTTCGACTTTATAACATCGGTCCCGCGTCCCGTTTAATAAATCACGAAGATTTTATACCTCTGCTAGTCCTGTGGAGATGTATAAAATACATGCAAATATAACGAGAAAAGTTGGAGTATTTATTCATCGCGAGAATGTATATAGTGACGGAGAAGGAGGGAGCTTTTTCCTTCGGTTGGTACTTTATTTCCGTAGCTTAGACGATTTTCAGTTGAGTCTCGTATATTTATGTTCATGAGCTTATGCGCGAGGTAATCCTTCACCGTACATTTTCGGAACGATGTATTCTACAACTAAAAACAATTAACAAGAGAGTACACTTGTGCATACTATATTATTGTTCTATAGAAATTTTAAATACGTTCCATGTGTACATGCATGAATAGCAAAGCACGTGCCTCTATCTGTTACAAAATAAATATGTATAATATTACATAGCCCATATCGTACGTCATTTCGTCACGTTCGTTGCTAATCTAAATCGCCACGAACTCGAACCGAAACGCATACAAACGCGAGGCGCGTCTATGGCGCGTGATGAAGTTGGAGCGCGAGTTGACCGAATGGAAAATCGCGTCACGATACGTACACCTCTCACTTGCATGTGTTATATAGCTATGCAAGTACGCATATGATAGTAGAGTATCCTCATATGTATGTAAACTTTGCATGGTATACTTCAGATTCTACCGTGCCAGGTATTCGGCTTGAAAAGTAATAAAACATCCGGTGGTATCACATAAAATATCGCTTTGCAGTTGCGTGCGTTTCATATGCATGGTATATGCGCACTCATATGTATGGATATGATATGTGAAAAGGTCGTAATATAAATATATATCTAGTGAGATACGTGATGGCTCGCTTTGCGATCTCTTGGACAATCTCGCGTAACCCGAGAAACGTTCAAGGGACATCGTGGTATGCGCAGATGGTTCCGTAATAATCCGGTGGGTTTGAAATTTCTTCTATAAATATTGGTCCTTACCTTAATTTCACGGGGGGGTTTATTAATGAATCCTCGTCTCTAATGATAGTGAAGGATCAGAATGCATCGGAGGCGATACTCGTTTGTGTGACCTCGTCTAGGGCCACGAATTTCTCTTTCCATTTGACTTCTCTCCATGTGAATACGTCGCTTGATTGATTTCATATATCTGGAGTTTCATCGAACTAGCGATATTCTTTTCACGTGGGTATACGGAGTAATCTAACAACTGACAGTGGATGCCATGCAATTTTGTCTTCCCTGGAGTGGCTGCGTTCACGCGGATTTTGCCTCTTCGTCCCCGAGGGCTTCTCCTTTCACGCCGAGTTAATAATCATAGGGGTTCGCGTGTCGCGGACATTGCGCTTCACATGCAAATCGGACAATCACGCGTGATACTGCAGAGAGAATCCGAGCTGGTGCTGCATTATATTATTATACATGTGTCTGTCCATGAGTGAATCTATCCACGGTCCCTCTATTTCTAACTCTCTCTCTCTCTCTCTCTCTCTCTCTCTCTCTCTCTCTCTCTCTCTCTCTCTCTCTCTCTCTCTCTCTCTCTCTCTCTCTCTCTCTCTCTCTCTCTCTCTCTCTCTTCCAATTCGTCTGGACATCGCGCATAGCTAGTTTAATTAGATTACCCATTCCCAGCCGGTCATTTCTCCCTATGGTAGTCGTCCTGTGATTTCGCGACATGTCCCTCCCCTCTCTTTCTCTCTACCCCTTATTTTTGTACTTTCGGTCACTCTCCTGATTCTTCTTCGTCCCTGGGTTCATGAGAGACTCGCCGATTCGTCATCCGGCATTCTCCCTATAGCGAAAGCAAACGGACATCGCACTGCAGATATGGGAAATGATGCAGATAGAGAGAAAATCAAAACTGCCGATGGCCTCAGAAAGTTTTGGTATTCCAGACTCATTTTACGTTCCTATATTCTGTAATATTTTTATTATTTATTCAAATAAAGATTGAGAATTTGATAATTCAGGCATGTTGATATTTCAAATGCAACAGAATTTTGGCATACGAGTTCACACATTCATTCGCGCATGCACATTGTACATTAATTATTTCGAATAATACAAGTTTTAGTGAGTTATCGCCATGGAATTAATTAGTGCATGATTTAAAGATAAATGTTTCTTATCTGGTGATTTCTTGAGTCTCGATCCGGGCGCCGGAGCGTGCATTCGCAAATCACATCTTCACATTTTCGGTATAAACTTTTATACCGAAAATTTTTATTATACTTTTATTTTCGGGCAATAAAATCAATACACTCTCAGTATTTTTTTCCCCAATCTCCGAGTGTACTTATTTTTCTCCACCTACACCAGACTCCTTGCAAAAACATTTTGGTTGGTCCACCTTGGCTCTTTCTCCTGTTCCGGGGTGACCTCACAGCTTTAGCAATTGATGGCAGATTCGGATGAGGCTACTCCGATATCTGACGAGTATATTGATGCGATGTAACGATCTTGGAGGTGTGGAATCGACGACGGCCCCGGAACGAAAAAGAAAGAGCTCGGCGAAATTTTCGGGATATCGCGACGTTTGGTCGATAGACATCGTATCCGGGAATCTCGCGTCGATATAAAATTTCAAGAATTATCAGGCATGGCCAACTCGTTACAATTCTTTACCGTTGAACATAAGCAATTACAAGGAAATCTAAATTTTGTTTTTTTTTCCTTTCTATTACGTGAGGTTTTAATTAATATTGGCGTGGGGTGAGGAATTGTGATGTCCAAATGATTAGTGATGGAAATTCAAATTTCATGCTTGCACATGCATTCAGCGGTTCAAGTGCTTTGTCATACACGTGATTATCGTTCTTTAGACACTCGGTTATTACATAGGGTCCATTATCCTGACACCCTCCGGGGTGGTCCTGACAAGCTCGTCAACTCTGCATACACTTGAATGAAATGTTACGTGTGATGTACACGAAACACGCATATGAGGACTAAGGACTGAGGAATCGATACACGATTGGAAAGATGGCGGGAAAACGTTTGTAGCTCCTACAAATTAGTGGCCACGACACCAAATTGTCGAGAAAAATCGATTTTCCGTGTCAGGAGACATTGAGAATTTTTGTTTATCATTATCCATTCAAGTAAGGTCAATATAAATAAAATTTTGTTCGACCAAAAAATTTTTTCCCCCAACGGAAAATCGTCGGTATTTTATCCTAGCAACAATAGATTAAAAACTTCGAGCTGCGCTAAAGCTCCCGATGCTACTTTACATTTTCATTTATTCGGCGTTTTCTCGGCTGTTGCACACGACCAAAAAAAACTGAGAGCTGGAATCGGATTCAAAAGAGAATGAATTGAAAAGGCTGCTCCTCTAGTTTCATATTATTGAATAAACGGGCTCGCGTGTATCCTCGTGCGTTGCTTTTGATTTTGTTTTCTTTCTTTTTGTTTTTTTTTTTTTCATTTACTTTTCCACAATTCGCTTTTATCTTCCAATCGAGAGTAACCGGGAGTACGTGATAGGGGCTAATTCGATTGCCTTTCGGCCATGCGTTTCAGCGACAAAAATGCTTTGCTCTTTTTCTCTTTCATACAGCCTTTCATGGGAAAACAAAAATCTCTCTCAGTCTTTGCTCTTTATTCAATGATAAATTTATCATATTTTCTCGGTGTTTTGCGGTAGCTACGATATCTTCGTTTTCAATATAATCCCCCGTCTTCTTCATTCATTCCTTTTTTATTTATTTATTTTGTCTCAACCGGAGGAATTTCACTTTGTTATCTCACTACCGTGCGTTTGTGTGAGTGAGCACGGAGGAGCAGAGTGCCCCGAAAAATATTCAACTTTTATGGAGGGTTCGTGACAGCAGTAATTTGCATTGTGACTTCAAAAGTTAAGATGAAAAGTTACCGAAATAATATGAAACGTATGAAGCCAGTGAAAACAAAGTGTATACACTTGCCTTGTTATTGTTATCACTATTATTGTTATTATTATTTCTATACTAAAAATGTAAGCTCGTCGAGTGATGGAAAGCGACCGTAAGCTCCCGGCTGCCTTGAATATCCGGAATACACGAATACCGCGTCATCCTTTTTTTTCTTGAACGACTTAAAAAACCGTCAGCAAAGTGGAAAGAGTGAGTGTTTGCTCAGACTCGGCAGGAAAACACTACGTGCAATTCCCTCGCGAGTTTTTGCTACTTCAACATTCGACTCACGTTCTTTCAGATATTTTCATCTTAGACTCAATGTAAAACGGTATAGGCTCGGCTACCCTGAAGCTAAAATATGCGGCTGCATTCACGAGCTAAAATATTACGGAGTAAATGTTTTTCGATGCTTTGGCAGTTTTTCAATATTGGAAATTTGTCTCATAGTTTATGGACAAGAAAAACATCAAAATCGATCGGTAAATAATGCTTTGCAGATCTCTACATTAAATGGTGCGCTGTACGTACATTGGAATTTTAAACAAGCATGAAAACACGATGCTCGACATTTCTGCCAGAACATTCCGGCCCGAAATATCGGTGGAACTGTGACCTATTTTTGGTTGGTGGAATCTGCTCGTATTTTTTTTAGCCCGGTAACACGAATAGATTGCACTACTGCACACGAATCCGATTAAAATCCGACAATATATCGAAGTTTTCAATCATTCAATAAAACAAATACAGGGATCGCGTGTCAACGTATTGAAAAAAAGCCCTTCGAGTCCGTTGCTTCATTACGATTCGCGAACAGTTGGTCGAGTCGGGATTTCTCGTCTGGTGCATTCGAAAAGTTAGAACGACGGTAATATGACGAATAAGAGGAAACAGCAGAGGGAGAAAGAGAAAGAAAATATGAAAAGAAGCAAAAGAGAGAATGTCGAGGAGCCGAGACGATTTATACGCAGCTCGTTATTTTCGAAAACCCACCGAGGTGCGATTCCGTGAGATCGTTTCAATTCCCTAATTCGGGAATGATGTCGCGTTGTGGGAATGAACAGTGCGTTTGAGGGAGAAAGTATAGGAGAGGAAGAGGTAAAAGGAAGAGAGGAGTGAAATGGCTATTGAATTGTATGACTCGATTCTGGTCCGCCGGTGCTGCTTTTGTACAGGGAGGGATGAAAAGTGAGGGTGCATATTCTCTTCCTCTCTTTCGTTTCCTCATAACCGGGCTTGCTCCAAGTGTGATTTATACAGCTCGGGGTGGTTTGTCGAACGATTCGTCGGAGGCCAGGAAGTACCGCGAAATTTATCGTCCGGGCCCTTCCGAACTAGATTTTATCGTTTATCAATAACGTCCTTCCCGATATGTACATATATCTACATCCAGCAGATACAGACGAATGTATACATGTATAAGCTGACTCGAGTATGCATAACACAAATATGGGAGCGAGAAACTATGACCCTTACCGAAGTTTTCGTCGATAAGTATTCATGCCTTGAAACACCAAAGTTGCAAGGTAAATGATGATCATCGGTAGACGATGACGATGCCAAGAAGTGAGTTATCATGTGGAACGACGTGCCACGGTTAATGCAGATAGACCGAGCTCCCTACGCGAAATTATCACTGTGACAGTTTTCCAACATCTACTCCACTTTCGTGTCTTCTTACTCTCAACATTAATATGGAACTTAAAGCCCATGACAATTAAAATTCAGACGATAATTACTCGAGTTTAATGTGGCTAAGTGAAAACGAGTCAAATTTAACGGTCCTTTTCCCAAGAGATCGTGGCTGTCCGGGTTCCCTGAACCATCCTCATTCCGGTAACTCCGCTTTCATAGGGAATTCAATTATCATGTAATTCAATTAAAGGGAATTATGAACCGTGATTAGAACTATTTTTAAGTGCGCGGGTGTGTAAAGATACGATGACGCGATGAGTGCTCGGCTCGAGTCAACGTATACGGTGCATTGAGTAGCACACTAAAGAGTTTTATGTCGGCTGAAAAGACAGCGAGAGAAAGAGTAAGAGACTGCTCACACCGAAGAGTCTCCTGCGGAAATCACTGAATTATTTAACACGAGACGCGCATCGATCATCCGAGTCACGCGATACGTCAGGATCTTTTACGTCCTCGATATGCGTTTACACGTTTTTTTTTTCCATGTGTATATGTATACGTCACAGCGAATCCAAAGTTTTCACACACACGTGTGCAGGTATATATGAGCGATATACAGAAGCTACTAGACTCGAGCTACGTTCTTCCGAGGCGTAGAAATCGTTGACCTCGATTTTAGTGCCCTAGAGAGTGCGACACCCTTCTTTTTTTCTATACCACGGCATAGGATAGGTTTTCATGCGCGAGGCAGCAGGCAAACCAAGTGGGAAATGAAGTGTGTGATGGATGTGAAAAAGTCAAGAGAGATGGAGCACAAAAATTTTAATCGAGACTAAGAAAAAAAAGTTTTGCTCCCCACGTGTTTTTTATGACGTGGCATGAAGCTTGTACAGAGATTGTGCAAAAAGGGAACATGTGTAGGTACTGATGCATGAACCACGTTTTTCATGCTTATAAATTTGATGAAAATTTTATTCCCTACATGCATCAGCGTGAATCGACAATGTGGATTTAAATATTCGTCTCGATCGCGTTTTTATTTTGTTTTGTCTCGAATTCTGACAATGGTCCGCGACTTTGTGCCTATCAACGTTACAAATGTGTGTTTCGTGTGACTATACAGTTCAATCAGGGTGCGCCGGATGTAAAGTCAAGTTACAAAATACATACACACACGCGAATTATTTAGTGCTCTTGTGAAATTGTGCGATCACGTATTCCTAACGTACAGTCCGCTGACACGCTAACGAGGGCTTTATTATGTGCGACGTAGAAATTGGTACGGATGTGAATATTTATATGCACGTCCCTGCTTAATGCATATTTGTATTTGCCGAGGAAAAGTTGACTCGGATGAATTCTATAATTTTCTATCGTAAGAAAGTTATTTTCACCTAATTAAAAATGATCATTTCATGAGGTGGTGAAGACGGCCGGAAAATGGCAGTGATATTAATGTCGAAAGTTTTCATCTCGAGTTCCCACTCAGACTCCTCCCAGTCTCATCAATAGCGTGAACGGATTCACGTTCATACATGGAATTACTCACTTTATCTCGTTCTGTACAGACAGATATATCGTGACATCATTTGTTACTGTCTCCGGTGCGCTGCATCCATAAAGCTAACAAATTAGGTCCGTAACTCTGCGTTATCATAGAGGGTAATTCGAAATCATCGTAGAACGCTCACAGCGGATCTGTGGACCGTATAAATCATCTCAAATTGAATTTTTGATGCTGCATATATGTTTTGTAAAACGTTTTAATCAATGCATCATCCGAAGAGTTTCGTTCACTTTCCTTAACCTGTTACATACCCAACTGAAGAGAAACTACATTTTTATCGTATAAAATGAATTTTACAAATGATTTTATGGTTTTCATCATCCATTTTATACACTCATTTACTTTTCCTCGATATCGCAGAGTACAAAATTCATTTGTTAGAACTTGACGTCATTGAAATAACAGTAACACCGAAGTGATCAACGTACGAACGTGCGAATACTGAAATTCGCAAACAATATACAACTAACTTCACGTCTATTCTCATTGTTATCTCTTCGTCGAGACTGGGCAGCAGCATCAGCAGCAGTTGTGGACTCGTAAGACGTTTACGCACAAGTCAGCTCTGCAATGGTTGCATTTTTCGCTATTGCACGTATATTCCCATCCACTATTCGTGCACAAATGCGATGTATACATGTATAAATAGATTGTTGAAGAGAGGTGAAATGTGTTCTTCCTGCCAGCAGGTAATCGTTGCAGTAGGCAGTGCACCAGCAATGCGGTAGTCAGTAGTTATAACAAGACCGAGGTGCAACAGTGGCCAGTCCAGCCTCCACATATATACGAGTGTACATCTAACCAGTAGCAATAGCAAGAGAGTCTGTTGCCTCCTGTATAAGTATGTATATATATGTAGACATGTATAAAGTATATTTTGCCCTACAGGCCATCGAGAACGCCCGGCAGAAAGTAAAATTACACGGTTACCTCGCCAGCTCACCTCGGTTACTTACGAGCCACGCCAAAGCTTCCATCTCTGCTCGCATACTCCGTGTTCCACTTGCTACTCGTGTTCATGGAAACAGCGTCTGTATGGGCTTCATTCAAACTCGGGTATGCAATTGAAAATTGAGAAAACTCCAGCGAATAAACGCGAACACTTTCTTCGGTGATATGAGAGAAAGAGAACGGAAGCTGCAAATTTCAAATTATCATTTAAGAGCCCCGCCCAAGATGACGCCAGTGGATATCGGGATACAAATTTTCGGAGTGGCTGTGTGTTTCTGTACGTGTGCTAAAGGCAGAAACACACTGTAACAGCACCACTCAGCTTTGCAATTCCCGTTTCATCTAAGCACAATATACAGCTGGATTTCTTAATAAGACGCTCTGCACAAATAATCTAAATGTAGATGCCCAATGACTTCGAAGGTCCGACAGACGATTCGATTATCCGTTCGAACTTTGGAGACGGTAGAAATCCATTTTCTCTACTCTCACGTAATCTCGCTCACTTCTGTAATTTGTCCACGTATATAGAAGACACGAGCACTAAAGGGAAAGAGTATTACAGAGCCGGAGGTCCGGGTTCATCTGCATATTTCAACGAATTCGATTTATCAGCGAGACATGCGAGGGCGAGGGAACGTAGCCACATCACGCCCTTAGTGAAAATTTAGCCCTGCAGTATCAGAGTTACATCTTCCTTGAAATGTTGTCATATCACGACCAACATTATGGAATTGTCCTGGTGAAGCAAAAGTAATATTTTAACGTGACTCGAAATCCGACTATACCTTCGAGTATAACGTTGGATGCTGCAATTCCATTAATTCTGTATTCAATTCCGATGTGTCCCGATTGTCTCAAGAAATATAACCAATCGCCAAATTTACGGAAATACCGGTTATTGGCTCGACGGTAGGATCTTTATGGATAAATGATCATTCATGGACCTCACTCTGTGGTCGCGAATAGCTAATACCCACGATCTAATGCTCCTAAGGTTTATTCTCCGTACAGACATAGGAATGAGTACATGCCTGCTCGTACTCTTGGTTAAATGCCTCGTAAGACTCGGTCTCGTGGATAGCGGTACTAAAACGCAGAGGGCTGGCATGTACATGTATACACAGAATGTATCTCACGGAGACTTGACGAAGCGGTTCGATTCCCTTGCAGATCTTTCGGCATTCAGTATATACATATAATGCAGGCGAATGTGCTTACGAAACGGGATGAGCTCTCAAGGCTCTAAGTAAATGTACGATGAATAAGTAAGGATGAGAAGGAACAGGCAAAGTAATATATACAAGTCTCGATTTTACTACGAGAGTATAAGGTCTCCTGGTGCGCTATCTATCGATACGTCGGTTGAAATTCCCCGATACGCGGACCCACAGTCCCTGGTATGTATCTCGTGGAAGGATATTTCCGAGCGAGAGTCCCTCGAGAAAACCGAAATGGGTAAGCTCGCTATCACGTAGCCGGTTCGACACTCGTCTCTTTATCTCTTATTATCGATTGGAACGTAGCATATGCTTTGTATCGGAAATTTCTTAATACGGTTTCACAAACCCTGATATCATGATATCAGTCCCCAAGCTCTCTTTATATACCACCGAGTTGATTCTCCTGTCGTTGAATACGCGTCGATCACTCTACTGATATATGAAATGAGGGTGTAAGTGTTGGCAGGACGACGAGCCAGAGATGAAAGTCATTCGGTAAACACTTTTATCCGACAAAGGAAAGCAACATGTGTCTGCTCCGAGCCGTTCCGACTGTGAAATATTTAACATTCGAAACGATAATGAATTTGCAGGCTCTACTGTACGGTGCAGGTTTTGTTTTATCCAACTCGGATTGTGTGTCACTGTGGCCTGGTAGTGCACTTCCAGTATCATAACGTCCGCGACTTCCACACGCTTATCTACTTCTCGTGGCTGCTCTAGGTACCCTTCCCCGTGTACGCATTTATGCGTGTCGATGTGCACGTCCTCGAAATATGAACAGAAAGACGCAAGAAGAATATGCATCGCATAGACTGACTCGATGCGCCCACGTGTCATCTTGTGGCCTACGCCTTCACCGACGCCCACAAACTACGCGTATAGCTACGGATTGTTGAAACCCCTTTGTAGGCACTACCGAGATTGAGGATCCACTAGAGGCACAGATACGAGAGCGCAGTGTCTATGTTGTCAGGCATTGTACAAGCATGCGTAATTACGCAGCAGGACTGACGACGAGAGTGCTCCTCGCGGACTAAGAAGGTATGGAGAATCTGCGCTACAGCTAATCCGTGTCTATGTGTATGCCTGCGGATGAGATGAGCGCGAGTACTAAGTCAGATATCTCTGAGAAGTCATTTTACGGCCTTAATTGACCGAATGATGGCCTGCAAACTCGTAACGGACATTTACTCCTACGAAAGTAGAGAGGCAACGTCTCAATATTGCAGGAAATAATGAAGCGGTCGAACGACTTTTTCGAAGCTCTCGACCGCTTGCAATTTAATATTTCACAAAATGAAGGTTTTCAATTTGTTAGCGATTTTTCACTAGCCATTATGATGAATGGATTATTATTCTCGGTCCATACAACTTCGCTGGGATTGGTCTGCTTGCCTGGATATCGACAGGGGTAGCTTTGCATCCGGATGGAATCTCGTCGTTCCTTTCAAGGGCACGGCTCATTTCTAACTGGATTCATAATTTACATTGTATTTACAATGGCTGAATGATACTTTCGTATTCTTGAGGGACTTGAAGTATTTTAAGGAATTATTCGCTTGTTTGTGCTGTCAAAGATGCTGGGCAACCAACAACGTGTTGAACATATGGAGACTGCAACGAGTATCCAATATCTATGAGAGAGTTTAACTCGTGAAAGTCTCGAATGAAGCGATCCAGTTGGTCGACGTGGACGAAAGATATAAAAGTTTGTCTGTGCGTTGTGTAGGTCTGCATGCGCGTGTTTCTTTCGCGTAATATCTCGACAACGTTGGTGATAGGTGATCCAGTTGAAGAAAACATACGAAGTCTGCTGTTCTCGTTTTCTTGCTCGTGTCCTCATAGATTATTATGCAACAGAAAAAAGGATCTTGTTCATTCGTCTTTCAACAGACTATCTGTGTGCCTCGAAGAAGCAACCGGGTGAGGCTCGTCGTGCAACTTCGATAACATTTCCTTCTCGCTTCTCGTTCTCGAGTACACGAGATTCCGGTCGTCGACTCACGACCCACGTACCAACTATCCATATGCTCGCTACTCTACTCTTTCTACTGGACTGGGTCGTAAATTAGCGATCGACTAACTCTATTTGCCCGTGTTTCGTATCCTTCATGTGGACACGCGAAACGAATCTAATCAGTTTTGCCGATTCTCAATGCACTTTCGAAATACGTCAATCCTTTTGACACTGAGAAGACACACGAGAAATCATTCATTTAACTGATGTGAAATTCACTGCTTGGGTCGTCATTTGATATTTTATTCTGTAAGTTCCATTTGACATTTCACCTGATCGAACCGGCTCTCTGTCTCATCATCATTCATTTCACGTCTGTACTCGCAGAACTAGTGACATGACTTCATTAATCACAAATGTCCATTAGCATCCAATTCAAACCCCGATCAGAGTAGCCATCAAATTAATACGTGGGCTTTCATCAATTGCAGAACAAACTTTGAAGAACTTCCACGAAAACTATTGCAAATGATTGTGTCAACATCAATCGCCGGGCATCGTATCTGTTTAATGATTTATAGAATTGACCGAACAATGAACGCGGTTAAACAGTTTAAAAAATTCCGAGTAAAACGAGTATATTATCGGTGAAAATTCTTAAAAAGATAGCGGCATCACTTTTTGTGATTATTCTTGTGTACGTATGTGTACACATGTATATTTTCGGTGTCGTATACGCAAGTGTGCAGGTTAGAAGGAGAGAACACGCGATGCAAGCGCGCAATTTATTGCAATCAGTGTCAGAGGGCTGGCTACAAAAAAAGTAAACGTGAAAGAGTGGAGAATAGCAGAGACCGTGTCGACGATCCTGCCACAGGGGATGGCGCGCGGTTGAACAGACCCTGTGTGATTCGGAGGATAAGAGGAGTGAGGAAGTACGTCGAGCAGGATGCGCCGTTGGGATTGAGGTGGAAAGCAAGAGTGGAGAATGTTTCGTGGGTGGTTGTAGCGGCGGCCGTATATGGCGATGATCACGAGGGGTCATCGGCCATGCGATTCAGTTCCGTTCAGAAACATCGCTTGAGATAGCACGATCTTCGATCTTACGTGGCTGCTACTATTAAACGTTGAACAGTTACTTCATTAACTTTACTTTAATTTTTATCTTCATGTATATAAGGCTACTGTAGCATGATCTACAACGACAAAAACTGAAACGCGAATACTGTATGACGGTAGCCTAATGAGCGGAGTCGCTCCTCCACGTATCCCCAATCAAACGCGTTACTAATTACATGGCTGCTTAACAATGTTACCCTTGCGTTATCCCATCATGTATTGATCGCTCGAGTAAATCAATGATAATTCAACTGACGCGACGTTCGCTCATCAGCGTGTGAGAGCATTGCCCCTAGCTTTCCAAACATTGTGGAAAGCTGGCTGGTTGCGGCGACACAGTTTGGTTTGCATTGCCCCGCCGACTCCACCAAGAGTGAGCAATAGATCCGACTCCTTTGTAGCGTACAATTGGGCTTCGGCTTTCGGTTGATCGTAAGTGTGCTGCATGTTGAAAGCTTCAGCGAATGTCTCTTGACACTAACGCGTATTGCCGACAGGCCATTGCGTATTTTCCTTCCTCTGTCTTCCTCTCTTTCTACAGTCGTATACAGAGTGACGGAGCCACTACGAACCTGAAGTAATTCAGTGACCGGCGCCGGGCGATCAGACGTGTTGACTCTCTGCCTCTATATAGAGCAGTCCCTTCTGTGTGCCCTGCCGCCATTTCTCACTCCCGGTACACCTGCTGTCTATGCAGGCTCACTTCCTCACGTGACAAGCATGTCACCACCACGGTTTCCTAATCGCTTAACAAAGCCCCTTTAGATCTCACTAGCGTCTCGATTGTATGCACTAAAGCAGCGAGATGTACAATGTGGAGGCGAAGCTTTCTGAGCATTTTCAAAGCATCTGCAACTATTCAAACTCCGCACCGGGATTGTCAAGCGTCATTTTTCAAGTATAGTAAAAAGTCAGAGCACTACAAACAACTTGCTGGAGTGACAAAGATTTCATAAGTTTTGTCATTAAACTCTTTACTTTGAAAAGAGGAAATGATGAAGGAATGATTCAAATAAATGATTGAAGTGGTCAATACTTTTTATTATGTGTTTTTGCACTATGCATTTTTATATCTTCAATGAAAAAAAAGTTTGTTCACATTATCCATTTGGTAACATAGTTTCTTGTTTATTCTCTAAAATTGTCGATACTGTTCGATTTCTCATATGCCAACTACATACAGGTTTGCTATGGGAATTATACAAAACACATACCTTCTTGACATACAAAGTTAGGCGTTTGATATATAACTGTGTATCGCAGTGCAAACGTATCCCACGTACTTTCGTTCGCTGCTTCATTAGCACACATTGAAAGCTGCGCTCACACGTTTTATATCCGTAAAATAATAAAGGCCGAGAGTGCAGCCAAATTGGGTTGGGGTTCCCGGGACTCTGCCACAAGTACTTCGATTTTCAGCAATAAGAAGGACCGTGTAATTCAATTGAAAGAAATCAAATTAAATTTGATTAAGTGTTTATTATCTATCAAAAGATGAAATGAGATTTCACGTATGGGGTGGCATGCGATTAATGGAACAGTGCGTTGATGCGGATTGTCATAAGTACGCAAAAATAGGGCAAGGAAACCATGGCAACATAAACAAAAGCAAAGCACGATACAAGAGGAAGGCGTAAGAAAGAATCAAATGCTGCCATTTTTGGGTCTTTTTCTGTCTCTCACAGCAAACATTCCTTCTTTTTCACGATCTGCAAGTATTGCTTCATCTTATTCTGTCCCACTTTCCCGCTGGGGGACTTTGACGCGTAATCCGGCTTTGACATGAGCGTGACGTCCCATATCAACGGGCTGCGAGGCAAAAAAGAGATGTTGACATCTACGTAAGTATAAAAGGGAGTTCAAAACTTGAGCTGCATGTGGGGAATACGTATGCTAGAGTGGAAGATTCGATATTTGCTTGCGAGAACATCGGCCACCTGTCTCCTTCACCGCTTTTGAGATACTTCATGCGAGAGAACCGAGCACAATATTTTTCAGATACGTTCCTGTCGAGGAAGTCTAGGATGGTATACAAAGCAGGGATGGCATATACACACATACGTATCCCTGCTCGGGCATCTGCGTAAGTCTGTCAACTCTGCCTCGTTGTGTCACGTTTGTGTGCTGCCCTCCTTTATTTACCGCTTAACTCTGGCCGTCTTTTTATCTTGTTATACGGCTGTAAAAGAGTACGTAGGAAACTCACCGTTTCAGCAACCTTACTGTTTTTTATACCGAATCTTATTTCTTCTGCTCTCTGCTCTCTATTCATCCCTTTGCGTTTTAGAAGTTTAACGTTTCTGACATGCAAAGCGAATTCGAGGTAGGTTTGAAGCCTAACATTCAAATTGATCGTATCTCAGTTTAAGATTGTTTCTAAAATGTCAGGAGCATATAGTTTCTTGTGTATATTCAGTTGTTTTTTTCGCTCAATTTGGTCTGCGGGTGCCTTTCGTTTTTTTAGTCAGCAACGAAAGTCGTTACAGGACCCAAAACCTAAATGACAGCAACGGCTGTCAAGGAGTGCTATTGCACTGTCTGCCTGAATTTCTCACGTGCTGTTTGCTCTTATCACATCCACATTTCTCCAATTCACGTTTCACAGAGTAGTGCAACAACGTATATTCATGGAACGAGTCAACGAAAATTAATTAGGCTAGGTGCGAGCCACAATTCAGGATTGTACGAAGGTTTCTAAAGCCAGTTTCGAGATGACGGAACGCCGAGTTAAGCACAGTCTGATCTCTGGGCTGTATAGTTATCAAGATCGAACAAGTTCTCGGCGTCTTCCTTCCTCTCAACTGATACAAATGCCAAGTGGTTCCGTCCCCTCTGTAATACAGTTTTACTTGAGTGTGGAGCAGACACCCTAGGCAACGTTCACTCACTGTAGCATAATATCGCTTATTAGAAACACGGCTGGTAAGGGAAACAAAGATCTGAGGAAGAAAGGTTATATATACATATATGTATGCGCAAGTGCATCCTCCATTTGCCGCCTCTCAGTGTGTGGAAGCAAAGATGGTTTGATGTTACCACTTGTGCGGAGAGAAGCTCGTCGAATAGTAGGGAGGTTGAACGTCGCAGATACTTGGAGGAATGGGATGCTTTACTTGCCAAGTCAAACATCCTACGGCTTGAAATATCCTGAATTCAGCACGGTGTAAGATACCGTTAAGGTTAGGTCGGACGCGTCCTCGCTCCGCAGAAACTCTTCGTCTTCTCTGGTGTAAGTCTGGCTCTGTTCCCGAATACTTTACCCCGTTGCCCTTCCTAACCACCGTATTCAGGACGACCACTGAAACCCCCTTCATCTCCACCATCGACTATTTCCCTGACCACATCAAATGGGAAAGCTTTCATCTAGCTACGCAAAACATACATTTTGCACAGTATCTCAAACCCAAAAGCAAGAAGGCGGATAGAGATCTTCGCGGCCGGGAGCATCGACCAGTAGCCGAACTTTAACGAGTCTCGTCAGACAGGCACAAGAGTGCTGTTGAGTTTCTCATCGGTCTTAGGTACTTAAAAATTATTTACGTCTTGGACTTTTATATATTTCAACGAGTAAAATACGAGCAATTATTACATTCGTAGTTACTCTCTGTTTTTGGAAATTCCGAGCAGTCAAGATCTAGTCAAGTCTAGTAAGAATGTTTTGTTCGCAGCCTCTCGAACCCCATTCTTCATGAGTTTTTTTTTACTTTCGATGCATGTTGAAAGCACTCTTCGCCACAAAATTGGATTACAGACGCCTTGCTATTTTCCCAACTTACAGCGCAAGATATTTCAGGAGGCATATTGATGTGAATACCATAGAGGTAGCAAGAACCAGTTGTTTATATCGAGGCAGACTCCTCGCACGGTTCATCAACCCTCGAGATTGAAAAAATAAGGGAAGAAATTCCTGGGAGCTTATCGGGCGTAAAACGTGTGCGAGAGCTCACTTGATCTGTTCTATTTTTTCTCATTCTTTTTCTCCATGTATCCGAGGCTCAATTCCTTCGAAACCATTGATAGGTTTTCCTTCATCATGGCATCTGGATATAAACGGATTTTTGGCTGGCACTGGCTTTCAAATAGTTATTTTTTATATCTCGTAGAAATAAGACCGGGGATCAATAAGCGAGTGCGTACGCACTTCCGAGGATTGTGATTTTCGAATGTTTACTATTTCCACTGCGATTTTAGCTCGCAAGCGATCGTGAAGGAGGTTGAGAGCGTCGATGTTGGAGGAAGATGATTGGAGAAAAGAACTGCTGGGATCTTGGGGTGGAAAACAAATTGTTCCGCGTCGATCCAAAGTGTTGTGAGGTTACGAGAGGAACCTCGTAGAAAAACGAAATAATGATTTTTCAGACTTTCCTCAGCTCTCGGATAGGTCTGAGCGTTTTGCTTGAGTGATTTTGAATTGAACGGATTCGAATTCACTCTGAGTGAATAACGACGGAGGAGTGCCTACGAGCTGAAGTGCAGCTTTTCGGCCAAAAGACGAACGCGTGTATTTTTACGAACCTTCGACACATGCCCCCAGCACTGTTTAGTGTGTGTGCATGTCAAAGTGACGACGACGGTTTTGGTGCGCGGTGAAAATCCGTCGGCGTCACTCCAAGTGCGGTATGAGTGTCCACGTGTATGCGAGTATGTGTGGAATAGAAAAAAGTACCAGGCGAAAATACGGGCTTTTGAAAAACCTTTTATACGGAAAGTTCGCACGAACGCCGCTGTAATATCAATGCATTGCGGATCTCACGGTACGATACGTCCGTCGCTGCGGCTGCCATGTCCTATCGCGGAGGACGTGAATGCTCTGGCCAATTTCAATGAAGGGCGTGTCACGTAGAGCCGTAATGTTTTTATCCGTTGGATCATGCTTGGTGATCTTGGCTGTGAGTGTTAGAAAATAAATGAAGATATCCAACGATTATTAGCAAAATCATTAATAAAATGAAGAAACAGAAAGATTTAAGCAAGTTGAGGCATTAGAATGAAAATGATGTCACCGCTTTTAAACCGATAGCATCTTATAAAGTGAAGTGTAAAAAAAAATCAGTTAAATTTTCAGACAGTTTAGGAGCGTCGTTGCTGAGAAAAATCAATAACAATTTGGGCCAAATAACATGTAATCTTATGGAAGTCAAGACACATTCGGTGATATCTCTGTTAAAAATGATGCTAAAAATATGAAATTTTTTGGGCAACATGAGCAAGGCTTGCCGAATAATGTCAATTTTTTTCAGATTTATTAGGAGATTTGCTGAGATTATATTAATAATAATCTGTTTTCCGTGCAGTTTTTTGAGGCTAGGATCGTCACTGCTCGTGTTTTCGACTGAGCTTTCACCAGTTTTTCGTCTTTTTTCCCCAACTTTTCTTTAAAGTGTATGCAACATTGCTAAACTGTAAACTGGCCTAACTTTTGAAAGGTACAGGTCATCACTTTTGGGTAAAAAAATGACTGTACAGCCTCAACTTCCTTAAATGGCAATGTTGTGAGTGGTATTTTCACGTGACACATTTTTCCTCAGCTATGTGCACGTTCATTCAAGAAGTTACATTTCGAGTTCATCCCATTTGAGGTATTGCGCTTGGGTTTGTTCCAAGTTTTTCAACACGTTCTCAATTCAATTTGAACAGGATCAAGGGGAAAATACTATTTCATTTCAACGTTTATCCTTCACTATTCCAACACTTCTAACACAAAAGCTGTACAATTGTTCGACATACTGAAAATAGATGTTGTCGACATCCAATCGAATTCGCGTGTGCTTCAAACGTGGAAGTAGCAAAGGCAGAGCCATCGGCTTGTAAATAAGCAGCCTTTGTCGATCTAGTCAATATTCCCATGTAAAATGAAACTTAGACGACCGAGAAACGGAGCTTGGTACCAATAATGATTAACTGCTATCGTCTACCATCATTCGCGGTTGAGGCATTTGATTAAGGGCTTCAACTCAGATTGTTTTCATTTCTACTTATTCACATATCGACTTTTTGTTTCATGGGATCTGATCTCACATAGAAAAATCTCAACATTCAAACTTAAAGCCTCTATTTGTCGGTGGTATCTTTTGTCTATTTCTCTTCGTTCTTGTCTTTTCCCACACCTTCAGCGAGAATGAACATTTCTTTGCCGACTTTTTGTCAATTTTTCAATTTCCATCTAAGCATGTATCTACGCGCCTCCCAACATTCCGATCTGCATGGATCTGTTCTTCTGAATTCTTCAATGCTCCTCAGTCGTCTCCATTCCACTGCGTCGTATTACGAATTACGCGACTTCCACGACTCTTCTTCTCTCTCTTTCAGTCTGTTCGTCCATCTGTCTGTCCCACCGTTATTACAGTCGTTTGACGCGAGGAACTCCAACGAGCGGAGCAGGAGCACGCGAGCGCAAACGCTCCAGCTCTTTTAATGAGATTCTTAAAATACACTTCCGACCCTCTCTCGACCATTTCCATTCTCCTTTTTCATCTTCTCTTACTCTCCCTCTCTCTCTCTTTCTCTCTCTCTCTCTCTTTCCCTTTCTCGCCATCAACCTGTTCTCTTGTACTATATTCCCTCGTAATTCTCTACCGCATTGCTGTGCGCTATTCCTCTATACCGTATTCACTCAAGCTCCTTTTTCTTTGTCTTCCCTTGAGTGGAGCCAGCCGAGAGTGCGCGAGAGTTGTAAACGCGCCTCTAATCGTAGTTAAAGGAGTTGACGCGCGTTCCTATGGGACTTTTGTGGCTTGTTGTATGCTGCTTTGAACCTTCTGTATAACTGCCAAGTCGTTGATGATGTTTTTTGGAATAAAGGAATAGAAAAATGGAACGGGTGTATGCAGTCTTGCTTTCGTCATAGAATTCAGAGATTTCAACGAATTCTCTCGAACACTATTAATTCCGTTACTAATGGGAAACTTATGCATGGGATCAATAGCAGGCAAGGTTTCAGATTCACACGATAATAAATATTTACCACTTCCAGAGTCCGAAAAAGCATTTTCATGGAAAAGAAGTTCGTATTTCAATAGCGTTGTGGAGTATTCTTATTCAAAGTTTTTAAATTTCATCTGTTTTATGTTGAATGATATTCCCTTTACATGCGATTAGCCGTAATTTGATTTTTATTCGTTTTTTTTTCAGATTAGTTTAGAGGTGCTTTTAAAGTTGGTTGGCAAGGCGCTTTTGGTTTGTTTTTTTTTCACATTCTCGTGAGGGCTTCGGAATTGTGTATGTATGTGTGTCGCTCAGCTCGAGGGTGGCAACTGGGTTAACCCGATTATTATGGCCATGCTCCTGGTATATTATAAGCCAGTCAGTGAAAACGGATAGCCCCCAGTTTGTATATCAGAAGAACGAACGAGAGAACGTCCAGATCGGATGTGCATGAACACGGCGCAAAAAAAAATGCCACAGGCTTTTGTTGCTCCAATTTTTCTCACTTTCTTTTGTGATTCCACACAAATTATCATTATGTCCGTTTTTTCTTTCATTGCACGAATAAATCCCAGATGTTTGCGACCTGCCAAGTTTTCGTAACACTCACACTCGTAACTACTACCATTAAATTGGAGGTGAATTTTACGAGATGATACATTTAGTATCTGCGAGATGTGTCAATCCTACGGGTCGATATCCTCGATGGAAGTTATGACACAAACAGTGCTCTTAGCGTTAGAATGTTAATGGAAAGTTACGGGACACGACTATCTGCAAGTTTGACGTGTATTATCACGTTCGTATAGGCTATAAACGTAGAAGATTTAAATATTTCCAAAGCTGATGATATTTTTGAAGGTTTTTAATGACTTGGGCTCTGAAGTGGCAGTATGATATGTCGCCACAACCATCACTTTTTTAATATACAGAGTTCGTACTCTTACATCACTTTTTCGAAGATTAATCCGACTCCAGACAAGACAACTGGTTATATAGTGGACCCTTTCAAGTGATATCGAACTATTCCATAAAGAAAAAAGTCGAAGGATGAATCGAGGCTAGTTCGGTCAAGAGAGTAAGGCGTCGATATATTCCCTTCCATTAATTATCTTCGGGGTATCCAAGTATAGTGATCAAATCCGTATATGAAGAATTTTCAATTAGCCGGAGGAGTGATCGTCAGAAAGGATTCTACAAGATCTGCGAAGCATGCAATTTCATAATCTACCCTCGCTCTGTTCAATATTGTAAACGGGAGGAAGATCAAATCTTTTTTTTTTGGCTCAAGAAATTCTAGGCGCGTGAGCGCACTACGTGCATCGCCATACACAGAGCCATCTACCTATATGCACTCCATTGGACGCCCTTAGAGTTGACTGTTCTCACGCCTACGTGCTGGGCGTCGGAGGATAGGCTTAGCGAGGTACTCGATAGTTTTCTCCTTCTTATTCGTTGGAGAAGGAGTTCCGAATCGCGAACCTCTAAGCGTTAACGATCCTCTTACTATAATGTGAAGATAAGCGCTTATTACTCACTGCCCGACGGGACCAAAAGAAGAGGAGGAGGAAAAGATCTCTGGTGAACGTCTGGTATACGATGAGAAAAGGTATAACCGTCGTGGGTTAGACTAAGCGAGCGAGCCAAGTGAGAGGACTCACTGAGACAGCAAGCGAATTGAGTCCAATGAAAAACTTGAATGATATTGCCTTCTGCAAAGCTATGAGAATTCGCCAATTTTTCAATTTCTTTTGAGTTTATCGTTGGCCAAAGTATAACTAGCCAACCACAATGTATTTGACAGCGCAGACCTTTTCTTGTTCTAAAGTTGAACGGTTAGCGCTAAAGAATAGCGAGGATTTATATCTGATTGTAGTCAAGCTCAATCTACCCGTAGAATGGGGAATCGTGAATGTGTAAGTTCTCAAGTACACGGAGTGATGTCTAACTAGCTTGATATATGGTCAAGCTAGCTGCAGGAGTTCTAAGGTATTTATTAAGAGATTTATTAAGAGTAGTACGCTTCGCGTTATTCCTCGCAAGAGCATTCAAACTGCTTTATATTTGCTCCATCTGCGCCAAGCACCCTGTTTTAGCGTCTGTCAACTGAGTTCGTCGTAAGAGAAAGCAGCAAAGATCAAGTTTCGTGGCGTTCAATGTTAATCAAAGACTAATAAACATATGAAACAATCGACATTGAACAATACAAAAAAATTAAGTGCATAATCGTCTACGTGAATTACTAGATTTTTAAGGAAGATCTTGCGTTACTTGTGATTCAAAAAAACAACTCAACTTTTTTGCTCTCTTTATGATAAAAAAAACGATTAAAATTTGTTCTCGCAATTATTCAAATTTTGTGTAACTCATTTGTTAAGATTGATAAATTTTGAATATTATGATAGCGGTTAAAATACTTTCGTAGTCGAATCGTCAAACAATGTTGTGACAACAGCCATCTTCTATTTAGATGCGTATGCATATCTATATTTTAAACCAGCTGGCTCATGGGATTGTCGAAACTTTTGCTGTTTATGCCGTTATTACTCGTTAACCTCGAAAAGTGTTTTTTCTTTTTCCATTCCCAAGTTATTTTCAACGTTAACAAGGGCTGTTTTTTTAAGACATCATTGGTCTCTAAAAACATTCTACTTTCTTATTTTCGTTTTTGGCTCTTCAAAGTTGGGAGGATCCTATTACATTAAATTCAAATCATCACACAGGGAGTGTACCCGTCATAAGAGCCCTTCAAAAAATGTGATTTTTGTTCATTGATTTCTCGATAACTAGACGGTAGATCCTCTAATAATTCCGGCAATAGATGCTTGGTGTATATTTCTAGCATATTTCAAAACGTCAAGTCTTAAAGTTGGAATTTTCGATTTCCATTAGATTTGCATTAACTCCCTTAAAGAAATTAACGAAATGTAGCGGTATATTTCCGGATAATTTTCCGTAAAAAGAGAATGTTGAGAGCTTTAAAGGAAACATCAAAAAGATCGTGGCCATTCCGAGTAATTTGAGGCAGTAATTGGTCCAGTTAGATGATATGTAGGTCGCTTGGTAATTAGGTGAAACGGTGTTCTCTGCCTCTGTACGTACGGGTTAGGTATGTACGGTACAGCGCACCCGGCAAACGATCGTCGATCGCCATTTGCCACTGATGCATTAAATCGACAAGATCGATTCTCTTGGTCTCCTTTGGTGTGTATTCCTTGCTAGTATAGTGTTTTCCAGAAAGGCAGTGCCAGAGTCCCGGCCAGTAATAGCAATTGCCGGAGGCTATTGGTGATGTTTGAGAGCTGCAAATGCCAGCTTCTCAGGTGTGCACAATGGGGAAGCGGAGTGTGGCTCTCTCATTGTATTTCATGCGTACCACCGTAGCATTTCCCAAAATCCGTGCGTCGAATTCCCCCTTGATGCACAATGGAGATTACAATCGATAGAAGTCAATGGAATATTTGCAGTTCTGTAAGTACTTTGTAAAAGCGATGGATCCAGTATTCATTGACAGGGCTATTCGTAATCTTGCACGAAGATTTCGATCCTGCTGAAGTTCGTGAAGTATAGGTCCTCGAACATTTCAGATAACTCGTAGTTGTCGAGAAATCAATAATTAAGGAACATTGCGATTACGAAGTGGACCCCTCATTCATCGTATCTTCACTTTGCTTTTGGGTCTTGATGAAATTTATTCTCGACGGTAGAATGCAAGCGAGATTAGTTGACATTTTGATAAAGATCAAGTCTTGCCGAATACTATCCGCCAGGAACTTGGACAAAGTTATCAAACCTGAGAAACAGTGATTCCCATATTGGTCTGACCCATTGACGCATCCACAGAGAAGCCCGCAACGGGTAAAAGCTACACAAATAGAGAGTGGTAGCTCAATATCAAAACTAGTTGAATTGCAGCAGTGCAAGCCTCGGAGCGGAAGCGTGAACGGTAAGCAGGTGGTATTTGCCCGCTGGTCTTACCGTCTAATCCAAGAGGAGTAGTAGCGAACCACATCGGGAAGATCGAGAGATACCGCATCGGTAAGCATTGAGAGAAGTTTGCCAATACAAACGTTCGGCAATACAGTCAGCAGGAAGTGTGACTAGCATGCAGGAGGGTGCGAGATCGCTATCTCGTCGCATCTGATATATACGATAGCAGCGGTGTACTCTTATACCTGATAAAGCCGAGCTGCAACAGAGAGGGGATGGCCCTGGATGATTTTTCCTAGTAACCCATTGGCTCCCGTGGACTAAGGTTAATACATACTCCACGAGTCTATACTATTTTCACTAGCTTTTTCTTGCAGAGTACCGCGAGATCGTCTCATTGAATTTTACGAGCGGTGGATCCTCCGGAGTTTCACACCCTCGCAACCTACCCTTCACCGCATCTACGGGTAACCGAGGTACGTTCTGCTTGCTTAGCACAAGAAGGCAAACTAGGTCAATTGGGGTATAAAAATTTACATGCCTCGAGAGTTTTCAGGTATACACGAGACCAGAAGACTGCAGATATGTTAACGAAGGGAATGAAAATGTAGTGGGATTAATTGGCGTTGTCATTGAATATGCAATTGATACGACTGTAGAATTTCCCGGTATTTTACGAGACTCGTGAGTATCTCAAATTGTGTAACCGTTCTTTAAACACAAAGTCGCGGTACATTATTTCATAATAGTCTCATGTACCATTCGACGCATATATACGACGCATACATATCTACAAGTCTGTAAGACATATGAACGTATATTTGTATCTGTACAAACATACTACCAAGTATTTATCCGTTTCCCGATCACGGCCCTGCTGTAGTTCTATTACATTGAATGTTACTCTGCGCGTGTACAGTGTACATGGTGCACGCGGTAGTTCCGGGTTACCATTTCACTGTTCAACTCCGAGAGCTCGAGCAAGAACATGAGAACCGACGTGTAACTATCACGGAGATCGATTCAGCGTGCATTTACACGGGTAATAGGGTAGGCGATGAGAGACCCTTCCAATGGAATCTCACACCATCAGCGGAGTATGGACAGAGGGTTGCGAAGCAATTCTTGTGGGGTTCGACTCGAGGCATCTCACTGTGAGCGAGCACAGTGCGCAATAATATTGGCAAACGACCTGGTCATCGGTGTCGCTTATTTCAATATAATCGAGACACGGTCTTGTCACGTTCGCTGGGTCTGTGTATATTCAATTCATATCAGTATCTTGCTACATTCTCGCCATATCAACCGCGTCGTGGCCACTGTTCTGCAGATTTCATAGCCGATCATATTATCGAAGAGTATTATCGTGGATAAACGGGGTTTATGCGGTTCTAGATTTTGTTGATATGCCGAATCGACTGGCGTGTGGCATTCGTATATTGGATTAAGGCATATGAAAGTCACTGTTGAAAAAATGGCATTTGGCTGGTCGGTCCACTGCTGGCAGGCACTTCTTACAAGTGACTGCCAGCAGTGACGGTTCACAGATTTTAGCACTTTCAAATGTTTGCTCTTGAAAGAAGTATAATGAAGCTCTTATGAATATTATCGATGATCACAACGTATAACGAAGCAGCATTAATGTGGCTAGCTTTTCTGGCTCGTTCTCTTCTTGACCCCATCAAACGTCTGCCTCTGTGTCTACCAACTCCGAATCGACTTCGATTCTCTCACGTTTACATTGCCGAATATCCATATATATATATACATACACAAAGACGCGAGGGTGAAGTAAAACGTGATTGATAACATGATCGGTAAGGCTTTGCAACGGTCATCGATACGAACCGGTGGGCGTGCAAAGATATTGCAGTGCAGCGCTCTCCGCACATCGGTATAATATTCAGCTGAATGTATGGATCCCCTCACTCGTGTATGACCCTTCCGCAATTTGATTTTACCGTTCTGTATAGCAGGTGAATAGAAAAAAAAACAATGGAAACATCAATATAGTATAACGTTCGAGAATCAGTTGTGGTATTGATTGCCGGTACAAACCGATGTTGGATATTCAAGCAAAATTTGTGTCGAAACCACAAAAAGTGCACCATTATTGGGTCAAACGTGCAAACTTTCAGGACGGTAAAAAAAGCACTCACATGGAGCATGCGATCGGGACGGAGAAAAAAAAACAAAGAAGATCAGTTATTTTGGCTGTTTTTTGGATGCAATGAAAGGATCGAGTTGAAGTGAGGTTCAATGGAAAATTAATGTTGATTGCCTACAGCATCGACAAATCCCTTATCATCTCATAGCTTCTTTCTGGTCCTCGGCACGAAGTTACTGTTTTTGTCTCCATATGGACCACTGAGCCGCATATTAATAAATTGTCCCCACAAATAATTCAATAGTTCAAGGCAGATTAATGCCAACTCAAGGAGTTCTTTTGGACCAAGTTCGTCGATAAAATAAAAAATTAATTCTTCTTCTCTCCTCGTGTCGTCAGAAATACTGGAGGGGAAATACCGGTAGGATTATTGGAACGAGTAGCGAAGGTGAATAGCTCCCTCGACCCGAACTCCATTAAGAGTAATAACGTCGATATTAGCCATACTTAATAGACGAATATATACTGCTGCTGCTATTACCGCTGTGTGTTTAGGTATATAATGAGAATATATGTCAGCCGTATGCTTCGCTTCACTGGCTCATGATTCCGAATATTTCTTATATTTTTTAATTTTTCTTCAAAGCTATTGAAGATTATTATTCTAAATGAAAAATTTTTGGGACAATGATAATCTATTTTTTTGCCAATCCTATGTTCCTATTTTATCATTGATAAAACAGGAAGGAATATTCCATGTAAATATCTATGAAAGAGCATACTTTGGATTTTTTCTATTACGAATTTTATGGTGAACTGTATCGAAGGAACGAAACAAAAGAAACACTTCTCTTTGTTTTTATCTCGGTACTTATTCTCTTTCTAAATGTTCGTGGCTCCACACAAACTTTGATCAGGTTCTCTGTTCCTGTGTTCTAATTACCGACAATTATCGGTGCGTAATCAATTACGTTAACGCGATCGGCTTCCTCGTCCGCCCTCGTAAAATCGCCGCTCCGAATACCGATAATTGGCTCATTCTACTTCTACCGAAATATCTACGTTTACGTTCGATAGTTGGGATGCAATTTCGCCGGGAATATGCTATGGAGGATTGAAAAAACCGTTATCGTGTCACAAGGTATCTCGTGCGATTACGCGAATGCGAGTGATCATAGCTGCAGTTGGATGAGATAAAGTTGTGCACATGCTCGTAGATCAAGCGTATGGAGAGATGAATTGAGAATGAAAAAGAACATTTATTATAATCAAGAAATCATGCTTCTTATCGTCGCCACAAAAAACTGTGAGTCAGTCCTGTGTGTAGAACTAGGAGCTCTCATCAAAAAAGCAGAACAAAAGATGAACGAAAGACTTCGTTGAACTACTGATCCTGCTATAAAACTTGGTTATTACATTTATAAAAAAAAGTTTCACCCCCTTGAGGTTTTCATTAGTGTCCTAAAACTCTTAATGATCGAGACGAGAGTGGGGTGCTCTTCAAGTTTTTTCCAGCCTCGCCTCCGCTTTCGAGCGCCACTTTCTCTTTGGAGGAAAAAACTTTACGGAGCTTACGATATAAAGCACGTGGGGCTGCGAACACAACGCAAAGTTGTAACGCGCACACGAGAGTCAAAAGCGTATACACCTTCGCGTCAACTTATGCTTGTGTAGTTTTTACATGTTAAGTCACGAGGAGGTTAGGGATATCGAATAAAATACTCGACCACGTCGTCTTTTCCCGTCGCTGTTGCTGTTGAAAGGAAGCTCCCTTGCTCAAGAGCACCTTTTTTATACGACGGTACGGTTTCACCTGCGAATTACGGCCCCGGACGTCCCGTTCGTTACAAGTCTCCTGAGATTCCCTGCTTCGATTTCTTACATAGCCAAACATACCTACACGTGTGCGCATATACACGTGTGTTATTTAAGGGCAGACGAGATGAACGAGACTTCCAAGATCGTACGTAAGGAAACTCTTCAGCTCGAGAATCGAGGCAACCACGAAGAGTGCGACCCGAAGCGAGACATGATTCCGGCTTCTTCCGTTATCGGAGGTAAAATAGCTGTTACTACATGAACCACGGCAACGGACACAGCTTTGCTAGCCCCATTTAGTCGAAGGAGTCTATTATCTCAGTGTGGACACATTACAAAATATTTTTCTAGCAGGATCAAGATGTCGAAGCTCGCAACGTGGTTCCGTAACTGTTTTCCAAAAATATTTGTAAACCAATACGTTTAATGACAGAGGCCCCGAATATTTTACGGATTATTATCAGTTTTTAATGAAAATACAAACGTTTAATCTGGAAGTAAATTTATTAAACGTTTTTGAATCGGTAAATAGGGAAGCACCGAGTCTTTGCGTAATGTTACGAACGGAGTTCAGTGTCATGTTGAGTGTCCGTTAGCACGGTTCGTCAGATTTGAATTGATCCCCGCGCATGATTACTCCTGTTTATATTTTTCAAAAACTCGGTATAATTAGAAGCTGAAACCTAGCGGTGTAATGAACGAGGCGCATATACTGGGCTTGTGCATGAAAAATTGCTCCGTGGCGATAGATAATGTGAGCATATTGTATTTTAACAGACATCAGAGGGTGTATGGATTGGATGCCGTTATGAGAAAATATGAAGAGTGAGATACTAATCGAACTCTCGAATGAAGCACCGCGCGTTCTATTGTTGGAAAATGAAGAAAAAAAGAGGAAAAAATAAGAATGGAACAAGAATCGGGAACACGCGATCTCGATCATTTCGCTGTGCGCTCCTCCGCTTCGAATCTGCGGGATGAGACACGATTCCATATATATATGTATTATTTCTACGATACTGTTGTTAGTACCTGGACGCTACAGTTTGATACCCGAGCCAATATATCGCGCAAAAGCTATCTGAACGAGGCTGTTAATTATCCGGGATTGGTACGGGCGTTAACCGAACCTCTTTCGATTCTATACGTACACAAGTATATACACAGCTCTACATATAAATATGTGCTGTGTACATGTACAGGTACCGCACCTCGCAAACGAAGATGAAGCGGTTGTAGCCGAGTCTTGACCCTCTTCGTTCGAGATCCGTGTAATTTAACGTGGAAATATATACTTTTGTCCGTTTCACCATTTCATTTTTAGCGCATTAAGCGCACTCGACAATATTTACAACGCCTCGATATAATCACCCTCTGTGTGCACGGCGCACAACTAACCGGCGCGGCAAATACCCGCTTGCAACTTTCCAATCGTAAATTCACTTCCCGTTGGAAAATAACTCGAACGATATCCTCGCATGTGCGAACAAATATAAATGAAATCAAGCGGTGATTCAGACCACTGGGGCAAGAGATTGCGAACGATACTTCAGACGGTAACACGATCCCTGTCGCCTAAAATTTATTTTCTCGCGGATACGGAGACTATTGATTTCAAGTGATTAGCTTTTCAGTTGGGTAAGCGGGATAACACGTCCCTGGACGAGGCTCCGAAAGTTCTTCGATCGCGGTAACTAATGAACTTTGTTGGTAATTACTTTGCAGACTTATCCTTGGCGAAGTGTATATCGAACAAATTTCGTATTGATTGATGCTGATTCTTTGGAACTTTGAACAAATATCAGGAGAATATTAAAGTTGCGACTTGATTTCTACGAACTCTCAGAGAGCTCGCATCAGCGATCGATTAGAATAACTCATTTAGATGTTGCATGGGTCATGTGCATGTGTATCTAGGGTAGCAGTTCGTGGTCATCCGACTGAGTGATCACCTTTGGCACTGCGATGCTTTGAGTTCAAACGCAACGAACACAAGCCAGCACGTAGCCATGGGCTGCGAGTATGAGTTAATCACAACTGCACAATTATTTGGGATGAAAGAATTTTTGTTTGTGTGAATTCTGATTTTTATCATTCCCTTCAGGATCGGCTTATGAAAAATATCGGGCAATTTATACTTACGTGGAAATACGAGTTTTGCGACGGGAGAAAAAAAAATGAAGGCAAATGTGCCATACGGAATTGGAACTCTGCGTGCTTCGGTAGGTCACCGGTTCTTCGTACAATGCCAATTGAATATTCATGCAATTGAGGAGATGCGAAACTCGTTTATTGCGTGTGGTAGGTTTCAGAGGTGTGATATACAACTTTGGATATACAACACGTGCATAGCTCGTTGAGGTTTTTAGTCTGATTCGCTAATTGAATGATGGACAGCTGTTTGACGAGGAAGGGATGCTCTCACATATGCTCGAACCGGGGTTATTTTTTCATCGAGAAAATGCTGTAGTTGGCATTTCGCTCTTTTTTTCAAATCCACCATTTCGTAGGTGAGTACACACGCGAATGTGTATCAGAATTAAGACACTCGTGATCCTCGATCCGAGCAAGGATACTCATTTCACTGTCGATGAAAGAAATTGAATTCCAGACGAGTCTCGAACTGTCGAATTCGGAGTTGAAAATAGTTTTCTTATTCGTGGAATAGCCTGTATATTTACTGTACAATACTACTACTACAGTATCACGAAGAGATCCATTGAAACGGTCCATTGTTCTGCCTCGGTGACTCGATGACCTTACCACCTACCCACCCATTTCATCCACCCCCTCAATATCGACAAAACGATCCGGACATCGAGAGATCTATAGATCTCGTGTGCTCGTGAGTTTCACTGCTTGTTTGTGTACGTGTGCACAAGTGAAAGAAGAACTAAGCCGGATTGCAACTTGGAAAAGGGGATAGAAAGAGAAAGAGAGGGAGAGAGAGAGAGAGAGAAAGCACTAGTGGAAGAAAGCTGCGGGACTAACGGAGCGAAAAATATCCGATTCGAAACGAGAAAGCAGCACTGCGATCGTTTCTTTTCCTCGATCGCCCACCCATACAGCACACTCAGTATATTCATCTCTGTCTCTCTTTCCTTCTCTCCCTCCCTCTCTTTGTGTTTATACATAGGAAGAGGCCGGGCAAAGCGGAACACTCCCCCAAATGGAAAGTCTTTTTTCGTTGAAAATTTACAAGATTTTTGATTATTCGACTCGGGACACGCGTCACAATAGTCAGTAAGCACAAGAACTGCAAAAATTGCAATTGGAAAACAAGCACGAAAATCGAATCAGACTTTTACATAATTGAAGCTATTTTTGTGCTTACACGATCATAGGATTTGTTATGCATCGATGTCAGTCACAAAATGAAGACCTGCACAAGAGGGAGCAGAGAAATTGAATAAATATTTCGTAAACGAGAAACATCAATCACAGTCTACTCTACTAATTGAATACGTTGAACTCTGTTGAATTTCGTTTTTAAAAACTCGTTTTTTTTTTCATTTGTATTAAAAAAAAAAAATGAACACGAACGAAAGGTAAAAAACATTTTATACCAATATGAAAAAATATTAATAATTCCGAGATATGCTCACAATATTGTCAAGATATAAATAACACTTTAACGTTCATGTTGGAAGTATTAGTCGTTTTAATGATTATTACTTTTTAACGAATCTGCTCAGTTGGAGATAAAATTTTCGATGATTTCATATCGAAAAAGAAATTCGCATTTGCCTTTTTCAGGGAAGAGTGGAGGTATTCAGTTTTGCCCAGATGTTCCATTTTTCCCGAGCCTCCCCCTACAGCAATTCTCATACATAGAATACTTTATCGAATATGTAGACAATGCACACACAAACACGTAGATGTATAAAAGAGTCGAAAAAGCCCGCATAAAATTCATTGAAGTCGTCCGATTTCCATTTTCCCCGTCCACGCGTTTTCCTCTTCTCATCTCGTCCAAAGATCGTCTCTTTTCCGTTTCTACTCATCTCAATGGGTATTCAGAACGGAAACCGAGCCGTAAATAATCGGCGAACTGCGGGTCGGGAAATAGAAAGATCGTGGGAAGTAGAAGCCGAAACCGATTCTCGAATTCGTTCTTCCATATATTGCACAGTAGGGAAGCAAATGAAAGGTGAACAAAAAAAAGATAAAAAACATTTTGATCCTGTTAAAGATGAAAATGGTGCGGCAGAGAAAAACACCGGTATTTGCAGCTTCGTGAAAAATCGGTCGTAGCATGCTCAGCGATACGTATTGTGAACACTTTATGCAAACCCGGAAAAGAACGATGGCTCAGCACAGTATACGTTTCGAGTTTTTTCCCCTCGTGTTTATGTATTGTCTGTTCCATCTAAATATATACAAATATTGGATTTTCGGATTAACATGCATGTAAGGATTACAGCAGCACCGTTTTTCGTGAGATTTTGGATCCGCTTGTCGGGATTGGGCACTCCGAAAAATCCGTATAAACAAATATGTACCACACAAAACTGTCGTGGAGTATCCGTTTGATGAACGTGTATGCACCAGGCACGTCAATGAAAGAGCAGCTCAAAGCACATTTCTGATATACTGATCGAAAAATTTCCGAATAACTACCAAAGGACAGTTGAGACGTAAAAAGAAATGAAGGATACTCAACAATAATTACTTTACTGAATGTAATTTACTTTGTAATCGACGCCCTCAAGGCTTTTGTAGATGCGGAAATGGAGATTGGAGAACGGCGATGAACGAAAAGATATCACAGCCATTTTGAGGTTACGAACAGAATTGAAGAATGAGAATGGCTAAGAATGGTGGAATTTTATCATAAAAGCGTTTATATAAATGAAATGCGACTATTTTATGTTACGATTTGAGTGTCGTAAGGGAATGCAGGAATCCGTCTATAGGAAGTGCACGTACTGCAGCGATAAAGAGGATCAATAGACACTGGATTTTTGGTGCGAAGGCTCGTGACGAGCTAGAGCTTTATGGGGGTGGTGGAAGGGGAAAGCTTTCCCGAATGAAGGAATAGGACGGAGAAATTGAGGCGTAACTGGTATTACTTTATCCTTTTCCATTGTGGCGTATTCGATCGGAAATTGAAAATTGAAAATGGAACACACGCGGGTGACTTGAAATGTAGGTCGTCCGGCCGTATGGTTTTGATTCTTCTGCAATCGTGCGCTCACACATATACGGATAAATATATATTCATAGGTGGAACGTACGTATGACACAGGGGCCAAGAGAGTTTTGAACAGTTCGGAAAAGCCTGTCCGACTAGGAAAGAAGTTTACCTTCCTATAGCGAGATGGTTGCGTTTGGTAATCGCTATTTCTCGGCCACCCCACTCCACTTGACCACTTCTGGCCAATGCGATTTAAAAGGCTCCTCGGCAAAATATCGACGATGGCCGTAAATAACGCACGTCCGACGAAACGAAAACGCCGCTGTTGCGGCAGAGGCTTGCAACGAAACTCACGTGCTGAGAGCTGAGAGGTTTTGCTGGCTTTAGAAGGGGAACCAAAAGAAAAAAGAAGGCTTTATCCTACCAACCATTTTTCTATTAAAACTCGTCGGCGAGAGAAAAGAAGAGGAAAAAACAAATGTACCGTTTGCAGAGAACTGGTAGGAATAGAACATTTGCCAGTTCTACGGGCACATCGTTCTTCAGACTGAAATGGCCGAACAAATCCTTTTTCATTCCCTCTCTTCGTCGATATTCCTCTCTCAATCTCCCTCACTCTCCGTTGTTTGACATGTAGAAGAAAAAATGGTTTGCATTTCTCTATACAAGGAGTAAACTGTTTATGTAGCAGCGAGAATTGGTAGACGAAGCGGAGGAGCAAATGAGAAAAATCGACAAACAATCAGGTCAGGTTTCTCGATAGGGACGATGATTGAGCGGGGTCAGGGGAGGAGCTAGTTCAACGATGAAAACTAGATATTCGATCATTGACTATATGTATACTCGGTGCTCGCACCAAATTCATAGAATTGGAAAACAGAGGGGGAAATATAGCGAGAGAGGAAGAGATGAATTGTATTTTTGGAAACTCTCGAAGCGTTGAATGACAATTGGCTCGACGGAGGAAAACTCTACAAATCAACAGCTACCAGGACGTGACTATTCCATATTTTTATGTGTGTACAACGTATATCCACATATTTTCACTTCTATGCCACTTCGACTAGGAGAGAGAAGATAAAAGAATATTGTCGAATGGGTTACACTCTTTCATGCACGATTTTTTGCCTCTCCAGGACTGTAGTTTGCCACACATTATAGCCTCCAAAAAATTACATTTTTTCAAGTACCTAATCAAACGATGAAAGATCGAAACAGATGGGCATATTCGTTATCCAATGAAAATTTCGTGTACCCAAAATTCTGCACCCAATGCATAAATCCCAGAAAAAATGGACTTGCCTCGTACTACTGAATTCTTGCCATGACATCTGTGGATGAAAAAGAACATGCGAACTTCGGTCGACCGAATTCTGGGAAAAACATGGACGTATACCACGGTGCTTCATCATTTCTCGTAGATTTTTCTTCCATTGCAACAAAGTACTCGTCGTCCACTGAATCACGTAATCAATCTTTCAAACGGGAAAATTTACAGCATTTTTTTGTTTTAATCTTCCGGTAGACTTTTTCATGCGTGAGTTTCATCCGGATATCTTTGAAGTTCTTTTTTCTTCGTTGTTATTCGGAACCCCATGAGCTAGTTGTTTTTTCGAAGGGAAAAAGCTCGTTTCATTTCGTCATTGAGTGTTTCTTTTTCAATCAATATTTTGAAAAGGGATAAGTGGATGTCGTTATATTGCAGAATGGGATAATATGCGGAAAACAAGTGCAATTAATCACAGAATTCAACCGTCCAGCTCTACAATCGTGGCTCAGTGCTAATTCAACGAGTTTGACCTGCGAACGTTCATGACGGACTAATTTATATAACACGACAGTTTTTCAGTGATTTAAAATCTCATCAGCAGGTAATAGAGATTAACGTTGTTTTATTTCATGTTTAAAAAATGATACGAAAAAAAAGCTTTGGTAAAGAGTGGATTAACACGGTGAACATATCGGAATAAAAGTTTTGCTGGCTCACTTCCGAGCTGTACGTATTCCAACCACGCGGAAAATCAGTAGGTACTTGGTATAATAATGTCAGGGTCAGACAGGTATTTTCCGTTTCCCATTTCACATTTCGCTCTTGTATTTTGCGCGTATCTCTCGCAGTCAGAGAGGAACAAATAAAGAGATAGGATGGAACGGTAGGAAGGAAGGAGTACTGAAGTGAAGAAAATCGTTTCAATTTCACCGCGGGATAAGAGTCTCTTCGGGCCGTTTGCACAGGGTATCGAAAGGGTCGTTGTCATTTCACCGGTATAAAAGTGTGCACCATAGACGCCCGGTAAGATTGCTTGTTGTGCTATAGTTTTGTACAAGTGAAATTTGACTCCGTATAAAATGCTCATTTCGCATGAATACATAAAGACCAAAAAGAATCTCAAAGTGAAAGAATAAATTCATGAAATATGAGCCGAGCATCTACATGGCGAAAGAATTTAAAATGATATTAAAAACGACAAAATGAGAGGGGGCCAGAGAGAGGAAAGGCTAGCAACTTGTTATCTTTCATGTCTACGTAATCAAGTCTCTTTGAAGACGAGAACGAAAATAAAAACGAATGTCAAACAGTTCGGATCATAGTCGTCCTCCAGTCGAATAAGTTGGAGTACATTCTACATGCGAATTCGGTGCATATCACGAAACAACGAGATTTGAAGATAACAATATTTTACCGAGTAACGTCAAGCGCGGAAGGCAGAGACAGAGACAGAGAGAGAGAGAGAGAGAGAGGAAGAAAAAAAATCATTTCAGGGGAAGGAGGTGCCTCAATTATAATGCAGGAAACAAAACATTTCTCGTCGAGCTATTTGCGTGTTGACGGTAATTATTCAAGCTTCACTGCTCTCGCGTCTCTCCTACGCAATTAACGTGACATAGAGGACTGTAAGCTGCGGCTTGCTAAAAGATTCACGATCGCGTGGAGAGTCACTATATAGTCCCGGCTCCAAACTCTCTCGCTCTTTCCCTGCAACGTCATGACGTATCCGCGACAACATGCTCGACGGCGGCGTTGGCGACGACGTCAACGACGACGACAGAAAGTTCCAAAAATAATGCAGTACCGCCACAGCCTCCTTTGGATGCTCCACGATTCGTTACAAAACTGACTACGGCGAGTCCGCGGTCATCTCACAATCCTATCCACCTACAACACGACGTATTTTACTTAACGAAATACACCGGAGACACTCATACACGCAAACTCACATGCTGACGCTGGGAATATCGAGACACCAGTAGCACTTTCGACGAGAAGGAATTCGACGAGAATTCGACGGCAAACCAAGGCTGAAAAGATCCTACGGGAGATTTATGTGCCATGCGAACAAGACGGAGACCTCACATTCGTGTGTGTCTCGGTATACACACAACACATTTGTTTATGTGGACAAATGAAAAGAATTTCGAACCTTTGAGAAACCCCGTTCTTTTAGGCTTCTTCCGAAGAACTGCTGTGGCGGAAAAAAATTGAGGTATTCGAAGGAACATAAAAATTTGTCCAAAGGAAATTTCACGTGGAATAGGTTGAACAACAGCGACGCGTACCTTCGAATTAAGAGTCGAAAATCGATGACTAAATATATCGATGAAAAATTCATTTTCTGTGTCCATCGAAGAAAAAACTTGAAGGCGAATCCAAAGTGATGTGAAAGTTAGTTAAAGTTATTTTTCCTTAAATCAAAGATTGATATGAATAAAAATACTTCGCAAAGTGCAAATTCGTCATCAATGGCTTATCATACTTCAATTTTTATCACTCTTTTGTCACTTTCGATCAATAAGACAGTCCATTCGACACCGAACGCCCTGTGCACGTATCTCCACAATGTAAAGAAAGAAATATGTGAAGAGCCTAATCTTTCACTGTGACTGGTAGCACTTCTACTACCAAACGTCTTTCCTGCATTGTTTCAGCATACCAGAACACAACATCCGTTACAAAGCTTCATCAGTCAGAGCCTTTATCCCGAGAATTCTTAGCTCGCTTCTTGTTCCCGTCTTTTCTACTTCCCTTATCTTTATCTTTCACTCTTTTATCCAGCAGCTCGTCGAAAGGAGCTTCTCGCGTTGCTCCCGTTCTCGAGCGACGTAAGACTGTTTGAAACACCGTCGCGGGTCTTTACTTTGACTCTACCACCTAAGTTAGTATCTTCCCGATGGTGAAAAAAGAAAAAACGGAGGATTTGTGGTCGCAACTGCGACGACGATTTGGTGGCTACGCTATATAATGGTCCTTCGTTTGCCACTCCCCTTAACGATAACCGAAGTACACAGCTGAGAAGTTTCAACTCACTCGGAGTTCACGTTCGTATATGTAGGAATTGGACTCTTTTTATTTATCTCAGGTCGAAGATCCTTTCGACTGCCGCGGAGTCAAATCTTCGAATTTGAAACCTTGAAAAATTTTTTCTCCCGAATTGAAAGTTAAAAGGTTTCGCTTTGCTACTCTCAGGCAGAATTACCACGGTATTAGTAAGATTTTGAAAATCACGTGACACGATTCTTTGGAATTCGAGAAGTTTTTGTAGAGCATTAAGAGACGATGGGTGAGCTTTTAGCTTTGGTGTGTGAATCGCCCAAGAAAAAATGGCTGCAGATGCCGGTGGTGCGACTTGTCGCCTCGTTTAAGGGAGCGTAAAATTAATTATATGAGCTATGTTACGGGGTGTCATAACGAGAGGAAAAAAATAAGGATGCTCCACACTCAGAAGACGTTTTGTTATCTAACAAGATTGCTGCAGCAGATGGGGATGGGAAAATGCGTTTTGGGATAAAACGTGCAGAACGCCTAGCGCCGAGCTCGAGTGCGAGAGGAAGTTTTGTTGCAGGATTGCAGTTTAGAATGCCTTGTGCTCAAACACGCACGGTAACACAACATTAGCAGTAACTACGAACGAGAAGAGTGGGATTATGGTTGTACACTTTTATTTCCGAGTCGAACGATCTCCGTGTGTGGTTGCAAACGTTCAGAATTTTAATTAGTGGTATTAGGCGTGGCATTATAGCCTCTAAATTTAGTGTAAATACGAGTTAAAAACGAAGAAGAAAAAAAACGGCAAGATTGCCGAAGGAGGCTGTTCGAGGCTTCCCCAGGGAGACACTAATTGTGTTTACGATCGCTCGACTTGCCAGACTCTGCTTGGCTTCTTCTTGCTTCCCCGGTCTTCTAACCTACTATTTTCTTCACCGCATATACGCGCCATGACACTTATGTTCGTCGTAAAGAGTCGTCCGAATGCAAGAAGAAAAAAAATGAGAATTAACTTCCCTTCCATATTTCCTCGTGCCGTATGGGATTATCCCGTTATGCTTTTGATCTCATTATTCCGAAGATAGTAAGAGAAAAGTCACAAACGGGGGCTGCGCGTGTATGCAAATTTATTCACCGCGCTGGCACTCCGCACAAGCAGAGGGAAGAGATAGCGAAACTTTGGGACCGTCGAGAACTTGTTTGGATAAATCTTATCGGTGAAATCAAATGTTCCGGATTCGAGCGATCATTCGTAAGCTTGGATTCGAGTGCGTATATCCGTATTTGGAAATTCGGCGAGATATAACGATCCAGTTTCATGGCCCGGTGCCAAAGACTTTTAAATAAACGAAGGGATTCGCGAGAACCGTAAAAAAAAATCAAGTAAAAAATATTAAATGGAAATTTACGTGTGTTACGTAATTTCCACCTATCGCACGTGCATGTTGGTCACTTCGTATTTCATGAAATTCGCTGGGAATGAATTTGCCGTAATGCCTTTCCAAGTGGAAGAGTAAGAGCTGAAACATGAGACAAAATAGGAATTACATCCCCCAACTGCGGAGAGTTTTGACGTCTCTTCGTTTCTCGCCGAGAGCTGTGTGCTCCCCTTTCCTCTCTCTCTCTCTCTCTCTCTCTCTCTGTCTTTCTTTCACCAAGCGTCCGAGAAACTTTTTGAATGGACCGCCGCCACAATGGAATAGTGGTTTACATTTATTAGACCCCGGGCGAAAAAGGTCTCATTCTCCGGACGACTGTGGCAAATCCTCATGGTCATCTTCGTAAGGGATGCTGTAGCTTCACGATTTAACGCTTTTGTGATTAAGTATCATACCGTGTGGCGAAGAACTTTGCTCCGTTAACACTCACGAATGCGGGATCATTCGAGCTGTAAGACTCGACTGGGATATTTTGTTACATTGCCAAATAGTCTCGGCGCTGTTGAACGGCCCGAGACCCGTAACGAAATGTAGTTAAGCATGCATAACTCACGGTTATTATTGCGGTAAAGGTTTGAATGCTTAGCTGATGATACTCAGGAATATGAACTCACCTGTAACAGAAAAACATTTATCGTTTTAATTATCTCGGTTTTTTTTTATCTCATCATATGTCGGTCAATATTTCAATATTTCTCGATTTTGTTTCAAATTCAGACGTGGCTCTGTGCAAAGCGACTAGCTTTCTCGACTTTTGGCTATTTCATAACTTGACTTCCGGGTTCAATGGGTTTCTTCACCTTTTGTTAACTTTCGTATCATTATCGACAATGTTCATCTAATATTTCATTAGTGAGATGGCAATTCCCTTAAAGGCCAACAGAATATGCTCCACTATACGAGAATGGGCTATGATGAAAAAGTAATTACCTAATGGCTTCCAAAGTTCTACCCGATAAACGAAATTAGGTTGCGAGATGAGGGAACGTGGTCAATAAAGGGAATAGAGCATGTGGACCTGAGTTGCAGAAATTTTCCAAATTCCCTCTTCAGCTACGAAATTAAGATTGTGGTGCAAACTATTCAGATACAATGTTTCGCACTAGAGGGCTAAGAAGAAACATGCATAAAAGGCACTGTAAAAATTCATGACGAAAAAATGTAAGAGAAACTTCAGAATGACGTGAAACAATCATTGTCAAATAATACCAGTTCTTTTCAGAGAGGGATTGAACGCATTTGAAAATTCCCTGAGCGCAATCATCGATTTCGGCACCCAATAAAGTGGGGTCACATCAATTCTTTTGCTACACGATAAAATTTATTGGAGAACTGTGACGATTTCCATTCAAATTTTTCTTTTCTGGCCCAGAAAAATCTTCATTATTTGAAATAGTTATTATATCTCTGTGGGACGTTCCGGAGAAATGGAACCTGGTGAACTAGACGTTTTTTTTCATATTTTTTTCATCAGTCAGTCTGAAAGAATGATGAGACTGTGCACGGCTATCATTGGCTGCGACAGGATAACGATGGAATCCCGAAGTACACTTTTCTCACAATTGAAGAGATAACAATCGTCACAATACAGAGCTTAGCACAGAATTTCCACACATCTGTAGATTGTATATAAAAATAGATGTTTGGAGAGAAAGAGAGAGCATTTGCGCGCCAGGGACGATTCTCGAGGCAACCATTGTGTCGCCACTGTTGTTGATATGTTTCACTTTGTACTTTCCTCATTGTACACTATCTCTACCGTTAGCACTTTAGTTGGTACTGTCGTTGAGAGGAGTATCGTTTTCGAATTTCATCGGTGAGTTTTACCAATATTCATAGCACGAAAGCTGCGATCAATTGAAACTCGGCACTGCTGGAAATCGCTGTGGCTTTGCGAGACTGCTATGCGATCGAATGCTTTCGAATTGTGAGTTTTCACGGTTTGCTTAAAATTCTCAGGCAAAAGTATAAAGTGTATTTCCTGTTTCCGGCGCTGTCGATGTGACGATATTTGTAAATAAATATTACTAACGGATCGGAATGACGTTATATATTGCATCGTTTTTGCACGTTTCGATCCGATGAGCCACAGACTTGTGGGGGACCTTGAAAAACGCACATCGAAACTTGGGAACAAAGCCTTGCTCAGTATGAAAAACAAATTGTTTGCCACAAACGTTTTTTCTTCCCCTTCGAAACCAAGCGACTGCGGCGAAGGTTCGATGAAGCTGCAACTTCTCAATAAGTAAGGTTACGTTTGTATATTTAATACTTTCGTTCTCGGGTGTTACTTTGTATACGGATACACACATACAAAATAACACGCCCAAGAAAGTCCGCAGAAGAGTTGGAGTTGTGGTACTGGTTGAAAACGTGAGTGAGATAGAGACGAGGGCAAGGCGGAGAGAGGGAGGGAGCGAGAATCTCGAGAGAAATCCAGACAGGTCCACTGTATACACATTTTATTCGCGGAGTGAAGGTACCCACGTAGAAGGCGTTTTCCAGATTTTACGGTCTCGACCATGGCGAAACTGTTATGTACAGTGCACGGAAATGTGTTTGCGTATATGTGACTATACGAATAGTCAGATAAATGTATCCATAGCGTGCACCAGCGCACTACATATGTAAGACCGCGAGCACGACTTCGCCACTTGGATGGAAAGATCTTGAGGTAAAAAAATAACGGAAAATCTGAGAGTTCCGGAGGGTTTGAGCTTTGATTGTGCGAAGGTGAAACTAAAGTAAACTCATGGTGCTTTAACGTTCCAAGAGAAAATAACGGAATGAATAATTAAGCCCTTGATATCTCGGGTAAATTCAATTTCGCAACTTTGTTTTTATATCTTTTTTTGTCCCTTTAAGTTTGAGAGTCGTATGTGCGCGCAGTACCGGGCCAAGTTGCGAGACGTCTCTGTCCTTTCTCCTGTTTTTTTCTTTCTTTTCGTTTTTATTTTTTTATGTTTGTGACGACCAACTGCATAGCTGAATTGCTCTTGAGCTTGACGGGGGATGCACGAAGATCCTGGAACTTTTCGATGCTCGCACAATTTCCAGGAGAAATGCAAAGTGTATGAAAAAGTATATGGTTGCCGAAGTGCCCACTTGTATAAGAGACACCGGATGTAGAGAGGCATGCAGAAGCGCAGAAGAAATTCAATCTCCGAGAAGGAATCCTCTACGTGCTCGCTTGTGTATCTCAGATACGTTCGCGTCGTATCGATGATTGAATATACATCGAACAGATGGATGTGGCTTCGCGCCTTCGTGTACAGCCCGCATAAGTAAATATGTGTACGTGGATAAATGTGTGCATGTATATATTCGTGAACGTATATTTCAACGATCCGCTTGCTTAATGGACTCACGCGCGTCTTTTCAATGTACAGTCTCGATTCTATCGGGATATAGAGCTCCGCTCCTGTTTTTTTCTCAAGTGAAATCGAGGAGCTACGAATTCCGGAATGCCCCTTTATCACGATGTATATTTGAGAGGTGAGAAAAACTGCGAAATCGAGCGCGATGTAAGAAGGAGTAAAAGCACATCCTTGCTGAGGATAAATACGAATGTCTCGTAATTCGGGACAGCATGCTCTGATACGATAACGGAAAAAATGTATGCCGCGAGCGGCGAGTCGTAGAATCGACGAATATAAGAGGCAAGACGTACATGTTTTGTTTCCATTCCGCTTTATACGTTTTACCATCTTGGAGTTGGCTCGTTCGCGTTGTATATTTGGAGTAAAGGAAGCGCGGCGGAGAGCTTAGGTTTTGGCCTCCATCCGGAGGATAAACGTGAACTCGCAACACTCGCAACTTCTACTCACCACCGTTTGCACGACTCGGTTTTTCTTTTCTTTCATCTTTCTTGACCCTGGCGCTGCAGTAGAGTACGGGACTGAAAAAGATGTAGCTTTTCCGCATTTGCTAGTATATAGTAGCCTGTAGTAGCGTAAGCTCTCTGAGACGGCATACAAGAAATAATGCTCGTTTTACGAGATGACTCCCCCAAACTCTTTCTCACTTTAGGTGCACTGACGCGAAAGCAGCCGCAATGCGAAAAGCTGCTTAGTTTTGCAGCGCGCGCGCGGCTGTCTCTTCGCTCAGTCAGGGGGTGTTAAAGTCAAGCTGATTCTGGCTTTGAGAAACTGGACGTCACTCCGCAAAGAATTCGCAGACCCGAGAAACGCATTAAAGAGTGTAGAGCGAACTTGGATGGCAACGCGCGGGTCTTTGTGTATCTGGCGTTTACCTAAGTATGGGTGTCTATCAACACGACCACTATGTACAACAAGGTATACGAGCACGTTCAGTTTTCGTTTCGTGTGTTACGAAAGAGGAAGCGAGGAGCTTTTGCAAAAGGGCGACGTGAACCTTCACCGGAGGGAGGGAGAGACTGTACGAGCGCGCGAAGTCAACGAAGCCCTGCTCCTCTCTGTGGCGCGTATCTCATCTGCATAGAAACAAGCTCGCGCGGGACAATGGGCCCTCTCGTCCATTCTGAACACTGCAAACACGCCTGCGACCGTGTTCCCGTGAGGAACGATCCAGGCTCTACCTGCTTCTGTTCTCTGTAGCCTTATTTAGTGTTTGTATTGCACACAGACACACGCACGCAGGCGCACATACATTTATGTATGTGTGTAATATAGGATGCGGTCTACAGGATGATACAATGTGCTAAACCGTGTCCCTTCACCGAGGACTGTACAACAACAAAATCACGTGAAAAAGTAGATGCTTTTAACGCCTCATTATATTTCCCTTGGACATTTCATTAGTTTTAAGAACGCGAGTGCAGAGTGTGGCGATTCGATATTGCAACGAAACGTTAGCCCCTGACTCAACCTCCAATTACACCAGTTGGAACTAACTAATTTATCAAACTCGTTGAATACTCTTACATAATTTGTAAGTTTGTTCTAACTTCGTATGGCCTCGTACACCGTAAATAAATACGCACGAAGAAAATAATGTATAATCGCATGGACTCCATCGCTGTTTGATTTTAATCCAGAAATCCATGATTCGATGTCAAGCTTTAGATAGGATTGTGAAGCACTCTGTACGTAATCATCGAGCCTGAGAAGAACCAACAGAGAAATCCACTTCGACATGCACCGCTAACCCTTATTTCGTTCTTGCGAATAGATTGTAAGATGAACAGAAGCCTGATGTACACAAATATATACGTATATCCGCATTGAATATTGCGGCGTGTAGTATATGTTGTAATATCTACTGTATGCGATATCCATGGGGCGAGAAGCGAGGCGTGCTCTCGCAACAGAGCGGGGTTGTCCAGAGATTGGATATGTATAATATATACGTTGTGTATACGGACCGATGATTTTCGTTGTACTCTCCAAGGCACTCATCTCTTTCTCTCTCTCTCTCTCTCTCTGTATATATTCGTAATAACGGCCAACGAATATCTCTCGTTGCGGTAACAACGTGAAATTCTGGGAGGGTCCGAACAGGCCACGTACGATATGAAAGGGAGGGGAAAAGAGCAGGGAGAAATGTGTGCTAGCCCGTGAGAAAGGTGCAAGCAACCCCTTATATCCACTCGGGACACACGTGAATCCGCAAGCTTCATTTGAGGGCTTGGGAAACGCAGGATGCGTTCAAGCACCCGAAACTAATGGCATAATGTACACATGTTATATGTGGATCATATATTAGATTTATGCGTATGCCTTATGTGCCAGCGCGCTTATATTGCATTATGAAGCTTCCTGGAGGACGCACGCTAGCTGTGTAAATGCAACGAGACACTTGTTGGATCGAATGCAAGAGCATTAGAGGGCCCTGCGCCGTTGTTTGGAAAGATTCGTTTGGCCCGTTGTCTCATCCTCTTCAGCGCGGATGAATATCAGACCGAGATATTTCATAATAAGATCGTGCCAAAAGTGCATTGCAAATATTGCATCCGAGACGTAAGTCGGAGAGCGAGAAGCAGTGAAATCGGGACGGGAACGAGAGATAAACGGATTATTGTTATTGGACACGGAATCGTTGAACGGAGGAGGAAACTATTGGGATTACTATATGAAGGTTAGGAAGTATTCGGGGATGCTTAGTTCCCGAATCTCCCATTACATCTTTTCCTTTTCGCTCGTCCTGATCCCAATGACTATTCCTCTCGACAACCCAGGAGAATTGAAGCTCACAAACAGTGGATCGAGACTACTCTGGAAGGATTATTGGCTACGGGAGAACGCATCGCTTCAACACAAATGAGAGCTGTAACTCCAGGATATTCGAACCTTTATCAAGACTTTTGTGCACTTCGCTCATTGGAGGGAATAAAAACGCTTCAGTAGATCTGTCGTCATTTCTCGGAATCTTCAATTCACGATATTTACTTCAATCGGACGAGGATTATTGGTGTTCAAACTTCAAATATAAGTAATGTTAAACTGATTAATCTACAACAAATAACGAACAAAAAGCTGATGTTTCAGCACTCCTCTAATCAACTAAGACGGCATCCCCGCAGTTTATTGCGGTGAACTGAAATATAACTGGATGAACCGTGAGATGAAATCGTTCGTAGATGGATATAATAAGCGTAGGTCGCGCATATACAGCAGGTAACCGGTATAGTAAATACCCAGAGAGGAGTAACCATGCAAAACTTGCTTATTATATGGGCGGGCAATGCAGAAGGTAACCAGCAAGAGAAGCGAGTGAGAGTGAGTAGGAGTTTAAGTTGCGAGGTGGGAACAAGGAGCAAGAGAGAGAGAGAGAGAGAGAGAGAGAGAGAGAGCAAAGCAATAGCAAACGAGAAGCAAGCTTCCGTCTCTTTCTCCCTCAGTAATTAATCGGAGAAACTTGGATCGTAAACAAGGGAGTATCCATTAAGATCCCATTCATTAAACCGGAAGTGGTGTGGCGTGGCGGCGGCGGCAGTGGTGGTGGTGGTGGCTCTCCGAGTGCTTGGGAAATCGTAACGAAGCGAATCTTGGGCTCAACTCAGACAGGAAGAGAACCTCTTCTGGTATGGTAGTCTGCTGGGCAGGTGGCCAACATCGTCGGAGAATACTTTTCTGGACTTTTATCGTGTGCAAGAACTGGTGCGGCACAATGAAGCGATCCATATAATCCGAACGAACGTTGCCATTATTTAATTATGATGGAATTTCGGGTGCTATCCGATACTCTCGTGTCGATATTCAGGCAAGTGGGCATAGATGTCTTAAAATAGTGGAGTTGAAATGAAAGATCGCAGATACGCTTTGAACTCTTGCGACTCGTTCATTCGACTTTGGCGATCGCTTGCATTGTTGAGTAAACGAGAAATAAAGAAAAGACATTTTGAATTCGTATAGATACGCGACCCCTCCTCCTGCTTCTCTGCGAAGAAGCGTCAGTGCAGTCTGGCAGTAGCCACAAGCCAAAGACTTTCAATAATTCTTCAAAATAACTTTGGAAACCTGTATACAGTTGGCGAAAGAGGCGGGCAGAAGAACGAGGTATGAGGCTTGGGGAGACACGCAGCGGAGGTAGGAGCAGAAAGAGAGTTTTCTGCCCAACTTTCAAGCCTCTTCTTCCACTCGAAGTCTGGAGCAACTTGAATCTTATAGTATTCAAGAGCTACCGAGGAGCACCGAGTTACTGCTTGTTGTATGAAAAAAAAACGTCTGCGAACGTCTCCGTACATGCGATCCGTACGAAGGCAACGGGAAAAAAGCTCAAAAATTACGAGACTCGTTATAACGAAATAGAAAATATCATGGCAACGGAAGAAAAATCGGATGATACAATAAAAGCTAAAAGTATAAAGTTGATTTCATTGTACCAGCATGAATGGGGAAGAAAAAAAAACAAATATAAGTGAATTGTAGAAATGCCCTACACAAATGTACTCCCATGTAAAAACATTTCTGTAATCCATTTAGAAAAAAACATAACGACGACTGGTATAAAGAGACGAGCGAACGTCTCGAATCAAAGACCGGAAGTTTCTTGGTACATCGAGACTATTAACAAGCTCCAATGGGCCTTAAAGAATTTGTGGAGCTTCGTGTAACTGAACGGTGCATAGAAAATGCAGCAACGCATCGACGCTGCTCCGGTACGTAAGGTTACGATCCGCAGTCAGTATTTCCAATGGAATATCTTTAGATAGAAGCGCACAATAAGGTATTTTCGAGGAATGAGGTATATTCTAGTGTTACATATATGTATTCCAGTGGAATATATATCCGCGTCGTTATTATGCATTGACTGGGCCGCCGGTTGAGGCGAGCCTCTCTGGATCGGACGTCGGACCACTTTTAATCACTATTCAGGCGCGGATTGCGCTAAACGGGGTCGGATGCGGGATAGAAAAGGAAGGGATTGCGCGCTTAGTGGTACGGCGAATCGCCCGAGGCTTTGCCCGCGAACCTGTGCTCTTGGCTCGGGATGATATACACGTGTATTATAGTATAGATGTAGATGGATGCTGGTTCCGGGTGAAACTGCGAAAACAGGGGTTGAATGAACACCGTCGGGGGTCTCTCGTCGCCGCATTTTCAACCCCTACGGAGTAAAATCCAACCACCCAGCAGTGACCATTGCCTCCTTCCATTTGTGTGTACGTGGACGTTCGTATATGGCTGATAACACACCGCGGCTAAGGGAGATGAGGATAAGTCAGTGAACAAAAAAAAGAAAATAAAAGCATGAGGAAAAAGTGGGATGAGAATGCGAGGAAGAAAAAAATCGCACAGGCACACACACAAACTCAAATGGAACAATTGAAAGCGGGCCCATTGAACGAGCGTGTGTATTGGCGAACTATATATTTATGTATATAGAACGAAATAGGTGGAAAAGAGCGAGGGAGAGAAAAGCAACGCTGTCGACGGCAGCCACCGTGGGTACACTCTCCGCTGGTCCGGTCGCCGGTGGTGGTCTGCGGCGTCTCTATTGTACGTGTACTAGTCTCGCAATTTGTGCGAGGATTTTGGTGTGAGCCAGAACACGTAGTGTTCCAGAGATAGGTGGAGAGAAGGAAAGAGAGATGAGCCGCGAGAGTCAGCACAGTAGTATGTAAATCACTGTGTATACGTTAGACATATAAATGTGCGATAGTGTAGAACGGAAAATTGGTATGTACCAGTATGTTGGCATGTGGAAGACAGCGTGAAAAAGAGCACGAAGAAATGAGCTGCTCTGAAATCACAAAGCGCTGAAATGGGAACAGTAAATTTCTCCCCCTCCCCCTGCCTCTCTCAAGTTGTAAATCCTGCGATGCGATGTTTAAATTATTTACGAGTTATTCAAATTTGTTAGACAAACGTTTTCATTATTGTAATTAATATCCCGTACGTTGTCAATGACAATGAGACAAATGGCGTGCCTGAAATACCGACCGATGTGAGACGAAGGAAGAGCCGCCGGATAGAAAGTGAGGCATAAAATACGGAGTGTGTAATAACTGTCCGCTCGGACACACAACCGAAAGAAAAATCGAGTGTTGCTGAAGGGGGGGGGGGGGGGGGTGTGAGAAAGAACTTAAAGACTTGGGGGTGTCAGAACACAGGGTGTTTGCTTAATGGCGTTCTCACACGTGCATAGGTAGAAATTTTTACCCACACTTCACGACGCACCGAATGCGCGGTAGCGTTGAAGAAATTGTGGCAAGACTCTGTAAAGGGGGGCGAAGATTTTGAAGTTTTTCTCTTGGATTTTCACTCGACGTCTCTAACCGAAGCATTTAATTTTCGGAAAAGGACGCAAGTGCGATGAATTTGTAAAGATCTTTGTATAGATCAAGAGCGTGACTGCAGAATGACGTAGTTTTGGAATCAAAGTCTAATAGCATCAGGGAGTAACGACATTGACACATACACATTGGTGCATCGCACACATACGAAAAGTTTGATGCAGCGACATGCGGTTTGTGAGAGTCAGTTTGTCCCTCAAGCAGAGCACTGTCCAAACTCGATTGACATGTACCACTCCTGCATCGCCGCTCACTCTCTATATACGTATATAAGTTAAAGCGAAGCGAGATACTCGTCGAGAGTGGCCTTACAGACAATCTTGATGAAAATGCTCGGTCATATATAAGCGGTGTCTTTCTTCTCTCTCGTTCGTTCATTCCTGGCCACCCACACGAAACGCGCGTCTTCCCTCGCTTCGCCAGACTTTCCTTTTCCGTCTGCCTCTTTCTCTCTTAAGTCTCTCCTTCACGACTATACCTCATCAAGCACGTCGGGCACACACATAAGCGTCGGTTCACCTAAACCCTGTAGAGATCCCTCGTGTTGTGTACGCTCTCACCACCCTGCTATCATCGTTATCCCTACTCCCTCTCGCTTCCCTCGGCCATTATTGCGATAGTATACAGACTGCGTAAATATTGGCTCAAAGGGTTTTGCTATGATTGTCTTTTATCCGTCAAGATCCTGAGCCGCGCTCTCTGACACCGCATCAACCTCCGTCTTCGAAGATTGCGAAAAAACTCACTCTGCTGTGTGGATAACTCGGCTGCTTGCCTGTTCGGTTGTTTGTTTTGTCCAGCGTTTGGAAGGAGCGAGTCGTTTTTGCAGTTTATGCGATCAAACAATTTTGAAAAATGTGGGAAGGCGGAGGATTGAAAACGTAGGAATATTGGACGCTCAACGTGGGGACTGATCTCCCTGTTGGGTTTAATTCTCACAATCAAGTAGGCAAGTTAGTTTTGAGTGCGTCCAGCTGCAATGGATAGAATGTAGGATGGAGTTGCTGGTCAGGGAACGTCTACATTTTTTTGATCACTTCCTACGCCCCATTGTGGTCTTCTATTCATCCTTCCACCAACTAGCGTTATGTGACTCAGTTTTTCTATTTTTATTGGATAAAATACATCTATTCAGTAAATTCGGTTTGGAAAGGGCTGGGGTTATGCCTGGAAGCACCCCCTGCATTTATATGGAGCGAAGTCTATTGAAATCCATAGTTCGTGGGCACATACAATGCGCGTCTATATGCTCAACATAAACTCAGGTTTTATCCATGGAATAGTGTGAATCTCACTGAAAGTAAACAAAGGGGAATCCCGTGGAAGGAGTGGCGTGGTGTTCCTATAACGGGAGATGAAACTTGGTAGACGTGGATAAGCGTGAAGAGACGCCATCGCACAAGTTCGTACGTTTATGGGCATTGACGACACTTTCGTTTACATGGCGGACTCGGTTGAAGGGTGAAACCCAGGGTTCACCCTCCAGCAGCAGCATTTCCTTATTCCCATCTTTTCTACGCCCACGACGACGTTTTACCATCATTAACGAAAAACTCCATTCGACTTGCTGTCGAAACAATATTCTTCAATAACTCCGTTCTATTTTTCCTGCAAGATGTCCTCGCGTTACTTTTATATGTTTATAGTGAAAAGAATATTCGCCGCTCGGGGCGATGGCGAAAAGTTCATGTATCAACATTAAATCCCTCTCACGCGATATAACAGACATTGCGGCAGTCTCCATCGATCGAGTTCTTCATTTTCATCATTTTTTTAGCATCCTCTCCAGTCGTTTCGTTTTATCGTGACAGGTTGTTACGTCCCCGTAGAAGATTTTGAATTGGCAGGGGGTATATGCAACACGGTATTGACTCTTCTTTCGGGTCAAGACACTCAAGTCCTTTACCCAGGGACGAGAGCCACGTCGATTGAGTATGGGAGAGCAAGAATGATATTTCCTTTTTGCGAGTTAGGTTGATTTAGACCCCGATGGCATGCAGATGATGAACCCTCTGGGGGGTGACGATGTGGTTTGTTGGAATAAAAGTGTACTCACAGGGTTTTTCCTTGGTGGGTTAATCGATGTTACTCTTTATTGGAAGGTACTGGTTGTTCCCTCTTATATTTGCTTTACAATGGTCCGGGTCGAAGCGTCGTCGTAGGTTTCGAGCAGTTACAAATGCTCGCTCCGAGATAGGTTACAATATTTATAATTATATTTATTGTAATTTTAATTGAAATTTCCGCTTTGGTTGAGTCTGAGATATTGAGTGAGCTTACTTTTCGAAAATTTTCTAAGTTCAACTTTGGATAAGAGCCGATGAGAAATTCTGACTAAGTCCTTTTCTTTAATTTATTCGCGGGCGTGGTAACAAAGACTTCTTGAGACAACTAATTGGATCTTTCTTTTTATCTGTGCTTCCTTGCTGCGCTGCTTCACTGCCTTCTGGGCACTTGGCCCCCGTTTTTATAGGGTTTCCCCCATCTACTTCTTTTCTTCTGATTGGTAGCGCAAAAATATGACGTGAGTTTTGCGTCTTGAGGGATGAGCTTTGGAAGTCCTGGGTCGCGCGTGTGACCTATTTTCCCATAGCCAATGATTTGCAGATAATGAAAGGAAGGGGTACTCGTGGCCTTCTTGCACATGAACTGAACAACAGTTTTATGTCTTTTCTGGCGCGTGATTCTCAGTAAAGCTGTGTGAGTCTATCCGTGTTGCGCGTTTCTCAGTGAAGCTGTGTGAGTATCCGTGTTGCGCGTTTCTCAGTAAAGCTGTGTGAGTCTATCCGTGTTGCGCGTTTCTCAGTGAAGTTGTGTGAGGCTATCCGTGTTGCGCGTTTCTCAGTGAAGTTGTGTGAGTATCCGTGTTGCGCGTTTCTCAGTGAAGTTGTGTGAGTCTATCCGTGTTGCGCTGGGTGAGTCACGTTAGGCGGCCACTTTTGCCTTGCCTTGATAATTTTTATGCGCTGATATGATATTTGTTTTTTCCAAAATGGGAGACTTATTTTTCTGCGTACTACATTTTTCTTACTTTGTATCTAATAGGTTTTTCGTTAGGTCAGGGGTTACTGATCATGATGTAACAAGGTTTTATCGCGAATGTGCATTCTATTCTCGCAAGACGTGCATTACTCGCCGCGACGATCGCCGTGTACGACAGTATCGGTGAACGACTCGGAGGAAGACTCGTTCAAAAAGAGTCGCGAAAAAGCTGTCAGCGTAGAATACCAAATGAACTGTGTACAGACCGTCGTTTATATATACGTAGCTTTTGTCCTAGATGGATATTTTCCACCTGTTTCATTATTCGTTTATTTTCCTCGAGTCGTTAGAGCTATGAGATGAAAGGATGGACGTGCGGCCTATCTCCATTTACATAGATATAAGAACACGAGGATTGGCGAAGATCACGTCTTCTACAACGGACTCGTACAGCGAGAGCAGGCGTACTGGTTGAACAGAGATCGCGGCACGTACGTCCCGTAAACGCCAACACCTGGTGCATAACCGCCAACCGAATACCTATAAGCCCGAGGGAAACAGTATTTCCCAGCAGATATTGTCCGAGAGCTCGTTTGTACTCTGAAATTGCTAAATTCCATTGACGCTCCATCCGCCTTTGAATTTCTTCATCCCGATATCATACTCGATCAGGAAGAATCACAATATACGAGGAGCGATGCAGACTCAAAATGGAAATGAGGAAAGGATCTTCGTGGAACAATATCTCAAGTATTAATAAACGCAAATAGTAAAAAATTGCTTATACATTCATGCAAACGAGAGCGCAGCAGTTAACTCGAATATCGTATTGATTCGAAACCTCCTTTCATTTAGTTTTCATCGCGGATGAATAATAAATATTGTCTCACAGATAAGTCTTATTAATTCAGTAAATTTCATCGTTTTTCTTTACCCCGCACCTCGATCCCTGTGAACAACTAATTATGAATATGAGTTTGATAGGTTGTGCTTTAATATTAAAACAGAATTGAATCGTTACACCGAGAACCCTTATCGTAAGATTTATTGAACGATTAATATTAGATATCAAAGGGTAATATCATCGTAAATAAGCGATGTAATCACTGCACGACGCCCACGCTGTTTAGCAAAGCAAACACATACATAACGAAATGAGTATGGTGGTGGCTCTCGCCACGGATCTCACCTCTCGCAACTAGTTTTCCATCTTATCGATTCATCTTGACTGGACACACACACACACACACACACACACAAATGGGAATACAAGCGTTTGTATATAGACGAACAGCAAAACGAGCTCATATATGCTCTCTGGGCTCAAACGGATTCGATGTACGAGTGCAATGGTTATTTACGAGGCAACGTGAAAGCAACGACGTTTATTCGCACTTCCGATCGCTTTTATATCCTGGACATTTTTCCCTGAGAGCTCACGAATTCTTTCTTTTCGATTGTTTTCATATGAGATTTTCTATTTTGTTTTTTTTTTTTTTTTTATTTCTGGAAAACGAAATCCAAGTCACTAAATCCAATAGTTTGTCGTATCATTCGATTCCGCCATGTCTGAATAAGGGAAGCAGGAGATAAGAAAATCTGCCAAAATGCCACTTCACGCCCTTAACGAGCAGCTGTGTTAATCTTGAGAAATCCATTTCAACAGCGTAACATTCAGTCGACCCTTTTCACAAAATATTTTTCTTTCTATTGTGGTCTTTTCACGGGTTTCTGACGCTTCTCCTGTTTCACCGAATGCGGTTGCTTATTTCTCGAGATCTCATGAGCACCCGGGCTTATTACAACAATCCCTCGAAACACAATCGCATTGTCTAGCATTTTTCTTATTCTTCCATTATTTTTCTCACATCCAGAGTGAAACACGAAAGTACGGAACTCTGGTAAAGCACTGTCAGTTTTACCCGTTGATTCTTTTGTCGACTGGAGAGTAAGAGCATAGTTTCTTTTGTTTTCTTTTAACCTGTGGAATTTGTTGCGCCACTAGAAAGAATAAAAACCGAAACAGTCCACGCCCTCGATTTCAGGACGGATAAAAAAGCCGAGCGGAGTCCTCCGTTATAGCGAATTCACGATATTTCATGCGCGTACACGAATCGATTCGCTCTCCCCCATTTAGTTTTTGATTTTTCATCGTATTAAGGTATTTCGAAATCAATTGAAAATTTATTTCCGCCTATGACGAAAATTTCGATTAAACGAACAAATAGAATGGCAAATGAGATCCTCGTCGATCGCGGTGAGCGCGTGTGTGTATTTTTTTCAATCACAAAATATATATTCATCGTTTTCGTGCGTATCAAAACCATTTCGGGAGGTCGGACTCGTCATATACAATGAATTCGTTAGGCGAGGATTAGTTTTAATTAAAATTTTGCTCCGCGTTGCGCCGTTTCTCTGTCCCTGCCCAGAATTTTCTAGCTCGTCTCACGTACTCTCTCACTCCCTTACGCTCTTTCTCTCCTCCTCCTCTCGTTAAAATACTTTTGTCCTGCATGAATAATATTCACCGATCGAGAGAACGTTGCAGCCAACCAATGGCAGCAGTGACAGAGGCAGGACGCGGGACTACTCGTGAATTTCACCGGAACTTTGTTTTTTTAATTAAACTCTCAGCCCTTGGCAGATGCTCGAGCGCGTTATCACCCGTTGACAGATAGTCCGAGGCAGCCGGCGAAACTCTCGACACCCTCGTACGATCGCGTTGATCATCGATTGAGCGAAAACAAAATTGTGAAAAAGCAGATGACCAATTTCGAAATGATTTTGTTCGCGATGTTCACGTTTGAGTTGTCAAAGTTTTATGCTGCTCAGAGCGAACGAGCGATTCGACCAAAATATTGCTGAACGTTTTCAAATTATTCCTCGTCACACTGAATTAAATTGTCGGTTTGTTTTACAATTGTGTCATCGTGGAAGTCGTTAAATATTTTCTTTTACAAAGTGTTACCAAACCTCCTCGAGAAATTTGAGGTCAGTTGAAAAATGAAGAAAATCATCAATCAAAAGCCAAATCATCAATCATCATCAATCAAATTACTCGTCAGCAGGTTACAGATACACGACCTTCGATAACACAAATGTTGATCAATATACTTTCGAATACTCTACTAATATATAGAGGCTGCAAGTTTAATTGAATGCTCGCGGATATTTCCGTAAATTTGTCCTCTGATTTCGAATCGTATAATATTGAAACATAGTTTTTAAGAGCTGCATCCATCGGCCCTCAGGGATGATGCTTATATACGTTGTCCCGTCGAATCGTTGCCATATTTAAACCATTGTATACTGTTAATACAATTGTTATCTCGAATTTGAGTTATCAAATTAATTATCGAGACATATCGTACCGGGGGGTATAAAGAAATGAAGATACGAATCCGAGATAAATAGTGGAATGAGGTGAAAAGGTCAATGTATAGGCAACGTAATTGCTTGAATTGTAGTCGAAAGTTGAAACGGATGATCCATTTCGAGCAAACAGCACGAATGAAATAATTATTTTTCAAAATATAGATTAATCCGTCGATTTCGTCGAGGCTTATCTCGTCGTTTTGCATCTCAAATTAAACGATTATTTTGATGGTGAAGGAGAAAAGGTTTTTTTTTCTGTCGCAGTAATTGTGAGGTTTTGCAACGGAGCAGATAAATTTGACTGTTTTCTTCCGCATCTGTTAAGATTGTAGCTGGTTGGTGGATCGATTTTTATAGCTGCGAGTTCTTTTGGAGCTCTCGCGTATTCGCGTCGTCATTCATTGGATTTTCTTGTCGTGAAACGAGGACGATGGGAAGAGTGAGACCGGCCGGGTAGGAATGAAATTGAATTTCGTTTGGGTTGACAGGAACTTGCGGAATATCGCAAGAAAAAAGCTTCGGTTTGATCGACGTTGTCGGGGTTTGTGGATCTGAAGAGTGATGAAAGCATCTCGACGTTTTATGGTATCGAGGGCTTCAAAGAATCGTCTTTTAATTAATGATTGCTTTTTCAGCCGGGGAAAATTAATTAATCATTTAATTCTTGGCAACGTCGCATTTCGACGAACGACTCGGTACTCCGAGAAATTGAATTCTCCTACGGATCGTCATATTTTTCCAAAGTGCATTTGTTGTAATTTGATTAAAGTCTGTAAGACGATGAAATTTTTTACTGTATAAAAAGATCCTCGCATCTCATACAATTAAGGCGGAACCGTAATGAAATAACCTTCGCCATGCTTCTCTTAAAACGATTTTGCGGGTCATGCTGCTTTTTCCCGTCGATTGATCCGCCGGGTTTGTCGGAAAAATATGGACCGCGGCGCGAGACCCGGTGAGAAATTTCTTTCGAGACTAGCGCTCGAATATTTAGTGCTCACTACGCTTATACCGTGTACGATCGTCCTGGACGTTCGGCGAGATCGCCAATGAAATTTACGACGTGCTAAAATTGCTGGCTGTTTTCTGCTATATTTATGATATTATTTATGGTATGGTATAGCGAAGCATAGATATACCACGATCGAGAGAAACATTTTCGCTCGGCGTCGATCTCTTTTACCGTATTCTGCGCTCTCGCTCCATCGCCCAAGGCCTCGATTCGCCATCACCCCTTCATCCTTGTTACTAACCCAAAGGATTCAAGGATTTATCGGGATATTTTTATATAGCGAGCAGTATTACACCTGTCATCAACCCGAGCAAAGTTATTCTTCGCTTTTCTCCCAAAATTCCTCTTTGATTCAATCGACACGATTATAAAACGATCGTCAATTTCAGCTGATTTCATGAGAAAATCCCGATGCAGATAGCGATGAAAATGTGACATACGATTTTTACGTCTCTTTGCACAGGAAACCGCACAAAATAGATCAAGCTTTTTAGATTCTCGCCTTCTCAAATTAGCTAGAACGGTTTATCAAATCCAATCCAAATGAGATTCGAACTATATTTTGTAGTCACACTCAAAAGTAAACGTGGAAAAAGCAATTCCGATTCGCTCTCGAAATCAGATCTGAGGAGACTTCATCGCATATCGTCCTTCAATGTGCATTCACCGTGCCATCTTATTGTATCGTCCGCGGATATCGAAAAGGTTACTCCATTTCTTACAGATCCATTCTCACTCTCTTATTGCCACGTATTACGTGAGAAAGGAAAAAGCAATATAAGCCACTTCATAGCAGCGATATTTCGACCGACTACTCTTTTCTCTTGATAGATTTTCATCGACGTATCATACCATTTTTCATACACTATGCAGCATATGAAATAGCTAAATATTTAGCGACTAGAATAAGTTCTTCAAGTGAACCAGTTCACTCAATGAAAAAATTATTCACGCGACGATTGAGCCAGGAGCGGATAAATCGGTAACCGTGGTTCTCGTCCCTCGAAAACGAGGTTTCTGCGAATTAGTGAACTTGTTAATTCGTGGAATTCTTGGTTGTCTGTATTATTCGGGTCTCGGGTGATGGTCTATAAATGGAAGTTGAAAAATCGTCGATAAGTTCGGGTTATATCCGCAATTAGACTTTGTTATCGTTTCTATATTTATTGGGAAAATTTTGTTAGAAATTGGGAAATCAGTTCAAGCATTTTGCTGCAGTTAACATTTGCTGTAAAATTTTTCTCTGGTAAATATAAAATGCTACGCATTATGCGGAGCTGTGACGACCGTAACAGGGCATTCGAACAGTGGAAAGCAAACAATCTGAATGTCATAACGCTGATTATTGATTCAACGTAAAGAGAATAATGGTGGTGAGAATCAAACGATTTACACTCGACAATTTTGTTTTCCAGGAATTCAATCCAGCAGCTTTGACATTCTGCAGAACTCGATGGAAATTCATTTGTCAATGATTGTATAGGTATGAACTATGTGGGATTCTATACCGTGGAGTCTATAGACCTCAAGTAATGATTGAAACACAAAGCGGTGGATAGAAGAGGTGCAGCTTGTAATTTATCGAGGTCTCTGGATTATAACTGAAAAGGTCAGTGAACGCTTGACCCCTGAAAATACTCGATTTACATTTTTTTTCATCTCTGTCCACACTTCAAATCAAAGTCGTAATTGATAAAACGCTTGCAGCTTTTTCGAAATCGCAGTTGTGAGGAGAAAATTCAAAAAAATTGTCAAACGAATTTGTAGAGCTGAACAAAGTCACTGAGAGAATTTAATGATTTTCGGTGGACGATCATGATATTAAATTTGCTTTCGTCACCCAGAAATCGATGAATTCGATTTTAATTGCAATAAAGCAAAGAGATGTTTTTTTTTACGTGTTATTGCTTCGATTGATTCAGTTTCACAGGATATTTGATATCACACTGACAAATGCGTTGACCATCCGGAGTAAAATCTCACAATAATGACTAAAATCAAGGCCCCGGGATATCTACTGGTTATGGAGTGTAATTATCGCTACATCCACCATGAAAAAGTGCATTTTATTGAGCCGTAACAAAAGCTGTTTCAACGCCCCAGAATTATTTCGATCTACGTGACATTAGAACTGGCGAAGTGAAAAATCTGATCGAAAGCGAATTCTGTAAGGTAATGAGAGAGTCACGTAACGAAAAGGTTCTGCAATCAGGTGCGAATAATTATACAGAAGTGAAGGGGCTCGAAGTGGCACAGGTGAGAGAAAAACTCCTCGGGAAATTTTCGAAACATTCTGAGAACTAGGTGACAGGTCGTCCGAATCATTTACAGATATGAAAAAGTTTCTAAACTGGCAATAAAATCTCGCAGTTATTCACAGAACTGTTCAACCCTGCGCGGCAACATTCAATTGTAAGTAGATCGCATTTTGTATCGACCAGTAAAGTATAATCGAACCAGACACAATTCTCAATGACTCTAGTGCTCTGACCGCATTGTTATTGTGGCGGATAAGTTACGTAACGTTATTATCGACTCGTTCTATGTTCACAATGACTTTTGATTCGGGGATCCTGCATCAATGCCAGTTATGGGGATGAATAATGCATTGAGAGTTATGCAAATAATCGTATAAAGTTGTTGGAACAAATTGACAAATTAATATATTGCGAATACTCGAGCCACGAGGTTATGGCTTCCTGATTTATTCTTTTGTCCCTCTCAAACTCGAAATGATAATCGTTAAATAATTGGCACTTAGCGGATCTCGGAATGTTAGCCGGAATATGCGCAAAGCCGTAGAGACGGGGCAATGAAATTATGTGCTGGAGGTGCCGGTTCGAAAGTTTTTGGCGAAGGAAGGAAGGATGCGAGAGAGGAAAAAAGAAGTGTTAAATAAAACGAAATTCGGCACGTGCAAAGAGGTGTCGATGCTCGTTGGACACGCCCTATACTTGAGATTTTTTACCGCGTGTTCCACCAGAGAGGAAAGCGAGCGAGATAGTTTTGCCATGACGCTGAGCTTGTATCTGCCACACGATGAACCTCTCAAGCTGGCACGGTCAAACACGCGTTTCGTATGGACGAGTCTCTGACTGTGTGCGTCCGTGTGTAGTCTCGACACACCCGAGGGTAGAAAAAGAGGTTGGCCAGTTCTCCTCCTGACCGTACGTCATATACATATGGATCTATATGGTACAACGAAAAGAGGAGCGAGAAAAAAAGGTGAGAGAAAACTCTCCGAGACGAGATGCGAAGAGACACACGTACAACTTCGAGCCAAACCTCGTGTATAACTAATGTCGAGCCTAGAGGCCTGCGTTTCAGGGGCTCTCAACTGACGACTATTCTCTTTCGACACGAGATAACACGTTTTTACTTTCATACTCGTTCAACTATCTCTTCGATATTTATCAAGATGTTTCAATCCATCGATCCTTCTAGAATTCTCTCGGAATTGTGATCTGCTGTATGATACGTGTGAGCGAGATGAATGACCGTGTCATCTTGAAATTACTGCTGTTTCTTGTTGAATGATTTTCGTCCAAAGAATGGAATGTTGCTAGACGTATTTTGAATGCTTCAACAAAATTCCAGAAATTGTGGATTTTGTAGGATCTACTTGCACGTGTATGCATTTATTTGAGAATGCAGAAAGTCAAATGTATAGTTTTGGATATCGCGTGTCATTTTTCTTTATTCACGCCCGTCACTTCGTAATTCATTCACTCAAATAATAATTATTCAAATTAGTCACAAATTTGGGCTTTTCTTTTCAATATCTTTCAATTTCGTTGATAATTTTTTTATTTTTCTCTTCAATTTTTTATTCTTCTCAAATGTATAATAAAGAAAACTTAGTCAATTATTTTATACGGTGAATCCCCCGACGGCTCTTGCCCGGGGGTACTGCATGTATGACTGGCCAGTCGACTTTAGAAATAATCCTGAGACTCCTTGATAATGATTATTGAGGGTCCGCCTCGATGAGGTCCCCGAGCGAAGAAAGCGAGCGCATAAAATCAGAACAAATTTGGGAAAATCGGGCAATCGCGGCGCTACGCGATAAAGATACCCGCGAACTTTTGATCGTAGCAAACGACGAAACTCACAGAGTCTTGCGTACCCGTACGTGTTGGAAGGGAAAGAAGGAAAACATGTAAATCAATAGCCACGGGCAGCCATTTTTTGTCGTCACGAATGACGAACGTCGTAATCGAGAGGTGCCTCTTTCACTCCCCCCCCGCGGTCTTTTTCTCTGTTTCCCTTTTCTCCGGAGCTTGAGAAAATGGGAAATAGAACTTTTTCCCATTAATACGAAAATTACGTTGAATTAATTTCGAGCTTTCAATCTCGTAACTCCTTCTCTCTCGCTGTATGGTCGCGGCTGCTTGCTTGGGAAAATAAATGAGTTTCGTGTCTTGTATTCACCTTCAGGGTTAACGGTAAAAATCTTAAACTCATACTTTATCGTCCCACGAGGTCTTTTGCTCTTGGGGAAAAAACAGTCGTACGTGTTTCGAGCATGTGTGTGCGGCTTCTCGCTCTGGGGCAATCCAGTAATCTCGGGGTCAAGATATTTTTTTTCCAAGGATTTAGATACGTTGCTTTACTACACGCTTAAGTACTCTCTCTCTCTCCTTTCTTTCCACTATTTTTCCGTGCTTCATTAACCTCGTAAGATCATCGTTTGCAGATAGTGGGGGCTCAGTGGATTAAAAGCTTTCGTCCAAGCGTGTGTTAAACTTTTTTCGCTAATAAACGCACACGAGGCAAAAGAAAGAAGAGGAATTGAATAATCTGGAATAATAGAAAAGTCGCGTGAACCCTTTGTTTCTCAACACATTGCACGTATCCAGGCGTGGGAAAAGAAAAAATTACATTCTCTATTTTCAAATTCCATGACTATTACATTTATCCCGATATTCTGATTTATCATTAAATACTTGGCCACGAATTGATATCATAAATTTTAATGCAGCACGTAACTTGAATAGAAAGTTTTTTCAATTCATTTGGTTGTTAGAATAAGGTGAGAAGAGAACGGTGCATTGGTTTCCAAAATGTCTTCAAGCGCGATTTTTCGGTATTTCATTTCTCACGTTCTACTATTTGAATTATTTTTTCACTTTACAAAATAATTACAGATTTATACTTTTTTAAATACAATCTTTTTTTCATGATTTGCGAATTTTTTTCTGAATTGTTGCGTTGAAATTATTTACAGTTGGTTTCATCATTTTTTTCATTCGTCATCCGATGGACTAGTCACTACTTTTGCATTTATTTGACAACGTTTTGTTCCTTTGAACCAAACATTTTTCCCATACATTACCATGACTCAGCAGATTCATTTTGCTTTATTCATTGTGTTTAAAATGATTACATTTATCCCAATAAGAGATAAAAAAAAGTCAGAATAATATCAAACGAGCGTATAACGATGGCTCTGCTCCGACTCGAATCGGGAAACTATCCAGACTGACGTATACCATCGCTCAGTTGTTTTCAATTATTCGCTCGTCCACGCGACGATCCGTCCACAAATACGCATTTCAATTCTCCAATTGGCTGTCTAATCGTTATCAGCGAGCCTGACCAACCCGGACGAGCAAACTGCGGCTATGTTTCTCTATACGTTGAATAAGGGTAGATAAGGGAGCCACGTATGTCCGAAGGGATTTGCGTGTCCAGGTTATCCCAGTATCCTGGCTGTGGTCATTCGTGTTATGTGTACGGCGCGTGTCTTTGTGTGTGTGCACGTGTATAGTCACAGAGTGCGTAATGCACAAGAGCCGGTTATGCAGCCCGTTATGCAGTGCATATAGTATTCAAGGAATGAATAATGGCCGATATAACTCGCCGAGATCGAGTCACACATATCGGGTTTACAATTCAAATGGTGCTGCAGAATAGCTGAGTCTGCAGATTCGTACGCAGTATCGAAATTCGTATGTGGATATATTATATCCGAGGAATTTCTCGATGATACGTCGAAATAAAAGGCTCCCATTTTCCATTGAATATATCGTCGCGCGAGGAGCCTGCAGATCCAAATAACCAAAAAGAAAAGATTGTCCTTGAGCGAAAGCTTTCCTCGCTTCGTGACAATTCATGTATGAAATAATGCACGAATGTAGAACGCGTTCGGCGGGCATTCGAGCATTCATAGCATTCGCGTAGGAGAAACTGTGAACGATATTCATGTGTACACTTGAACAGTGGCGGAGCACTGGAGATTCAGCAATCACCAAACGTGAAATGGACAATAAAATTTATATGACGTACACAAATGAAATTCGCAAACCGTAATATTTACAAAGATTGCATTGCAAACAATTTTTGCGCGTAGGCGAGTGTCGAATAAGCCCGCTCTCGTAAATTCACAACGACAGAATTCCGTTATTTGGGAAAAGCGAGCGAGAGAAAGAGAGAGAGAGAGAAGGAAATAAAATTGAGTGCTAACGAGGTGCATGAGAATTTATGAAAATATACATTTTCATGGAGATTGGATCGGAATAGTCAATGTAACCGAGCCGTCGCAGGATTTATCCACTGAGCGATGATAACTTTCGATTGAATCTCACGCACCTCGCTTTCGGATACTCACCATGATTATTCAAGGGGTATTATTGAATGAATGTAAATAATAAAAATTTTTAAGCGTTGATAGAGTTACTATGTAAAACGAATTCGATGGACGATTCCGGTTGACGTTTTCATTCAAAATCGAGGAGTTTCGATACCGGAAAGGATGAAAAGCTATGGGAAAGTAGTCAGGGATGCTCTTACGTCGGAACCTCGAACGTCGTCGGTTAAAGGTGCCCGGAACAGGGCTACGCGAACGGGAGAAAAAAGAACGACTGTTTGGACTGAGCAAATAACATGTTTTCGCAGTACACATGATTGAGCTATAGTTATAACGGCAACACTGAGGCTCCGTGCGGCAGGTTCGAGTTCTCCAGACTCTCCCTCAAGCCTTTTTTCGCAGACGCCACTTTTACGAGCTCACGGTGCGTTGAATATAGCTACGGTCCATATAGAGCATCGAAAGCTGAAAACGAGGGAATAAAAGTGCGCGCGATGGTGTGCCACGAGCGATGACTGTCGGGCGACGAAAAATATGCATTGCCTCTTCCGTTGCTCGTTTAGGTTTGTTAGATCGATGAATCTAGTTTGAGGATTTATACAAACACGGAGAATCCCACGGCGTATAATATTGACGTTGGATTGAATCGGCGCGATTTGTCATTGTCCTTTGAACAAAAGCCCGAGGAAAATTCAACTCGCATATATATCGACTCGCTGCTTTGGCGGAACGAGAGTAGTCGACGCCGCTGCTAAAAAGTCGAAAGAAAAATATAAATAAAAACAGTGTACCACGCATCTCAAATAGAAACGTTGATAATAGACTCGAGCGAGTAGGGAGAAAAAAAATTCATTACGATTGCATTTAACACGCGAGCCTCGCGGATGCGTGTAGCGGATTGTTTCGTCGCACTCGCATACTCCGCGGCATATTAAAAATTCACTGTGCTGCGTCTCCATCGCCTCGAGGAGTCACGCGGACGTGGTAAGCGCGCGTGAGTATCCCCCGAGTGTGTTCATAGAGTACAGTGCGTCCGGAATCACGTGAAAAATAAATATAAAAGAGGAAAAATAGAAAGAGAACGAGAAGAGAAAGGGACGGAGAGCAGCAATGGTGAGCGAGCGAGGTACACAGCGTGAGAGGGCAAAATAGTGTAAGGAGTGTTTGTACAGTTGAACGTTCGCCAACTGTATGACTCTACGTTATAGACGTGTTTTCCTTCGGACGCGCGAAGGGGTTTTACGTTCGCCAGGGGGGGTTGCGAAAGAGCGCTCGTTCGTGAAGAGACAACATCCTTTGGGCGCAAAATGTTGAACGGAAGGAAAGCAGGGGCCGGAGCGAAGAGAAGGATTTTATCTCGCTGTCGCGCGTCAACACCGTATTTTAAGTTTTCGCGCTCTTCTCTCCTCTTAAACTTGCAAACGGTGTGGAGAATCGCTGGAAAAGAAGAAAGACGGGCACGTAAGTCGACACGATAAGACGCCCGCAACATCGTAAGTCAGGTGGCTGATTTAATATCCGGCCAGCCCCGGAGGCTCTTTTTATTCTTCGGGATGCTACTTCGGGGCATTAAGTCATGAATCCTCTTCCGCTCTTTCTCCAACATCCCGACAGCAAAACACCTACCACACAGCGCTCTCTGTTATAACCAGCAATGTACTTGTCTTAAGGAAAAAGTAAGTACACTACGCGGATAACGAGATTCTCTCTCTCTCTCTCTCTCTTTTCTCTGTAGTCACAGCTTAATTTTGTACGTCCACATGGTTTAAAAGAAAAAGGCAAGTACCAAGCGCCCGTATTCACGGTATCCTCCGTCTCTCAAATTACTACTCTCACCGTAATAAGAACGTATAGCACCTTGGATGCCGAGTACTTGAGTACATCACGATGCGATACTATACAAGATTAGATTGTGTAGTTTCCACGGGATGACAAGCATTTCAAACCTTTTCGCGCCCATTTCTTCCTGCGCAAACTTCTTTTCGTTTGGGTTAGAGTGTACTTTGTATCATGGTAGGGGCGGGTTATCAAGATGGTTTTCCACTTGTTAAAGGGGGTCCTGCTTTAGAAAGTCAAAAAAGAGAGGAATACTAATTCGTACATGGTTTATGCGCCAAGTTCAAATTTCTCAGTGGTGTACAATGTGGAGATCGTAATTATTGTTTGCAATGAAAATTCCAATTTGCTTTTCCATTTTCATATATTCTTCTTCCATATGAACCTATAAAAGCCTGAAAAAATTGAGAAATTATATATTTTTAGCAAGTTTGAAAAAAAAAACGCTTCTAAAGAAGAATATCACTTTGACGTGTTGCAAATGTAGAATTTCGCAATTTTTTCGGGCTTTTATAGGTTTATATGGAAAAAAAATATGTGAAAATGGAAAAAAAAACTGGAATTTTTGTTGCAGACAATAATTACGATCTCCACATTGTACGCAGCTGAGAATTTTTTTTACTTTCTAAAGGAGAACCCCCTTAAGCTTACCGTCTACATGAAACCTTGTATCTCCGTTTGCTGGAACAATATTTCTTTCCTCATGGTCAATTCGAGACTTTTACGAAATTCTACATTTTTTATGGCGTAGTTTTAAAACGACGGCAAGTTCATTTTTTTTCTGAAGTTATCGTGTTGAGTAAAATTGAATTGAGAACTATTTTTGTCCTAAGCATACCTTGGGCCCCGAAAAACTCCCATTTTATATGGATTCGGATATCCTGCTTCGATTTTCAGATAACTTACAAACTCAATTTGCCTATACCATGGCTTAGATGGAAACTTGATAACTGCGGTGATAATGAACAGCAGTCCGACAAAACGTGCCAGTGTTCTGGTAATTATGAATGTATTTTAACCTGAAGGAAAAGTTTCAACTTATTGTCTGCCTGAAACATTGTAACTTGCACGACCTCAAATGCGTTCATGCCACTGTATCTTGATCTCGGTATTGCGACTAACTATACACACGAATACTGTAAGAAGCGTGAGCTACGAGAGAACTAGAATATTTGTATACACATTTTAAAACGAATTTTGTTTTTATATACGTGAACGAAATTCGCAAACTTGCAGATAAACGAGGTTCACTCGGGTGGGGTTGAGACGCCGAAGCGTCGCGGCGCCATGGAATGCGCGTGTCAAAAATGACCGGGTTCACCAAGCTCGTTTCGCCCTTTCAGTCAAGAGTGTAGTGAACGCGGACGATGCAAGCGTGATGAGGTGGGACGCACGAGGTGCGGGTGTGCGTATGGGACATAATCACATAGAGTCACGAACGCTGTCCTCCCCCGCGCACGCAAAATTCCCCGAATAAGCTTGAGGTTGGCGGAAGTGCCCGGAGACGAAGATTGCAAGGTTGGCCAATCGCTCGTATTGATCAAGGGGAACGTACTCTCGTTATCGCGTATCCTTTGATCACCGAAACCTCGGAAACGAAAGTTTCTCGAGACAGTGAATTCCCAAGATTTCTCATGCAATCCGAGAGAGCCTCTTATGGACTTATTTCTCGTTGATATAGTAAGAGTATGCTCTAGTGACCATAACACGTAAAAGAGATAGGAATCGATGAACTAAGGGAGAAGCACAAAGATGTGCATTCCCCTTTTGACTGAAGTATTTTATGCTCGATATCGGACAAAGTTGAAAGATTTGAAAGGTGGACTTAAGAAGTTCCAAGGTGCAGTGCACTAGAAGCCGCTCAAGCAGACGCGCAGCGTTGAATGTGCTCGGGAAACCGTCTTCGAAGATCACAGTGAGCATGCAAGATTTATATTCTCGAAAAAAACGAGAACAAAAAAGATAATGGAAGCGATTGATAGCGTTTGTGTGATGTACCGAGCGAGGTGCATTAGGGTATCGATATAAGGATTCGAAAGACCAAAGAGCTGGTCTGCATATGCTTGGGCGGCTGAGTGATGAAGATGTTATGCAGTTACGACTGGAACGAATGCCAGCCTATTACGCCGTACGAAGGAACCAGCTGCAGTCTAATCAGTTAGGTTTCAGTGTTCCAGCTTGGATGCATTCCACGTCGAGTTGATATGCTCGCAAATAAATAAGGCGCCAGAGGAGGCTTAGCAATAGAAGTCGCTTACGAGCTTGGGTAGCCAGCACCTATCAATTTCTTCACGGCCTACCCACGTATAGTTGCTGGCTGCTTCTGCTTTCCACCATGTCTCGGTCGTTAGTTCCATCCGATTCTACAGCGATAGAGCTTATTCGTACAATAGCTAAGTTTCGTAGTAGAACATTGACGATCCGCGTTTTCGTCGGAGTTGATGATCGTCCAGCCATCCATTTTAGGTATATCCATATCGCTCTTAAATCCGATGGCATCACTCGGGAATAAGCCCATCGTTCTCTAGACCTAATAGATTTACGAGTGGATCGCGGAACAGAGCGATGCATTGTGCGGTTGAGAGAGCCACCAAGTACATGGCTCGTGGGACAGGAAGACAGCGGTGGCTATACGACTCTCTTGCAGGGCTCTCCGCGCATATACACCGACATAGCTGGGACAGGGATCATCATACATGGATGGAATGGACGAGCTTCCTCGGAGGCCTTGCCACTAGCTAAGGGGAGGAGTGACGAGGTTGATGGATGGTCTTGCAAACTTGAAAGACCATTAACACCCGAGTTTCTATAGACATACCGAGTGGACACCGAGCCATCACACTTTCTAGGGTGTAGAAGAAATAACAGTGAAGCTGATTACATTCCAAGTTATTCTGGGATTTACAGCATTTGCGAAGCGCAAGTCTGCTTTACTTATGATGTAACACCTGCACGCAGCTCCAGTGGAGCTGTCAATTGTCTGGATGGTTTGAAAAACTCGAAGATTTGCTGAATACGGTTTGAAGATTTTTGAGAGTCGAAGCTGCTGCTACGACTGGAGGTCGTTTGACGTCCTTCTCGAAGATGCGAGAAATTTTAACGCCTGAGCTCACATGCCCTCTGGTCAAATGTCTTGTTCCCGTGTTTTTTCCTCGTGTTTTCATTCGGTCTCCCATTCCCTCGAGCTGTCTGTCAGTACGTTCAGGATCCGAGTGCTTCGAGGCCTTCTCATGTTCGGCCCCGAAGCCTGAGGCGCATGAACCACGAGAAACCCACGCATTACAATCGCGTTGTTGATCCACAGAATCTACCAGTATGCCAAAGGGACCACGATGAAAAAGATTATGGCTGAAAAAAGAAGTTTGGGCCCCTTTGCTTTTATCTCCCGCCACGCGTGTTGATGTTGATGGTAATAAGCCCCCGTTAGAGCGTATATTATGACAGGTTTCGGAGACCCCGGACCACCTCTTTAACCAGCCTAAAGAATCCAAAGAAACGTACACGACACGCTGCCCGATGTATAGCAATGTTGTATCTTTCTTCTTTTTCTTTACCTTCTCCACAACGTGATCTCTTCCAGCCTCTTCATTCTACCTCTGAACCTTTTTCCCTTCGGTTTCCAAGTTGCTAGGTCTCGACTTCGACTTCAACCTTCTTTCGTTGCGTGCTTCCCATTTCATTTGCTCGCTCTCACGAATCTCACTCGTTGCCGTATTCTTATTAAAAAACAAGAATGACCAGACAGAGACCTTCTTTATCCTTCTCATTCAAACGTAACTTCATGAGTTTTACAATGTAGGTATCTATAACCCGTAGTGTCAGTGGGTAAATTCAGCCTCTGAATGATACGACTTAATTACGAAGTCGAGCTGGTATACTCCCGGGTATTCGTCGCTTAGTCGTCACTCACCACGTGTAATAAACCATTCACGCGACGCATCATGCATCTTACAGTGCCTCGTAATCTCATCTCCCGTCTGTCAATCACATGACTGTCTCATGAGACACACCTGTCACAGAGCCATCTACTGAACGATTAATGAAAAACGAGCATCGAGTGGAGATGTAAATACGAAACGTATACTTAGTGTAAACAAGCCATTCGTCTTTGTATACGAGACAATATGATAATTGCTGTGATTCTCAACTCCATGTAGCTAATAAGAAGCTACTGAGTTTAGGCCTTTTAAAGTGTCCCAGTAAAGTCTTCACGATTTGCCACCGAATTTTTGAACATCGTCGAGTCGTAACTATTCGCAGATTTTCTTTGACCCGCTTTGTCAGGCTTTGGTCATGATTTGGATGCAAAGCAGTACAAAAGGTTCAAATTCAACCGATAATTAAGAGCCTGAAAAACTTTTGCATCGTATGATTATATTATTTAACGTCGATCCATTGAAAAATAACGTATTTTTTTTCGATATATGTGTAGATTGACATTACTTCAACCCCAACGCGCATACGTTCTGGATTACTGTGGATATCCATGGGTCTGTGGTTGTCAGAGGGTTTTGCGGTCGTACGTTGGAAGGCATTTACACCCGCTGGGAGCGATCGATGACAGAAACATTGGAATGGCTCTGACAGCTCATCTCGCTGCACGTCGTCGTGCGTTTCCGCGAAATCATTATCATCATCATCATCATCATTTGAATGAGGATATTTGAGGGGATTTATAGAGAAAATCCTTTTTCGAACGCCTCATTTCTTCTGTACTTCTCCTTTCGATGACGATCGACTTTAAATGGATCGGGAATAACGGAAGAGTGTATAAAAACTGGGCGATAAATTGCGAATTCTTTCCACGATTATGCGGATGGTACTATGATCAGGGACTGGTAATACGACTCAACATCCGAGTACCACGTTTTTTCAAAATCAAATCCTTGATCCTTGCTCAAAGGGGCGATACGCGAACGGAAAAAAATAGTGAATGAACGAAACGACTTGACAATTTTATGTATTTATCTATGAACATATACAACACATTTGAATAACGTGCGGGTGTCCAGTGTCCAGCGGCTTATCGTTAACGCGAGCGAGTCTGTTAACACAACTACACGACTCCTGGGTGCTCTGCCCATACATATTGCTTTCAATGCTGTTGCAGCGAATGAGAGAGGGTGCGAGGCAACTAGATAGACTGATAGAGAAAAAAGAAGAGCCTGCTTATGCACTCGTACTGGCAAACGGGTTTTCGGTGTCGGACTGTCGATTGACAAGGGAGGTGAGAAAGAGCTTGTGAGCTGTCGAGGCAGGGAAAGAGAAAGGAGTGAGAGAAAGAGGCAGGGAAGAGGGGGAGGAGTCAGTAGGCACAGGAGAGTCTCGTCTGCACAGCATGTTATCAGGTTTAGGTGTCGGGTTGGCCGGTTAGTTGTCAGAATATTATCTGAAGCTCATGGAAACGGGAGTGCACACTAACGAGGACAGAACTGGTAAACGGTTCTTCATTATTCATATCATACACGACGATAAACGATCGTAAATGTAACATGGAATCAAATTAAAATAATGAGATCGTAATCGTTACCGTAAATCTATAATTTTTAAGTTTGCTGGAAGTGAAAAATTGTGCGGTGAATCGTACATTGCGTTATCAGATTTCAAAAGTTAATAAAAAATCCTCTTCCTGAAACTTTTTCCATTTGGTTCACCCGTCACGGTCGTGCTGCCCATGAAAAAATCTTATGCCATTTCACTGGTTTTTTTAATCGGTTTTATCGAGATAATAATGCATCCTCCGTGGAAGCGTTGAATCGAACAAACCGGAAGTAGAGTGCATTTCGCGGGAGGACATGCAAATGGCACGTGCGTTTTATTTCATTCCATTAGAGTATGGGATACTTGTACCGGGACAGTCGTTTACTATTCGCAATAATGCAGCATCGATGACGATGCAATGCATGATTCGGGTGATGGCCTGACTACAGTGCGTCGGTGAGACACTGCGCGAGAGAGGGAGGGCCGACCAAGAGAGAGCAAGAGAGAGATTATATAAAGCACCTACATGTCCACATGATTGCGTGGTTGATGGGGAATGAGTACGGGGTAGAGACTAGGGTCAGCCGACCAACAGCCAATTAATAATAACGAGGACGGCCGTTTTGGCATTACGGAAAATTATCGCTTTTAATGCATCGAGAGAGTGTTGTACAAACCTCCATATCGTTTTTCTCTGTTGCACTATGCGTAACGACCAAAATTCGAGATGTATATAGTCATAATTATTTGCGTAATGATATATATACTTGGAGTGAGAAAGTACACAGATCTCGTTCCACGCCCATTAATCGACAAAGAGAATTCTCTCGCTATATCGCACGTCCCCTTCTCCTGTACCGTTCCACCGAAAGAGCTCATCCGTCGAAGCGTTATTAACCGAGCAACGCATTACCGGAAACACTCACGCACTCATTTTGCATGCCTTCCCTTTCAGGGAGTTTTCATTTATATTTCAACATACATATTTAAATATGGAACAACCATCGGGAATTTCGTACAGGGAGATTTGTGTGTAGCACGTGATTATTCATTGCAAGAGCAAAGGTTGGATTGTGAATAGAGAAAGAAAGAGTAAGAGAGAGGAGGGAGGTCACATGCGTGGATTTATTGTGTAAAGAGAAAAAAATAAAGTAAAATAGAATTTTGATAGGCGAGTGTAAGACCATGCGGGAAACGTGAGCGAATGAAAGAGGGAGGGAGAGAGAGCAAGTCGAAGGGGTAATAGATTTTCGCATACATACAGTTTCATGGCTACAGATATAGCGAGAAAATTTATGTCCACACGCATTTACCCTGCGGCCTGGGAAGGCCTCGACGTATCGTTCTGACTGTTCGCGATTTTCCTGCGGGATTTTATTTGCTCGAATTGTACCTACATGCCATGCGTATTCACCCGTAAATACACGGACGCACCCATACATGCGGAGATGCGCGTATGTATCATAGGGGCAAATGAAACAAACGAAATACGTTGAACAGCCGACTGAATAATTAGTGCGTTGAAAATGAAAGTCGTCTGGCGACACGATATTTGCCAGGCGAACGAGGAGCAGGAGCACGAGGTGGTGCTGAATACAGGGAAGCTCGAATGCCCGCTCGCGTTTTTCACCCTACTGGCGTCGCTACTTTCGCCCTTTATATTCGTACATATACGTGTACATGCCTGCTTATGTACCATCATATACGGGACTCCACTCGCGTCCATGTACAGATGTATTGTGTGCACACGGTAACTACCCTCGAAGTTCGTATGCCGCGCATCAGCGATCGACCCTAACCCGTTTGGGCCTCATCGCAATTTCATAGACGCGCCTCAGTCGACTCTTTTCCGCCCCGACGTACTAAGCGTGTACCAACCGCGCTTGTAATCCCGTTAAACGGTGCCGCTCGCCATTTCCTGTGTGATACCACTCGCTGTTCTCGCGTATATGGAAAATACGGCATTCCGCGCACATCGGATATTACGTATGAAAGCTGAACCATCGGAGGAGCTTAGGAAATTCTCCAAGGATTGTGGCAAATAACAACCATTTTGTTGGGAATATTGTCGTTTTTTTCGGGAATATTCTGTTCTCCCTGGAACAGCATGACTTGCGAATTTCACACACGTGAATCGCGACGATTTTTTTCGCTCCATAAAGTACACGGGATGGTCATTTACAAATAAGAGATTATGAACAACATTTGTTCAATGGTCGCATAATTGTTTGGCTTTACGCTTCGATTATTTATATCAATACGTATGAAAATTTCAGAATGTATCTCGGTAAATATAACTGCGTTGTGTAAACACCGAGCTCGAAATTTGCTCCAATTTCACCAATTGCTAAACACAGTACTTGTTTGCAGTGGTGCGCTTAGGTGTGCAAACGGATATGACCGTACACATTCGCGAATACGCTTCGTCGATTCTAAATACAGAATCCAATCGGCGCCGCCTTGTGTCAATGCGTGGTCTCTTGCACCAACGTACCATCGCATCGTCTAAACCAAAGCGAATCAGCAACGCATTGCTTCGATATACCTATTTTGCGAATACCCAATAGCTAACAATAAGAAATTACCTCCCATTGCACGTAACACGTTACTCATAATACACGAGGCGTTGTTTGTTAGGATTCGATTCGGCGAGATTAAACCTGCCGAGAAATTCATCTTGCATTTCCTTAAGGATTTTTGGTACAAAAGTCTAAATAATTAGAAACTGATCAAATTTGGTGACAATGTTCTTCAACATCAAGTGCGAGAGCACAATTTTTTTCAAAATTTTCTTCTGCTTAGTTATCGAGTAATTGCGCATTAAAGCAGATTTCTTATGCCCGGAATATGTATATGGAAATGCTATGCTTATATACGTGAACTTTAGTGATCAATTATTCGATAATAACTGTACAGAAGAAAAATCTTAAAAAAATTGTATTGTCAAATTTAGCACTAAACAATATGTTCACCAAATTTTATTAAATTCCTATCATTTTGAAATTTTTCATGTTTTTAGCATGGTCAGCATGGTAACATTGTATCGTCTGTACCAAATATCCTTAATCAATTAAGGGTTTTTGATTGAGCATAGCACACGGAGATCAGATACAAATACCCATACCTTTTATTCAAAAGACTCAAGAGTATTTTTCTCTATAAGGATAGTAAAAAAAAATGTTTTCAGTCACTTCAAATGTTTATATTGTAAAGTATGCAACGCTGAAAGAAAATATTGTGAAAAAATGTCACACGTATTCGATGTATATTCATATATTTATCATAGAATTGACTATGCTGACAGTCAAAATTCGTGATTTACAACACATTTCCATTTATCAGTAAGTGCTAGTCTGACACGATGAATAACACTCGAAAACAAAACAAAATATAGTTCTCACGTACATCACTTTTTGCTATCCACATAAAGCCGTTTAGAATTTAAGGGACGAAAAAATGGAAAATTCAAAAAATTCTATGCTGTTTGTAATCGGTGCCCGAATACTTAGAAAATTCTTGAAAAATAATATATTTCTTACTATACAAAACGAATCCGTTTTCTCCACGGAGGACAGAAAAACAAACAATGTTGTCCTACTGAGATCTTATTCGATCGCGCATGCAAACAACGATGTTACTCGATTACATTATTGCATATATGTCTGTAGGTTTTCACTCGTTCACGTACGATTTACCTTCCCTCATATCATCATATCTCCCTCCCCATAGCTGGTTGTACTCGAATCGCTTAGCGTTTACTTAACTAACGATTGTGAACTGTTCGAACGATGATTCAGCTGAGTACATCATACGCTGAACGATCGAGAGGGCAGCAATTACGATGTGAGACGAAGCGATCTGCTGCCTTGTAGAGAGCGAACCACATTGAGCGAATAGCCACCGTGTTTCTGACGTACTACGAGCTACGAACGATGTTTGACTTTAAAATAAAGACATGTCGAGAGATACTAATGTAAATAGCGATGAACGCTTCAACTTTTGACTTTAATATTGTCACGGAGACAGGATAATCAATGAAGAGTCGATGTATCGAACGAGGAATATGAGATTTTGTTGAAAGATCCGTTTATCCAGCATTCTTATTTGTCCACGTAGTTACGAAGTTTCGAGTCAATAAATTAGTGCTCCAATATTCTGTTTTTTCCCCCCCAAAAATACGGATCGTCGATGGAAGAACGAAATCGTATAATTCTTCAGACAGCTTCAAACGAAAATGTTTCAAATCGCAATGAAGCTGTTGAATCGGTTGCTTGTTCTTGGAACGGAAAGTCATCGACGGTTGTACGAGGGGTGAGGCAACAAATGAAAATAACTAAAGTAGTAGACGGATCATCTTGATTTTCCTGATGGAAAGATGAGTTTGCACTTATCCTTAGCTTTGTATGACTCTAATGGTAAACAAAAGGTCTGCTGTTTAACTTTAAAATCAAAGTCCGTCTCGTTGATGTCGTAATGTCAACGGCAAATAAATCGTCGAGAATAACGAGACGAGGGGAGAAAAAAACGAAGGGGAGAAGCGGCGTCGAAATTGATCGAGTGAAGTGTACGTGCATACTGCTGCGGAGCATATCACGAGACTACGAGCCAGTATAACGCAGGTATATACTGGAAGGTTGGAGTGCACTCCCGCTCTTTTTCTCTCCAGGGCAAATTGCACTTGAGCGGGGCAAAGATTTAAAACCTTTTTTTTTATATATGTTTTTTTCGTCTCGAAATTTTCCTTTTTTTATAACATTACGCTGACCGAAGGGGTCAAGCGAAGTAGAGATCCTGGCAAATACACACACGAACGGCTGACCACGTTGGTCAGACACGTTCACTCGCGTTGTCCGCGTTGCGGAGAATGAGATAACGAGCGAGGGAGAGAGAGAGAGAGAGAAAAAAAAGCCCGAGAGGAGGGGATAAAGAGAGGTTACGAGGGAGTGAATGGCGGAAGAAGAAAAAAAGCGGGAAGCGAAGAAGAGAAAGAAAGTATCTCGTGTCCGGGGATGGACAACCCGACCTTGCAATAAATCGCCTCTATCAAGATGACTCGGTGCTCTCTCTTTTCCGCTGCTCGACTCTCAGAGCACAAGTGTGGCGTCTCCATCCAGAAATATCTTTTTCTCTTTCTTTATCTTTTCAACGCGCGTTTCTCCTATTCGCTCACTCTCACCTTTTCTTCTCTCTCCACTCTCTCTTCGTCTTAGCATCTTCCCCCAGGGCATGTAAGAGTGAACCGAGAGAGAGAGAGAGAGAAGAGGCAACTCAAAGAGGACACGGAGATTGAAGTACTCGTTGGTCGTTCATGGCACGAGCGTAGGCGATGCTTCGCCACACTACCAAGCAACGTGTATTTGCATGATGAGCCTTTATACCACGCGTTATGAAAAAATACCTTGAGGCCAATTCGCGAAAGGATCATTTTCACCCTGAGAACATACTTGCTTGATACGCCAATATACTATTACCTTAATGACAAAAGAAACACCACGATCATATGAAAATTCTACGTAATCGTACTATTTACCATGGCAGCATCGTATTTATGTCAATAATGTAATAATCTACGTGAATAACCATATTGGCGACGAGTCGTCACTGCAGTTAATGTTCCCAGCAACCCCTCGACTACTGATCTTTACAAAATCATATCTAAATGCTCCCTGAAATATTCGTCGTCTCCGTAGTTCGTTAATAATGTAACAGGATGTCAGTTCAAATCTCAGGATTCTAAAAATTCGTCTAAACCCAAAACCAGGTGAGTTTGAAACGACCTAAGAAACTTCTCACTCGTTGATGCTACTTCGGGAAATGATATCAACGGAATCTTTTCTATCCGCAGCCATCAAGATTTCTTATGGTTCTACGATTCTCGGATTTGCTTCGGAAGGACGAAACACGAGAGACGCGATATTGCCAAGTGCATCATACGTGATGTATCGTGCATGTTTTCATAGCACGAAACTGCACCGAATGAGCGTGTGCATGAGCCTTTGCCTCTCTGTGTTCGTGAGAACGTTTGTTGTTGCTCTTGCTGCTATTGCTGGCGAGCAGAGAAAATAATTCTTCCATAAACATATAACAGAGAGACTAACGTCATAGGCACATATGCGTGCCCTCAGTTTACCTGCTCTGATCGTATGTGTGTACAATGAGCTTACTCACATGTATTTGAGTGTTGATACGTCAGTGTCTGTTACCGTCGCAAAGATATTGTCCCAAACGCATACAAATAACACACACGCACACATGCACATGTCTGTGCATGAGACGCTTATGAATAATGATAATACGTCGTTGAGCGCCTCAAGAACAATACCCGAGTTATGCCCCTGAGTTTCGCGTGGGAGGATTCGCGGATCGCTCTCTGCGCGGTTTAAAAATCTCACGTTTTCAACGACTGCATATGGGGTTGTGCACCGTTCGTGGCCGTTGCACCGTTTCTGAATATAATTTCGTTTTCAACTCTTTGCATCAATCGTTGCTGCGAGCTCGCGAAGAAATATTTTAGAATTATTGGACGATTTTCTGGATTCTCGTCACTAATGCAGTAACGATTAAGATTTAGATTTGGAATTGTGGTTTTTCATGGTTATAACTCGACGGAAATTTTTTCAGTTTTACCGGTTTTTCTTTAAGTTTCCGCGTCGCATGGGCTCACATCTTAACGAATTAATTGGAAAAAAGTTACCAATAGGACGGCGAGTCGCGTCGAAGAGATTTCAATTGCATGACGTCGTGAAAAATTCTAGTGAGAATAAAAATTAGATAAAATAAGATTAGACTGAGGAAAGTAAGGAACACAACGAAAAGTAAATCTGCAGAAGATGCACACTGTGCAGAAATCACGGCAAAGCTCCCCGCTGAGAGCTTTTCACCGTTCTTGAAAGAGTCAGGGGAGAAGCGCGGAGGAACAAGAATGCGATTAAGAAAGTCTATGTACGCGCGAACTGAATCGGATATAGCGAGAAGTTAATTAAAAAGTGAGTTCTTAATCTCTCCACTCGGCCGTGTGTACAATATTATTAATGTGCAATTTATGCTCGCAAATATATGAATTTGTCGAGCCGAATCTTTTGCTCGGAACGATCCAACGTGAAATCCAATTTCCAGGGGCCTGGATTCCTGTCCTCAGAAACTTTATTGCATTGTAGAGATTCGTATTGTCATAATATTAGAGTTGAGACCATTTTCTTTGCTGGAATACAAAATTCGTAGCTTTTATATTCTTCCCATATTGTGACATATAAGGAAAATAAATAAATTTATAACTCAGACGTTTTTTTCTTCATACTCTTCAGGTGATAATAAAATATGATAGCTCGCCGTTCGTATGCACAAAATTTACATGCTGTACGTTAGAATTTCATCAAAAATATTGTTTCGAATAAATCAAAATGATTGGGAGCAGTAAACTTCTATTTATTTCTACAGAGGTCAAGTGAAGTCGACAGGTATATTTTGAGGATGAAAATGAAATTCGCACTTGGTAGATTCGTTTTTCAAGTGTGGAAAGCCACCCAGAAATGCACGGAAATGCCGGTCTCTTTTACTCTCGATTCCATTCTACGTGGCAATCCCTTCGGAATTCTCGCAGCACAGCTCGGCTTGTCCGGATAGACTACCTGACCCAAGAGAACTTGTGTAGGGTACGTTGTATGTATACATTTTTCAAAAGCTCTCTGAGACGGTGAACGCCATCACGCCGCTTGGCCACGATTCCCACGAGAGACTCTTCTACATGTCTACCGTAAAAATGCAATTTACAGAGACGCACTTTGCGAATTACTCAAATTTATGCTGTGTCTGGAAAACTGAGACTAGACCAGATAGAAAAAATGACCAGCCTCGGTACCGACGCTAGTGAATATTCCAGATTATAACTTGTTTAAAATAAAATTATGTAATTCGTCGCATTCAATAATTAGTAAAAAAAAAAAAACAATTATTTGAATTATTACGTGAATTTGGCGAAATCGCTCGCGCTCGGATGTTTTTCTTTCGTCCGTTTCCATTGTCATGAACACAGAACTGAGACGAAAAAACAGTCAGTCAACACATCGATTTGCTCGAAATTTGGTCATCGATTAACTTTTGATCAAATACGTAAATGACAAGTATCGAAGTAATTGTGATCGATTTCTTGAGTTCGAAATCAACGAGAATGTTGGACTGCTCCCAAAAATATCAATTTTTTATTTCCAAACAAATTGACATTTAATATCGAAAGGAGATAAAGTAATTGAGTTACCTCAATTTTTATTGTTCTTTTTTCTCAACTCCTTAAATGGTCTCGTAATACAATTTACGTATGATTGAATGTACATTTTATTGGCCGGTGATGACTGCGGATTCTTTGTGATTCGATTCATGATTAGAAAGGTATGAATTTTTTATGAATAATGATAATTAATTGTTTTCTTGTGGCATCAGGTGAGAAGATTCTTTGGATTCATCGTTCGGTCATCGGGTGATGTAAACGAATATCGGGTTGTTTTTGGAATCATCTGAATTTCAAGGAAAGATGTTATTATACATAACTCTTGATTCTGAATCATTCGAAAAACATTAATAAAAATACTCACTCACGCGTTTGCTCTCTATCTAGCGAAAATTCAGCAGCCGGTACAGCAGATAAATACAACGAAATTTTGATCATTTTTGAAAAACATATGAAACAACCGAAACTACAATAACGTAGCTCATTACTTTGACTGTACGGAAAAAGTAAGAAAGGAAAAAATGGTTTCTGCTCAGATGCACGAGATTCTGTCACAGAGCGGGCAAAACGAATTTTATGGCACTGGGGGACGAAGAATTTACGTATCCACGAATTTTACGCGAGAGATTCATAGAAAGCACGTTAACAAAACATTTTCCAATTTCATCCGGGTCGTTTTTTTTTTTTATTTTCGCCTTCTAAATGTGGTTGCAATAAGTGAAATGCTGTTTTTCTTCTATTGCATAGCGAAAAGAATTTTGGGTACCAGCTGCGTCGAAAAATTTATGACATCACGTACGCATAAGATTGATCGTATCGAACGTAGAGTGAAGCGAGCGCGCGGATGCGAACTAGAAAATATAGGAACGTGATATAAACCGTCGAGACGCGGATAAGTGAGGACGTGTATAGGTACGCCGACGCTCGGAGGATTTTTCTTTTTCTTTTTTTTTTTTTACATATTTTCGTTCCTCTATATACGTTAAAAATTTATTTTCCCAATAAGACTATACATAGGTAAGATGTACACACGCGTATATACACGTATGAGCTGTTTACTGTGGATGTAAGCGCTGATTAATGACAAACAGTGTTATCGGTCGAGAGAGCAAACGTTCGACGTCGCCATCATTCTCCTCGCCAAGATGAGAGACCAGTATTTATTAGTATATACATGTATACGTCCCTTTAAGTAAGTGTACCAAGGAAAGAATCGCCAGGCGCTTGCAGGAAAAGAATAGTGACACGTTTTTATGTATGTATAGAGAAATAGCAAAGAAGATGAATGCGAGAAGGTGTAAGGGAGAAAAAACATATCGAAAGGTGGAAATATGTTAAAATAAGGCGGAGAAATGTTATTTTGTGAAATGTCAAGATTCGTTCATGATTCACAAGATTTCAACTACGAGAACAAGCTTTTACATTTCTTCAGTCTAATTCATTTTATTTCTATTACTACAAATTCACACTACAGGTTGACTCGAGCTTTGCAATTTCAATGGATCGAGTGAAATTTATCTTTCAATTCAGTTTCCACGAAATTGAATGAAAAATGACTCGACGATAGGAAAGAGAAAAACTCGGTGTATAGAACGACTCGTTGGGAATTTTAGATTGTCGAAAAAGAAGAAAAAAAAAAGGAGAAAAAGATGGAGCAGGTGAAAAGAATGTTCGGTTGAGTTTTCGGGATGAAAAATGCAAACCCACGAAGTTTGTTCATCGAATTTTTTTGTATGTCCAATTTTGTCTGTTCTTTCACGTAACACCGTATCGTCGCTTACACGGTTATGAAAGCTACTGCTGAAAAACAGCAGAATCCAGAGAGATCGTTGCTGCGAAAACCTTATATCGGTACGAGTTACGCCCTTTTTGTGTACCGGTCGATCGATGTATCGCAAGGGATGGTGGTCTCGCCTACATCACCGTGGTAGTGGTGTAATCGTGTTTGTTTGTAATTCTAAGCCACGAAGCCCCGATGCCACAAAGTAGAGTACGATACGTGCCGGTTGAGCGGAGAAAGTACCTACTTTTCTCAGAGTGTATACGACAGGGTTAGAAATAAAAGAGCTTTCCACCTCCCTTCCTCCCTTCCTCCCTCCCTCCCTTGCTCCTTCCCCAATTCCATTTGTCTCCGAAAGCTTTTTACTGCCGTTTTTTTTCCTCATTAAACACTTTAGCTAATCTATTTGAATTAAATGAAGAATGAAAAATCGTAGCTTCGAAATGCGATAAATATTCGTCTCTGTACGATTTTACGTTGAATATCCGATAATGCAATAAATACTGAGATTCGAATTTCAATGCATGGCCTATATTTCCATTTTTGGTTCATCAGTCCTTTGAAAATTTTGTGCTGAAATATACCTTGATATTCGGATGTTAATTAAAATCTACTTTGATATTTGTGTGTAAGTAAATTTGTTACGAATATTAAAGTTACCGATATCTTGGGAGTTTTCTCGATTTAATTACGGATATTCGCGACGCAGTGGAAAAGGTTACAGAAATAATGAAAATTATACAAAAAGTGGAGCAACTCGAATGAAATATTTTGGAAAATGATCAAATACGCTCGAATCACGACAGAGTCCCTACTCTCAAGATGATGCATAAAATCCCCTGTTGGGACTATACTGAAAATATTATCCCGAAACGTAAATAGATTTGTATAAATTTCGTTACGAGTCGATCGAGATTACGGTTCAGGGCGAAAATCCCTTGTAGGACTTCTCTGACATCGATCTCTCACTTCTGCTTAAAGTCATCGTTTCTTACTCTTCTCTGCTCTATTTTTTTCCCTTCGTTGTCTCGAGACAGCACTGCTCCCACATGTATTTTTCCTCGTAAAATCGATCCAAGTATAGGCGCACGCAATACAGTTCTGATCGAGTTGCGAGAATCCCGAGACGCGAATCCCTCGAAACTTTTGAAATACTGTGTACTAAAGCCGCTCGTGACGTTCGATCGTTCAGGACGATATGAAGTACTCGATAAATATATATGTGTTGGTGCATAAGCAGGAAACTTGCTGAGCACGATCAACACGAAATGGAAGGTGGAAACAAATTCAGTTCTCCTCAAATGAAATAAGGTTTGTTTATAAAATAGAATAAAAGATACTCCGAGGCATAAAAGAGCACATGAAAAAGTTACTTCTTTTGTCATTCGGGTCTGCGCATGTGTCTGTACCCGGTGCAGTTTTGGGATTCGATCCAAATCTTGGTTCAGGTGGGGTACTGCTGATTGCAACATAAATATCGAAATCATCCACGATTACGTTGCGTGATGGACTCTACATAAAGTCGACCTTCGTGTCTTAATTTCTAAACTTGCCGATTTCGAATTCTTTTAAAATCAAAGTTAACGCTGCTCCAGGGGAGAATTTTTTTATGAGGGACGAGAGATGCTGATTTATACGTAAACGCATGTAATATAAATATTCATTTGCTGTTTACTAAATCAATTTTATAGTGACAGGATTGAGGAACATTGGACAGATTACCTAAATCGAGACCAAATATCGACGAATGGTTACAGTGGAATAAAAAATCGTCGGATTCGAGTGTTCCACGTCGAAAGCTCCCGGCCAAAAGTAAATCGCAAACTCTACGTGTATTTCATGTCACGCGCATTGTTGTCTTTTTTCGTATAATCAGTTAATATTGAATTTTCCGTTTTTTTTTCAAGTGTCACGGGTTTTCACATCCACAAGTAGACGATACGGGCATAAATCCGCGCGCCAATTACAACCTGCGAGGGTCCGTGTACGTTGCGTAAGCATCGCATTGCACCGACTTCCAATACAGTTTTGAACGCTCACATAGAGGCAAAAATCCATTAATTGGAAAATCCCTAATCAAGGAAACATGATCGGATGTGACCCCACGCTTAGTTGACGATAGGCTAATTGAAAATGAATGAGAGAAAGAGAGAAAATGGAGCATGGCAAGGATGCCAAAACAATTCGAACATAGAAGTGCGACAAGAAAATGAAATGCGTTTGTTAATTGTTAATTGTAAGATAAAATCCAGATATTATCTCCAATAAATAAAACATTTTTCCGAGGACTAAAAATAGAAATGTTCTGCTTCTTTGCGTCAAGTAATAATAAATCATATGCGCATTAACATTTTTTTTCTCACATTTTCCAAATATATTACACATTCAAATGAGGGACTCGATCATTATTTGTCTGTTGGGTAGAAGCAGGTCACACGTTATTTACGTACAATTCGTGCTCAACTCATGTTAACCGCTTGATCGGAGTACGGTGCAATTATAACGTTCGCGATCGATTATTTTCCACTGGACATACGCGAAGCCGATTGACTCAAATTATCGAGACATTTTTGTCCTCTGTCTCTCGTTTTCTACTGGTCACAGCCCACACTAGTGATGCTCGCATCGATGCGTTTTTTTCGGCGTCCCGCCGACGCGACGACTGTCTCGCCCACAATATCGCGGTATTTATTGTACACTGCATGAATATAGGCAGTTGAAAATTACTTCTCTCGGTGTGATATAAATTGGAAAATTTGTTGACGGTGGGCGAATCTATTGATATTAAATACATGCGCAGACAGGGAAAATAAATGTTTCCGATCTTTGTTTCCCCAGCCATCGACGCGATTTTTGGAATTATTCGTATAAATATTGATAATCGACGGCGGCACTAAAATTCATAGTAAAAGTGTAATATTTTTTTACATCGGATTGTAGGAGCGTATTTTCCTACCTCGATTCCCACTTTCATTGAATTCGTCCTTTCCTGAATGAATATGGAAGGAACGAGCTTCTGCTTTCTATTCTTCGATCAAAGAGAATCCGCCTTAGGATATGTTTATTTATTTAGTTTTTTTGACTTTTATTGTATAACTATAATCTGTTATTGCAAATAATAATAAACAATTGTGAAATGATGACGAGGTCCCGATGAGGTTCGGGTTGAGGACGGCTTTGGCCAGCTCGTTGGAGTGGGTTCGTAGTCTCTCCTCGTATCTTTCAGTAAAGCGTTTGACTTATTCGCGAATTGGGTTTATTCCAAGGTCCGATGGAGCACCGCTGAGTGTTCCAAGTGTTTTATACTGGAATCTTTGAGGAATCTTTGGGGTTATGTTTATGAGTTACTAAATTAAGTACTCGTAATGCTGTTCTTACGTCATTAAAATTTATAGTGTTCTGTGGGTCACTTGTGATCGATAGAAGATCGCAAGAATCTCAAAGGTCCGTGGCTCCGATAAGCCGCGCCCATTTTCAGCTGATAAACATTTAGGTCGGCGTGCTCCGATCGAGGAAAGCAGCGAAGCTCGCGTCCGATCAGTTCTCGGTGTTCACTTATTTTATCATAAAAAAAGAAAGCGAAGTAGACTATAAATTTTCTTCCCATGTCAACAGGATTCACCGCAAATCTAAGTGAACCTTAATCAACGTGACTTTGCTGAAAAGACGAAGCAAGCCGAAGGTCGACGGTACCGTAAAACGAAATCTTCAACTTTTGCGACTCGACCATTCGCTTGGACGAATTCCGAGCAAAGCCATCGAGTCGCAACAATCCGATCAACATTTTAAACGATTCATGGGGAATTAGCATTTTTTGAAAATCGTTGAGCATGAGCTTCATGCTCCGAGGCTCGCGATGCGAAAAAATCGTGAGATGCAGGACCCAAAACCATGGAGAAGAGCATGAAAGTTACAAAACCAGAACCCAAGTAAAGCAAAGCCCAAGGGGCACTTTTACGAGCGGTGGATTATCGTTAATTCTTTGGAAGAAATGGGTTGAAAATGGAGAAGCGCCGGAGCTTAACTTTTGCAAGGCTCGTTGGATGCTCTAAAAACAGTGTGAGAGAAGCAAAGATATCTACCGCAGTAGAATACCCACGAACATTCTCCACCTCAGCGGTGTATACATATACACGGGCGATGCATATAGATAGACTCGAATCTTTATCCTATTTGGATTGTATCCGTTCTTCTTCTTAACTGGTGCTTTGTGAAAGCTTCAAAGGGAGAGTACTCACTGAGAGATGATACTTCCCGAAGAGGGATACGTCTCGACGAATGATTTTACTCATCTCATTCTCCACATCCGTTTGACGTATCTCGTGAAGTAAATACAATTGTACAAAAGAATTTTATTGGCTGTAGAGTGAACCGGGGTAAATGAGAAATTTTATTGAGGAAGAAGGAGGAGAACTCGTTAAAATGTAGCACTCTTAACTAATCAGTTTTCAATTAAACCGTCTCACGTTATATTAATTTCATTGCAGAACTGAAAAAGAGGTTATTGCTGAAGGAACAAGAAATAATGAATGCAGGAGAGGCTTCATAGAGCAGCGTTCGCGGCCTTGCCGAGAGATGTTCACGCGATCTCGCGTGTATGGACCAAGATCGGCAAGCGCACTCGTGTCTCGATTTATTTCTTCGTTCGACCCGAGGGCATTTTCGTCCCTCGACGGAGCCTCGTCCACCCTTCGAATGAACGAGTACTTAATAATCATAATAACAATAATAAACTGAATAACAACAATAATGAATTTATATTCGCACGAGTTTGCACGAAATCCTTCGCGAGTACGAGAAACATCGCAGCTCTCGCCAATTTCTTGTTTCTAACTATTCTTTTGACTCTCGCCGACCGCTTTTATCGTCTCTCTCCCTATTCGCTCGTTTTTATTCGCTTTTCCTTTTATTCGTGCGTGTTACTCGCTGCGAACTTATTTTATTCTACTTGAACTAAAATTCATCTTCGCATCGCGCCGGTTGATATCCGTTAACGCTATAAAACTGTTCGAAACAATATTTTTGTCGAGCGCCTCTTTTCAAGGTACTTTCTCAGTTTCAACTTAAAAACTGGTCCAAGATGCGCATGAAAATTAACGATAAAAATATCGACAATAATTTTTAATTCAAGTTGTGAAAATCGTTGAATCCGAACGGATGGATTTTTATCTTGGTTTCGTTGATGGGAATGCTCATCCAGGAAATCGTAACTCTGTAACATCCCTCCGGATCCCTAAAATATACTCGACACATCAGACCGCCGCAGTGTCTCTTGATCCTCAATTGAATTCTGCCGCTTTAGTCTCCCGCTCATAAAATATTAAAATCTCCAATGAATACGAAATATGCAGCAGCCGAAGAACTATTTTTTTGCACAGCTTTATTACAACCGATCCATTCCAAGGACTCTCGTAATCGGCTCGGGAACATGAAAATTCTCGTCATTTATTACAACTTCCCCAATGTATAAAAGCAGCATGAAAACTGGAAAAATGGGAGAGATTTTATGAAAATAAAAACAGCGAGCGCGCATCAGGAGCCCGCCCATTTAATCGTCTGAGCACACCACCTCGGCAACTCTGCTTATAATATACTTATCTATGTATATATAATCCCATTATATAAGCCAATATCATTTTTACCATTGTAAATTTTCGCTACGGATTTTCACCCGGAGGCTTGAATATAATACACGAATGTATATAGCGAAGTATAACCTGTGGATTCCTCTCATGATATTCATACCTTACGACTCTCCCAGGTGCGATATCTCATTTTAACGGAAGAATACATCTATCAGAATTATTCTTGGATTCTCCAGCGAATAGTGATTTTATTATCGATTGCTGGTTCCCGTTTTTTCCTTGTTGCATCGCGATCATCTTCGGCGATATAAAAAATGTATTTTTATCGATTGTGCAGTGGAATTTTAGCGATGGGCATTTCTATCTCGGTGTGTATGAATAAATTATGGTAATATTCGTTTCGCGTGTAAACGTCGCACCGAATTTATCGTTTTTGGTTGGCAACGAAAAAAAGATTATGAGAGTGGATTATTGTGCTGGATCTTTTTTTTTGCGCTTTGTTACCGAAACGTTTTCATGATGCATTAAGACTCACCGTGTACATTCCATTTCTGCGATCAACGCACAGTTTATCGGGAATAATTCCAATGAATTCCTACCAAAATCTAGCGAATGGATAAGTAATTAACGGAAATTAAATCCCGAATTATTCATGTCCCTTCATCGGGAACTGAGCATTAGAAATAAATTCCTGTCAAAACGATGATGTCAGTGAGAAAAAACGCTTCTGAATTGAACCCTCGCTCTGTACGTACACAATATGCAATGGGAAACATGGCGAAATAATGCAGGATACGCACAAAGTATACGAGCTTTTGGTGAAGTATTGTCTTGAGAAAGGCGTGTGTGCAGTTCAATGTGGCAAAGAAAAGCTGTAGCTTGGTTAGGTTGAGGTTATATGGTTTCAAGATCGTAAAAAGAAGGAGGAAGAGAGAGAGAGAGAGAGAGAGAGAGAGAGAGAGAGAGAGAGAGAATAAACAAAGCGAGAAAAGCATAGAGAACAGGGTTGAAGGAAGACGAAAGGGAGGTAAAATAGCGGCGAGTCTGTGCAGTGGAAAAGGGTCGAAGGTCGACGACGTGCTGCCGTTCCAGCGAGCTCTTTGGTTCTGAACATCCAGACAGCTACGTAGTATCATATACGCTGTGTATATAGATTATTTATATACACATATATGTGGGTAAAAAGGTGGCTCGACTCTATGTACTGAGCGGTTGTAAGCGTAAAGACCTGAGGAGTACAGACCTGCCTGTTAAATTCAGCAAGTTACTGCCTTTCGTTCGTCATCGCTCAACGAGTATATGCGATACGTACTACGAGTGTATAGTATACACATCGCCAGAGAATCTAGCAAACTCGATGCACAAGACTTTAGCATCGAGTATGGCAAAACACACCTGCCCCAGCGATGAGAGGCTAGCAGCAACGACGACGAGGACAACGTCGGCCAAGAGCTGCCATATAGATTGGCTCGAACTCGTTACTCTTCTCGGTGGTCACGTGTATATGTATCCCTCACGACGTGCCAGTAAACTGGCCAAGGTACCTTCATCAAGTTCCCAAGTATCTGCCTTCCTACGTGTACTTCAATACGGAGCGTAGACCCTCTATGACGTTGAATGGCGCGCCTCTTTAGAGTTTTTCTTTTTTTTTTTTTTCAATTTTTTTTTTTTTATTATTTTTTTAATTTTTTTTTCGACGAAAAAAACTTCAGGGAAGATGGTAAATCATGATGTTTTATAACAGTCACAAAGTTTACGAAAGTTCTGTCGAATGGCTGCAAACAAAAGCGACGTGTAATGGCGCTATAGGGACCATGAGTTATGTAATGATACGTGTGAGTGAGCCTGCGAGTAATTCCATTTTTGAAAAGATGGCAATAAAAGACTGTGTCTCGAGTACCACGAGTTTCAACGTGAATAATGGTAATTGGGGAACAAAATCGCAAGTACATATTACGTGAAACGTATTGATGGAGCCTTCTTGATAAATATTCCTAGCAAGTTATTTGTTCAGAGGATGATGCACCGAGGCCTGAGCTCGATCACTCACGATTAATCTTCGTTGAGATTCTCTCTCATTTGTAATGATCCACGAATTGATCAATCACGGATAAGATCGTTATTAAAACCGAACGGCCGATGAGGAGACCAACGAGCTGTATCTTAAATAAATTATGAAATCATACGAGTCCTGTGTCATGCTTTTTTTTCTTTTTTATTTTTTTTTACTTTTTTTTTAGCAAACTACCAATCCAGGCACGAATAAAAATAATTTAACCACTGGAGATTCAATTTATGTTCTCACTTCTGATTATCGCTCTCGCGCTCCCTGCTACAAACTCAGCAAATATAGTCACCGGTATAAAAAAAAAAGGTAGAAAAAGAGGAAATGCAAAGTTAAGTGAAATCGTGAGGGAGAGCGAAAGGGTGCTGGCAAGAGCGACGTACGAGGTGCGAGAATTCGATAAGAGCTTGGATCCCACCTCGTAAGTACAGCCCCCCCCCCCCCCCCCCCCCCCCCCCCCCAGACAATAAATATATATAGATATTTTTTAATGCATATAATCGTCCGGGTACATATACTATTCGTACATGTTATACAGAAAAATATCGATATATTTGTACGTACGGAATCGTACGTGTACGACTTGGAGTTGGTACGTGAGAGCGTTAGTGCGTGGGTGTACATACGACAAGTACCTATCTTGAGATGGGAGGTACGTACGGAATGCGCGACCCAGACTACCGCTCAGTACGCATTATCCTAACATTACGAGCCATTTATTCGATCCAGCTTATGCCATATCCCGAGCAGCGTCTTTTCCGCTTGCGCGGAGAATCGTAAAGAAGACTTTTGTCTCTCGCATGTCCGAGCACTTCTCGTGCAACGTAATCCTCGTGGCGGATCCACCGGGCATGTAATGTGAAAAGTACGGATGAAAAACAAACTGGAAAACGGAGCGGAATTAAGGCAGCACTAAAGTTGCGAGGATTTTGAATTTCATAAACAACGTTATTTATGCAACGAAGTTGCATCCGTTTTACTCCGGGTGGATCGGGCTATATATACATTTTTTAAATAACACGGTTTACTGATGATAACGGAACGTTTGAGAATAAGCCTTCGTTAGAACCTTCGCTGCGGTAGCCTTGCAACGAGCATCAAACCAACGCTTTGTCAACGGGCTTGCAACGTCGTTTGGAGGGACGACAGATTTGCCCGAAAATCCTTGGAGAGTTGGAGAAAAACTTTTCTATACTGCTCACGTTCGTTTTTTTTTTCGTTTCATGTAAGCTCGGAGTGCTAGGGAAAATTCGGAATCCTTTTTATCGGGAAAAAATCGATCTATTGCTAATACTTGTTTGTCTCTGCCGCAAGTATGGTTATACAGAGCGGGCTCCTAACGAGATAAGTACATAATACGTACGCAAGGCTGGCCATCTCGTTGGGACGGTTTTGTAAGTGAGAACTGAGGCCGGTTAGCGTCAGGAACTAGATAGCGTTGAGATTCCCGTTGTGTGTGACTCCCGGAGGAAAACCTTTCTCCTCGCGTATTCCCGACAACGTGTGCGAGATTCTCCGGGTCGTTGAATGTGTACTCCCACGCGGGATACTCTCTCTCTCTCTCTCTCTCTCTCTCTCTCTCTCTCTCTCTCTCTCTCTCTCTTTCGTTCTTGCTTCTTTACGAACGAGAAAGCGCGCAGGTATTAGGAGACTCTTGTACCTCCCTCACAACCCAATCTTCCATCTCTTTTTCTCCCTCGCAGTTGGCAAACCACTCTCTGGAGTTCCTCGCAGTTCCACTAGAGCACGGATGTACCGAGTTAACGGGTTGGAACGAAAATGGAGAATGGAAGAGACGTAAGCACAGGAACGAAAGAGATCATGAATGTGAGAAGAGGAGTGAGAGAGAAACGATAAATTTATTACATCCCTGAGGAACAAAAGCTACGGGTCGAATATGAACGTTAAAAAACAATTGCATTTACGTACCAACGACTGTACTAAGATCGAACAAAAATATCGATTCTTCAAGCTATATTGTTGAGCACCTCTAGCACGGATCGGTGATAATAAAAAAAAAACGACGAAAATTTCGATGCTAAATTGATTTAATTTGTCACAGGAATTTTCGAAATTGACTCGATGGTTCGAATGAAATTTTCTTTTAACTTGATTGTTTCATTATGGATTTCTGGCTGAGTGAAGCAACGTCATCGCCTCGCTGATAATTTCAATTTTCGGTACGCACGAATATCGAAAATTCGACGTTTTCGACGTTTTTCACTGCAATGTTAATCTTGTTTTCAAGTTGAGTCGTGCATAATAGAGAAATATTTTTGAATGGTCACGATTTTTTTTCATGGTTAGTCAGGTGGGAGGTGCTAAAGCCTATTCGTCTTGTATATTAGATCATTTTCTACGTGAAGCTGAGAGTGCACTAGGCGAGACGAGAATTGACAAAGTATTTGAGGCACTCTCCGTTGCTAATAAGCCATTATCGTAATTGGGGATAATTGACTAATTGCTCGATTGGACCGGGCCATTGGATCCAGTCTGCATACACATTTCACAGACGTTTATGTATGTATATATCTGCATCTATATTTATATCTATACATATGCATAAAAGTCTGAAAATAATAGTCAGAGTGACGTTAATATGATTTACAAAAGGCCTCTTTTGACCCGACGCGACCTCACTTAGACTCAGGCGCTGAGAATCAATTTAGTAGTATATCGAGGCCCTCTTTCTCCCTCTTACTTTATCTGCTGCACTCTTTCGTTACTTGTGCCATAGCCCTGGCTCGCAATCTATATCTTCAAATTCTTTATTCATCTAATTGCGCCTTCAACATTTTTTCTAATATAATAATCTCTATAGAGAGCGAACACCATTAGCATTCAAGGCTATCGAGACAGCATCTTGGTACCAGCAAATGGAGTGAGCCATTGTGACACTAACTGTGTCTGTCCTCGAGCGGCGTTCAAATTTTTGAGGGTGAATTGTCGAATCAACTGCAACTAAAATTTCGTCGATAAAAACTCAAGGCTTTGCATACGGTCAGAATTGTCAAAAAATCGATTTTTTACAGATTATTATTTTATATAGTTTTAGGCGTATTTCTGTTAAAAATTCCCTATAGATCAAAAGTTATTATAGAAAAGGTCGATGCGCACTTGAAACTTTAAATGCGTTTTTCTCAAAACTATTTTTTTTTGGCGATGACTCGTACGGTTTTTAATATTTTTTTATGCATTTCTTTTAAATATTCGAAATTGTTTTCTCTATAGTGTGTCGAGTCGGATTTTTGATATTGTGATTAAAAAGTTTTATAAACCTAATTAAAGTGTGACATTTATGACACAAAAAGAGCACTTTTTTTAAACTGCTGTTAATTGTGAAAATCCGGCTGAACAGACTATAACTACAACTTTATTTTACAAGAATTTTTTTACGTTTTGTAGATCTATCAACATTTTAAGAAGAAATGATGCAGACCGTGGAGCGACTTTTTTCATAGTGTTTCGCGGCACGTGATCTTTTGTGTTGTAATTTTTGAAAAGAAAAAAAATGAAATAACTATTTTTACAAAGCTTAAATACAAATAGACAATGTGCAAAAATTATTTTTATTAATTTCTACTGCCATCTCTTCTAAAAACAGTTTTTCTTTTAGCGCATTTTAGGCACTGCTCTTCAGCATCGTTATCCGTTAATCTGTAAAATTCGACATATCACGTCATCCGTCATACGTTTTTAAAATCCTTTAAAAAAATATTTCCGCATTTTACGAAGTACAATGCTCGTGTACGGACTGAAATGTGTGTATTTTTTTTCAAACACTTGATGTCAGTGCGACATGGTCCCACGAACAAGCAGAGCCACACGTTATGAATGCTATCCGGCGATTTGTCAGCTGAATCCCCCTGCCTTCTCGATGTTCCAGAGCTATGTCTTTCATTCTTTTTTTTTTATTTTTATAATTTTTTTTTTTTATTACATACGCGTCAAAGCGTTGACGCAACGGCGGAAAGAGAGTGCGGATGCACGGCCGAATGAGTCCTCGAATATATGACACTCTCAGCCGCAGTTGAGTTATCGCGCTGGACCGTTGAAATGAATTTCACCCAAACCACTTTTCTCACTCCTTCTCTTTGTGGTACGCTGAGGGTCCATATGAAAACTTGTGTTCCTTTGTGAGGCGCGCGCGTGTTACATTTCCGGTATTTATTTATCTTTTTTGTTCGCATTTAACATCTCTCTTTGTTCCTCCTTCGTATATCACCCTGAAAACCATGACTATGGGAGTGGAAAATTTGTTTGGGGCCTGTATGTGCGAGGGAGCTCGATCACAACTTGCCCCACCAGTGAAAATGGACGTTGGTCTTGTCACCTCGTTGAATTTCTACGAAATCATTTGCGAATTATCATACTTTGGAGCCGATTGATCGGGAATTCCGTTAGTAAGCATGGACTAATGAGGATTTTTTAACTTCGAATATCCTATTACAATCTCGGTATACAGACGCGAAAGATCAACTACTGCGATCTCATCAGATCGGGATCACGTTCTCTCGTAAAACGAGAGAAAAGAAAAAAAGACTGACGACGAGAATTTTCCAATGATAGAGAAAGTAGTAACGGAAAGTACCGATAGCAAGAACACACATCGCATGCACACAGAAGGAATGAAAAAAACAAAAAGTATTTCGAGAAATAAACGAGAGAAGAAAAAATGAAAAGACCGAGCGTCGAGCCGAGCGACTTGGCCAAGCCCTCTTGCGACTCTCTAGCGGACAGTTTATAATTTGCAAAAATTCAGCGTCAATCGCGATAAGACGACCTCCCGATGTTTGCCAATTAGCGAGAGAGTCGTGGCTCCCCCTGTATTTACGGTGCACGACGGGTGTCGGCTAATGGCAAAGCCACGTCGCTCGATCGCGACTCTTCGAGAGACAACGAGAAACGAGAAGACAGAGAAATACAATCACGTATATAGAAACGTACACGCGCGTGGAGACTGGAAAAGGACACTTACGAGATCACATTTGTACGGAAGAGTAAGAAATTTCTAAGTGAAACATTATTACCACGTGAGAAAGCAACGTTCAACTTCGTATTTCCGATGATTTCAAACTCGATTCTACTCTTTTTCCGTCTCTTTTTTTTCTCAATTTAATCTCCTCCGTAAATACGAAAATCGCAATGAGATAAGTGGAAGCGAGCACGGCTCAAGTATCATATTGCGTACTTACGTGATTTTTATCGCGCAGTCTCTGAGACGCACATTCGTGCACTTTGGTAAAGTTCGTCAAAAAATATCCGAGGTACTTACCTGAAACATAGAGAAGAAAAGGAAAATATTAATTGTCGAATACGAAAGTAAATATATTTCTTACAAATGAGAATATGAGCGAACTCTGTTTCGAGTTTCAGTCGAATGCTGATCAACAGATCGAGAAACCCTGTTACGCGTGACTGTGGAACAGTATTGCATAATGAAATAGTTCATAAAAGTCATGGGAAAAGGGAGAAACGTGATTATCCGGTAATTTAGAGTGAAATCTACAACACGGAAAAGCTCATTGAAATATTGTGCGTCATCGTACCGAATAGATTTCGATAAACTTTAACGGGAAAGCGAATGCGAGTATTGATCGGGATTGGTTTTTATTATTTCAGATGGGACAACAAAGGAGTGATCTTCTCGCTTCTGAGGAAGTCGCTGCAAGACTGAATGACGCTGAAGTTTACAACGTTGGAGTCCAACAGCGAATAAACGATTTAAAAAAATCCTTCAATAATTCCAGTAATTATCTGGTCTCGTTTTCTGTCGAATTTGCAATTCGTAGTTTTTCAACCTGCACCGCGACATACTTCGTGGAGTAAAAAATAGGTAATTACAAATGTTTTTTTTTCGTTCATTTCGTAGGACTGGAACGTTGCAAACTAAAGACTGAAAGCAGGTCTTGTCTTTTGGTTCAGCTGGCAGTAAATGGAAATAACTTTGGTCAATATTGTGGAGCAATAAATCGAAACGGCGTCGGAGAAGTAAATTATTTTCCATTTTGAATATAATAGCGTGAAAAAGGAAACCGTAACTTCGGTAGTCGTTTATCGTCGAAAATGTATATTCAGTCTCACGAAGTTTACAGTGTTAAAATAATTCACCGTTTACTCTGCCAAGTTTTATCGCGCGCAGTTTCAAGTTTCGTATTACACATGTAATATCGTCGTTGAAGAAAAATTTCTACGTATGTATATGCACCGCACGCGCGTGCATGTAGCGATCGTCGATGTTGAAAGAAAAATAAACGAATTCCACAACATTTATGACTTGAATTTGGTACGGGAGTTCGCGCACACAGAAGGCGAGTGTGGGAGGATTACGAGGAGACGAGACGGGTTATACGAGAGGGTAAAAGTGCGTGGCAAAAACGATTCGTGTAGCGAAGCGAAGGCTTACTCGTACGAGATTCTGCGCGGGAGCGGAAGGGTGAGAGGGCGAGACAGACTCATAAATACGGCTCGTATGTGCGGAATATTTGAGTCTGGAATGGAGATATTCGTAAAATTTCAAATTGATAATGAAAAATGGCGGGTTCGACTATTCATCGAGGGGTCTGAGGGAGGTCAAGAAACTTGTGAACGAGAGTCGCTTCATAATAAAAAGATTCAAAGCTTGAATGCTTTTGACAGTGTTCCTGCTTAATTGTAGAGTGGAAACAATTGGTAAAATGAAAAGAAATATTCATAATGAAAGTTCTGAAAACTTGGAGCCTTCGGAGTGGAAATTTCAAGTCCAGAGGTCACGGACCGTACGTATTTTTCATGAAATTCTTCATTTCGTTGAGCGCGTTTTTTCGCGTACACCGCGAACACACGGCTATTTATAAATAATGCAAGCTCGGTTTGAGTTTCGCCCTGTGTTAACGTAAAAGCGTACACAGGGGCTCGGCTCTCATGTCTGAAAGATGGCTATAATATCCACGAGTGTGTATACAACACACGCATGGGGTGGTCTTGTGCTCCCGCATTAATATATGATGCGAGGGGAGGATGAAGTGATGGAAATACGCGAGGTACGAGCAGGCTCCTCGCGAGCAGGGAGGCTAACGGGGCGAAATGGTAGGCCAGGGAGGGTTAAAGCGTTTTCAAGTTTCCGGAAGCGTGCGAACTTCTCTCATGGAGACAAGAGTTCCTTACAGGCTAATTTCTTCGGTGCACACGGTGCACGATGTTACACGTTTGTATAGATATTACGCGAGCACGTGTCTACACGCGTTTCGGTACATTCTATAAATTAGCAAGACGCGAAAAGCCTCGAGAGGAGCGGCGCTGAGCTTCAATTTCTCTCTGCAACGTGGCTCGGGCTCATTCGTAATAATACTGAAACGAACAGTCCACTTGTTCGTTTTGTCGAAAAAATATGTTTGTTAACTTTAAGTCGAAACGATCGAACAATGTGAGACAGTAACTTTTCGTTAATAGGGTATTACATTTTTTTCAGAAAATTTTCATTTTATAAGACCGAAAAGTGTCTTGAAAACTATTTTTTATTTATGATTTTGAATTTTTGCGCGAAAACGCTAGCCGCCTTGCTGTTTCGGTTCGTGACGTCACTCCGTTAGTAAACAATACGACTGCGAAAAACCGAGTAACAAGATTTGTGAAAATAATGAGTTATAATGTACATCAGCGGTGCCTTGTGCCTGAATGCAATAATACGAGTGTAAAAACGCCACAAAAATTGTGGATTCGTCGCCACCATCGACATATTCATTATTGGTGGATTTGTACTTTCTGCTTTCACAAAAAAGATAAATGATAAAAGTCCACAAACGTGATAAGAACTCGTAAAATTTCAAAATAATACAGAGCTCAGGATAAAAATCTAGATTGTTTATTATCGGTGTGACGTCGCGTTGGAATCCAATATGGCGGATGGCGTTTAAAACATTAGAAAAACAGATGAAAAAAGACGATTTTTAAAAATGAGTTATAAAATTTTTACATTGTATTTTTATTAATAAATATTGACATTTCTTGTTTACTTTTTACGAATCTATCATAAAAATACATTTTTATATTTTTTCTTCCATGCTGTAAAATGTCCTATTAATATTTCAAATATTTCTGCGTAGCTCATTAACTCTTCTTATTATAAAATGATGATAGAAACGAAAAAAAGCGATACAAAGTGATCGACAGTCTCGTATAGTTTGTTCATCGAGGTTCGAAATTGTTTGATGGATCTACGAAAATAAATTCGAAAGAAAATTCGTTACGGAGGTAAACGCAATCTTCGTACACAGCTATTCCCTCGGCACATGCATAGTTCATACAGAATGCGAGTGCATGAGTTATTAGCATTTTATCCATTAATCTCATTCCTAAGAATCACAGAAAAAAAGAAAGAGGTCGCGCGCGCTGGCTGACTCTTATTTGTATTACATTTCGCTCCTTTATGCATAACCACGCATACATAACATTAGTATGCGAGGATCAAAAAGTTTTCGAGGCAAGGCTCTCAGATTATCGCGCTGTATCCGGTAGCCGGTAACTGCTGCTCTCCCTCGACTGAAGTTAGGAAAATGAGATAATCCCGATGCTTATTACAGGAGTGTACGACGTACCTTCATTCGTGAGTTGATGACAATTTTCATTGAATTTCACAATGAAAAAATAACAAATCGAATCCTAAAATAATTGTTCCACTGGTAAATTAGCAGCTCGTATTATTTCGACAATCCCAATACAAGGCAATCGTTGATTAAGATCGGCAACACTCGAAGAAATAAATGATTTCGAAATTTTTTTTCTTTACTTCCAGTCAGATTTTCATTTTTCAAATTTTCAATCAATAACAATTTGGGCCAAATAACATGTAACCTTATCGAAATCAAGACACATTCAGTGATATCTCCGTAGAAAATGATGCTAAAAATATGAAATTTTTTGAACAACATGAGCAAGGTTTGCTGAATAATTTCAATTTTATTCATATCTCTTAGAAGATTTACTGAGATTATATTAATGATAATCTGTTTCCCGTACAGTTTTTTGAGGCTAGGATCGATGTTTTCGACTGAGCTTTCACCAATTTTTCGTCTTTTTTTCCGATTCTTCTTTAAAGTGTATTATGCAACATTGCCAAACCGTAGACTGGCCTAACTTTTGAAAGGTACAGGTTATAACTTTTGGGTAAAAAAAATGACTGTACGGCCTCAACTTCCTTAATAACTCAAGCGCAGTAATTCACTCGGATCCACATTCACATGAGCAATATCATTTTTTTTGTCTCCGAATTCAACTTAATTTAGAATTTTTTATAAAAAATCCTCAAAGCTGTACTACATCATACTTTTTTGTACTCCATTATATATATTGGGCTATGTACATGTATAATGTGTACTTTCCTTGACACCAGCCTGGGGATATTAAATAAAGAGTCCCCTTGGTCCCTCGGGAAGTCCCGAGGCCATAACCCTCCCGCCGTCTTTCCCATTTCGCTCTCTTCCCTATCGTCGATCCACCGAATGAAGGATATGGCCTCTTTCTCCAAGCGAAGGTATACACAATACATACCAAGAGAGCAGATCCTGTGCTGCCTTTCGCTTGACAGCGAACGAGACTCCGCATTACAGCCCCCATTCATGCTAACTTGCCCAATATTTAGTCCTGCGAGCAGTATTATAGACCGGAGCTTGCACGACTTTTTTCCCTTGTGCCCCGTGGCAAAAGTAAAACGAGCGATATACTACGAATATTCCAAAGACCCTACGAATTGCCATTGAACACGCACCAGCAATGGCGATATCTAAAGGAAAGAAAGAAGATTATGAACATGTCGATATCAACGTTCTTCCGAAGCATCGCTAGATGAGCCTCTGCGAGTGGTGGAATTCCATTCGCGTGTTCAGCCAGTAAAGAAATTTTTCATCGACGAAACATATTATATAGCCGAGCATCGATTATGGGAATTACAAGAGGGATCACGTGAAACATGTTTGTTTCGGGCTGTCAGGCGGTAAATATGAAGATTTGACAACATTAGGAAATTCGACGTCGTCGGAGTGGACGTAGGCGAATAGAAAGACTCTTTGTGGGAGCAAAATAACAATGAGCGAGAGAAGAAAGTTTCGTTCGAAAATTTTCGAGAAGAATTTACGCGGTTAAACTTTTCGATAAGCCGGCTCACCTCGATCGAGCAAATGAGAGAATAAAAACGAGGAAAGTGATCTTGAATAAGAATGGAGATCGGCTGGAAGTGACTCGGAAAAGCTTGGTCACAGCAGGACTAGAAAATATTCGTGTGCGAGCAAAAGACCGAGAGAAAAGGTGGATAACGATAGAGAGAGAAAGAGAGAGAAGATGGAATAAGGAGAGCAGAAGGTGCAGGAGTAAACTAGGTAGCTGCTAAAGCTGGCCAAGGATATATACTCCGTGAAAGAGAGAATGAGCGAGTGTAACTTGTTCGCCAGGCTTAATCGCAGAGGAGAAGTTCGGTAATGGCAGCTTGGAAAGTGCTCTCCGGCGAATGAGGCTAATGCCTTCTCTCGCGAGCTTTCGCCTCCGTTACCTCGCATTAAAACTTGGACAAATATTGTGGTTTGCGGAAAAGAGCGCGAGGGAAAAAGTAAAGGATGAAATAGGTGCAGCAAAAAATAGGAGAGAAGCTGACAAAAAGGGGGTTAAATATGGTTCAGCGTAATCTGCGTTATTTTCGGGGCTGGATATTTCATGTCTGTATAATCCTAATAAAAGATCCATCATTCATGCCCTCTCTCTCATTCATCTCCCCGCGACTCGAGATGTGATAGGTACGACGAAAGCTCGTAGAGGACTGAAAGGGATAGTCGTTGGTGGCACTCAACATAGTTTACCTCAGTTACGTATTACACTTCGTACTTTGTGACGTAACTCACGAAATTTCAGAAACTTTCCTTCCCGGTTGCTCAGGCGTCGTCAGACGGTTATGCTTAGGCGAGTTACATTCTTCGCTTTTGTTTCTAAAAAGTTGGCGAATCTCTTGATTCGACCGTTATTTTTTTCGTCCAAACTTTAGCTATCGACTTCTCAAATACTCGAGTGGCTACAAAATTTTGTCCAAACAGCTTGCCGTTAAAATATCTGCAGATATACCAATATTCTTACATTTTTTATGAGCACTCTCCCCGTTCTCCGACTTATCACTACATCACGAAAAAGAACAGATTTTGAGAAAGTTTCCAACGAGTAATATAACTGGAATGACATTGGTTCGCCTATCGCAGAATCTGCAGTGCTCCTACCATGTTTGGAAGGTGAATAATTGCTTTGTATCGTTGAAAAATAAAGTCGCACTTTTTGTATCGATTCTCACCTCCGGCTCCTTCGTATCTGCGGCATCTTCTGGTTCACACACAGAAATGGGGCTGTCGCGTAATGTGCAACGGGAAAAAAGGTGGATTCGTGTATCAGCTGCATGCCATGAGCGCGTCAAGGACTTTCCGTCCCTCTCTCCGGACTCTTTCGGTTCCGTTTTTTCCTCCGTGCGTTATGCTTTACTGTGCCGCACTATCATGAACCGGAGACCGGTAATTGGCTTCGTAGTGCCTTTTACGTAGGCAAATTGTGTTAATAAATCGTACGGAGCCAGTCGAGGCGGGATAGAGGGCGCGCACACCCACATCCACACGCATACGCGCGCACACAGAGGACGCGTATTGGCCGCGAGTTGCCCGGGCCAACGTAATTTACAACAGGGAGGTGTACGCGAGGTGGCGATAATTAATTTATACCAGGGTCTACGCGCTTGGCGATGTCGATGTATATATACAAAAAGGTTGGCCACTTTCCCTTGGGGCGCGTTGAGCAACAGAGGCCAAAGTCGAAGCACCATCGTCGCATATCGGCGGGAGGGAGAGAATGAGGGAGTTGTTGATGCGGTAGTAGTAGTCGCTGAGCTCAGGAAAGGGTAATTATTGTCGAACGTGCCGAAGAAATTGATCGGAGGGACGGCTCGAGTGAAATGCTTGAGCTGCCTTGTACGATGCATTTAATATCGTCAGTGGTGCTCCAATTGTGCAAGATTTAAAAATAATTGCTAATTCGAAGGATATTTCAAATTTCTTCATTCGACTAAAAGATCTCGTTGGAACGTTCATGGCAACAATGAAAATTGTGGCCAATTAAGAATTTCCACGCATTCTTCGGTACCTGGACATTCCCGTCGTGAAATAACGCGTGCGGGAGAGCACAAAATAACAGCACGTACGGCAGCTTTATGCACATTTATACACATCGAAAAGCTAAAATATATAATGTGAGCATACGAGAGTGCAACGTGTCTTTTGCGCCACGACAATCCCCCGTTTGCCCCGTATCACCGAGCCACGCCGTATATTATTACATCGTCGATTCCATGAGGGAATATAGTTATATGGCGTGCGCGTATGTAAACCGTTGCGAGGTGGAGAGGAAAAAGATTGAGAGAGAGAGAGAGAGAGAATACATCAGCAAGGAGAGTCGTGTGGCGCGACGCCGCTATGAGGCCTCACGACGATAAATGTTTTGCCGATGTTTTTCCCCCGAGCGGAGCGGTTGTAGCAACGATATGATTCATGAACGATGCGAAGGCTCTCGCGTTCAGTGTATTCACGAGAGCACGCTGGGCGCTTTTGCAGAAATGAAATTTATACCATCCCCCATAGCTGTGCATGTGGCTCGCACGAGCTCCCGCAACAACCTCGACTCATCCTGTCATTTTTTTTTTTTTTTTTTTTTTTTTTTTCCATGCGCATATACACACATAAGCGTACATTCAATAAGCCTCCCGACTCTTCAATGAAACTATAGCCAGTTGGACATTTTTTTTTTCCACCCATCCTGTTAGAGTAAAATCCACATCAGCAGCTTGACAGGATTATCGATTTTACTCCGCGGAGGACGAACGAACAAGAGGTCTAACCACTCTATATTCGTTGATGCTGATGGTCTGTATCGTGTTTCAGTTTTGACCCCACGCACGTTAAAACCCAACTTAAAAACGAGTTACTCGCCCGGTAATATCCAGCCTGCTGTCCCCTCATCCAATACGAGGGAAGTGTAACTATAAACCATTGTGCTCTTTCGGGGATGTACTCGCTGATCGAGTATCGAGTTTCTATGCGTTCTAAAAAGTCAGCTGGGGAAAATGGGTGGGGATGAAAACTTCGGGGAATTGAAGCCATTCAACCTCAACTTGTCGATTGTTAATACACTTTTGATTCCACTGATGGCATATCCTAAACTTTGCTGTTTCACTTAACCTTGTGACGCGAACATGTTTGATGTTGTTAGGAAACCGAAGGACTCGAACGACTTAATTGGTAGTTACATTATTTGAGCAGGGCGTGCCGAAACAATGATTTGTGACCCCAGGACGTTTAACCCGGATGCATACACGTGACTGCTCATTAGGAATACCCTTGGGGCGCAAGGCTCAGGAATTTTTTAGGTTAGGGCTTTAACGGACTCGGCCCATCACTGATTCACTGCCCGAGGGAATTTAACATCACTACTGCAGCTAAAGGTATATTAAATATGTATTTTTACTCGGAGAATTTGAAGTTGATGGATAAAGTTTATGAACGGTGGAAAAAATGAGAAGAACCACAGAATCGAAGGAATGGTTTTACTAATACATTTTTTTCACATGAATGATCTGACCCCTCCGCTGGATTAAGTAGTCGGCTAATGGTCTTCATTTACAAGAATTTCATTTATTTCATTCAGCAACCCCGATGGATTGAATCCAAGGAGAAAGAGTTACAGTTTGACGTGTGTAACAGTGAAACAAATACACTTTCATAGCGCGAATAACAATGAATTTTTATTAGCCTGACGTAGGAAGACGATGACCCGGTAGTCGGCGGTTCGGCATGGGACCGAAAGACATCCAAGTGGAAGAGGGTCAGCTCGTTCTTTCCACGGAATAACAAACCGCGTGATTCTTGCGAGGAAAGGTCGCTAACGCATCAGTTTGCGTGTGCTATATTGCAAGGTTGGTTACGAGGGCGGATAATGGGACATTCGCAAAAAGCCTGTGGGAATGGCCAGCCCGGAGTAATAGACACATTTCCCTTCGGAGAGCGAAGGGAGCGAAAGAAAGCTCGGGCAGAGAAGTGCGATAAAAGGCAGTTGGTTCGGCCGTTATCTGGGGTAAGATTGAGCCCGAGAGTAGCAGCAACAGCAACGAAGAAGAACGTACTTGCAGAGGCCGGACCGTAAAGAATGGTTTCTTGGGATATGGTTTCTATGTAGCGAGGGAGTTCGCAGGTTGGGAGTTAATAAAGAAATATACAAGGTGACCGGCTAGGGCATTTAATATCAATTTGTTGTTGGTGCGGCGCCCCGCCTTCGTCCGACCTCAGCTGGTGTTCCCTCGCTTCTTATAGTTCACGTCTCAGTTTGCGTCACTGCTTCCGCGCGCGCGCGTGCACGCTCCTTCATAACGTTTGTTAGCTGGATGGACTACGCGGAGACCAGAAGCCCTTTTTCTCTTGCTCGAGAAAACAGGGTGCGTCTCGAGGGTCGGTTCCTCGTGCTTCACCACTGTTGCTGCCGCTAACTATAGCTCCGTTCGTGGAAGGAGACTCGAAGTTGGTAACAATGAGGGTGGATATGAGGGACGAAGAAGACAATGACGAAAAGGGATTGCTACATTCCCAAGTACGAAGCTTTCCAACAAGAAAATGTTGAGCAGGCTTCTAAAAGAGCAAAAAGGATATAGAACGACCACAGGATCACGGGAAAGCTGCGGTAGGAATTGCAGTAGCTTTCAGAGCCAACGTAGCTATGACTGCCGCGAGTGGGCAAATGCGAAAATAAAAACACGAGCCTTGGAAGCCTGGAATGCACCGCAAGGGGCGTCCCCGTCGATTCCTATCTTCGGCTTTTCTTTCCACCGTACGTTCACTTCCTGAACTAAATTGTTTAAGCCCCCTGCTGGAAATAAATCCTGTGGAATGTATAAAGAGTAATGAACCCTGCGTAATTCCAGAGATCTTCAACATTGTTTTTTCATCCGATTATATTTCCAACGAGATGGCAAAACGACGAGGTCGAAACGGGTGTTAACGAAGGGAGCTCGTTAAGGCTGCGAATACAAACGATCTCCAAAGATATATAGTCAATAATGCGAATGATTTACGAAACATCCGCACGGATCACCGACTTCATTTTCGATCCCCGTTGCCATATGGCGCAGCACTTGGTTAATGAAATAAAAAGAAGACAAACAAGTGAAATTCCTATTACTGTGATTTTCAGGTATTAAAATTCTCACCGTATAGACTCAACGGAATCTGTTTGTGCTAACCGATCCCACACAATATGTACGGAATGACGGAGCTGTTGTCATACACCGTGTTCCCGCTTTCAGTGTAAGCAATATGCAACTCGCAGAGCTTAGAGAATTCCTACAAAAGCTTTCACTAGTGGCGTGGAAGTGCGGAAATAGAGGCAGTCCCAAGTGGAGAAGGTAACTGTAATTAATATCCCAGAGTAATATCGTACAGGGCTGGCATACTGTGTATACGATCGGAGCACATACTTGAGCCGCAATATATTCTACTACAATACATGAGACACGTGACACCGCTGGGGCACAAAGGATGCAAATAAAATTGGCTAGCGAAAATTCGGGAGAGATCTTTACTCCTGGAAAATGTCGGTTATCTGCGTTTCTTTGCACGTCGACGATCGAAGTATTGAAGCGACTTGATTCACTCTGACTGTTTCATTTCGTGCTCGTACTTTGAAGACTGCGCTGTGAAATAAAAAAGAAATATAGGAAAGTGAAAATTTAGGACACACTGATTATTATCGGTGGGTTAAATCGTCACGTGTGGGAGTTTCACATTTTTTTCGAATTCGAGGTTTTTATAATTTTACTACGGAATTCAAGAGTTCTGGAGCAAAGGAGATTCTTGAAAATTGATCCGTCATGAGGTGAACACTTTTCAAATATTCATCGACATAGCCGTTGAACTCCGGAGGCAAATGTAACCTGGCTCAGTCTACGACATTACTCCCGTACTGCTGCGTAGTGCTTTGGTGATTTCATGATGGATTGTGAAGTGTACGAAAGAGACTTGAGTCAATTAGCATGTTTTTCATAGACCAAGGAGCGGGTAATCTTTCGGAATGATCATCAATCATGTGTAAGAAACTACTGCGCCTCGGAACAAGTGATGAAACGTCGTCGGAAAAAGAGCTAAGTAGCCGAGGGAATTATAATTTCGAAGAATCTTTCCTTCACACCGTGGGTGATACGTATGCGGAATGTCGATAACGAGAAAAATGTTGGAAGGAGGATTAGTAAGCTTAATACCCCGCTCAACATTCCGCAGAACTATTCGACCAAAGTTGTCACACGGTACAAGTGTGCATCTAGATTTTATCCATGAAAGCGGATCACTTGAATTACAATTGATTTTCGAACTCTGTCGATAACATAAATATGCATGCCGAGGCAGCTGCTGTGTTTCATATTTACAGGGAATCGATACGGTGAACCTCAATGAATCTATGAACAAATAAAATGGGGATGTCTCACGAGAAGCTCTCTCGATGTTTCTCAGAGTATTCGAATGGTAAATTTTCCATGGAATGCTCTTAGAAGTTTGCCACATTTGTTCGGGCCTCTTAAATGATTTTCCAGTTCGTCTCGTATACGTGCAAGAAAGAGTCCTTTCTCTCTTTCCCTCTCAACGACCATTAAAGCTGCATGCGTCCCGTCGAGCACGAAGGACCCTTAAGCCTCGAAGGTGTTGGTCCATAAAGAATAATGAAATCGAATAACGAAACTCGCGAAAAGTTCTTGGTTCTTTGCGGTTACAATAAACGTCACGTCGTTCTCCAGTGACGAACGAATAGGTGCTTACTGCCTCGTTCCCTCGTGAAACACCCCTATCGCTTTCTTATTCTTTTTCCTCGATTTAGGTACCTCTTACGATTTTTTTACTTTTCTTTTTACGATTTTATTTTGCCGTTGACAACACAGCGTGTGTACCGAGCGTATCGCAGTCGCATATCCATGACCTCGGGCTTATCGTATAGCGAGTCTTGAAAACGGGCAAATCTCTCCACCATGGAGTGCGGTTTTACGATTCACTATACCTGTCAAAGCACGCGGACCGGATTCTGGAAAAGTAAACAAGCTCTCGTGCCTCAGTGCCAGCTCTCGAACGGTTTTCGTCTTATTTCAGAGTTTCTATTCCTGATTACAATTTGCTTCTCTCGCAAGCTTAAATTAAAATCTAGATAGTTGACAGCAAAACCTTGTAACCGTAAACTACCCGTACTTTGGCAACTAACACATTTCGTCAACGTTAGAAACGAAGAAAACGCACGCTGCGACTGACGCGACGACAAAAACTGCTGGGGAAAGTTCTCAGTGATCCAGAATCAACGTAAGAATGGAGAATCTGATTTCATACGATTTTCAGGATCATTTTTCCATTGCACTCCATGGAGGAATGGCGAATACTTGGAAAATGAGCTTCCATAAGATTATTTACCGTGGAAAATGAACGACTGTAACTGCTGGAATCATTGAGTGTGGGAACAACACGATTAAGGACGAATATATTAACTTTATTTAGTCTTACGTTGAGTATCTGCCAGCGGTATAATCGATAATTCGAGATCTAAATTTTCCGTAGATTTCCCGATGGAGCAACATTATTTTCCGGTCCCTTCATCAATAATTCATCGAACATGTTGATACATACCGAACGAGGTGATTCGATAAACAAAATACCCTTCGTACAATTGTCGATCTGATTGCAGGGCGAATTGAGGCAGGAATCTGTATACGTGATTGAACTATTGGCTACGGTGTAATTGAAATGGATGTAATTGGATTGAGATCTTACAAAAGGGACGAGAGATTTCGCATTGGGGGTATAGAGAAATCCTCGATTTCGTTTGATTGGCGAACCATGAACGTTTATAGCTCTGTGGTACATTAAAAAAATAGAATTTAAATATCGAGCAAACGGTGAATAAGGTCGATCATCGCGATATCATAAGAGGAGAAAAAGGAGGCTAGCATTAAAAGTAATGTTGAAAAGCTTGGAGCTCCGTAATCATGGAAAATTGGAGGAAAAAAAATACAAGAGAGCACAAAGAGCCTCCAGCTAATTTTCGATCGAAAGTTCTTGGCATGAATTGTATGCACGAGTTGGTCTTTATAGACTTTTAAAGGGTAGTTATACTACCGTCTCCTTTCCCTTTTTCTCTCTTTCTATCTCTCCCTCTCCCCTCATCGGTGAATTCTTGTTTCTCTTTCGCAGACGGGAAATATCGCGTCCACCGGAAGTCGGAGGCTCGAGGATATCTTCACTGTAGGCTCGTGCAGACCCCTCGCTTCCGGTTTTTCGCTTCTTCAGCCAGCCCGAGGGCCTACGGGGTCCAGGAGAAATATGCTTTGTTGCCCAGGCGCATTATGCCTGTGAGGGAAATATTTCAAAGTGTCCATACCACGACAAGCACTCAACCGCATTATCACGACCAAGGATGAGCATTCGACCTTTAGGGTTACGACCCCGTACACCGTACACTTTTCACCGAACGTCACACAAGCAAACCCCTTTCAGATCACAGCTTTTTCTCCCCCTTGTGAAGCCAATTAAATTAAAATACTTTTACCTTTCGCGCTGGTTCTCGTAATTTATTTTTTACTTTGTATTTTTACCGGGCTTGGAATGAATTCTAGAAATTCCTTTAGACTCGGGTCAGTTATGAAAAAGTTGATGGCAGAAACGTTTTTTATTCAGTGTCGAAAAACAATTGCGTGTTGCAAAAACTGTGGACCTTTACCTTCGATTGGTCACTGAAACCTGTTACAATAATTGTTCGTTTACTCCTAAAATTAGTAATGAAAACATGAAATTAAACATCGAGCGTTTCGGATCGAAATAGAGAAAAATAGTAGGATAATTTCAGACGGTTAATGGTCGTGTAAGAGTCACTGTGGATATTTCCTCTGTGTAAATTGTCAGGGGAATTGAAAGATCGTTGATGTTGATGCATATTCAAGTGGAACCGTTTATCAGACACGGGAAAATGCCTCTCGCCGTTCGGTTGCTATGAAAAACGATGAAAAAATGCAATAAAAAGGATAAGAGATAACGAAAATTGGAACAAAAGAAGAAAAAAGTGGAGAACAAAACAAGGGAAACAAAATGCAACTTCCTGGCTATAGAGTTGCTTGTTTTATACGTATAACCACAGGGCATCCACCAACTCGGGCAATATCCTGTTGCGGCTATTGGTACCGGTCCGCCATTTCGGTGTTTATATCGAGAACTGGCGTGCTGGCTAATTAATCTCGGGACAGGAAGTATATACAGCGCATTTCGTTGGACTCGGGGGAAAAATGTAACAGTTAATACAAAGCGAGATAACGGGTGGGAGTGCACTACAAACGTATATATGTGAAGGTACTAATGTACGTGCGGGAGGTTAATGCACGAACAAACGTCGTTTTCCCTGCGCAGCATATAGAAAAAGGGAGCACACAGAGGGGGAAAGAAAAAGTAACAATGAAGCAGTGAAAAAAAAAAAAAAAAAATTAAAAGAACCTCGATAATGGTCACCAACCGCGGCGAATGAGGCAGTCCGGAAAAGTTCGAGCTAACGTTTTTCACCCTGTTTTCTCCCGATTCCAATATTTCACTGGTTTTCATCTGACACGCGCGATAAATATCATGGGTGTGAAAAATAATTGTTGCCTCTTCTGTCGATGAATCGGGCTTCGAATGAAGATAGACGTTATCCATATCCGTGCGTATACGGTTTCATTTGAATAAAACACGTGTGCGAATAAAACGAATGAGAGATAAACAATTTCGTACGAATTTTACAAAGAGCGGGATGTTGGCCCATCAACGATTATTTCATGAAAATTCATATCGTCGAAAGATTCTCTCATTTTTCTTGTTACGATCTGAGCCACGTTTTTGCATTCGCTCTTAAAAGGCGTTGAAAAAAAAGTGCGAAAAAATGTGTGCGACTATGTGAGAGTGGTGAAAAGTTTAAAAAATGTGTTCGTCAAAATGCACGGAGAACGTGATAGAATTTTTTACTCTTTGTGTAATATCCGCGGATATACGACTCATCTCCAAGGTCTTAAAACCGTGACGGATTTTTATACCCGCCGATATGTCGAGGCTGCGTAGCTTTTTCCTTTCCTCTCCTCGTTGAATCCTCGTGAACTTGGATTTTCATAGTACACAGAAAAAAGTACACATTCGAGTTCCAAAGAATGGGATATAAAAATCAGTCTCTCATAAGTCCGGAACTGGAGAGCATCTTCGTACATTTTATTATGAAAAACAAATGAAAGAACTAAGAAAACTGGGGAAAAAAAATTTGTGACTCCGTAGATGTTTGCAGGGCCATCGAGACCCGAGACAACCTCGAGTGGGCTTCCCCAACGCTCCTGCCATGAGGATAACGCGATGTGCTTATCCAATGTCCATATATATTATATACAGTCCGATGGTCTTGAAAGGAGTCGCATCCCAAGTTTCCGGAAGTTTGAGAAAACTCTGTAGGGCGACAGAGCAATAGTGATCGCATAATAAAACAATTGAACTGCGGGCGAACGAGCACAAGAATCGAAGGGGTAGTTTGCAGTTGAGAATGATTCAGATTTTTTGTCATTTTTCCCGTCTATCTGCTCGTTTTTCTAGCAATAATAATGGACCCCTTTGGCGTCACAGTTTCGTATATTATTCGAGTATTGTTTCCAAGCTCGAAGAAAATTACCTCGTCGTGGGCTTCTGAAGAATGTTGATCGAGAACCCCTGACCGCATCACAGATCGATTACTATTTTCTCTTTGTCAAGAAAAGCTCGTAACTGTGCGACATTGTTCATAGAGCTCCATCTTCGAGACGTCAATGGTTCAGGATTTTGCCAAGTTTACCATGAGATGAGGACAATATAAGACGTCGAGGGGTGAACGAAGGAGACACTCGGAACGAGAGACTCTCATCTCCTATTGCACCCTCGGAGGAATCAACCCCCGTGTATTTCACGTACGGTATGGATGTGGGTTCCTCGCCTCCCTTATTCTCTCTCCCGCTCTTTCAGTATCGGTGAAAAAGTCTCCAGTTCAGCAGTGAAGATAAAGCGTGAAAGATTAAAGGGGTTGTACCACGGGAGAGCCAAAATCTGAGGGGCGGAACCATTGATTTTGCTTCTGACAGCTGCATTTATTATTGTCAATAATAACGCGGAAATATTTTTCAACTTGTAGCGAAAGACACATGCTTGAAGCAATATGAAAAATTAGGTCTAATTAGTGATAAGAAAAATTGATTTTTCATGTGATTTTTTCCTTTTTCGAATTCAGAGACGAAGAAAAAAGACTTTCGCTATGAAATATGTGTTGTCACATAAGTGAGAAAAACAACTGACAAGCACGATACACTCAGTGCTACCACCGATAGCAATAGCTTTGCTAATAAAAGTCCACCACGGTCCATAGAATCTGAAGGAAACCGCAGAACCGCATTGTACGATTCCCCTTCCGGGAGTATTATCCGCAGTACGTGCTATGGTCCGAAGAGCTAATAACGGTTGACCGGATAGATTGTTTGGTAGACGGTAAACAGTGGAAAAACATGTTTCAATCAAAGTTCCTCGAGAGTTAATCTTGAGTAACCTGGTGAGTATCGGCACCACGAAATGTATTCAGGCTGTGGAGAAGACGTGGAAGAGTAATGGCGGCTTATATAAGGATCTCCGGATCTCTACAGCAATACAGAAATGAACTGTGCGAGAACGCATCACATAACCTGACACCGTAAAAAATATATTTTTTTTTCTACACCGCGTAAAAACTCGAAAGTGTAAAATTGTTTATCATAATAATAATAATAAAAATGATAAAAAGTGGGAAACAGGGGAAAAAAGTGAAAAAGAAAAAATGAGAAATGGAATTCAATCGAAAAGGTGCGTTTATCACCTCGAACCATTCGAGATGCTATCGTCGTTCACTTTTACGAAGATCACAAAAACACGTATTTCATTTGTGAATTCCGTAGTTCGATACTGCGTGTTAGGAGGATAGTTTTTTCTTGGTGCTATACGAGAAGCCTGATGAGAATTTCTTTGTTGCCGATACGAGTGAGTCGTAAAAGCACGAGATAAAAAATGGTCGAAGTTGGCGTTTGGCCAATCCCATGTAATGATGAACAAAGTAACATTACGATAAAAACCCGTGATCGTGGCAATGCTGAGAACAATAATAATTCAGACTATGTGCAAAAAAGTATTTAATGTCCCTGCCGGCAGCGGTGGTTGTGGGCAGGAAATGTGGCACTAAGAATCGTTCGTGGTCGTGTATACATTGAGGAGATACATGGAAAGCGAGCGAAATGTCTGCACGAGGGGGTGTAAATTTGAAACGCAACACTTTGCGCTTATTGGCGGCGGGCTTCGACACACCGTTTAACCCTAATCGGGTGTGCGGGACAACGACCACAGAACAGGTGAAAAGGAAATTGAATCTGTTGAAAGAGTACGAGTGAGATGTAGAAAGATGGAAAGGAGGGAACAAGCCAGAGGGAGAGACAGAGAGAAAAAGAGAGAGCGAGAGAAACAGTTGAAGGAAGACATAAAAACAGAAAAACAGTGGAAAAGGGTTGGAAAGATACAAGGATAAACTTTGCACGACCATTACCGCAGTTGTGGAGAAGTATATAGTCGCGCGCGGGTGCGCGCGCCCCGCTCGATGGGAAGGCGAATAATGGCAGTCGTAAATACTTTACCGGGAGCAAAAAAGCCCTCCACCGTTCTTTTTCTACTGAGCCCTCTCACTTCGCCTTCTTCTCCTATTCGTCGTTCTTGACGTTGTCCGATTCTTTCAACATTGAGCCTGCTACGAGTTCCTGTCAAACACGCTATCCCCCCCCCCCCCCCCCCCCGCCAGTTCCATTCAACATAGTATATTCCCTCTCTCCCTTTCTACTTGTTTCACTTTCCTCATCCTCCACCCTTATTTTCCCTTTTGCTATTCTCTTTCAATTACAGAGCCTGGGGAGTCTTAATTGCTCGAGCACGAACTTCATATACATAACTAGTGACGTGTGGCATATTGGTTCATGCAATATCACTATACCGCAGCCAAAGTGTACTTCCGAATCTATATCTATAGAAGACAATCTCTAATTCTCGCCAGTTTGAGTGGCCTGTGAAGCATTTACTAGCCTTCTTTGATGCAGTCGTAACAGTCAATTCTATATTCAAGGATGTCGGATTGCTAAAAAAAAAGATCAATTCATTGAATCGAATTCAATTGAGGTACAACAAATCTATTTCATGATAAATTGAGTACACAGAGATCGATCCACTGAGAATCGATTCTGTGAATTTCAATGAAACGAAATAATAATAATAATAATGACAATGATTTTAAAAAAGCAGAGAAATTGAAAAACGAGTCAACTTCTTCTGTAGAGGTAGGGAAGTAATAACCACCATGTCAATGTAACTTCTTCTTTTTCCATTTGGCTAAATACTTCAATTCACTTTACGACTCGTAGAGCTCACGTGATGCGCGAATACGAAATTTACGAAAAGACGGTGTGCATACGGATTGGATTTCATAAAAAAAATATCCGAATCATCAATTTATATAACAGTATTTAAAAAATCCATCTTACAATTAAAAGATTGATTCGGCTAATTAATTAGTGGGAGAGAGTCGATCTGAAAAATCGATCTTAAGATTAACATCACAACTATATATAGATCATTCCTCGTTTACTCATCATCTTGTATCATGTGTACATACGTTCATGGTGCACTATTAATCCCTCTTGTTCGCGAAATAAAATTGTCGATTCGGTAAAATATGAGGTTTGCCAGATTACTCTGATTTTCGGCCATTCATATTCTAACTTGATCGGGCGAACTCATCAGCTTATCTGAAACTAAATATTAGCTGGAGTTCTGATGATTCTACGAGTTTCGTTAAACCAAAATCGCTCGAAATAATTTTTTGCTTTTCATTTGAAGCATTATTTACTGTAATTCTAATAAACGGGGTAATTGGGGAGTTAGAAAGACAGTAATCGCTTCCTTCGTCGCCAATATCTAGTTGTGCTCAATTGATTAACTGATCTTTGATGGAGAGCATTGATTTTGACAGTAACTGAAATTGTTTTCTGGTCATCAACTCTAATCGCAGCTTAGTACATTCAATTGAATGTAACGAGAATTGTGATAAACCAATCGAGGTTTATCAACCGAAGAAAATGGTATTATTTGAATTTTCCAAGCATCAGGATCAGTGTGAAAGGACACGAACCGTTTAGGAAAATGTTCCATATTTAAAATTCAACCTTTCTTTCTCTTTTCTTCGTTTGATCTCAATTCAATTGACTGTAAATTCTCAGGTAAACGACAAGTAAAAGTGAAGATCTTTATGTGATGTCGAAATCGTGCAACGAGTCGGATATGCTGACCTCAAAAAATCCTGCACTCTCGTAAATGTAATCCATTGAAGAATAAATCCTCGAGATGAAGAAAAATCGTGATTTTTTACGGAGCAGTATCAGCTTGTACTCAAAGAGGAAGAGCGAGAACCAAAGAGACGAACTCAGCAGATTCGATTGTTAGATTTACAACGTTAAGGTACGGAAGCAAGAATAAGCCTGTTTGATTTATACGTTTTTACTCTATTTGTTGGTCGATCACCAGTGAAGCAGAGACGTCGAAGCGTCTCTACCGATGCGGGTAGCACAGAGGACCAGATCCAATGAGTTTTTTGTGGCACTCCGCGTACTCTATATTCCCGATTTCCGAGTTCCTTGCAAGTTCGATACCTCAATTTCATCTAGTAAGAAATCACGGTGTAGGTCCAATTCGATTTATTGATGGTTAGATGAGAACGCATTGGTTTTCCACTCAGCACCGCAATATATAGAGCATGAAATTCGTACGAATGTAGCAGAGCTTGTTTCGCTTGAAGCTGTACGTGAATGTGCAGTCTGATACCAGATGACTGTGACCTTTTTCGATCTTTGATCTGACCTAGATGAAAGTCGGCAAATCGGAATCTACGTTTATTGAGTGCAACAAAAAACCTTGATTTTCACCTTCATGTCGTTCAACATTGTACAAAATTTCAAGATAAATTGCTTTTTCGTGACCAACTTTTCTAGCTTGATTAAAACTAAGAACTTTATCAACGATTCAAGATTAACGAACTTCGAGTTAATAGCGTAGCTCAAACAGTTACCTCGCGAGTCCGCCATTCGTTTCGAAGAACGTTCACTCACAACTGACAAATAAAAGTCGTCGTAAACAGTCGCATTATACATTAAATCATGTGGATTATACCCTTCTGATTCCGTGTATCGGGTCATCAGTGTTCGTGTCTTATCAGCCGTGGATTTATTTTTACGAAGGTGGACGAGGTAAAACGCTGCTTAATGACAATTCAACTATTCTCTGGAAACAATGCTACAAATCGAGAATAAAAATTCATGATTCTCAACCGGCTCGTTCGTAAAGACATGTACAAACTCAGTATGTACAGATATGAATATACACGCTATATGTATATTTGTATATATAAATATATAATATGTGAATAGATGGCTGTACATGTTTTAAACACGTGATCGTGCTATGGGTTTAGTGGCAAGAGCTAATGGCCGATAAGATTTTATCGGCTGTCACTGGGTTCACCATTGGTAATATCTTTTCCAAACGCCATTACGCGGCTTTCATCCTCTTTCAGGATAAATGCGGGGCTAGTTTCTGGCCTGGATTCGCGCTCGGACTACTAGCTTTTTCTCCCGAAGCTTGTGGCGTATACACAAACTCGTTTAAACGTTTCCCCCGGAGTGTGGCTTCTGCGTTCCCTCCTCCGTCGGGGTTTCTCTCCCTTTCTCTTTCCCTCACGTGTACCGCGCAGTCACATGTGTGCACAATCTATACGGTGAGATGCGACATATACGAAGCTTTGGCACGAAACCAACGGGGTACGTGTCTCGAAAGGTGTGCGTGTGTGTTTGTGTCGGGATAGGTGTAACGCGGCAAATGCATAGTTCAGATGCTCGCATGTGTGTTTGAGCGAAGGTGTACGAAGCCGAGCGATCGCTCGCTATGGCGCATTAATAATTTATAAAGTTAGCAAGAGAGAGAGAGAGAGAGCGGGGGTGGGATGGAAAAGCAAGAAAAGATACATTGCTGTAGAGAAATCGAGAGAGAAAGAAAATAAAGATAGATAGGCCATCGACGTGGCACACGATCTCCGCACAAGAATCGTGACTAACGATATCATCGGTGTGTTTCGCCTTGCCAACGTGCTATACGCCTTCTTCCAAAGTAAGAGCAACAACAAAAGGATTGATAAAAATTGAGAGTCGGAGAAGTGAGGCGTGTGCCCTTAGGTCCGCATGAGAAACGCTCGATCAATTGCTACACATAAGTTTCTGCTATTACATACTACGAAGTGAGGGAATTTTAAGAAAATAATCAAACCCGTCATTGACAGTTGGAGCAGAATCCGGCTGCACCATTTTAGGTGGAATTTCAATCGGCAACTTTGCTCCAAAGAATCATGCTCGTCGACGTCGCCAACCGGTGAGAATTTCCGCCCACGATTTCACCCCGATTCTCACGTTCAACCCTCGCGGGGGGGGGGGGGGGGGGGGGGGGGGGGCGAGGGCTAAGAAATTTCCAATATTTCAACAAGAGCCTCGTGTCGACGAGCCCTCCACGCAGACTTTTGGTTAAAAGTCCATACTTTTGGGCTGCGAGACACGGACATAGACGCTTTTATGAGCCTGTGTCTGTACTCCAGATATCGAACGGAGGTATATACGTATCCGAACTACACACCGGAGACTCACGCTTGTCAGTTTCAAACGGAAGAGAAACGTGACGATTGTAATTAAAGTTCACCCCTGTTTCGCTCGCTTCCTCTCTCGATCTCTCTCCATTCCTTTTTGAGCGCGTGTAGTCTCGCGCTGAATCATTGGACCTTTCTCTTATTCCACACCGCGCGCACCGATTTTCTACGTACCCCGTTTTCCTATACCGTTTCATAGCTAGTTCCTCTCGATATAATTAGTTTCTACTCTCGCTTGCCTCGTCCTGACTCTCTGCGTTTCCTTTCCTCGATATTCTCATTTTACACCGAGGCTGTACGACTACGCTCAAGCTCTGCGCCTCTCACATACACAAAGACAGAGTCTCGGAGTGAAATTGACTGATTTACTACAATTTCCGCGAAAACGTAACTGCAACAGTAATTGTAATAAAGCCGTTCATGGCACGAATTTCCTCGTGCCATTTTGTAATGGCGCGATTCGTGCACCACGCACCGCAGAAGGTTTCTCTATAACTCCGCATATATTTCTATCGTATTTTACAATATTTATAACTATCTTTGTTTCTCTAGCAATTCACTGAAAGTATTCATAAAATGTGAGCAATATAAGAGGCTTTTGTATGTGTCCACGGCGGAAGCATTATCTCGCTCGAAAACGAGGATTCAATTACGATCCGGTGGTGCGCGCCCCTTCGGGGCAAAGTTAACAAAGCCCGCTGGGCAGCTTTTCTCGACTCGCCGTATTCGTTGAAACCCTCCTGGTATTCGCAAAACATACTCATTCGCGTGTGATTGTCTTCTTCTTCTAGCGCTCAAAGCTCGACCTTTCGTTCCAACCTTTTGGCCGGTGTGTATCTCTGTAAATGATCGTTTCCGTTCCCCCGAATGGAAATGAATTTGTTCTGAATGTATACGGTATTAAAGTTGTGATAAACGAGAAACGAATTGAAACTTGAACGGAGTGCAATCAGATTTTTCACCTATATTCCAGGAATATCATTCGAGTGCATCGATGCATACGCGTTTTGTAAAGTAATGTCAAGAATTTAAGCAGCTGAAAGTGCTGATTGAGTCGTGCGATTCGCTCCTTTCATAGAGACGAATTTGCGAAAGAAATTTTCATTCCCGCCGAACTCCGATTGGCGTTGGGCATTCGGTAGACTATTGTGCATGAACCGCTTTCATTGTTTTTCTTTCTTTCTCATACTTTCCCGTGAAACTATTTGCGTATTTGCAGGGTGATAAAAAGTATCAATAGATGTTATTGTTTAAAGGGTTAAGAATGAGACTAGTCGACGAAATCAAAGCGATAAAAATCAACACGTTCGACTACTTTTTCAAATAATATCTTCATTATATATTTTTTGTAATTAACCTTAAGTTTAACATTTTCAAATAATAATTGTGACTTTTAATCGCTTTCAGGCAGCGATGCATTTTTGCATTAATAGGTTGAAGGAAATATCGAGCTTGGACTTGTTTCCTCTCCTGATTATTTACCTCCAACAAAATGTATCCATTGCTTTTGGAGTCTACAAGATTGAATAATTCAATTAACAATCGTTTTATAGTTACAAAACGATTTTCACTCTGCAAAAAAAAAAACGCATCATTTGGAGTATGCATGTTTTACTAAGGTTAAGTTATACGTCACTTTTTTCTCATTGCTCGTATCCATTTTTTTCTTTTGCCTAATTTCTAACTAGCAGTTGGAGACGTATAAAATGTGCAGTCACTATTACTGCCTGTATTTCGACAATCGACTATAGAGCAACTATTAAGCACCATTTTTTACATAAGTTTTCACTTGATGTGACGGTAAACGCGAGTATGATTTAACGAAGTTTTGACCACCGCGATCGATTCAGTTGCCCCTCCTTTATGCTCTGCACCTTGCCAATATTCGCTGACTTGTCTTCTGGACAAGTGCGCAGATGATTTGATTGCCTCTACAGAGCGGAGATTCGTAAAAGGGGCATCGCGACAAAGTACACACAATTGGTGGAAAGAGACAAAAGTAAAAATAACATGAAGCTTGCGGGGATTTTTCGATGGAGGAAGGCGAGACACCGGTAACGAGAAGTATTTTGCGTCACCCCTGTAAAGAGAATCATCGCCTCCTCCCAATCGTTTCTTTCCCTCTGTTTCTCTCTTTTTTTCACATTATTTTTTTCTGCCTGTTTACATCGTTTTCCCGCTTTCTCCGACTACTTTCATACCCCAGACACCCTTACTCGGAGAATTACTTAATATTCTGGCAGTGCAAGGCCGCCTGAATAATCGCCTAGCCGAACACAGAACGCGGCGCGGGTATACTCGCGCCCCTCCTCGCGCGAGTACGACGCACTGGTGTACTCGTTTAGCCCAGGCGCACACTTCGAATTGAGTGCCTCGCGCTTAACGTATATAACTGTATGTACTATTATATAGCCATAGAAAAGGTAATATCGCAAAAAGGGTACCCAGTAGTTTGTACATCGAATTTTCATGGCCGGGCATACGTGCGCTGGAATTTTATTGGGTAAGGAAAAGAAGCCTATTCCGGCAGTCACGTTGCTCGCTTACTTCACTTACAGTGATAAATGAAAATGACTCTTGGCCAATTTTGAGGAAGGAACATTGTCGCGAAGGCCCGAGGCAATGAGAGTCTTGTTAACACGTTCAATATAGCTTCGAATTTCTCGTATTTCGTGACAATATCCTGTCTATAGTTGAAAGGAACTTGAGGAACACGGCTAATAACGAGTAGCTTAATTAAGTCGCGAAAATAATATAACGCCCGACTGTAACTGCTGCGAGAGCCGACGTATGACGAAAACGCGATCTCTCCGAGGATCCATACGTTGAGAAGCGAAAACAAAGTGAAGTTTGCTCCCTTTGTTGAAGCTGAAAATTCGAGGCCCCTGCAATAGAAACAACTTCTGTGCGAGTCGCACAAAGTTCCCATTAATTAATTGTTTTCCAACGGGAAACGGTACCGTTGCTTGATGAATTAAAGCATTATTCGAAATACTTTCTGTCCTTAGGATCATAAAACTTCGATTTCCGCTGAGCAGATACGAAGCTCATGATTTTTAAAATAAAGAACTTGCACATCTCGCCGGTAATAATACTAATGGGTTCTAACAATGATTATTCACATTCGTCCTAATATCGAGACTATTCATTTAATTATTACACAAGGCCAATGACCACGAACGGTAGGAACGTACGGAGGCGTTGCTGTTAACGATGTACACGCTAATTGTTGTTACGTCATTTTTTAGGTACAAATGAGAGAAACACGATCAGTTAAATATACATATCAGTATACAGAAATATACGATCGTACACAGGAGCTCCCGGTGGAAACGAGATTGAGTCACGGATTTTGGTGTGCCACACACCGAGGGCACAAGTCACTCCATTTCCTCGATGTACTACAAGCATAAACGAAATAACAAAACACTCCCGCGGTTCGATGTATACATTTACCGTGGAAAAGAGGGGAAAAAATGACGAGGAGTATTAGAGTGGACGCGGCGGAGTTAAGGGTGTGCATAGGAAAGGTAAGAGCTACATACAGGCCAGGGAAGTGTGCGGAGGGTGCGATAGCGTGTCGCATGATTTGCGAAGACTTTTATTGCCCGCGAGATCTCGGCTCAATGATAAGGCCACCACTGGAGAAGTAACAGTTGCGGTTGAGTGTCGAGAAAAATCGATCGCGCGAAAGAACCGGCAGCAGCGTGTTTGTGACTCGGTGTCGGAGACCCGCCGCGCGTATATGGAACTCTCGCGATAGTGAATAAAAACCTCAGTCGCTCGACGATATACGGTGTACATGCACTTGCCATTCTGCCAGGATAAGTTTCATATACATATATGGAAAGCCGGAAGAAGAACTTGGGCACAAAAGAACGAGGTTGCGTTCGCTCCCGCGAGAGCTAGAGCGACATCGCGCCCTTCGACCTGCTCTCGTACCCGTGGCACTTTACCAGCACCAGAGGGCGAAAAGATCTAACGAGAGGAAGAAGGGGCTTAAGCTACAAGTGTTCGATCGCTCGTTTCCTCGGCTTCCTTCCTCCCTGTACAGATATATACACACAGTATTTATATACGAGTGTGCTTCCATAACCGCACGATGGGCATTACCTACTGAGCCTATTAATGCGAATTTCAAGCTCCCTTCTTCTCCAATCCCACGAGCGAGTATACTAACGTTTCTGATGAGGCTCGTAAAATGGATTTAAGTTACAGTTTGTACTTAAATTGCAGCGTTGCACGGGTGTTCGAATGTTCTAAGAAGAAGATTCGAAAATCTTCGTGGAAATTTCATGAGAAAAGAATTCTCAATAACTGATGAACGTCGGTCTCGAATTCGAGGTCCAAATGGCACGTTGAAATGTTGAAATTTCACTCGGAATGTTAAATTCCATCCTTCACAGGGGAAAAACCTCGTCCAAGAACTTCGGATTGATACGAGCGCAAAAAATACATTGCGAAGGAAATTACAGCAGGAAGACTTTTTCAAATGCACTCGGAGAATGCGAGATTTATAGAGTTGAAATCAAGTGACAGGGGAATCTGACGAGGAAATTTCTAAAATCCTGCTGGATCGGATAAGCACGATAAAGTTTTACAGGCACGATACCGTACATTTTCTAGTCCACCAACACGCTTGGAGTTTATAAACGCGTGGTTATATACGCGAGCGCACATATTCGACAGATGGAAATTATTAGCGGAGAATGCAAACGCCTTTCGTGTAATCTCATTTACGAGGCGCCGATTTCCCGTAAAAAGAGATGGTCGCGAGCAGCGCTGCGAATTATCGTCACTTTTCAAGGCAATCTGAATTTATCGATACGTCATCAATAGCATATAAACGCGGATAAAACACTTCAACAAGCATACCGTTGATTGGACTTTGAACGATTGCATTACCCGGTTTATGCACCTACCAACTTGGGTGTGAATGAAAGAGGTGTTTCCCTTCGCTCTATTCACTCGTCTATATATTGCGCATGATGTGCTCTATATACATGAAGTTTTTATTGACCTACTCTCAGTACATTTCACGTTTAAGTGATTGCACTGATGAGTGTCGCTATTTGCGCGTGACTCGATTTACTTCCATATTTATAGTTGAATATATTTCATCTTAAAACTACGACTTCCGACGATCATTTTTCTGTGAAATAACAGAATAAGCTGCATAATTCAAATGTAATTCTCACTTTTGCTATTTATACGGTGTCTACGGGATAAATGAGTCCGAGTTTTTTAAAATCGCGTTGTCGGAAGCACGCGAGTATGATGGGAAAACGTTCCGCTTGGCTCTAGACGTGTAACGTCATTTCACCAGCTGTTGGCGTCGATTTTGATTTTCAAGTGAGTGCGGGGACGAGCCGCAACTCTTGATCGGTCTATCGCTGAATTCCTTCTCCTCCCGCCCGCCCGCGCACACGACAAATTGGACTGTGGTCGCAGGTGTACCGAGGAAAGTGTAATGGTAAAAGTGAATAGGGGTTATGGAGCCCGAAAACCTCGGCGAACCGCCAACACATGCGAGGCTATGAGAGGCGCGAACGCTGCGGTTTTACCTCCCTCTCTCTCCCTGCTCTCGGTTCTCTTTCCTTCCTGGTAGCTTCATGATACGTGCCTCGTGTCGAATGATGGATGGTGGGCTAATCGTTCATATTTACAGTGCATGAGCACGAGGCGCATATGCGCATATATACAAATACCGACCATTGTAAAAACAAAGGGCATTGCTCTTCGTCGTCCCGCCTTGTTGATTACCGCTTTTCGGTCCTTTTGCTTCTCAGCTCTCGACGTTGTAGCCATCAGTTTGTACGCTCATGATCGAAGAAACTTTCTATTTTTTCTGTCCCCGCGCACAAGTTCGACCGAAGGAAAATTCGCACGGGTTAGCAATTCGTGATCTCGAGTTTGTACACCGATTCCTCCTTCCGCATGAATTACTTCGATTTTTTTGAAAAATAACCCAAGTGTAATGCGACATTTAATGTAATTTTTCAATGCATTTGCATGGAATTGCGGGTTCCTCGATCCTCGTGCTTCCGAACCGCGAATTCTCCCGAGAAATAATGGGATTTTTCTATTGTTGCGGAACAAAACGCGTCTCCGGAACGAGTGATGAGAATAAGGGAAACGATTCGCGGTACTTAAACTTGCCAAATATCCAGGAAAACATATAGAGCAACCACGATTAAACTCGAGCCACGATTGACGAAAACCACTTTGATAAAGACCAGAAACGGGTGCGCAGATGTATATGAAGATTTTCTTTTTGTGTAATAATATTGCACGAGGCGATTTCACTGTTCACTTTCCTCGTCAGTTTATAAATGTAAATCGTTTAGTCCCAAATTATCACGATGGGAAAGTGCTCAAAACTGAACTGGGTTTGATGAACGGCGCTTTATTCACGATAATTTGGAGTCGGATACGTAATTGGTGATAGCTTTACTGGACCGAGTGAAATTTCGAAGCACGCATTATTGAAAGGTTCAATTCAGCATCGGGAAATATCACGTTTGTTTCTCAATTGCGGTATGACAGGTGAGGAGAATGCAATTTGACAGAAAATTTAAATGAGGGAAAAAACTCGAAAATATTGACGCCGGTTTTCGTGTTGATTCTGCAGGACCGCTATATTATTTGACAGATTATTAGAACTGTCGATATTCAGAGTGAAGTGACGCCGCAGGTTTACATCCACGGTCGCTCTTGGGAAGGAGAAAAATTGTCATAGCTGATTCGGTGCGGATGGAAAAAACTTCAGCCAAGTAGATGCGATCGATCTTAAATGGATAGTAGTGAATATACGTCGATGTAAGAAGCGAGCAAAAGGGAGTTAATTAAAAGAGCCGGCAATCCTTGCGGTTGAGGAGAGGAAGCTGGAAAGCAGTTGGGCGGAAAGCACAGATGAGACTTGATGGAAGAGGAAAAAGAAGAAAATGAAGAAGGTGGAAGGAGGCATCACCGCGCGTTGCCTCGTGCGGACGGAAATTAAAAATGTAAATTCGCGTGATTGGAAAGCATGCTCCTGGTGCGATTCGTTTCTATAGATACGTATAAATATACACATATAGTATACGAATACTATCGAGTGCTCGGGTATCTCGACCATTCAAGTCGCCAAGGCGAGAGCAAACGAAGGCAGTCGATCTCGACGATCGAGCGTCTGGTTTCGTTCCTTCCGGCTCGAGTTTTTTTTATTTTTTTTATCTTTTTTTTTTTTTCATTTTCTTTACTTCGTTTTTCAATCGTTTTTCTCATTGTAATTGCTCGCAATCGAGCCTCTCCATGCGTTTTTCAGACTCTCGTTTCTTTCCACTGGTGAATACTTCACGTCACTAGGTTGAGAGAAGATCACCTTGCAATGTCAATTAACGATCCGTACGCTCTCTGCTCCGCGGTTAGCTGCAAGTTCGATTGGAATTGTGACAAGAGCAAATTTCGTCGTGAAAACAGAGTCGATTGTATGCATATTCTATTCAAGATGGAAGTTCTCGAAGCAGCGATTGCGATAGTCTAGTGATGGAAACGAACCCGTTCAATTCGTTCGATTTGCACTATTCGCTCAAATCGATTTTTGGACGGCTCTACTTTTTTTAATTATTTTTATTAAAGCAAAATTTGCATGGTGGTTGACTTCACTGTACTGAAAATACGGGGAGTGCTAATAACGGCGAGACTCAGTTGCGAATTGAAGCAACGGGAATCTTCAAATAGTATCCAAGAACTGCGCATGGATCAACTCACATTAAAGTAAAAGATCGAAAATTACAGAGGTACTCACGTTTGGCTTCAGTCACAAATCGATTGGAAAGTTTCATAAAAGGATTTGCAGAATCGATGGGAAGTACTTACCTGAAACACAAATAAAAACGAATCAATTTATAGTGAGTAAAGAAGAGAAAGCATGGGAAAAACAAAATCATAATGCCACGAATATAGAAAAAAAAATATGTTTCGAATTATTCATAATCCTTAATTTGCTATGACATTTTGGTAACAGGATAAAAAATTCATCAAAAACACATAAGAATATTTAAAAATTGATAAAAAAAAATGACCAAAGACGAGATTTAAATACGTTTATTGCTAGTTTATTTTGCAGCGAAGACAATGAATGTGCACACAGTGCATACGAAGAGGCAAGGGAAGGACTGAATGAGAACTTCGATTCAACGTAGAGGAAACGCTTAACTGAAGAAATAAGGGCTGAGGGTCGAAGCAGGATACGGACGTACCTTCGAGGTACGGGATTACGTTCATTAGAACACAGGTTTCTTGAAGTACTCGCACGCGACGAGCTCATACATTGAGCGAAAGAGGGAGTCACAGAAAGACGAAAGTCGGGATGTAGTGACGGGGGGAAACGGAGATTGGGATGGGAGTGCGACGAAGCGCAAGTGGGAGGGAGGGGAGCGACGCTACCGATGTTTCCGAAAGAGCTTGGGCACGAGAGAAGAAGGTCTTTCACTGTGTTAAATTGGCGCATTAAACCTGCGCAATGCTCCATTCCACGTGTTCCACAACCGGAAGAGAGAATGAGAGAGAGAGAGAGAGCGAATTCCGCTAAAGACCCTTTGTACTCCGGCCGCGAATCTTTGATATTCCTCCGAACACGAGTCTGCGATTTCATCGTGCTAAACGCTTCACGGGATTATTACGAGGTCGAAATCCACGGTTTTGAGTATATACTGCCGCGCGTTGATGAAAGTTCGCATTTGACCAAAAGAGTAAGTGATAGAAGCAAATAAAGGGTGCTCTCCTTTATTGCCTTCAGGGCTTCGACTCGGATCTGTAGTTCGTTACGGATTAACGTGAACATTCATATGCCAGTGTGTCAAGAAAAGCTATTCTATTTAACGGGATCGTCGTTAAGACCGTGATGAAATGATGAACAACGCGGGCATACGGGCGTCGTGGAAGACATTCGATCTTGGGAAAAGGGTTTCGTGCTCTCAAGACGCATACGCTGGCTTCATCAGGCGTCAAATATGTTGCATCGTCACGAGCTAATCCCGTATACAAATGTGCAAAGTCACTAAAGACTTACGGAGCGATATCGAGAGGTTAAGTTCTCAACCGAGTTTTACACGGACACCGAATGGTAGCTAAACTTGTGCTGCTGCTGCTGCTGCTGCTGCTGCTTGGCGACTGTCAAGCCACGCCGCAGTGTTAAGTCCCTCCTGCCTTCCGAGTATCAACCCAAACCGAGTAAATATCAGGCCTAGTGCTTATATACACGCCACACCCACTGTGTCGTGGTGCTTTGCCGGGGCAACCGCAAGAAGCGTGTTAATTCCGCTCGCATAAATCCCAGGATTAAGAGCATACGTTATACTTAGGGAAATATTCGTGACTCTTGGCAGCTTATGTTTCCTTCGTTTTTAAATTCTCACTCTTTCTACGCCGTTTTCTGACCCGTCGGCCGTCTTTCCTCTTATCCGTATTTCTGCTTCTTCTTCTTCTTCTTCTTCTTCGCTCACTACTTTCACAGCTTTCTCCACCCTCGCTTCGCGTCTACTGCGAACATGTTCTAGCTGCGAGGTTACTTTCTGCTGAGCTCAAAGACCTTTTTGCAAAACCCATCAATTTCACTGACGGAACACGAGATGATAAAAGCATGAAACAACGGTCAAGCGTAATTTATGTTCGAGCCAAATTTTCACGTTCAACATCGGAATTTCTTTCCTATTATGTTTGAGCCAATGAGGAAATATAAGAAGACAAAAATATGCTCAAAAGCTGCTCATTCGTTTCACATCGAGCTCAATTCTCTTTTAAACATCACGCCGTTTTTGTCCTCGCTGGTGATAGAGTGCGGAATTAAAGAAGAGAAGTCCCACCGCAACGAGGTCGAGAGACGCTACGAGATTAACGATGTCGTCGAAAATTCCCGTGGTACGAGAAGATTTGCGCGCCTTAACGAAGCGTGGAATATATCGCGGTGACAGAGTGCCCGCACAGTTCGGACTCCCGGCGGTGTCGCTCTCGTAAATTCGGGGACCTCAAGGTTGAAAACGCGACCGCGCATAAAACGTGTTTCTTGTGCGATGCTCGACATTAAATTTCGGGCGATACGTGAAATCCATTCAAGGGGACGCGAATTGAAATAGCGTTTAAATAATTCCGAACATTTTCCAAATTTCCTTTCAATGTAAAAGGATCTGAAAGGTAATTATTCGGAGAAAAATGTGCTTCGAATCACTTTGGTTTTGACTTTAAATTCAGTGAACTCAGTGAAAATATTCGAGCAACGCAGCGCAAACTCTGTTTAGTGCGAATCCGGCAGTGTTGACTCGACCGAGGCTTCTCCTTCAGCATCGAATTTGGAAAATAAAAAAAAAAGAAGCCCAATAAAAATTGCACCGATCTAAATACACGCTCGCAGCAGTAATGACGCGCGAGTGAGAAATGTGAAAGGATATATGAGAGGATAAAAAATGAGAGCTTCTCTTGTTGGAGAATAAGATATGCTGAAGATTTTAGTTTGTTGGGGAGCAGCGTTAGAGGCCGGGCTCGCACTTTGTGCTTCTGTGCACAGAACGTGGCTCATCGTTATCAGGTTGTAGCCAGCATCTCCTTGCAAAGAATAGCAGCACCAACAGCACAGCAGTCCAGTCTCGGAGTGCGCATAACGGGAGTGGAGCAAAAGTAGAGTGAGGGATAGAGCCCTGCTCCTTTGAAATCCAATTATCCCCTCAGTTGAAAAAAGAGACTACCGTATAAAATAGTTCTGAAAACCTCTCTTTCTTGCGCATCGTTTTATCACTGAGTTCGAGAAAATGGCTGTTGTGGATCCGATGATTACAAGTTTACGATCGCGCTTGAGCAAGCATCGCTGCACGAGTGTCCAGGAATGAACACGCGAATGATTTGATATAAATACATGCCGACTGCTGCATATTGGGCGTGAATTCAACGTGGCAATGCCGGATCGTTGGAAGTACAACCGAAGAGGAAAAAAGTGATAAGTTCCAGAGTATTGAGTCAGTTTGATAATGACGAGTGGAAAACTCATAAAAATGGCTGATTGGTAGTGCGTTGTATTGCACGGTGTCCAAGAGCGCGTGCATTATTTATCCGGATCTCTATAGGTATGTATTCGTAGTTAAGTAAACTACAAAAGATGAACGAAAGGAATTTATCGTTAGCTCAGCGAGCTCCCTCGGAGTGGAGGAATTGAGAAAAGGAGAGAGAAAGAGAGATCAATTGTTAAGTTGCGAGGAGATTGGATTCCCCAAGTGATCAGAGCTTCGCTCCAATTCTGCGGCCTTGGAAAGTGGTGCCAGTTATAACGGGGGTGCAATCTCTTGAATTGGGCGGTTAACCAGCAGTGTTGGAAGCGATAGTGAAAGCATAGAAGCGAGAGCGCCGCACGTAATAGTCAGTCTAGTGTGGCTCAGCCACTCCGCGATTTAGCCGCGCTATAGTTTGATAGAAATTGACCCTGTCGCCATGATGCCATGGAGTTTTGGGTTTAAGGGGGTCGAAAAAGAGAAAGCGTGCAGGGGCTTCCAATTGGAGAACTCCTCTCGAACGTATATTCGCAGAAGATTCCTCGATGCTTGGATTCTCGTTCGGAGCATCTTCGGTGTGAGAAGTCCAGGTTCTCCACTGCTCGTGGAACGAAGACGACGAGAGAAAGGGACAGGACGGATTCTCAATTAGGAACCGAGGACTATCGTGTGGTCGAGAGTCCTATATAACTGCGACGTCTTTGTTGGCCGTGTTTGCTAGTCGAGTTTAGCAAGAGCAAGAGGGCAGCTCCTCACAGTAATCCTAGAGACAATACTGCAGAGTGTTTCTGGAATTGGCTGAGCGTATCAAACGTCGGTGCGGTGAAGCGATATCACCCTTCCTCTCATTTTCCCATTCCTTCATACATATATCCCGTTGTAATACGAGTTGCATAATTACTGCGCGGTTAACTCACATACACAGAACTTTCGAAATGTTCGTGCCTGAATATTTTGCATTCTAAATTAAACGAAGGGAACGCTTTATGGGGAACTCCCATGTTTCCAGCTGTTAAAGCCTCAATTTGCTGATGGCGCAAATGCATTTCCAGGTAGGTCTGTAATATTACACTGGTATTACACTTTTCAAGATATTTCAACCAATGTTTTCTAACTATGTTCGATTAGATTTTCATGATTTCATCGAATTCGGATGCGAAAATACGATGTTAGCAATCACAGTCTCGACATTTTCCTAGCTTCGTCACCAAAATTATACGAGCCTGTGTAAAGTTTGGATAAAAGTTGCTATAAATAATCGAAGTGTGTGTTTCTGGGTTGCTATTGATCCTTGGAGCCTGGTACTCATCAACGAAGATAGCAAGTGACATGATCCGCAGTTCCGTTTGTTCGACAATGACAAGTCCACGTCCAAGATTTCGTGCAATTGGTGTAGCTGACGCCAGCACAACGGGTCATCTGACGTCCAAGCTCATCTGTTGTCACACCAGTAGCTATTCGAGCAAGCTCAACACCAAGCTGAGGAGCGCGAGCGAGCGTCACTGTTAACACGTGTCAAATTTCGCGTGGTCCGAGACCCTTCTCCAAGAAAGTGTCAGATGGCGTTGAGTCCCCTGATAGCCGCGACGAACATGTTCCCGCTGCTAACAGACTTTTCCAAGGGCAGGGATAAAGCCGATGCTTTTGGTCTGTGACGGCGTCCAGCGGGGGTTTCTCGATAACGAGCCAAAGCATAGAGGGCTCGTGGAGATGACATTTTGTCGGTATCGGATCGCATTGCCGAGGACACTGTGAGATTGATAAGGCAAAGGTCGAGAGAATAAAGTATGAGAAAAATGTACAATGCAAGCGAATGCCTCGATAAATAACGAGATCTCATTATTAATGAAGGTCATGGAAGAATAAAAACTTAGCCAACAAGGACTGGAGCGGATAGCCGAGAAAAGAAAATGACGTTTCGTAATCTCCGTATCTTCCGTTGTAATTGGATTGATTAACGTTTTTCTTATAGTAGTATTTTGCTCTTATTACCTTCTTTACTTCGATCTTCGTTGAAGCGATTCGATAACGAAGCTCAAAATGAAACAGTAAGGTAGCTAGAGGACACTGTCATATCTACTGTCACGTTTTTCTCCATTTATACGTCCAGACCAACTAAAATTCATGCCATGAATATTCAAAGTCGTTTCAACTGAATTTTACAACAGTCGCTTGGACTATTTGGATCGCTGAAATTCACAGGGAAGAGACCTTCTAGTCGCCGTGCAACCAATCGACCCCAAAACCTCGAAAAGCAACCGATTATCAACATTAATCGCAGAACTTTCTATCGCGCCGAGTCACCGGTATTTTTGTTTACCAAGTGCAGAAGCCTTTCTTTATGGCTCGTGTCAATCGTGAATAACGCAGCGGTGTTGGAGGCAGATTTTCAAGAACCAATATAACGACCACAAAGCTAATGTTCAGCAGTAACGAAGTGTACCGAGGCTAAATTGATTTATGCAGCCTAAAAACCACAAGCGTGGAATTTTGAAAAAAAAAATGGGGAAAAATGCTGCGGTATAGCTCCCAGCAGCGCCTTCATGCTTGTTTTTTTTTATGATTTTTCATTAACAAAGTGCTTTTTGATTTACTCGTGACATAAAAATTTAACGAGCGTTAGGTGCGCGTATCCTGAAACACGCTGCTTCGTTTCTGATCCAAAGCATAGTTTATTTTCACAGTGTGAGTAAATGAGCTAACATGTCCGACGTTGGGCATAAAATGCCACGAGGGAAACAGGTCAATATCCTCAAGTTTTGATTACCAGGTTTTGTTTCACGAGCACTGCCCATCAAAATAGCATCAACGTATTGCCAATAAGTTTGACCCGGTGAAAGAGTTATGCGCTGTCAGACCAGGTCCTAATGTTACACGTTATTTTTCAACCTGTCGATATTTCACACAGTCGGATGTATATAAGAACCGCAGCACCGAAAATCATTAAAAATTATTCCAATTGAACATTTTTCGTACTAACCGGGTGAGGGGGAGGGGGGGGGGGGGGGGGAACTCGACACATTTGTAGCTGCCACATGTTTCATAGAAACGATCGTTTTCCCAGAAAAAGCGAGAGAATAGGGGAAAACGTTGCATAAATAAAAATGCTTCTGTCCTGGGAGCATTACAGTGGAGTGACACGTTCAAGGGAAAAAGCACGGTACGACTACTGCTTTTTTTGTTTACATATTTTCATGCTAACGAAGTACCCTCAGGCCAGGCTGAACGTACTGCAGAGCTTGTTTTGCCTCGAAGACGCGATGCGGCAGCTTCACCATCTGCCACTTTTCAACGACTGTGAGCGTATAAGAGGTATACTTGTATATTGTGTATACAACATTACATTATACAGTATATATGCAAAAGGTGGAAGGTGTGAAAACATGCAGGTGAAATTGTGAAGAATCCGGACACGAGGTGGCACAACGTCGGCAACTACGACTACGGCGGGGGCGGGGTAACGAGAAGAGCAGCGCTATTCCAGATAATTCGAGGGAGATGGAGAATACGAAAAAGAAAAATAGGCGAGGAAGAGAAAAACCGAGCGGAGAAGGAGGAAAGAAAATAAGGCAAACCTGGAGCACAGGATGTTTCGAGCGTCGCCCGACGTCGACAGTCACGCAGAGTAACGAGGCGTCCAATTATCAAGTCGTCGAGACGCCCCGTGCTTTCCCGGACTTTCAGTTATATCTTCCTCGTATTTTTCCCTCTCTTTTATTTTCGTTATGTCGCTTACTCTCAGTTTCTCACTAGATATATATATATATAAATATATTTCAAATGTACGTGCACCGTACTTCTCGCGTCTCGTGGGGATTCATCGCGGCTACACAACAGAAAGAAAGAAAATGCCTCCGAAACCACTGGCAGAACGCTCGTAGACACGCACTTTTTTCACATTTTTCTTTCTCCTTCACTCAACTGACTTAGCGATATTGTGACACAACTGGCCCTGCGGCAGGATCTTTTTCTCTGCAGAAAGTGTGCTACGAGCTTTATTCAGTTTTTTCATCAAATCAACGCAGCCGCGCGAGCGCGAAATGAATGGAAATAAAGTTGTTGCGAGAAAAAATTCTGAACGAAATCTCTTAACGATACTCGAGAGGCTGGATCACATTTTTTATAATAAACACGTGGAAACTTTCCCGAGACCTGCGACACCTTCGATTAAACATAAAACTATATACGAACGCGCGTGTTCCAATATTTCAGGTGAGAGATTGGAAAATTTCGATAAAACTTGCTTCATGGAAGCGAATAAAGCGATGGAACGGGATGAAGGCTATGGAAGTTATTGATTCGAAAGCGAAGTGAAAAGTACCTTTGACGATTTCCTTTATTGCAGATTTACATAATCTTTTAAATTTATGTTAAGGCAAATATTTCTTAACGCTGATACGCCCCGTTCAAGTGGATTGCGATTAATGAAATTGTTTAAACAAAAGAGGGATTGTTGCATTGCGCTGCAATTGCCGTGGTTGCGAAAATTCTATTACATGTATGCTGATGCATGGATGGCGAAAAATTCACTCGATGATCGATCATTCCCGGTAGAGATCAATAAAAATCCTCTGACTCGTGCGGTCATAAAAATGCGTTTATCTTTATTGACCTAGCATTTAAAGGTGGTTAGACGAAGGTTATTTTTCCCGAATCTTTTATAGCTGAAGATATAAAAATTCAGGAGTTCAATGTCGGGGTGTGTCGGTTGGCTGCATGCGCAATAAGTGCGTTTACCGGGCCAAGACGATTGAACGCTTCAAGCGATTTTCTTGGTGCATGGGAATCTGAGTCGACATTATCCGGCAAAGGGAAATAGACGAAGAAAGACAGAAGAAGGGAGAACGGAAGGGAGAGCTAGGAAGAACGAGTGCGAGTTGAGTTTTTTTTTTCTTCCGTACATCAAAAAGGATTATCCTATGATTAATGCCCGGAGAAGCAACAGATGCCTGACTCCCCGGACGACGAAAGCCGAAAAAGGTTTGTTCGAATTGTTTTGCTGCTGCTTCTGCTGGAAACTCCGCACAAGTTTAATGTATGGGTGAGTTCACACGTACACGTTTTCGTGTGTGAAAGAATCTGAAGCTGGACGAGTTTTATAACGACGCGGTATCCATCCGCTGCTCATTGTACGGACCGGATCGTCGGGATGGATAAAGCCCCACGAGCTATGCACCCTCCATAAATGCATCCACGAGCACGCACGCATCACCCTACGTCTAAAATTTGGATTCATCTTTTCATGTAATATGAAAGGGAGATTCACATTTATAACACAAAAAACCAGGTGCTTCTCTAATTCTTCTCGCTCTCGCTGTTCCATTCTACATCGAGAGAGCTCGAGTATTTTTCCATCGCAATGTAGGTCACAAAATGTGACAAATATACGTCAAAATATAAAAATGTAAAAGGCTCAAAAATATGAAACAACGTGCGTTAAATCGGATAACGTCAGAACCACACCGGAGTCTTGATGGGCGTTATTGGGAAGGAATAAATCGAGTAAATTTTAATGCTCTTTCACCGTATCGATATAAATGTGGTTTCTTAATGCTCAAAGTCCATTTGAAGACGAAAATTCTCACATCGATTAATTTTATTGTCCGATAAAATTGCTCTTCGTTCACTTATAACGGGGTCAAATAGCCCCGCATCATCGGCGTATAAATGCGAGATTCCGCGCCGGGATTTTCAATAGAAGCTCGTATGGCTGTACATGCACACTCGGAGAGTATCGGGGTGTTCTCTCGGTAGCTTTCGACACGTAATCGCTTTCGTCTTATCGTTGCATAGCGGGCTGAAACTTTATCGTAGCCATTAGAAAGTGCGTACACGAGTCCCGGTCTCGATCTAAGGCCCGACCTCGATCTAAGGATCGCTCGAGAGCGTAACAAGTCCTCTGCAGTGTTTTTCTATCTCGTAGTATAAGTATTGTTAGGCTGCGAATGCATGTACAAGTTCCTCCGAGTACATTTTATATCGTGATAGCTTTTATAAACACTTACTTTCGAGTGTTTCTCGTTGCACGTGTACTAAATTACGCCCTTTTGTTTGTTTCAACAGAGAATCAAGTAAATAAATGTGTAGGTCTTTCTCTGTTGTCAAGAAGCATGCACGTAAAACGAATAGTCCTGGACGATTCGATATCGATTTTCGAATCTCTCGCATACCGATCACTATTTATCGTTCGTCCCTCTCCTACGAGTATTCGCCGACTAGACGCGAAAAGCAACGGAAACTACGGGAAGGCTTTTCGAGAACTCGGCGACATCGAATGAACTGCACAAAATATTATATCTACGTGTATATACGTTCGAATGTGTGTGCGCATGTGTTTGTATAGCGTGCCAATTGTTTAGGCGTGGCAAATAGTTTATTGTCCGTGCGGATGGAGAGGGAATCGGTGGCTCTGGAACTTCGATTGTTCTCTCTTCGCTGCAGTAATAGAAAAAAAAAGAAAAAAGAAAAACTGCGAGTTTGCAGGAGTCCCGCGAAACGCACAAGCATGAATCCGGAGAGTCGTTAACGCGCGTAGGTCATTGCTTGTATTTCTTTTTGTCTTTCTCGACTATATAGACTTTCCCGTGAATTTAATTTTTTTCTCGTCTTTATATCTTTTTTTTCTATCTCCCAATGCCACGTACGTTAACATTTTTGCTACTTCTACTATTGTTATCGAGACCTGCTGGCTTGGAGATAAAGAGTGCCAAATTTATCGCAGAAAATGGGCGCAAACACGATGGCGTGTAAAAACGCAGATTCTGCACACGAAATATAATTGTTTAGTTTTGTCTACATTGTTGTGCAGACAGAACCGAAAGCAACTATTGAAAGGGCGACAGAAAAGAGTATCCGAACTCGTCCTCGTCTAGCCTCGGTGTAACTCGATCAATGCCTTTGAACAATCGGACGAGAACCGTGCCGCGAACGATATCTTTGTCTCTCATTGGGTCCGACTGTTTTTTTCCTCCGCTGGTTTTTTGTTTTCGCATTGTCCCTCACGAAGCATGACAGAGTTCTATTCAAGCTTGGAGGGTATCCTTTTTTTCCGCGCATTTCACGTCGCTGAATAACGAACCAGTTGAAGCCATTATCCTGTCTTCTTTTTCGGGAATTCCACACTGCTGCAGAGGCTCCGCGGATAATCAACTCTGAATTGCGAAGGAGGGTAGAAAAGCGATGATCAAATAGACCCGGTTGAGCAGAGTCAGTCTACCGTGCATACACATATATGGGTATAATTTGTGCGATACCCAGTTTCGTCACAGATGAATTTTTAACGCATTCCACCAGAATTATTGGAAGAAAATGATACCCCGTTGGATGGACTGAACCAGCCGACAATTTTCGTCCCACTGGGGAGCCAGGCCAACGAATTCTCTGATTAATCGTCACATTTCCAGAGAGAGAAAGAGAGAGATTAAAATTTATTACTGTAGCACTAGAATATAGTCATGAACCGGAAATTATTGCATTGGTTACTTGAAAGAGAAAACGAATTGGAGAAATGGTGGATATTTTTATTAAACGACTGCCTAAACGCAGCACGCAATCCAAATGGCCATGTATCTCGATAAATATTCGGGAGCCCTTTCACGGGTGCAAGAACCTCGAAGTCATGAACTATACGTTGAGACTGTAAAGTTGACAGGAGCGATACAGCGACAAGTACAAGCCGCACCACGAGAAAACCGTTCGCTGTTGTGTAGTCGGAGGTGTCGACTTTGCTCCAGCTTCCATCCTATGATTCCCCGTCTCAGTTTTAGATAGAGATTCAAGTGAAAATAGATGCGGACACAGCGAGAGAGCGAGGGAGAGGCAGAGAAGTAGAGATAGGAAATTGTACGGTGCATATAACTCGCTGGAGTTTAGGATCAGGGCACCGAGGTGCCGACACGCCGGAGCTAAACTTCGCTTTATACGGTGGAGAGGGTGAGAGAAAGCTGGAGAGTAAGAAGGAAGGAAAATCCAGAGGACGGCACCCAGTCGCACTGCTGTATATTTGCATAATGCAACACCGAGATGCACTCGGTGTTGGATTAGCAAGACTCGCGCGCCACTGTTAATTTCATTTTCCGCGATTTGTCCTACCGAGATTAGCCGGATACTGGCTACTGGAACACCAAGACCAGCAACATCACGCTCTTGCCAATCCGGTATAGAAGGGTAAATACTAAGCCCTAACTATTCAGCGCAACGTGGCTAGACTTTGTCTGAGCGTTGCACGTAGAGAGTTTGACGCGTTGACTCAAGGTCTCGTACCAAGAGAACGCCAGCAGCAAGAGGCACGGTAACACAGAGCCAGAAGGATGCTAATGCCATACCCGTTGATTCGACAAATAAAATTAAAGCCTGAATTCTCTCTCGTCAGTTCCACCAGCGGCGAGAGAGTAAGAAACGAGCTACCGCGAGTTGAACAAATTTCACCTGACCTAGTGGGGAGTTGGATGAGGAATATGAAAATTGCGGGAAAACATTGAAGAACGAACTATAATTGTAGAGTCCTCTTTGAACGCACACGTTTCATTCAATGAGACTACACACACGCGTTCTTCCATCACTGCGATTACAAACCGAGTCTGTGGTGCCTTCAATCTTCAAGAGTCGCTATTTGTTCCCGTTCCATTTCTCATATAAGCCAGCATCCTTGTGGCGCTGCTTCCATGTGAATGTCGCGCAAGGCCAGTGCGCGCGGTGTCGGGTGAAAGCAAGAGGAAGGGGAGGCCGGGCAAATATCCAGAAGGAAGTCGTATAGCTTGAGGCAGGTTCTTGTATCGCTTGTGCGGCATAGGCGAAGCTCGAATCCGTCACAAGAGCAATATAAAACAGTATGAAGGAGAGCCTTTTCGAGTACGCGTCCCGGGTGTTCGTCCAAGCGTGATTCTCAATTGCTCTCCGCTTCCCTCCTGGCGACAGCGTCGACGTGACTCCGCTTCAAGAGAACATCAAACTCCCGACCTCCGTCGCCTCGAGGGTTCCAAAAGAGACCGGCCCCCGAACAGTGCGACACGAGTTGCATACATGCACAGCGCGATCGAGCTTCGATCCCGAAGGAAATGGCAGTGAATCCGTCAACTTACGATTCTCCGGAGATCTCGATACTCGATATTATTTCTTTGGTATCGCGGACTCACGAGATTCTTTCGTTATTGAAACCGCAAGAAACAACATGCCACGATTTCGTAGTAATTTCATCCTCCTGAATTTTTTCCAACCATATGTTTCCTCGCAACGCATAACCTTTCCAAACGGAGACCAAGAAACTAAGAAATCCTGAATGGGAATTAAGTGGCTTCGATATTTGTAATTCTGCAAGCCCTCGCCGCTCGATAACGAAGCTCTCTGCGCGTCTATGCGGATGATAAAACTCATACTGAAGTAGCCCTCGTCGAGAGAACTTCTCCAACGAAATTGGGTCAAACCGAGCCAATATCCGATTTTCATTACTTAAACATGTCAAGCTATTCGAGCTTAGAATTGTAATGTAATGCAGATATAGATATCCAGTAGCACGAGATGCACCTTTTGAGTTAAATAGCTTGGAGTTAAATAATTGTTGAACTGGGTGAGAAGATTTTCGGGGAAGCGAGAGCACACACACGTTCGAATGTTTCGGTAAAGCTGATGAGAGTGTTCGATATTGGAACAGAGAAACCGGTCGACCACATTCTGCACTGAATAGTACCTATGCAAATGTCTATAGATTCATGTCCATGTATATTTATATCTATGTATAGGTATTTATGAGAAGGTCGGCACCCTCGATGAGCTTTGGCCCGTTGCCTACGTCCCGGTTGCCTTAACGAATACTCTCTACATACTACTGCACATGAAGAGACCTAAACTCTATTGTTTTCGGCTTATAACGGTTCTCCGAACAGCACGATCGGAAGGTATTCGGGAAAATGTTCACGGGATCTTGATTCCAGCTTATTCGACTATACCACTGCGCGCCCTACTTCATTCGCTTTATTCTCTCGACTGTAAATGTGTGCGGGGGCCTTGAAGTATCTCTTTTGATTGCGAGTGTGCTGTATCTACGACGGAATTTCGACAAAATATGTGATTCGATTGCTAACATACGATGAGACGTTACAATTACATGGAAGGTGTACAGACACTTTTTTCGTCTGGAAGTGTCAACGATTTCTTTCGCTTTGGATTCAACGCCGTTGTTTTTCGATTTTTTTTCAATCACTAGCCTTCGCGGCTTCACTTCATTGTCTTTTGGTCGACAGAGACGTCTTTTTATGAGCGCATAAGCTCCGACGCCTCCTTAGACGAAATTGCGTCGTGTTCGATTGGCTGGAAAGCAATAAAATTCGCAACGATAAAAATCGTCACTGTATAGGATGCTGTACGGGATATGACCTGAGAGCAGGGTAACGAAGATACTGATCAAAAGAGAGGGAGGAAAAAAGTCTTTCGTGCACGAAGACACAAGGATCCGAACATATCCATACGAGCTAAAGGACACACATTGAGGTCGGTTCGTCAGGTGTTCAGTGTTCATAGACCCTCATGCGGTTCCTTTTGCACTTTATTGGCGAGCTCTGAATCGTTCACTTTCGAATCGACGACGCTGACAATCGTTCCGAACAATATGAAAATGGAAAATGCATGGCACGATGTGGTGTGTACAGCTTTAAGGTAAGAGTCGCGCGACTCTATGGTCAAATGACTATTTATTAATCGTCGAAATAAAATAGGTTATAAGAAAGGTTTTCTGTATTGAATAAATCTTGGGGCAATTTAAACTGGATTCGTCTAAATTTATACAAGATCATATTTAATAATTTATGATTAAAAATATCTTATGATTGCTTATTTGACCCGGTTTTTCAATATATACATATATATATCGGTTCTCTTCTCACCTGACAGTCGAAAGATATCCTAGCCTCCAAACTCGCCGGCTATCACGAAAAGTATATATATATGTATACATTCTTAACGTTGCCAAGTATATCGAGCCACTTCATGGCAGTCGATCTCCTTCCATTTTCTGAGTTTTCATCGAGATTATTTTAAAAATTCTCTTCGAATTAGTCGATGGCCCTATATTTTTATGGTCACATTATAATCTTTATAATATAATCTATGAGAAGCAATTTTATCATAAACTATATCTAATCGATAAGGAAATGAATTCTGCAATTATAGTGTTGGCGGGATAGGTTTCTCATACGATGCCGTGTTATATTTCTATTTTTGATCGTAAATTTCTTGATATAATTTTCGGTAACCTATTAAATCCTTTAGCCATATGAAAGTTTATCACGTAAAAATGATATAATTTAAAAATCACGAGTTCGTCTAATATCGATTGTCGCGCGACTCCTACCTTAAAAGTTTCCAGTCCGATGAGACGAAAGTTCAATTTGTCAAGGCCTCTGGAAGATTCCGAAAAGACGAATGAAAATCGATTCATTTTCGATTCTTAATTATACTCCTTCGGAGTCGTATCGACTAATCAAGGAGTGGAAAAATTCAGACTGATCCTTACAGCAGAAAAATCGGAGATCTCTGATTCCTCAGGCTGTACGGGGCGAGTGCACGGTGGCTTGAATCCCGATGCCGAGTGACTCGGTGAGTAAGTGAGCGAGGACCTTCAGGAATGCGAAGCCGAGGCAACGTCGGAGGTTTCACGCTTGGCGAAGGCGGGAGTGCGAAATTAATAGCGGTAGCCGAGAGTTTGATTACCCAGGGAGGAGGCCAACGGAAGCTCCAAGCTCAACGCGTGGCTGTCACTCGTTTATCTCTCGTTTCTCTCGCTCGATCTTTCTCCGCAAGCCAGCGAATTCCTCTCCTCGCCAAATGCGTCGACGATGTAACGCGGGAAGAGACGAACGACGGAGACCAAGACTGTGCGACGGCGAGGGGGCCCCTCGCAAGGCGCCAGGAAATTAGCGAGGAAACTCCATTGGGGGGAAAGGAAGCACAACAACGATCGACCGAGAGAACCAGACAATGGTAGAGTGGGAATACTTTTTACTCTTTACTGCAGCATTATACCGAGTACCACCATAGCTTTCCACTTTCCCTCTTTTTACCCCTGCTACTTCCAACTTTAAGTTTCCAGACTGAATAATCTCCAGAATCCAACATGACGACTCCTCTCGATAACATACCGAAATACGAAATGCTGAAACTCTCATTCTTCACGAGCACAGCATGTTAATTTTCACGAGCATCGCTGCTCAATTGAAAATCTTCGAATGCTGTCCAACTACCATCTGTATATTCCGAAACGACCTTATAGTGACAAACACACAGTTATTGCACGAGCAGATGCATGAATCGCCCTCGTCTCTCCGACTCTCCTTTTCGTTTCCTCGTCTATATCATGATTCACCTTCTTCTTGTGTTCCCTACGTTTGTTGATTTACATCCAAAGATATTAAGTAATACCTGCTCGTCTGAAAAGAGGACTTCTGGGAGGCTGTTAACGTACCTACAAAGCAGAACATACAAGCAACAGCTCTTGTATTCATCACTCCCTAGAATAGTGATCATCCTCGAGTCGTTTTTTCTCTACTTTATGATTTCTGTCGACTCCAACCATTTGAATGGCAAACATATGAGGCTTTCAACGCACAGATGCCAAACAAAATGTAGCTCCCACAATGTAGTACGTATCGAAGTAGAGATTACGTTGACGTAACGAGATGATAATTGATCGGGTATTAAACAGGATCATCTTCGACATATTGCTACCATAACGAGGTATGATGATTTTCATGGTATAATATGAGCCTAGGAGGACTGCAAGCTGCAACTTATCTGCATAAATCAGTATCCCACAATTTTACGATTCGTCAACGCATGGTAAAATAGTGAAACAAAGGCCCTGATGAAATAATGCAGGTTAATGACTAGAAAATTAAAGCTCCTGGATAATTGTGAGCCTCGGCGATAATTGTATGCTCATAAACAACGAAAAAAGGCGACGTGCGACGAGGATGATCAGTCCGTAGAGCACATAGTCTGATAAATAATACATCAGAGAGATGGTATAACTGAATCCTACAAAGGAGAAGAGGATTATTATGCCCAAAGTATTCGTTTTCAAGCTGGATTGAAATTGCGCATTTGTCAACGACTCAAACGGCACACGTATTGCCACTGAATACGTGATGAATCGAATGCAAATCGTTCTGCATCGGCATCTCCTGCATTTACCTATCGACTCACTGGCCTATGGGCCATCTGCGTCGATATTACGCGTTTGCCAGAGGCGTATTAAATTCGATCTCGTAAACTCGTCATTCACACTCATGGCTAGCGGTTGTCCCAACGGTTTTACATAAATGTATGTCAAAATCATGTGTTTAGTTGCAGTCCGTATACCGGAAATATTCCATCAAAAGGAAAATTACAATCTGCAGTGATTATGAAACGTCTAGCGAACGTTGGCCTGCACAGCAGCGGGGCAGGAGGGGCAGGCGGGGACGGGAGTAATTTAATTCTTGTTTGGGTTTGTTCCACGTATATTGGTAGATTAATGACGTTAGTGCATCTGGCGTTTTACCTCACTTGGACCATTTACTATTGGCATTGCTTGTATTGCGAGTACCAAATGATGATTAATCAACAATCCTTTTTTTTTTTCGTTTTGCTCAATTCGATTTGAGAATAATGTGTCTAAAACCTCAAAAGCTCCACTGGAAATTGAACAAATGGAAGTTCCAATTCTCGATTGATTCTCTCCGGAAAACACGTGGGAATAAACTAATTTTAAAAAGTATTCTCACGTCGTCAGGCGCGGTGAATGAGATTTGGAGATATATAATTCACTAAATTCCGTTTTCGTGATTATACTACCGGTACATACGTACAACAGAGAACTCGATCGACCCGTCGGAAGTCTCCCTGAAGCCTCCCGCTCGCTCATCATGGCCTCGCAAGAATCAGGCATTCGTAATTCGACACGCGTCAAGTCGTACGAGAACGCGTTTATCACCCGAGACGTGAGACGCACAAAATGGATCTATAGATATACTCATTTCGTACTCGTTAGAGAAATTCTCGGGAGTCCACATTTTTTTTCTTCACCGTACGAGAAAGCAAGCTCAAGAGATATATGGATCCATTCCGTACGCGGATGATTGAATCCCAAGATCCATAAACGTTGAATATGACTCTCGTTAAAACGAAGCAGAATTTACTGGTCCTCGACTCGGGCCAGCTGGTGCTATTATTAACCACGATATCGATGTACGATGAAAAGTCATTTGAAATTAGACGAAGGCGGTTGGAATGAACCGATGGATAGCTCGAAGCACAGCATCGATGCAATAAGTCGTTCAAAATTAATGGCGTATAAAATACTCTAATCAAATCGATCGATTCGTCCAAAAAAAAGAATATCCAAAACAAAATATTGCGCGTACCGCGTCGAAGCGAACAAAAATGCGGATTAGTGGAAGGGAAAAATGTGGAGCAGTGGTTCGATGTTTTCAGAATATTTTTGTTTCAACGCTACACGAGGTTTCAGGAGCTTAAATGATAACACAGCATCCGTTCAGACGCAAATCTCCAGATAATTCTGTTACGATGTATTCGTGTATAGTGTGCGTATATATGTAAAATATCTGAGATTTTCCTTCAGTTTCAAGGCCATTTGTTCTCGTCCCTCCCCCATCGCAGGACATTTCTGTGACACGTAACACGATGATAAATCACCGAGAGAATTTTCTCGGGGCCTAGATTTATATATCTTTCCGATATACCCTCGGCCATTACACGATCTCACCTTACATAAATTCTCGACGGAAAACTATCCAGTTCGTTTCGGACTATAAGTCTGGGATCAGGAGCATAAGTATAAAATCTCAACTGGATAGCGAAAAAAAAAAATAAAATAAAATAAAAGAGAGAAAAAAGGAGTTCGAAATAGAAAATGAGACTCGACAACAAATACAAAACATTGAAGTATTTCAAGGTTTTATATTTCAAAGAATGGAACAGGATCTCGTCGTCCCTCCGTGATGCAAATATCCTCGCGAAAACTTTTAATTACGCATCTTCAAGCAGGTACTGATTAGTCTCTAATCCCGGGCGATTGTTTAAACGAGCTGAATTGAGGGAAAACGAAAAGTTGACAAATGAATTAACTGTCACCCTCGTGTTTCGTTCCAGTTTGCCACAATCCTCGCTTCCTCTTATTCACGCATTCATACACTCGCGTATACACGCCGGTGAATTTAATGGCTACTATTGCCGGTATCTCCGGAGGCGATTGTTTCGTAAACGTAAATGCCGAGACTCGAGGATTTGCGGGCTTGGCTCTGCAGGCTGCTCGATATAAACGCACCAGCTTCGACAGTAGCGACATCTGTAGTTTACACGTGCTTCGCTCGTCGCTCACTTTCTATTACAGAATTATACGTCTATATGCACACTCCTCGACGAGTACGTACATGCATCGATGGCTGCAACCAGCACGGCTTGGGGGGGTTCTAAACGCTTGTACTTAAATATTTTATTAGATAGCTGCTGACTTTTTATTCTTAATCATCAATATGAGTGAGTAATTTGAAAAATTACTGTGGCGAGTTTTTGTGGCTATTATTTTATAACTAAGGCAGCAATTTCTACAAACGATGTTTATTCTGTTCGATTTATCTGGACGCGAACACAACGCAATTAAAATGTTTTGCTCCAAAGCGATCAATGGACAGTTCGATGTTTGTAATTTTGTTTGGTACACTGGTTCGCAAGTTAACGAGTTTGTGGAGTGCCGTCATGACGCGCTCACCCTCCAGGGTCTCTTCGCAGCCCCCCGATCGAATCTGCTCCGGTGTCTCCCATCGTTGTCGTCGTTGCTGATGCTGATGCTGCTGATGTTGTTCCGACACACAGAAGGAACTTTCTTGACTTCCTGTCTCTCCAGCCCTCTCTCACTCTTGACATGCTGTAACATGACGACTACGATATTCCGACGAGAACAGACTCGGGACGATCGAGCAACGTTGATTACACCTTCGATTATATGTTAAGCGACGTAAAATCGATGGCAATTTGGACCAAGTTCCATCAACGACACGCAGTAGCGTGCTGGAGATTTTACTGGAGTTTAAAATATAAAATCGCGCATTGAATCTTGCTGACAAGCAAACGATGGAGAATTAGATTGAGTGACGACTCTGGGAAGTATTTTGACCAAATGAAATGTGCGAGCCCGTGCAGATTAATTCATTTAACTGCGGTGATAAAACACCCGGGCACACCCCAAACAATTTCCATCAGTAGCACGTGTTCATTAATTATGATACATTACGATTAACTGAAATGTCTGAGACTCTGCCATAACTTGATATTTCACGGTTTCGAGGCAAACTTTAGAACTTTACTGTCGACTGGTGGCACACTGCCAGTTCTCGAATGGAAGCATTGTAGCCGGAAGAAAATTGTGGAGAAAACTCGTCGAGAATGGTGCACCATCGAATATATGCATCGAGAAGAATCTCTCTTCTAGCGCCAACAGCGAGTGGAATAAGATGAGAAAAAGGAGTAAAAGCGACGATGGAAAAGAGGAAAAAAGATTAGAGAGAGAGAAATCGTGCTTGAGAAAATAGGAACAGAAATAACCGACGACTTGTCGAAAAAAAAAGTAAAAAAGAAAAATTAAGTCTCTCTCTCTGCTCTCTTTCTCTCTCTCGCTCTTTCACGCCCGTTCAGGAACGAGAGATTGTGTGAATGAGATAGGAGATTTCGAATCTTCGAACGGGACAACAAAAGAGTTTTCTTTTCCATTGGATTTCTGACATGCGTAGCTTCTTGAGATACATGCTACGTTGCCATTGGAGTTTTACTCAGCCCTTCAGCACCCTGCTTTCTTTATTCTTTACCTTTCCAATTGCGTTTTTACGCTCTTCACCACCCTTCCGCCATTACTTCACTTTCGTATTTGCGTTTCTCTTTGAAAAATATGTCTCTCGTACTTGTATTTATAACTTTTTTACTTTTATTGTAATTTTCCCAGCGTTGAATTCTTTCCTTAGAAAATCTTAAAATATTGCAGAAGGTAAATATTTTGTGAAAAATAATCTACAAGAGCCATCAATTTTCCAAGAGACTCCGGACAATATTTTAGGTCTGTCGCTGATCGAAACCGTGAGAAATTTCAACGTGCGTGTCATCTCGAATGCAAAAGTGTGCTCAAGCCTCGACGCAGGCCCCCGAGCAAATCCATGCAGAAGAGAAATGTCCAAATCCGAGATTTTTACATCTCACTTTTTTATTCCATGCTCAATTGTGCGTTAAAGGCGGTGTCGGCTTTGTGCTCGTGTTCGTGGAACACTTCGGACCACGCGCAAGTGTGAATTCTTGATGTACGCATATAAGAGGGGGTCGCAAAGTGAAAAGACGATGGAAAAAACGACGAATCCAGAAGCTGTTTGAAGGGGCACGCGTTTGCAGCGTGGAAAAAAGTCTCTCAGTGATATTCGTGTGATGCAGGAGAGCAAATGTGAGAGAGATAAAAAGAGAAATTGAGGGATTTAAAAGCCTCTCGAGTAAAGGACCTCAAACCGTTGCACATTTTTTTTATCATAATTGAAAAAAAAAAAAAAACCCCCATACGGAAATGTATTCCCGAGAGGAGAAGGCTGGCAAGCGAATAAAAACGATTACGGATCCACGGATTAGTATATTTTCACGAATTTATGAATATTCAGAATGGCTAATGCGGTCATATGTTTACTTTTTTTGATAGAAAAATCCCCCAATTTTAATGAAAATCCACAAAACATGTCTCACGAACAGAAGGTTTTTCAGTCTGAATACATCGCTTCGTGTTCATCAGTATCATTGGCATATTCGTGTTCGAATACACTAATGCATATTCGCGGTTATAGCGATGGTTTTTTTCTCATTGTTGAAGCCATAAAATCCGTTACTGCAGTGGCGTAGTTTCTTATTCATGCGGAAATTCGCGGGAGTACATTAGAAGAAAACCGAGACTATGATGCGATGCGTCGCGCACATAACGGGTAAAAATTGAGAAAACGCCGAGCGTGCATTCGATACGTAGGACTTCGCTGGGCGAAGGAGAAGAAAAAAGATGCAGCGACGTGGCTTCTTCACTTTTCGTCTCTTGTTCGTATTTTCTACAGCACCTATAATAATCGAGCTTTCAGAATATCGCTTTTTCTCCCTCTTTCGTGCTTCCCCTCTACTTTCATTTCCTACGCTCATTCAAGAATAAAGTTATACATCGTATCGTCGTGCTCACTGCCTCGAATTTACTTCTCGTGCATCCCGCTCTGCGAGGCGGAGGAGAGTGCACAGTTCATATTACGATGACAGAATCCAGAAAGGAGGGATGCATGAATATATATTTATACGGGTCTCGCCGCTTAACCGCGCAAATTCGTCGATCAGAAGAAACGAGAATGTCACGATTTTCCGGTTTGGAGCGAAGCTCCACGAAGAAGAAAACAGATCTGTTTAGAAGCGCGTGCTATACACACGCTGGAGTCTTTTACTTTGGCTTTCAGGATATTTTTCCAATACGACGAAACCGTGCATCGTTCCCAGGAAATATTCTGAGATCAGAACGGATGAAGACTTATATATGCGGATGCGATCTTCATTTTATCTGCAAGTATCAAAATCCGGTTGATCGAGTTTACTGGCTGGCATTCGGTTGTCGTCATCATAGAGCGCTATTAATTATCGCGGGTGACGTTCATTCGTCGCGAAATTTCCCTAATGAACGTACAATTAATGGGCAAATTTCGCGGCTCAACATTGTTCATCGAATAAACTTGATGAATAATGGAGATTCTATTAACTTTTCGTCTCTATCACCAACCGTATAGATAACGTTGAAATTTCATTGTGCCCAAAAGTTCATTGATTACTGTTTTATTCGTGCGGCAATGAATATGCGAATGTTTCGATACTACGAATCGATCGTTCTCATTACAGCGCATTCAACGATGCAAATGAGGCTGTGCAAGCTCGCTTTAATTTACGATTGATTTAGCAGCTATTAAGACGCAGCTTGTCGAATAAAAACAAAACGAAAAACGAGATAAATACGAAATGGGGAAAAAATAAATTTAAACCGACCGCAAAACCAAAGGCCTTTGCTTTCGCGGTTGTCTTCCCAGCGTATTCACTCTCATTTTGCGTATTAAACTGCGCGTGCGGTGAGAACCGTTTCGTGACGAGACACACGACACACGAGACGTGTTCATTATTTAAAGAACGCACGCACGGTGTATATTAAAACCCCCGCACATATGAACGAATTATCCAATATATTATCTGCGTGTCGTATGTATACATTCTTCACAAAGTGAAAAAGGGAGTTGCGAGACGTATAAATGAATATCTCAATCCCAGTGACGCTCGCTCACGCACGCACAGTTAGCGACAAATGTACATTTAAAGAAGGAAACTCGCGTACACGGAAAAATTATAAACGCTCTCTTGAAAACGAGTACGTAAAGTGTACGTAGTGTCGATGCACATGGGAAGTGACACGATCGAATTAAAGAGAGAAGGGGAGCAGCAGAGGAAGGGGAAAGCGAAAGATCATGAGTTCAACATCGACGCTGCTTTTTCGTCATTCGTCGAAATTTCCAGAGTTCTATTTTCCTGCAGTAACAAGAGATAAATGCATTTTAAATCGTTCTCAAATTCATTTCGCAATATTTCATTGGAGCATTTCGAGCTTAAATAACTCCAGATTTCGAAATGTTTGTCCTATGTTTACGAGACAAAAGAAAAAGCAAGGTGAAGCGATCGTTCGGTATAACTTGTGCATACAATCTTTCCAGGGGCATCTCGATTTTAGAACATTTTTATGGGCCAATTATCTGTGCTCAATCTCCACCATTTTCACTGAGGCGCTCTTTAAATAAGGCGCCACTCTGACTGCACAGCGATAAAATAGTGGTATCCGAATATCGGGACAAAGAAGAAAAAGGGAGAGATAAAAATGTGAGTGGCTAAAGATATACGATAATAGAAATCGTAATGCCGCAAGGCTGCGCGTCTCTGCTATCACCAATTTGTCTCTTCCTGTTGTCGCGAACTGGGCCACACCGTGCTATACGTCCATCAGCGGTTACATCCGTAGAGACATCCAAATATATAAATTGTATACGCTACACACACACACACACAGACACATCTGAACACGTCGTATGTGCAAGCTTAAATGATATCTAACGTAGAGTACAAGCTTTAGTTCCATGTAACACAAAAGAAGGAATGAAGAGCTCGGCTGCGCTCTTCAACAAGAGCCCAATTCTCGTCTGGATGATCGAAGTACCGAGGAAGTTGTACCATATTTTAGTGGGGAGTGAGAAGAAAAAGTGGCAAACACAAGAGTGCTTTTCACGAGTTCAGTGGTCATTGTTGCTCAGGTTAGATTTAAAATACGAGACGCCCTTGCGGAAGGGAATTCACTTGGCTTCGTTCCCTCATCGTCTTCGCGTTACGATGACCGCGTCTCTCTCCCTTATTCTCTTTCTCTTTTTATCTCTCCGGCATGAAATTTTTTTAGCGTGACATAAGCTGCTGGCAGCGCGAGGGGGTCTGCACTTTTTGGTCGGAGATCTATGCCCGTGAGCGTATAGCCGATAATAGTTTGGAGTGCTCGTTGACCATTAGAGGGAAGCGGGGAAGCAAAGGAGCCCATGAGGAAGAAGGAGAGAAAGAGTGAGTGGGAGAGACAGACGGGGGAGAACAAACGAGTCCCCCGTGGAGACTCAAATGAGCATTCCAACTGGTAATTGGAGCGCACAGTCACACGAGGGGATATATGCTGGCACGACGAATGTTTGCCTTGTGGGAGGAGAAACTGTGAGCCATCGGATGCACACTTACACTCAGGGGCACGGACACAAACGAGCACGAACATATTCAAAAACGAAGGATTGAAAATGCGTGGGAGGGTCTCCGTACGGGTCCGCACCTTGCCGAAAGCATGCGGGAGAAGAGGGAAGGGAAAGATTAAGAGTGAGAAAAAAACGTCCGGACCCGAGAGCCACGCACTTGGACAGTCTGAGTGCTCTTCCGAAGAGAGGAAAAGATGTGAGAGCTCGAGAGGAAAAGGGACTGAAAGAAGATAGATAGGAATGAACGAGGCATACATATGTATGGGTATGGCGATAGAAAAAGATACATTAGAGTCCGGTAGTGTGGAAGAAGAGCAAAAAAACGCGGACAGAGAGGCAGGAAATGGTCGCCAGGATGGACCACCCGAAGCACCTACGAATCTCAACAAAAGAGAAATGTTTTTGTCTCCCTTTCTCTCTCTCTCTCTCTCTCAAAATTGTCGACACCTCCAAATGACTTTCGGTTTTGTGTCTCTCATATATTCTCGTACATGGTCATTCGCGCGTATAAGAAAGACGTTAGATTTTTGTTGTTTTCTTATATCTTCTGTGCCATCTACGAAAATAAAATGCAAAAACTTCTGATCAACGCTAATGACACCAAGTTTTTTTGTGAATAAAAATCATACGTTGGCATTTCACGATGCATTTTTTTATGTTTTTCTTGCATTTCATAATTTACTGCATTGAAATTCTCGATTGTTTGCAGTTCGCGTCCTGTGCGAATGAACCAATGAATGATTTTCATTGAACTATTTTTGACTGCATTATTTATAATGAAAATGTCCAGGAAAACTTTATCTACGAAACTTAAAAATAGACACAAATTTATGAAAATCATCGTTGCAAATTTACTAGATTTTCTTGACAATCTTTTTACATGTAATATAAGTACGTTGCACGAATGGCCTCCGAAGATTTTTCCACGTCGCGAATGAATATGCGAGTTGAGGATCGTGGCGAGGTTATATCGGATTTCATACTGTATCGATTTGATCCAAAAACATGCGAGACATCGAAAGATCCCTGATGGGAAGAGTGGAATAGGTATCAAGCACCACACCAGACTGCAATAATTTCTGAGATGGGGTTTACGACTGGATCGTTTGTGTTCGCGTTAACAAGCTGACCGGAAGAGACAAAAAGAGAAGAGAATCGGAGGTGAAAAGGAAGAGAAGAAGTGAAATAAAAAGCAAGCAAATAGAAATACAGAGTCACAGGAGGGCAGAGAGCCAGAGACAGAAAAGAGGAGACCAAGATAGACGAGAACGATTGCCTCTTCGTATTCGTCTTTTTGGAAGAGTAACAATACGAAATGTGTCGTCGTCTTCTCCTTACGGAACGAGTTCACTATCCGCAAATGTCTCTGACGTTGAAGCGCGCAAGAACGGTTCGTCACGAAGAGGAATAATGGAGCAAACAATGTGTATGTGCGTACGTGCGTACTAAGAGGAAAAGGAAATAAAAAGGTGAAAAAAAATAGAGAAAATAGAAAAAAATAGAGAAGCGACCAACGGAAAAGATTATCACCTTCTCTCTTTTCTCCAGCCTTCTTGGCAAGCTCCGCGCGCAAGTATATGTCAAAAAGAATCGAAAACGACGTTTCAACACCTCTTTGACGATCGTAATTCACGCTGTCTAGCTCTAGCCGAGTCATCTGCATTTCATGTATTCGTAAATCGGGGAAAAATGTGCTCGTTCAGAATCGAAACTCACGATTGCCCGCGACAACGACTACAAAGCTGTTTTGTGTGGATACACTTTTCAAACGAGCTGCGAAAACGTTGGAGAGAAGAAACGACCCTGATCGCTTCGGAAACACTTTTATACGCACGTACAACGCGAAGAATGACAACTTTTACGAGAAGACATTATTTCGAAAAACATCCCAATGGTAATACACGAGTCGGCAACGAGTGTTTTCTGCATTGGCGAAAAATATAAATCGATTGACCAGTAAAATAATTTTCAATACAACTCGAAAAGATAAATTAAATGTGTCTCGCACAAATAAATATTCTTTTAAATGTCTTCAATATTTTACCACGCGTCTGGATACAATTTCCATCGAAACGGCACAAAAATTTGCATATTTCTTATTTTCGATACTGTGGAACTCACGTCACTACGAACGTCCAGCATGACGAAATAATGGCTTTTCAATTTCATTATTTTCCAGTTTAAGCAAACTTGATAGTCACCCGCACTTCTCAATGACCGCATTGTTTTCCATGCATTTTAAACGTATCCCGTCTCAAGTGGGCGAAACGGTGATGGTGCGGATATCAAAAGACCGAAAAAAAGGAAACTGTAAGAAAAGAGCTATAAAGTATCTTTTCTGAAAAGGCCTGTACGCGACAAAATGAATATAAAGAAGGAAAGGAGGAAGTGACGGTTTCGGTAGCGCATTAACGCCACTCAAAAGCCGCGGCCACCTCTTCGTACTCATCGTCATCGTTGTACTCGTCGCGTTGTATCTCAGCAGCTGGCTTCAAAGCAACAAGGAGGATTTCACTGGGAGCACACCGCGCGCTCCTTCGACTCTCAAATATTAATTATTACCATTGCCGAGTAGTATAACGTCCTCAAGGGAGCTCGGCGCAATGTGTTTGCACTCCCACATATAATATGTACGTGCCGGGCTTTTACGACCCTTACAAATACGCGTACGCACACCCACAACACGTGCTTGCTTATTATATGTGTTTCCATGTGCGAATATCCACCGTTGCTTGGCGTACATGAAGTAGCACAGACGGTGTGAGACAAGCGTCAAAGCGTCGAGCGACTCATTAGTCGCTACTCCCCAAAGATGGAGAGTAAATCAACGGATGGTGCATAACCTCTCCTGCCGAGAATAGATAAACTCGTACAAACGGCTTAACCCGAAAAAAATTGCGAAAATGAATATGGACGGAAAAGCGAGAAAGTGCGAGTTTTGATGCAGCCGCGGATGCTGAGGCACGCAATTCAATTCGGAGAATACAGTTATATAGAATGGGAACTTCCATTATTGCAGGAGAAGAACGAAAGATTATTGTGATTCCCGATTTCTCGATTTTACATAGGATCACAATATTTTTTGTCAAGTCTTTCGCCATAGTTAATTGTAATTGGAATGTCCGTGTTTTGGTAAATTCATTCAATCAATATTCGTGTTCCTGGTCAGCGACCCTGCAAGAGCACTCTGTTTACAGCAGTGTCCCTTTTCTCAATGCGATTCAGAATGGTTTTCGCACGCAGGTACAAGGAAAGCTTGGCCTCAACGGGCAACAATATTTCACCGAGCTTTAGATCATTCCCGGTTCGTCGTTCTTGATTTCGAGTCCCGTGTATTTCGAGAGTCCAGAAAAATCTGTGGGGTTTGAGGAAAGCTTGGGGCTGCAGATAAATGGAGAAAACAGGGTTGGGAATTCGCGTTCCTCCGCTGCATTGAATCAGGAACCGTCTATTCATGTCACATCGGTCATCGCGGGAGTTATAAAACGAAGATTGAAACGCACGTTGCAATAAGAGAAACGAAGAACGAAAGCAGACGAGATGAGTGTATATGACAGAGTGAAGGATCGCGTCGGGGGCCTTGCAGATAAAATTTTCGAACAGTAGCCTTAATCCACGGCAATTAAAAAATAATCACACGTGACGAGCGCGGGAATAGCAATTAGGATTTCGTGTCACGTAGTCTCGGCAGCGTTAGAGTTGTTGGAAAGCGTATTCTCGTGGCTTCGCCGTGCGACTTTCAAATAAACGTACGCTCACATTGGCCATTGTGGAATTCAGATGAGAGCTTTTACGCGCACGAAAATTCGAATTTTTGCATTAATTTTGGAATTTTGTTGGAAAAAGTACTTGTGCACGGAATGCGAGAAGAAGAAGAAAACAAGTACTTTGTCATTAAACATTTTAGGTATTAAAAAAATTCTCGTTTCTGTTAAGCTTTTTTTCAATCTGGTCAACAAGTTCGATAAATCTGAACCCATATTTCATAAAAACATTCGATTCGAGCTCTCACTTGTAACACGTTAATTAATTCACTTTCGTCGAGTGGTAATCCTGCTGACACGGTTATCCCCGCTCATCCAAGCAAAATCGAGATCAATTCCAAAATCGAGTATAACAAGCTCTCTTCGCTCGGGGACGTCAACGAGGCTGGTTCATAAAAAGAGATTCTCCGGGATGTACGAAAATCGTTCCGCATCGGCTGGCCACCGAAATCGGGCAAGAGCCAACGAGGGATTCGAGAAAATATCGAGAGACAAGTTCTTTTGTTCAATATTTATTGTAGTTGAATTGACGACGTAACATTTCTTCTTCTTTTTTGTGTAAAATTGAGTGTCAAAAATGCGGAAGTGTGGATGTGTGTGAGAGCGGGTTATGTGCGGGTGTAACTGGGTGTTTTCGGCGAAGAAACAGATTATAAATTGCATAAAAATTGGAATTTTTCCGAGATTCCCATGAAATATGTTTGAATTCATATTTTGAATCTTCCACTCAATTCCCTTCCTTTCATTTCCAACTCTTGAAAGCAACAATTCTTACACACTTGCTTGAATTCGTCTCTCTCTCTCTCTCTCTCTATCCTCACACACACACATCAATTATTCTTCAAGTTTTTATGTTTTCTCACATTTGCACGTCGATTCTCTTTGCCCTTATCTATCCCCTATGCTTCCTCACGCCTTCTGTTGGGTTTTCACCATTTGAGTGGGTGAATCACGTTTTTCCGTTCCATCCTTCTGCCTTGGCACTGGCGACCCCTCCGATTTCTCTCATTCCTCCTCCGCACTTGAATGTCACATCCGCAATCCCAGAGACCCCGAGTATATTCTTGGCCAGAGACTGGACCGAAGAAAAACTAATTATAAAAATGTATCACGTACCTGGGACAGCTGTAACAGCTGGCACTAATGAAATAAAGGTTGCCCTGAGGGAGGCTCTTTTTTTATACCTCTGCACTTTCATCCTCGCCCTTTAACCGTTGTCTTTGCTTTAGCCGCGCGAATTCCTCGCGATAATTAGTCCACAAACATAGATTTTATAAGAAGGTTTATGGTTCCAGTTGCTCCAAAATCATTGCGGAAAAATTGCGAGGGCCCCATACGACATTTTCCTACAGCCAAGTTTACTTTTGGTCAACGAAAACGCATATATTGATCCTCGGGTTCCAGAGCACCTTTACAGTAACTTTTACGAAATGAATCTCCCACTAAATAAAAATTCTGCCACTATTTACATTTATTTCGAAGAATTTTGAAGAATAATTGAGCAAAGTTTTCACACCTCACAGAAGCTGAATACGTTTTGAGACGAGTTGCCACTCAATTTATATTTGGAGATTAATGTTTCCATCGCGAGGCGAGGTCGGAGCAGGTTTGCCTGAGATGACCATTACGTCTATTAACCGTTCATAAGCCTTGACATGGTTACGTCATCAGCGCGGCGTCATTGATCGTTGCATCATTAATATCAATTCTAATATGATAATTAAACTCAATAGCATAAGTTATTATTGTGAGTATAATGCTCAACTCGAATAATAACGAAGAGCCACCTCTCACGGAGTACGCGATGTTGATAGCTGTTTTTTTACACGTCATTTTATTTCACTTACTCTCATGGTACATACGGGGATATCTTGTAAAACTTGTAAAACACGAATCCTCATACTTTTAGCACGAAAATGAACCGCCAAAGAACTCCGTACGTACTGTATACATCGCATTGTTTAATAAAGAGTTTGAAACACGCGTAGTAAAAGTATGATATTGCTGCGAACGGAGTTCGAAGAAGGGAAGAAAAAGGTGTACTGGATGAGAGGCGAGAGGGGGAGGACATTTTCATATCTGCGTTTTCCCATGAGAGCGCGCGTGCTAGGCTGAGCCCTGGGGTCTTTGGAACTTTTCAAACTGTATTTCCAGTTGGCTTTCTCACTCTCACTCCTGCCAGCTGCCTTTTTACGTCTTTCTTTTTCTCCCCCTCGCTCTCTCTCACTCTCGCGTTATGCAAATATATTCAGGTCGACGCGACAACCCTCCTTCCTACTTTACTGCCACCGTCGCCGTTTTTTATTCCTCTATATCTCGCGGGACGGAAGAGAGATCGAGAGAGAAAATAACTGTGACGAAGAAAAGCCAAGCAACAGGGAAAGAGAAAATGTGTGCGTGTAACCATCGGCGAAGGAGCAGGACGGTTACCGAATAACCAGAAGGGACAAACCCGACAGCATCGAAAATCGCTAATGCGTACAAAAAAAAAAAAGGAAGAAGAAACAAAAATATTCGAAAATGTGGGGTGAAAATTCTAGAGCTGTGAAACCTCATCCCATCGGGATGACGTTTTTCGTTTTCATTGAAAGAACATATTCGTTTGCAACAAAACAAAAGTAAACTTACGTTTGTATAATAAAATGACGCTGAAGTTTGCAACGTTAGAGTCCAACGAAATGATATCTAAAAAAAAACTCTCCAATAATTTCAGTAATTCTCCAATTTTGTTCTCTGTCGAATTTGCAATTCATCGTTTTTCAGCCTGCACCGCAATACTTCGTGAAATTAAAAATTGGTGAAAGGCAAATGTTTTTTTTCCTTCATTTCGTTGGACCCCAGCGTTGCAAACATCAGCGTCGTATAATAGATTGGTTCGAAACTCGATTGAAAATAATTGTACGGTAAAGCATGTTTAAAAGGTGCAGTGAACGTGTTCTTGAAATACGAGAAGTCTTAACTCAGGTTGAATAAAAGTACTTGCGAGCCAGAGTTTCCGATGGGACGATAAATACGTCAACTACAATTATTTTCTAATTGCACCTGACGTTGCATTCTGAAGATGGTAAAGATACGGTTAGGTATTATAAGATGCACCGTATAAAGCATTATTACAGGATGAAAAGAGGACAGGAGAGAAAAAAATGCCGCAAGCGTTTTTGGGAAAAGTGCGGTGTAACTCTGTGCCAGAAGCGAGCTCACGAGGTCAAGGCTATTAATTCGGCGTTGTGTGGGTGCACTTCGGAGTAGGAGATTTATGCACGGCTCTTGGCTGACGGGAGGGCATATATCACTCGGAACGGGAGGGATGGTGCAGCGAACATTCGAGGATATGAGAGGGGCCGGGGAGGAGCGAGAGGTTAAAGAGGGGAGGGGGAGGGGGCGAGAGGACTTGAATGGGTTATGGGTTCATTTTCCATGTATCGCGTGGCTCGAGTTATGGGTTACACCATGCGCGTAATTTATGTTCGCTTTGGTATAGCTTCTTACACGTATAACAGAGTTGAAGCGTGTTGAAGACCGTGCAAAACCCAAGCCACAACATCTAAACGAAATTTTGGTATAAATAATATAGTCGAACGTGCCATAAATCCGCTTCTGCGGATCATGTTCCCATATATCACAACTCAACTTTGAGAAAAGCTGAGTTTGAGCGCCTTTTCAGCCATTTACCATTGTCCCGGGCAACGGTAACAACGTGAACGAAGTTAGACAAGGGGGAGGAAAAAAAACTACGTTGAACGATGCAAAACGCATGAGCGTATTCAGCTGGATTTTTTCCACTGATTTTTCCGCTAATCACCATCGGTAGAAAATTACTTTAATAAATTGAAAAACGAAGGAAAATATATAAGCGAGCTTATTTCGTCAAAGAGAATGGAAGAAATTGTATTGTGCGAACAATTTCGAGATCCGCCGTTCACGCTTGGTTTCGTAGTTGTGGAACAGTTATTCAGGCATGTGTATATGAATCTCTACACAGAACAATATCAGATGTAAAGAGGCGAGAACGATGGACACCGATAGGCACGAATTTGGAGGTACGCGAATGGAAAAAGAGAGAGAGAGAGAGAGAGGGAGAGAAACAGAGTGAGAGACTGAAAGATAACCATACAGTTGTAGGGACATTTGCGTAATCGGTATCCGTTTCTCCGGCCTGGTGCGCGAGCCGCCGCTACGGCATGTTCCATAATCGGTAGATGTCCAGAAGGGAGAAAGCGAGAGAAGTGAATTTGTGGTAGCTTTTCAGTGGGGAAGAAAGAGAGGGGAGCGGTATAGAGAAAAAGAGGGAAAGGCAGAGGCTCGGCTAGCCGTTTCGCGAGCCGAAAACGAAACCCTATGCAGAGGAAACTGGATACCGAATGACCATACACAGGCTTTGATAAATCCTGCAGAGGGAAGCCAAAAGCAAATTTCCTTCTCTCTCTCTCTCTCTCTCTCTCTCTCTCTTTATCTCCTGAACAAGGACGATTACCCAGGTATCAGTTTCATTGAGTGCGTCAGGATATCGCGGTTTTCGCTTGGCAGAATCCAACTAAATCCTGTGCTTGTCTCTCGCAAATTGTAACTTCGTTGCGTTCCACTATTCGTTGAAGAATGAATGGGCTCGTAACTGTCGGGGCTTAAGTTAATATGCTTTCAACATTTTTGTTTGGCAGTACTTCTTCGCCTTGCGCGAGTATTTTCGAATAATTAATCAAGTATTTAGCCAGTTTTTAAGTTTCACGCGCTGCTAACTCCAACTAACACGCCGAATGAAACATCTGAATTTACGTGAGCATAAGATCAGGCGAACCCGCGACGTTTGAACGCGGACTGATTCGCTGACATCTGGCATTCGTGCCACGTGTGTATTAAAAAAACAGAATTTGGCATATTTCGTCTGCAAGAGAGACTCAAACAAATAAAAGACGCAGTCCCTGACATTTAGCCGCGTAACGAGCATGGAGCAATACATTCTCGAACCGATCTGCTTCGACGAAGTAAAAATAAAAGCACAAACTCTGAAAACGATTGCATCAAAGCTCCCATGTTGTCACTGCTATTCGTAAATCTCCTCAGAGATAAGAATCCTCGTGCTTGCAGTCACTTTTAACTGCGATAAATAGCACGCGGCGAGAAGGTGCTTGTAGTACGCACCTTTATTAAATAATAGGACACGCTTGCTTAAGTACAGAAAAAAGCAAGTACGAGCAACGCGTATGAGGCTATAAGTGAAAGATGCAAAGAGAACGAAAGAGCATTTCAGTATCCTGCAGTTAGAAAGTACAGCAAAACACGAGCGTGCGTCTGTGTGCACGTATAAATCATAGAGCTTTCTCGCATCTCCGTACGAGCTCGCGCGCGAAGCCTCGAACCTTCGTGCGTTCATGTGCATATACACATAAGTATCGGAATCTCGTTCCGGCGATCCTTTAAGTATGATTTGTGAGTTTTCGCTCAGAGGCGCCCACGCATCGATCGGTGCGGTTGACTCTGTTAGACTCGCGCGAGAAGCAGCAGCTTCGATGCGCTCATATCGGCAAACGTAATGCGTAAATATACTATTGGAAACATACGCGGATGCTCGTGCGCGTGTATTGCGATGGCAGATTCGCTGGCAGCCGCGCGTAGGCACACGCATATATCGATGCAGACGTGGATGTGGGATTATAGTAACAGCGTTAACGCGTAAGAACGTTGCGAGTAATGAGCTAATGAGCCGCGAGTACATCGACGCGTTCCCAGCAACGCTCGCGTGCATCTGTGTGCACTTCCCGCATATGTTGATACTTTGCGCAGGCTCTCGCTGCATCACACTGCTCCGTAACACCATTAAGTGCGTTGGACACGACGAATGGCGTACTCGCCGTGGTGGAGGAAGACGGAGAGAGAACATTAAAAATCTCGCGGCTTGTTACACGCCTAATTAATGCGACAAATTTCTCGCAACCTCTAATAAATGCCCACTCATATCGGAAGGCTTCGCACCGCGCTCTGCTGTACGTACGCGTATGCCCATGTCATATTGTGTTGCGCGTGTGTCTGTGTGTGTGTGTGTGTATAATGTGTTACACGCTCGGGCACAGCGAAGGGAGTTAATGACTGGAACCGTCAACAGATACTCAATGACGGAGGAAACGGAGGGAAACAAAATCGCTAAATCATCATGCGCGGCGATAGTAATGGAATGAAGGATTTCTGCTTGTTCCGCAATTACTGTAACTGCATGCGTCATTTTTCCATTTCAATCGTCCATTGGGTGCTGGTTTCGAATTTCGTGTTTACAGGGAAGATTGAATTTCGAGAAGATGAAGTTCACGCCATTTGCATGGCGTGAAACGAGGCGGGGGACTGCGCTTGGGAATAAATTGTTGAATGCAACGCTTATTGCAACAAGTTCAATTTTTCTCGAGTTAGCATGAATGAATTTGAGGAAATGAACTTTAGAGTGATGAATCGTATGGATGATTGTAAGAAAAAAGTATTCTCCCAGGTAATGGGACGGAAGTATTTGATTTCTTGTGTATCCCGGGGTTGAAGATTATTCTCGTCTCGTTCGACCTGGAATTTTTCTGTTTTTTTTTCCCCCGTCAAGAGCACGTGCAGATGAGATTGTTCCGTGCGAACAGGTATGTATACTCGGAGTTGAATGCGGGAGTAACGATGAAAAATGAAGAAAAAACTGCGCCGAGCCAGTACGGGATGACAAGGTATTCCGTTTCTCGTCGTCGTCGTTAATAACTTTTCACGAGGTATGCGGTAAGGCGCGGTGTGCCTGCCCATAATTTTTGGCGGAAAAGTTGGGTGGCGTGCATGCCGAGTCGAAAACTCGACCGAAGATACATACGTCTGAAAAACACGTGAGGTATTTTGCAACGCTCTGCTTCGCTCGGGCAGAATGGAGTGGAAAATGGAGCGTCGGAGGAGCAAAAAAGCAGGAGCAACGACAGTTTGAACATCACTTTTTCCGTGCGAAATTGAATGAGAAACTCCGCCGCATGAATTTCGTATCCGCAGCGGTTGGGAAGCAAAAGTTTGAAAGATGCGGCGCGATATGACAACGGGATCATTTGATCGCACGCGGTGTTCTTTATCACCGAACAAATTTATGCGCGTCAAGCTCTATGCAGCGTCTTGAAATGTAGCAATTTTGGGTAATCGGTAAAATTACTTTTGGTGAGGAGTTGTGCTGCAAATTCTCGAGTCGTAGACAAAAGAGCTCGCAACTTGTCATCAACTCAATTGTGCCTTTGAAGATGTTTATGAATCATTTACGAGCGTTGGTATGAAATGACATTACGACGAAATTGATAGAACGTGATGAATATAGAAGCTCATTGTTTAAAAAGACCTGAGAAAGACGAGAGCTCCTTTGAACATTGTGTACCCGTCGGTGTTCGGCTCCCCAGCGATCCTCCGAGTTTGTCCGCCTCGCTATACAGTGAGGTCAGTCAGAAACTTTGTGAAAATTCCGTCATTTGTAGTGGCCTGGAATCCCAGTTTCCTTTGGATCTCGAGGAAATACGAGAGGAAAGTGCATTACTAAAATATTGATTGTGGAATACTTTTCGAGCGTCTCACAAGAACTTCGATAAGTCAGCGGAATGAGGCAAAAGTAAAGAATTTTAATGGTCGTCACGAAAAACGAGAATCCAAGCGAATTGTAAAATTTTTAGCAAAAAATAGTGAAGACGAACGAAGGACTTGCATGCTCAAAGTTACACGAAATGCTGCGACATTTTTTCGTCATGTACGTTCACAGCACCCAATGTATGACACCGCAATGCCAAAAGTACCTTTCAATTAAACAAAAGGCGTGTGTAATCGGATTATTCAATGGGGAAGAGTTACCGGTTGAAGCGAAGCACATGCGCGAATGTACGAATACGTATATAAACCGTCGTTGAGTCCGTAAATCGAATGAAAATGCGCACAGTAGACGAAGAGTCGGTGAAGAGATGAAGAGAGTAACTGCGCAACGAAACTTTATGAATTCGAGTAAAAATAAACTGACGACTGGGAAATTTCTTTGAAGAAACTTCGGCTGTGTACAAATGTTCGCGTTTCTCAATGTCTGAGCCCCGTAGCATGAAAAGCGAGCGAATGTAATCAATAAGAGATGAGCAAAATGTGGTGCGAATAAGGATGTAACAGTGGAAGAAACATCGAGAAAGCGACTGTGGAGCGAAAGAGAAAAGGACAACTAGCGTAAGAAGAGAAAAGGATACGAGCCGAGTACAGAGAACGAGCGAAGTCGCGCAGTGCGGGAATAAACTTCGTTCGAACCTTATTACAACTCGACGTAACAAATTTAAGCATCAAATTCGAACTTGACGTTTGAGTTTGAGCGTGGATGCTAGCGTCCTGGGGTGGAAAAGGGAGAGAACCCGAACATCGAGATAACTGTGCAAGAGAGAATTGCTGACTAGCAGGGATTCCGAAAGTCAACTTTATGTCACGTATCGACTAACACGTAGGCATTCCTACAGACATACGCGTTTACGCATCGACATGCACAACTGTATTTTCGAACGCACACGTATTGAAAGAAAACTTTGAGACGCGATAGTCTTTGATGATTGCACGCGAGAGTTTCGATCAAATATGCAGAATCTTTCTTGCCATATTCGATTCGTCAAAACTTCACATCCATGTATTAGCATGCGGATTCAAGAATTAACGTACATTTATCAATAACGCGATGGGATATGAAAATCGTTGACGAATTGCGCAAGACAAAGGAACCGGAACAAAGACGATCAAATTGGTCATAACGATGTTAACGAATGTAAAATTTCATTCCATTCGATAATCGGTTAATTAATAATTAAATGGAATTAACGTTTCGAGCATAAACAGAGCTTATAATTGTGTTGAATTCTATGATAATCCACTAACAAGCGCGCATTTGTGCTGACTCGCGATGACGTTACGCTTCGGTGAATTGATAATTATGCTGCGATATCGTCGGGCTATGTGAAACAACGTTCATACGGTAATGCGTAAACCTAGAAGTGAACGAGTGTACATGAAATATATAAATCTGTGTATATTTATAATAGCAATACAGTGAAAACACGTGAGAGCCAACGAGATAACTGTTAATTTACAACAAGTTTCATTCACATGTACTAATATTGGAGGAATAATTATTCCTGGAGCAACTGCACTACTGATTTTAGCTTTCCTGCTTTACCTCTCGCTCTCTCCCTCGCTTTTCCAGGCTGAGTTGACTATTTTGGAGCCTTTTCCTCAGAGCTTTTAGCGATACTGTGTACGCCAGGAGCTTGCTTCGCTTTTCCAAAATGCGCATATTGAAACACCACTTATTGATGACGCTATAAACGTATGCACGCGTGTATTTGCAAAACCGAATCCACGTACGTTCGTTATAAAGCTTACCGCCATATTTGAGTAACATGGATACACGTTACTCGTTCTAATGAAATGATGAGTGCGTTATGGACAATAATCCCCCTTAATGAAGTGAGCCATTCGATGGCCAATGGGTATTTCAATAACACAAATAGAGATATGAAACAAAATCGTTTCATCTAACCGCCGTCGTTTATATTATATTGATGGAAAAAAATTAAGAAATGTTTGATTAAAGGTTCAAAAAAACATATGAGACAAGATTCAAAACATTTTGTAGCTTGTATCGCTTGTGATTTTTTCGAGAATATCATTGTTTTTTCATCTTTTTTCGCGCCGTTGCTGTATACTCGTTCCAAAAAATTTGAAATTTTATCGAAAATATTGAAAAAATAACTAAAGTTTTTTCAACACCGTACAAAACCGGATGATCGTGAAACGTTTTTTTGTTTTCTTTTATATTTTAAGCTGGAAGCAGAATGCGCAGAATAAAAAACATGCAAATTCATGAGGAAAATTTCTGTCGTGCTTATTAATTGATGGGGAAATTTTCCATGGTCTCATCACAATCCAAATGGACATGAGGAAATACCTTTATTTGTAGTAATTTTGGAACGTTGGGAAAGGCGAATAAGGCGAAATGCATCGAATTTAACACGTAAATCAATGAGCTTTGCTCTCGTTGTTTACTAGCGAACCTTGCATCATGTATACGTGCCATACATGAATTTATAACTCTGCAGAAAGTGTGTAATAGGATTAAAATTGGAAGGTCCACTTGGCGGGAAAGCTGGTGGGCGTCAGAGAAATTTCACCGCACATTTTAAGGACAAACGTGCGTATTTGTGCGGCACAATCTAACGCGTTCGTCCATTTATTTCGCTCCGCGGATTGAAATTCGTGGTATTTATGCACTTTCGGTGGTACTCCCCGGCCCCCGTTTCAATATCAAATATTTGATGGAGGAATTTTGAACGAGCAGTTCCGGGTTTTGCGCAGCCAGCAAGTGTAATTGCAGAAATATTTGCGGTCCGCATCCAGATGGGCACCCCGGGCGTGCGCTGGGGAAACACAGAAACGTGAAAATTCAACTGGCCGGTGGACACGGCTCCAGGCTCGAGAGCAAATGGGTTAAATGTAAGGGCAATACTACGACAATAAGTGGGTCCTGGCTGCGGCGGCAAACTCAAATTTCCGAGAGACCAGATTAAATTGAACGAATAAAAGCAGGTGAACGAGCGACAGGTCGCCCCGCCCGAGATAGAAGCGTTTCAAAAAAACTTGAGCATCGAAAAAAAAACGAAGAAAGAAAAAACCTCCAAATTGACAATTTTCATTGATAAATTTTGAAAATTCCTCACTCCACAATGAAAATCATTCCATCCAGAATGTGTGTGCAGTCTTTGGATACGATTTCCCGAGTGATATTTGATACGGAAGTGGGAAAACTCCCAGCACCAGTATATATATACAACCTCACTTTGAAGCTAGTCAATCGTAAATACAGTGAATTGGCTCAGCCTCTACACATATATGATGAGCAATGTAGCTGGACGGTTGCGCAGGGATCACGGAACATAGCAATTACCAATGAAACTTCTCTCGAGGATGCTTCTCCAGAGCGTATTCTCCAATGTGTTCGTACGTTTTTCGCTGTGTGTGTGTGAGTGGAACGTTGAGAGTGACGCTGCTCACAGCGGCGGAGTTGTGCCGGGACGAAGGAGGAGTGCGAGAGCGAGAAAGAGAACAGGTGTCCCTCACCGCGGTGGTCCCAGAAGGGATCAACGTCTCGGGGATCGAGTGGAACGAGGCTCGCGAGAGACGCCTGTCTATATCGCCAGAGCTCGTAGTACGCCTGTTCCTGCGTTGCCTGGCGCTTTAAAGGGGCAGGAGGGAAGAGTCGGGGGCGACGAGGAGAGTGTGCGACAGAGAAAGAACGAAGATGGAGTAGGTGTTCGAAAGACTGCTTTCCGCTGGGATCGTCAAAGCGAATGAGCACATACGTTGCTGGTTGCTGCGCTGCCGTCGCTGATCGCGGATCATCCTCGGTGACTAGGGACTTTCATATAAGACCGCCCAAGTTTTACCCTCGTTCATACTCACACGTACGTTTGGCTCCTGCAAACTACTCGTATACGTGCCGTGTAAATGACGTACTACGAGAGCACACGACTCGCTGAGCCACGTGTGTTTATAACCTCCGTGCATGTGTGACGAGCCCTCTGCTCGTGCGAGCGTGGATTTAGTCCAAGAGATGAAACACTAGCAGAGCTTACTGACGTTCCCTTCGTTGCAATTATAATCCGACCGTTGCATAGAATTGATTTTCGAAGAAGTGCACGATATGGAAGAGAAAAAGGAAACTGCGAGGATCCTTGTCGCGAGCGCAATCGTCGCTGCGAGTATCGATTCAAAGTTTGGTTGGATATTAATTGGATTAAACGACAGAGAAATATTGCTGGATAACTATGTAACCTGCCAATCGGGTGACATCGTTAACACGATCATCGTTATATCCCATGCGAGCGTGCTCAATGATATCCTCATCTCGTTTTCGATACTCCGCAAACCTTCGAGTATCTCGTGACCTGTTTCGAATTGACGAACAAAGGAGAGAAAAAGCAAAATTTTTCTCGCGACTCACACTGCCCGAAGCCTGCTCGACAATCGGGAAAAAACATTTTCACAGATTGTGATGTAACCACTTGAATTGCCAGGTGAAACTCGCCTCGTTTGCATCACTGAAATTACTTATTGTCCCATCGTAAAAAGCGTGCGGTAGACGTGGAAAAATGAAGATTTTGGGATTGAAAATAATGGCAAAGTGCTGGAATTCCTCGCTCCGACGTCATCGCGCACGCTTTTCGACGTAATTCCGCCGCGGGCGCTGCTGGGTCATTCATTCAACCTTCCAACCAGCATTAACAGCCCGAGGTGGCTCGGATTTCCTCTTTACACATACATTATTGTACACTAGAAAACGAACACATAAGCAAACGCGCTCACACACAGACGCACAAAGACATGCGCGAACGTAAGAGAGTTTGAAAGTTGAGTCAAGTTAGCGCATGATGAATCGAGGTTCGAAAGAACGAGGAGATGCGGTGGAGGATATGAATAAGTGGCGGCGGTTGTGATGGTGGCAGAGGTCCTGCGATGAGAGCATATCCTGGCCAGCCACGAAGCTTAATGGACAGTTCGCCACAAACTTTAATGCATCGCGAACTGCCGCAATGCTTTAACATTGCTCCTCCCATATCTCTCCTCACTCTCTTAACCACCTCGAGATCCTCTCGCCTTCTCGAGCTCTTCCTTATCCTAACACTTAGTTTTTACGTTTTATTCATCGCGTTCCGTGGCACTATTCTCTATTTCATTATTTCCGATCGGCGGGGCATGATCTTTTTGACTGGGGCAATCTTCGTTCTTGAGCAACGCGATCGATGACAAAATATGTGCGCGGTTTCTGCTCCATTTTCCGCCAGACTTTCTGCTTGTTACTTTCGTTTCCACTGGTGCTTTTTGCCCCTCGATGTTTTCCTGAAGTCGACGAGAACAAAGAAACAATAACAGTACACGTCCGAGGATATGCCCGCCCGCGACCGCGTTTCGTGTTCAATGCGACGCGAAGAGAAGAGAAAACTCGTTCCGTTCGGACTTCCTTCGTCTCGGTCTTTCTCCGTCTCTCTGCACGTCGCTGCACGCTGTGTACAACATTGCTGGATTCCAGACTGAACCCGGAGTGCAAATAAGTGAGGTACATTCGATACTCTCGTTCGTTTCATTCCGAGAGTATGACTGCTCGATGAACTTTTTTTACTCTTATTCTCTCGATCCATTCTCCTCCTTCGACGGCGGGTTTATCTTTTCTTGTGTATATACTTCTCGTATTCTCTGGCTCTCGTTTTATAAAACGGGCGGACGGGGAACGAGAGCTGTAGACCCGAAAGAAGGAAATGTACGCGCAGACACGAAGAACAACGACGAGAAAATAGATTTTCCCCCTGATGAGGTTGAATGGATAACAAGAAGAGAAAAGAAAGGGGGCAAAGAAGCCAGAGGGACTCGCTCTTTTCAACTCGGATTCCAGAAGATATAGGAAATGTTTTCAGTTGAACCGTGAAGAGGTCGCGCTGTAATGAATTTTTGTTCAAATAACATCCGAACGGAAGCCACTTCGTCTCTTTGTTTTTCATTTTCTCTAGAGGCTATTCCAACAGGCAATGATAATTCTCAACGAAAAAACATATGATTTGTAATTTCACTGTGAGACCGCTCTCCGAACGAAACGCTCGGTCTCGTCTACATTTGCACAGAGTTCCGTAAATTTCTTGTCTTTCCGTTACTATAATATCCACTGCGTACTACATCGAGCGTTGAAATTATCCATCATTCTCGAATGATTCCGCAACGAGAAAGTTTGCGGGACGGAGCTTTAAGCTGAAACATAGAACGATGATTGCAGCATGATATTCGATCAACCGAATGAAACATCAACGAAACACGAGCCGTCATCAATCAATAAATATGCCTCCGCCGTAATGGAAAGCAAAAAAGGGAAAAATGAGAGGAGAAAACTCTCCCATGAACCACCTGAAAGTGATGCAACGATGAATAAATAATTAAAGATTTAAACTCGTGTAACCGAATCGTATATTTCAGCTCATGCGATTGCGCGACACGTCAGTTATTCGCCGGAGTTTGAATTTACTTTATTGCGAAATTAATTGATATGACAAACGCTTGATATATGCGTAATTAAGCAAGTAAAAGGAGGAATATTCTGCGCGATTTCATATGCTGATTGGAACGACTGGGTCAGCTGAGGAAGTCGATAAATTAAGCCTCAGAAAAGATCAAGAAAACGAAAGGGTGTTCTGTCTGCCACGTTAATGCCTGTCTTGATGAATGTTACAAGCTGAGTATTTCTAAATACATAAACATACAAATATAATACAAGGTGCGCATTGTGGCTGAGACGCTGAGTTTTCATCCGGCAATTCATAAACTTGTGCATGGGCGCCATGACATTCATTCGCCAAGCGAAACAAGACTCATTTCGCAAGCGGTTATTTTATTACACGTTCAGGCTATTTACGCGAAGCTCTCTTGATCGGTGCGTATTAAATGGGAAGACCGTCTCTGTACAGTGCCAACGATGCTTACATATTTACACGCTCGTATGGAGTGGAATGTCTTTAAGAGCGTCAGTTGTTTCACGTATTTTCCAAAACATTTATACTTTGAAACGAAGAATTTTACGTTAGATCAAGCGAAATAGCAGCTCATTCATTTTTTCGTTAATGAAATTTGATATAAAAAGGTGAGAATCACTTGAACAAAACTGAGGATATTAAAATTCGAGTGAAGCTGTCCGAAATGAAGCGAAGCTCAGCCAGAGAAGGAACGTTGGCTATTATTCTTCCAAACTATTGGAGTTCACTTTGTTTACTATCACAACGAAAATCAGTGTAGATTTAACTTCAACGTATTTCTCAGTAGATTGCATACCTTTGTTGAATTTGAATGAAACCTTTTACGGGTTATTTTTCCAGCGTTTTTCACACGATTCTTTGAGTATTTTCTTATAGCCTCTTAATTGTGTTCTCCTTGCATCAAGCCGAATGGAGTGGACGCTGTGCTCCCACGATCGCGGCGTCTGCCTCGATGCTTCGGATAAATAAACAGCTACGCATTCGCTGAGCATTCGTCGCAACGGAGTGAGAAACCAAATTGTTCGGGAAAATCGGTGGCCACTTGTCTTCTGAGGAAGGTTTGTTTGGAAGACGGGAAAATGATACACACGTCCAAGCCGTTGTAAGGCACCATGGCAAAAGACGATTCCGTGGAACAAACGAGTGAGCCTCGAAGTAACCAGCAGAGGCATGAAAAATGAAGGTGAGAAAAAATAACGGATGAATGAGTAGATGAAATTGGAAAAATTGGAGCCCGAGAGTTTGTGGATGCTGAAGAATTTCAACAGCCGAAATGAACGCAGCGAGGCCTCAAAGGGTAGTTGACTCTAATCAGTGCCTGCTCCGAATGAGCTGCTTCATCGCAACGCAATTTGAAAAAGCAGATGCAGTTCTGCAAGCGCGTCAGTGATTGCCGCTGAGTTTCAAGGTACTGCAGCCATTTTTTGGCCCAGGAAGATGTGAAATCTCGTACTATCAGCCGAACATATCTCGGACGAAAGAACAGAGAAAACCGTACAGCAGGGAATGAAGGTAAATTTCATTTTGTAGGTGCATATGGTAGAGTACTGGCAGAAGATGCAGGAATGAAAAGGAGCGAAAGAACGACGGGGGGAGAGAGAGAGAGAGGATGAAATGAAGGAATGCGTCGAGGCGAGTGCAGCACGATCTTGAACTGTGGCTTGCTCGCTTGTTTTGACAGACACCGGGTAAGAAAGCTCTCTCCTGCCTGAGAAGAGGCTCTCGCGCTCGCTCGCCCTCTTTTCTGCGGGTACTGGATTTTTAATGTCTTTTTGTTTGCGCATCTTTACTCGTTATCCTCACTACTTATTCTGCATTTTCTTCCACACCATTTATTCTCCTAGTGCTTACTATATCCGCGCTGCTTCTGTCTTCTTCAGATGCCGGAGAATCCTTTTTTTTGCTGATCTTGCAGCGTCTTTCCCATCATCGTTTCCCCCTCCGCTACTTTCATCATCTTTTCTCTTCTTTATCCTGATACTGCTATTCTCACCCAACCCCTGATCCCATGATCTTTTTGTGCCCTTAGCTCGAGACAGAGCCTTTGCACCGTCCACCTTACAACACTCCCACTATTTTATTCACCTTGCCCTTTGTGGCCTTTCGTCCCGGCAAACTCTCGTTCTCTGTCCCTCTTTCTCATTCGATCACTCTCTACGCAGAGATTCGCGAGCTCGCGCGCATACATCCTCAGCCTCCCTTTCTCTCTCTCTCTCTCTCTCTCTCTCTCTCTCTCTTCATCCGCGTCTTTCTATCCTCCGTACCGCGTACGCACTGCTTGCATCCTGATGCTTCACCCGCCATGTTTCCCACTTACTTTTCTCGTGGGAGAAAGAGCGAGAGGGAGCAAGAGGTTCTTATGTTCTGCTGAGCGTACACGACGTACACGATCTTAAGATGGACGCGAAATGGCTGAAAACTTTACGAGAAAAATTGTACGCGCGGTGCATGAAATATGAAAATATATTTACCACGAGAATTTTTTTGGCTTTGTTCTGACGTGAAACTCAATGTTTTATGGAGCACTTTTATTATTTCCCCATGGATTAAATGTTTCGCAGCGATTTTCCAGTAAAAATCTGTAATATTTGTGATTATTCAAGGGAACTAGCGTCAAACCATTGAAATAATGGAACTTTCTATGGCCACCAATTATGTACAACTCGTAGAAAGATGAACCTGTATGTTTGAGTCAATTTCATGTGAAAATATTTGGAAAACCATATTTCGTTGATAACCCAAATACAGAGTTTGATTTAATTCTATAGTTGCATGCATTGACGCTGATCTATTCTGGTCGAATTGAAGAGAAGCTAAAAAAATGCTTTTCCGTGCTTTCGATGAAAAACAAAGTAACCGACAAAGATGCCGGCCATTTGATTTGTGCCCGATTCTGGGGTTAAAACCTATCAAGTCCGTCTATCTGGACGTGGCTTTCTTTTTATGTCTGTGATTGATAAAAAAATCATTTAATTGCTTGACAAGGTATGCTCGCGTCGCTCCTTCGATATCAACTTTCACCGGCATTGGCGTGGCCATCGATCCGTGATCGAGTGTCGCGTATAGTCAGTCACGAATTTCAATTTTATAGTTGAATAGGGGTCGCGGGTGGCCTAGCGACGCACGCTCAGTGCTCCTGGATACATAAAATTTGCGTAATGGCCGTTTGCCCGAACGGACAGAGCGAGAGAGAGAGAGAGAGAGAGAGAGAGAGAGAGAGAGAGAGAGAGAGAGAGAGAGAGAGAGAGAAAGAGAAATCTGGGAGAAAGACCCCCCTGAATACTGGACGAGTTCGTGTTTGTTTCTCTCTGAGAGCACAAGAGTCTCCCGTCGTGAGAGAAACGCATCGATTTTATCGTTCGACAAAGATCACAATTAATTGTACGACTCGAAGCAAAAATCCTCAAATTCTTTTCATTTCTCAAAGTACAACGCAAATAAGCTCAAATTCCGAGCTCTTCATCGTGGCGTACAAAAGAAGCAGCCCATTCTCGCAATGCATTATGGAGGTCAAATACAAGTTCTACGACTGCTGCGAGGTTGCGTTAGCCAAGATTCATAAAGAAAGAAGGAGAGTGAAGTGTAGAGAGCAGATAAAGTAAGTCTCAAAAAGCAGGAAAATTCAAATCCCTGGATGGAAAAAAGTAGAGCGAGTCAAGCTTCGTCGGGTGACCACAGGCACGCGCTAGTTTTACTGCAGCAGGAGCTCGGCTCGCATGGCATATCCAAAAAATAGAATATCATTTTAAAAAATAAAAAAATAAGGGCAACCGTATATTCACAACAGCGCCGCCAGCACGTTCGTTTCGCCACATACATGGCTAAAAGTCGCCAGAATTTTATTCAATCTTATTTTTTTTAACAGACAGCCAAGAAAAAAGCCCGTAATATAAATGCTAATAGATGGCGCCACTGGCGAGCGTGCATACATAGAAGACCGTTGTATATGCGACCAGCAAGAGTAAGAAAATAGTAAAATTTCAGGTAACAGGGCTCTGCCATAATACCTTGAACATGCACCCGTATATATGGATATACATGGACGCAACTCTTTGTTCGCCGTCCAACTTTTCATCGTTCACACGCCGAAGAGAGCAGTGCGCGCGTGAATCGCCCGGGCGGAGTCAAAAAGTTCGTACTGTGAGAAAACGTGAAAAGAGCCGGAAAAGCGAGTGAGAAAAGATTCGTATATACGTCTGTATCCGTATGAGCATAAATACGCGTTACAGTGCGAGTGCGCCAACAATGGGCGCGAGGAGAAATAAAAAAGGAGAGAGTGCGCGGTAAAAATGTACGGAAATGGTAGTCGGACCCCGTTTTTGCCCCCTCGTCGTGAAAAAATTAGGAGGAAGCGGCTCCATTTTTTTCGACTTTTTTTCCTTTTATCAACAGTACAGAATGCTTGAGAAAAATATTTGGAAAAATCTGAAATTGCTTGTCTGTATAGATCGTCGGAAGAAAAGGAGAAATAAAATCGGGTAGGAAAGTGATTATTTTTCATCCATTTTTTTGTTCTCTATGTGCTCTTGCTGGTTGTTTTAAAGCAAGAGATTAGCGAACATACTTTTGTATCCGCAAAAGTATATTCGCATGAATTTTGGTTACGAAGATTCGAGTGAGAGCTCATAAAGACAGCGCAGCGAATCAGCAAATGGGAGAATAATTCTTCTCGGCTCATCCGGGACGTCGTTGCCGTACAGATATACGAATTTGTATGTAAGTAGAAGCCAATGTTGCCGTTACGAGTTCGTGGCGAGCGAATCTCCATACACGTGAAACGTCAGAGGAAGCAGACCCCCGTGCCTCTTCCTTTTCTCCATTTCTTTTCTCAAGGCTCGCTTTGCACGCTCGTATAAACCTGCTCGCGAGGCTCATAAAATCCGCGGGTTTTTCGCGCCCCGAGAGTTCTCGATGACGAGAACTTTCGAGACGCGAACGTGCGCATTACACCGAAGGGAATCGGACTCCAGGAGGGAGAGAGAGAGAGAGAGCGCGAGAGAAGAGCGCGATAAGATTATTACTGCTGAATGTATTTCTATTGCAATGGTCATGAATAAAGGGGAACAGGATTGGCGAACTGTCTACGAGACTTGCCGCATCTCTAGCCGCATCCCAAAAGGAATAGAGGGAAGGACTGGCGCGAAACGCCAGTCTCATGCCATGTACATTCAGCGTGTACAGCGTACACGCCGATGACTTTGTTTTTCTATTCTTCTGTTTATATCGAGGGAAGAAGTAACTCGAAACGAGGGGAGCTCGGACTCCTGTGGCGCGTGACATCGTACGCGTAACAAGAAAAATATTTTATCTCGCGAAGAAGCGTTTAAAATTTAAAAAAAAAAAAAAAAAAAAAAAAATCATTAATGAAGAGAACACAGAAAGTTTTGAGGAAATCATCGTCATATTCTCAATATTTTAACGAGTCACTGCGCACTCACATCAAATCGATTATATGTTTATGAGAAAACGAGACGAAAATTTCCGACGATCACTCATCGCGGAAGTGGAGCCATCGCTTATACAAATCTCTGGAAATCGGTTCATTTCGACTGATATAAACGACGTTCCAAAATGCTCGTGTTCATTCTCCTGAGCTGAAGGAACGGAGGGAAGGAATGTTCTAAAATAATCTTCCATCCGATGGAAATAAAAACAAACAAATTCCTGAGCGATTCCAGATAAATATGTGAAGCTTGAAAAAGGCAATAAATGCCAGGAAATTTAGTCGTTCGCGACAACTAACGAGATTTGAGGACGGGCAGCCCCCGCGAGGTAAGAATCGTGACAACGCATAAACGAAATAATCCGCTCGTGAATGCCCTCCAACCTGTTCGTTGTCACGAATCGATGCGATTGTCCGAATTTCGTGAACGCGATACTCGGATGCGCGATCACGTAAGCTCAGCGGGTGGAAAATCGGTGGTTTTTGACAGGCCGGAAAAAAACATTTTGACTTGTTTGCTCGGGGGCTGATGAGAAAAGTCTCTGGAATGTGCGCGAAGAGTTATGCGGGATACGAACCGGTGGAGCTCCAAAAGAAGAAGAAGAAGCAACGGGGCAGAGCCTCGTATTCCGTGGGATTTTGAAGCTAATAGTTTTTGGCGGCACGGGTGGGCCACGCCTCGGGAGGGATGCAAGTTTTTCCTAACCAACGAGAGAAATGTTGCGTTAAATGAAGAATAAACTCGCAATGTTTGAGGTTCGAAGCGACATAAAAGTACGAATGTGAAACAAGAAAAGAAGGTAAACCCCGTGATTCTTTACGACGGTGTACGCCTTCGGGGTTGGCATCCAAAATACAAGATGAAACATCGAATCCTAGATAAGTTCAGGTAGAAAAGCATAAACGCGAAGGAAGAAAGGAAGAGGAGGCGAAAGCTTGGTGTGAATAATTCCTAATAGGACGTGCGGCATGGTCTCATTTGATTTGTGACACGAGGCTGTCTCGTCGAAGGATATGCGATATACGCGGCGGGATAATGTGGTTCAATGGAACACAATGGGCCTCATCGAAATGTCAATTTGTCAGGCGGAACTCCAGCGTTGTAGTAGCGGACTGGGATCCGATGAGAGTTTCATCGCTGAGCATTAACGAAGCAGAGCGGGATCAATAAGCGACGGTGAATGGGGGAGGGGCGGGCGGCAGTTTTTTCCTCTGCATCAACGGTCCCATGGATGGTATCTATTTCCGAGACATAAAAAATGCTACGCTCCTGTAGCGCGCGAGGTAGTTCCAAGGGAATGGAGAAAAAATGTGGGGAATGGTCGTGAACGAAGAGGACCCTTCGTGCCGAAGGAGCACGCGAGTCAAAAGCGAAAGGGACGAAGAGTGCAAGAGAGAGAGAGAGAGAGCAATGAAAAAATGAGAAAGAAAGTAAGAAGGATGAAAAAGGGAGACGAACCGAGAGCTAAAACTCGAAGCGGTGGTATAAACAGGGCTAAAGGGCGAGGGTCTTTGCGAGGACTCGGGCAGGTACCTTGCGCGCCACAGTCCAGCTTTCCTCTACGTATGTAACCCAAGAGACATTAATATTTAATGCGATTCGACTCGGTTACCCTCCGGGACAACGTAACATTTTGGAATCGGCTGGTCTTCACCTATACCGAGTACGAGCAGGATCTTTCATCCTCCATCCTCACACTCGGAGTAGTATCAAGATGGTAGAGTATTTCCAGCACACGATGTGTCTTATAATACCTCGTAAAGTTGCCCGTAAAAAAATAAAATTGCACTTCCACTGATACGACACACTAACATTCCATTTCCCAGAAGAGTATCACACCCCCCTTCGAAACATTCCTTCTAAGGATCTAACAAGTAAGTAACTAAGTAAGTAAGGAAAAATAAACAATTCCGCGTTGTTTTCACGCGCCACGGGCTTTTTCTATGGTCTCGACCCGAGGATACTCCCCCAGTTGAGAAGGAGCCGCTCTTTGGCTCCTTCACCGTCCATGGAGTAAGAAATTATCCGAGGCAAAAGATTTCCTCTCCTTGGGTAGAAGAATCTATGCACTGGAACCTGATTTTTTGTACACTCGAACCTGCGTAGCCGCGCTAACAAAGGATCTCCATTAGTGTGAACCGTCGTGCACCATATAAAATAACCTTTGCTGTTGAATTTGTCAGGTCATCATAGCGAAGGGAAACGGAAGCGTGTGAGACCATTGATGACCCACGTGCCCAACAAACCCATGTAAATATTGGTCAAAGTTGGAAAACTTCGTTTGACAACTGGTTTTGGTAAGCATCGGTTATTAAGCGGCATTGCGATGACATAAAGTTTCCTATAACGAAGCCAAGGGAAAGGTTTAAAGACGTCCAAGGGAATGTATCACGTTACGTACAAGACATAAAATGTATCCGAGGCCGCCATAAAAAAGGAGAGAAAACATTTGAAGGGCTGAGCCGAGGGGGTTTTGAAAGTAGCCAATTCCATGCAGATCGACTGGAACGTTGAACGAGCTTGTTAACCAGAATAATATAAATATTGGATGGGTTTCCACAATGCGAGGTATGCGAGTTGGTTTATTGGTAATCTTGATGTGAATTGGAGCGAGCTCGGTCCCAAATGATTTTGCCATAACCACTGCCTCCATCGCGTTGCCTTTGCGTATCAGAATCGATACTGGATCTTGGACCATCCATCGAGAACAGTTACTGAGCGTAATGGTTGCGCATAAGGCTCTGAATTAGAAAGTCTTGCGAGTTCTTTTCTCGGAAAGCTAGATTACAATGTTGGGCGTTATAAAATATATATTTTTGTGGAATGTTGAAAATGATGAGTGTCAGTGCCAGTTGGTACGATAAATGTGGAGAGCATGGCGCTGCTAACGAGTTATCAACGGGTTCAGAGAGACAACCCACCGCATGATTGGTATATCGCTCGTAAATCTAATGTTTCATTAGACCAGTGGTTGTTTACGTGTGCAGATATAATTTGCTATAAGCAGCAGCAGCAGCAGCAGCAGCAGCGGCACCGTACGAAACGTGCTTCGTTACGTAGCGTAAGCCTGCGAGGCTATTTCGAGCGCGCGATCAACAAACTATTCCTCCACATCGTGAATATTGTATAGAAAAAAGGGATACGTACACAAGGAGACGAAGAGGGGGATAAATGTGAGATGGCGAGCTTAACTTATGGGCTGGTCACTTCATGCTGACGCTTCGAAAAGCCCGGGGCCATTACGCTTCTTGATAATTATTTGAAAACGACAATTTTCTCAGAATAAAGGTTCACCTGACACGCGATCGTCTTTGCGTATATCTGTGAGAGAGAGATTGAAAAATTGGGGCTTCGAGAAACACTCCGTACTTGGCCGATGTAATAACGCGCGGGATAAATAAAGCAAAACAAAAGGATGAGGAGGAATGTCCCTCATTCTTTTTACGAGTTTTATATAGTGTCCTCGTTATTCGGTGTTCAATGTGAAAAGAGAAGAATGAAATAAAAGGAAGATCTGTGTATAGGAAAGAATGAATGGACGCGCGTATCGCTGGGATACACAAACGAAAAATAAAACGAATAAAATAGCCTACAACCTTCCACGCTTGCGGCCGAAGGTTCCCAAACTTTTTATGACTCCCGCAATGTTTCCTCCCCCTCCAACTTGGCAACTCGCGATCTTCTACCTGCCGCGTCAATTAGCATTTTTCGTGCTCGTTCATATAGACGGCAGGATCAAAGCAAAATATATATGTGTAAACACTGCATATAGTTATACGTGCATAGCATACTTACAAGGAACATCACTTTGGTGTCCCCCTCCGATTTTCTTGAAACTGCTGTATGTGAAAGAGCATTCGAAAGTAAGAGACACGTATTTTTTTTTATCGGCGGAAAAACGGTTTTAAGGGGTGAAACCACCCTTGAAAGTAAGGCATGTCAGGGGGTGATTTTGCAGTTTCACCAGCAAGCACTCAACTGATTTTGATAAAACCAAAACCAAAATGTTTCTTATCTGAAGTGATGAAAAGTTCACCCTGTGCACGAAAAAAAAAAAAAAAAACAGGGGGTTAACCACCCTTACATTCTTATATATCTCACGCCACAATAAAAAGGAACGAATATGAAGGAATGAAACGGGTTCTATTTCCATGAAAACATGAAAATAAAGTTCACGTGTTTTTGCATTTTTGCAAAATAGCAGTCTTAAGGGGGTGAACTACCCCTTTTTTGAATTTTCGTACCGTAGGTGGTTTATTTCTGTTTTACATGTTTTTGCTGATTCGAAATATTATAATAGTTTCGAATCAAGATTTTCTGACGTATCGAAGTCAATACAAGACTCTGAATGGGTGAATCTCCCCCACTCGATTTTCCTCTTTATTCGCTATTTCAAAATTTCTCCCTGCATTTCGTTCAATTTGGTTGCTCTGCATCGAAATTACAAATTTAATAATTTTAGGAACATATAAAACTCGTATTGACCTGGATGGTGTCGGTTTGGCGGGGGGGGGGGGGGGGGGGGGAAGTTCTCACAACTACTTTTTCGGTGATCATAGAAAGCTTGTAAACTGCACGTAAATGAATAGGTACCATGCTACAGATAAAAATGCCTCTATAAAACACTTTCATAACTTTGGCGGAAAAATAGAGGCGTAGACATATGATCCCGGTGTTTGTGCTAGATAAAAATGTTATCAAGTAGTTATGATCACCTGATATTTTTGGCATTCTCACACACCGAATAACATTAGTCATTCCGAATATTCTTGAGTCATGCATCAGATAAAAACGTTATCAGGCATCGTGAGATTAATAAATATTTTTTTCTTTCGATACTTATTTTCGAAGGCGGTAACCATTAGCATTGTACTAGTGCATTTTTGAGTGAGCTCCAAATCGTGCGTGCTTTTTCTGTGCTTTTGGTGTATTGTGCCTACTACTTTTACCAGCATGAAAGTCAACCCAATCAACGTTATCAAATTGTTACTGGCTACATTTGAAGCTATGAACATTGCACAAACTCCTGTTAATAATGCAGAAATAGAGATGAAGGAGAATTTCGAAAAAATTTTAATCGATTCTATGCAAGATTACAACGGGATTGAGATGATACAGGAAGAAACTCTTGATTTTCAAGAACCATTTAAAGAGTTCGAAGCAATTGCTGTTGAAGATATGATATGGCAAAAGGATGATGATGTCGATTCCGACGCTTGTTCTGGTGACGATGAGCTGAGCTATGATTATAAAAAAAAAGCTGTTGAATATTGGAGATCTGGTAAAAAAAAGAATTACAGTGTTGAAACCGTCAAACAAAAATACAAATCTGTAAAATCCATACGGCAGTTACGACGCTGGGCACAACAACTGAACAAGGGTGGTACATATAAAGAAAAACTTGCTCGAATTTCTGAATACACATTACGGAATATGAAAACTGCTGTAGACGCGGGTGTCATTGTTCATGATATTGACCTTCGAAAGTGGGCTCTACAGGCACAGAAAGAAATAGGCCATGAAGATATACGATTCAAAGCTTCTCATAACTGGCTATGGAAATTTAAGAAATCGCATCGCATTGTTTCCAGAAAAATTAATAAATTTATAACGAGAAAAACTGTGGAGGAAGAAGCGCTTCTGCAAACAAATGCGGACAAATTTGTTCAAGATGTTAAATTACTAATAGAAAAGTATGGGTCAAGTAATGTATATAATTCGGACCAAAGCGGTTTTCAACTGGAAATCCATTCAGCACGAACTTTAGCGATGGAAGGATCGAAAAAAGTTGAATGCGTTGTACAATCAGTGTCTTCAACGACCCATAGCTACACGATTCAGCCAACAATAAATGCCAACGGGAAACTACTTTCTCCACTTTTCATAGTATTAAAGGAGGCAAAAGGTGAATTTGGACCGAGAGTAACGAACGAATTGTTTAAGCCAGATAACGTCATAGTAACAGCATCGAAATCTGGGAAACTTACTTCCGGTGCGTATTATCGTTAAGGGTGCATCAACTTTTTCCAAAATATAGTTATAAATATATAATTTGTTATATGTTTACAGATCATTTTAAAATTTGGATGGAAAAAGTTTTTTTTCCGAATGTTGGAAGTGACAATGTATTACTGATTGATTCCTGGAGTGGACACTGCCCCAAAGTTGTACGTGAAGCCACCCCTCATGATAAAAAAATCATCACAATGATTATCCCAAAAGGTACAACTGGAAAAATTCAACCGCTTGATGTATTTGGATTCAGGATATGGAAAAATTTTGTACGACATTTTTCAGATAGTGTTCTATTAGTGGATGCTGATATAAATTTACATTTGAGGAATAATATAATCAAACTGCAATCTTTGGCCCACAATCAATTGTCATCTCCACGCTATATCAATCTTTTCAAATATTCATGGTTTAAAAGTAATTATATTACGGAAAAACCGGAATATTTCGAAAATCCTGTTGATTTTGGGTTCGGTCAATCAAAAACACACTGTGAAATACCTGGTTGCAATAATATAGCGATTATAAAATGTGCATGGTGCAAAAAATCTTTGTGTTTGAAACATTTTTTTGATGAATATCATTATTGTACAACGTATGAGCCATAATTGCTGGAAATGATAGGTTTTATTATATTTTATTTCGATATATGTACTTATCTAATAAAATCCGATTCTATACTATGAGACGGTTAATGAATTGTTAATGTGTATTGAAGTTTCATTTAAAAAATGTTCGTTAGTAAACAAGATCAACAGCATAGACTTATTCAGACTTCAAAGTTGAATCGTAGTAAATATCAAATGGCTCCCCTCCTCCTTCCCTTGCCCGCCAAGATTGAGGTCAATACGATCATTATACGTTCCTAAAATTATTGAATTCGTAATTTCGATGCAGAGCAACCAAATTGAACGAAATGCAGGGAGAAATTTTGAAATAGCGAATAAAGAGGAAAATCGAGTGGGGGAGATTCACACTTTCAGAGTCTTGTATTGACTTTGATACCTCAGAAAATCTTGATTCGAAATTATTATAATATTTCGAATCAGCAAAAACATGTAAAACAGAAATAAGCCACATACAGTACGAAAATTCAAAAAAGGGGTAGTTTACCCCCTTAAGACTGCTATTTTGCAAAAATGCAAAAACATGTGAACTTTATTTTCATGTTTTCATGGAAATAGAACCCGTTTCATTCCATCATATTCGTTCCTTTTCATTGTGGCGTGAGAAATATAAGAATGTAAGGGTGGTTAACCCCCTGTTTTTTTTTTTTTTTTTCGTGCACAGGGTGAACTTTTCATCACTTCAGATAAGAAACATTTTGGTTTTGGTTTTATCAAAATCTGTTGAGTGCTTGCTGGTGAAACTGCAAAATCACCCCCTGACATGCCTTACTTTCAAGGGTGGTTTCACCCCTTAAAACCGTTTTTCCGCCGATAAAAAAAAATACGTGTCTCTTACTTTCGAATGCTCTTTCACATACAGCAGTTTCAAGAAAATCGGAGGGGGACACCAAAGTGATGTTCCTTGTTAGAAATATGAAGGTGCAGTGTAATCGATCCAAGCGTGGGGCCTTAGAACCTACAACTGTATTTCATTCCGCTGGTCATTAAAACCGCGTATGTTATACGACACAATAATTCAAAAATAACAACAACGATAATGACGCGGTCGTTAACGAAAAATAGAACAAAGTTGTTGCGGAGAAAAGCTCTCGTGTATCTGTCCAGCACAAAATTTCAGGGCCTGTTCGAAACTGGCTTTAAGGGCACACTAGATGTAGGTAAAAACGAGCACGATGATGGCCGATTTAATGAAGACACTTCTCCGGTGTCTTTATACTGCGGGAGCTTTTAATGACTTTTTTTTGTCCGTATCAAGCTCGTCCAAAGCCCCCAGGGGACTTGCGAGGCCCAATTAACGAAAAGAAATATTGGTCGACTCGAAAAACGGTTACAATGATGAAGCGTCGCACTTTGACAAGGTACGAAGCTGCTTGTGGCCTCTTGGAGAAGGTTCCTAAATCATTCGGAACCTCGCTCCAATCAAAAATGAATTCATTTATTATTGAAATCTTCGATCTCAAAGTACTTCGCGGCGAAAGCGAATTTATCAGGGGGAAAATCGTACAGTCTTCGTCGACACTGGAAGGAGAGAAAAGCACCGTTTCCAGAGGGCTTTTTTTCGAGTGGGTTGAATTCAATGAGACTGAATTGCTCGTTATTAAACTTAGTTCGACAGCGATCGTTCCATTTGTATAATGAAAAGAGAAATCATTTTTGCTAAATTTCAATAGATCTGCATGAGATTGAATGCTTCCAAAGATTCGAGGCTGAAAATCGTATGAAAATCAACGAGGATTCGTTGATGAGATTCAAATATGCCGCTGGATTATTGAGACATTTCGGTATTAATGGTCGCGACTTCCAGTTTTCTCTCGTTTCGCAGCATCACACAGCAAAAACGTAAAATCTCTTTTTCGTGGTACACGAAAAAGAATAGAAAAAAAAGTGATCACGCTCATTGGGCATTGCTACGAGAAAACTGCTGCTTAAAAAATGCATAGTTTTCGCCCATACACAAAATTTATGTGCGCGCATACATGCAAGGATTACAGGCGCGCGTTAATGCATTTCGACCATTTAATTATTCCTTCCTTTCCACGGTCGATCGCTCGTGAGCGCCTCTGGCATATTAATCGTATGCTAATCGAATGGCTATGTTAATAGCTCTGGTAAGTTGGCGCCGATTTATTAGAGGTGCAGAGTTCTCCTTTTCTCTGCCTCCTTCTCCCTTTCTCTCGCCGGAATCCAACACACGAACAGCTTCAATTATTACAACCCCGACTCTCTCTCTCTCTCTCTCTCTCGGATCGCAAACCCTACAGGTTCACGAAACACGTTGATACAACCGTTGGAAGGATGAACAAGGACGAGTCAAATTATTTCATCGAAACTTTTATAATGCATACGCCCTTCTGCTGACGCTGAGAATCCTTCGATTCTGTCATCGCCTCCATTCACAACGAAATGAATTATATTTTATGTACGTACTATTAATAAGTTTTTCAATTTCATTCTACCGTAGCAAGATAATTTATATTCGGAAACCAACTAGAATATAATCGTCAATAAATTACTTCGCGATGATTTGTAATGCGGTATTAAAATAATTTCGTGACACGCAAGGCACAGCTTTTTTCAATGCTCGTTGATCAATACCATGCGACTTGGTAGAAGGCAGAATCGATTAAATGAATTTGATAGAATTTTGGTTGACGAAGGGCGGAGGCCCTTCATCAACGGATCGTCCTCCGTTCGAACGAAATTGACTGCAACTAGCATGTGCATGTGAATGATAATACTTACTTTTCAACTCCCGACTACGAGCGCACGGGCAAAGCGGGGAGTCGTGCGTTCAACCACGATCAGCTGATTGCAAATTTTTCATCGAAAGTTTATTCTTTAAAGGAACTGTTTTCCTTGGAAAATGCGATTATCACGACACTGGAGCTTGCAACGTCGGAGTCCAACGGAATGAACGAAAAAATTCGGCAAGGAACGAAATTGAAGAATGACTGAAAGTATTGGAGGGTTTTTTAGATCATTTCGTTGGACTCGAACGCTGGAAACTTGAGCCTCATCAATAATCTGGATATATGGTGTTATAGGAAAATCATAAGTGGAAGAAACTTACAGTTTTTCGGCGAGAACAGGCAAATCTCCTGGCACCTGGGTGAGTCCTCGATGCGAGCATTCGAGTTCTTGTCCGCCGCACTCGCAGGCCCAAGGGCACCTCGTCGAGCCTTCGATATCCTCGATGGTTCCAGAGCTGTCAAAACCATAACTACCGACACCGGTACCATGGGAGGCGCCACCGAGGACGGAAAGCACGAGTAAAAGTCCCCAGGCGCAAACGACCGAACCGCAGCTCACGCCTAGAAGGCGCAGCGACCAAGCGGGTGTCATAGCACGAGCCATACCGATAACTTTTTCGTTAACGCTGCGAACCCGCTCGTTCGAGATTTGTAAAAATTTGGCCAATTTACGTTCGGACTTGGTGGCACCCGTTGACCCGTAAAAATTGGAATTTGACCGCGTCGAAGCGGTCACGGGTATTCGAATATGATGACGATTCGAAATGATTCTTGTGCAAAGGTAGGGTTGAGATAGAACGACTGTTTCAACTGTTGCAAGGTCATCAACCTGGAGTGGATTTGAGATGAGTGAAGTCGGAATAACGGCGGAATCGTTTATCTCAGGCGAGGCTAAAAGCGGCGTCCGGGATTCTTGCGCTGCGAGAGAATTTACTCGGGATTCACCGCAATCTCGCCCGGGATCTTCACTTTCACTGCTGCTGACCGGTTCATCGTGACACTCCTCCAAAACTTCACTTCGTCGATGGCTTTTGACACTTGAATTCGGGCTTTCGAGGATTCCAACGTTATCGTCCCTTTCTCCGTCTTCGCCCGAAGTTCGTTGAAGCCGCACTGGGCAATGAGGTTTAAGAGATTCCGAGCAGCATTGCGCGAGTGTTGCGTGTACGGCGAGCGGCTGTTGGGATTTATACGAATCGTAATGGCTCGCGAGGCTCGTTGTCGTGGCGACGTCTACCGAAGAAATGTCTTTCGAGTCGATGGATCTCGTTGACTTGGAATAAAAGGCGTTTCTACCTGGACGTACCAGCGTGAAGGGCCGCTCTCGGTTCGGGCCCTCACGATCGGCGATGCCGGTGAATTTAACCGCGCGATTAAAGGTCCCTTTCGCTCGAGATTCAATGGCATCTGCTGAACTCGTTGGGGGGCCTTGCTCGGGGCCCCCTTGTGGCCCGTGGGGCCCGTTTGCCTCGCAAACGGTGTCCACCACTAACGGCAAGCCACGTTCCTGCTCATCCCTCACCGCAGACTCCGCTGCCCTTATCTTGATGTTGACGATCTTGTCTCGTTTACGTATACACGGAGGAGATTATCTCGGGCGTACCCCTCTTCACAAGGGTACCGCGAGTAGAGTGCCACGCGTTAATTCGACCAAGAGGAAAAACGAGGAGAGAAACCGCACGATCGCCTCCTCTGCGTACAATTTAATTAGGTCCCTCAGACACCGAAGATATTTTTTTATCTCGAGGCACCCTTGGTGCAACGATCGATCGACGAATCTTTCGATTTTTTTCACTTCGACATATCACTGGACGTTAATTCTTCGATCGCGTCACTCGGCGCACATTGACACCGCGGCGTGGCTCTTCGGATCAGTCCAGTTTTCGGGAAACGATGTTGGCAACAACAGACACATCACCTGAAACCAAAACAACACACGGAGGCCTTAGTGCAGCAGTTTCATCGCGAGTGCAATCGCGGGGGACGCAATGCTGTGCTAACATTTACGAGATTAAAGATTAATTAAAATATATTATTCATCATTTCAAGAAGAAAACCGAGTCTCTGTGCTCGAGTTCTGGTCAACTTTGTAAGGAAACAAAAAATCGGAAAATTATAAAATTATCAGCCGAAATATGGAGTCGTTTACAAACGTCCTGCACACGTTTTTCCCTCCTCTTCCCACTTCTACCTGCTCCAGTATCGAGGCTTTTATAAAAGCTACTATGAACGGTAGTCATTACATCGGTGGGCCATATTCCGCAGATACAGATACATCGACTCGGAAGAAATATGCTTCGGATGCACAATCAGAACCTTGAATGCATTCCGATCACGGTCGGGCCAGAGTTTTCGAAGCATATTGGAATTTTTTCCTTGATACATAGACACGTACATAAACCCTACAGCCGTACCGAGACAAGACATCCTAGACAGCGTTTTTCTCTTCTTTCATCGTCTACTTTTCGTTTCTCCGTGTCGCAGCTTGAGAAACGTGCCCACGAACAAAACCGTGTGTATACCGCTAGAGGGAGCTGCACACAATATTACGCGGCCACACACACGGGACGTTGGCTCTTTGGTGGAGGGAAGAGCGCGTCTCCTTCTATTTTACTGGATGGCGAACAAACCCCTGTATCGCAGTGTGATTATATATATATACAATGGGCGCACACAGACGCACACATAAACTCGCAAACTCAAAAGGAATATTGGGAATTCGGCAGACGCAATTTTTCCTCTACTCGGAAAAATGAAGAAACGAAAAACGTCGATGTTCCCTTTTCCTCTCAATATCCGGCAGGAAAAAGGGGGAAGCGGGAGAGAGTGGAGCAAGTATAAAGGGAGGTTGAGAGACATCAATTTTGTGAGAAAGTCGAGAAAAATCTAGCAAAGAGAATTCTATGAGGCATGCAAGATTAAGAGGTCAAATATGACTTTTTTCGCTACCGAAATGCGTATAAAGATTCACTTCAAATTGGTGTGTTCATATACATCCCTAAACGTCGGATGGCTGCATATCCTCTAAATTCATTCAGCCTTCAATTCATTTCAAACTCATCAAAGAAAGGTGTCGAAAAAACAATTTGGCACGTTTTGTTCCTTACTCCAGTATACAAGATTCAGTTAAGGAAGTTGAGGCATTAGAATGAAAATGATGTCACCGCTTTTAAACCGATTGCATCTTATAAAGTGAAGTGTAAAAAAAAATCAGTTAAATTTTCAGACAGTTTAGGAGCGTCGTTGCTGAGAAAAATCAATAACAATTTGGGCCAAATAACATGTAATCTTATGGAAGTCAAGACACATTCAGTGATATCTCCGTTAAAAATGATGCTGAAAATATGAAATTTTTTGGGCAACATGAGCAAGGCTTGCCGAATAATGTCAATTTTTTTCAGATTTATTAGGAGATTTGCTGAGATTATATTAATAATAATCTGTTTTCCGTGCAGTTTTTTGAGGCTAGGATCATCGCTGTTCGTGTTTTCGACTGAGCTTTCGCCAGTTTTTCGTCTTTTTTTCCCCAACTTTTCTTTAAAGTGTATGCAACATTGCCAAACTGTAAACTTGCCTAACTTTTGAAAGGTACAGGTCATCACTTTTGGGTAAAAAAAATGACTGTACAGCCTCAACTTCCTTAATAAAATTACTCAGTATAAATAATTCGTTATAAAACCAGAAGCTTACAACTCTCCGTTAAGGCGAAACCCGCCGAATGATGGAATTCAACGAAAGGTTCATAACTCGGTGAACCCGTCAGGGAATTTCCTCGAAATTTGGTTCGTTATTTCGTGGGATCCTGAAGACGGGTAGATGCATTATGACCCCGTGAGTGCTAAACGGTGTCGTCTATATAGTGGCACTTTCCTAGGGTAAATGTAACCGTGGAAGGGTGACGCGCGGTCGACGTCCACTCCATTCGTACATCGATGCGCATATGAGCATGCCTGCACACATACGGAAATACCTAAAACTACAAATGCACTTGCAAGCACTGCGGCAGGGCACAGATAGCCGTGTGCGGACCGGAGAACGAAATCTATAAGCCGAAAAGCAGGGAGGCCACAAGTCGGAGAGTTTTAAAGCACGTAGGCAATACTTTGCAATATACTGAGCAGCGGACGAAATGGACCCACGATAATGCCAAACTCGAAAGGCGTTGGGTCGACTTTAGGGGCTGCAACACATATTGCGTGTTGGGAAAAGCTCGTTGTGTATACTTCGGTCCTGCAGACACTCAGAGCCAGCACTATCAGCGCCTCTACGTAGAGCTTTACATTCACATAGTTGTATGCATTATAGAAAGGGCAACTATTCTCATCACTCTGTCCACATATCATGGCAGCCCTGGCAAAGAGAATGGACCGTAAGTGATAAGCCTCTCTGTCTCTCTCTCGCTCACTGTCTCTTTTACTATATCTTACGTTTGCTGTACATATACGTAAAGGACGTTGAGGTTTTGGTATTTCTATATACGTACCTGCAGACTCTCGTTACTCAATAGTTCAATATTAATTTTGCTACTGTACTCTCTGGAACTAGCAACACCAGCACTGCTGCTAACTACTTTAGGCCATACTAATTGAGGTAGAGTAGCTTTGACACTACTTGGAAATTTCTACAGACTGAGCGTTTGAAGCAGAGAGTACGGGCTAGCCACGCTCGAGGATAAAAAAAACTTTTTTATATTTTTTATTTTTATTTTTTATGTTTTTGTATTGTGCATTTGAGAGTTTGGAGAGTACTTCGGGTCAACGACTACCGACGTTTGACTGGCGGCTTTGCGCACCTTTCTGGCCCTTTGTAGCGAGTATGCGAAATCGTTTAATAGTGCACAGAGAGGGGGATTGATTGATTGATTGATTGATAGTTTATTCAAGCCTCGTAAAAGTTTTCGAAGCAGGAATAATGGAAGCTTGGTGCGAGTGAAAACAGACGCGGAGCAGAGCAGGAAGCGTACGAGTTGAAGTTTGAAAGTTTTTACTAAATTTAAACGTCACAGCCGTCGAATGGTCAGTAAGCCAGAAAATTACAGATTTTCTCTTACGTGTAAAAAATGAGTATCCCGCGATATGGAATTACGAGGTTTCTTCAACGTTGGCACGCATGCTTGAATAAAACACGAACAAGATTTTACAGGCGGAATGTAAAGCTGCGCGAAAAACTGGACTCATAGGATCGCTCTCTGTACTTTTGGAATGAGAGGAAAATACGATCGATTCCTGGAGAAAGGAAAGAATTTCTTCGACTTTCCTCGCCTATGTATAACGCTGAATCGGAGAATTTGATAAGAACAGCGGAAAGACAGAAATCGAAAAGCCTCGAAGCGAGGAAAAATGCTAGATATAAGACTCTATCCGTAAAAAAAAGCGGAGAGAACGGGAAATGCGAAAAAAAAACTTCAAAGCGTACCGAGTGACTTTTTCGCAACGAATCTATCGAATTCAATCTAATTTTCTCTCGAAAAATCGAAACGGATACAGATAGATGCATAGTAAATAAATAAAGATGTATAAGAGGACGTGGAAAGGTCGTTGAAAGAGCCCAAGGGAAAAATGTTGTAAAAGTTTACAGATAAAGTTGTATGCGTATATATATATGAGGCCTGTGAAAAAAAAACGATCGAATATCTCTTACGAAAGAAGAACTGGGCCAGAACTTTCTGTTTCTTCGTTTTTTTTTCTCGCCCTCCATGAAACTTTGTCTCTTGTAAGTTTTCGATCTATTGCCACCGCGTGTTGTTTTTTTTTTTTTTTTCCCTCGATATCGCGTACATCCTTTTTGCGTTCGTCGAAAAAGAACGTAAACGAAATTGATTTCGTTATGAATCGTTAAAAGACATGAAAAATAAAAAAAAATTAATTTCTTTTGCGTTTTCATTCGAACTCTTTTTTTATCTGTTCTTCATTCGAAATTTCTCGTGTTGTTAAATGCGGATTCTCGTTTTTCCGAAGCCGTATAATATTCATACACAAATTTAATGGTTTTTGGGAAAGATTTCGAAGTGGAAAACGTATGCGCGGGTACAAATGAGAGAAAGATTCAGGCAGAGAGAGAGAGAGAGAGAGGCAAAGAGAACGTTTACTGGTGTTGAGGCTCTTATTTGTTACGTCTATAAATACACATGTAGAACGGCGCCGAGGTCTCTGGCAATGTGTTTCCTCCGGTTCCGACGCGAGAAGTAATTGCACGCGCATCAGAGGACAATTTAACGCGAATTCACGTGAGCTCCTCGCACTCGTCGTCAAGAAGCCACAAGGGAATCCCACGGGTCGTGCGTTTTGTTGCCCTTCGGTGGGTTTCGTCTCGAGTTTCTCTCGCGGTTCGATGCTCCGACCGTTTGTGAGCGTGTCTTCTTGGCACCGCGCGATTTCGCATTGGATTCTCTATTAACAGAGCGGATAGCAAGAAAGAGAGGGATAATGAAACAGTGCCCCCTGGCGTCATGATCGTCGAACACAGCGTCGCGTATATAGGAGGGTCATAAAATGAGATGTGCGAACCCTCCTCGGATCGGAGCAGCCCTGCAAACTTCCGGTTCAAGGTTGAGCGTGTTATTGGAGGAAAGAAAAAAAGTTGGCATATACGAGAAAGTAACAAAAAATCGTTTCCTCTCACTTTTATTGTGTAATTTTATGAACCGTGTGCTCGTAGCGGAAATGATAAATTGAATTGTTAAAATTCACGCGAATATCGAGTAAAAAGAACAACGACGAAAGAGATCGAAAGACTCGGCAAAAGAGAAACCAAATTATACGATATTATGATGTAACTGATGAACACAATGCATCGAAGTTTATCACGAAAGAGTCGCGGTGAATCATGAAAGTCCATTCGGATCGACCGCTATTCACATCAATCGCAAATGCTGCTGCTATTGATCGTTACCATTTTTTCTCTTCGTTGTGGTAATTCATTGATAGCGATTTATTAACAGGGGAAGCAACGACCCCTGTGTATGTGTATTTCAAAAGATACGAATATCCGGCATGAAGGACGAGCCACTTGGTTCACTTCGCTTCTTCTGAGATTTTCTATATTTATCTCTTTCCGAGGGTCACTCTGTCGAGGGGTGGAGAATAATGGAGGAAAAATACATACATATGAACGTGCACCGCGTTGAACGAAATATGAAAATCAAAGTGACGATTATTTTCCGCATAATGCAAGAATCTTTTTGGAAATCCCTGATAATTTGTATTAACTTTAACAATAAATCGAGCAGAAACCCATGCTCCCGCACCCGCCGTCAACAGTCTGGAATGAGACATTTTTCGTGCGAAAAAACGATTCTATGTCAAATTGTCCCGACTTCTTGGATGTGCTGAAGTCTTAAGCACGAACATATACCGATATTCGCCTCATGTACGACGTTTATAAACGTCGCGATAGCGTCTGTGTGTTCGACATATGGACTATGTAAAAGCCATAGATATTCGCCTCCCGATCTCCGCTTTCTCGTTTCGCTTGGGCGCATTTTTCGATCGATATGCGATCTTCGATTTAACGCAGAGATACTTAAGTGAGAGTAAAGTTATTGAATACGTTCAGATATTCTTACAATTTACGAAGAGAAATCATTGCGGATTTGAAACCCCCTGTCGAATTTATAGTTGCACTGCCTACTGGATCAATTGAATGAATTATTTATTGAGTCATGAATATAATATTTGTTTGGCTCATCGCACCGTGAATCGACGTAGCGAGGCTGAAGACGGACGCTCGTGCAAATTGAAAGGGGGTGAATAACTATATACGAAAGAATGTGGAGCCTCTCGTGAGAAACACCAAAACCGGGATGCGAAAACCGCCAACATTTTTGCACGGGCAGAGTTCATCACGATAAACGGCCAAGCAGGGATTTCACAGGGGAGAAAAAGGTGAAAAAAGGAGGAAAAATGAATGAAAATCTGACGAGTTGCAGTCCTATATTGACCGTAAAAATATTATTCTTCGCTCTCTCATCTCGTGCAGCGGTTGGAGTTAATAATTGGTTGTATATCTGGCACGCATCACGCATACATATACGAGAGCAGGAGAGAAATTGCAGACGGGAATTCGCGCGCGCGAAAAATCTTCGAGCTCAAATTTTCATGGGATTCGGTAGATAAAAATATTTCATGCGAAAACAAATTGAAATTTGTTTTCGTCGGCGACAGTCTCGACACTCCGGTTGACGGGACAGTTACGAGAAACAAGTGTGGACCGTGTCAACAGCCGTGTCTCACGACAAATGATATTAATAATATGTTTTTCCGCGGGCAGCATCCGTCCACGTGTCTGAGTGCGTGGAAGCGCGAACTGAGAGCGTTAAAATAAGGGCCCCGCGGAGTAACGAAATATGTCGCTAGGTGACAGCAAACGAGTCGAGGAAAAACAAACGAAAGCTCTCCAATTGTTTGTTTAAGTAGAAAAGAGCCAGAGGAAAGAAGAGAGGAAGAGACGAGGAAGAAAAAAAACGAGGGAAAGAGACGGACGACCGAAAACGCGATATATTTGGTCCAGAGGCAAGAAAGCACACACACACACACACACACACACACGCAGAGGCGGGTTTAATGGTCCGCGCGGAATGGATTTGTAAGGTTTTCCTTGGCTCGTGGCCTTTTCCACTGTTTCTGGCGTGTGCTTTTTCAATAGAGAGCCAATGATAGACGCGATTAGTCAAAAAAATCCAAGCGCCCAGACGTTTTCTTTGCAAGCTCTTTTCAGCTTCGTGATCGCAACGCAGTGCTGCTCCTCACCGCGAGATTCCCCGTCCCTCCTTTGTTACAATTTTAATTTGAATATCCCCATAGGCTCGTGCCTAAGTGACAGGCGGCCCTTCAGTTCCGGGGAGTGTTAATGTCGCACGAGAGACAAAATATGAAAAAGAGCTCGGTGTGCTGGTGTTTACCACTCGATTTTAAGCGGAAAGATAGATATTGCCGATCAAGCGAGAAAAGCTCGAGGATTCAGGGGCAAATGGAGGGCTGCGAATCACGCGAGAGTGTATTAAAGGGCGTCGACGTGTGTGTATGCGTGGGCGAGTGATGCGAACGCGAGACAAGATCGAGAGGGCTCTCGGAGTTCGGGGCGACGGAGACGAGAACCCTCGCGGCACCGCAGCCAGCACCTCTCGCGCTTTCCCCAGAATCAAGTTCATACATACATTAAAATTTACAAATATACGTATTTCGTACGCTGCTGCGATAGTACAGAGAGGAGGAGCCTCGAAGAGGGCGCGCAAAGGAAGGATCTCAAGTTACCTACAACTCCACCGCCATGGGCAACGCATTACCCTCGTGCTCTCGTCATATCGACGCGCGCCAACACATTCACAGAAACACAAGTACGGGAACGCGTACGTGAAACACGCACGTCGGCTCCCGCTGTCGCTTTCGTCGTTAGAGGCGCGTGCAAACGCTCAACGAGAGAGCAGAGGGAAAAACGGAGGGCATGCAATGCGACAGAGAAAGTTCGTCTATAGCCCCCGGAGTATGGAAAGAGGGAGAGAGAAAAAGAGATACAGATACGGGAATATTAGGTTTCCCAATGCGGTTTTCAACCACCCACTCGATCGTCTGATCGTCCGACCTTACCCCGGGGAAATCACACTAGATACGTGTGCGTCGCTCTTTCCCATCTGTAGCAGCGCTTTCGGCCTCGCGTCCATGTAATTTCAACTGTTCTTTTTCTCACTTTGTTATTTCTCTCTTCGTCTCCTTCCTCGTCAGACCGCGTGCTCGAAAAACTTATTTGGTTTCTCTCTTCATCGACTTAGTTTTTTACACTTTGTCCTCACAGCTCTCAGAGTGTCCATTGCCCCCCCCCCCCCCCCCCCACATTTTATCCCTCCCGCCGCCACTTTCTTCGTGGACGAAGAATCTTATTTTCCTCGATCCCTCTCGTTCCTTCAAGGCGTCACGTGACTTATTCTCCCACGAATTTCTCTTTTCTTTTATCCCCATATACGATTATTTCCACTTTCGTATACGCGGTGCGTTCCTCCTTTCGCAATTTCTAGTACATTTCGTTCTCAATCTCTTTCCTCTGGCTCATTGCTGCGGGGTTGGTATAATCACCGAGAATGCGGTTCGAGGCACGAACGCTGTGCAGCCGGATAGACTTCGGGACGCGCGCACGGGGACTCGATCGAGTGAGACGAGATTGATCTGGTGGGGATTTCGCCTTGATACAAGAGGGTGTTCGAGGCGATGAGAAAATCGCGAGGGACGGGGAGGGCATGCGTGCGTAAAACCGTGAGAAAAGGTGAACGTGCGGCCGTGTGTGGCAAAAATAACAAAAGCTGTTCGCGGATAAATGGATACTCCGGCGAAAGTATACCGAGTTTATCGAACGTGGTGAGGGAAAAACTTATGCGGAGTGACCGAAAAGTCACGCGCGCGACGACAGAGAAAGCTCTTCGTACATCACTCTTCCCGTTTTACGGTTCAATGAATATCGATTGATAAGTAAGAACATTTGCTGAGCTTCCCATCGGCGAAATGTACACTGAGAAAGCCGCGCCCAAAAACTGGCCGAGCGCAATGCCAGCGAGGACGACGCATGACGCATCTTCATTGATAAGACGTTCAACGAAACCGCGAGGACGCACGAAAAAATTAAGCCGCGACCAAGGCTGTTGAGAGATTCGTCACCTATGAGGAATCGCAAGGCTCATTTACGTCAGAGAGGAAACGCCATGGAAACAATCCCTTCGGGTGAAAAAGCGTAAATTCTCGGACAAAAATCCAATTCGATTTGACGTTTCGTGTGCCATTGGTCTACATCGATATTCGCGTGAACGAAAAACGTAAAAATACTGTGCCTTCACAGACAACTCGTCGGTCCGATTTTCCCACTGTACGATATACGCAAAACCACAAATCCTCGAACGTCGCTGTAATGTGCCAATGAATATACGATCGGAAAGAGATCAAAGAGAACATATTTGTGACCGCGGCGACCGAGAGCAAAAGGAAGAGAGGAGGAGGAGGGATTCGGTCATCATATACATCCAAATAAGCCAATATTTTTTCCACCCCTCCCAGGCCATCAAAAGCTGCAAAACGTCCGTTACAATATCAGCGTTTGACGAAAATCAATTTGGTCTCTCTTTCTTCGTCTTTCATGTTCCAACCTCGTTCGGTAGAGCGAGATTATAGCACAAAGTTTCTCGTACGTTCGTCCCTCTGGGAAATTGAGTAGCGCGAGAAAAGCTCGGAATATAATGTCATTATGACGTTTTTTCCTGCTACCCAAGATGCGAGAACCGATTTCTTCTCTCGTTTCTTTTTTCCGCTCTGACGTTTCTCCTCCTTTAATGCTTTCATGAAATCATGGCTATATACACGCACAGAAGAAAGCGAATGGGTATAAGCTTATTATTGGAATCCATCATACCGCGATGGTGGGTCGTCGGTTGATGCGGTGAATCATGAAGGGAATCTCCAGTCGATCGCGCAGGTTGACCCGGGCTAAGCATCTCTTTGAAGCACCGAAATTCGGGCGGTCGAGTGCGGGGAAAATTGAAACTAAACAGGATAAACGCGCCCCTACTTTTCATAATTGTTAAAGTTTAATCTTTCGAGGAATCCGTAGGTTAACTCGCCATATATTCTGCCTTATCGTTTGATCTTCGTGTGAGATATGAAACTATACACCGTTCGCGATTAAACGCGGGGACTCTCGAATGCTCAGGTTTCTCAAAAATACCAAATTCGCTCCAAAATCGGATATAATGACGAAAATATTTCATCCTAAGACAGCTTCAATTCTCGATGAATATCCCAGTCGAAATTTCCGAGCGTTCGAGGCCCGTTGCGACGACTAGAATAAAATACTCGAAAGTTTGCTTCCAATTTGCAACAGTCAAATAGTGGATTAGATCGATCGTGACTTATTCGAGAGAAAGAAAGCATTTAATCATGACGAGGATCGTTTTTATCGGAGAAACTCTGAGCGTGGCGGCCACTTTGATCCAACCGTTATCGCGTCACGATCACGTTTCGATAGGGAAGACCGCACACGAAGTCTCTGCGAGGCTTAAGTGTAATATCACGTACGGCAATCAGAACCCCATTGCTTATTCTTCAGTGATTAGCTGTCTTTGTGTGTCGATGCATGATAAAAATAAATACACGACTCTCACTCTATTATTATTGGTATTCATTTTATTTACTAGAGCAAAAAAAACTTGGAGATTTTTCCCCACTATCCATTGAAACGTGGATTCGAGTTTTTCTATCTAACAGAGTTACTTCTGAATTTCGATTATTCATTCGTAAACCAGTCACGTATAACAAGAACAGAGAATTGCGCGCGTTTCGCGGTTCCTTTCAACTTTTATCATCCTCAAAAATCTCTCACACGAGTACGACTCCCTGAGACGCGCTCGATGCTCTTCTTACAAAAAGAAAATCAGAAGCGCATCATTCCTTTAAAAACATTTTATTTATCATTAGTTTGGCTATTGTGCACACAAAAATGTCTGAGGATGGCCGCAAAGGAGCGCCGAAGATATTTCAACTACGGTAACTCTATATATTGCGAGGACTCTCTGAAACTCGCTCGACCAACTTTGCTAGATTACTCGCTGCTTTCTCGCTCCTCTCCTTCTTTCTCCGGGTATAATCTACGGGCTATTAAATCTCCGAAGGGGCAAAAAGTTTTTCCGAATTCTATTTGTCTTTCGGAAGTCCACCCATGCCGGCCCCCTCTCCCCGTTGGAGCTGGTGCATCCTCCGCCAAGTCTAGCCACTTCCGGTTTCATGTCAAATCCAAAACTATATCTATGTGTGCGCAGACGAGTCTCGCGGTTCGTTTACTCCATATAATTATACATGTACCAAGTTCGAGTCGAGCTCTCGGAGTTTTCCGGCATCCGAGCCCACTAATAGGTCTAGACTCATCCCTTTCCTCGCTTTTCTCGTATTGACTAAGAATTCCAAAATATCGTCGTCTCTTGTTCCCTACGAAAATGAACCCTGCTAATGAAAAAATTGATGAGCTGCCGAGTTCCTTACTGTCAAATGGGCATGGACTTGATGTAATAGCCAGGGTCGCCTGAGCTGCCACAGTATTGCCAGAAAAAGAAAAAATCATTTTAGTAAAACTGAAATAATCGTTCCGAGGGTCGTTAATAAGTTAATGAGGATTGGAGAGCAAACACTCGCGGTGTTTTGGCGTATAAAAACCTGGGAGTTATTGACTACAAATTAATTTTGTATGGACTTATTGCATTTTCATGATAACAATTTTATTTAATATTGAGATAAAGCTTTTTCTCGTTTAAAATATGTACGTATATACCTTCTCGTTGAGACAGCGCATCAGGCTTTTTTCTCGGTTCGTGTTCCATATACAGTTCGGGAGTCATGTATTTTTCGCGTCATTCGCAGACACACGGTGTATACATATATGTATACGTATGCACAAGATGACCTTCAAACCATTAATCTTTCCTAATGTACCGAACACAACGCCGCGCGTTCCGAACATATCACATTTCAGCCTTACTTCGTCTCAAGAAAATGCTACCGTCGAAGAAACGGTGGCAACAAAAAATTCCGACGGGAAAAGTTAAGGTCAGGATTCACGATTTTTTCTCTCTTTTTTCTCGTTACTCACTTATTGCGAAACCGAATATAAATGATTGAACAAAGAGAGGACGCTATCCGACTTTGTCCCCGAGGTGATGATAAATCTACGAAACTTTGCAGTCCTTCACAATAATCGTTTTTTTTCCAATAGTCAGAATTGCGAGGTTTTTACTTTCCTCGATGTTCTCGTACAAATTTTTTGTGACGGGATTGAAGGGGGAATATCAGCAGTGTGACAGGCTGAAAATGAGGTATATTTTTTGGGATTTAAAAAAAAAACGGCTCGATCAAGTTATCTGAAATCGTGTGTATTAATTATTGAAAGGGAATTTTTTTTTCAATTTTTAATACATTTTATCAAGCAGAGAAGCGGCCGCAAAATGGCGTCTCAAAAAAAGACTCCTCGACGGTTGACAGCGTAAGTGGCACAGCAAGGATTTGAAATAAGAAATTCAAAATAATGATTAAATTATAATATTATAGCTATCGCATCATCGTAGGAAATTTGAAAACTTTGATTAGAAAAAAATGATAGCTATTTTAAAAAAATCGAATTTTACATAAAAATTTTGCAGTAAATTGTTAATATAAAAAAGTGAACAATAAAAAAAAAATGTACGATGCGACGATAGCGACAAGTTTTCTGAAGAGAGTCCTTTTTGAGTGAAGTCGATTGGACAAAACTGGATAGAGTTGTGATCTCAACCGGCAGGTCAAAAAATACGGTTTCAATAAAAACGTGTTTAAAGTTTTGAGAGGATAAAATTGAATGATGTAACTTGAATATTAATATAAAACAACTTCTTACCATTTAGTCTGCTATCCCTGGACCATACAGAAGCTCTTTTGCGGCCAAGCTTTTCTTTGCACACCGATATCACCCCTTAATAATATTTATCTCATTTCGCCGGTAATTTTGGCGTTGGTCGTACTCCGAACGATGGTCCTCGAGTCGCAAACACAGAAAGCTGTGTCATTCAAGCACAATTGTGGTTTGGCAATCAATTTGGAGTGATAATCTCAGAGGCCAGAATAAAGTAAAGAAAGATAAGAAACGAATAGAGAAAACAAACGAGCCACCCAATCCGAAAGAGTTTTCTCTCCAGTCCACTTTTCCCTCAGTTCCAACCTTCACGGTTTTTACATTATGAAGCTCTAAAGATGTGAGACAAGACGAGATCCAGGTGCACGCCACACATTCACATACAAACATGTAGAAGGTGACGAAAAACAAAAAGTAGTAAACCGAGATACGAGGGGAAACGTGAATCAATATTGAGAGTTACGTCGTTTTATCCGTCGAAAGTTTATATACGTGCATCGTTTCATACATAGAAGAGTATGTAGAGATATTTATGTACTTTTTGTAAGAGTGATATGTGGTATGTACTCGTTTGGTGGTATATACCCGCGTACACAAATATATATGTATATATGACGAGCGAGGGGGACGTGAAAGAAGAGAAGACGAACGAGTGAACGTCAGGACGAATCCTGCGGCATTCTTATAAGGGAAGCGCCCGTTCCCACTGAGGTTTTCCAACAGAGTTACACGAGCGATGGCACGAGCTACGTCCCTGTATATCTGTACCTCTCTCTCTCCGTCTCCTTTTCTTTCTATATCCTGACGCGTCTTGCACGCGCGAGGTTTTCTCCTCTTGCGCGAAAGAGCAAAGAGGCTTTCCGCGAGCTTTCTCGTAGCGACGTATATACCTTAATTCCATTCTGACGTCTCGTTCGCGCACCCATTTCACTTCTTTAGGCGATTATGTATGTACATAGGTATAGGAGGAGAGAGAGGGAGAGAGAGAGAGAGAGAGAGAGAGAGAGAGAGAGAGAGAGAGAGAGAGAGAGGTAAGAATGGTGCAGACTGTACTCCGCTTCACATCCTTCTTTTCCTTTCATACAAACTCGAATCGTTTGTCTTCGGAATTACACAAAAGTTTCCATCGCACGCTTCTTTTTTCACTCTTTCTATCATTTTTTCTTCCCTCCCCGCGAGCGAGCCCCCTCCGCCACTTATTCCTTATCTCATCCACCATGTTTTTTACGATTTTCAGGCGCAAGATTGAGATCTACAAGGAAATTGGCCGGAAACGTTGGACATTTATATCTCGTGGGCGAATCGCGGCTCGTTGTCGATTCCGCCAATCCCCAAGATTGATTGATCGTCCGATTTTCATTCGACCGCGGCAAAGAATCGAAGTTTATCACATTATTTCGTAAGGAAATGATCACAAAAGGGGATATCGAAATTCCAGTATTTTTAGCTCATTCTCGTCTCACCTATACCGCTCCATAAAATCATCCTTGCATCGTGCTCTCCGGTAAAGCACGCGACTGCGACATTGTATTAAATATTGATAGTACGAAAGGCTGTTGCTCATACGCCGATAAAAGCCGCGCTCACTTTTTGCGGTACACTTTACAGCCATATATGCGAGTGTCACTATCTCGCGATTACGATTGCGGACGAGCTTGCATTCTGTGCGCAGTAATTTATATACGCGCGAGCTTAGCAGGGCGAGAGGAGCGAGGTTTATCTCGCCCGGGAGGACTTGTCCATACTATTTTGCGAACGCGGAGAAAGAGACGATAGTCAGATGCAGTTCGTATCTTTAATTTTATCTTCTCGTGAATAACAGTTCTCGAAAATGTCTTTACGAGATTATACAAGGACATGTTTTCATATATTCGCATATAGAAGCGCGCGCGCGCGCGCGAGTGCGATACGCTCGATAATAAATTCCATGCGCAATCAGCGGATCGTGCTAAGGGCCATTACTACATGAATACTTTCATAATTACAAATCGCTTTGGAGAATATGCACAGAGACGTCATTTATATATTTAATCGAGCCTAAAATGCACAGGGAACGCATCAAAGGATGAGCAGCAATTTATAAAATCATAAATTCGAGGCAGAAATTAGTGCGATGATCCGGGAAATAAAAAAATTCTCCGAACTCGTCGGATTGAAATACGAATCAATAGTGATAACTTTATGTAAAATTCAACTTAATCAGATTCCAGCAAAGTGAATGTACGTTTTCCGAGTATGCTCATTCAACGAGAGTAGAATATTTAAAAATTGATTAACGAAATCAAATTTTCCGCACAACATCAATAGCTGCATTTTTTTCTGTCTGGGTGCCTTTATTTCAACGTAAAAGTGAGTATTTCATATGTTATTAATCACGGGATTGAGGTCCCGTAGGTCGAGAATCGTGTTACGTTTCTCGTTATCGATAATCCGCAGGCTATACATTCGCAAGGGCTGAGACACTCGGCGGAGGTTCGAATAGTTATCAGAGCTCTGACTATCCGAGAACAAAAGCGAAGAAATAAATAAACGCTCTCTCGAATTCACATTGCCGAATCGATAACTCGAGCGGACGGATTTTCAGATAAATTATGTCTCTCTTTTTCACTTTTTCTTTCTCCGTCTCTTATCGTTTTTCGCTCTATATCATTTGATCTTTCGCGACACATAAAACCGTATGACCAAGCGTGACACACTGGCCACCAGGGAAGAATCCTTATCGCTTCTTCTCCGCCTGTTATTTCTCCCTTTCGATTCGTGTCCCAAAGTGCAATACTTTTTCGCAAGGGATTTTTACTTCCGTTCCTTAGTCCAGTGAAAAATTGCTACGGATCCGAAAGTAGGACCGGCGACTTACACGATACAATAATATTGACGTACACACCGAAGGTTGAGAGGCGCGTGTGTTATCGATTGCCGTTGACAGAGAGAAATACTACGTTTCCGCTCGAGTCGCGAACTTTCATTGCACAAAATCATGTTTTATCCAAAAGTAACGCACTCAGAATACGAAAAATTCAAAGTACCAAAGCTCTTTACAATAAAATCGTGATACCGCGATATTATGGTATTTAAGGTAGTTCGTGGACGAAACAATTTTCTTAAGAAAGTCATTATAAATTCACGCAGAGCTTAAATGGATAGTAGACTGACACGCGTATCAAATTTTAAGGGGTTCCTCTTATTGGTTATTGACATAAACGTGTTTAAATATGAAGAAAAATATAACAATAACGTACATATAATGAAGGTTTGGGAAAAAATTCGAGACAATTGTCTTACTAGTAATAAAGATAGATTATACTTGGCTTGGGTCACTTCTGTCATAGCCTTCTGTCTTTTTATTAATAACGAAGGTATCTTCGACAGGGACGAATGAAATTTGGGGTTCAGCCAGTGATGGATCCCCGATTAATCAATGGCTTGTAATTTCATTCGCCACACGAGATAAGTTGAAAAAATGTATCTACAATTTCGAATTAATAATTCTGACATTAATTCAAAGTGATTACATCTTCAATTAGGAAGTAAGAAATCAATCCAATTTAGGCCCCCGCATAAAATACGATCCCTCGGGCCTGATCTACCTTAAATCAAACTTGCGACCGAAATATCAAGGAAATTCATGTTTTTTTTTTTCGCCGAATAAGTGTACGGACCAGTGGAACGAGCTTGCGATCCTACAGAAGAGCGAATCTAGTTTCATAGAACGACACACACACACACACACACACACACACACATACACACACAAAAGAGAAGAATAGAGCGAAGCTAAACAAACAATTCGACATCGTAAAGTAGAAAGAGTTACGCCATTTTGTGTAGCTGTGCGCAAGATATGTTTGTAAAGTACATAGGTAATGGTACACTAACGTAAACAGTAAAAAGGCACAGCGCTTGAAGCACAGAAGTCTTTTTGCTCGTAAGAGTAAAGGGAGAAGCAGCACGAGTTCATCCTCACGCGTGGCCGAGTTTTTCGCGTTCCATTCGCCAAATGTGTATATATCCATGCGCATATACATCTGCAGAAAGAAGGATATACATTTAAAGTACATACTGCAGCGTGGGGCTCTTGCGTATACGTAAAAGTGAAGATTCTTGGTTTTTACGTATATTCGTGAGCGAGTTTATGTTCATGCGGTGGGCGCGCGGGTGTATTACAAAAACGTGCACAATATTCGCCAAGAAAAAAATGAAAAGGATTCGCGGGGTAGAGAGCAAAGGGAATCCACGTATATATATATATACATTTATAAACCCTATGTTTTGTTTTGTTTTATGAAAATATACGTACGCGATCCCCTGCTAGGCAAGCGGTAGGGACATCCGCGCGACTGGGGACTTTAACGTACGAAACGCCTAAACGTTAAGTCGTTTTGTCGGTAAACCTGCTCGCGGGATACACATTTCCGTGCATTCATAGGTGTACTGTGTGAAAAAATTTGTATTTACGTTGGTAGAGATAGCGATAAAAAGGCTCTGAGAAAAAGGGAGAAGGAAATAGAAAGGTGGAAAGGAAGAAGAGAAAGAATAGAAGAACAAGAAGGTTTGATTCCTTATTCCGGACATGGAGTTCGGAGACCGGAATAGCACGGATCAGCTCCAGATCCGCAGCATACGGAGAGACAAAAAGAGGGATAGAGAAAGCAACGAGATTCACCAGGAGCCAGAAAGACCCAGCTGCCCTAGAATTTCAAGTCGTCGTCGTCGTGGATGCTGCCTTCGAAGCTTCTGGCGCTGCTGATAATGCTACATTACTATGTAATGCTATAGATATAAAGCCTGTCCCAAATCCTTGGCAGCAGAGAACGGGAGAGAAGAGATAGAAAAGTGCCGAAAAGCGTTGAGCAGAGCACGAACACTCGAAGGCGGGGAGGTCTCCTGAATGATGATAAACTTACGGAGAGTGCAGATTTTTCGGAAGCTCTGACCTCTTTCGTTTCGGATCAGCGGCGATCCCCAACAAACGAGTATATCACGGATGCAGTAAACGTCATTTCCGCGATCAACAAAAGGACAAGACTCCAACTCCTTGTAAACATTGATGTTAGATTTGGAGGAGTGGAAGAGTAATCAGCGCACGAGATTGCAAGCCAGCATGAACTTGCGGCTACAAAACTGAGAAGAAAAATTTTGTCGCATTATAAGGAGCACGAATATCGTTTATTTTACCGCAAGCAAAACATTTTTTATCAGATTTTCGCGATTATCTCAACATGTTTCGAGTAAATTAGAAACAGCACTGGTGGCCAATTAGAAAAATAAGTACGCACTTGAAGATCATGACCTTGTGATATGTGACGGCACATTTTCTAACGAGATTTATACCGTCTGCGCGCAGCGATTCTACTCTCGTCCATACATCCATTATACACACACGCGAGTGCAAGGAGAAAGACGGAGGGAGAAAGAGGGACGAAGGAACAAACTTGTGTACGACTATAATGTTAAATATATGCTCACACACGAATAGACGTACCGTAATCCCGTGCGGCACGTAACATTAACGCTTTCCCGGTAATGGGCGCAGTGATTCGCGGTGTAATTACTTCACCGCGGAACGACCCACCGGCGCACCAGCGACTACTCAACAACGGCCCGCAATTTTCCCGGTTCACTCGTCATTCACCCTTCGCGGGGATTCAATTCTTACCAAATTATAAGGCGACGTAAAAGAAATTAAATGGCTGGGGAATGGAAAGCGGAATTGAGACAAAACTCCCCAAAAGAGTTGGCACGCACCTTCGATTATCAGAGTTTAAGAATAAACGCAGTTGGATTTACTTGAAAGAACTTGACGAATTCGTTTCTTAAATTGACCCAAAATTATGGCCTGTGAGCAAAAGCTGATGACGCTGAAGTTTGCACCGTTGGAGCCCAACGATGTATGATCTAAAAAACCCTCCAATAATTTCAGTAATTCTCTAATTTCGTTATCTGCCGAATTAGCAATTCGTAGATTTTCAACCTGTATCGATATTTGCTGAAATATAAAAAATTGGTGAGTTACAAATGTTTTTTTTTTTTTCGTTCATTCCGTTGTATACTCGAACGTTGCAAACTTCAGCGTCGTTAAGGCTGAGGCACGGGAAAGACGGCCGAACGACCAGCTGGCAGCAGAAAAAATAATTATACCGCGCTCCCGCTCGTTTCACCTCGCCACAAATTCTTCCCAAAAAACGAGGGAAGAACGAATCCGCCTAGACCACGAAACTACCGGAAGTGTGTGTGCTGGAAAAGCCAATTTTAAAAACAGGAAAATTCGAGTATACTTCTCACGATGTAAACGTCAACGAGCCAAGTAACGAACAAACAACGAAAAAATGTAGGAATTTTCTGTATATTTTGTTCACCCTTCCAAAAACAGTGAAAGCAAAATGGCGTGTGTATGACTGACACGTAACTATTTTTTTTATTACCATTTCGCCAGAATGCACGAACCCAGTATAAACAGAGAGTCTAGAAAACGAACGGACAGGTGAAATCGGACAGAAATAACCTGAATGAATCTCCGGGGAGATGTGCACCGTGCATTTTATCGGGTTTGCTCCTCTCTGCACACACGCATGTATATACGAACGAGCCTCTGCACAGATCAAACCTGAGCGCATATAAAGCGAGCATATTTTCCAAGTTCACGCATTCCCCTCGGCCATTTGAACCTTACAAATCCGTCAGGATGGTCTGTCAGTTTCACCGTTGCGGTACAAAAGTGGATACGCGCGGTTTTCACAGGCCCGCGATAAAAAGGAAAGTTACATGCTTTTCTGTTATTAAAAGAGAACAAAACGCGAGACTCTGTTCTTCCTCGTCCTATCAAGCACGTTCGAGAAAACTGTGCGTCAACTTTTTGGTCGCTCCCGCTCCCGCATTCACACACTTATAGATCACTTCAAGATGGATATTCTGCGCTGTGTCTTTCGTGCTCTTCGCGTGTATAGAGCTTTCCAAGTAATTTCCTCTGCTTTCACTTGTACCTCGGATACATTTCAATTCGTACAGACACCGATGTATATCCGCGTGTAGCGAGTGTAAGAAGGTTCAATGAAAAAGGGCAAAACGCGGTTCCGCACCACTTGCAAGGGCGAAGCGAAGAGGAAGGTAGAGGAGAGATAAATTGAGAAAGGGCGACCACCGAACGTGGGTGAAGCCTGCACGAATGTCCATTTCACTCGGAATTTTCCTCTCATTCGCTCTCTCCGTCCATACACGTTTACGATAGGGCTTAACAGTTTCATAAATTGAAATATATACGGCCTGGTTCACCGCGCGATCATGTCGGCGAAATGATCTCTATAGATATACTTATACGCTCCGAAAATTGGAGCTTTCTATCCCTCGCGCTTTCCTGACGTATGTATTAATATATGCACGCACACATAGGACACCGACACGCACACGCTTAAGGGAGTATATAAAGGACCCTTGCGAGGGACGACATTTGTCAGGTGGCATGAATTATTCAATTCCATAAAGTTCCTCCACCCTATCACGTTTTCTCAAGAACCTTTGCTTCTCCTTTCCTGCCCTTTTTATGGCACGCCCACTCTTTTATTTTTGCCCTCCCCTTCGCTCCCCTCCTTCGATCGCTCTTTCCTAAAAGAAATTAATCCCTTTTTCCTCATTCCTCTTTTATCATTGACATTCCAATGTTTTCTGTCGCACGCTCAATTGTTCGGAGCGCATTTTTCAGGAGCTTTTATCCTCCGGCCTGTTTCAATTATTAGTCGATTAACGCCTCTTTTGTCTTCGACGGAAATAACGTGAAAAAAGGGTTCGGGAAGAAAAGACGCAGGGGCAGGCGGCAAATCATTTTCATTCTACACCGAACACTCCCCGGTGCATTATGAATACTCCAATTTCGTGGGTTAATTCAACCACGTTCTCGCTCTTTTTTATTATACTTACTCTTTCTGTCTCTACATCGTTTTCAGCAAGGTGAAGCTTTTCCGGTTATCAAATTTCGATCTCAACACACTTTCGTCCCCCATAAACCAATGCCGATTTTTCTGATGTACCTTAAAAACATTAAAGACCCACTGTTTTATGGAATTATTCATAAATTTGCTTCGCTTCTTTTGCTCTGTGCCCCCCTCCCACAGGAGTCATAATCTTTTCGACGAGAGCTCCCTTACTGTGCAAAGTGACAAAATAACGGCGCTGAAGTTTCCAACGTTGGAGTCCAACGAAATGAACGAAAAAAGCGTTTGTAATTCACCAATTTTTTATTTCACGAATCGTTGGTGCAGCTTGAAAAACTACGAATCGCAAATTTGGCAGGGAACAAAATAAGAAAATTACTGGAATTATTGGAGAATTTTTTTCGATCATTTCGTTGGACTCCAACGTTGGAAACTTCAGCGTCGTACAAAATACACTTTCGCACATCCCATGAATCCTATCCGAGTTTCGTCTTCACATATGGAATTTCAAAAATTTAACGATAAGCACAGCCCCGAGATCGAAGATCTTGTTTGCACACTGTAATCAGAGATACTATACAGCATATGCACTTCAATGGGTAAACAGATGCGAGATATGAGTTCGTAGTAAAGTATGCACGTGAACGCAAGTATTGAATTCTTATTATTAGCTTCGTATAGAGATCAAAGTGTGAGTATTTTATGTACTTTTTTTCAACTGCAGTAAAGAGTATGTGCACACACAAAAGTACTTAATGTGCGCGCGACAACGTGCGCCGAAAGTAGTGATAGCGCCGGAAATTTTGCTCCAATTCTGGACGGAAAATCCTGCGAAGCCCCGACGAGTTTATTCGAATAAACTTTTGGGTGGGGATGAAATGTTAGAATTACTGAAATTTCGAACAGCTAAAATCTCGAGTTTATAAACTTCGAATGATAATATGGAGAGAGATCGATTCGACTAGAGCTTTGGATGTCGAAAATAAAGAAAGTAAAAACTTCAGGCTTCGAAGACATGGAAAATAGAATGTAACAATCGCCCATAGAGCGATGACAAAATATCGATTTTCCGAAAATTCGACCATCACTCTTTCGATGCATAAATTTTACTACAGTCATCAATACTGCGAATATTCAGAATTTCGAAAATATAATTACGAGAGACCAAATATTACTGAAGTTGAAATACCGAAACACTAAAAAGTCGAACGGTCAAAATAAATAAATGCAGCCGAGCTCAAAATACACACGCGTTTCACTCAGACTGGCGATCTCCAATTTCAAATATCGCCATTTTGACTTTCGCCTATAAAACGACTACTCTTCATTTTGAATTTGAAAATACGAACCTTTGACATTCGTGTGGTCTGTTAAAATCGAAGTCGAAATGAAAACTATCGAGATATATATTTTCGAGTAAATACGAATTCAAAGAAGGAATATTCGAGGTTAAATACGTAATCTGTTGAACAGTCGATCGGAAATAAGAAATATGATATTACAACTTTTAAAATTTTGAAATATCGACCGTTCTACAATTTACTTACTCGACATAGCGACTACCCGATTTTTATAGAAGAAACATGAGATCATCGTGGTACGTCCGAATGTAACAAAAATTGATTAATGATCAGAGAGAGAGAGAGAGAGAAGAAAGCCAGTGAATGTGTGATGTATTGAAAACGTTAATTGAATCTCGTCAGATATAATTGCTCGTCAAAAGTCGTCCAATAAAATGGCATTCGATTAATTCCAACGTCCCCAGTAATGGGCAAAACTCACAGAATGGTAAATTCAGCATCTGGAAAATGGAGCTCAAGTTGACAATCGTCCAATAGAGCGATGAAACATTTTTACGATTTCCTCGACGTGAAATTTGAAGAAAAGCTAGACCGTTACATGAATCGAGGAGTAAAAAGTAGTTTAGTTCAAAGAATCGAGTTTGTCCACGCTTGTGTTGCGGATGCTGTCCAAGCTGCATGGATCTCTGGAGTTTTTATGGGTGTAAATATATTCGGTGAACGTGTCAGTGGCACGTGACACCTCATCGTTGCCAGGGAGCATGAAGAGCAAAAGAGGAGAAAGCCTGTGTAATACACGTCAATGCGGTGTGCCGCCTGTCTGAAAATTTCTCATCAATACACCGTTTTCGATTTTCTCCCCCTCAATTTTTTCCTCCTCGTCGCCTCTCGCATCTCATCCCATTTATAGTCTGCTTCCACCCTCGGAAAATTCGGGAAAAAGATTCCGAATGAAATTCCACGATTGACATTACAGACCCGACCAATCGAGACTCATTACGAGCTTGATATTCTGTCCTATCGATAAACCACGAAATAACTCTTCGAACAAAACCCAAATTATATCGGAGTCATCGGACTTTATGACCATATTTTATATGCAAACTACGAGTCTCGTTTATTAATAATGTTGAATTTATGCTATCTTAATATTCTATCACGTCAGGGGTAAAAGAAATTCCAGTATTTTTGAACGAACCAAGAAGAGTCAAACCATTTCAACATTGAATATTTTTATTTTCACTCTTTCTGTAGTATTTTTGTGTCTGTACGATAGCACTGCATATCAGAATCGCTATTCAAAATTGAAAAATTCGATTCATCGCCCAGATTGGTTTCATCGTACAAACGCGCCTGAAGCACACTCACAAAATTTTGACATGAAATCCATTATCAAGGATGCAAAAACCTATTTTTCCTCTGTCATTTACAATTCCAAAAAGTCTCACGATCGAAACTAGAGATCTTAAGCTCGATATTTAATCACTCAAAATACTTTCGACGAAAGTTATTCTCCGGTCAGAAGCTTCGACTGAAATGACGCCGAAGTTTGCAAAGTTAGAGTCCAACGAATCGATGTAAAAAACCCTCCGCAATAATTCCACTAATTCTCCAATTTCGTTTCTCGTCGAATTCCCAATTCGTATTTTTTCAACGTAAAATGAAAAACAGGTGAATTACAAATGTTTTTTCTCTCATTTCGTTGGACTCCAAAGTCAAGCTTCAGCGTCGTCCATCATGAAATAGACGACGCAATTTTTTACGTAACGAAGTATCAATGCAGATTGAAAAGCTACGAATTGCGAATTCGACAAGAAATGAAATTGGACAATTACTCGAATTATTATTGGAGGTTTTTTTTAAATCGTTTCGTTGGATTCCAACGTTGCAAGCTTCAGCGTCATTGAAATAGCTCTTACCATAAATAAACTCCAACTCTCCTGAATGAAAGAAAAACGAATTTAAAAAGGCACACTAATGCCGCGCTACTGTGAGAGTGATACCAGGGAAAGAGAAAGAGCGAGAAAAATATGAGATGAGACTAATGTCGCGACAGTCCATCGTTATCCGGAGCATTAAACTTTTCAAGTGCTCAAACAATCTCGAAAATCACTTCGCCCCACGCACCCATACTCACACATCGCACGTATGCAGCGAGTGATGGGAAAGGAAAAGCCACATAACCTAAAACCCTAAAAGTTAAATCAGACATTAATTACGCCCATTGGTTTGGTACGTTGCCACAGACAAAAGTAAAATAATAAAATCCATCGGATCCATGTGTCGTGCAGTTACGCACAGAGACAACGAGAGAGCCGAGTTCTATCGAGCGCGCCTAGAGCTCACATCCTCATTTAAATGAAATAAATCTTGTTACGAATAATTTTCGTGTGCGTCGACGCAACCACGCGCACTGGTCAAAACGGTAAAAAGAGAGATGTCTCTCAATATTCTCAACTATTTGTTTTTAAGTGTATGCTCGAGAGTGCGCGTTCATGTGTGTCTACTGGCAGCGCACGGTGACGTTAAATAAGTCTACCATTGGCCCGAAATAACGTGGGCAAAGAGAGACGGCGAGAGAAAAAGAGGAGTAAATATGAGAGGAAAAAGAATTGGAGGCATCCTTCATTGAGTACGCGTTGGATAAAAAGCCTCACCATGGCATACGTGTGTATACATAAATCCATGTGTTCCACAATGTATCTTTCGTGCTCAGGCATAGAGGCTGATTCACAAGTGCCCGAACGCTCCCGTTATAGGCTGCAGTTACTTTACTCGATTATTCACTGGTCAAATAAATGCTGCACGAATGAATCAACACAATATCCGGAAGTGATAACGGAATTTGGAGAAAAGTTTGCTCGAACCTCCTCCCAATAAAATGTTTCGGGACCTTTGGAATTTGACGTTTGGGATCTGAAACCATCTGAAGTTTTAGAGCCTGATGGAATATGATTGACATTACACGGAGAGAAAAAAATAGTAAGAATTACTATGCTGCCATCGTATCGGGGTTCTATATCGCCCATTTTGAAGGTTTTTACCAAAAATATTGTCATTTCCAAGTCAATTCCGAATGAAAGTTTTTAAATTGCCTATTTCGCTGTGACAAAGGTTTAAACTGTGCTATTTTTTCATAACATAGTTCACCAAGTTTAATCACGATGATGAACTGTCAAGTAGAATTATTATGCCGTTTTGCTATACTTAGTACTGTTTTTCGCAATTTAAATTTACAGTTGAGCATAGTAAAATTTGAGGAGCTCGAACACAAGCATCGATCATATGCCAAAGTGTTTGGAAATTTACTATGGTAAATAACAGAATTTCATTCGCGATTGTACGATAATATATCGGTATACACGTGTACCGATGTATTTATTTTGACATCACTCATCAATTTTCATCGAGTCGCTTCACAAAAAATGACTACGTATATGTTCGTAAGAATAAATAAATATTACTGATATAGAATGACGTTGAAGTTATGATGCTGAAGTTTCCAACGTTGGAGTTCAACGAAATGATCGAAAAAAATTCTCCAATAATTCCAGTAATTCTCCTATTTTGTTCCCTGCCAAATATGCGATTCGTAGTTTTTCAAGCTGCACCAACGATTCGTAAAATAAAAAATTGGCGAATTACAAACGTTTTTTTCGTTCATTTCGTTGGACTCCAACGTTGGAAACTTCAGCGTCGTCTGAAGTTTCCAACGTTGGAGTCCAACGAAATGATGGAAAAAAAACTCTCCAATGATTCCAGTAATTCTCCTATTTTGTTCCCTGTCAAAATTGCGATTCGTAGTTTTTCAAGCTGCATCAACGATTCGCGAAATAAAAAATCGGTGAATTACAAACGTTTTTTTCCCTCCTTCCATGGCACCATAGTAGTATTCAGTGAAATTTTCTCTCCGTGTATAAATTCGAAGTGCTGAAAACGAGGGACACTCGGAGCCATTTCCACTGGTTTGGGGAACGATCCGCTTGACCGTGACGCCGAACTTTTTTGCAGCGTTGGAATCCAACGAAATGATTTTTAAGAACTCTCCAATAATTCCAGGTGCAATTTTTGTCCCCTCTCGAATTTACAGTCCGTAGTTTTTCAACCTGCACCACTACTGAATTGTGAAATAAAAAATAGGTCAATCACAAACACGTTTTGTTCCTTCATTCCGTTGGACTCGTCGCAAACTTCAGCGTCGTCACTGGACCTCTCTGTTCTTGAAAGCCCCGGTACAAATCCACGGGAGAAAAAGAGATGAATCGTGTAGCAAGACGAATGAATTTCGGGCCATTATGTACCTGACTCATTCAGCGTCGTATGAACCTCTTATAGATGTTCTCACACGTATAATAATATAAATATGCGAAGTCAAATACGAATCCATACGCTCGTAGAGATGACGGGGGGTCGGTAATAACCGATTTTCGATTTTGACGCGCGTTAAATAATTTTTCTGTCCGTGTCACGACCTCGTGTTCCATCACCGTTTGAAATGGAAGCGCTGCGAGAGCGTGTAGCGTACCGAAATACACGAGCGGGAGGCGCCGAGTGACGAGGCTCGCGAGCATATTCGTCGTGTGTGATAAATCGTAGGACGATTTCTATAAATCAGTTCTCTGCGTATGGAGCGATAATTAGGGAAGCAAAGCACGAGTTTCGTCCGTCGGGCTCCGAGCCGTAACCGAACGGTGGAATTTTTTAGAAAAATTCGGTTAATTAACGCTGCTGCGAGGGGCCAAGGGCCCTGAATCATTCGTGATTCACGGCAGTAATTAGTGACCAGAAAATAATGAGACTTTTTAATACTCGCATTAAACGAAATTTTCTAGTCGTTACGCACCGAGTATTCCATGTTTCGTTTCATTGATAATTTATATCAGGAATTTCGAGGCTTTCGGTCGAAGAAAACTCGACATTCCGTCACAGAATTATCGGCACATTAGCCGTGTCCCTCCAAAATGTGAATTTTATCAATTTTCCGTTAACTTTCTATCCGTCGAATCGTCGAGAGACAACAATGCTCCCTTCGTGTTTTTCTTTTTTTTTTTTCAAATGCCAGAATACACCGATGCATATTTAAGATTAGTTGTTTTTTCAATATCATCCCCCTGGGATTCTCTCGAGAGCTGTCTCCTGCTCGCCCTGACGGAACAACCATAACCTCCTCCATTTGTCCCGCCCCCCGCCCCGCCGCCTCGTCCCTCGGCCACCCCAACCGCCACGGTGAGCTCAGTTGTTTCGTATCGGAAAATCTCGGCCCCCGAATCTACCGTCTACGATCTACGAACGTTTTTATAATTCGTGGTCAATGACGAACGAGCTAGTAGTCTGGCGCCGACAGCGGAATCGGAGGGATAACGGACTGACCCATAATAATCGTGTTTGAGCGATAAACCTTAAAGATTCGAGAGCGTCGTCGTCGTCCCGTTTCGTGAATAGGGACTTGAATATTAATATTTCCACCGGCTTATCTTCTCGACAATACGTCAAGACGACGAAAAGCATTTGATATGAAAACAGCAGTGGAAAAGCTGATTGTCAGTTAAAAGAACAAAAGTGAACACGAAAATGTGATAGAACAGAAAAATAACGAATGGGAGCTCGATTTCGTTCGTGTCTCGAGAGGTTTGTCTCTAATTTGGGCCTCCGGGCTGCCAGAACGGAGTGCGATCATGTGGATGCAAAAAAAAGCTTGATCTCCGAGCTGAGAAGCCGATGAGCCTTTGTTTACAGAGTCGTAGATTCATGTTTCCGAAGGATAGAACGCACTCGAAAAAATGATGAAGAAAAAAAAAATATACGAAGAAAATCGTCGCTAAATTCCAGCGACGTGAACTTCGATACCGTTCAGAATCGATATCCCGGAATGGAATACCCGCTGCATGAAACTTCCACAAGAAGAAACAAGAAAAAAAGACGAAAGTAAAGAGAGAAAAACAATACACGACGAGCAACAAATAAAGGAAAAAAATAAAAAAAGCAAAAAACTAAAAACAGAATGAAAATGAAAAAAAAAGACAACGACGAGGTTGCCATTACACCGACAGAGGGTTAATATTCCGCAGGGATACAAGGATTCTGCGTAGCTCTTAGTATTTTTTCGCTCGCGTTCTCATTCATCGCGAGCATAGTACGTGCTTCGTCCGACTGGCCGTACGGCAAATCGCTCGACCATATATACGTATAAAGGGAGATACATGTATAGAGAAGAGTATTCTTGTGCTATGCAACGAAACCGGCAAAGCAAAGACCGAACGAGATATAACCTGCGGAGCGAGGACGGAAAGAAGTTGCCGGAAGATAATGAGAGGAAGAGAGAGAAAGAAGGGGCGAGGGAGAGAAAAGAGTTCACGAGAAGGAGAAAGAAAGGGAAGGAAACAACTCCGGCAGGTTCCACAACAACACGAGAAGAGAAAAGAGAGAAAGGAGGCTCGGCTTGCCTCTTTTAGAGGTCGATTATTTTGTTTTGCCTTCGCTCATTTTGCCAGCCAGTCTCTCCCTCTCTCTTTCTCTCCCTGGATCGTATGTACGTGTCGCGTGTATGTATGTGTTTATGTCTCGGAGGAGGATCGAGCCCTACGAACGAGAGAAACGGTCGACGCGACTCGCGGGTTCGTTGAACGAGAGCCCCTCCGAACCACCTTTTCTACCGTATACTTTTTGTATTAGCGACTGCACTACTGCTCGCGTTCTACCCTCCTTCTCTTCCCTCATTTGTGACGTTTCGTCAATAACGTCCTTCGGAAAGAAAATATTGTGGAATGACTTTTATGAAATTAACTGATCGGCAATTTTTTTCTCCGAATCTGGCTAGAATTCTCGGTATCGAGCTCGATCTGAGGGAACTGTTGGGACAGCTTTCCCCACGAAATATTTTGCTATTACCGCTGTTTCACGAATGTCTTTACTGTACTGCAACTCGTGTTTGTGGAACAAAACTCGCTGCTGGTTTTCGTCCTTTAGATTTATCGTGGGAACTCGAAAAATGGCCGAAAGTAGTTCCGGCCGTTGGGCGAAGACTCACAAAAATGAGCATAAGTATTTCGATAAAATTTTAAACCACGAAATGAAGCTTCACAAGAATATTTTTTCGAAGTGAAATAATTTTCGTACCAGAAATCTGCGTTGTTACGGCTTAAATAAATTTTTTCTATTACTGTGTATTTCTCGGTACTTTGCTCACTCCACTTCCGAGAACCGATCAAATTATTTTTCCACACCTCAAAAAATGACGTTTTCGTGAATATCGTGAAACGAAGTGAAAGATTTTCTAAAATTATCAAAGAAACTGCGAGGCGCGTGACGACTGAACATCTCAAAATTCACTTAAATTTTAATCACTGCATTCATCTTCATTTTTTCTTCAACTAAGGCAACTGAGATCGTAATTTAGTTACTGGGGGCAGCCGCCATTGAACATCAAGTTTTGGTCCGTTCTTCAGAGCTAAAATATCTTATATTTACGTAGTTGTCACTCCAAAACTTCAACAGTAGTTCTACGATGCAAAAGTTTCATTCCGAGTCATTATTATTCGATATAGAAACCGTTCGCGTTGAAAGATCATGAAGCACTAGATTATTAAGAAACGAGGTACTGAAATGAGAAGTAACCGGCAATACGATGAGTCGCAAACTCGGAAAGCAACGAACGATTTAATGCAACCCTCTCCGGTTTATCTGCAAGTCCCCGTTATAAAAATAGTAAAAAGAGTTTCAAGATCTCTGTCGACTGATATGATCAAGTGTAAAAGACGAGAAATTACATAAAAATGAGACGAGGAAAGCTGAAGGTTTCCTGTAGTTCGATCAAAAAAAACAATTCAAATTCCGGTACGATTTCTTATTTTGAGCAATCACGTAAGGAGTCTTAAATAAAATTTGACAGTTTAAAAAACATCGAAAACTGAATACGAACTTATCTTGTCAAATAGTATAACTTCTCAAGTCACGAACATTCACTATTTTGACGGTTACGTTATAATCGGCCGTCAGAGACCTTCGAGCTTAATCACGAGACGGATTCTTGCAGACAATCGAATGAAACTTCCCCCCATACGAGCCCATTGTTACGTTGAAATTTTCGAAAAATGTGAAGCGTAAAATCGTCCCATAACTGCCATCACTTTTGTCTCACTCGTTAATTCTCGCATGAAAAAATAACTGTACTTACCGAAAGTTTCTCCGGAAATTTCGATCTCCCGTGAAAAAAGCGTACACTCAACTCCCCAAGAGTGGCGACGATTTGAGTAAAAAATAAAAATCCAAGATGGCTGTCTCGTAGAACGGAACACACGCGCACCAATGTTAAACAAAAGAACTAAGTAAAAACTGTTCAATGGTCAATGATCACTTGTTTTTCGAATAAACACACCATAATTCTCGTCCGAACAGAACTGATTTTATTCCTTTCAAAATTTAAAGAATAACCGACATCGTTGATGGGTGAATTTAATGTTTGTTAAAAAAACTTGAAACGAAGGAAAAAACTCGCGATAACACGTAATAAAAAAATGAGTCTTATTTATTAAGTAAAAATAAATAAAACGGATCGTCCCGATGTGTTATATGTGAATCGCAACGTTGAAACACGTTACGTTGTATTTTCGGATGAACCGTGCGGCTCGAGGACTCGCGCTCAACTAGTCTCTCTCCTCTCCGACGTGTTTGCCGCGCGCGCGGGGCTCGTTGCGGTCGCAACGATGCCCAACGAGACTGCGCGGCGCTCACGTCGCCCCGTCGTACACACTAAATACACGGTAAGTTCGTTTCTCGTCAAACAAAACGAATCAAAATATAAACGATGCGATATCACGTACAATACAAAATATTCATAATACGATTTTCATAACAGCTCACAATTGGTAAAAACTTCAATTTCGACGCGTTTTAATTCTCTCATAACACTCGAAACTTTCTCATCCAAAATTATTCAAGTGTTCGCGTAGAAAATAAATCCTCGATATATTGCCAGTTATAAAAGAGAGCTTATAGGGATTCTGATAAAAAAAACTTTTTCCGAGAATAAATGCGTGTTTTTTTAATATCCCGATAACACCTGAAATATCGCGAAATTCGTCACCCAGCAAGTTTCGTTCCCTTCACCACGAATTCTTCATGCACGTACATAACCTCGAATACGCGCACGCGCTTCGTAGCGCATTCCTGTCAGTCGCTCGTTCAATATAAATTCAAATGATTGCGATTCTATTTGGACTGGTTTTGCATAATTTAGTCGAATGCCTGAAAATAAGAGGCTCAGTCTTCGATATTGATTATGATAGGATAACAGAATGACAAATATTAGTACTAAATTTTTATGAGAAATCTGGCTGCCATGGTAGAATCAGCAAACACGGAATATTCGGGCTCGTTATTTCCGCACGATTTATTGCGATATTTATATTGTGATTCAACAAGAATCCAACTTAAGGTGACTAACAAAGTCCCGATAATCGTTCAAATTCCATTATTCGATTATCGGTCCCGAAAATATTCACTAAAAATAATTCCCCCCCTACTACCCGTCCACACCGAGTCCCCTCGTCGTCCGGTGGCGTCCTCGCTGTTATTTACCAGCAACCTTTTTCCCCCTCGTCATCTCACCATCCTACAAACGTTCTTTATCATGGAAATCTTACATTAAGGTCGTCGGACAGACTCGTGTGCGTATGAGCATCGCGTGCCTGTACATAACGATTTGTAGATATAAAAGTGTGTTTATGTATACGTACGCCGGTGGTTTTTTCACCGTCGTTCGTCTTCATTGACGAATGCGAAACGTATAATAACACGCGGATTTGCCAATGACAGAAAGTCTCGCGGACGGCACGCGCGTTAATCTTTTCCTTTCGAGGTTCCCTCTTTTATTATTTCATTTTTTTCGTCGCATCTCACCGTGTCCCGACGTCGCTCTATTGCGATCGAACGGCTTCCGGCTTTTTTCCTCAGTCTCATACTTCCGGCGAAACTGACAAGCCATCGTTCATTCACCGAGAATGATAAACGTGTCTGCGAGCTTATACCATCCTATGCTCGCTCCTTCCTTCCGGTTGTATACTTGAGGTGAGATATCCCGGTACGGGACTCGCTCAAATCTCTCGGATTGAACATTATCAAGGCTGACGGCGCGCCGATTTCGTTGTTTTCTTTCGCTTCGCGGATTAAAGGCCAACAAAATTACTTTTCCGTCTCTCTCACTCTCTCTCTTTTTTCTCACCGTTGCAGCAGCTTCGTGCAACTGGAGACTTGATTACCCCACGATATGAATAATCGATCTAATTAAGGGGGTCGCCCCGCGTGGCAGCCAGATTTTTCGTGCTTTTCTCACGTTTTTTTACGCTCAGGAATAAAAACAAAGTTTTGAAATTTGACATTTGAAAACTGCTCCACAGTAGCACATGCGTTTCTCCACGGTCTCCACGATTCCGGGCGATTCGTTGATCCGCGAGATGAAAAAACCAAAGAGCGTTTTCGTTTGTATAGCGGTGACTATCGCCTGGACTAAAATCATACGGAAACATATGCAAAATTGGAGGATCGCGCTTTGAAAAATCTGTGAAAATCGATATTTGTGTTTCAAGGTCCGGAAATCCTTCAATTTTTCATATTTCCGTATGATCTTATTTCATGCGATAGCCACTGCTTCACAAATCAAAATGCTCTTCTATCTTTGTTGAAATTTCAGTTTAAATGCCGGCAAATTTCTTTCAAATTTCAAAATCTCGTATTTTTTTACTCGCCGGAATAAAAATAGCTGAAAACCCCGCTGCCACACGGGGCGAGCCCTTCTATGGGTGCTTCTTAGTATAAAATTGATTTGGAAAATAATACAAAATAAAATCGTGCACCAGGAAGATTAGGCGAGGATATTCAGTGGTAATAAGATGGTGCGGTGCTCCGTGCGACAGTGCGGAGGGTTCTGTCCGCTCGTCACCCTTATAGGTGTCACATGCCGTCACGCCGAATAAAAGGGGTTGACAGACATCGGGCAGGCGGGTCTCAGCGGTCTCATATATTTGTACAACAACCCCTGGCTCGCATCCTCCCTACTTTTCATCCAAACTTATTATATTACAGTGTATTATCGTCTTTTCACGTGTTCACAGATGTCGCGCGTGTGTGTGTGTGTGTGTGTATACAAATATTCGTATAGGATGGACAGGATTGCAGATGGAGAATAACAATTGACCGAATTCAAGTTCGATGGCAGATCGGGTCTCGGAATATTCGGACAAAAAATAATGAAAATTTGAGTGATAAAATGATTACAAGTTGAAATAATTCCTCTGAATAATATTCGTTCCTCTGTACAGACGGATGCGAATTTAAACTTCAGTATACTTCGCGTTCGTTAAAACTGTGCCAGTTTTAAATCGGAGATTTAATGCTTAATCAATTAGCCCCTTTTATTTGCATGCTAATTCAAAAGCTGTCAGCTTCGATAAAGCTTACATCGGCTTTCTTCTGCGTATAAACGGATTAATAATAACGCGAGGAGATAAGAGAACACGATAAAATAACGAAAGCCACGAGAGGTCTGGTTCGCATTCGGGGTGGGGCTGACTCACGGTAATTAACCGCACGCTTGTCACTTCTGTGATATTACAGCATCAGTATACCAACAGTCTTGCGACGAAATTACCACAAGTCCGTAGCGTGTGACAGACCGAGAGTTTTCCTCGCTCACGCTTCAGTAAACACCAGTTTCTCGTGTTGCTCCCTCTCGCCTATTCTCGAGGCTTCTCGCTCCTTTCTCTCCTTAATATATCAGATCAAACAAGAATGAAGTTTTAGATTAGATTCGAGCCGCGCGTGATTACTGCGCGGGTGAGGAGGCATCACTCTCGCACGAGTGGCCAAAGAAAAGGGAACGAGGGAGAGAGAGAGAGAGAGAGAGAGAGAGAGAGAGAGAGAGAGAGAGAGAGAGAGAACAGCACGAGCTTAATCTCAAAGCAGACACTGCGTAGGGAGAGACTTTTTAATGCATTCGGCGTTAAGAACTCGAGTTAAACTCTTTAAACGAGTTACCGGAAGTTGCCTTCGATGCTGGACCCTTCCTATTACTTTAGGATGACGGAGGTGAAGAGAGAAAGCAGCGATTCGGAGATCGAGAGGGAGAAAGACACGTAGAAAAGTTCCATACGTATGCCGGACCGAAAAGACCGCACAACTCGTCTCTTCATCGGTTAATCTCACTTCCTCCCTCACTAACAAGTGTCCATACCATCTCCTCGGAGAAAGCAGCAGGCACGAGGATAGTTTTGACGTCGAGGAGGTCAGCAAGTAATCGTTCGCGTCTGCACTGGCCAGTTTCCAAGTGAAGACGCGAGAGTAAAAGACAGCTGGAAGTTTCCCTTCGACGTGTCAAATACTCGGGATTATTCACCATCGGGAGAATTATCATTTGATAAGAAAGTCCTCGTGCCAGCGAAATTCGCTGCCCAGCTCCGTTCATACCTCGATAAAAACCCCGCAATAATCCTCGTCGATCGAATAATTTACCCACAAAATCTTTCTACCCCGAAAACATGAATGAATGAAACGCGGGAAAAAGAGCTCAAACCGGACGAAGAGACCCTGGACGATTTCACGATAACTTGAAACTTCTTTCATTGTATTGCCCACTCACCACTCGATCGCTGTACCCGAAGTCTCTGTTTGCACCGACGTTATTTCCTTCCTGTGCACATATACGCTGCACGCGTGTACATTATATCTGAGAAACGTCCATATCTCTTTATACATATATAAATATCTGAGACATATAGCGCGGATAATCCTCCACTTAAGGATCTGCGCGGAGTATTTGAAGAGGACAGGAGGGGGTCGCCGCCCCGAGGCTTTTTTGTACGTGTACGTGTGCTCCTTCCCCATATTCCACGTATCCCTTGCCGCCACCTTATACATATATACTGTACAGGGAATAATGGAGTTGAGAGTTTCCGTATTATGTAGTAACCCCTCGAATTGTAAGGCGAAGCGAAATCCAAGTAACGTACACGAAAGTTCGTGTGTAACGTGATTGAGGACGTTCGAATATTTTCAATTTCTCTATAAAATTGCTACGATGTACAGAGAAATGTGTGCGCAGCGTGCACACAGAGGAATTTCAAATTCGTACGGTATTGCACGAACCCAATCGTCTATAATTGAGACTCTTTTTAATCGGGAACGTTAATTTATTAGTGTAAGAATAATAATTTATACGTTTGATCGGCCTCCCTGGCTCGTTGGACAGTGGAACGTCCCTTGAATCCACTCAGCGACACATTATTCGTACGATTCTGTACGAGTATTCATTTATCTCGAGGCTTCTAATAAAAATCATATTATACGAGCTCCAAACGTAATTTACTGGGAAATCATGATTCTCGTATAACGCCACAGCCAATCGACGAAAGCTTATGAATATTTAATTTCAACGATGTCTATATAATTCTCTCCTGGAACGGGATTCCTAAATATTATTTTTATTATTCGTCCTCCCACAGCCACGTGCGCGTGTACACTCGTGCCGCTGCACGAACTCGTGTGAGTGTTGCTTGAGAAAATAATGAAAATATAATTCCAGTTTCGAGTCGTGTTCATCGGACGCGCGGCGAAGGAACGGATATCAGAGAAAAATAATGTTACTTTGTGAGACAAATTTTATCGCGAACTTTATTCACGAGAGAATAATTACTCGGGGAGAATTCAATTTGAAAAATTAGCGTGCGGCGACGAGCTGCAATTCATGATATTATGGGAGAAGAATATTGAATTTTTTATAAATTAAATCATATTTATTGTTCCAAGTAGAAACTTTGAGCGGAATATTTAGTAAATTTTGACGTCCCATCTGCAATATTTACTGTTACAAAACTGAAAATTACGCAAATCTTTGAAATTTTGCTACAGGAATAAATACTTTTCGTCAACTTGTCCCTTGTTCAATTTTACGTTAAATATTAATTCTCTCCGTGTAGAAATTAATTGAGCGATGCGAATCAATAAATTATTAGAAGACATCGATTCTGGAGGTTCGAGGTTCGTGACTAGAAAATCCGGAATTTTATAGTGTCACGAGCAAAAATATTTCCATCCTCGTGTACGGCGAGTATCGAGACGAAATGACACTGGGATTCGGCGGTAACGACGTTCGAATTTTTTTCGATGAATTCAATTCTCGTGATCGATTGGTCGCTGACCCACATTTCAAGTCGCGTTTTAATTCACATGCGCTCGGGGAAAAACTGAAAAAACGAATGCTCCTCTGGAAAAATACGGTCTGTTGTAATTAACTGGTATACGTCGATAGTTCAATAGGGACTTTATCATTCTTTCGTTATCGCGTGTATACGCAAAGCGCTGTGTTCTCCAATAATCGCTTCATATCAACAAAGGGCCATTTTTTACGTTTCTTCGATTGTTACACGATTTACAATCATTCCAGCGGATTATTCTTGTAGTCCATATGCCGCACGTTTATATACACCGGGTGAGCGAGAGGCTCGATCGCATGCATAAATTCATTTTAGTCCAACTTTCTACACACCCACATGGAGCCTGCAAACGCTCTTCGTCTCTGTGTACACGCTCGTTCAAAGCCAACAGAGCATGCGAATAGAAGCTCGTCCCTAATTCTAGAGAAACCATGGAAAAAAGCGAGAGTCTTCCCCCCGCATGTTTCCAATCCCGCGAGAAAAAGGTCGCGGAATCGTCGGAAAAACATTTTTGCATTCCGGACCCCGGACGAATCGCGTTTTCGTGCAGGAGGCGAGACCAGCATCTCGCGAGATGAGCCAAAGATCCGCGGACACGAACGGAATCTTGGGGGTTTGAGTTCTCGGAAGAGCAGAGCAGCTCGTCGTCGATTGGCCCTTGAACCTCTTTTTTCTCGCTGCTTATCCGCTCGGCCATACAATCCTGTGCACAATCGTGTGCCACAAATACGTCTGCACACGAGGGCACGTATGTGTCCCGTTGGTGAATGTCGTTGAGCATAAATCTCTTCCATTCGATCGTTTCGCACGCACTGATCCGCTCTCGAGTCCGCTCGTCACGAAGAGTCGGAGCTTCGGCCTCTTCTCGTTTTAAATTCTATATAACCATGAATACTAAATATACATACGGACGAATACATAGATTTAAACTTATTTATGAAGAGCGTATGTGACTCTCAGTGCGTCGCTCATGTAGAATGAAAAGAATGAAAGAACAAAAAAGATAAAAGAAATAGCGAAAGCGTGCGTGCGCGTGTGTGTGTGTGTGTGTCTCTCTCTCTCTCCGTCCGGGGGGTGGACAAAAAAAGAAACTCGGTCGAATCGAGATCCATTCATGACGAGGAACGTGACCGAGGCAAGGTTGACACTATTACTGCGACTGCTACGTCCGATATGACGTTGTTGCGTAGTGTATGATGGACGGGAAACGGTCATCGGTTTGTGCTGTACACATATTGTATGTTTTCATATTTATATGATATCCAATGGGAAAAGGCGTGCTTTTATACCCTTCGGTAAAACGAGTAAATTCTCTCACTTTAGCCATTTTATTTACAGAAATACGTACTCTTGTTCGTCCGCAGCTTTTTTTATAAATGGTATTGCGAGAGGAATAAATAATGATGGAATATAAAATTAGCTCGCAGGCACCACACTGGTGCAAATTTGCAACGACAAAAATTCAAAAAAAAACAGCTTCTCCAAATTCCTTTCTTCAATTTGATCATTCTTTTGTAACAAAACTTGATTATTCAATTTTTTTAATGATCGTAATCGATCACTAAGGAATCGTTACCCTTAAAAAGTCTCGTAAGATTAATTCCATAGACTCGTGGATGAAATAAAAAGTTTTGAAAAGTCGAAGTGCAAATTGCCACCAGCGTGGTGAGTGGGTCCCCTTAAAGGGTGCGTGGCATCTACAGGTTAAAGTCCCAACCCGATGCTGTGAAATCCCAATAAAATGGTTCATTTTCATAATTTCCTTGCTGCCTTACCAGACTTCACCATCCTCAAATAAGCAGTATTTGAACAAATTTCCGATATTTTATGCTCGCAGACTGTAAAATTAAAATCGCCTCGTTTTCCGTCCGTCTCTTCGTGGCTCCACAGCGCTTTAGTCCGCAAATTGAATATCAATTGCGATTCAGTAAAACTTGCAGTTCCCAGCAGCGAAACAATTGTTCAAGCGTTGGCTTAATTCAAACTGTATCTCGTTGCGATAGAGTTTATCCTAAAAGTAAAGATACTCTTAAGGCTTTCAGCGTCGCACATGCACACCGGCGCATGCACGAATATACTTGACAGCTCGCGGAGTAACCACGGGAGCCACATGAAGCAGCCGAGGCACACAAACAGGGCGACACGATAAATCGGCATTAAATTGGAATTACGATCGTATTAAACGGGTATACGTACGATTGAACACGGCTATGGGGCTCCGGAGACATAGAGAACGTGTCTATGCACCGTGGACAAGGCTTAAAATCGTCTTCTCCTTCCTCCAACGAGACTTGCTTTCAGCACGATATCTGCGGCTGACGAGTCTCGTCGCCAATTGAATTACTCGCGAGTGCTAAATATTTTCTGTATCAGTGATTGCTAATCTCACGTTTTTCGATATCAGTAACGCTATTTTGTTTCCTTGCATCAAAAAGGAGCGAAGGGTGAGCCAATTGGGGGGGGGGGGGGGGGGGGGGGGGTTAAATGTACAGTTGATTCAAACTGTATATGAAAAAGGGTTAATCCGGATCGTTCCTCTCTCCCTGTTTGTCTGCTAACAGCATTTTTTCTGCGTACTAAACAAAGGCCAAAGAAAAGACCATTGTGACAGTTTTTTTCTATACGATTGGAGCTCATCTCTGGACTTTGTTTTTCCTGCTTTGAAAGCTACAATTCGAATATTATTGAGTTTCGATGGCGAATGTTTTCAATTGGCAATTTCATTGAGTTTACTTATTAAAAATGCAATCTCGATTCCGCTAAACGGTACTTAACTTGACAATAAATCGATTTCATCTATTTTCTGCTAAAAGAAATGCCAACATTAATGTAGAATTACGTAAACGTTTCGAGAAATGGAATAATTAACGATGACGAAAGTATTGCGTGGAGTATTGATCGCATTTCTGGATTACCCGTCGCAATGAGAGCGGTGATTAGCGTCGCATAAATTGATATTCCAGCTGTGAGCAGCAAACCAGAGTTACGTGGATGTATGAGAGAAAAAAGAATAAAGAAAGAAGAAATGTAAGGCACGTGTCAATACGCGTGACCCCATTTTCCAGCATGCAAATGCAACTGCCCGGACCAAGGATACCACAGCTTTGGTCGTATTGTGCGTTCAATCCTTTCAGGACTCTCGCTGTCCTCGTCTGATTTTTCGTATTTTGATTTTTTTTTGTTGTTTTTTTTTTTTATTTTTCGCCTACGTCGCTTCTCTTTTCGCTCTCTCAGGATTTTTGCTCCCGGACGAGTGCTCGGCCCCATACACGAACGGTTCCACTTCCATGCTCGTATCGGTGGACACATAAACATATGCAGGCACGTAATTCTAAACCGACATTCACAGCTCACAATGAAAGAACGTGTGCCCATCATTCCCTGCGTGTCCAGTTTGCTTCTGCGAGTACGCATTCTTCCCATAGAAAAAAGGCATCGGGGGGTTGCACTCGGGGCGCGAGGAAAAGTCCAGTCGCAAAAACGTACTCAAACTCGTGTTCGGCTATACGAATTATAGATTTTTTTTTCTGTTTTTTTCGACACAAGCCGCCCTTCCTGCGATTTTATATAAATACATCGAAGCCTTCAACGTTTATGGTAATTTTTTTTACTCGTGATTTTGAATCAACTCCCTCGAGCATGCTCGTGTGTCAGCTGCATAATTAAAACACCGGAGCGAAACACACCGATAACGTTTTTGATTTTTACATTCCCGCTCAATCGCCCATATACTTCGTGCTGCACGTCCACGCTCCCGTGGTTCCGCCATTTCATTTGACGTCCAGTGGAAACGCTTCTCACGCTCGCATTTTCTCTCGGTGATATCTATTTATTGCATACACCCATAACGCATCGCTCCCGCGTACGTAAATATGATTTATCAAAACTCCAACTCCATCTGATCCAGTATATTTTGGTGCTATAAACCAGCTTATGATCCTCCTCATCCAACGATCCTATTAATTATTCGGGCGTTTCGTTTTGACGTACGAGGACCGTGTCATCATTATACGTCCATGTTGACAAATACCGACGATGCATGCGTCGATGAATATTCTCGTACACTCGAACCGGAAACCGCGAGATCGAAATATCTCAATTCCTAAATATTCTGTGCATAGTGAAAAAAAACTTGCTTTGGAGTGATTTATTATTGAACATGAATCAGTTTCGTCGAATGCTCCATTCCAAATGTTTATTGCGTACTTTCACGATTGGTAGACGGAATTTTATGAGATCGACTACTTTTCAAGTGAAATTATTCCAGTTCTTCGTTTACGGTGGGGATTAAATGTTAAAATGACTAAAATTTTAAACAACAAAATCTCGAGTTCATGAACTTCGAATTATAATGTGGAGACGGATCAATTCGACTGGAGCTTTCAATGTCGAAAATAAATAAAGTAGAAACTTCAAGGTTCGAGGCACGATTACATCGAAAATGGAATGTAACAATCGCTCATAGAACGAACCACTAAAATATCGTTTTTCCGAAAATTTGACTACCACTCTTTCGATTCACGTAACCTACTGAATAGTCGATCGGAAGAATTTCGATTAACTCATTTTTCTCCAATTTATACAACTTTTTAAATTTTGAAATATCGCGACCCTTCAACAATTTTGTTGACATATTGAACCCTGCCCTTTTATGGTAACGCTCAGAACTCATTCTCAGTTGAATCTTTTTTCGCGCAATTACTGCTCTGAGAAACCGCTCGAAATTTTTCCTCCTTCGCGCGCGCGCGCGCGCGCGCGCGTGTGTGTGTGTGTGTGTGTGTGTGTGTGTGTGTGTGTGTGTGTGTGTGTGTGTGTAGTGCAGATCATTAGTGCAAACTAGAGACCGCGAGGTCATTGCTGAAACGGGTTTTCAGAAGGAAGCAATCGTATTGGGAACAGATATCGCGTTGTTGAATTGCTTAAGCAAATGGCGCTTTCTCATCGATCTCGGCTTTAATAGATCGCTATCTCGTAATCACGTATTGTCTGGGCTAAACCGACCGATGGTTAACACCACACATAGAATAAGGCAATGGATTTTCGCTTATATCAGAGGACACGGATTTTCACGAATTCTTTTGGAATTGGTATAAATCAGGCTCCGGCTGTTCGCTGTGGCTGACCTGCTGAGGGGTCAGTTCAAAGTGTATTTATATATCTCCCGATGAGCAAGAAATCGAAGCCAAATGTGGGTCGTTCTCATGTGGAAAACTCTTGAATAAAAACAATTCAAAAATGTTCTCTAAAAAGACATTTTTTATGAAGAAAATGCTAAGAATCGAAAGAGTATGTGGAAACCAAATCTGGAATCAAAATGGAAGAAAATAATAAAAGGAATTTTCATTGAACATTAACATTTTCATAGATTCAGCGGTAACTCGACGATGCTACCAAACATTTTATTCCAATTTGAAACAAAATTTTATTTTCAACATCACAGTAAAAAAGTTTGCTCTCAAATGACCTCGTTCATGGCGACTGCACCAACAAAATTGTTCCTTTTATATCCTGAATGAAGCTGGGCTTATTCATTTTTATCCTGTGCTTCAACCCCTCGGTCTTGTTGAACTCTCACCCCCATCCATCATCCAAAAAGGAGTAATTTAATGATAGGAAAAACTGTCGAACTGCCAGCCAAATTGGAATTCTGCTGGCTCACTCGAACAGTGTCGTTTTTTCTTTTTTTATACTTTTAATCAGTTCACGTGGTCTATGCAACGTCACGAAATGCACGGGAAATTTGTAATTGACAATTCTCACGGTTCGATAATAAATTGGATCTCGATTCCTCATATATGAAAATTTATTTTTATCCTATTTTTCTGACGTTCGGTGCACTTTTTTTGCTAATGATGATCCAGATTTAGGTTGTTTCGTTATTGGAAAACAAAAAACAGTATTGCCAAAGTGGAAATCTTTGTTCTCCATCTTTTTTCATTCAATTTGTATGCACTCGAAAGTCACTGTTTGGATACCTGAACATCGATTATCGTTTTTCAAGAAATACCCTCGAATCTATTTTCCTATTATAAAATAGAATAAGAAAATTGACGTCTACAGATATAGAAGAAAACTTCATCCAACTGGGCGCATTCGAGCCCAGATCCTTGGTCGTTACAACATTCGTGAGCTGACGGGAGGATTTGAAAAGGGAAAATACACACAGATCGAGTGGGAGAGCAGAAAAACTTGAATTTGGTCTGAAGTTGGATAGTTTTTCCGGTGATTAATCATTTCCGATAATGATTGATGGTCGGTGGCTCACTCGCTTCATTAGTTTGAGTAATTCGAATAATTATTCCGGAATCAATTTACCTCGACGGTTTTGAGGTAAATATTGTGAAGAAACGTGTCAAGTCGTTTATCGAACATTTTCATACGAAATTGTTCCATTTCTTAACGAATATTCAGTTGAATATTTTTATTCCTTGGACACAAGTTTTTTGTTTGAATTCAATCTCGAACCGAACGTTCGCCTCCGAAAAACAGTTTCTCTGCAATCACTGAGTCTTGCTAATTCGAATAGTGTTTATTTGCTCACTAAAATGTTTTATTAGTCAATTAAAATTGATTTGAAAACTTGAGTCTCCTCTGCCATCGGAGGTTGAGCAACAAATATTACAAATTAATACGTTTTTACGATCGTAAGTATCAAAATTGATTTCGAAATTATAAAATTACCATCGATATTAACAATACATTAATTCAAGTGGCTTAATTGCATTATTACATCTAAAACGTTACAGCGATGTGTTCACTTTTCCTCCGGCTATCTACAGCTGAGCGGAGAAGCTCCAGTTCAAAACTTCGATGTGGTGAAAATAATAAAAATGTGGAGTAAAAAAGTTCCAATTCCCCGTAGCGCCATCCGGTTTTGGGAAAAAATAAACACTTTCTAAACACTCCATCGTACCCGAAGGGACAGTTTAAAGTGAGACGTTAGAAATTGCATTGTATTTTGATTATTTCGTATTTTGAATAATTCGATGAATTTATTTATCCGTGAATTGTGCATGTTTTTCATCGCCTGATTCCACTTTAAGGAGGGTGGATCACGAAATCAAAATAATCAGAATTTGATAAAATTTGGTGATAAGGTTCTTTGGCATCAAGTATACAAATACAATTTTTACCACATGGTTATCGAATAATTGAGCATTAAATCGAAGTTATATGCATATGTAAACTGTATGCTTATACACGTGAACTTTGGTGTTCAATTACTCGAGAGCTATGTGGTAGAAAAATCTTAAAAAATTTACATTGTCTAATATATTTTCAAAGAATACATGTACGATATTTTATTGAATTCTCATCATTTTGAAATTCTTCATATTTTTCACATGCGATGTATACACTTGTGATGTATAGAAACATCGAAAAAATTTTTATTTGATATTCTTCAAGTGCAATTTCTGAAGAATATATTCTCACTAAATTTCATAAAGATCGGAGCACTAGATTCGTAGCTATGGGTATTTCGACCGACTGTTCGGTGCGCGTGGTCGTCTAATACTTGAATCCTCAAACGTGATTATCTCAGAATCGTCTTTTTTGAAAAATATCTTTGCAGTGGACACGATTACTAAAAAACTATTAACCCGATCTATACCAAACTTATATCATTTATTTATTATAATAATAGGGCCTGGAGGAAGGATTTCGTATTTGTTGAAAAAAAAAATTCTAACAAAAAAACGAAAAATTCAGCACCTCAAAAAGTGATTTTTTTGTTAAAACTGTCGCTATTTTTTTAAATCAAATTTGTACAAATACTTCTCCCAGGCCCAAGCTATTATTATAATAAATAAGTGGTACAAATTTCGCATCGATCGGATTAATAGTTTTTTAGTCATCACGTCCACCGCAATTGACGCTCAAGGAAAGCCATTTGGAGAAATTTTTTGATTAAAAAAATTGTACAAGTACATGAACATTTGCACTAATGAATGTCGTTCACAGTTTTTCAATAAACATTTGTTTTCTCGTCGAAAAAAAATCAAGAAAATCACGTTTTTTCGCCCGCTACAAGTGTATATAAGGCCTTAATGAACAGCCGGTAAAGACCGTAGATAGATTCCTAGTATAGCAGCTTTATCATTGATTGGTAAGAGTTCAACGGAGTTACCGACCATTGGATACGTGCAATGCGTCGTGGTGAGGCTTGCCGACGGTAGACTCGCAGCATAGAGTTCGTAGATTTTTCTGCAGTCGATAAATCAACTTTCCTATTTCACTAGTGGCATAAAACAGAAGTGGGATCGAGTACTCGCTGAGAATTTGAAGAAAAAAATATTATTCCACAAATTATTTCATACAAACGTTTATTTTTCATTGAGTCCTCGTGTTTATATTAATATCTGATTATAACGAAGACAATTAAAAACGATATTTACAAAGATTGTAATACCTATTCACATGCGTATCAGTTCGGTGAATAATCAATGGGTTATTACAACATTATTTTTCATATTCGCTAATGAGTGATCCTAGCTGCTTACGTTGTTTAAAACCTTTGAAACCCCATAAGTTTCACCTATAGGTAACACTTGAATTCTGCTTTCAGCGTTTGAGTGGTAAATAAGAAATGCAAATTTATCTTTTTCGTTGTTCAAACCGACGATAAGTAACTTCACCTATCTTTTTTTTTTTTATAAATGTCAGCACAGCCTATCAATGATTTTTTGTCTCAGAATGAATCTTTACTCTTTGCCAAATTATCTGCTGCCTGATTTTGCGTTCAGTTTTGAGATGAATTCCATCGCTTGATTATCCCCTTTCCGATGTTCCAGAGCCCTGATCACATCCGTGTCTGTAATATTCGATTCAAGGGTGAAATTGTAAAAATATGCGACGATAAAAAAAATGGAATTTAGAGTTCGAACTTTTTTTTGTTGTACCTCTGTCAGTTGGGCGAGAAAGTTTCAGATGAATCTGTTCGAGAGACTCAATCCCACTCTCGTGGCCAGTACTAGGAATTTCGTTGAATTGTAAAAAAGCCTCCGCCATAAATCTTGTTCTCAAGAAATCTTTGTCTTTAACTTCAAAAACCAAAATAGCGTCCTCCAAGTTTCTCTGGTCAGTCGTTAAGGGTCTGGAATGCAATGAAATCGGCGATTGTGTTCAAGAGTTTACAAATAATTTTCGAGTTACTACTTTTGTGACCCAGTACTGGGGATTTTTGGACTGCTCATCAGAATTTTTATTTTACTGATATTTTTCACTCTGTCAAATGCAAGCTTCACTCACATTGTTAATGTTTCATCGAACAATGGGAAGAGTGTCTCCTTCTGTACATGAGTCTTTGGCGTTTTGATTTCGTTGAACTTTTCCTCCGGCAGCAATCTCAGTTTGACATAAGCGTCACATTTGCCTGCGATGAGAAAAAAACTTTTGTCAACTACAAATAATAGAGGACATTTTTCATTAAACCGGAGAATCCCCAACGCGAACCGATTCATGCACAATGGTATGATCGATCGTGATGATTCTCTGTAAAATAATGGTCACAAAGTTTTTCAGGTAAAAGATATTCGCATTCAGGGAAATTCAATTTTTCCAATAAACCAAGTCACATTGGAGGACTAAGTAATTCTGATGGAATTTCTTTCGTGTAGAATGATGTGGATCGATCGACCAGCGGGCTACTCTATCGGATCAAATTTTCGTGCCATGCAATTGACCAATCCTTCGTCGTTCGAGCACTTTTATAAAAAAATGGCAGGCATAATAACAGTGACGAGAATGAACAAAAACAATGATGCTTCCAAAAAACTGAGACGATTGAACGAAATTCTTGACGGAGAACATAACTTTCATATTCAAGACAATTTTACATACTTGTCTTCATCTCTCTCAGTCTTTGTTTAGATTTTGAATGAAGCTTGCGCTCGATAGTCGACAGCTTGCCTATAAAATCGCCTATAAAATTGAAAGAATAAAGAACAAAAAAATCACAGCTGCTTGAGGATAATTCCAAGCGATTATTCGACTAGTTCGATCGCCAGACAATTCTAATTCGACTGATTTTGTTCCACCGGACTCAAACTGCTTTCTTGATAAGTGGATTAAAAAACAGTGTTCAATCAATCTTACCATTACTATCCATGGGTCTTAAATTTCTTGCGTTCAGTATTTGCACATTCAGAGAATTGTCGACGAACTGTGCTCTGACCGTCAGCATGCCATGAACCGATTCTTCCATATCTTTTTGCTCCTGAACCCTGTCGAGGTTGAAACGGTGAATCAATTCAGCAGTCTCCATACCGTGCAGCTTCAACAGATGCTCGATTTTCTCCAGCACCTGGACATTCGACGTCTCGTCAGCACCGAGGTTGAAAAATCTTATGAGAGTGTGAAGAGTACGGTGGAGATTTGAGTAGAACGATGGGGGTCTTCTTTTCTGTAAATGGATGGGAATAAAATGTTAGAATTACTCAAATTTCGAACAGCTCAAATCTCGAGTTTATAAACTTCGGCTAGAGCTTTGAATGTCGAAAATAAATAAAGTAGATAGTTCAAGGTTCAAAGCACGTTTACATCCAAAATAAAATGTAACAATCGCCCGTAGAACGATGAATAAAATATCGATTTTCCGAAAATTCGACTATCACTTTTTCGATTCATAAATCACTACGATCAGCAATGCTGGGAATATTCACTATTTCGAAAATATAATAACGAATGACTACATATTACTGAGGTTGAAATACTGAAACGCCAAAAAGTCGAACGGTCCAAATGGCGAAACGTTGGAAAGTCGATCAATCAAAAAAAGAAATGCAGCGCAGCTCAAAATACCTGCGTCTCACTCACTCGCTCACTCAGACTGGTGATCTCTAATTTCAAACATCGTCATTTTGGCTTTCGCCTTATTTTCGAGCCATCGCTATTCTGCATATCCAAGTTTTATAGGCTCGAAAAATTCTTTTTCGATTTTTTGTTGCTCTATATTCTAATCTGTATAAAACAACTACTCTTCAGTTTGAATTCGAAAATGTGAACTTTTGACATTCGTTTGGTCTGTTAAAATTGCATTCGAAATGAAAATTATCGAAATATATATTTTCGAGTAAATGCACGAATTCAAATAAGGAATTTCCGATTAAACACCTGATCTGTTGAACAGTCGATCGAGAATAAGGATTTCAAATTACGTATGTAGTATCTCTAATCTGATATCACAACTTAAAAAATTTCGAAATATCGACTTTTTTCTTTCATAAGAAATAAATATTTTCATAAAATACTCCATAATTTTTTTTCTCCGTGTACGACTGCTCACCCCGAGATTATTATTGACCAATTGGTACAAAGTTTCGGACATGATTTCCCAAATGACGAGAAGTATCCTCTGGAAGTTGTCCTCGTTGAGATAGTCGTGCAATATCGTTATGTTCTCATCCAAATAACGAAGCAGTCGGTCCAGAGCGTTGCTCGTAGTGTCAACAAGCTCAGCACCTTCCATGAGATATCTGCTCATAGCGGGTGCCATTTTATTGGCAACGACTTCGAGTAATTCGATGATTTTGTTCCTAACCGTGTCAGTGGCATTGTCTATTATGAGCTCGAGGGTTTGTCGACAACGATCGGCCTCTTGTTGCGTTTTGTTTTCAGCCAAAGCATCGACGATTCCTTGAAGACCGAGATCGTTCGCCCACGGCTTTATCGACGAGCGGATGTAGTCGATGTTGTTTATGGCCAAACACCAAGCAGTCGAGACTTCGAATTTTTTCTCGTAGACGCTACTCGTGTTGTCGTTCTCCTGGTCGATCTGAGTGACTTTTTCAACTTTTGCTGCCATCATGTCAGCGTAGGCGATGGAACATTTGCAAATGTCCTTAAAAAGGAAAAAAAATCATTGACCATATGCAGCCTGGCAGTGCCTCTGCAGGGGCGAAGTTAAACAAGCGAAATACGCTACAACTTACGTCGATGATTTTGGCGATGAAAGTGTATGACCCCTCGATATCTGGCCAGGCCAATTGAGTCCAGAAAATTTTGATTTGACAGAAAATGCCCAACGTGTCTACCGCACTCGAACTGTACAAAACACTCGAATCGACCGGTTGGAGGGTGTCAAATTTGACGGCTCTGTCGATTCTCGTGAGGGCTTTGTACACCGCCATGTCAAGCCAGTGAGCGACCCCGGCTCTGAACCATTCGTGATAACTCTGAATCTTCATGTGATCCAGACCGTCGATGCACAGGACTTGGCCAAGTCTGCGAAACATTTCATGAGTTTTTCATTAGTTTGGCGACTTTTTTCACCACGTTTCCATGCACACTGAAAAAAACTGACTAATAACTTACACAGCGAATCTCTGGAGGGTCAAATAAAGCTCGAAAAGCGTTGTGCCGAGTGACAACTCCGCGTCGTCATTGTTTTCGACCTCGATACGTTTCAATCTTAAGCAAACGTCCTCGACGATTATCATGCACAAGTCACTGACCCGCTTTTCGTACATGATATACAGTGTTCGGGCGTATGGAAAGTTTACTTTTCTGAAAAACGTTGAAAATTTTATTTTCTCATAAACACTGTGCTCCTCGACGTGATAAATTTGTAGTGAATAGAAGGCGATTCATCACGAACCAGTGACTGTGGACGATGGTACACGGAGAAATGAAAATAGCAAGAACTACTATGACACCACATGCAGTGTTAGGCTTCTATATCGCCCATCTCGGAGGTTTTTACCAAAAACATTCTAATTTCCAAGTAAATTCCGAATAAAAACTTTTAAATTGTGTATTTTGCTCTGACAAAGGTTCAAACTTTACTATTTTTTTCCTACGTTAAACATTCCTACATTAAAAAATGTATGTTCACTCGATGACAAATCGTAAAGTAAAATAATTAATGCTCTATGGTTAGTGTTGTTTTCACAATCGAAATTTACAGTTGAACATAGTACAATTTAAGGAGCTCGAACACAAGCATCGATGATCCGCCAAAAAATGTTTCCTCCGTGTACGATTCCTACAGATTACCGTAACCGAGAGCGAATAAATGTAAACATTTTATAATTACTTGATAAACATTCTGTCGTAAACTTCTGCCGCGCGTTGCAGATCGGCTCTGACCAATTGAATGATTTTAATGTGGAGTTTGATGGCGTCTTCGTCGGTGTCCGATTCAGGGGTGTTATTTTGTAAAATGTGGTCCCACCATTCGGCTCCTCCTTGTATAACGGTGAATTCCAGAGCCTGCAGAACGTCGGGTTTTGGGCCATCGGGCTCGGGGAACCAAGCGTACATTTTGGTCGGAAACAGATCAAAGTCTTCAGGGACTTGTAGAGTTGAGACGGAGGAAATAATTCTGTGAATTAAAAGGACGGTAAATAACGTTCAGTGTTGGAAAAATTTGTCAATGAGTAACAAAGATGAATCTTCACCCCAAAACAGCACTCATTTGCGCCATGGAGTTTTTGTCTCCATCGGTAAGTTTCCTGATTTTTCTAATGCTGTTGAAACACGAGTGCAAAAGTTTTCGCGTAGCGTCCCAAAAGAGGATGACCTCGTCGTTGGAGAAGAGTCCACTTTCCAGGGGTCTCAGTAGTTCGATCGCCAATTTGTTGAAAACAGCGAAATGCAGGGGATGTTTTTGGTGGATCCTCGAGTACTCGACCCACTGTGACAACGCGACGTTTCTCGCGAGCAAACCTTTCTGCGCGCGGTGCTGAAGTACCAGCGCTTCCGCAGCTGCTGACCATCTTCCACACCAGCAATATTTTTCCGTCTTTTCTGTTTCAAGCTCGTACAAGAGTAAAATTCTCAACAAATGGCGATGCTCTTGCGCCGCCACGCGCGTGTTGTGCTCGGCGCTGAACGCCAACCTCAGTCGCACCACGCCACGGCGCTTGGATTTGTGCTTTTTTTCTAACGAATACCACATCGAGTGGCCGGTCACTGGAATATCCTGCGAATTATGAACTCATTAGTTACAATAAAAAGTTCAGCTTTTCATTCGTTCGGGGGCTTCGAATTGAACTGATTTTTTAATGACTTCGTTTGCAAATTCTAAAAACACTAAATCTGTTGCTAAGGAAAGAAAACATTGTCGAATTGAAAATATGGTTTCCCAATGTGAGGAAGCTCTGTACGAAAAACGAAAGTACCTTCAAGGGTATTCTGCTGCGCCCTATGAACTCGTTGTCGTGACTTCCGGTTGTAGCAGTTACGGCTATTTCTTTAGCGAGTTTGACCAATCCTCTGACCCCTTTAACGTCTTTCACTTTACTCATTTTTTCTGGCACCGTTTCCGCAGCGTCGAAATCCCTAATGAAAAGGCCCAAAGTACGATAAATTTAAAGGCCACTCAAGAATCACAAATTCTACAATTTTGTAGGATTTTTTTATTGTACTAACCAGACTTCGAGGCAAAGAGCATCATTTTCTGCGTCCTCCAAGGGCCTGAAGACCGCATTCAAACGTTAGTTTTTTGCCCCAAATATTAGCGTTCATTTTATAAACTCTGTTTCGAGCAACTGATTAAATTCAATTTTCGAATGAGAATTCCACATGAAACTTACAGCTCGAAGTGCTCTTCCCAGACTGGAGTGAGCGTTGCCGTTTTAACTGCTGTATTGTAACGTCGAGTTGGGGTTGATTCGAGATAAAGAGCGCAGAAGGGATCACTCTTGCCGTTCGCATCTTTGGAAACTAATTCTTTGGCCTCTATAACCTCCACGTTGAGATGCATCACTGGAGCCTGAGAATATACTTTGTCACAATAAGCTGAACAAGATTGATTTCATTCATCAAGTTTTGTTGCTAACAGTTTTGTTTTTAAGCTCTGCAGTGAATTGTGTTGTAATTTTGAAGTTTTCAGTAAAAAGTTTTGTAGCTTTGACGCTAAACTTTGGATTTTTTCCATACGCAAAATGTCGCTGATTCCATTCGAGTGTCACAGAATCGAAAGATTTCGCACATTTCGATGATAAATTTATTTTTAATTGTGATCGAACCTCCATATTTCTGGTGTCTTCCAAAACTTGTTCGTGTGTTTCATTGTCAACCTTGAAAGCCTGCTGTAGATGGTTCAAAAGTGCATCCTGTCCGCACTCATTCGAAACATCGTAACCGACTTGATGTTGCGTCATGTAAACGAGAGTCGAATAAAGTTCTTCAATCTGGAATAAGCGTCAGTGAAGCGAAATGATTAAAAACCGCCGGATCGCGAGGCTCTCTTCAATTCAATTTGCTGCAAGCTTCGGAAATTTTCATTCCTTCGTTTGATTTAAGTGGAAAATTATTGCTCATACTGTAGATCAAACTGGATAAGAACGATTGTCGTGCGGACGTTTTTCCACGTTTTAATAAGTTTGAACCGTTTTATACAGAAACTTATGAGAATTCCTAGCATTACCAATATCCACGTTTCAAATGATTCAGTCACATTTTCATTCTACGTTCGCAAATAATTAAAATATCAGGCCACATTTTTATAAATTTCTCTCATCCAATGATACGATCGAATTTAACATTTTTCGGATTCAAATTGCAGTGGGTCACGGGAATGAAAAACACGAGTTGGGAACACGCTCGCTTCCAGTTCATGGACGAAACAAATTTAGAGATTCGTTACAGATTTGAACTCTATTTTCTGTCCTTAGTACATTCGATAACAATATACGATCGACGGTCAGTGAGGAACAATTGTTACGATATTATGAAAAGTTTAAAAAAATTTTTTCATTCTCTTTGGGGTCTGAAAACTCACCGTCATAGTACGAAGAATCGCGCTTGTTTTTTTCTCGAGTTCCGCTTTCGGAACTCCCCTGAAGGTGTTGCGATTTCTACTGAGAGTTCCCATTCTTTCGAGGGTGTTTGTTATAACCATTGTTCTATTAGTTTTGTTCTCTCGTTCGTTTATATTCGCATATCGTGTGATCAAAACAACATCATTTCAAAGCCACTAAAATATTCATGGAAAAGCATTAAACGAAATTTCAAGTTTTTCAAATAATTTTTTTTCCACACTTCCTTTGTACGAAACACTTTGAGTCTCCGGTTTTCTGCTTCCCGGCAAATTCTTTTTTTAACGCTCTTGAGAGGCGTTCGATCACTCGAAAATTCCGCCCGGGCTATTCCTTCTCGCAAACATTTTTTTCGCACACGTGTTCACGGTTGCCAAACGCAATGATTTCGTCGTACTTTCAACGATTGAAAAAATATCTTCGAGTTCCAGCGAATCGAAAAAACTCATGCAGGAATGGCAAGATCATTCCAAGCGAGGTTGGACGTGGGATAAGCGAAAGAGAGTTACACTCCCACGGAATAATCACGAATGAAAAAAACTACGAAAACCCAAAAATTTCGAAGAAGAAAAAACCAGCGTAACTGCACCGAAAACGAAAAGCAGAACCGACTTCGGTTCTTCCGACGCGGACATCGCTGTCCGCTTGTCGATTCAACTTTGACCGGTGGTACACTGGCGGCTCTGTCGTGACATTAAATAGACTCGGGCACTGCGCTTTCTCGTTTAATGTAGCCTCCGCATTTTTTATAATCAGAGACTCGTGTCGATTAGCAGGAGAAAGAAGAGGAAAATACGGAATATTTGAAGAAACCTCGGAGCAGAACAAACTAAAAAGGGGGAGGGAGAGAAAAAGAGGAAAAAGAGAGAATGAACTTGGGGATTTTTCTGTGGCTTTGTTCGTCAAAGATGAACCGCGACGCGACCTTTCACGGTCTTATCGAATCAAAGACGGGGAAGGGGAACGAGCATATCCAATCGTGTACGTGTACACATGTGCACGTGTATACATACAGTTCGACAACTTCGGCGTGCTGTAATTAGATTCAGTGGTAATCACCGGAGGATCCGGCGTTCAATGGAATCACCGTTGGCAATTTAACTCGCGATTCACAAGCCCAAAGATGCCGCTCGAAATAAAATGTCGTTCGAGTTATAAAAAATCAAACAAACGTTGAGCCAATCATTTTTCGACTGAAGTCACTTTGACGAAGCCTGCAACGAACCGCTTCCGCAGTGCTTCATGGACTTTTACGTTCAAACTACGATTTCACAGGCCCTCGAAAGCTGACAGCGACTTTTTCATTTGAAAATCGATTGAGGAAGATCGGGAGACTCGAAAATTCGTGCGCTAATTCATCGACAAACAAATAAGAATAATTTTGCGGAATACTGCGAATAAAAAACGTCGACGCTGTTGCTAAAGAAAGCAAACGCTATCAAACAAAAAACTTGCAGCATACACGAATGCTCCCATGTGCCGTTTACAAAGATAACAATGTAAACGGGCATATTAAAATAAATGATCCGACACAAGAAAAAGTATCAAGGAAGAGACTGTTTGTCTGTTAGTGTCAACGAGATTAACCGTAATCCGCTTATCAGACACGATTCTTTGGAGGGGTCAAGGTCCTTTGTGGACTGTCAACTCGCGGTACACAACACTCGGAAAAGCAACAATGTCGTGCACCGTTGCAGTGCAAAGGGAGATAGCATCAGTGATGTCATGTGCCCGATTACATCCAGCCTCGTCAATCACTAACGCCATCAAAGCGATGCATCTCATCGCACGAATTTGGCAATGAATTTTCGGGAGCAGCGGATTCATGGCCGCGAATTTCCGCCCGAGGAGAACGAAGGAGGAAACGTTAGCAGCGGTGGATTCCATCCAGCAGTATAACTAGGCCGCATCCCGTTTAAACTAGTGACACGAGAAGCGTTATAGGACAAGTGCAACTCGCGATGTGCGTCCTCATACGTTCCACACAATTGCGTCCAATGAAAGTTGATACGACGACAATTAGCTGATTGACCATCAAGCCCGGTACGTTGCTTAGATAACTGAAAATATATTTGTGAGCGAGTTTCTAGGGATTCGAATTCACTGAAGACAAAACAAATGAATTCCATACCGAGCCTGATGGCGAAACGAAGACTCGTGAAAACTCATTCGTTATTTTGTTTTTCAACCTCGAAGGCCATCGTTCATCTTATCTACCGAACCCAAAGTTCTTCATCTCCAATGAATTCCTCCGCATGGTTTTTCTCTTTTGAATTTTTTAATTTATTTGTTATGCAACTATCGTAATATCATCTCGCACTTTACACCCTCAGCATCGACCCGGTTTCTAATCAGTTTTATGCACGAATTCCATTTGGCAGCGAGGCCTTTACATCAGGAAAATAGGATTTTACTCGAATTGAATTCGTCGTCCAAGGGAAATTTGAGACACAAATAACTCGCTCCTGATTACTGAGCTTGTTAGGTGCAGTTTCGATCTTCCTTATTTGGCTGGATGTTTTTCAACTTTCATAAAACTTGGGAGGATGTCAGCAGTGAGAATTGACAAAAAAAAACTGAGCATTTCTACGAATTTCGAACCTTTTTCGACCTGCTCTTTAATGGTTGGATTTTTTCTCTCCGTTATTAAAATATCTCTGAACTCGGACTCAGTGGTTATGATCAGAGGCTTTGGGAGCGTTTCACTGAAATTTTTATAATGAAAAAAATTCGGCTGCAAGGTCGGCTCATTTGGAAATCGTGAGAATATCATTTTTCTCCGTACCCACGAAAACGTAAAAAACTCTTTTCGCATAACACGAGCGTCAATATTCACGGTTTTGTGATGTCTTATCTCTCGATTAGGTACGAACAGAAACACTTCCAGTCAAAACTGGAAATACCGAATTCTATGAACTGATCATTTGCAGCACGAATACAAAATGCTTGATTGTATTCGTGTTTTCACACTCCTAACTCCAGCACCATTCACAAACCGAAGTGAAAAGTCTTCAATGGAACAAATGACAACTTTAATGACACCACAAAGTTTAAAAGAATTGATTGTGATTTTTATTTAGTGTGCACTTCATCCTACGAAAAAAAATGATCGATCGCCTCAATTATCTTTCACCACAATTATTTCAATGGTTTTTCGTGAAACTGGAAACTTATTCAACTCATTTAGGGACCTCGCGCGCTTCATTAGTGTTACCCGATGATCGATCACGAATCCTTCGAAGAAAATGATCGATCACCTCATAAATATTTGCCGCGATTATTTCATTATTGTTTTCATGATATTACAGACGTTTTCGATTATTTAAGAGGTTTCACTCTTTTCATAAGTGTTACCCGACAATGTTCGACCACAAGTCAGTTATTTAATTCGCAAAAATTACGTTTTAATGAATGACAATTTTGACTTTTTTATATTAGAAACGAAAATATAATATCCGAATTTATTGCTCGATGTTTAAGTGCCGCAGGCCTCAACGTTTCTGTCAACCCTCGACAGAAGGTTTTGCCAGCCCGAGCCTCGTGAGTCGCGATTCTCGTATTTACCCTTCGCATCGAAGTCGCGAATTTCTTCGATCGAACTGGAATAATAATAACTGAAAAACTGAGAGACAATCGTGCCTGCACCCGCGGTAGTTCCGAGATAAAAATGAGAAAAGAAGAGCGATGAAGAAGATAGTGGCGTAACGGTGGCGAACTCGACACTGGCCAGGAATAGATGGACCAACGAACGGACCGGAGATAGTACATTCGTCGTTGAGACGAATCCTCGTGGTCGAGTCGTTTAAGACGACGACGTTTCGTCGCTCTCTCGTGAGCACTTTCCGCGTATACGTCACGAGAATCGTATTAACGCAAGCGCGAGAATCTTATCATGAAGATTCACTTAACTTACTGCGTGTATGTTTCGTTTACATTGAAACAGAGGCAGATGTAACCGATTAAATCACGGAAATCGAGCAGGTGCCATTTTTTTCTTTGTCGCTTGTAATTGCATGGTCCAGATGTGCCCTTAACGAATTAGTTTGTGTCTTAGATCCATCGCATTCGAATTTAAATTGAATTCAACGAAACCTGGTCCCACCGGCGGAATATTATGCTCGCGATGTTGAAGCACCGAAATTTTTTTAAGCCTGAGATTAAGCAACAAATAAATGACGTTTTTTCAAACACCTGATTTTGATTTATTGATATTGTTTAAGATATCTTGCTCTTTTCCTCTTTTTACGTATTGCCCTTGAATACATGCGTCGAAAAGAGAAAAGAGCACAAGGGAGAATCGTGAACGAGACAATTCAGTGTGCTACGAAGATTTATGGTAGACTCAGAATGAGCAGTCGTTTGTACGTCTTGTTCACGGGCATTCGAAATACACGAAAATCCAACAGGTTTGTCTAGAGCTTGGAATAACTACCCTTGAGCCGGTTAGAGACACTCTCTGGCTTAATAATCCCAAAGTAGTGCGAGAATTCTATTTTTCAACTGTAGACACCACTCGCGAAAGTCTGTTACCACTTGACGGAGCTCAAAGTGAATAGACTCGATGTGCTTTTTTCTCGTATTACCGGAAACGTATGGATCATTTCGAGTGAATTTTACAAAATTGGTGTAACAATATCATTTTTTTTCCACAACCTCGAAAAGTGAATCGATGGACACAGGGCCCAACGGTTGTTCGATTTTATAAAAAAAATTTTTTAACAATCGTTTCTCTGACTTCAGAGTAACAACGAGCACTTCTTAACCGTAGTAAATTGAACAGAAAGATTATCTTGAATGTATCAAAAATTCAATGAAATTTCGATCCTTAAACTGTCTGTTTTACGCTTTCTCAGGGATCCTCGACAATAATTATTATTCCATTTGCTATCGAGATCTGCAATTAATCAGCTATCTTTTGAGTTCATCGGAATTTGCTGATTAATGCTACTGGTAAAGAAGTATTCGAAAGAGATTTATCATCTCGTTGCACAGATGCTTAACAGATGATCTTCTGTTTCTTCTCATTTCTGTACATCTCTTTTATTTAGAAATATATAATATATATATCGATATGTAGGGAAGATTGTCTGTCTGTGCCTATTTTTAACGACTCATAAAAGCTGTGAATCATTGAACAAATTTATAAAAATATTTTATATTCTCGCAACCCACTACGTAAGTTTTAGGCTTTATAGGATTTCTCTACTCTCTTTAGGCACATTCTCTATACAAAAATGGTTTAAAATGTATTAACAAAGTGACGGGACTGGGAATCGAAAATAAGTTTTTATTTGTTCATTTTAAGATTCTATTCCCATTCATTTCAAACTAACTATTCCGATTTTTTAACAAAATTCAATTTTCACGTTTCAATTCTATTGAGGAGCAAGACTGTGATGATCTTGATATTACAGTTTCGAAGAAAGCGATACGATTCGAAAAATTCCTAAATTTTTATTTTCAGTTTATTTTTTTCGGGGTTGGTATTATTTCGGGAATGAAATTCCAACGGTGTCAAAGATTGTACAAATAAAAAATTGACGAAATATTGTAGCTCGGGACTCCCAAATGAATTTTGATACCCACTATATATTGGACGTCGGATGAGTACAAACGTGTTTATCGAATCATATAAATAATGCATATATTTACTTAAGTTTTATAGATTAGTTCACATATTGCACTCATTATTTTTAATGATCTCCGCAATTTGCGATACGTCAATAGAACGAGATAAGACGAGAAAATCTCGTGTATAAACATCAACGCTATCACCATACGATACTGATCCAAGGATAAGCAGCTTTCCAGTGCAAAATTATTACTGAAACTATTCCCACGCTACGATTATTTATCATTGTTTAAGAATAATGAATATTCATTGAAAATACGTATGGAACCTTGAGTCAATCTGAATGGTACTGGAGAAAAAAAAATTTATTTTATAAAACGTGAAAAAATAAAAATTTTGAATAAAATGACTTTCTTCCATGAAACTTTGTTTCAATAGATTGTTTAACGGATCCTCGGGCTCTAAATTTACAATAGGAATTTAGGAAATACGATAATGAATCCACTCACATTCCAACCCACTGATCCGAGAATGATGTCGGTAACATTTTCATTGTCATCTCTATCGCTGTCCGATTCGAGCAAAGCTTCGGTCGGTTCTTCGATACTTCCTGCCTCGCTGACATCCTCATCAGGGCTTTCTTCCTCCGATTTATCGTGTCGCGAAGGTAATGGACCTTCTGCGACTTCCTGAGCTCGGGCCTTTTCGGCAAGCAGAGTTCCCAAATTCTCGAAAAAACCGCCATCAGCTTCTTGAATTCTGGAAATAATAAAATCCAAAAATTGAGGCAACGGACACCTTCGTCGTTTGTTTTTGTTTTTTATCCGTGCTACAGACTGCTACAGATCTACAAATCAACTTCCGAAGAACTAATTCATTCATTATTCGTGTAAATAGTTTTCGACGACTTCGTAATAAATGAATTAATCCGACCAAGAATTATTTGGCAACTTATCAGAGATCTTGATTCAAGCGCTGAGATTTAGGCCAAATGATACTGACCAACGACAAATTCGTGGATATATTATGTGTACGTGCAAACACAACATTTCAGACGCATAACTTTCAAATTTCGAGTGTAACGCGTACCGCAAAATCTTTGTACAGGTTCGTGATTGCATGCCATTTGTCAATTACCACGCAATATGTAAATCAGAGATTCGAGAAAGGACTGAACTCGTATTTTCTAGACTATTGATTTCAACGAATTAAAGAACGTTGGTGATTTTTATTTGTACAATGAGAAAACGTATTTGTTTTGTATAGCAAGGAATATATATTATTTTTCACGAATTTTCAAAGTATTTACCCACCGATTACAAACAGCATAGTATTTTTTTAATTTCTCCCATCATTTTTCGTCCCATCAATTCTAAACAGCTTTATATGGATAGCAAAAAGTGAGGCACGTGAGAACTATATTTCGTTTTGTTTTTGAGCGTTCTTCATCATGTCAGACTAACACTTACTGATAAGTGGAAATGTATTGTAAATCACAAATTTCGACTGTCAGCATAGTAAATTCTATTATAAATTCACGAATATTTACCGAATACGTGTGACATTTTACCATCAATATAGTTTTCTTTAGGGTTGCCCAGCATACTTGACAATATAAGCATTTGAAGTGACTGAAAACATTTTTTACTGTGATTATAAAGAAAAAGACTCTTGAGTCTTTTGAATAAAATGTATGGGTATTAATCTTTTTACTATGGTGGATAGAACAATTATTATTACTGCTCTTCGAATTAATTCTGCAATCCAGATTTTTAGTACTTTTTTCTAGAATTTTCTGCCTCGTTTTCTCCGTGTACGATAAAAGAAATTCACCATTTTTCCAGACAAGAGCTAAATATTATCATAAATCGTGCAAAATGTTTATGAAAATCCGTCTCAGATCGAAGCCACCAACGAGTAACAAGTCAAAAAATGTTGTTTACGCATTCAATGTTCAGTCATTACAAATGACATTAATCTGCCGATAATTCAACGCAAGCAAAGCCATACAATTTATCCAACAAACGAATCTCGCTCAACCTAATTGTTAATTGGTAACAAAAAAACGGAACGCTAATCTAAAGACATGACGAAACACATAATCCAATTGTGCGAAGCGGTCTCATCCTATTGACAAGGATTCTGTGCGAATCTTTTTATCCCCTTTCACCTGGTGTTAATGAAGTTGTGAGCAGCGAATTTCCAATAGATTCTCGCCATCGTGATCGGTTTAACTTCGGGTTTCTGGGTCATTCGACAAGCCGCTATGGCGAAGTAAGGATGCTTCTCGTCGAATTTCACAAAATGTGCCATTTTTCTTCGGTCTTTCCTTCGACATAAATGGAAAATATCGCGTATTTGTATTCGCGTCTCTATTCATAGACACGCTTCAGCCGATGTGGTTAGCGACGAGCACAAAAACACGAACGTTGTTAAATAAAATTTCAATCGATCGTTCAGACCAAAAATAAAATGCTTTGCGAGCGTTCACGATTCTTTCGAGACTGAGAATTCATAAATTTTCTTTGCCTCTTCGACCAGGCAACACGGCTCAGTAGAGAGTAGTAGGAGACACTCCAGACTGTGCCGAACACCGTTTTTCAATGTCCCACGAAGAATTGGCTCTTCGAGTTAGCGCGTTCGAAAGAAAAAAAAAATTCTCGTATAATAAACGTGTGCCTTTTGCGATCGAGATAGTGAGAAATGAATTTACAATGGATGGTGTTGTGTGCTGTTTGCCCTACTATACGACAGCATGTCGTCGTTTCTTCCAAAGTTTAATCAATGACACATTCTTCCTTATCGATTTAATGCACAAATTCTATCCAGAGAATATTCTTATTCGTAACAGTTTATCCTCAAGTCACATTCGAACGTCGAGGTATATGATTCGTTTAAGGACTTTTTATAAGTGCTACACGCAAGTGTGGAAGACGCAGAGCAATAAATAATCAGCTGGTGTACAGACAGCCATCCCTTTAGAGCCGAGGATTATCGATTTGTTTCAGTGCTGGAGAATTTTCTACGAAATATTCTGAATCATGAGTGGTGGGAATTATCTTTTTATTTGTAGTTACAAGATGATCAATTCCCGACCGCGTTGATTAAAAAAGATTGACTAAACTTTGTCGAAATAAGTGCGCACCTTTTTAACAGTGGGAATGAAATATGAATTCTGTGCTCTTGAATTTATTCACGGTGTACCTGGCTTCGTACACGAACATGTTCCTAGTCACGTATGAATTTCGAAAACGTTGGAGAACCTTAAAAAATTACGGACTTTGTGAGAAAGTCGAAAGCAGGAGGGAAAATTTTATGTGTTTTTCAGGATTTTAATTGTTTTTTAATTTTACACAAAACGATAGAATTAATAACGATCGTATGAATATCTCGAATGATCGAAAAGAAGATCGAGAAGTAGCAAAAACGTGTCGCTCGGTACGTGCCAGGGTCGAATTATAGTAGAAAAAATTTGAAGAAACTACGACTAAAAGGGAGTCAGTGACCTGCGGAAGGGGGAAGAGATTCCAATGTAATGTGGAAGAGAACCCAAGCAACTGAGCAGCCTTATCGTGTGGAAAAAGAGCAATAATTCAATGCTGATGATTTATTTGAAGTCGAACGACGAAAATCGGCGACGAGTATATACAGTGTAACCATTCAAGGCTCACTTCTGCTGACGCAATCGATGCTCCGAAGCTATATTCGTGACGCAAAGTACCTTTCTTTTCCCCATCTGACTCTCTGTGCGAGGATAACATCGATGGCGAGTATGATTAATTCCAAATTTTTACAGGAAATCTTCTGAGAGAGGCAGCACATCGGAAGTTTCACGAGGACCAGTGAAAATCAGCCAAGTCCCTTGTCTCGAGTTTTCCTTCAATTCATTAGAGAACTTTCTTTTCATTTTTATTTATTTGATTTTTATCTAGAGTCGCAGTAGCGACCCAAAAAAACTAAGTTTGACAACAAAAATTCTTTCCTGCTGCTATACGATGACGAGACGACAAACGCTTGACCATTGTGAAAAGTTTGTATATTTGTATCGCGTTCGCTTGTTAACTGATACGGTAATAGACTGACATAATATTTAATTGCTTGGCTGAAAAATAACGGAAGACAGTTGATTCGAAATAGGTCACTCGAAGTAAGAATACAATCTTCTTAGAAAACAGACAAAATTTATTACGCAACGCTTCATGCTCGATCTTCACCTGTAACATTCAAGTACGTCGAGAGATTTTTCGGGTTAGTGAACAAGAGGATTTCGAGAAGTCTAAATTGAATAATTGTTTTGAATCGCGGAGCATTAACACTGCGACTTCACACGAACGATCCTCCTCGAACTAATATTGCTAAATGTTATTGAATATCTAATAAAACGTATAATAATGAAATTACTTGTTGTAATAAGTATGAAAAAACGAGTACTGCTGTTCGATAAATCATTAAAGACGAGCGCCAGGGTCTTTTTCGAACAGCGTTATGCATGTATAACATTGCAGCGTGAATCATAAACTCACAATGCGCGGCCTTCGCTGTGCAATCGTTGAGAATTGTCTCACATCGGGTCGTAGACTAACAAGGAAGCTTCGAGCATCGATGCATTTTTGGGTACATGAACTTACGAATTAGTATGCTCATAGGATAAAAGTATGCAAATTTATCTATTGCATGGACGAATTCCAAGTCTCAGGTAAAAATGACGACATATGAATGTAATTAAAATTTCGAATTATTCATATCTGCGAGCCTACACTTCGATTTATTTAAATAATCGTGTAGGAAACTTACAGAAGAATCGAGATGGCTTGAAAAAGTGGTTTTGTACAGTAGAACTCTTGCATGGAGTGATTATTGCAATATTATTGAGAATTTATTTTCTACTTATTGTCAATATATTCATTCGAAAAGCATAGAATCACACCCGAAATATTCTAAGTCTTTCAGTAAAATTGACCTTTGATGTACAAAGTCAAAGGTTAATTCATTAAAATGATGACAGACCCGAGGATTTGGCATGGAATGCCCTGCACTTAATCCACCCACGAGTGCATATCGATACACGAGGTAACACGAAAGCGCCATGGAGAGAAATCGGCAGATATTTTTGGTACGAAAAGTGATCACGTATTTCGCAAGCGGCGTACATGGCAAGTTTATTATTAGAACGTGAGTGTATCTTCCTCTTGTATACTGTTGGAAAACACTCTGTAGATTCGCTGACGTTTGCTCTATGCGCACAGCTCTCATTTTTGTGAGCTCACTTTCACCTGTGTAACTCAGCATCAGACTCTCTCAAAACACCATAAAAATAAATTCAACAATCAATTTTGCCTGTGTGAAAAATTATGTTTCATTTATTTTTCTGATTCATAAGTGGACCAAGGAGTGAAGCTACTCGGACTCATCTCTTCGTTTTAACATCCGGCTGAAATCCAGTTTTTTAAAGAGCGGTTAACGTCACTTGCGTTTATAGCTACCTGATTTCGTGTTCAGTTTTTTCCTCACGTGCTAGTTCCTTAGCTTCTTTTTCCTCAACGATTTTGTGATAGAAGTTTTTCCACATGGCCTCTTCGTCCATTTTTACAAATCCACCCTCCACTCTATTGTTTATTTTCGTTAGAGAAGAATCAACGTTTATTATCGATAATTTATTGGACCACTCGGAACCGGCTCTAGCGTAGACGAAGTTTTGACAGTTGGCAACCGAGCCTTACCGACGGATTGTTCCACGCTGCTGCTTCGAGCTCGTTCACAGTCGTACACATTCACACACACTCGCAGTAGACTAGAGCACGTCAGAGTAAAATAACGCAGCCTAGAAAATTCTCGGTCAATACTTCCTTCGAAATAACAAATCAAAATACCCGGAAGGCTTTTTTCGTCTCAAGAATGTCGACCGACACCCACCAGCTGGAAATATACTCTTGTCTCTGTGATCCCAAGTAGGTACGGCTGTTCTCCGCCAGACATATCCGCAACGCTCCGTCTTACTCTCCTCGACCTTGTCGCAGTTCCTGAGCGCAGATGGCGCCACGAGCTGGAGGCTTCCAATTTTATCGGATCTACTTTCTCGACGATATCAGATCACGAATGAATCTCTTTACTCATCAAAATCGTTCACATTCTTGTTTATTTTTTTCTCCATACTTTTTTCACGTGAAATTTTCAAATTCACTTTTCTTCGGCATGAATTTCGCAAACTTTAGCATAAAATTTTCTGTTAACGCTCGATTTACTGGGAAAAGTGACTCACGTATCATTTCAATGAACACAATACCGATCTTACATATTCTGTCATGCTCCATGATGTCACTGGGGCTCCCAACGACGAATGCTCGCCTGGAATAACCGCTTGACATTGCTCAGAAGACCGAAAGATAAAACGAAATAATCTGCAACTGTTTATTTTGTAACCATGCAACAAATGGTGCACTTTGACGTCAAGGAAACGTTCGAGTCATTTTTCTATTCTTCTCGGCAGCACCCATCGGTTCGGGAAGCTCTCATCGACATGATGGCATTTTTTTAATTCATCGAGATTCTCAACTTGAGGTAATTGCAAAAAAATAGGGTCAGTATTATAACAGATTAGATTTAACGTAGCTGCTCGTATGCAAAGCCTGATAACGGTTTACCCGTTAGGTTCATGAGAAAATTACATTCGAGCTTTTTTGTAGAGAATTTAATTTCCTACAAAAGCATGTTTATTGAATTTGTGGGAACATTTCTTTTAATACAAAAAAATTATATAGAAAAATTTTTTAAATATGGAAAAACAAAAATCCATTGGGCGTCTCGCAGAATCAAAGTATGAAGCTGCCCTTGCAGAAAAATTTATGTTATATCTTCTAGAAACTTTTGAGATGACAGAACCGCAAAAAAAAAAAACAAATAAAAAATGTTTTTTTCGGACCACCCAGGTGAACATGTTGTTTAGTTTACATTTCAAAAATCGAGTTACACAATTATCGAGATCGAACAGTCTTCAGTTCACTAAATTTTGGGAATTACGCGGTCGCATACAACGTGCCAAGGCCACAGGTCAAGTTTCTCGTTCGATAATTCACCAGACTAACTCCCGTGACTACATGGTTCGATTTTTCTGTCTCCTACTCCTCCTCCTTCTCCTCCCCCCTCGTCTTCGCCCTCGCAATAACACGACACAGTCACATTCACGTAAAAATATGGTTTTGTTTTGTAGAGATTGCAACTCGTAAATTTGTCAGTATTCGACGAGTTTTGTATTATCTCATAATAATTATCTATGACGAAGAGGAAATGACATCAATTAGCAACGAAATACGGTCGAAGATATTCGACATGAATAATCGTAGCTGTGATGTTTAAAAGGCGGAAAAATCGAAATTCGAAAATCACTCAGTTTGATCATGCAACGTCGGTATCTGCTTGGACTTTTTCTACTTTTCGGTGAGTTTTTCTCCAAGTTTTATTACATTGTCGAACATTATGAATTTGCCTCGATAACGATTTTTCTTCGTGACGACAATATAATTTGGTATATTGAAAAACACTGAAAAAATGAATTAACGAACAGGGATCGATGGGAGCTCGTCGATTGGTGGATCCTCCCGGAAAGGTAGCGCTTTCCCTACTTCCGCGCCGGGAAGGAACAAATCATTCGCTCCTATCAACGATCCTTTGCTGAGCCCAAGACAATTGGTCGACCTCGAACAAACGGTGAATGCCGTCTACAAAAATTTCTTCGGCCCACCACCATCGAAGCTAACTTTTCGGAAGCATCGCGACGGACACTCGAGCCTCTCAGGCTCCATTGCGATAATCGGGGATACGATTTGCAGTCACTTGAAAAGTAGCCTCAAGAAATTTGGCGGTTCGGCAAGCAGTGGCAGAAATTATGTATTGAAATCGGCCGAATCTCAGCCTCTGGAGATCGTCGTTCTTCATCAACTGATAAAAATGCCACTTGAGATCTTACCGGTCGTTCGAGAAATTCAAGACCAAACGGAAAAATATATGAAGAAGAATAAATATGACGAAATGGGCTACAAGAAGTCGCGCTCTTCTTTCCCAAATCCTTATGAAAACGATCCGAAAAACCGGTGGCAAAATCTCGCGATGACGGACGCCATGAGAACTTACACTACTCACGTCAGTAACTGCCTCGAGGAAAATAACGAGAGCTCTTCTGGTGTCAAAAAATCTTTGGGAACAATGATGGTCCATTCGCCGGAAAAAGTGGGCCACATCTTGCGTCATCGACTGGATAAAGCGCTGCCGAAATCTCCTGCGATTCCTAAGCACGAGTATACGGCGATGCAAGCCTTCGCTTGTCAGGCGCTCGTGAATGATGGTCAAAAAAGTTTCGCGGCATGTCTCGAACAAATGAAAATCGTTGACGAGTGTGCGAACGCGAAACTCGGCAATGCTTCGTTGAAAGCTAGCCACGATTTTGGTGAAAGATCATCGGAAAATTTCGTCAGAAGTATCAAGTCCCTCGATCCATCTTGTAAGAACGTTCGGGGCAGCATCGGCTATTCCGTAAGGTGCAGCGAGAGCCAGAAGGAATTGAAAAGCGATGAGTCCTCGTACGTCAAGGATTTTGTTTTAAGGGGCTTTCAAAAATCGCCAATCATCAGTGGAATGGCCGATGAACTTATTTCCACTGTTAAGAAAAGTCGAATCGGCGTCGATGCTACTCGGGAAATCGCCACTTTGATATCGATTTATGAAAATGGGGAAAAAAAGAGAACGATGCTCTTGAAAAAGTCGCGTAAAAATGATGAAAAGAAAATTTTGAGAAATCTGGCAGAGTACAAGGAAAGTTTAGCAACGATGGGCCTTAGGACACTCAGAAATATTAATGAGGCGATCTTGAATCTCGAATCCATCTTCGACGATTCAAAGCTCAGAGCTTCTCGACGAAATTCTTCCTCGAATGTCAGATTGGTCCGGTGTATTAGTGACTTCTTAGAAGCGATAGTCAACAGCTGGGCCCATAAAAAAAAAGAGCGCGACGATTCCAGTCTTATAAATGGAACTGCGCACACTGGGACACCATCCCAATCTAAAATTTTCTCCCGTGGGCAGAATGAGATTGGTAAGAATTTACTACAATAAATTATAATGAAAATTGCTGACGATTGCTCAATATGAAAAAGCTCCACTGTTTAAATCCTGAAAATATTGTTAAAAAAGTTCTGATGAAATGCACTGTCAAAAATGACTGTGAAGAAATCCACGTGGGGGATGCTGCAGAGAATCAAAGTCTCGTGTCTTTGCTTTTTGAGATTCCAAAAAAAAAGTTCCTTGTCGTGTGAACCACTTCAATCAAAAACAACTGTTAATGCATTTTTCGTATTTTTTCCAGCGTTACTAAGAGATTCGCACGAGCGGCCTTTCAACGAATTGATGAGATCGATGAAACATCTCAGTCAGTCTCCCCCGCCTCGTAATTCATCGCTTCTTGCCATCGCAAAAACGTTCATACTGGCCACCATGTTTTACGAGTGCATGGTGATTCTTGCAACAGCGCTTCATCACGAGGACAAAGGTTCAACGCATCAAAACCATGAGCCGGATAATTACGTTACCGATGAGTGGGAAATGGACAGACATAATCCTTTCCAGGCAGGGATCGCAGACAGTTTGATGGGAAAAAAACATAAAAAAAAGAGGGCCTTGACGATCAACGAGAATTATAACGTAGTTACCGCAAACGGGGTACAGAGTAGCTCATCGACGACGGTACGAGATCGTGGAATGTCACACGTTGTGGAGCAAAATTACTCAAAATTCTGGTACTAAATGAGATAACGCGATGATCACGATGAAATGTTTTAAAGAAGTTGGATCACCAAATAAAAATAATAACAATTGTCTGAAAAAATATGATATTCACGAATAATAACAAAAGATTTGTGCAAAATTTCAGATGTTTTGACTTTGTAGTTTTTCAGTGATAAAAATGAAAAAAATAACAAGATGTTCGTGCTAAATTTAGCACAGGAAGAATGCAATTTTAGGAATGATTTGATGCTAGATTTATCTTCTCCACCTTACAGTTATTAGCAACAGCACGGGCTTCGCCTCGGGCATTATGACGCGCGGTGCAGGAATTTAAAACTTTCTGCCCTCGTAGTGTAAAATATGATTTAATCAATCATGTACAGAGGACACGTGACTCTGAATTGTAAACATCATCGACTGGATCAATAGTCGATGTCATTTTTCTGAACGCCCTGAAGAAGATAATAAAAAAATGTGAATAAGTGCCAAGCCACAAATCATGTTCGTCACTTGACTTATCGCTTTCATTTCTGGTTTCGTCGTTACACATATTTTTCGCAACGATCCTCTTTCCTGTCTAAGGATAACTGCGGCGATAGGGAAAATTTATTGAATCTTTGATATTTATGACATTTTATCGCGTTTTCGTGCAATAAAGGACATCGGAGCGTTCGGAGTATGTTGAGTCCGCTCTGCTCCGTTGAAGATGAACTTGGTCCAATGGCTCATCAGCATTATAGGTAGACTTGTTTAAATATACTTTGAAAAATCTTGTAATTCTGATGGTCGTCCTCGAGAATGGAAGAAAGCTTTTTTCTACGTTGTTTCGAATTAAATTTCTTTTGAAAATTTTATGCTCACCAGCCATCACTCTTGTGATGGGCTCCGCAATATCCAATCGGACCTATTCAACTGGACCGAAAATTATTGGTGGCTCCCCGATAAAGATTCACGAAATGCCGTATTTGGTGAGTTTCACATACTTCAAAAAATGTCTGCCCATACAAAATTTGAATAAATTGCTCACTTTCGATAAAAAAAAAAAACAACAAGTTCGGTCTTTACTCGGGGCGAACGTTCCAATGCGGTGGCGTTATTTTATCACCAATATGGGCGATGTCAGCTTATCACTGTGTGTAAGTCAACCACGATTGGATGAACTTTACCTATTTTCTTACATTCTCACAATAACAAATCGTTGAGCACCTTGAACCGATGGTATGAAGTGAACTTTCACGAATGAAAAATCATGTCTTTTCATCAACTTCAATTTTTTGTTTGATCAAATCTTTCGATCTTTACCAGAGACTTTGACGATGAGCCACTAAAAACTCACAATATTCGGGTTGGCTCCTCACTCGCGCTTCCTGTAACACCTCGATACGGAATACGCAAAATTTATTACTACAGTTCGAAGATGGTTCCGAATGAGAATGTACCACTGCATGATATTGTGCTCTTCAGGCTTCGCAGACCTATTCGATTTACACACAATGTTAGACCAGCCAAATTACCGAAGGAGAATGGCCCACCTCCCAACGTTCTTCGCGTTGCTGGTTGGGGTTCAACAGAACGTACCGCACCCGGAGTGAGTTTCGAATAATTGTTCCGAGGAAGCCAATACCTTCCTCTAGAAATCGATGAGTACGAAATCTTTCCATTCGTTAAAGTGACATTTTTATGACAACTTTCACGAGTTGTCTTCAACGAGTCCAAAATTCTCGATGATCTCGTTCCAACTGAGCGATTGCGTTCTAAAACTTTGAATGTTTCTCATTCAGGACTATCATCCAGGATCGTTTTCCTTGTCAGCGGTTAACGTATCGAGAGTAGAAGACGAGGAATGCGCCGCCCTGAAAGTTTATGGAGGGCTTATAAATAAAGAATGGCATCTGTGTTACGGTGATAATAAAACGGACGCGTGTTACGGCGATTCTGGGGGACCTTTGGGCGATTCTTCCACCGTCTACGGCATAGTATCTTTCGGCCACGGTTGTGCATATTACCCAGGTGTTTACGCTAAAGTTTCGTACTACATGCGATGGATAAAACATGTGACAAAACTTTAATTCTCTCCGAAAGACGACACAGCGATCCTTCCACAGAGTAATTCAAGGCTACGAAAATAAAACTGCTTACGCAGCATAATTGATCTATCGAAAAATTTTTTTGAGAACATTCTTCAATCAACCATTGCAAGAACTAATCGTTGAGCAACGCTGAATTCATTAGTGTCACAATCCATACGAGCAAAAGCTCCACGCGTACGCCCAATTGCATATTTTTTATCTATATACAGATACAGCTGGTAATGTAATTCGATATCCATACAATTGAGAAAACCTGTAGAGAAAAATCGCAGAGAAAGTGAGACAGTGTAATATAATCACGAAGTTTGGACCCTCTTCGCGTTAAGGTCCGATGCTCTCACCGGAAGTCCATTACCACACGTGAGTCTCATGTACATAGTTTTGTTTCACACGAGTGCAGACAGCGTCACACACGCGACTGCACGCGTTCTTTATGAGAACTCACTGGCTTTAGGTCTATCTGTTCCACATACTAAAAAATATATACACAGACATATAGATATAGATAGATTTGCGTGGCAGCGAAGAGTTTCCCTATCGTTTACTCGGCTGACTCACTCGTTCGACTTCCCCCGCGAGTGGACACGCCAACCGGAGCATTTTCCTGGGGGTCTTTAAACTCTCACCTGCAATCCACGTGTGCGACTGCGAGCCTCGCGAGAAAAACAATCGAATGTTCATTTGTCCAATCTTTTGTTTTATTATTTATACCAGACGATATAAAGTTCGACTGTTTTACCGCTATTTCATGTCGTGAATTTAAGAGATATAAAAAAATGTTTGTCTGCGTGAACGAGTTGGGTCGCTTGGAGGATTTTGCAAGTTTTTTTTATTACTTTGTATCTCTACAGCGAGAAATAATGGTGCTTAATGAAAGTGAGTTGTAAAAAAAAGTTGAAACTCGTTAAAACTTAAGAGATTCAACAATTCGATGCAATATATATCAAAAGATTTCATTTTCTCAGAATCCAACAGGTCAAATGTGACGTATTCTCCGCTATTAAGAATTACCCTAATCTCGTCGTTGAAGGAGGACACCGTTTCAACTTTTTCAGAATACAAGCAGAATTCGAGACATTTTTGATAGCTCGAAAGTGCTTAAGAAATTGCTTCACTTGCACGCAGCTGAATTCGCGATGAAGGTCTTAAAGTTAATGTGACAGAGATATTTGTACAATCGCGAGGTCTTCTTATCTCAAGAACGCAATGATTATTCTGGTGGCTGATTCATTTGGACCGTATGATGAGTAATTTTAATTTGGCTGAAGACTCACTTCTCGTGTGTACTTTCATTCCATTGAGCTCCATTTCTTTTCAATTTCAGGAATTCCCCAATTCATTTGCTGGCTTCAAACACAGTTTAAATAAATTCAATGCGGTTCTTCCAAAGTGATCGACAAATCACTTTCATTCTTCATGCTCAATTACTTACCCATCTCTGAATTGCGGATGAATTTTAGTCCGAAAGTTTTTCAGGATGTCACGTTTCAGTCGTCTGTACCAGTTGTTCTTGAGCTTTGGACATCGATACTTTTCCGATGCATTCAATTGCACATCACTCGCGAGATTAACGTTTTCTATTAACTTCCAGTCAGAGGTCTTTAGACAAGATTTGTCGTCAATGGCTGTTAGCGTTTTATCATTCCGGATTATCTTTTTTGGAGATTTCTTCCGGCGAGGATGAACAGGGATCCGGGTTTCACCATCGAGTGTCGTGTCGGTCAGTATGGAGAGCATGACAAATTTTATTGCAAAAGTCTTCAACTCGGTGAATGAATAAATCACGTTTCCACGAACATTGAAATTCTACACAAAAATCGAAGGATTCAGGCAAGTTTTCACCACTTAAAAAATATCATTTGGCGTGACTCTGTTGCAGGTTTGTTTAATTGATTTCCGATAAATCGTCATCGCATCTGAAGAAGCCCGTGAATTCTCACCTCACATTTTTTACGTCATGAATACCTCAAAGTACAAAATCACTCGCACAACAGATATTCCCGAGGTTACTTGAACGCCTTTTCAATTTGGACTAAAATCAAACGAGACACAACACTCGGTGAGAATAGTAAAGGGGACTCGTTGCGCGGTTCGTCCAATCACGACGACTCGTGGCAAAGTTAAAGTAGGGGGTACGTGAAGGGACTTTCCTTGTTTCCTGCGTATACGCACATTCGACGTCCCACGTAGGGTTTCCATACGATTGAGCGAGCAATTTTTTGCTACATTTCTATTCATATCCTTTGATTTTTCACTCCGAATAGAGGGAGAAAGAATCGAAAATTCAAAAAAGCCATTCAGGCCTCACATCGAATGTGGGAAAATCATTTATACTCGATCACGAATTAACTTTTGTTCCTTATCCGACAGAAAGTATGATCTGATAACGCGGATCATTACCGGCTAATTGAAGCTAATCGTCATCACGCAGCCACTAACAGTCCCATGAATTAATGTTTCGTCTCGAATAGACTATTCCAATACGTGTAGCCATTGATCGCGTGAGGGGAACTGCAGAAAAAAAGCACTAAAAAAGTACCGTTCAGTCTCTAGAACCGTTGACTTGACAATACGAGCCCGTGGCACACGGACCTTTCATGTAGTTTTAGAGTGAACAATGGATTCTGTCAGAGGTATCACGGCCAGAATACGTAATTAGCATCTCTCTGTTTATTTGTCGGATATTTGTTGGTATCCTGCAGTTGCAGCAATACTCTCGAATGCTAATAAGCTCGCTGTTGTTTAATATTTACAAAAACACAATATCGATGCTGCATTATGAAATATATTCACGTGATATCAATGTGTATTCGTGATAAGAATAAATATTCATAAACATTCATAATTCTGTAATTTCAAGTACAGACATTGGTGAACTGACATTTGAGTGGAAAATATGAAAAATTGGAGTCTCTGCTCATGACACGTTCATTTTCTGAGGTGTCACTTTACAGTGACGTTCTCGTAATAACACGCAGACTGGGGCCGAGAAAACTGTGTGTGTGTGTGTGTGTGTGTGTGTGTGTGTGTGTGTGTGTGTGTGTGTGTGTGTGTGTGTGTGTGTGTGTAGTTTTACGAATTCGTCTTTCGGGGAAATCATACTGATAAATTTGATTAACAAAGAGCGAAAGGTCTTTTGGCAGCAAAGAGGCGGGTTAGTGCTACCGGGAAATTAAATGAGCTTTAATTGAATTTTGGGCGGTTGAGTCACATCCGTGAACTGCATGATGGGTGTTGAAAATGATTTCTCTTGCTCTTTATCTTATTCAAATTTACAGACGAGATAAACATTTGTAGGCGACTCGAAGTTACGCTGGAAATGAACGTTCTTAGGATCGTTTCGTGCTATTTTACTCTTTTCTTTCAGCATGTCGACATTGTCGACGTAGCAGCTACAGAATACGTAACTGCGTGCCACGTATGGTTTCGATTCATGTCTTAAGGGGTTTACCCTAATTAGATTTTTCAGAAAATCCATTTTTTTATAGCATTTTTCGAAAGTTTACATATTTAAAAGTATTGTAATAAAATTTTATTAAGATCTGAGCAGATCAAATCTCCGAAACTATTCAACCGAATCCTTACCAAAATTCCACCACATGTTTTTCATAACTTTATCTATAGCGCGTATCATACGAATTGTGAAATTTTGAGCAAAACTATTTTTTCTGCAAAAAAACGATGAAAAAAAACATGCTTTTTCGTAGTTTATGGAAAAATGGTCGCCATTTTGTAATTTCTGAAAAAATATAAAATCCTATGATATGCCCTATAACCATTTACCCATTGAATCTAAAACAATTTTGATTTTTTTTCTTCGATCATCCATTCCAGAGATTTTACCAACAGTGCACATCCATCTTTTTTTGGACCTGTCTTTTCCATTTTTCTGTACGAAAACTGAGTAAAATAAATATAAAAAAGAATGTTGTGTATTTTTTAGATCTAAGATTTTTATATCCATATATTTATAATTTATACCGGTCAAAAAAATTCGTGAAAATAGTCTTTTCTTTGCTCGTCTAATTTGGGTAGACCACTCCACGATATTCTCTATTCCAAAGGATCGTAAGTTTTATGAGCTGAACATCCGTTTGAAATAAGCGTGACGGCGCGCTCTTCCACTTTCTTCTAATGTACATATAAATGTTTTGTTCTCCTAATGCTATATGAGAAGTGTAATTACTAATCCGTACTTACTCTTTCGTTGACTGTAATCGTTGGAGTCGTGGATGCGGTGAGCTCCGTTTTCCACCATTTCGTTTGTCTTCCCAAAATCTCCAATTCATTGTTTGCAAAAAACCACAAGAACGGCGCTTCAATAAACGTTATCAAGTGGATTAATTCGCGGCGCAAGCAGCTCGTTGAGAATTCATTGGATCACTGGATCAGACGAGCAGACGATGCAGCTCGGCTGCTCTCTCGTGGTGGAAAAATAATTTGTCTCGTAATGAACGATAATTACGGACTGGAATAATCCTCGTGTGTAGCGTGTAAGGACACCACGTGATTTCCGACGTACTTAGAAAAACAAAATTAAGCAGCCACTTTTCGAAACTGAGAAACGTTTGGCATTGAATCATGATTTTTCTTCTCCTCGCTTAGCCCTGAAAGCTGCATGAAATTATACGTTTTTCTACCGATTTCATTACTCCTCGAGTCCTTTATATTTTCCACCTTTTATTTCAGCCTTCTGTATATACTTGTACATGTTGACACGCTAATTATACAGTATTTCTAACGACACGGTCGTTATAAAATGATAGATCTGAGTCGAAGAGAATAATAAAAGTCTTCAGCACCAAGAAAACTTGAGATTCGAGTGGAAAATTTCTCACACTACATATGGTTATGGTATAATGTAAAAATAAATCGAAACTGTACATTTTTACGCTAGATAATCTGTAACTTTATTTTAACAGCACACTATTATAAAACGACCTCTTGGAAACACAGTTCGTTAATGTTCGTATGATTTATCCTGTAATGAAAAAAAAAAAAACAACTTTTGTTTCCGCATTTAAAAAACTCATTTTGATTGAATTAATTTTTGAAGCTATCGTAAGTAGATTGCAACTCCCAAATAAATCGAGTTCGTGACTAAATTTGAATCATTTTAATGCTCGGCTGTCAAAGCTACGAAGCGTCAGGAAAACTTTTTTTCGGGCTTTGGAAAACGCGCAGGTAATGCAAGTCTGCGGCGTGTACATTAATGTTAAATTTATTGAAACAGTTGCTCTGTAGATGCTTAAAATTGCGTCGTGAGATTGTCGAGCAAAGCACGCATAAAACTGTGTATTGTCCCATGCACCGGAATCGTTATACGTATATAATGTACAATTTCAATTAGCTCGTGTGTTGTTGAAAATGTTCGTTTATTTTAGTTCACAAAATAATATCGCGTCTTTCACATTGGTTTCGGTCGAATGATTAATTTGTATTTTTCATACTTTTCTGTATTATATACACTTAAGATATTTCAGAACGTATCAGTTTCTCAAAGTAATGAAGAATCCTCACATTTTTAGCAGTAGACTCCACAATTTTTTTCCGGACGTTAAAACCAATTATCGAAGTTACCTCCGAAAGCATATCCCAAACCAGGATGACTCGGAACTCACAATCATGAAAAAAGTAATGCCATGAAGGTAGAAAAAATGGAGTTTGATCGAGAGATCGAAAAGCAATAAATGAATCTATCGAGGATCATTTATTGAGTGATGAATTAGCATTTTCGTTTGTTTGTCGATTGGCGAACACTGAAGCTTGGATATTGACGCGATTCGGGTACAGTATGGATCTGCAGGAATGTGCGATTAGGCCAAGTTTTTAGCTGGCATGCGTCTAAGCTATTGAACTAAGCCAGAACGTCAACTTCTTTTATTATTCTTTTCTAGTATCTCTATCTCTATGTGGGTATACATTTTGTTAAAATTCTTTTTCTTGCTGAGGTAGGGTCAAAGGTTTCGGGAGGCAATGCACACGTCCTTGACAATTTCAAATTACGATGAACTGTCGTTGTGAGTGTATGTTCGTGTGTGTAGAACAGTGTAGAACTTCCGTTCCATACGGAAATGAAAGGAAGAGTCGGCGGATAGAATCTGATTGGAAAACACGATCGATTATCGAGAGTATATATATGCATACATATATATGTATATATATCTAAGTATCTGGGCGTTTTCATTGAGTATTGTTTTCGGTGCGACACTCCTTAATGTTACAGTTCTTCATTTAACTTCTCCTAAAATCTAACAATATTCTATAGTTGAATCTAACGTGTTTGTTTTTTCTTCGATATTATAACCTAAAGTCTATCATTACTTTTGTAATTCCAACTGATCCATCCGGTTATTCGTACGGGTATTTTATTCTAAACGTTACAACGTCGTTTCTTATATGTCTATTTTGGTTTCAACAATTTTTAGCTCTTCTCCTTCGCTGCATCCGTGTCCTCTCATTAATATAAGTTTATATATTTATATACAAAAGATCGAACGATTCGATCGTTCGCTACTTGAATAAATTGACATCTCCGTCCATGCGCAGGGACATTAGAGAAGAAAAGAAAAAATCTTCATAGCGTTTTTGTTTTGTTTACGTGATATCACGATCCAAACGAGGTATGCAGAAAAATATTCACTTTCTGGATCTTCTTTCTCATATTGTAAATTGGGTTTCATTTCGTGGGAACGTGGTCAGATGTTTATACATCATTTTATGTAGGTACAGTGACAAACAGTGGTTCTAACGCATCCCGCACATATTTTCTCGTTTTTTTTCTTCCCCTATTTATTTACAAACTTCATCCACTGCTTAGATAATAATGTAGGAAACTTAAACGTTTGTTTAACTCGCTCATTTGAATGCCAAATTTTCTTCGTCGATTCAACTATTTAATGGAGAGAAGGTTTCATTAAAAATTTGGTCCGAAATTGCACATGTTTTTGCGAATACGGTTTTGAAATGTCAAATACTGCAACGTTTGAAAATTTGTGCCATTTCACTTGCTCAGGTTTTTATCACTACTTTCAATCGACTCTTTCGAAGACTATACGTTTTTGTATTCTCTCTTTTTCTAATGACTTGCCTTGGCACTTCTCGTAAAATTGTTCTCTCTTCCTGTTCTCTTTTGCAATATACAAGTTTATATTATCTTCATCGTTCCCATATAGTCTCATCCTCCTTCAGAAATATATGATTCCGTTGAGTAAATATCCGGACAATTTTTCAGGTAAAAAACAAACATGAAAAAATAAGGTAAAAAAGCTGTTCTCGGTATATTGAATCATTCGTTGATGGCTGTACATCGTAAGTTATCAACGAAGTTAGACGACGAAGAAAGACTCGAAATGTTCACGGTTTTCTCTGCTGTTTCTTTGCCTTAATTCATCTATGTATTCGTCTATAAACTCCTTTTTTTTATTTATATTTACATAAATGGTTATGGAATATAAGCCGGGGTAAGGAAAAAAAGTGCTGGAAGTATACGAACGGTCTTCGATCTTCCCCATCATTATTGATACGAATACAATCGATTTGCAACCTGTTTGTAGTGGAACGATGACGATTTAAGCGTAAAAGTTGTGCGAACGTAGCGAGCCAAGAATAAATAATATTCCTCCAATAAAGCTTAATAGTAGCGAGTTTTAATTAATTTTCAGCTATACATGTATATAAATACAGACAAATATTCACCTAATTTGATAAAGACGCTGCTGTGCGTCTTCACAAGATATAGAATAGACTAGAAATGGAAGTAGGACTCGGATTAAGAGCCTCATTTCTTGACAAGATGGATTTTTGATGATGGTTCCCTGGACGCAACCTTCAACATTGTTTTAGACATCTACAAGGTGATTTCCATTAGAAAATGAAATAATGATTTACGAAAGAAAACTTTGTGGGATGAATATTCCTATTGGAGTCTGTTCATTGCTGCTCAATCACCGTCGTAAGAAATGAGCATAAAAATTCTACTTTATTTTTTCAAGTGATACGGTCATTTTTCAAATTTTGACTACCACACTAAATCGATTTTGAAATAGAGCTCGGAATAATGGCGATGAATTTGATTAAAAATGATCCCTTAAACGATCCGATAAATTAGTCGACAAAAGAAAGTGCTTTTTTTGGAAAAATCTAAAACAGTGTGTTGCAACGATAATTGAAACTTTGCACAGTTGTCAACAAACTAAAAGTTTTTCGTACTGTAACCAGTTGAATAGGAAACGAACTCTGCCTGCGTCATCAAAGCGAAATAATTGCAGTCTTTTTGTCAAAATTCTTTGAGCCAAGAGTTGCTCAAGTTGGGATTACGTTTCTAGCTTTCATTTTATCACACAAATGTGAATATACTTGAATTTATACTGGACACGTATACATAAACGTAGATACATATACAAAATCAAATACTAAGAATGCATCGTGACGCGTAAGCAGCACGCGACTGACAGAAACAATTGTGCACCGTTAGAGCTAGGCTTGATGGAAATCTTTGTTAACTCTCGTGATCCCTCTTCGTATGCATCAGCACGTCCTCCGCTATTGAATCGAATGGACGATTCAAATATATTCCATGAGCATAATGACGATCAACCGGTATTATCACGTGGATCGTCGAGGATTCGAGGAAATTCGTTAATTTCATTTTTTTATTTTGTTGAAAAAGGCCTGCGTGCTCGTAGGCCACTTCAGGCAGTGTGCGTAAGGATCCATTTAGGATATGGCTCCACATTGTCGAGCTCGAATCTCGGCCGATCCAACGCGGGATTTCATTTAATCCGAGCCATATTTTCATTCCCGTTTCATTGCACTTGCTCTTTCTCACGACTTTGATAATCTATTATATCATCTACTGACCAAAATTGATAGCATCCCTACAAATGTACGGATTTAACGGGTTTTTTTTCTTAAATATCGTTTCCCAGCGATCTGAGACTCACGAATATTGATTTCACTTTTCGTCTTTCATATCGAGTGCTTTCAGCCCTCGTTAAACGTTTAAAAACTTTTATATTATACCGCTTAAAAACGAAATTCTCAAACGATTTGTCATCGACGTATTTTCTCGCAACTATTTGTTCCTAAATCAAATCTGAAGCCATCTAACTTTTTGGTTTCATTCTATATTTTTCCTGCGTGATCGATGGATCGTTGTTACAATTGATTTTCAATCGAGCAGTTTCTACGTAAGCCATAAGACTGTTCGATCATTAGATTTTCTTAATTATAATACATCCTCTAACTGACTTTATATATCTTCCATTTAGTTAGCTCAACATCATTCAACAAATATTCACACATATACATTATATACACCTCTGTTTAGGTCCCAAAAGAACATCGACACTGTCCATCTTATTCTACATGCCATTTCTTCCCTTAACGTTGATCTAACTATTCTACTATTTACACAATATTTATGGCATCAAACGATATTTTCAATCTGTATTTTCTTTCCTTTCTTAGTCTCTTCTTAAAGCACTTTCTATTACGTGATTGAGTATCTTATGTAGACATTGATAAAAACAGGCATTTGACTAGATTATTGTCCTTTCACACCACGCATATTCGTGCTTAATAAATAATATATTTCTCCATGGCGATTAATCCATGAATCATAATCAATCATAATCGTTGATCGACATTAACGATATTCCCTCTTACGTCATATGGAAATCGCCTTTGAGTATCCTCGTAAAAGTTTTCTTGAACTGTTGATTCGCCATGGCGTAGCAGAACGGATTCATGGGACTATTGGCGTAGCAGAGAAAATACGAGAACATGAAAAGATGTTTGTTCGTGCACGGGGGCTCGGAGCAGAAGCCTTCGACCAGTGCAAGGATGTGATAAGGTGTCCAGCAAGCTACAAAAGCACCAAGAATGAATGATATTGTCCTGAAAGCTTTGCGAGCTCGGTTTTCCGTTCGTGATTTTTGTCTTCCGACGGTTGGGTCCTTTTTCTGGGTCTTGGCTTTGAGCCTGCGCCCTATGGATTTGACAAATTCTTTTCGTGAGCCGCTGCCTTCTTGATTTTCCCGGGTGTCCTTTTTCTTCGACTGTTTTCTCGCCTCTCCGCTGGTCGTGCCGGAGATTGTTGGAACAGCGCTGCTCGAAGACGAATGTTGGGGTGGATTGACATTCGATTTAACTGCTGGTTGATCAGAAAATCTTTCGGTCGTACTGTTCGACAATTCGATCGGTGTTGCAGCGACTACGCTCGTGATGGGTTGCCGTTTGATGTCTTCAACTTTGACAGTTACTTCTGTATTGACTTTGCTGACGGTTGGCGAAGTTTGTGAAGCCGCGTGCGTTTGGTGAGTGACGAATACCCTCGGTGGATGCGTTTGGCACGCGGCATTCGTGAGAAGTGGATGATTGAGTTGTGGCGCTGGTGGTTGAGCCGTGCCTGCTTGTTGGGCAGTCGCCCTTATCAAAGCTGCTTGAAGCAAACTAGTATTAGCCGCTGAAGTGCCGGTATGTACACCTAATATTGGGGAGGATGGCGCAGTGGACAGAGGATTAGCGAGGCTACAAGAGAACGAAGATGGTGGGCTTTCGTAGGAAGGACTGGGCACTATGACCGAACTCTCGTCCATGTAGCGGAGATCAGCGCCGTCTAATCCGGTAAGGATGTCGTATGTGCCTGGAGCCTGATTTAGTACGACAAGTGTCTTCGGTCTGTCGGTCGATGACGATATTGAATTATCCTCGGAAACGGGTGGGCTGCTCTGGAACTGGGTCGGTGGAGGAATTATGCTCAGTTGACTGCCAGTCTTTTCGTTAGCTTTGTTTTTTATTTCGGGAGGTGGTGTGTTGTCCGAAACTGCTAACGAGCGGTTAGCCTCAACCTCGTTCGACCTCAAGGATTGTTCAGGGGTAAGTGTACTGCTAGATTTTTCGGGTTCTATCGGTATCTCGTTGTCAGCGAGACTGCTCAGTTCTTGAATCTTCGGCAGTGTTTGAGCTTTCTGACTCACCGGTTGAATAATTTCTCGCGCTGAACCGGTTGGAGAAACTTTTCTCGTTTGCGCGTTCATCTCCACTTTGACCGGAACCAGACCGTTTATTCTGCCATTTGTGGTGAAGACCTGCAGAGCGCCGGATGAAACTACGAGGCCAGCGAGTGAGGACCTCTTCCTGAGGTTGTAAGCCTGCTGATTCGTACCCACAGTACTGTCTTCATCCGAGTCGAATGCAGGGCTGCTCGACCGCTCCGATTTTTCGGCCTCCAAAGCCGGAGTCTGTTTTGAACTCGCATCCGTCGTTCCATGAGCACCAGTCGGTTTTGATGACATCGTTTCCGCTATTTCCGTATCAGCGTCGTCGTTACCAGAATTTTGTGAAACTCCCGTTGTTGCCGAACCCCCACCACTTTTCGGCTTGTCCTGACTCAGGAGCGTACTTTGGGTCTTAGATATTCCTATGCCAGCTGCACGCCCTGCCATTCCTGACATTGCTCCAGCGCTGAGAGCAACCATTGACTGCATTTTTCGCTGTTTTGCCTCACTCTTCTTTTGCATGTCGTATGCAGTCTTGTAAATACCACCGTACAGGATGAAAAGTACTACCAAAGTGGTCCAGTAGTACGTGATTATAAGGGCCGTATTGAAAACCGGATCTTTGAGAAACTGCACGGTACATTCACCCGGAAGTAAGTCCCTGTACCCGATAAAATGTTCCCACCCAAATATGCTTATGAAGAATAAAAGAGCAGGAATGATCCACGTTATCGTTACCATCCAAATAACGCGATTTTTCGTCCGCCAGCTTCTGTACTTGGCCGCGATTTTGACCGAACAAAAACGATCTATCGTAATGAGAAGCACTGTATATTGGGAGACTAGACAGACGGTGTAGTCTACGGAGAGCCAGAGGTCGCAAAGCATCGGACCGAGATCCCAGTAGCCCATCAGCACGTATACAGTGTAAAACGGCATGGAAACTGTACCTGTGAAATATCACGAATGGGAACACTCTTTACCGGAGTCATTACATCGGTCGAATAAGTCTGACAAAACTATCTTTCATCATTTTCATTTACAAGCTGCGTTATTACCGATCAGCATGTCGGTCGCTGCGAGCGATGCGATAAAATAGTTACTCGGCTGTCTGATCGTTCTGTCCACGATGAAAGCCAGAAGGACAAGGATGTTGCCGCCTACGGTAAGGACTATGCAGATCGCGAGGCAAAGAGCTATCAGGACGGTTTGCCATAGCTCGAAGGGTGGCTCAATGCTCAGGTATTCATCTGTCCCAACATATTTTTTAAGCACAACATTTACATTGATTTCCAGTGATTATTCAGTGGAAACAGAAAATTAAGGTTATTCAGAGTATTTTATAACTAACCCTGAGTCAAGCGAGTGGTGCTGTTCCCCAGGAAAGAAGTGTTCGTGGAGTTTGTCACGTTTATCGAAAACCAGTCGGGTAGCAGTTCGGCGTATTCGCCGCTGGCCCATCTTGGATCGTTGGGGTCAACCCACGTACCGTTGAGCTGCGTACACTCGGCGGTCAGGTCCTCGTAAACGTAACGACAAAGACGTTCTTTTTGTCTTTGTAGTTTCCTGTGAATAAGAAAAATAAAACTCCTTCATTATATTCGTCGCTCTGCTTCTTGAATATTCAAGAGAATTCAGAAAGAAAGAAGTCGAAGTAATGAAGGATAAGGAGCGGAACTAAGATGTGGATTTAACAAAATGACAACGACGTTCTGTGGAAAGACGTCGAGTCACGACCTGAGCTCTCCTCGTTCCAGCAGTTAGTCCTTATTTCAACCATCAGCTTTTGTGCAGGAAGAAATTCTGACTCGAGATGGTTTTGCATCTGTGACAGCAGCCATGGCGCAAGAAAATTTCTCTCTCTTTTCACAACAGCCTCTATCACACAAATAGTCTCGTACCCGAATCGCTCGTGCAGCTCGCGAATCTCTGCTGCTGTTTTCACTGCTTTATCCACCAAACTGAGTATTCATTTTTCGAGCATTCTCGGAACTTGATGCGCTTTGCACAAATTATTTTAATTCACCTTCTCCAGAAGTCCGGTCTTACTAATTCCAATTTATTTTCATTTTTAATGGGGGGGGGGGGGGGGGTGAAAAAGGTTACGGAAAAATAATTTACTGGAAGCATTTGCTACGTGCTAGCTGACGGCACACTCCGCTATTGAGGACGCTCTTCAGCACTTGTATTTGACAATAATCGGTTCAACTCTTAGTCCCTGATTGGTAGAAAGTATACAGTCAAACTTCCATAAATCATAAAATGGAAAACAAGATTTGTCAGAATATTATGCATCCGTTAAGCTTTCATGAATTCAGAATACACGACACATCTACAAACAAAAAATAAATAAATATTTTCGTGTTATTATCGAAAGATATCTTTCATGAGCTCCTATGAGATGTGTCACGAAAACCTGATACAGTTTCTGCCACGCTCAGAAGGTTGGATCCCCGAATATAGATCATTTCAGGGATATATGGGTCCTGCGTACTCTCTAAAGTGATACAAACGTGGGGAAAAAGTCGGAGGGAATGCGAGAGAAAAGCCTCAGTCAAAGGATGAATACACCGAGGTAGTACAATGCGCCTGAAATAAGCATGAATGGAACCACATCCAACCTAGCTCTGTCCTCGTCTATAGCTACGCCTTTTCCTTTGGGTTCTCTCTTTCGTTTCTTTCACTCGCGCGAATTCACGAACGACCCGCGACACGGCCCATCGCCGGTGGCCAAGGCGTTGCAGAATCTTTTGAAGCTTTGGCGAAAAAGAATATTGCTATTTTCACTATTCCTGATAACCGAATTGTCTGCTGTTCAGGTAATGAAAAAAGCCATGTTTGTTGGAGTATTGGATGGGATACTTTGTAATTATCATTTTTTTTATTTCTCATGGAACTTAATGTCCTATTGGGTCGCTATTTATTCACGCAATTTATTGAAAAAATATTGTTTATTTAAAAAGCTGCTGCACATTGAATCTTGCTGACTCTGCCAGTGTTGCTTATATTGGGGAGAAAGACCTTATCTGCAAGAGTGTTTACACAGCCTTGGAGGAGATTATTTCGATACGTATATTTGAACATTTCGGCCTGCTCGATTCGCCACGACGTTAACGACATCGATAAAGAAAAAATTTTTAATGGTTTATGATATTTTCTTTACAATTATTTATCCAAGTTTTTTACTGATTTTATAAATTTTGCCCCCTTTTTTAAGGGAGGTCTTGCTTTAGAAAGTCAACAAAATTGGTTTCGGAAATGTTTTTAGGATAGATGGAAATAACTCACCATAGCGAACTTTTCGGTGTTAAGGAAAATATATGGGAATGAAAAAAAAAAAAAATTCGTTGCAAACATTAATTACGATCTCCACATTGTACACAGCTGAGGTACTTCGACAATCAGACTTGCATAAGCCATGTACAAATTAGTATTTCTCACATTAAAAAAATATTTTTTTACTCTTAAAATATCCTCAAAACTATAGCGAAAAGTTCGCTATTGTGAGCTATTTCCGTTTATCCAAAAACATTTTCGAAAACAATCGATTTTTTTGACTCTCTAAAGCAGGCGACCCCTCCCTCAATGAAAAATGCAGAACATTTTAATTCAATGAATAAACAAGTGACACAAAAATATTGATGAAATTTTTTTCTTAAGCAAACTTTCAACCGAGCTCCATCCAGACTAACGATAAGTCAGGACACTTGTTCCACGCTCTGAGAGTAAGAAATGGGCCGTGCGGTTATACTTTTCATATTATCGACTGGTCTACCGATTTGCTACAGCAAGAAAGAAAAAAATGAGACGTTAGTTCGTACAAGGGAGGATTGTATCGCTATAGCATAATCGAGGCCCAAGTCTTGTCTACTCGAATGCTAATCGCATCGACGTAGTATCGATTATACCGTCTCCTGAAAGGGTCGCTGATGGGAGGTGAAGCGAGGGGACTGAGAACGAAGAGAAAGAGGAATAAAAAGGAGACGGAGTGAAAAGTCTTTTTTCTTTGTTGAGAGCACAGGTTTTCCAGTGTTTCTAAGAAATCGTTGAGAAGCCAAAGACGTTCCTGGAACGAATAAGGGAGCAAAATTATAATGAAGTTGTACGAGGATTGGAGAAAATGTGGCAGCAGCGTGGACGAATGTAATGTAGAAATACCAAATGAGAGAAGGAGGATTCTCAGAGTTGATTATTGGCAAGTATGACGATCGTTACAAACGCTATTGTCGCAACGCTTTACCAAGGAATACATTTCAGCCTTCGTTAAAGCCACGATGACAAGGAAAATTGCTTTCATTCCGTTGAAGAAGCTAAATCGAGGAGTAGTATGAACATCTGTTCTTCGTCTTTGTTCAATATTGACTCACAAACGATGTTGATGTGTGTAAAAGTCACGGCGTTATTGAATTATTACGGTTTACTGAGAACGTATAAAGATTTCAAGGGTGCTCTAAATTTTTCATTTTCTGCATTATACTCTTCAATCAACCCTCAAATTTAAAGTTATTCAAAATAAATAAATGATTACTTTTCTCGTTAGTTTACCGCAACAAACGTGTGTTCTCAAGTTCATTATTCAAAGTAAACTATTTATGTTTATACCCAACTAGGTTAATGAAATGGAACAGAAAACCTCTTTTTTATAACTATATTTATTTAATAACGTGTATACGTCAGTGTCTCAGGATTAGCTTGCACTCATTCTCGTACTAAAACAAACATACATATTTGGATGTACTAAGGGAAAATGATATTATTCACTATTAATTCTAATGAGAACACGGAAGCAGACTCTAGTGGGCAGCTTTCTTCGGTTTTGCTTCACAACATCCTTCATTCTCTTTTTATACATTCCGCTCTTTTACTTTTCTCTAAATATAGAAGCCACTTAGGGAATTGAATTAAAAAATAGATGCTACACAAAATGCAGAAAAAAATGACCCGTGGTTCAAGCAGCATATAGAAAAAGAGAGGAACTTCAGTGGAGAAGTAAATACAGCGTGTATGCACACAGTAAGGAAAATCAGTTGGAAAATTTACGTCATCTTTAATCCTATTTTAATTCTTGTTTGCCTTATATATAATGTACATATTGCTAGGGGCATGTCACAAAAGCAGAAGCTCCCGTTTCGTGTGTGCTCGGTCGACCATCAGTCAGACAAATTTGTGTGAAAGGATTTTTAGAAATGTGAAGAGAGCCTCTCACGTGAAAATAGCCTCGAAGAAGAGAGAAGTGAAATATTAGCGAGGTAGTTGCACAGAGAAGGAGAGAGCAGACCTTATGAGAAATGAAATGATGAAAAGTTTTTCAGAGGAGTGTGCGTGTGTCGGCGGAAGAGGAAGCAATGAGAAGCAAAGTAGGAAAAAGAGAGGGAAAGAGAGAAAGAGAGAGAGGAAACAGGAGTTGCTCATACGAATACTGCCTACATATACTGCTGGGATCTGTGTGGAGGGTGTAGAAGAAGAGGTGCTCAGGTATTATTCGATACTGGGCTTTGCTGTATTGCAGCCGTGAGAGTCGACTGCCCTCTGGTGGATGATACTCAGAAGTGCACGAGGCGTTCTGAGACCAACCTGGCAACGAGCGGAAGGGAGAAAGGGAGAGAGAAAAAAAGCATGGAAAGAAAGGTGAAGACAAGGAAGGGATGAGGGACAGTGCGGAACGTAGAGCACATAGGGAGGAAGAAAGAGGCATATAAGCCCCGTTGAGCCGAGGATCATCGCCGTGGAATGGCACGATAATACGTAGGTGGATATATCGTGCTGGAAGAGACGAAAAATCCGTGCGAGAGAGCGAGTTTGAGCAGAGGCAAAAAATGAGACTCGATGTAAATATAGCCTGAAACTACCCAGAAAAAAAATCGAGCAGATACCACGATGGAGCTTCGCAAAAAGGAGAGGTGCCCAAGAGCAGGATGAGAATGAGGCAGATCATAATATTCAAAAGGCCGCGTGGATGAACAACGAAGAAAGGACGAATTTAAGGGGAGAACGAGCGAAGAAGAGAAGAACGAAGAGGCAACAAGTACTCGGCATCGTTCCAACATTCCTATCCCTGAATTTTACGATCCATCCAGCTGACTTTTCCGACGACTATACATCCTTCGTGTAACAGAGGCTGCATACAACTGCCATTGCTGTTGCTGAGAATGGACTCACGGTAAGCGGTTTCATTGTACTGCCGAAGACCCACAACTGAAGCACTTCTCTACGTAGATTTTTCTCCATTTTCTCTGTATATGGAATATTTTATAATATTTATATTAAATAGTTATCGATCAATTTCAACAGCAACGTACTGAATTTCCCTCTTCAATCATTTTCAATATGTAACAGTAGCAACAATAAGCACCGCGATTGAAGTAAAAAAATATTTTTTAGCGATCAATAGCGAAACAAAGGGACTCGTCAAGTCCCCTTGCTCAGCAGCCTCGCGCAGAGACAATACTCGGATGGGTGACCGCTTAGCAAAGGACTGACTTGCGCAACAACCACTGAGGGCAATTTTTCTCACTTTCTAAGGGCCTCAACCAGCTGAAGCTCAGTGAAAATCTAGCCGGGTTGTCCATAGTTTGCCGTCACCCAAAATCAATATTCTAATAAGTTTTATGGTTTTATGTCCCACTCCACCTAATGAGCCGACGGGTATAAACATTGCAAATTACACATTTGGTGTATACGTACTGACAGATACAAATCACGAAATACTGAGAAGATTTTCAACGATCATATTTTTTCTTATCCACCAGGAAAGGTTTTATATTCACCTGTATCCTCCCTGCTCAACATCTGTGCTATTCTCGACGCTTCAAACAATAGAAATGCTCTATGTATCACCGCACGGACAAATGTGTGCATTGTTCTATTATATATATAGGCAGCATTTGCGCTCGCATAGCGTAAGTCTAATCTACACGCCCGTCAAGAGTAATTCATATTCAGAATAGATTATATAGATATTTTGTGTTTGTGTACTAGTGTGAGCGCATATATTCAGGGCTGTGAGGACCGACGGCTTAAGCGCCAGAACGAGCGTTACGCGCTCAGCATTATGAAGGTGGATTTGCGAGCATCCGCGCGTTCGCCCACACACCGATCTGAATCAGTTTGTTCGAAGACAGAGCACTCCCATGAATTAAAGCGTATTTTGGATTACGCCATTCAGTAAAGACCGGAAGAGCAATATGCTCATTCTCAGATCGATTCAAGACGGGTGGACTGCTTAATCCACTTTCTCGGTGGTCCGGAGATATTTGATCTCATCTTCGAAAAATATTCACCTGGAAAACGGAATCAATCGAGTACACGAGGCAAGCAAACTTTCACTGCACAAGCGGATGTCTTGCAGGTTATTTTTAAATTCACTGAGGCCTCGAAAGTTTTCATTTGCTTAAAAAATAAGGTTTTTTCATTAGAAATTGAATAGCAAAATTAAATGGTAAATTTTCTTCAATTTCTATCATTGCTGTGAGGCTTCCGCGGTGAGAGCATGCTAGAATGTTGCACGCACCAACTTATTACTCTCTGAGATCTTCTGTACAAGGGTATACGCTGGGTGCTCTTATCAGACATCGTATATACTATATAAGCGATTTGGGTTCTCTCGAAACGTATACAGTACTAGGACCGCAGAGACGTACTAAATTCACTGTAAATGCAAGACGACTTTGGGGATTATCTAATCAGATTGTAGATCTTGGAGCACTTCCTTGTGTGTTCTATTGCTTCCAATTAGATTCATGTGCACGACCTTTTCACATACAAAGCTAACGCGTTTTTGTTACTTAAAAATTAAAAACCCTCGCTTCACCGGAATATCCGAGTGTTTGCATGGGAAATGCAGTGAAAAATATTTGTGAGGGATTCGAAAGTTTTTTTCTCCACAAATGTGTGTACTTGGGACCAAGCGATTTCTTATCGACTAATACCCTAAATAAAATTCATCCGATTTTCCATAAATTTGGAAGCGGTCTTGTTATTATATGCAAAGTATTCTAACGCCAAATGGGAGCATGAAACTCCCCACCTGTATAATATGAAAAGTTGATAAAATATTGAATGGAAGGCCAAGATAAAAGGATCTCCATTCTGATTACACGGTGAATATCCCGAGAGAAAGAGAAAAAATGATCTCCACAGCTCGACGAGGTTGCACAACCCCAAATTTCATACCTCAGTGGTTTTGCCTTTTTACGAACTTAATAATCGTTTGTGTTCAACGATATTCCGTAGCCAAGCCAGTCAGCCCATTCCCTAATTCATGGCCCTCCACTGCCCTCTTCATTTCCCTTCCAGAGTCTCAGGGTCTTGTCACAGACGTTTTATTTTTATTTTCCATCTGGTTTGAGAGATAGGAAAAAGGCTTACAATGTGTAGCGACAGGGTTAAAAGGGAGAGGCAGTGGTGAGATATGAGATTTGCGAAAAGCCTCGCTCTTATATACAAACGCCTATATTCTTAGCCTCGATGGTAAAAACACGTAACCCATAGCTCGAGGCTCTTTAGTGGATATATCTAGGCCATAAAATGTCTTTTTCCATACAACGCTTTATTGAACTTCTCGTCGATTACCCCCAGGCTATACCAGTTCTTACCGCTCTCACATCGAGCTTTCTTAGATTTTGAGACTACATATCGCGCGGATACTTTTGACAAAATTTTTTGTACGTCGATGAATAAAACAGTTGGAAAAAAAACGTCGCAGAGTTGCGCCAAGATTCGAATCAACTGCATTTTAATTATATTCTTGAATTCAAATTCGATGAGTGAAGCAAAAAGAATTATGATAAGATGAGAATTAATTGAAATGCATTTATCGATTATTCGCATTATTATACTAAAAATTCGGTTAATACTGTATTATTTTTCGGATTTGGGATAAGATCCAAAAGAAAGTATTCGAGCATAAAGTTCCAATTCATTTTTATTCTTATTACGTAGCCCGGCCACCTGGGCAAGAATTGAAGAAATTCACAGAGACTGCAAACTTTTTGTAAAAACTATTAATTACTCCAATAGAAAGTGAACTTTTTTGTGGAGTGAGAAAAATGTATTTTAAATTCCGCTCGTCGATCTTCTCGGTCGGTTGATTAAATCTGTGTTAATTAGTCACCGTCGAACTTCCAACGACGATGAAAATCGATGCGCAGCATTCTTTTAATCTCTGCACTGCACATTTTCCATTTCTTTACCTTTTGTGCAACAAATGAAAAGTTTGTAAATGCTATTCACGCTCAAATTGCATTAACCGAATGCTAAGACGATTACAAATGTTCCGATAAAGCAGGGCTTTTCAAGGTATTTAAAAGAGTAGATTTCGCAGTTCAGGGGTCACTTTGACTGCATTTAGTTGTCACGAATTCTTTTATGTCACTGTGCTTCGTTGCATATATCACGCTAGAGATCCGAAACAATTGTTTCTACTGTTCATATAAATGGTCCTTCGTAGGATTTAATGGTCCTCGCTCCACTGAATCGGAAATAAACTTGATCTCAGTAAGACGAATAAACGCCTATACGAGGTATCGAATCGAACAAAAGCTCCAAAGTTTATCAGAAGCTTTTGCTAAAGACTTACACAAAAGATATTTCTACGAAAGTTTTCCATCTATGAAGAAAAAATTTGTATATAATAAAAAACTTTTTCTTTTTTTCGACAGACCTTCGAGATTGGGCGATAATCTCTACAGAGTTGCAAACCCAAAAACATTTTTTAGTTTCCATAAGTAGTCAATTCTGTCACCAAATTACTACAAATTACTACTTCACACTGCTTCAAACACTTCGTGTCACTTCAGTTTTGGAAATAGTATTCGAAAAGGGCCTCAACGCTGAGTGTCGTGAAGCTGATGAACGATCAAGGCAAGTTTAGTTCGAATTAGGCAATTGCTTCTTTACAATAATGAACGGATTAATCGGTGATGACAAATCAATCTAATTTACGGTTGTAAATATTTCCAGCTCACCTCATGCAAATTTTGCTAGCTTCTCCACAACGACTATACGACAGATGCTTATGCAAGAACTATTTCAATAGGAAATTAAGAGGTAATATTTTGTCAGTAAGTGCAGCAATGCTTTTGGACCTTCTATAATTAGCCATATTTAATAGTCATACGGCTGTAAACTGCCACACGTGCCACCACTACGTGGCACAGAGTTCACATTGGATTTGATCATTTGAATTTTGAATGTCATTGCAGCAGGTTAGTTGGAAAATCAGTGTGCTGATCTCAGAGACCAAATTTCTTGGGGTTTCAAGTTCCCCAATTCAACACCCCTGGACTTTTCGATGTTGGGGTTTTCTCGAAGACGCTGGCTACCGCAGACGCCTAGCGACGACGTCCCATACGATGAACTCCATCGAAAGAGCCTGCCGGAGAATTTTCGACGAGCTGCGTAATACGGCGGCAAATTCTGAAGGTGTATCCAACCTTGTGTGAAGCAAAATCGTAACAATTCCAAACAATCGCTGGGGGATGTATGTGGTTGAAAAGCGGTTTAGGGAGGCAGGAAATTCTGGTGAAGTGACAAGCCTCGAGTCTGTGTATACACACGTGTACGCGCTCGCGTAACACGTACATATGCGCAAGCGTGCCGCGAATAATGTTAATGCAGGCTGTAGAATTTTCGACACACATTTTCGGTTCGAGCGCGGATTCACCTCTGCTCGTGCAATTGCACTATTGTAAAAGCTTCAACCTCTCAATTGACTGCCGCAATTCCCTATATTTCTAGACCTACAATTGAATATATTTTTTTCGTATGAGCCCCAGTCTTGGATAAAATGGAACTTTGTTTGACACATTTTGTGTACATTGTAACTATTAAAAGTTCTTCTCGAAAATCACATAATTTTGGATTTTTAGTAACGAAACAATTTTTCGTCCGATGTGATTTTTCAAAATTAGTGCGGGTACGTGTACGGTGAGGTGCTTAATTTTTGCAGCCGAACCTTTTAGTTGGGGTCGTAAATCCCAGGTGTGGCGAGCTTTACCCGTGTACTACTATCACGACGCAGGTACTCGCAATAGTGTCTTTGTTTTTCGTTTTTTAAATGAAGAATCGACCATTTATCAATTAATAAACGTCGGTACTTTTATTGATAGAAAGAATCGGTGAGTTAGAAATCTACAGTATGTTGCAATCAGACTTGTGCGGAATCAACCTCGATTCAGGACTGAATTGTCGTGTCAAGGGGTCCGTCTTCTTTGAGATTCAATTTTTGACTGATTCCCTCTTGCCTTGAAACAACTGCTTCAGCTGAAGAAGGGAGAATTTTGAAAAGTTGAAACATCTTTCGGTAAAAAATGTAAAAAAAGCATGGTCCTCCGAGTGGAGGCCATTTGGTTTTCGTCATCGGAAAAATGACTTTCCGAAGTACGCAGGAAATTCATATTTCTTAAGATTTAGAAGAATACAACACAAAAAAAGAGTAAATTTACAAGCCATGCGTGTGCTTTGACCCGAGCCAGCGCATTCGAGGATGGTGCCCGAAAACTAATAATTTAAATCTTAATTTTACGAAAGTCTGTTCAGCGTGTGACACGCAACCCTGTATATGCTTACAATTTATTCTCAATCGGTAGTGTGTGGCGCAGATATTCATTCGAGCTGTCTTTCTTTACGGTAAATCGTTAATAACAAAAAAGGTCAAAGAAAGTAACGTCTCAGATGTTTCCTGAACTCGTACCTCAGCTTACAAGTGAATCACGAAGAAAAAATACTCGTTCAATGCTACGTTGCAAGTTCTGTAAATTAAAATAAATTCTTACAAAAATAATCAATTGGATTAAATGTTCGCAGGGTTTCCGTGTGCCAAAGCGTAAAGCTGCTTGCTGCATTTTCGCATGGAAATACGCAGCGTAGTATGTGAATAAATTTGAGAAAAACGAGTAACGCAAGAGAAAAAGGAGCTTTCGTGAATGCGGATGTAAATTCTAAGAGAGCTGGTTGAGTGAAAACTTAAATCGTTCCGGGCGTAACTTAAATTAAGAACATAGCTCAGATGTTCTCATCGGTCTTCTGTCTCATTCGCTCTCTTGTATGTTTTCGCTAAGAGGGATGAGATCGACAGCTCGGTGAATTGCCTCTCGTTGTTTTCCATCGGCGGACAAACATTTTCAGAAGCTTCCCCCCCCCCCCCCCCCCCTCTTGTCGCTCCTTCTCACTCTCTCAAACCCGCCACAACCAACTGTGGACGAAGAAGAATTACTCAATGTCGCGAACTCCGGCTCGAGTGATTCAACTTATAAATCCTATTTTCCATTCACTTCCTATCCTTAATAGCCAATTACTCTGGTAAAATCGAGTTTATTAAAATATGATAAATCTACAGTACTTTCTTCTTCATTATGATAAAATTCGTCTGCCATTTTATTCTTAAATAAATTTTATATTTATTATCAGGCTTGTCATATGTCTGTGCTGCAACTCGATTCCACTACATCAGAAACAATTTCCCCTTCACAGACTACTCGATAAGTTAGTGAAATATAACTGCCAATTAATTGTGCCCAGGAAGTAACTCGCATTGGCTTATGGATTAATTAAGAGCTCGATATCCTCCCCGGAATTTTCACGAGCTCATTAGGTATCTCCACGTAATGGAAGTTCATTTATTTACGCGTGAATCTTTTTTATCTCTGTAGAAGATATCAAGTGTGATAGGATTGTTTTTTTAAGCATGATATTATAAACATTAAAGGGGTCCTAACAACACAAAATGAATAGTTTGATCAAATGAGTATAACGGTGAAAATGATAATGAGTGTAAAACATTCATGCGGAAGGTAGTTTGAAAAGACCGATAGTGGCGTCTCTTTGAGCGAATTTCCTGGTTTGCTATACGTCAATAATGAGATTGCTCTTTAGTACTCGAGAGTGATAGAATCCTCACGCGAAGTAGGGGAGAAGTAGAGTAATTAACAAATTTCGTGACGTCCTTTGAACGGGTTTATAAACCATGAGCACCATTATTTTGTATACAGTATACATGAAATGGGTTCGCTAGTTCTGCGTAAAACAGACCCAACCCTCTCCGACTCTCTCTCTCACATTGAAGTGAAATCTACCGATTAATCCCGTTTTTTTCAGCCCAGTTGTTTGAGCTGCGCGTATGTAAGCTGGAAGATAACAATGATACGTAAGTATGATCGGTCTTAAGATGATGGATCAGTCGGTAACCACACCTCGAATTTTTGAAATTGAAACTCTTTGACATCGTTCGTCCCATTAAAATAATAAAAATGTCATCGTACGCAGCACGATCGCAAAAATCCGATGACACTTTTATTTTTTCGATCAGACGAACGATGTGGAAAAATTTCCTTTTCAAAATTTGCAGCTATCTCTCTCGCACTCACGGTTGTAATTACCGACTGATCCATCATCTTAAATCCGACAATCTATAATCGATTTCGGATGCACGTATTGTTCATTCATTTGGCACATCGATTAAGGTTTGTACGACTTGGATACTCGAGACGTCGCAATCGTTGAGTTAACTGCTTCGAAAATATGATCTTTCAGTAAAGCTTTTAGAAGAAAATTTTCGATCGTGAAATTGCATCCCCTGATTTTTACAACTGCATTTTAACCCTTTTCCCGATGTCACAGCAAAAAAAAATTCATCATAGGAAGCGCGTAAATCACATTATCATGTGCTGGCACTGTCATTTTTTTTATCCGACAAATTTCCAACAAATCGCGGCCACTTCGACTTCACGAGTAAGCGAAAACTGACCAATTTTAAGTAAAGATACACGGCCCGTCTTGACTCGCTCTGCCTACAAAATTCTTCTTTTTAATACTTGACGTCAAGACGCTGCCGCGTCTCTAAATAATGAGACTCAACCAGAGTTCGTCTCACGTCTATCTGCATTCAGATTTAACGTAAAGACGGATTATTATTATGTCAGAAATATGTATTGAACATGATTTGCGTACTCCATTACAATAATACCACGGTATGGTTGAATGAGGCAGGGAATTTCAGGCGATACGTGAGTCTGCGTGCGTATACATCATGTCGGATTTATGGAACAAATTGGATCTGTAGCAAGGTGAACAAACACACGTATATATAGATATACATAAACTGCTAGAAGTTAGTTCAGTAGAGAATTTCTCATCGTGTGGGATTGCGATATGATGCGAGATGAGGTATTTCCTGATATATATTAGTGCGAGAGGGAAAATACTGATGACAACGAATGGGAGGGACTGTGTACGAGAAAGGGAAAGAAGGTTGCTGTAGCTCAAGGGAATTGAACGAACACGCTTAATAACTTTTCGCCAGGGGTAATGCCTTCATCATCTCACGCCAGCCTGTAGACACTGAGAACTTTAGATCGTCACCTCTCACTCCTATTTTTGCCTCACTTTCGTTCTCCTTTTCCAACAGCTCGGCACTTTGTTTTTCTGGCTTTACCAGACAGCGCGAATGAGGAAAGTCAGTCTTTACAGACAGTGATTGCGAATTCAGACTTTCTTGCAAATCACATGGATTCGTAATCTCTCATGATTCTGAAATTCAATGAAATAGTTCTGGATAATTATTGAATACTCAATGTAACTTATTAGTCACATATCCGTATTGATGTACCAATAATCCAATTTTTTTACTTCTTTTGTCATTCTTTAGAACATTCTTCCCACCTTTCGATGGATCAAATTGATGATGAGAGTGTTGAATTTTTATTCCAATTTTGCTCAATCTATTTCTCAGATTATTTTGTAATTAATCGAATGGACAGTCCGTATTTTGTTTGTTCAACGTATAAAAAAATATTCCGTGTCACCGGTGAGTTTTAGACGTAAACAACAATGCTGTATATATATGGGCAATATGCTCCAGAGCTTTTGATCTTTGGGGGCACCCTGCATACATATGCGGACTGGTATGTAAAAAATGCCAGTGAAGAGAAGGTTACGAAGGTGGAAGTAAAAAAGAGACTGACTCGATGCGAGTGTGTATGGGCTGGAACGTATTTTTTCAGTCTCGTTAGCCTCTATCCTCGACTTTTGTTCTTATTTTTTCGAGTGGCATGATGCTACTCTAAGCATCTGGCTCAGTTGGGCGGGACCTATAGAACCGAGGATCCATTGTCGTTGAGCACTCTTATATACGTGTATAGTGCCAACGGTCTATCCTGTTGAAATCGTATGTTCACGGTGGCAACTGCCTCGAAGTAGGTACACACGTACTGACATTTTGTATATAATTTTTTAAAAATGTATGTTTTTTCAGGACCTTCGTAGTAATCTTCATTATGGTTAGCTATTTTCCTGGCTAATCGAATTATTGTTGAGATCACCAGAAATAAATGTGTATAGAAACTTTATTTCTGCAAATAGTAGGGTAGTGAGGTCCAGTAATAACAGAAAATACAATATTCAAAATAGTGGAAGACACATTTACTATAGTAGAAATAACTATGTTGGAAATAATAACCACAATATTTCAACGATTAGAGTCTCGTTTGAATTTTGTTACATTTCGAGTTTAATTTTTCAGCTCGTTTGTTCAGTTGCCTAAATAAATTGTATTCTGTGCTTTGTGTATCTGTATTTTTTTTTTTTTTTTTTTTTTTTTTCTTCAAGGAAACACTTTTCTCGATATATTGATTATGCTTATTTTGAAAGTAAATATTCTAATCACGATTTCTTTGAACTTTGAGGATTTTTTATTATCTATTTAGAATTTTTTAAGCTTTTGATGTTTATTAATTATGAAGAATCAATATTTTTGATTAGCCATTTAAAAACTTTTTAAAATTTTCAGTGTTTAATTGTCAGAAAGCTATATTTTTGATTATCTGTTTATATACTTTTAAGCTTCTGATATGCTTAGTTATGATGGATTATGGGTAGAATAATACGAGAAATTGTATCCAGAAATACAAATACGTTGCGTATCAAATTGTACGACCGTTTACTGTCTGAATATTTCGATTGTCATTATGCACGGAGAGAAGCAGCATCCCTTCGAAAACCGCTTCATCGACGTGAAATGAGGTAAAATATTTCCTCTGAAAATGATGTGTTTGTATGGTGAATTGTGAAGAAATGAAATTTACTGCGAAAGGGAAACGTGCATGATTCGTCTTTCTTCGTCACAATATCGAATTCACAAACTTATAAAATCGATGTAACATGTCGCATGTACTTTGAAAGAGTTGAACACTTATTATAGTTGTAGGTAAGCATTGATGGGGACTCGATGTTTCAGGTCATGTTTCACAATTCTGGTTCGTATAGTAACGTGAATATAGGAAAGGTTCAATAGCAGCGAACTCTCAAACATGTTTCCCCCGCTCGTCGTCTCTATCAACCGTGCGAGATCACGAGACTGGAAAGTAGAAACGAGAACGATCGATGATGTTACAAGTGTCGACCCCACAGGTTTTTCATACTTCACGCATTTTTCCATAACGGAGTATTTATAAAGGCATATTAACCACTTTTTTTCTTCTTACGTGACACGTTTTAATAATAATGGTCAAATGATACCAAGGCATTTTCCTATGTCATTCGACATCCGCATTATACAACACTCCAGATCATTATGCGTAGTAATTTATTTTCTATTTCATTTTATATAACTAATGATTTCAGTAATTCCGATATTTCCATCTTTCAAGGGTGACCATCGGTGAGAGGAAACCGCTACTCAAGAAGTCACTAATTAATAGTAAAACTACGAAACAGAAAACCGAAAAAATTTCCCTAAGAAAAATGAGAATTTCTTATTTTAATTCAGGAACTTTTCTCCCTGTGAAACTATATCGAACGAATTAAATATGTCAATTGGGTACGCTGTTGAATATAAAATGGTATACGTATTTTCATAGCCGAGCAATCTTGAAAAGATCATAATAGCTTGCTATTAAAGTTCTTATCGCTGGCTTATTACTTTGGTAATAGACCCTTTTGTGTATAGATTCCGGTCTCTCGTTTCTCGACAGTCTCATCATCACCGACGAGCGGAAGTAGAGATGACGATAAACAGGACTTCTTATTGTATGTATATACATGGAAGTAGATACGGTGACACGCGGGCTAACTGCGGAAAAAGATCACGTAAATGGAGAAACAAAAAAAACTTGAGAAAAAAGAACTGCGCTGATTACAAGGAAACAAAAAACCAAGATTTGCAGGTAGAATATTCTCATTTTTGACAGAAAGTTAGAACAAGTATTGTGTGACCGAAACTCAGTCGTTCACTGAGTCATTTCTATGAATATACATAATAACGTTACGTAAAATGTATTATGGAACTAGAATAAGTGAGCATCAATCTTCGTTTCACTACTCAGACAATATCTGTCAGCCGGTATGTAAACACTGGTCCCAACTTCAGCGAGGGATTGACCTCTAAATATATTTATAGGAGATCAGCATGCCTTTTGTAGCTGAATTATCCCGTCAGGTATGGATCCAAATCCACTAATGGAACCCTCCGGTCCATTTAAGAAACTGGGAGCGATCGATCAAAAAAGGGCTCTCTATCTTCTCAACCTAATAACATATCAGACTGTTCAATCATGTAATCCAGTCCGGGTCGCGTTGTTGGTAATATTGAGAGGCGACTGGTATATTATTTCTGAAATCTATTTATACCAATTATATTGCAAGTAGAAAAGTTCTCGTCGTGAATAGCTAGGGAGATCGGGGGCATAAGATTTCTTCGGAGATCTTTACATTTTGACAAGTGTCTGATTTCATGTGTGCTGAATAAATGCACTTGGCATCATTTGTAGATTCGTACGAATAAAAAAAAAAAGAACAGTAAATTCTAGTTTCTTGTATGAGACGAATAAAAGTAGATGAAAAATACGAGGAGCAATGCAAGTGGAAAGAAGACATAAGACGAACAAAGTACGCTGAACAAGTCTGCAGTTACGATATGCTTGAAAAGAGTCCAATTAGCGTCTTACCGGCTTTTCCGATTTCACCAGATAATGCTGAGAGCTGCGAAGTTTCGATGGGAATATGACTTCCAGTCGTACTTTCCTTCATGATAAGCTCATTGTATTCAGGATAAGAATGCTGCTGAGTTAAGAAAGTTTTAAAGATGCTTACATGCGAATGGTGGTCGACCAAGTTTTCAATTCTAACGACGAAGAGGACCATTTCCAACAATATTTATCATTGGTAATCATTTACGGTTATTTAGTTACAAGCAATTTACCCTCACAATTCCCTCGAATCTAGCTGTTAAAAATTGGCTCAAAATAGCAAAAATATTCAGGCTCAGTCCAAAGAGCCTACTCAGTTAATTTTAGCTACATTTTCATTCTCAATAAATGGACTGTGACATCTCATGATCTTTACCTGCGTCGTCTCCAGCACAAATCGTATTACAGACGGGCCTTAGAGACCCAGGAGATTTGTCTTTGTCCTGATCCATCTCGTTCTCATCAATCTGGTAAATTTGGGAGCCCGTATGTCAACGCACGCTTAAAGCATTAGACACGCATCCCCATAACTACATATACGTATTACATGTTTGTCTTGCGTGTATACATGATACTCTCCCAACACTCCAACGTTTCCACACGAAGGTTCGGCTATTATACTGCTGGAGGGAGGTGCGTCTGTGTACCTGAACATAAACTACATCAATCCCCCTCAATTAACCCCTCCTAAGAGGCTTGCTAAACACATCAGCGCGACCACGGTATTTAACTCTCCTCGAGAAAACTTCCGAATGGCTGTGGTAACCTTGTAAAATATCACGTGTTGACATTCTATGTGATTCACCATATATTCGATAATATCTTCATCCAATCTCCCAAAATACATTTCAATATATGGGTAGGGTCCAATATGTCAAATAACCAAATTACAGAAGGGTCGATATTTTGAAATTCTAAAAGTTGTAATATCAGATTGAAGAGAAATAAGTAATTCGAAATTCTTATTTTCGATCGTTTGTTTAGTAGATTGCGTGTTTAACCGAATATTTCTTCTTTGAATTCGTATTTACTCAGAAATATATATTTCTATAGTTTTCATTTCGAATGCAATTTTAACAGACCATACGAATGTCAAAAGCTCATATTTTCGAATTCAAAATGGAGAGTAGTTGTTTTATAGACAGGCCAGTAGGGAAATATCGAAAGTGAATTGTTGAGTCCAAAAAACTTGGATTTGAGGAATAGCGATGGCTTAAAAAGGCGAAAGTCAAAATAGCGATGTTTGAAGTAAAGTCTGAGTAAGTGAGTAGTGAGACACGTGTATTTTGAGCTCCGTTGCATTTCTTTATTTTGATCGGTCGACTTTCTAACGTTTCGCCATTTTGACCCGCGTTCGACTTTTTCGTTTTTCAGTATTTCAACTTTAGTAATATGTAGTCTTTCGTTATTATATTTTCGAAATAGTGAATATTCCCAGCATTGCTGATCGTAGTGATTTATGAATCGAAAAAGTGATAGTCGAATTTTCGGAAAATCGATATTTCAGTCGTCGTTCTATAGGCGATTGTTACATTCTGTTTTCGATGTAAACATGCTTCGAACTTTAACGTTTCTACTTTATTTCTTAACATTCGAAGTTTATAAACTCGAGATTTGAGCTGTTCGAAATTTTACTCATTCTAACATTTAATCCCCAACTTAATATATGAATATGAATGTGTGCATACCTGTAAGAATGTTTGCACAACTACCACGCGTATATATGGAGTGTCATTTGTAATGTTTCAATTAAAATGTCAGCTTCAATACAAGTTTTTTCTCCAACATTTTCTGTTTCTTACTGGATGCCCTTGGCCTCAGAGCCGCATCACATGTAATTATCGGAGCCCTCCGTATTCCCTTGTGTTCGAGTTCGAATCGATCGATTATTCGACCATCAGCGAACCTTCAGACGTGAACCTACTTTGACGGTACACAAGCATGATGTTCGCTTTTTAAGTCATATTTTCTGAACGTCAATTCATCATATTAACGATGTTCACTATAGCTTGTACATTCGGCTGGCCGATAATTATTTTCAACGTGCCAGTAAATACGTATCAAAGGAATCGTTAGATGTATTCAGTGCACATGGGTGAAATTTGATTTCTTGTCCATTAACCCGACACTGAATTGATCAAAATTTCAGCTACCGTATTCTCCAGTATATTTCCGATCCGACACACTATAAGACTACAAAAAGGCGTTGATTTTCGCTATTGTACCTTGTGTGAACGGATTTCTAGGATTCCATTTCATTGATTCATCCCCACACCTCCCCCTTTCCACTTTGCTGCGTTTCTTTTACTTTTACGACCATTGCATGCAAACTCAGAAAAACTGTCTTCTGATCAGCGATTGGTGCTAAATAGCCGACCGGTCACCTCACTAAGTAAGTTTTGGTCTCGCCGCAACCAATCCTGTTTACTCGTAAGAGTTCGCTGAAGTCACAGACCGGTCGCGCCCCATTCCTGTTGACTAAAAAAACATAATTTTGCTATCATGCACATCATCACAGCTCAGGAGAACTATTCTATTCCTCTGATTGACTTTCCGTTTTTAGGGAGGTTAGAATGAAAATAGGCAAAGACGATTGAAGGTGAAGCAGTTTTTTAGTGCACATTCCGTTGGATTGAGGGCGTTAGAAGGGAGGACACGGAGTCATCCCATCCATGGAATGAGACTGGCACTAAACGGATGCTTGAAGCGGTCGAAAATAAGAAAGACTGGGAAGAAAAAATTTCATAAAAGCAACAGGGGAGGAGCGAAGTTTCTAATTCTCATTTAGAGCGTCTTGTGAACTGTCATACCAACCCCTTAATAAATCTTGTGTCATTTTATTTCATCAATCTGCTTTCGTACCGCGTTATACGTTTCCGCATCCGGAAATGTCTCCACGTGCTCGTGCATGTCTGATGAATTCCGCAAAACTCGCTTGGGAATTTATATATACGTGTGTCGATATATAAAGCCGAGTCTCGTGGTCGCCCCAATTTTTCCCTGTTTCTCTTGCTCTTTTCGCCTCACACACAAGAGCACACAAATCACCGGTTTAGTATTTTAAGGGCGTATCGCACAGCACAACACATTTTACTTCGTCGCAAGGCAGATAGACTGAGAGACATGCAGAAAAATAAACCCACACGTATAGACATATTTACATATGTGTTTTCACTCGTCTCTTTCGCTTCGCATTCGTTCTCTTCCCCTCTTTACTTTTGACGACCTTTTACTTTTTTGAGGACGAGTTGCCAAGGCTCAAAGGACTTTCGAGCTTGCAGTCGTTGTATGTCCGCAAGATGAGGGTGCACCAGTCGACACAAGGAGGAAAAAAATACGAAGTAAGATGTATGTATTTACGTTCTGTTAGAGACGAAAGTTTTCACAATCAAGCGAATCCTACTTCACGGTTTTATATTTGACGATACGTCATATTTTTTGTCTCAAGATTTTCTTGAAGCACAAACATTTTTTCATTATCGTTTTCTCCTTTAAAAAAACTTTCTTCTTCCACTCTTTTCTAGTGCAATGGCAATAATATTTTCTTCAATCGAAATGAAATTTAAGGAATATTTTTCACCATGAAATATGATGTCGGTTGGATAAGCTCTCAGTGATTTTTTAGCGAGACTGAGCGAATCGCAACGACCCGGAGGAACAAACCATTGGTCTCATATCCAACGTAGTTTACAGTAAACGGTGTGCAGATCTCCGGTCGTCATTCCTTACACGAGTGTGGTATTCGCGTAAGCTTGTTATATGTGCAACTGAATCCAAAAAGTCAGTCCAGACTCGGGAAAAGTGCTGAGCTTTAGTCAGGCGATGGCTCAGCTTAAGCTCTTCTTCATCCCATTTCCACCATGTTTTTCTGTTAGCCCCTCTTCCTATAAACCGCTTTTCTCAAGCATTTCACAGGCCAGATCTTCACGAGAGATTCCTGGAATGATCTGCACGCGGACAAAAAGGGATAAAAAAAACTGCGACTGCTTCGTTATCTCGTAAACGAAAATATATACAATATGAGAATCTCTCTACATTCTTTGAGCTCGAGTTATCCAGCATCGATGAAATGGATACTCGTTACTTTTGACTCGCCCAGAATTAATCGCTGCTCTTCAACACACAACTTTTCGCATATTCATATTCAATTTTCAGATTTGCTACTCTACCCAAAAGCAACCCTCTGAGGCAAGTCGCTCTTACACCTCCTTCCAATATTTATTTGGCCATGAACTTTATGAATATTTACTATTGCGAGTCAAGTAAAGCATTGCTCGTTGTTTCAAAGGTTACACTCAACCATCGAGACCTCTCTGTATATCTTGTTCAATTTTCTTAAATCCCTTCGACAATCGTTTTCAATCCATTGATTTCGACCCTGAGCTTTGTGGACTCGAGATATACACCGGGTACTGAGTGTTGATGGAGGGATGAAAAGAAAAATGTCGAAGATTCAAGTCATAGGTATGACGGACGAGTAGCATAAGTCGGTACGGTTCGACTCCGTTTTTGAACTTTGTGAGATGGTACACGGAGAGACTTTTATAGCAAAAATTACTATGTTTTTATATTAACGTCGGACCACATTGATATTATAATAATAATCGCTACAGAGTGTGTCAAATAATGCAAAAATTTGGGGAACCATTACCACGGTTCATAGTAAATAACGCGCTGTACTATATCAAAAATGAACACCGAGCGAATTTTGATCAAAAACATAGTAAATAATGAAATGGTTTGATGAAAATTTAGGAGATAAGATAGCACTCGTTTCTCTGTGCTATACGAAAAATTTCTTAGTTTCGTATTTTCCCTTTTACCGCACTGAATTTTGCTCAACAGCATAGCAAAATTCATGCGCCCACCAATTATACGAGGCGTTGCGAGTATAAACATGAAAATTAACCAGTGGCACATAGTAAAATTTCAAGCAATTTGTCCAGTCCAATTCACCAATTTTTAACATTTCGCCAAAGACACGAGTGACATTCGGATATCGATACATCGTTCGATGTAAGAATGTCGCAGACCTAAATTTTGCCTGTCGTACATAGTAAAATATGCACTTTGGTGAAACGTAATAGAATGGCAATATAGAACAGCGCTGCTATTTTTGTATGTATTCATAGCAAATTTTTGTATGTATTCATCCGAAATATTCGTATTATAAAGTGTCTCCGTGTAGAGTCCCCTACACTGAGAAAAAATAATTGTTGATTCAATAGCAATTGATGTTTTTGGAAGAGTTTTTCTTCGTTTAACTGCAATGTTTACGGGAAGAATGAATCTGTAGTTCGATCTAAAACTATTTCATTCGTTTAGTCGTTTTTGATCTTGTTATCAGCATACATTTCATTGGCGCTCTGTAATGCCACGTTTCGATGTTCCAACGACTTATTTTCTCAATGTAAGAGACTCTGGAGTCAGTTGATAATAGAATCATACTCGCCGCTCCAAATTCTCCCTTCTTAAATATGTAGCGTCACTGTTTGAGTGAATTTGAGGTATCACTTTTCGGAAATTATTCCCTCTCTGTCGTGCCGCGACCGTCAACCGATAGACTTCGTAAGATTCTTCCAATACACCGGACTGGCCACCTATTGTGTCTCTGAAATGGTTCTTCGCGATTGTATTTGATCATCGGAAGCATATCGGGGTCGTGGACCGAACCACAGAGCCCGAAAATATTAACAAAACGAGGAAATTAAGATAAGTGGTATTTGTACACGCTCAAATTTTTATATTCGCTCCATCATTAATTTGGTTCGAAATGCAAACTAACGACGGTCAGGACGGCAGTTGGAATATCGCTGAAATCTGACAAATTTATATCTTGATATGTGCGTCTATCAAGCGTCTATCGTACACACAAAATACATTTCGCAATAATCAATTTATTTCATAAAATAAGATTCAACAAATCCTCCAATAAACAAAATTTTAATCGTTACTACGCGATGAAAAAATTTTTTTCGAAATACAGTGTTATTCAAAATAATATTTTCAAGTGCTAAACCCAACTAAATTCTTGTTATTCATTCTCAGTACTATCATTGTTTCTCCCTGTTGACATTTTTTAAACGATATTTTACTATTCATTAATTATTTTACAATAGAACTCGGCACGTTGGCAGAATGGATTATTTGGATTGTTCGTGTGCGTTGCAAGAAAATAAGCGAGAGGTCGTCCGGGAAGAAAGTCGATCTGCAGGCGTTTATTGCTTCCAACGAGAATCAAGTTCTCTGTATCTCCCTCAGCCCAGTTTCAACTCGACATTCGTTGTATGAAGGTGTGGAATATTTCTACACGAACAAACAACTCGAAGATGTAATAATCTTGGGGTGTTCCTTTTATTGTTTAATCAAGAAAAAAGTAGTGCTGAAGAGACGAAAACTTAGTTTTCGAAGTGAGCACGTTCTTGAACAAATATTGCAGAGCAACGGCATCTCAGACGCGATTGTATAAACCTCTATAAATATAAGTGGATCCAAGCCTCCATTCTTTTTCAATGATCACGTTTTTATTTTATATTTTCCTCCCGTGTTACCGAGCGGAAAAACAAAATGAAGTATATGGCCCAGTAGTTTCATTCAAAAACCCATTCCCTGAGGTGCTTTTCTAGGTAAGCGAATTTCGATAAGCGTACAATGTAATTTTAAAGTCACGAATTCCAATATTTTCGCACAAAGTCCCGTCTGTTTTTTGAAGCCTAAATATCTCTCTCTCCACACACACACACACACACACACACAAGCACACGATCGTCTGGAGTTGGTCGTTATTCTCTCTCCCGTTGTCCATTCAATTATTTGATTGACGGACTTTTTACAGTGGCGAGTTTTTTCTCCTCCTCTTTCTCCTAGTCAACATATAACCGTAGCGTAAAACGTTCGAGCGTGAGAGCATGGTAGACAATGGAGAAATTGATTGACCCATCGATTTATTTATAGGGTATGAAACTATTCGGCGTTATATCTATGGCATGAAGCAGCTTCAAGCGAAATTCTTTTCACGCTCGTTCTAGGCTTTACTTCAAATCTAGGCTGTAGTATGAAAAATGTATGTTTATCAAAACGAAAAAAACTAGCAACGATTGATTGTGTTCGAGTTGAGTGAAATATTCGATATTGCCATGCGGTTGGCATTAGAGTCACAAAGATTTGGAACCACGACTATATTGTTTGATTGAAATGCAATTTAAAAAGAGAGCAATAAAAAAATAATGATACTCTGCGTCATTAATTACGTGTGAGGCACTCCACTCCATTTCTTTGGGATGTGAATCATAAACCTCTCAATTCATTAGCAACGTCTCACCCCTTGAACAAGGAATTGACACCGTTTTTGAAAACCTTTCAACACGTGTTTTAAGAATCGTAATTTTTTCATGGGTTTGAGATTTTCTTGAGTTCAGGATCACTCTCATTTCAGGAGCTCCTGAATTAATCGAGACATCGACGACATTGATATACCGACTTTCCCTCATTCCATTTATACTATCATTAAAAAAATGGTCAATAATGATTTTTCATGAGTTTTTAATTCCAAATTAACTGAGACGCGACCACTTGAATTGTGTTGGTAAACAGAAAACTCAACGTCACGTAAGAAATAAGATTTTTTTATCAATGAACGAGAAAGACTGTAATATAACAAATAAAAATTTCGAATCGTTTAGCCCTCACTTGAGGCACAAAAAAATCATCGTCAACGATAACTGATCGTACATTTTATATTCTCGTCAAAGAATGGCACGAAATAGAAAAAAAGCTTGTCGACACATCAAACAGTTTTAGAGCCATCGGACATTACCATTTTTTCCGAACGTTTTGAACAATTCAAATTTTCCGATTAATCTGTGAAAGATACAAAATAGAAATCGAAAAAATCGATGTGGATCCTCTTCCTCTTGTTATTATGAATATATTATGAAAAGAAAATTAATAAAATTCTACATGATCGGGGCCTTGGCCTGGCATAAAAATCCTTCATATTTCCATAAAATTTGAATAAACATATACAGGTTTGTATACATTAGGGATCATATAATATAGGATTGAGCGAATATAAAAGAGTTGAATTCCCGTCTTGGGAAAAGAAGAAAGTCCGCTGCGGATACGCGGATATGCAATTTCATATTCCTATGCAGTTGCAGTAGACGAATTTCGGGATAACTCGACTTCTCTCGTGATCTTTCTGGCGGTTGTTCATAGCCTAGAAAATACATGCGACTTATGTATCTATTCCATACATATGTATAATTTATATACCCATGTATGTTTCATATACGTATGCACATAATGCATTTAGCCTCTGCTAGGCGTATGAGGAAATTCCATCAGGTTTTCGCGTATTCAGATCGCGGATATAAAATCAGGGCGCAACACTGAGTTTTGACAAAAACTTTCACGCTAGCATTTCTTATTCGTCGATGTATTTCTAGACTTTCCTATTGATGGTACAGTCCATTAATTTTCTTGCATTTTTTCTTGCTCTCTTTATTTCAATGGAACGAAAGAAAGAAATCCATTCTACGACTCTGTTTCTGCTTCTTGGAAATTTAATACAAAACGTATATTATCATGTTTCGGAGGTAGCGGCTGCCTCGAACTCTTCATTCTTTCATTGTTTTTTTTCTTTTTTTTTTTCAATTTCAATCCAAGAACCATTGTTTTTACAGATATTTATGTGCAGTCACCGACAAAATTGAACGTGTATCAAATGCATTATTGTTTTTAAAGGAATTATTGAAAAATGAAAAAAACAATCGTGATGCGCGAACGTACATTGAAAAAAGGATGCTGAAAATTTCTGTTTACGTACACAAAACGTGCTCAAAGAAATTAACAGTTTCGATATTTCCAATTTTATTGTTCAAATTGCAAGGATAAGAAGGAAAAATCTATTTTCTTGAGTGTGAACTGTCAAATATGAATTTGAATAAAGCGTTAACGTCTGATTTCTGAAAAATCTTGTTTATTTTAAAAAATGACAAAAATTAACTCAATCATGTTAAAAAAAAATGTTTCGAATTATATTGAGACCTCTCATTTCTCGAAATGTCGAATAGACTTATCTATACATTAACAGTATCAGAGTTCTTGGCCACAGATGCCGGATATTTAAGGCAGAAGGAGGGAAGTGAAAGGAAAAAAACTATAAAAGACTTTTTGCCTGCAGAATACAGAGAGCATCTGTACCCGTGTCTACTTACACTGTTATACGGCCTTGGGAGAAAGTAAAGAATCGCACAGGTTCAACGTTGCAGCGAATGACACGAGACACAATTTCTAATGCGTCGAAATACGTGCACACATCCACTCATACGTGCAGTTTGCACCCCATTGTCGTACGAACGTACGGTACCATGGTAACAGGTTGGACACACGTTACCAGGAGAAGCTCTCATCGCGACAGTAGAATCGAGAAAATGCGAGAAAATACACACTGAGAATAACACATTCGCGCTGCTAGTACAGCGCTTCGATAATGGTCAGACGCAACGTGTGCGAAGCTCAACTGCCGGGTAGAGCTTTCATAATGAGCACAAAAGGAGACATGGTTTAATCGAGAAAGTGCTCTCTTCGTCCTTTTGTGTTTCACTTATTTCTCCACAATTACATATTCGCGTAAGTATACGTAAATGTATTACAAATTATTGCAAATGTATAAAAATTATTGCAAAATATTGCAAAGGGAATTTTTCCAGGAGAATCGTTCTTTAATTTCATTGTCAACGATTAGTATAAAATTTCTAAACGCGATTTGTATCTTTATTGTTCCAACGGTTTGAAGATTTTGTTATTCGAAAAAACTCAGTGCTCATTCCCACAGAGTTTTGTCAGTCGAAAATCCTCCTTTGTACCCTTGATTACCATTCACATTTATAACCGAATGTTAAGTTCATAGTGGATGATTTTGTGCCACGGATGGAAATATGTGGAAGGTGTAAGGGAGGAAAGAGATGAGGAGTAAAATTCTGATATTAATATCTCCTCACCAGAGATACATGGAAAATAAAAAGAAAGTAATGTTCTTTCTCGTATGCCTATATGCATGCAGAAACATTGTATGCACTGTACGAGTATTTTTACAATTTTTGCATCCAGTAGAATATACATAAAGCCGCATGTCCTTTGAAGCCATATCTTTAATCAGGCCTACTAGTCGTCCCGAAGCTTGGGGGCTGTCCGAGCTTTGATCATTTTCAAAGGTCTCCCCAGGTTTTTCGTAGTCCATCGCACTTACCAGATCCCTTTTTCTAAACCTTTCTTCTTTCTAGTCATAATTTATTATCGTTAAGTGTATAAAGAAAAAAAAACAATGTTGCCACGGAGTGGTAGCAGCAGTTTTCATCATTTCGTTCAGCTTTCGTACGTGGAAATCAGTTAATAAAAGAGGATTGCATATTAACTTGGATTTTCAAACTTTTTTGGGATATTGAATGGAAGTTTGCGTTCTTTAGCTGGCTGGCACAGAATGCAATACATGGGTAAGAATTAAAAACTTGTTTTTCCAATTTTTTAAGCACTTTGACTCGAAGATACGCTCGGAGGGTTTCGATCACTGTTCTTCAGCTGTCCCTACGAAGTGGCATTTAACTATTCATTGTCAGGTTGAGGCTAATGTGCGGGCAACGTTCATCAGTAGCTTACAGATACTGAAAGTAATTCCGGAAACCATCGCCTGCTAATGCCTTAATTTCATTGCCTTTCTCTCTTCTCTTTCTCCCTTTTTCCACGTCCCCCTTTTTCTGTCTACTTCGTTCAAGTGGTTTTCTTGTCCCTGTGCTCATGTACGTCGATCCATTCGAGTGAAACAGTCGCCTCGGGATCGCTATCGTGAATCAATGACTGTACTACATCATCGTCCTCTTTTAACAGAGCCATCTCCATGTTCGAGACTCTACGTGCGCTTGAACCTTTACTTTAACAGCTCCGGTGACAAAGGGCTCTGTTTCGCTAATATTGATGCCCGTGTGGTTAACCTCGCTTGCACCGATCAAATCCCGAAGGATACGCAGAACGAAGCTCAACCCTGTTTTAACCCAAAGCCAAAACCCGTTCGCGATTGTAGTTCGATATACAGGAGAATTGAACTCCCTTGTTTTATCTTTGGACACGGCTTCAATCTGCTCTTTGAAGGATTTACCTTCAGGGACCAATCTTGCCATTTTGTGATGTTTCCTCTGCTCAGGACAGGAAATTTAAAGAACAATATAAAAATTTATTAATAATTATTAATAAATAAATTTTAAGTTAAAAAATTCACTACATTGCACGTACCAAGTTTGAATGAAAAAGCTCAAGGTTTGGAACTTTCGGTTATTTTAATTTGAATTGTTTGATGAATCTGCTCATTGGAGGCTTGTTCAACCGATCTAATGTACCAAGCTAGAATCGACAGTGGATGGATCATTCACTGGAACTTTTCAGTGCTTTGAATTTTGGAAATGTTGAAAAATTTGAATCACACTATCTTTTGAGATCTAAGCAAACATTGAGACGGTTTCACCAATCATTTATCAGATGGGTATAGAATCCCCATAAAAGATTCTTTTGACAGACGATATTGCAGCTGAGAAAACGACCAATCCTGATAAACGTACTGAAAAAACCGAAGGGTATTATGATAATAAATACGACCGCTCGATTTTTGTCCCCGTCAGCTGGAGGCTCAAGTGGGCCCTCATCTAATCTATGATCACCAGTTACTACCTTGAAAACCTTGGCTAAAAAGGATCACGATTGATCGTCTCTCTTATCCAAGACCCTCGCGATTAGCTTCCGATCATTCTTGCTCGTCAAGATAAAATTGAGAAGAAACATGATACTGGTAACAAAGTTTAGGACATGAAAATCTTTTTTATGGGTGAATATAATTTTCATGCGATGCTTTTTATTTATTTATTTATTTTTTATGTAGTTTTGCTTTACCCGTCCCTGGACTGGTGCTTATAACGAATTTTATGTATTGTCGGATTAAGTGGATGAATTTTTACACGTAAAATCCTCGAAAAAAATACTTCCCTCTCTCTCTCTCATTTGCTATTTCAACAACTCGGTTCACTCGTTCACGACGTAGTTGCAAAAGTTTCTCACTAGTATTAAAGCATTTCGTGGAATTGCATCCCTTGAAAGCGATAAGAGGTTGACGAAACGGACACGCGAGTTCCATGATGGTTCAATCGAGTGCGGCGCACCAGCATTGACGAACTGGAATTTATCGAGGTCAGATGTGGATCGTACTAGTTCAGAGGGGTCAACGAGATAGCGAGACAAAAAAGACCCCACGCGTACAGTTGACGATTTTTTTCCTTTTTCCGAGGTGCGTGATTGATTAATCTTACGTTTTTCTTGGACGAGGGGCGACTACAAAGGTCTCCGAAGGAAAATAAGCATTATTGACGATTCCCCTTCTCGTATAATCTTATGGGAATCTTGGCAAAGGAAATCTCCAAGTCGAAAACGAACCTTTGCTTCTCTACGCATTTTCAAAGTTAACTATTCCTCACTTTATTAAATAAAACTGCTTTCCTTGATAAACAATATTCCAGGAACACGTTTTCAACCCGTGGACAGCACACTTCCTTTGAGGTCACACTCTCACCATGCTGGTGCAAATTTACACTTGGACTTTTCAAAACTTTTTATTTCATCGACGAATGTATCGAATTAATCTTACGAGACTTTTTAGGGGTAACAATTCCTTAGTAATCGATTACAATCATTTTAAGAATTGAAAAATCACGTTTTATTATGGAAAATTGATTTTGGCCAAATTGAAGAAAGGAATTTTGAAGTACTATAGACACTTGAAATTTTCGTGGGTATAAATTTGCATCAATTTGGTGTCTACAGGTTAAGAAACACGTGATAGGACGTCCCTCCAAACAATGGTTGAGGAATCAGATGGAATATACTGAAACATTTTTTCGAGATGTTCCTTCAAATGTGGCACAAACATCCAACCTCTTAGGGCTTTCCTATCTAGGATTTTTACTCTCCACTTTCCACCCGGGGCTACAAAATACACGACTCGAAAAGCGCATCAAGGAAAAGAAGGGCACGGGAAAAATTGTAGTTAGATTCACGTTCTTCGATGTATATCTCGATTCGTGGACTACGGAAATATAAATGCGTTGCTCGAAGTACCCTCAGCTCCGCTCGCAGGAACGGATGTGTGTTTTTGAGCCAGTCATTTGTCGTATTCGAACAAAATTTAATGATTCCTGTAACTGTGAAATTGCATTTTTTGTTCATTCGTATATTTACGGTCGTATCGTAGGTGTTGTCACCGCAACGATTCGAGTGAGAGCCAACAGAAATCGATAGTTCTACTGAGACCTGATACAGTCTCAATCAAACGAACAGACTTTCTCAATTATGATTTAGTTCCTCAACTGCAAGCGTAACTTGGCGCACTGGCTCCAGAATCCTGAATTGAGCTTCATATTAATTTGTGCCTCACGTGACCCAAAAACTACCGAGGCTTATTTCCGAGCATTTGTTTGCAAAATCAAGTAAAGTTAGGTGTTTATCTCTGCGATAGAGCAAACCTAATTTTACTAATTCTCGAGCAACTATAAACAGATACAAACACCAATTTATACAGAATGTCGGTGCCTTCGCTTCCGGATGAGTTTCATTACGGGGATTCTACCGGCGTCAAAATTCACTGGAAATAATAATTCTAAATCGGTCAGTTCTGGTGAAATGAATGGGGTCAGCTTCATTCGGTACATCCTTCATTGGCAACGCCTACGCAAATAATGTTTGAAATCCCAGTATCAATCAATCCAATTCTATTGATCAGTTATTAGTTATGATTATTCAAAACTTCAGGTCGCAGCAATTTGCTTCGCTGCCCAGAGACTTATCAATATCCCAGAAATAAATGAGACGTGAGTTCAAACTTTCAAACATATTTATTCGCCCTTCCCATGAACGTTCCAGAGAATTTATTAAAACATTGGAAGCTCCCAGCTGTCTCTCAAGAAAGAGATTAACGTCAAGTGCATGCACCAAACCGATATTCTAGAAACCTAGAAAAAATTGATCAGTGCTTTCGGCATTGTATCCAGATTCGCGGAAGCATCTTCTCGAAGTTTAGATGGCACACACTGTTTTGTGAGAGCTGCTTGTATGTTAGCTTTAACCCTATTCTGGGATATGAACTTTCTGTGCGTAGAAGATTTGTAGAAATGCTTGCAGTGTACTTCGAGTTATGAAACATCACCTCAAGCCATGAATACTTGGTTTATTTCGGTTAAACGTTTCGACGAAAATTCATCAGGACATAAAAAAAGGAATTACGGTAACTGTCGATCTCAGAAGTTTCGCAGAGTGAAAACAAATCTGTTTCTCTCTCCTTCTCTTTTCAGGTAACTGAAACGAAAGATCGCGTGGCCCAGCGAACTATAAAGAGTGGAAATTCCAAATCAAACCCTATACAACGTCAAAGGCAGAAAAGTAGGGGAGTGGAACTCAGGCATGAGCAAAAAAGAGAGGCAAAGAGAGAGAGAGAGAGAGAGAAAGATAGAGTTTCATAACAAAGTACATCAAGTTGCGCGCAATGAGGCCCGTGAGGTAGTCTCGCGTGATCACGACTCGTTGCACGACATTGGCCCCTCGTGTTCTTCTGAACGAGAAAAAAATGAAATTTTTTTCACCCAGATATTTGGATTGAGTGAAAGGGCTCTGGGGGCAAGTTGGTCATTGCGTTGTTAGCAAATTTAAGCTCCATCAATTTCTGCTGCCAATATGCGTAAGTGAACCGCGCATTTTCTCATTGTACATCCTTTTTTGTGGACGTTGATTCAGGACCCGGGAACGTGGATTTTTACGCAAGGCACACATGCACATTTTTAACTTCAGGGTCTTTCATACGCGTAAAATCATGTGGAGAAAATTCTCGGTCATTCGTCGGACATGGGTCGAACCAGAAGGGAGTTCGAGTGCCGAGTCAGAGAGGCCAACAGGTCGAACTCACCTACTCCAACCTGCGATTCGGGGCTGGGCGTCGCCGCATCCTCCTCTTTCCTTCTCATTTTCTATTCCTATCTTTATTTTCTGCCTACTATAGCAACTTGGCCGAACTTTTCAGCGTGTACATGACGATGGGTCAAGGATGCAATTTGGCCTGGATCGTTCTCGTTCCAACCGAGAGTTTCGTTGTGCGTTCGTTCTCTTCAAACTGCTATTCCCTTTCGCCAGTATACCCTCTTTTCGTCGTAATATTTCCTTTCTCTAAAAGCACCGTTGTTTTATTTCCTTACCGGTTCACTTTGATAGCAAACGTTTCGAGTGTGCCATGAACGCCATACAAACGCTTTCAATTCACCTCACATTTGAAGCTCCAATCAGTCTTTCCTCGTCCTATATCTCATTAATTATAAATTACAATCATGATTGCAGCGAATTGCGAATGCTGCGATCACTCGCGATACGAGAGTATCTCTCGCTCCATCTTTACACAGTGCTTTTCTCCCCGGTCTCGCTTTCTCAACTGCATTCTAGCCTAACTTATAAAATACTTAATATAGGTGTGCATTGCACCGAATTCACGTTAGCAGGCGACGCGTTGAGTCAGGCACACTGAATATAACGATTCGCAAACTGTAGAGTCGTGCAAAAGCTTATTAATTATGACCTTGATCCGGCAAAGCAGGATAAACTTTGAGTGAGCTACTCCCCCCACCGTGTTTACTCCCCACGTCACGTACACCCGTATAGCAACTACAATATTGCGCTTATTCAAGAGAGTCAACAAACAGGGAGTTCCACAAAGTTCTCTTGAATTTTCACTCAGTTTGAGAAAGCTCTTCCTCTCTGTTATTGACTTCTCAAAATCATCGAGCTTCGCGGCCTACTGCCAAGTTTCTTTCTTCTTCTATGTACAAAAACAAACTATACGCTTCTCGGGAAAATAAATACTGAGATTTTTTTACTCGTCAGTAAATGCTCACTCGGGATGAGTCGTGAGAAACACCGATACAGACATGAGCTGCAAAACGGCGGCGGAAAATTAGCGAGCACCGAAAAAGTCCAGAAAGCCGGTTGAGCTTAAGGTTTATTCGTGCTTGAGGAAATATTACTCTTTTCGCGTCCTACCATTCTTTCGGCTTCAACGCATACGATTATTCAACCATGAAATTCGTGTCTTTGTTTTTCTATTGGTTAAATACTGGGAGTTTGTATTTTCTTTAGAATCTCTTGTTTTCTAAAATGGAGTCGATTCTGCTTTAGTTTCGACCAACAGCACGTTTATGATTTTATTGACATAAGGCTGAGAATAAAAGTTCCGAAATTTTCGATAGTTCGCTATTGAGTTTTTCCTTGGCTCAATTGCATCAGGTAAGATTGGATTAATTGCATGAAAAATTAGTTGATAAGAATTTAAATAAAAATGATTCATGAAAATTATGTTTCCCATGAAAAACATTTATTTTTTCAATTTCTCAAAACTCTGTGAATTTTTGAATAAAAGTATGTAATTCGGAGTCCTGAGCGATAAAGCTCCGACAAATATTTGTACGACCTTTTCATCAAAATTGCCATTCAGATGGGAATCCAGGTAAATTCAAAACTCAAACGAAGCATTAACGAACGGAGGTAAATTGAATGCATTTTACAGAATTTGAGCGTTCCTTCAATATTTGCGAACTAAAAAAAATTGAATATTTTTTTATAAAGTTATCCACTGTAAATAGAAATCCCAATATTATCAATTTTCAAAAAAATAGTATTTTTTCCAGTTCGTTCGAACTGAATAATTTTTCTCTCAGCGTCTGCGTACGATCAACCGTGCATTACCTCGAGTTAAAGTCATAAAAAATAACACATTGATTTTGGTTGAAAGCAATCGTACGTGAATCACTGATCATTGCATCCGTGCAAGCTAGGCAAGTCGCTCATTCGTTCGACGCGATTTTCTCCATATATGCAGAACAAGTAGGTCTCTCTTTTGAGCGTAATCTGCATCACTCACTTTCACGAATGGACGTGTGTTTATCTCGCTTAATTGAGGATCCAATGTATAGTCGAATAGCTACGAAAGTCCGGGCTGGTTTTCATTTGAACGCATAACCGAGTTTGTGTCAGAAGAGTTTTGTGGATTCGTGTTTACACACAAGCTAAATGAAGGGCTTTCGTTAACTTGATTTTCAAATGCTGCATGAGGTCAAACGACTTTTTTTTTTTTTTAATATCGGTGTACAACGAGATACATTTTTAGTGGTTCAAACGAAAATATCAGAGAAGCCCATACGCTGCCAACCCACAAAACTGCCTAAAGTTTTATTCGTTCGTGTAGATAACTTGGGAACTAATACCAAAGTCACGATTTATGCAGTGGTTTGAATAAATGCTGAAGAGCTTCGAGTTTTTTTTCGATTCGAAAAGTCTCGTGAGCGTTTCCAGTAGCAATATTCCGCATGGATCAGACGGTATGGAACTCACGTTACACGCCATTTTGTTATGAAGTCCGAGCCAATGGTGTAGATCGGCGAGGACGTGCGATTAGTCTCGGTTGCATTCAGACTGAGGTCAACTGTCCCGTTACCCTCCATGCCCCGATCCTTATCTGGCAAACAGCACCGCTCCGGTTTTTGTATCCTTCACTGCTACGCCACCCCGGACCTCAATATCCTCCAGTCATCTCCCAGACATGCTGAAATCAAGATGCAACATTCAATCTGACTTATCTGCAATCTTCATTCACTTATTCATTACCGTTTCATAGTTTCTTCATTAAATTGATCCATTACTGAACCGCATTCAATCAAAATCTTGGCACGCTCGAAGGCTTTTTCCCATTTTCATTTCCATCACAAAACACAATTCGTGACGAACAATTTTTGACGAAATTAACGTTCAGAAAGTCTACGCTTTATTAGTATTCGTTAAGGCCTCATTTACACTTGCAGCGGGTGAAAAAACGTGATTTTCTTAATTTTTATTCGAGAAAAAAATAAATGTTTAATGAAAAATTGCGTGAACGACATTCATTAGCGCATATATTCATGTACTTGTACAACTTTTTTCATCAAAAAATTGAACGAAGGATGTGTGAAAATTTTGATTTAAAAAAAAGTCGGCAGTTTTAGCAAAAAATTCATTTTTTCACGTGCTAAATTTTCCGTTTTTTGTTACCATTTTTTTCCCAACAAAATATGAAATCCTTCGTCCAGGCCCCAGCTATTATTATAATAAATAAATGGTATAAATTTGGTATCGATCGGATTTATAGTTTTTTAGTAATCGTGTCCACCATAAAAATATTTTTCGAAAGAGACAATATTCTGAGATAATCGCGTTTAAAGATTCAAGTATTAAACGACCGCGCGCACCGAGCCTATGGTTGAAATGCCCGCTGCTACGAGTTTAACGCTCCGATCTTTATGAAATTTGGTGAGAATATTCTTCAGACATTGTACTCGAAGAATATCTAATAAAAAATTTTCGATTTTTCCGCCCACCACAAGTCTATATAAGCCCTTAATCATTGGCTGGGAAAAGTTTCTGAGCGGCGTTGGGATTCAATAGAGTCAGGCTTTTGATGATGTGATAAAAGAGATCGGAAAAACCAAAAAGATTTGCACCAAGAGCTTAACGACTTGCTGAATAAACCCACCACGCGTATAAGCCATTAGAGCCGAGGTTCTGCCGCTCGTTAAGGGCTACAGGAATACAGGGTCAGCTTCTTAAAATGTAATCCCTCCTAGACTTGGTGAAATCACCCGCCCTCAACGTTACCGTCAAGTGACGAATACGCAAATTTTATCGTCATTATCGCTCATCGAGTGCCTCGTTCAAGGTTTTACTCCGATGGTTAAGCATCTGAGGTCTTATTCGACTTTTCACTATCTTACAGAAGCATTCTATTTCAATATCGAACGAACTTTAAATATATTAACGCACTTCAAATGTGCAAAGAATTAATTCCAATTCTTTGCTCTGTTTTGTTCCTTACCAATGATAAAACCCTCAATTTTCCAACAAATATGAGAAATTTGAACCCAAAAAACTGATCCCCGTTCTCAGGCTTGTTGAAAATAATGATCGGCGTGATGGATTAAAAGGTTGTTAATAACGATCCTGTATAGTCGAATAATCTTGAAATATCGTACACGTCTTTCATTTATTACTCGTGCACCAACTGCGTGCACCGTCAATCGAGGGATAAAATTGTACACATGCTCACTTAACCAGATATTCGACTGCCGAGGTTTTTCCTACCGAAATTTCTCCCTCTTATTTCCCTTCTCGCAATACCTCAATTTTTTCCACTTGTTTTCTTCTATATCGTTCTGCATTACACAGGACTATTGTTCTGGAAAAATCGAGCAGGAATACAAAGGAGCCCCGGCAACCAAACAGCTGAATCGATCGACGCGTACGACAAGTCTGTACGCTGGATCAGCGTCGAGACTTATTGGCAGGCGGTAAATACCAGATCTCTTTTTAGCTATTTCTCTTATATGGACCTATTAGAAAAATATTTTCCCCTTATGATTTACGATTTGTGTGTTATCAACGCAGGAAAAACCTGTTACAAAATAGATCATTGTAATCCAGTGTGACTGGCACCCTTGTAATGTGTTATCGATTCCAGATGTTCATGCAGTTTCAATAAAATGATACTTTTCGTTTGGAAGACATTTCATTAGTAATTTGAATATCATCGAATAGAAAAGAATTTTTTTTTCTCAACTTTTCATACAATATTCCGCGAGATATTTTCATTTAAAATCGTCAAATTTGTTATCCATTGATGCGACGAATATTTCGGAAAGGAATCAGAGAAATTCGCATCCATTATTTTCACGCACAAACGGTTTACGTTGTGGATTGTATAGAAAAATCAGAGGCTCCCGTGTGTTCTGGAAATTGCGTGACAGTCGAATGGTTAGAAAAGCTTCAACGGGAGTTGCCATGGCAGATGGAGAGGAAAAGGGTGGTGGATATCAAAATTCTAGCAGACGCGCGAGCCAACAGAGTCCGGAAACACGAGATAATATAGAATGAAATGTGAAACGAGAGGTGCACCTCGATGACTGAGGCCCGCGATTTCGTGGCATTAGCTATACATGCATCCAGATATACATAGGCACAACAAATTCAACCGCTGCGATTCGCTATCAAGCTTTTGTTTCATGGAACGGAGAGAACCAGACAACCCAGCAGATCTTCGCAATTACTTTTTCCTGTTCTGTGTGCTTTTTCCATCAATAGAAACGACTCCGGCAAGCATTCAATCATCTCTCATTGGAAAAATATCTCAAGCATAAAATTTGTCGTCTCGATTTCTATTTTTCCACTGCTTTTTTTCGTCCTCCATTTGTGTTTTTTAATTTTTTTTTCCACTCCTTTTATGCCTGGATTTTCGAAGGCATATCCAAGCTCGAAAGTTCTTGACTTCCGAATTACTGCAATGGATATTTTTAACATGAATGAAAGTCGATGAAACGCTCGAGATTTTAACTCAAAGTTTCGCGACGAATTAACCTCAGCATCGACTACTCGAATAGAAGCTGTCCATAATTAATCCAATGGAAATCCCCAATAAAATAAACAACCCGAAGATTTCATGATCCTTGCAAATAATTAGAAAATTAGCCTTTATATTTTGCATCGATTTATCATCCCAATGGATCCTTGTTTTCAAAAGCCATAACCAGTACTCGGACAACGATCAGCTGATACACATCAATGATTGAAGCGAGTAACTGCGACTGAGAGAAGGAGGAACGAAAAAAGTAAAAACGACCTCGGCGTTTCAATAGAGAACCTGCTGGAATTTTGATGAAGAAGGGTTAATACATTCGCCAATCGGAGAAACTGACATTCTGGAACCAATAAATGGAACCGATTCGGGACTACCGGAGTATTTCTGCCACGTTCGTCATTCCCGTGTCACTTTGTCCCTCCCTGAAACCTTGTCCAGCTTTACTCTGCTGTACCTACGAAAATATATACGTTGGTTCTAGTATACACTATGTACCCTGAACAACCCCTAACAGCAGCAATTACTCGCGTAGATCTCGCGTTCTACCACCGAACATCCTTTCTCTCATCACCTCTGTGCCAGGCTTCTCTTTTCATAAGATTTTCAAAGCGAAAGCAATGTTCGTACGTTCGACTTTTTTCTTTATCCCTATCCAGGGCATTCGTTCTCCAGATTATTCCCGTAAAAATGCTTCATCACAATATGTCCTAACGAGGCTGACTGCACGATCGCTTTTACTTTTGTTTTGTTCGTTTATTCAGAACCTTCTATTTTTCACTTCACATTCAATCCTTCCCTTTTCGGGAGCTACGAAACAATTAACACGATTACGAGAGGCCGACAGACGAAATGTTGAAAGTGCATCGAATAGCTATGATACGAAAGACTTTTATTAAGGAAGTTCACGGGAATCTAACGGGAATTGAAAATTCCAACTTTACGAGTTGAAATTTCGTAATATGCTAGAAATATACAGCGTGCATATATTCCCGGAATTATTGTAGGATCTGCTGTCTAGTTTTCGAGAAAACAATTAACGAAAATCACATTTTTTGAAGGCTCATACACAGGCTCTTATGGCAGGCACTTGAGCGACAATTTGGATTTAATGAAACAGGATCCTTCCAAGTTGAAAGAGCCAAAAACGAGAATAAGAAAATATAATGTTTTTAGATATCAATGATGACTTGAGAAAGCCTTTTGTTACCAGTGTAAAACACTTGGGAATGAAAAAAGAAAAATACTTATTTGAGGTTAACGAGTAATAAAGACATAAACGGTGGGAAGTTTGACTACATCATGAGCCAGCTGGTTTAAAATATAGATATGCATACGCATATAAATAGAAAATGGTTCTTGTCACATTTAGCTTTAAGATTTTACTACGAAAGTATTTTAACGGCAATCTTAGTATTAAATATTTATCAATCTCAACAAATAAGTTACAAATTATTTTAATAATTGCTTTTTTGCTTTTTCGAATCACAAGTAACGCACCATCTTCCTTAATTCGCCATTTTCATTTTTATTCTAAGTTATTTACTCGACTGATGTTTTACTTGCCACCGTCAACTTTCGCATTGTTTTTTATCTTTTGAATTCTTTTTACATTTTATTGAAGTTTTATACGAACATAACTTGATAACTCGAAGATATTGTCAAGCGAAAAAAACTAATTCTATGAGCTTGATTCCACTTTTAAAGACGTTGTATAAGCTTATCGCGGTTTCCATTACGAATACAAAGAGAACTCGATGTTACACAAATTATTTGAGACGAAAGATTTGAGGGATGATCCATGTCCCAATAGTTTTTGATCCACTGAAACCATTTCGATATCTCAGGGCACAGGAAATTCAATCTTTTTCACGATTCTTGAAAATTTGCTGTTCGCAGGATAAGAGTATTGACGAAGTTTCGAGAAATACTTGTCAAGAGTGTCTCCATGCCTTTCTCTAATTCCTATCTATTCCAGATTCCTATTCCAACATTTTAGATTCGATTCTCAATGTACACATACAACGTATATACATCAAATGATAGCGCAGTACCGCAAGTTAGTTACAGCCCTAGCGATAAGCACTTTCTATACACACAGCTATACCGAAGCCCTGGAAACTCCGGGTTTCTCGTCCCCCTCCTGTTCGTGACATTTCCCGATGGGAAATCAAACATTATCAACGACCTATTAGGTTAATGTTGAATTGACGATTTGAAATCGCAGTGGAATCGTCATGTCGTTTTCAATTCCCGAGTCAACGTTGTGTCTAAACCGTAAAACGCACGCTCCTCTACGAGCACTGGGTTTTATAATTCATACGTTGCACCGTAGTGCATCATGATAATAATAACTATGGAAAAGCGAGGCTGCGATAAAATCCAATTCTTTACGAGTATGTTGAACGTGATACGGAGCTGGCTTATGAATTTACAGCGTCAGCGAACGTAGCCATGCTCAGTTTCTGGAAAAAAAGAACTCGAAATTGGAGCTGCGAGAATAAGATTGTTGACTGAGGTTCACGCGACTGCCTTTCATTCAATGGACCGAACGAATGATTTTCTTCACCACAAGAAGCAATTTTGCCTCCTAAATAGTGTTTTTTCGTGATCAGGTATAAGACGAACTATGAAAAAGTATCGGGAAATAATCGATAAACGATGCAAAGCCAGTAGAGATGAGGGAGAAATAATAAGAAATGTTTTTCTACGTTTAACAGGTAGAATTCAATATGTCAAATAACCAAATTGTAGAACGGTCGATATTTCGAAATTCTAAAAGTTGTAACATCAGATTGGAGAGAAATAAGTGATTCGAAATTTTTATTTCCGATCGATTGTTTAGTCGATTGCGTGTTCAATCGCGAATATTCCTTCTTCGAATTCGTATTTACTCAAAAATATATATCTCGATAGTTTTCATTTCGAATGCAATTTTAACAGACCCTTCAAATGTCAAAAGTTCATATTTTCGTATTCAAAATGGAGAGTAGTTGTTTTATAGAGGTAAACCAGAATATAGAGTAATAGAAAATCGAAAGTGAATTTTTCGAGCCTAGAAAACTTAGATATGTAGAGTAGCGATGGCTCGAAAATAAGGCGAAAGTCAAAATGGCGATGTTTGAAATTGAAAATCATAAGTCTGAGTAAGTGTGTGTAAGTCTGAGTAGTCTTCCTTCATTATATTTTCGAAATGGTGAATATCCACAGTACTCCTGATCGTAGTGATTTATTAATGGAAAAAATGATAGTCGAATTTTCGGAAAATCGATATTTTAGTCGTCGTTCTATGGGCGATTGCTACATTCTATTTTCGATGTAAACGTGCTTCGAACTTCAGAGTTCCTACTTTATTTATTTTCGACATTCAAATCTCTAGTCGAATTGATCTGTCCCCATATTATCATTCGAAGTTTATGAACTCGAGATTTCAGCTGTTCTAAATTTTAGTCATTCTACTAACATTGTATCCCCACCCCATTGAACAACAAGGGACGATCGTCACATGGTTTTCTTCTAAGAACCAATATTCAATGTTCTGTCTTCCAGAATCATTCTCGCCTGTGTGCATATATGCATTGACGCAAAGTCCCGAGGGACTTAATTATCAACCCGTCCGGCCTCGGTTCTTGTTACTGTGTGTTTGAGTTTGTGTGCGCGCCCGTGTGTATTGGTAAACGTGCGCGTGAATGTGATAGTTGGTCGTGGCGTCGGTATAACGAAGTTTGAGGTTAGCGAGCGACAGAGATTCATCTCAGGTTGAGGCTGGAGTAAGAGGCGAAGGAGCGAGGGAGGGAGAGCGTGAGCTGTGTCAAGACTACACTCGGTCAACCCTGTGCCGGGAGCTATCGAATGCATCCCCTGATGGCTCGTTCCCAGCTTGCTGGTGCGACTAACATAAGTTCAGCCACCACTGATGAGGCAGCAATCCTATCTGGTCATTTTCCTTCCACTTAACGAATAATTCGATCTAGCACGCACGTATGTATATATCGGAGTGACCTAGGTCAGATTTTTCTGTCTCTTCCGTCGAGAAACCGAGGCAAAGTTACAGCTGTAAACCGTCGCGCGTTTTTTAAAAATGAAACCTGAAACTGGGAGCAAGACTTTGATCGATTGAATTTAATGTACGAATGACGGTAAAATATTTAAAATATTTATTCAGGACGAATTTATCACGAAGAACAAAAATTTATTCTACCATGAATTTGAACGGATTGAAATGTTCGGTTTCCCACCGCATGTAATTCCGTTGCTGCCCGATATTTTCTGAATGACTGTTCGCATCTTACAGGCAAGTTAATAAAAAAACATCGACGACTCTTTTGGAGCCTGACCCTCAGCCTTTCAGATAAATAAAAGGTCGGATAATTCGTGAAATTTTCTCTCATAGAAATTTTATTTCCAGCTGGTTATTTCGAAGGTCCTTATTTGTATGTATGAAAGTGAAGAATGTTGCACGAGGGGCCAGCATCGAGGGGCTAACATTTAGTGCCCACACAAAATCTAATTATAATTATTGAGAAAAAATACTAATTACGAAGCTTAGGCAAATTGGGCAACGATATTTTGAGGCAGTTTCATTCCAGTTTACCGCTCACTGTCCAAGTTCTATTTTTTTATTTTTTGCATTCCTTTCTCGACACGATTCCACTGCTGCAAAATTGATTTCGGGAGGTGCAAGCGCTGCTCGATCAGGAAGCGTTGGTTTGGAGCGTTTCTACTCGATCATTCGATTGACTGAATAGTGTGTGTGTGTGTGCGCGCGCGTCTATATAAATATAGATATTATATACCTTCTCCGTGAGGAGGCATGTGTTGAGAAATAATATCAATGTGCTCAACAGAAGTTGAGAATCGATCGATCACCATAGTTGCGGGACTCGATCCCGTCGACGCGAGCCTCTCGATTGAACGATTATCGAACGAATAATAAAACTTTGTGCACTTGATGGTGTCGTGATATCTGCTAGGATTCTGTGCCCTTTTCCGCATTCATCTACCAATTCATTAGTTTTCATTGGTCACCGTGAAGCCTGTGTACCAAAGTGTTTTAGCAATAGCATTTTCATGTCGAGCAAATGCTCGATAATTGAAACACAGTTAGTTAAAAGTGTTTTAAATCGAACGCAATTTGTACCGAACGTTGAATTAAAACGATTGAATCAGTTAATATTATGCAATAAATATTTTTGCTTAATGATAATAATCATAACGTGTTTGCAACAAATATTTTACGTTTATGAAATTTTTAGAAACCAACACTTCGACGACACGGAGGTTCGTATATACATAAACCGGAAGGGAAGGTGGTAGACAGGATGTGTGACTGGGGTGTAAAAGGCTCGATATTAAATCCGATAGAATGATTTATATTCGTCGTCCTCTGGTATGTGAGTGTCGGAAGGGTAGGGAGGCTGAAGCATGTGCTTCCATGACTAGCCCCACCGAGAAAACAGCAGCCTGAGCCGATATTGGATTTTTTTGTGTCGTTTACGTTCTGGCCACGCTATGTATAGCTAGTCAACCTGGACCACTTCGTGTACTGCTGGTTAAAAAACATAAATATGTGAAAGTTTATGCACAAGGCTGATGAATTTTTTCGCATTGAACATTTCCAATGACATAAAAGTTTGTTCAAATTTTATAGGATTTAAAATACACTTCACTTTTGAATCCCATTTTGCTTTATGCTAGTGACTTTCTATTTCTGGAGGTTTCGTACGAACCGTCAGCGCATCGCGAGTGTAACGGTCAATATAACGACCAGTGAACTTCCAATTTAAAAAATTGCCATCGGCGGAGGCTAGTTTGTTGAATATTATCATCAGTCGTAAGGGAAATATTTCAAGCACTAATGATTTTTTATAAATCCATTCGTTTCAGTGTAAAATGGAGAGAAAAATGGAAAATTATTTCTATCTCGTATGAGTAGCAATGCCCGCGTTGAAGCGACAGTAAAACGAACGGGGGTTGGACGCGTCGGTGTTTTGTCGCGTGTCCGTTGTATTATGCAATTTCTACTATACGTCGTCTCATGTACAGCGTTATACATCGGTATACACCCGTATTATAAGCTATGCTAAAACTGCGACTTCAGGGAATGTCGGCGGGGAAGTTTCACGAGTGCTCAACTCTTGTGATTCAAGCTTTTCACATATGTTCCTGTGGAACTCACTCTCATAAGGGATACAGCTTGTTACCGTCACAAGAACGGGTATTCATCCTGTTCAGTGACACTGAGATCTGAAAAGATCATTTTCGCTGGTATTCACAGATTTTCATTATTATCGTTGCACTATCAACTTCTCGTGACGAAAGTACTCAAATCCTGAAATTAGAACCCGAACAAAACTTTAACAAAATGATGTCCACAATTTTCGGTTAGTGTTTTACATTAAAACTCCACAAAACTGAACTGTATGGAAACTTTTTGGACATATTCTATGTTTTTCAGTTAATCAGTATATGACAATTAATCCTTAATTATTTTATAAAACTTTTGTCATGCAGAATTCACTCATTAGTTTTTTGACTAATGGATTTTTTAAATTAGTTACAAAAATAATTTGCAGGACTTCGAGTGTGGCCACCAAAAAAAAGATCGTCGTTGGAGTACGCTCTGCTAGTTTAATTGTGTTTTTTATTATTGATCATGGTTTTTTCCGTTCCTCGAAGATTTATTTTACAAAAAATCAGCCACGTGAAATATCTGTTGGTTTTTTTTAATTGTTTGTCAGTACTTGATGCCTCAAAATGAGTTTTCGTTAACGTTCTGCCACAATTTGATAGACCGTCGTTGATGACAAGTCTCCAATGTACGATTCATTAATTTTTTATGAAACAGTAATGTGCCTGGAGGATAGATTTTTAAATAGACACAATCAAATCGAGGCTATCGTCTAAAATGATTTTGTATCACGAATTTTTTGTAAATATTAATGAAAAATGAGAAATTAATGAGAGTTCGCTGCTTAAAATAGTTGATGAATTAAAAACCTTCGAACTCGGTTAGATTCCTATGAATTCCTATGAATTGCCAGAATACAAATGGGTTCCACGCAGTAGATGATACGAGAATGATGGATAACGAATAATCACGGGAGCAACGTATTCGCCTGTATCAATATCATTACGCGAAAAACTTTCATGACTTCCTACGTCTTTTTTTCTCTTTTTTTCACTTCCATACGTCATAGCACCACTTGCACTGTCCAATTTTTTCGAACTTTCTCTGAAGGCTCACAGAAGGCAAATTCGTTAGCCATTTGTCGAAACAACCGATCGTTTATCAAACACACAGAGGACATCGATTTGCTTGGATTGTTGTGTACCAAAGTTGTTTTTTTTTTACGATATTTACATACACCAGAATTACAGGTTGCAGAGACGAAGGGTCTTGTTAAATTCTCATCAATCAGAAACCACACATCAGTTTTTAATTTTAAAAATAGCTTTTTCTCGTAGCCATTGACAGTTAACCGTTGGCTAGCTTGGAAAGTGGGGGATCAAAAGTGTCTAGAATAATAATTGCCTAAAATGATAGGGCAGCATTGAGCGCTCGCAGGAAACTGCCCATGGTTCGCCCGAAACTTAGAGAGCTTTTTGGTGTCCTGAAATTTTTATAAAAATGGTAGATCAAAAATCTGCACGGTCATTCAAATTCATTGTTCAGACTAATGATGAATTGTTTCATTTTAAAAAACACATCCCCTAACACCGATTAATTTTTTGTTTATAAAATCTAATTTTTACAGATTTGTTTTTTTTCCTCACTTCGTCGGATAAACTTCGACGCAAAGTCCTACTTAATCCACCGGAGGCACATGAACAAACCACAACGAGATGAAGCAAAGATCTTTCGTCACGAATATGCCAGAGATTTCATTTCATCGATAAGCCACACGTGATACCACTAAAGCTCCCCCGACGATATAAAGTGTTCAACGAGCAAGTCCACCTTTTCATGTCATTCTTAACAAATACATAAACCCTCGAAGGACGCATTCAAAATTTTTAAAAATCTTCAACGTTACATCAAAAGTTGACGTGTGTATTGCGGAACTCACGAATTTACTCACCAACCTTAAATTAATTATTCCTCTTTACTAGGAACAACATTTAGTCAGACTCCATAATGTGTAACGTTAAATAAATTGAAAAATTATGGCGATGGAATAATGAAGACGAATGTGAAATGTCAATATCTCCATTTCGTTTAACAATTTGATCACTCAGATAAAATTATGAAACAATTCAATGTAAATATTCTCAATCCACGTTATAGCCACTTACAAGTGACAATGATGTCCTGTACAAAGATCGAATTTATATTCAACAGTGGGAGTCCACTTCAGGTGAGTCCCTTGGGTTTATCGTGTATGCCTCTTAGCCAATAACCACTTAACCGAATGCTTATTTCTAGTGTTCTTATTCTTTTCTCCCTCACAGTTCTCGTCGTCTGTCACATGTAAGTTATATATTCTTGTTTGAATTTGTGTAATTACTTCAATTCCCTGCTCCCCTTCGCCCCTTTGCATGTTCTTTTGAGGGCTGCAATATAGTTCAGAATGAAATCCCATCGATTTTTAGAATCCACTTATATTTTCTAGTGTTAAGAGAGCATTTATCGAGAGCAGGTGATTCTTTAAAGTTGCACTAAAAAATGTTGAGACCTCATGAAAAATCAATGTTTTTTTTCGGATGACAGCAACGGAAGAAAATACGCACGAAAATAAAATGTCATTTCGGGGCTTGTGCGAGTAATTAAAAAAATAGTCGAAAAAGTCGCAGAGGGCGAGGTTCAGATGTAGGTCGAGTTGGCATCGACTATCTCATGTGTTTGTACGTATATGAGTAATTTGTCTCTACGTACGTGTACATGCACTATATTTTCTGGTTGAAAATACGAGACCACCTCGCTAGATTCACGTGTAGTTGTGTCTAATCACTTTTTCGAAGGTACTCAACGGATTTCCTACCCAAGAATTCACTTCTCTACCTTCTTCCTGTGAACTACTAAGCTTCCTGCGATGAGTTTCTCAAGACTTTTCGAGTCCATGGTAACAATTTCAAGGAGATGGAGAGAGAGAGAGAGAGAGAGAGAGAGAGAGTTACGGACTTTGAAAATAAAGTCTCAAGATCTTCACTACTATTCCCCAGGATCAAAGAGGATGGAGTTAGAGAGAAAGAGAGAGAGTACAAAGAGTAGAAAATGCAATAAAACTGTTTTCAAAGATGATACAACATTCGAAGTTGCTCATACGTATTGTACGACAATGAAAGCGATGAAGTTGGCGAAGCGTGATAATCTTTTCTCGAAGATGTCATGAATGTTGATTTTTTGAATGAAATTCAGCCTTACTACGATTTCACCCTCAGATTTTGAAAAATCGAATATTCGTCGTCATCGACCCCCCTGAATGATGATACGACGATTTTTTTTGCACTTTCTATTATTCTCACAGCGCTTCCACTAAAACCAGACAAGGATCGTAATAACCTACTTTCCGTTTGCTCGAGGGCTAACAATTTTAGCACTCGTAGTCAATGTGCGTATTATGTATAAATGTCACACATACACGTACGTACAGCGACATTAACGCGACTCGGAATTCGAATATAATGTCCTTATCGTTCCTCGAGCTCGGCGATATCGCCCGGAGAAACGTCGACGCGCGGGCTCCTCCATACCAAAATGCGTGGAGAGGGTGTTTTCGCGTTATCAAACAAATATGATTTCTACACTACTCCGTACACGGAGCTTTCGCCCTTTCGCTCTTTCCCTTTCGTTCTCTCTTCGCCTCTCGTCGCACAGGGCTTCTCTATTTATCTTATTTCGAGAGTACGACCTTTTGATTATCTCGATTTAGCGTTGCGAGAACGACGAAGCCACTTTCCCTTAACGAGCAAACACGTACACTGTAAACCTCCGAACTACAACAGAGATGGAGATTTTTTCAAAGCCCTTTTTCACACGGTTTTAACGGTTCAGAGTGCGCGATGGTTTTCAGCCTTCCACTGTGGTGTGAGCCTTTTTTTACATTTTTTTTTTCATCAGTAGCCACCGGCACGTTCCAGGTCGCATGAACTTCGAACTGTTTCGAATTGATTTTTTTGCTCCTGTGATTCAAAAGTTATTTTATAATGGGGAAATAACAAAAAAGAAGTTTTTCTTTCGGTTCCTTTTAGCGTCAATAATTTTATCGTTTTTGACTAAACAACATTTTTTGGGTACCGTTTTGAAATCAGTTGAGAGCACACGTGTGTTAAAGTTTCTTGATGCACGACCAACGTTTACCTTGTGAATAACGACTTTTTCAATTTAAAAAATAGCAGGGAGGTTCGTACCATCGTAAAAAGTAAGCACCGATGTCGGACATTAAAACAATCATCTGCGTTGAATCGAAAAATGTGCTGATGTTGTGTCGTATGTCACGAAACTTATGTAATATTTGTTCTCTCGGCTTTGTAAAGCACGAACACGATCCAAGCGTTTTTCTCTTCATCATTTCTATCTTACGCTCGACTTTTGCCCTTCGGCAAAGAATCTTTATCGCTTCGATGAATATTATAGCCCCGTTTACGGTGCTGACGTTACGAGCTGATACATATCTCTCGGTAAAACGATTTGTGAGCATTTCGAAGGGGACTTCGTTTGCTTCTTGTTCGAAAACGCAAAAAATATGCCGAAAAAACGGTATTGATTGGAGGCAAGGTCATAATGGAAAAGACCGATGAAAATCTAGCATGCAAAGTCACGAATAGAATCGATTAAGAAATGTTACGAGTTATTCCATGGCGTATGAACTTGTGCGACAAGCTTCATTCAATTTAATTACCCCCGAAAACCGAATTTCATGTCAATATTTTAAAAGAGTGCTTTACTAAAATAGCAAACTGCAACTTTTTCCATATTTATTGACTCAACTTTGTCTCGGCCATCTGTTTTCTGAGATGCCCGAAATCGTCACGTCACTATTGAAATCACCGACGAAATATTATTTTTTAAATAAACTTCATGGGTGGGACATTCGATTCCAGAATGACGTCAAATTCTTCAATTTTCTAACTTCTTTAAAACTTGAAAAGTATCATGTTTTCGCTAGTCATTGTGTTTCCAACATTCTCGAAGGTTTTTCTCAATTTTCTACACTTTCAAACGTCGAAATTCGCTCGTCTCTTCGAAATGAAAAAAATTGGCATTCAGTCAAACGTGCCGAAAGGCAATTCGAAAGGTTAGAAAGAATTGTTGCTTTCGAGGTGCTCCTGCGAGCGGGTTCCGCGACTCCATACCGCGCGGTTCTATTCAAAATGAGCTTTCGCAGAGGCGTGAAAGTGTCACCGCCAGAGCGTAATAGAATATGGTAAAAATGGGGCTGTTACAGAGTGTTGCAAAAGTCATTGCGGAGCAGGACGTGACACCGACAAGTTCAGAGCTGAGTGATGTTCGACGGGCTTCGTTGTAGATGCTTCGGTCCGATTAATCACTCATCCACCCTAACACGTCGTTTCGTCCGCCTGTTCGAGTATCTCCAGCATGGTATCTGACTCCATGGACAGTCTTTGTCCTCGCGCATATGGATCCGAAAAGTCGTCCTGACGGGATATTATCATAAAAAATGTCCTGCTAGTCTGCGCTAATAAATCCTTCAGCCCTAAATTGATTTTCGATTAGCGAAATTGACGATGCTTGTATAAACATATCGTTGTGATTTATTTTGTGTGATGAGCCATAGCCACACTTTTTTTACATTCGTTTCGCACACGAAACGAAGAAACTGGGAGCATAATTGACTGGCGTCCGGTTGTAGCTTCAATTCGACGACCCCTCGCGCTTTTGAAAACTTTTTTATTCCTTATTCTTTTCTCGGACTTCCTTTCTTTTGAGCTTCTCTAGGTCACGATTTCTACGGTCTGTCAGTCAATATGTGCTCGTATTGTACCCTAAACGGAACGTTGTTGGAGCTCAACCTATCACCTACCTTGCTTTCACCATCTCATACATTTCCAAGTAAAATATCGAGTCTTTATACTGCGCACGTGGACGAAAATTAGCTTTGGTAATGCAAGAATGATCAAGTTCAAGTTGCGGGGAAAATCGGTGTTACCGAACACTGGAGCCATCAATTTTCCTTCTCCATTTGTTCTCTGTACAAATGTGTACTTTTTGTTAAAAAGTTTAAAAAACGTTGAAAAATGTCAGTTTATTCAGATCATATTTCAGAACTTCAGACTCCTCGGACCGAGTATATTAGCCTGCAATCTACATAAACGATCGGTCAGGGCGTGGATCGAAACGTATTTTCTAAGTCAAAAAACGGTGTCAAGGGAACGTTCGTGTTCTTCAAGTCCTTATCGAGGGGTGAAGAAAAGGACTGCTCTCAGGCACTCTGGGACGGTAACGGTCTTGAATTTAAATGAAAGGAAGTTTGTACGCGACTTTCAGAGATTTCTAGCGTGAAAAAACTTCCAGTCATGAGTGCTAATAAAAGGATCTAACTGTTGTGGGTGTTTCGGCACTGCAAAAGTGTCTGCAAGGCAATTTGAGAATTAATGAATTTCACTGACTGGACCACGAATGTGTTATGAAGCTACACACTAATTCAACATTAATTAAAAGCTTGTAAACCTGTTTATGAAATCCTTCATTTTTATTTTCGAAACTTCGTAATTATTCAACTCAAGCTTTTCTCACTTTACGATTGTTGCATGGATTGTCCTACCGAGAAGAAAACTCATATTTCTACAGTTGATTCAAACAAGCAGTGCAGTTGGTAAGTTTTGTGTTGGGCATGACAGAGTACACATGAGAAATCCTTACCTCGTAGGTCAGTTCTTCTTGGTATTCGAACTTGGTGAAATAGGCCGCACCGCAAAACTTAAAACTGAACTTTCAACTCTCCATTTCTTGAAACTTTGAGTATCTTTTTTGCTCTCTACTACTATTTTTCTCTTCGTATTTTGTCGTCCCTCGTATACTGTGGTTCCCGATTGTCTTGGCTCCTGTGGACGACGTAATTCTTCGCACTCTGAACGCGCGCGCACGAGCGTGTACTTTAATGTGTGAGCGTGTGCGTACTTTTCTTTTACTTTTAGCACAGAAGATCGTATTGGAGAGAACTAAAAGTTCACTAGATAACGTCGTGCGAATCGTCACTGTCGCAAGGTGTTTTAGCTCACGTTCTCATTCCAAAGTAAACTTGTTGAAAACTCCGCGCTTCGATGCGAGTTACGCGAATAAACTCAGAAAAGAAACGTGGCTTATCGCATTTATTTCGTTTATATCGATCAGCTGTGTAGAAACGAGCATTGGGAAGGGAAAAGTTCTTTTGTGAAACAAAAAATTGCAAATAATTTTAGGTCTGATTTTCTGGCACTCTTTAGTTATCAGCTTTTCTTTTTCCAACGATGCACCTCATAAACGTTGTCATTAATGCAGCAATAAAAATCAATGTATCACACGAAGACTGGATAAAGAATCGATGAAAAAAGAAATGCAGCGATTTATCGACGGAGACGACTCGAATAATGATGTTTTGCAGGGTAAACTCAAGTGACGAAAAAATGCATGGGCTCGGATCTTGGGCCCGTCATTTCTCGAGCGATTATTGCGGTCGTCCTGTTTGTTTCTTTTCACCGTTCGTTCCGGGGTCTCATTGAGCGATAGACGACGAATAGGCGGACACGCGGCGTGGAATTGAAGTGAGCGCGCGGCGTTTGTCGCGATATCTTCGTGGTCGCGCTTCCAAAGCTCCCTCTCGTCCACATACCGTGGAAAACTCGATGCTCTCAAAACGCATGCGCTCTTCAAACCCTACGAACAACCCCTATAGACAACAGCGAAATTCACCCCTCTTTAACAAACCTCCCGCTTTATCGGGAAAAACCTTGCTCCTCTCCCTAGCCGGTAAACCACCGACGCACGTTTCACTGGCTATTACCGATTTACCCTCTGCCTCGAGCCCCTTTACCTTTGCTCGTCTCTTGCTTCCGCCCCCGTTCACCTCGCTTTCCTACCTCTCCCTCTTTCTCCTTGCTATTAACATTTTCTTGCCTTTTTTCCTTATTTTCATTTTAATCCGTTCAACGTTCGTTCCTCCGGCAATGTCTACTCCGTTATTTTCCATTTATTTTTACTTCCCTTCGTTATCATTTTTATAATATTCATCGTTCTTTCGATCGTCGATAAACTGGAAGAAAAACAAACGAGAGAGGGAGAGAGATGGAAAGAAATAGCACGAGAAACTTCAAAGAGAAAAAGCCTCCAATCTGAATATACTTATTCATATAAATAGACACGAGAGGATCGAGCAGGCATTTGACATTAAAATTCATCGAGTTCGATCCAAGCGAAAGGATGAAAGTTAAAAGGACGATAAGGAAGCGCAGCAAGTAAATTAAACACGACTTTCTCTTGGGATTTAGTATTTGTTTTGATCCCACTCATTATATACGCGCGGTTTACTTTTCGGGGGAAGTGAAAAGGCCGCAGAGTCGCATGATATACACCTTTTATATCGATGGTTTACATAGCGTGCAAATAAAATTTTCTTCACAGTCGATTATAACTACGGTAGAATTTCGATTCACCGCGGCGAGAAAGACGTAGATGCCGTGAGTGTATGTAAGTGTTTGAAAGGTTGAAGGTCGAGAAACCGATTCTCCAGTCTGAAGATATTTTTGGTTCCTTTTGTCGTGTAGGAGACCAATATTCAAATCATATCTGGCCATCAGGTGCTCTAACATCAATGTGTATCGAATATATTCAATGATTCCCAATCTATTGTAGTTTTCATAGTCAATGATCCACTTGCGTTTTGAAAATTTCCAATGAAAAGCCTTAAACAATTATAATCGCACTCTTCTGAATACTTATTTCAACTACTTTAGAGTTTATCCTAATTTGGAAGCAAAAGCATGCTCGTGAGTTTTGAAATCTGCCACATGTCTGAAATCTCGTTCTGATATTCATGTAAATTCCAAAAATCTGATTGTACTCATCCCCACTTACATCTATTCAACAATAGTCAAATAGACTCAGAAAATGGATTCTTTTCGACTTTATTTACCTCGTGACGTCACTGCTGGGACAGAGCGAAATTCGATAGGAAAACTCTTCCTAGCAACAGTTCCCAGACGGTTTCATCACTCCTGGTAAGCGCATCATTGAATTGGTTACTCGGTATTGTTAACGAGTCATCAAATTTTTCAAGTCCGAAGCGTGAAAAATGATTTTTTGTGGTTATTCTTCCAACGTCTATCTTTCGCTGAGCGTATGAATTCCCACTCTTCGTGCAATGCATACAGAAGTTTAATAATGTGTACCAAAACGCCAGTGTCTAGGTTACTCCATAATTAGCACACGAAACGAACGGAGAACTATTGAGCTCGGCGTTACTCGCCCCGTTATGACGTAGGTCTTCGGGGCTTTCGTTCTCGTTTGTTCAGCATTGGTAGGCTCGCCTCTGTGAGTTTAGACAGAGAATGACTATTATAACACGGGAAAAATATGTAAACGAGGTTCGGTTAGATCGTATGAATAAAAAATTGTGTCCATGGTTTTCCCAATTTACACACTCTCGCCCCCATCAATTCAAACACGCGTGTCCATAAAATTTTTAACAATCCACCTCCGCACAAACACCTTTCATGTTGGTTCGTTTTGGATACGATGGATGTTACATGGGGTAATTCTGGAATCCCTGAGTAAAATTTTATCAAACGGCTCCAGCGTTTTCAAGGTTCTCTATTTTTGGCCGGTATTTACCGCGAGCAAAACCCATTGCGTTCTAATTTTATCGCTATTTCTAAATTCACTGCAATAAGTTGAAAAAAAAAAAAAACTCGAGTGTTTTATTAAAATCATTCGTTGGACCGGAATTTCTTATAGTGTGAATCCTTCAGCAGTCGATTGTTTATGAGAACGCGACCGATATCATTTTTTTCCAAGTAATATTTGGTATTGATTTGATTGTACGTTGGTTTAATCCGGCGACGCGTTAAATAAAAGTATATCTCCAATCCACATGCGCGTGTGTGCTTTCAATGGCATGAATTTTTCGTATGGAACACGAGATAAAGTCGTATCTTTGTGATCTTCATTCTTCATTCGCCGGATCTCTACTTTCCTTGTTTTTTGTTTGCGTTATCTTGAAAAAAGTTGAAAAACGTGGAGCTCACTCCGTTGTTCCCGCCAGGGCATGTCGAATTGCAGGTACAGCAATCAATCTTTGTAAGTTGCTGTGAACGTGTTTTCAAATTTATCCGAAATGAATCAATTCTCATCTCTGCACTGACACTCTCAGATAACAAATTTTTCAGTACACAGAAGTTGAACAGTCCACTGGACTGGAAGATGATCCGTTCGCTTTCATTTATTTGATCACTGAGAAAAAAATTGTTGCAACCACTAAATGCCCTTAGTTGATATTTTTGTTGCTTGATCTAACTAACATCCGCTTGCGATGAATAAGGAATAGTTCACTTATGCCAATCACTTCATTTTTGTATATGTGATTTTTTTCAATATATGTGTGGAACTTATAATCGTTCATTTGGTAATCCCTGAAAGAAATTATATTATTGATCCATACCGATTATTGAAGAAGCATGATTTCATGCGACAGAATAATGAGAATCGGAGAGCAAATTCGAGAAGAATCATTCATAGTCAATTTTGAGATTGAGAGAGAATTACTTAATTTGAGATGGCGAGATGTGCAAGACAGGACTCACACGGTGAGATGGAGTTTCGACATTGGGATGGATACAACCGTGTGAGCTGAGAATTATCTATGTCTTACACCTTACATTCTATAGTTGAGATAAATTAATAAGTCGTAAACTAACCTTGATTAGGAGTATCACGAAATAGACAACTGAACCAATAATATGAATAGACCAGAGAATTATGCTTTCCTTATTTCTCTCAATCAATGTCGTTCTTTCTCTATCGATGATCTGCTCTCTACCGCTGTTATTTGCTTTCTTCGCCGAGACAAAAAAAAATTGTGTTGTCCTCATTACCTTGGAAACTACCAAAGCATCTAGGCCTCCTCTCAGGCTTGTTTTTCTGTGTCGATGTTCAGGTTGTGTGTGCGTTTGGTAAATATTTAGCATCAGTAGGCGATGAACATTTCTATTTTTTTCTTTAATCTTTATTATTTAATAACTATTTTAAACAGAATTAACTAGACGAGTGAAACCAAATTGTTTGTTCGAAGAACTTTAAACATTTGTTTATTTCTACTTAATTCACATACACTTTTATGATATATTAATTTGAAGATCAAGTACTGAAGTGTCTAAACTGTAGCCATCATGATTTGTGGAAAATAAATAATTTTGATCGTCGGATTTTTCTTCATGTAGCTTAACAAAATCTTATTGATGACGAACCAAAACAATTGTTCATACAAATGTCTATTTCGAAAGAAAGTTCTAGCAACAAAATATGACGTTAGAGTAATCCAAATATCATCACCTTTAATTGTATTAATCCAAATTGCTATCTATTTGAATCATTATCTATAATTATGTAAAATTTAACAAATATTTTATCGTGCGTATGGGACTGAATATCTTAGTTAAATTGAACATTTTTGTTAAATTCATTTAAATTTCATCGTTTCATGAAAAAATCAAGCCCATTAAAGGTTTCGAATTATAACCGAGTGGGGCGTATTCTTGTCCTGCATCCACTTAATTTTGATCGTTTCAGAAAACTGATAGGAAAAGTTGATATTGTCAATTAATCGTTGAATTTATAACGATCACGTTTAAATGATTAAGTTATTGAAATCCGAGAAAATCACATTTCGAATCTATCAAAACATTCATTGCCAATTTTTTCCGCGGTACTGAAGAGCAAAAATAAAGCGCAAATCGAAATTCTTGTATACGATGAATTTCAACCGTTCGTCCCCGTTCATTGGACGTCGCGAAATGCAGTAAAAAGAGAGAAGAGAAAGAGAGAGATGAAGAGGAGTAGAAAGACAGAAAAGGTTCCGAGATTCGAGTTGAATGGAAAATAAAGGAGACGAGATGGTCCACGAGAGAAGAAGCCGAAAAAGTATATGCAAAAGAAGAAGAGAGAATATCTGGTAGCGGTTCTCATCATCCTCCGCTAATATTTACTCGCGTGAACACAAAAGCATCGTACACGTTATATATTTCAAAGACTGAAGACAGATAAAGAGAGGGAGAAAAATGATATAGGAAGAGAAAGAGCGAAAGGAAGAGGAGAGAGAGAGAGAGAGAGAGAGAGAGAGGGGGAGAAAGACTAACCGTTTTTCCCTGATAAAAATGTCCGGAAGTCGACCTCGTCTCCACCGCTACATCGACTAGACGTTCAACTCACTCGAGCTCGTTTCCCTTTCCTCGCTCACTCTTTCACTGCAATGATGGTCGTCTTGGTGGTCCGGCTCTTCGCCCGGCTTTCTCCTTCATCCACGTGACTCTCTATAGCGCTTTTATAGAAGATTTCGCGTGGAAACAGTGAGGGAGGGTTTAAAGTCAACCGCTCACATGACGATGGTCGTTGCATATCCTAGTCTCGTGTGTCGTGTATGCATCTAAAAATGGAATTCAACCCTCCATGATAAACCGTCCACGTCAAAACCAAACATATTTTCTTTTCATATAAATTCATCCACACGCACGTACACATTTTTCTCTCCGTTTCTTACCTTTATTCCCTCGCGATCATCGCATTCAGAAACCTGACAAATTCATTTTAAATTATGCGACAAACGTCTCTGTTTTTTTATTCATGAGGAAAGCTTCGTGATGGGTAGGCAAGTGAATTCATGGATAGAAACGAATAGTCTTTCGCAGGTTCCCATCGAGCTTTTTCCGAGCAGTTTTTTTTTCAAGCAAACTCAATTTTCATTTTTTATTACCGAATTCACTGTTTTATATGTTCCATGAAAAAAATAGGTTTGCTTGCTTAATGAAATGTTTTTAATATAAAGAAAGCTCGATGCGCGACCACACTTTTGTAGAAAGAGGTTGGACCATAATTATCAGGAAGTACTATTAGCTTCCTCTACAACATTTCTGAACAGATTTTGAGTAGAAAGCGATAGCGCATCTAGAGGCTTTCTCCTTGTGAGTGCACGCCCTCTTGGTTCCATGATACGGTCCCTAACGAGAAGCAAGCTGTGATATATCGCCGGAGGATGCTACGTAGCGAATATTGAATTTGCTCGGGATCGAGAACAGCAGCAGTCGAGCTCGTATAGATAAATGGATCGTAATATCGAAAAATCTTTGTTAATTTTGCTTGGACGTAATTCTCTATTCTGGAAGATGAAAAGAGAATGACAAGCGAGTGATGAATTTGCGCATGAATTTTTCGGAATAAATAACAGGATACGAGGGAAGCTCTTCACAAATATTTCTAGGCCAAGCTTTAAGTTTGAGAGAATAAATTGTTTGGAGCGGTGAAATATAGCGATATGTGGGCATGTGGTCAACGCTGGATATTTAGATGATGCTGACTGGGCTCCATTTCACCATGGCACTTTAAACAAGCATCGCGGGTGAAACGCGGGTCCTTCGGTCTCCGTTGGATCCTACAACGGTTAACTATGTCTGCAGAATCTAGAGGGTCGAAGCTTTCAAACGGTGCCGTAATCAAATTACCAGCAGGATTGGTTGGGACGTTGGCGCACGTGGTCTGTTGTAGAAATGGTCGAGGAAATGCCTCCCGGCATCTGTATATTATGTAATATAGATATATTCCCGTAAACATGTACATGAGTGTATGCTGGTATATTAACCTGTATATACCAACAGTTTGAAGGCCCTGGGCCAAATACGTCAACATTTGCAGCGTTAACTGCGAAGAGTTTCACCGAAGGTTGCCAACTGATGTAATTCAACTGGAAATCGCAGAAGTTACATTTGCAGAGCTTCAAATCTCTCCGCTTTCTCGATTTTTATCTCTTATTCCGCTGATCCGTTTACGGAGGTGAATTTCCGATTTTTTTCCCCGTCGTAGAAAATGTCGGTGCCAGGCATAAAAAAGAGTGTCCGGATTAAAGGAGAAACAGGAAATGGGAAAGTGGCCTGTATACTGTGAAAAGTAAGAACGGACCGTGAGAAGAGATTATTGATGCTGGACCACTCGCTTATTGGAATATCATTTCCCTCGATTCATCCGGACAGGTAAATCTTTTCAGAAACATCCTGCCATCAACGTAGTGCGTAGTTATTCGCATGGAGATGGAACAAGGCCTCGGGCCAAGGACGTGGGTTTAACGAGGAGAGGAAAGCCACTTTTGTCAAAATGCAGCTTTGGAATACGTCACGAAGCTAAAGTGTACAGATCATGTTAAGAGAATAAAATATCATGATAATCATGATAATATTGTCTCCAAGGACAAACTTTTCACAAGGCCCGAAAGCTGCAAACTGTGAACCACGAATAACGGAATATCGATACTAATTGTATTGAACTTGTTAGATCAAAGCAGTTCGAATAGTGGTCATCTCATAGCTTCACTAAGTTTATGGAAATAAGCTCTTCGCAAACCTAAGCACGAACAATGCCAGAAACAGGGACGTGGCTAGATAACCGACAGTGGAAAGATACATTTGGTGGTGGCCGACAACGGGCAGACTATTCACTGACCAAACATACAGGATGGTATGCGATACAGGTATGTTAATCACAGCATCTGGAACATTTCACAACGGTCCAGACGTTAGCATAGTTTGCACTGTCGAGCGTGGGCTCTGTGATCACTTTGCTCGCGGATGCACCATTGAATATTCAAATAGCTAATTGAGGACGCAGGGCTTCGGAGAAGTAGTTGTAATCAGAACGTAATCAGGTTATTGATGCATCGAATTATAACCGAAAGGTTCAACGACTTACACAAAAGTTTATAGTTATCTGCACATAATTTTGAGGTTGCTGCTTGAAACTTTTGAGGTCAATAGATGTCCATAAAAATGTTTCTAATCGTTGACGAATATCTCCTGAATGTACTGTTTAAAGGAAAACTTAGGTTACCGAACTAGTTTTGGAGAAATTAAAAATGTCGAAGTTGAGCCAAAATGTCATTTCATTGCATCGGTTGAATGGAACGTAGCCTTCACACTTTTTTGCTCATATCACTTTTATTAATGAAGAAATTCATTTGAAAAACGACAGTTTTGATCAGGACGATATGTAGAATGAGTTTACTGAAAATAACGGATAGTTTACCTATTTAAATGACAAGAAATCACCGAAAACATGAGACTGCATCACTATCATATCGGGTTAACTGAGACTGCAGTGTAAAAATGCGGCAACGTTGCAACTACGACACCAACGAGAGCAATTCCTTGACAGGCAATCGTTGACATAATAACCTTTAAAAACGCCGAGCCAAACAAGTAACCCGTACGCGGAGGCACAGAGCTCACTGCAATTTTAAATTATTAAGAACAAATTTTCTGTTAACCTTGAGTGATTAAAATAAACGTATTTGTGAATAATAATTAATATTATCACTCATACACTTGAAAATTTTCGCATTGTTCATCCGAATGAATGGTAAGCATTCAGTATCTATAAGGTGGCATTGCTGACGTCACTCAATGTATTAGCATAGGAGCTTCGTCTCTTACCCCCACCCTCTAGAAAGATTTAGCAACAACTTTAATAGCAACCATCGAGATTCTATGCCCACTATATTCTCCTGCACGAATGTGAAAAAATTGGACACGATGAGTTGTCTTAACAGCGTACGTGACTTTCAATTTTCGCCTTCCTACTTTTCTACAGGTTTTCAACATATTTCACAACAATGAAGATACGGTGTGAGGTTTAAACTACCATGGCGTGATTCAAGAGCTCGTGGAACGTTTTGAAAATTAATGAGTCGGAGGTCCATCGAGCCCCAGGCAAAGTCAGCGACGGTGGATGTCACTTTTTTATCATCTCGAAGAGGGGATTGTGGCGTGAACTATAAGCTCTTCCAGGACCTATCCTCGGGGCTTTCCCTTCAGCCATTGAAAGCGCCTGCGACGTGAAAATTTCAGAAAATGGAGGAAAACCCCTTTGGGCTTGAACCCGAGCTTGTGAATTGCTGTTACACCCTCAGAAACTACCATGTGCATATAATCATTCTGCAAAGCCAGAGACTCCTAGTTTTTTTATCCCGCATGACTGACTATTGAAGTGACATTCGGAGGAATGTTAAACCGTGATTAACGAACGTTTTGCTTGTCTCAATAAAACAAAAGTGTCGTTACTAACTTGGCTGTATTCATCAACGACTTGTAGCAAGCTTCGTTAATGCATTCTCGATTCTTTTCCAGCTCGATTATCCTATCGAATTTTTATACTGCAATCGATAAACGTAAAAGACTCCCAAAACATACATTTTCACTGACAACCATTTTTATTCTTCAACCAATGAAACGAGTTTAAATTTCACGAAACGTGGATGTGACCCATATACTGTTGTGGAAATATTTTCCCCATGGAGTCAACCGTATCCCTTTTGGAACATTCTAAAGCTCACTAGTTACATTCCTGCAATAATTAATCTCAGCCGGTTGAAAGCCAACATTGTCCATATTCCCGAAGGTACGATAATGTGCCATTGTCATTATGCCCCAGTGGTGAAAGATAATAGCGACACCGACTTTGCAACATGCATGAAAACTGTAGCTTTTTCTCTTTGCTTTCGGTTGTTATGCATCTTCATTAGGTGTATAAACTTCAGTGTATTCTCCCATTGATGGACTGGAGACGAAACAGACTATTTCGACTATTTCAGTTACTAAATAAATCACGCTTATCTTTGTTTCCTCAAAATATCCTGGAGAAACGGGGAATGGCTCACTTCAATTAATGTTATTCGATGTCCTTGGAAAACAAAATCGTAGTCAGGGCCGGAGCTCTATCTTATCCATAAGAAACAACAACGACGAGGATCTTGGTGGGGAAGAAAAAATCGAATCACAAGGATTCATATGGTGCGTGCTTCAGAGCTGTTTTATGAGTCCCGAGTGAACCAACTGCTTAGAACCAAAGCCCCAGCGCTACGTATCTCGGGATTATACGAGGATTCCCCGTTCAATTACATGCAAATCTTGTCGGATCCGTGCCCAATAAATCTCAATACTGTGAAATCGAACGAAATCGATCGAGTGAAAGTATATACGGGAACTTTACGAGGGTGACAGATTGGAATCTTGGTTAATGATGAAAAAAATAAAGCCGAATAATAAAATAGCAATTTGAGACTCGTGCTGGCGAATATAATCCATTAAATTGGTTAAATATTTTTCATCTATCGGTTGTGCTGTCTTCCATCGTTCTAATCGTCGTAAGATCTTTAAAGACTGATGGGATTTTTTGATGAGCCACTCAAATTTTTCAAGAGCTCCAAGCATCTGTGAACCGATCGCACTGTCATTCTCATACAAGTTTAAATTCACTGCCTTCTAATTTAATTTAACAGGGCTCTTCGTGTGAATGAAACGAGCCAGTGAACAAGAAAGTTGAGAGTAAAATTGATTGGTAATGCGGCCTGAATGCCTACGAAGTGGATGGAAGTGAGGCTGACCGTGTACTTTCATGACGTTGGCGTAAAAAACGTCAATTTTAAAATGCCCAGCAGGTTCCGGCATCGCAAGCATACATGCAACAATTGATTATGGCCGGAAAAACATTTGTGTTGGTAAGCACTGGTTGTCAGGAACTTTTTATCAGTAATTCGTTTGCACTCCGAGAAATCTCTGTTTTTCTTCGATATAACCGTCCTGATACCAAATGTCTCCTTACACAAATGGAACTGAAGATTGATTCCTCCTCCGATGACAGATTAGATAGTTCGTTCAGTAAAAATTGGAGCCTCGTTACTCTCATTGACGAAGATGGCGAGGTTGAATGTGGTCGCCTCGCTCGTTTTGGTATTCATTTTATTATATCGTTCTGACGCCGTTCTCTACGGCGAGTCTACGAAAAGCGATCACGAAGGAGTTTCTACGAATGAAAATGATCCATCCTGGTACAGACTTCCGGATTACGTGTTACCAGAAAAATACGAATTGTGGATATTGCAACATCTTGCCGTGAAGAATTTCACGTATGAGGGACGCGTGAAAATCGACCTGCGAGCTGTTGCAAAAACAAAAGTTTTTATGGTCAACGTTGTTGGTCTGGAAATTCATCGTGAAAAGTCTCAAGTTCGGACAATCGTCAACGGTACTATCGGTGTGGACGTGCCAATTGTAAGACAAGAGCTCGACATCAGAAGACAGATGTACATCATTTCATTCCTGGATGACATTCCTCCTGGTCAGTACTCGCTGTCGCTATTTTTTGTTGGCCAAGTCCTCGACGATTTGAATGGTTTCTACAGGAGTTCGTACGAATCAGGAGGAAATACACGGTAATTTATAACTAATCTTTTAGATCGTATTCTAGGATTGGTGCTGACTCAGAGTGTTTCGATGCCAACTTGGAAAAGCATCTACCTCGTAGCTACCTGAACCCAACATCGTGATGTTTCTTTTTTTTTATCTTCAGATGGCTCGGAGTCACGCAATTCTCCTCGATTTTCGCACGCAAAGCTTTCCCATGTTTCGACGAGCCTTACATGAAAGCCACGTATCGACTTCACATTGGACATTATACGAATGAAACGGTCACCTCAAATACGGCGCCGGAGCTGGTACAAGAAATGTATGTGTATTTAGATAAAATTGAGGTATTTTTCATTGCCTCTAAATTATAGAGAAATGGACTATGTACTTGAACGAAAAATCTCGATTCTCAGAAAACCAGGATATTTGCTAACGACCCTGGCAGAAACCCCGGCAATGCCAACGTATCTCGTAGGCTGGGCAATCCATGATTTTGCGTTGTCCAAAGCAAAGAATTCAAGTTCATTCGGACTCTGGACTCGGGAGAAAATGGTAGATCGAGGCTCGGCGTTTCTCAACGCGTGTCCCAAAATCTACGAAGCTCTCGACGACTGGATACGAGTTAAAAATCCAATCACGAAGATGGACCAGATCGCAGTGCCTGATTTTTACTGGTCCGCTATGGAGAATTGGGGAATGGTGACATTCCGGGAGTCCGTAATACTCTGGGGAAGCGGTGTCACACCCACCAGCAAAGTTCGTAGTGGACTCAGCACAGTTGCCCACGAATACGCTCATACTTGGTTCGGCAATTTGGTCACTCCGAAATTTTGGAACGTAGCCTGGTTGAAGGAAGGCTTTGCCACGTTTTTTGGGAGTTACATCCTTGACATTGTTAACGAGGATTTGAAAATGATGGATTCTTTTGTTGTTGATATCCTTCAGCAAGCGTTGTTACACGATTCTGTTCCGCACAATAGAACAATGAACGGTAAAGGGGTTGGGAGTCCAGAAAGTATTCCGGCCTGCATGGATTTTGTGACTTATAAGAAAGGTTCGTGACCAACAAGCATTCCTGGTTTTGATAACACAATTCTCACATGTCCATGATTATTTTTTCCTTAGGGGCTTCGATTATTCGAATGGTGTACTACCTCGTCGGAGATCTCGCTTTCCAACGAGGATTACAATCCTACGTGGCATCGTTGTATGTAATAAAACCAATGAACTTTGTACCAAGCACTGCGATGTCATCATTCGTTATTTTCGTTCATAAATCTTGTGAATGTTGTCAGAGCCAACAAATTTTCAGTCCCAAGTGATTTCTACGAGCACTTACAACGTTCTGCTGATCAAATGAACTCGTTCAAAGAACCGGTTCAGTTGAGCGACGTCGTCGAATCTTGGGCAAATCAACCTGGATATCCTGTGATCAGTGTAACACGTAATTATTCTACCAGCATCACAGAAATGAGACAAGAGAAATTTTATAGGAACAAGAATAGACGAAACGGTGAATACGAAAACCTGCGCTGGTGGGTTCCCATCAATTTTGCAACAATCCAATCTCGTCCTCTTTCCAAAAAATCAACGATCTGGATTAGACCACAGAATCACAGTATTATCGTGTCAACGATTCAACCCATCGAAACAATAATCTGCAACATCGATCAAGCTTACTACTATCGAGTCAATTACGATCGGGAAAACTGGCAGAGACTCATCAATCACTTAATGTCTGGCAACTTCGAGACCATTGGCCCGATGAACAGAGCATCCTTGCTTGATGACTCTTACAATCTTGCAAGAGCTGGTTATATCGACTACTCGATACCCTTGGACCTCTCGAGATACTTGATTCACGAAACAGATTACGAGCCTTGGGCTGCAGCGATCACAGTTTTCGATTTCCTAAACAGCATGCTCAGTGGCCTGCTGGATATCGAAACAGCATTTCAAGTAAGTTGAGTGTGCAGTGGAACTTTTGACCATTGCAATCTCCGAATTTCGGGTTCTTCGGTTCATTTAAATGGAAGGTCGCAAGTTTTACTTATTTCATTGGAATTGCAGGCCCACATCAATCGCATCATCCAACCAATCTATGAAAATTTAACCTTCCATCAAGCTCCAAGTGATAAAATGCGGACAGGAATTTTGCGAAATATTATTGTATCAACAGCGTGTTCGATTAACAATGCACATTGCTTGTCGGTTGCGAATTCATTGTTCAAAGAATGGCTGGCAGATAATGACAAAAGGTGAGGGCTAGAACAAATCGAAATGATTTTACTGTGAAATTACTCACTGTTTTCGTTTCGAATCATATATAGTCAAGAATTTGAAGATTCAAACGCATTTTCAATTTGAATATTGTCAAAGTTTAATGTCTCAATCCACTGACATCATAAAACCGTATAAAACTCGAGCAATTTATTACAGAATAAATCCAGACTCTAAAAGCACCGTTTACTGTGCTGGCATACGTTTGGCTAGCTCAAAAGATTGGCATGAGGTTTTACAAATACTTCTCCACACTGAATTGCATACGGAACAAGAATTGTTGATTGCTGGCCTCGGTTGCACGAATAATTCAACACTGATAAGAGAATTTCTAAATTATTCTCTCTACGATGGTCCTGAGATACGAAAGCAGTACAGGCTCACTTTATTCGACGCTGTTCTCAGAGGAAATCCGGCAAATATGGAATACGTTTTAACCTTCGTCAACGAAAATCTGCAAAAAATCATTGCCGTGTAAGAATTTTTTGAATGCAGAGTAATTAACACATCAAGCGACAAAACGTGATATCTCATGAGCCACTGTCAAAAGAAATACTTTTCCAGCCGTCGATAACGATCCTTTGTTTCTCTCAATTTCTACTTGCAGAAGAGATTCTTGGTTTTTGCTGAATATTTTCGAAGCCATCAAGAAGCGAGTAGTTTCCGAGGACCAACTGCGTAAGGTAAAAATCGTTACATCTTTATAATGCAAATATTTTTGGAATCTCTATCAATACAGTGACTGTTGCTCGAACCAACATGAAAATTTGGTGCTTTATTTTATAAATTTTGTGAAAATTCAGTTCAATAACAAAGATCATGCTTTTCTGAATCTGTTAACAGTTTGAAATTCTTGTGGAACGCAGCGCTGAATTAATTGGCTTGAGCATAAACAATGCTCGTGAAGTTATCGAGTTCGCGGAAGATAATGTGTCATGGATACGTAGTTACGCTCCGAAAATCAAAAAATGGTTGGATTTGAACAAATGAGGCTATTCAGTGTCGGGATCAATATAAATATAACCAACTATGATACATTTTTCAGGAGTTCAGAAAAGACGTGTAATAATTTGGCTACAAGAAAAAAAATATAAGAAATGAAAATAAAAACCTTTCGGTTGGAGAAAATCATTGCGAATGAAATTCGTACATATTATCGGTTGAGCTCAACGAAAATGAATCAATGTTGTTTTCGATAGGAGAGTACATTGAGACACCGTCGGATCGCAGCACTGGATGGTTGTTCGAATCGTGTTATCGACTCTATATTTAAATGACATTTATTCAATCAAAAAATTCAATCACTAAGTACTCGAATATTTGAGTCTGTTTAGTCGTTCAACAGAATCACACGGATTCAGATTCACGTATAAGTCACAAATTCAAACTAAAAAATTCGAGTGAATGATAAAAAAGCTTCAATTTCTGAAGTTCTTTTTTACCGAGTGTCTGATGATCGGTCGGTAATAAAATGTTTTCAATAAAATTGCTAGATCAATCTTAAGGAAGTTGAGGCTGTACAGTCATTTTTTTAACCCAAAAGTTATGACCTGTACCTTTCAAAATTTAGGCCAGTTTACAGTTTGACAATGTTGCAGACACTTTAAAGAAAAGTTGGGGAAAAAAAGACGAAAAACTGGTGAAAGCTCAATCGAAAACACGAACGGTGACGATCCTAGCCTCAAAAAACTGCACGGGAAACAGACTATTATTAATATAATCTCAGCAAATCTCCTAATAAATCTGAAAAAAATTGACATTGTTCAGCAAGCCTTGCTCATGTTGCCCAAAAAATTTCATATTTTTAGCATCATTTTTAACGGAGATATCACTGAATGTGTCTTGACTTCCATAAGATTACATGTTATTTGGCCCAAATTGTTATTGATTTTTCTCAGCAACAACGCTCCTAAACTGTCTGAAAATTTAACAGATTCTTTTTTACACTTCACTTTATAAGATGCAATCGGTTTAAAAGCGATGACATCATTTTCATTCTAATGCCTCAACTTCCTTAGGGCTATTTTAGACCAAACTTCAGCCTGGAATAGTTTCACATTTATTTTTAGCAATTTCCCGCCAGCAAGACGCAGCTAGAGAAAATCGACAAGAGAAACTTCTAACTCACGATGACGACCACGATGGTCATCCGGCGTAAATCCACTCACCATCGTTAAAACTGGATCACATTGTTGTGTAAAACTCTCCCGTCCTTCTCAAAATCCTGAACCAATTCAAAACTCAAGTCTAGTTTCCCACGCTTTTCCCACCAATAACCAAACCATAACTGTAAATCACATGACAAAAGAACACTGACAAAAAATTACATGGCAATATGTCACAGGGACAAAATATCATACAGACAATATATCACCATTAAATTACTTTGCATGGTAAAGGTAAAGGTAAAGGTCCCTAGTGACGATGTTTGAGCACGATGCAATTCAAAGAAGCTACTTGGTAACAGATTCGGTGGCAAGGTTTTTTCATACTATTCCTTTGTCCTTCATTTGTTGAAATACAGGTGAAGATTGGTGGTTGCTTTTGCAGAGTGACAGAATTAAAAGAGGTAAAGATTCCAAAAAGGGAAAACCTTGAAGTACGATGGAGGGAATGACAACATAACATTTTAATGACGCGACGATATGAACTTTGTAAATTCGTTGTTGATTCGATGGAGTGCTTATTTAAACCATTGTAATCTATTTCAAATTGACACTAGGAGCTTGGATAAACTTTCAACAATGTACTCGTATTATCTCGATTTTTCTGTGTCTCGCTCTATGAGCAAAATGATACCGCAAAGTACTCGACATGAATTACATACATGCTCATGTGTAATGTCGGTCGGAAGTATGTGTAATTACAAAGCTTGTCAGAGAGCCACTCAAGCGTATCGTTTTGTTGGGATTGCAATTAAGATTAATAATTTTTTTCGTAACGGAAATTGAAGAATGAAAAACCACGTTTGAGACATAAGAGTCTCGGTTTTAAATTGTATTAGATTTTTTTAAATGTTTGCACATTTCTATCGTTTTTATAAAAATTATCCACTTTAAGTTGACATAGCTATGAAGTCATCGATTTTTTAGAAGGGATCTATACGAAAGATTGCTTACTCTATAAATGATTTCATATCACATTATGATTTGAACTTTTTCGATAAACGGTAATGATTTAATTAAGACAGATCGAAAAGCAAACTTTTAACTTCCAAAAATTATAAAGTGCGTTCGTCGTAAACGGAGCGCGTTGTGTTGTGGAGAGTAAGAAAAAAAAATCTGATGTCCTAAATTGCCCTTCACATTCCTTGAGAATAGTCGGCCAGAAACCTCGGTTAAAAATATAAATTCGTTCGACGATATGAAAGAAAATAATACTTCTCGGCAATGATGTGTTCTTTGAACGATTGATTCATGCAACATCACTTATCAACATCGATTCGATCCGATCGAATTCCCCATAACTCGGCGAATACTGATAAAACATCACGAGATAACGGCCCCAGTACACGAAATATTGAATTGATTTTTTAAAAAGCCAGTCAAGCAAAACGTTACTTGGACAAAAATATTGCTTGCTTTGAGAATTTCAAAAATTTCTTCGACCAGATGCATTAATATTTTACAATTGTTTGTTTAAGCTTTTTCAAAATAGCTTGATTCACGAAATGTATTATGTACACTGATCCACGAAATATGATCGAGTCACACAATATTCCTTTTTTTATTCACGATGCGTCATCCAATTTAATCTCAGTGGCAACAACCCTGATTAAGAAAAGAGGATTATAATATTTCAAACATAGAAAAAAATGTTTTTTTTTTTAATGTATGATATTTTAATTTGTGCAAAACTTTTTTATAATAATTATTGTAGCCAGTATTTCCGAAAATATTTAATTGATCTCAAAATCACTGAAAGACGATATTTCTTTCAGCGTCAAGTAATCAAAAAACTATTTCATTTGAACCATTTTCGAAGGCTACTATTTATAAAAGTGGTATCTTTTACCATTCAAGTGGTAAAAGCTTCACCATTCCGCAGCATATATAAAAAATTGCGAAAAAAGTGACTTAGTAGACAGAAATCGTCTTGCTCATACCCACAATCTTGAAAATATCTGACCGTTTTTTTGTTCGACGTTGACCTATTTCACGCGTTAAAAGAATTCCCCTTAAAATACAGCAGGACTTTCATTCGTAATCAGCGGCGAGGGCAATTCATCGAATCGTCTTGATAAATGGTGATTGTCTGGTTCTGAAACTGAGATAATTTCTTTTTACCTTGATCAGAACAAATCTTCACACATAACCCATTATTACTTTTGAATATGAAATAATATCAGTCCTCGTAGATTGAAATTTTTATGGTTGTTGGCTTATTTCTCATTATTAATCGTGCTTACTTAAATCATGTTACATTAATTTTGGTCCTGGAATTGGAGATTCATACAACAACAGTACGGAGTCAAGATTGAATAAAGACGAATCAACAATCGTAATTGCAAATCATGATGAAGCTGTTTCTCTAAAAATTGTGGACTGATCCCGTTTGATTCCGGCGACCCGCGTTTCCTTTTTCAATAAAGCTGTCACGAAAAAGAAGATAACGAATCTCGGAGTTAATCTAAGAATTTTGTAATTTTCTTTTGTGCACATGTTGTGAAAACCCAAGTGATGTCCGAGCCGGATTTGTTCAATCGGGCAAGATAAACCAACCAAAAATGCTTTCAATGATTGGACCAATTTGGTTCCACCAAAAAAAAAAAAAAAATTAAAATTGAATAAGATAACAACTTTATCATCATTAGCCCATCGCTCTGTTCGCTGAAGCTCAGTGATAAGATTAGACAGAGACCCGACATGTTTTTAAAATCACGTTATCTAGGCCCAGGAGACGTTATAAAGGTGTGGAACCACGTAAGCTGATTCATTATTCACTTTTTTGTTCGCGACTACATCAACCATTGCAAAAGCACATTTGCTTGTTCGCGTTTTCGTAAATTGAAAAAAAAACGAACAGGATGTCGTTCCTGTGGCATGCCCTGTCATGTATTTTACTGGTGGCTCTGACGGATGCAGTTCCTCTCGCTAAGGATGTTGGCGTACCACTTAACAATCAAATTCCACGAGATGCAAAAGCAGTCAATTATAGTCTCCCGACAACAGTGATACCCAAACATTATACAATTCGGCTTGAACCTAACATTGTTCCGGGTCAATTTACGTTCAAGGGTGAAACCGATATCCAAATACATTTCAACGTGCAAACGGATACGATCGTGCTACATGCTATGAATCTTTCCATCGATGGGAATTACACAGAACTTCTTGATTCGACTAGGAAAGTACCATCAGGCGTCAAACTGAGCAGTACTTACGATGAAGTCACGCACTTCTACACATTAAAACTGGGGAGGATGATTCCCAAAGGTGATTATGTATTGAAAATGAAATACACTGGAATATTACACGACGATATGAATGGATTCTACCAAAGTTCATACTTCAACGATCAAGGTGAAAAAGTGTAAGTAAGATTCAGTATATACAGTCAAAAACTTGAAAACTGTTTGCGAAGATTAACATTCTTCGTGATTTGAATGCATCATTGAATGAATCGTTTTGCTAGAAGGAAATGTTTGTGTGTCATCGACTGATCATACAGGAAAATCTAACATAGGAAAAGTAATATTCTCCGTTGTTGGAATGCTATTAGAACGGAGTCGTCAAATAATGAAGATTCTGAAATTCTGAACAATTGGAAAGCTCGTTCAAGGCATAAAAATTGTAATATTCTATTTTGTTTTAGATATTTGGCGACGACCCAGTTCGAGCCAACTTACGCAAGACGAGCTTTCCCATGCTTCGATGAGCCATCATTTAAAGCGAAATTCAAAATATTCATCACACATTTTGAAAACTACACAGCAGTCTCAAACATGCCAGCCGTTAGACAAAATAGGCCGGTGGGTGATAAAACGAAGTGGATCACTGAATTTGAAGAGACCAAGATTATGTCACCGTATCTCGTAGCTTTTGTTGTTTCGGATTTCAAGTATCTCTCAAATTCTGATGGATCATTCAGAGTTTTTGCAAGAAATAATAAAATTCATCTGGGTAGATTTGCTCAGGCCATAGGTCCTAAGGAACTCGCCATGTTAGAAAAATTCACAAATATCAAATACCAATTATCAAAAATGGATAACTTCGCGATACCACAGTTCCTCGCTGGTGCTATGGAGAACTGGGGACTGGTCACATACAGGTAAACATTCATATCGCACTTCCCTCCGTATTAAAAACTGTAAGAAACACGAAAGTCAGTTGACGATGATAATGTTGTTTTCCTTGTTTATTATCTAAAGGGAAAGTGCTCTTCTGTATGATGAAAAGAGCATGACGACGGAGACCAAGCAAGCAATTGCCAGTGTCATATCACACGAGTTTGCCCACCAATGGTTCGGGAATCTTGTCAGTCCTTTCTGGTGGGAATTCACATGGCTCAACGAGGGTTTTGCAAATTACTTCCAATACTGGATAACCGATCAGGTATGTAACAGCTATTGACGAATCATCAGATGCATTAGAATGGCCCATGAATTTCAGTTCAGGATCGTACACTCATTTGATTCTTAATTCGCAGGTTCAGCCCGAATGGCGCGTGATGGATCAGTTTGTGACCGAAAATCTCCAGGAAATAGCGTTCACCGCTGACGATAATAAGACCCAGCATAGCATGGATGTTCCGGTGAGCGATCCGGTTCAGATTTACAGCATTTTCGACAGCATTTCATACAGCAAAGGTGAACACTCTCATACACGGAGAGAAAAAAATAGTACTGGTTACCAAGCCAGATGGTATTGAGTTGAATCTGAAATTTTATTTTTTTTCGGATAGCACTGAGTACCATCTGGCTTGGTAACCAGTACTATTTTTTTCTCTCCGTGTAGTACATCCAACTCCATCGACTACCTGAAAGAATATTCAGATCATAACCAAAATGATTTTTATTCTCTTTTGTATCAGCTGGCTGTATCATTCGTATGTTTTCACACGTACTCACACCAACCGTATTCCAAACTGGGTTGCAGAATTATTTGACAGCAAAGTACGCAGGTCACGATGTTCGCTGTGCTTAAAGTATTGCACAGTTGATAATGATTTTCCTAATTGACCTTTCGATTTTTAGGAGTTATCAAGTGGCGACTTCTGATGACTTGATCAAAGAATTAGTTGCGGTCGGTAAAAGTATTCCGAACCTGAAAGATGCACTGGTTTCTTGGATCAGACAACCAGGCTATCCTGTCGTCACGGTTATCCGAAATCATACAACCGGAACCGCTGAAGTATCGCAAAAGAGGTTTTTAACAGAAAATACAACACAGCCCAGTACAGAGAAGTGGTATGTTCCAATAAACGTCGTTGTTGAAGGGGAATCGAAGGGCTTCTCAGAGACTAAGCCGACTACGTGGCTCAAAGATGACGGCAAATCCTTGTCACTCTCGGGATATAAGAACGGCAGCTGGATCATGCTGAACAGTCAACAAACTGGTCAGTGTTTGTTATGAATAGAGATGTTCGTACGAGCGTCCTAAATTGCTCATTAGATCGTTTAAATCAATGAAAAACCTTTCAATTAGGTTACTACCGTGTGAATTACGATCTCAAAAACTGGCAGCTGATCATCGATTATCTGAAAAACGAAAATATGACTGAGAAGATTCACACATTGAATCGGGCTCAGCTTCTGGATGATTCATTCCACCTTGCACAAGCTGCTGAACTCCCGAACCATTCTGTTTTCTTTGAAATGACGAATTACCTTCAACAAGAAAAAGACTACGTTCCATGGTATTCAGCCCATCGTGCGTTCGCCGTTCTCAACAGAGCTTTAGCGAACACTGGAAGTTACGATCTCTTCAAGGTACTTTATTTCAGATGGCATAGAAGCCTCTTTTGACAGAAGCACCGAGTTCACTATCCAAGTATTTGCTTAGAAACGAATTCTTTACCGTCATTATCACGACGATAACTCGAAAAATCCAAAAAAATATTAAACATTTTTTCTATCTTCACTGAATTTATATTCCTGTTCGTACGCTGTATTTGGACGTCGTAAGATTTTTTCTTCAATTTCTATATTCCACCATTTTCATGAATTCATTCGCTTAGAGAGTCAATGATAGTTTCCAGCAAGTATTTTTCGAAAACACAATCATTGCGACTTAACTATTCCCATTTTTTCGTATTCGTCGAATTAAGCAGTTGAATCTACACCGGTAAGAAAATCTTATCGCGCAACCAACGTTAAAAGTATAAACAGAGCGACTGCTGACGGGTTGAGATGAATAACATGTTGGGATCACCGATTCCGGAATTGGAAGTACTTAAACCAAACTGTTTAGCAACTTTATCACTTCCCTTCTCTTGCCTCCAGCTCTATATTCAACGGCTTACTTCAAACTTGGAAGCAGCGCTGGGCTATACCGAAAAGCAAAATGATACAGACATCGATAAAATGAACAGAGTAAACGTAATCAGAACAGCGTGTGCCATGGGTTCCGAAAAATGTTTGTCTGCTACTCACGAAATGCTGGTTGAGCACGTACTCCATTCCAACAAGTTAGTAATTTTTGGATATTGATATTGGTTTATAAAAGTCATCGATTTAGAAGCATTAAAAAAATTTTTTTTTCTCCGTTTATCTGTCATCCAAAAAGGACTTCAGCCGATCTTCAAAGCGTCGTGCTATGCGCTGGAATGAGGTCCGCGAGCGCTGAAGAGTGGGAACAAACTTACAATTATACAACGACCTTAAGCAAAGACTCCGACGAACGTCGTACCCTCTTGAACTCGCTCGGCTGTTCTTCTGATTCAGCAATTCTCAAAATGTACCTTCAAAAATCTTGGCTCATAGAAGCTGTTGTTAATAGAAATGACACCGTGAAAGCAGTGTACACTGGTGATATCAATGGAGTCGATGTCATCTTCAGTTTTATCAACGACAATTTCGCTACGATCCTTGACCGGTAAGTCAGGTTTTGAGTTTCTCGGAATCTGAAAACATGCATAAGCAGATGTAACCTGAGTTTTAAAAATCCTTTTTTCTGCAGTGACGGCAATACGGACGTCATGTTGCAATACCTTGTACAGATTGCAAGCAGAATGACAACCGATAAGCAGATCGAAAAGGTTCGTTATTTAAGACTATGAAAGAAATCAGAATCTGCTGTAAAAAATAGACTTTTACGGTTTGGTTATGTTCCTTGTTTCTCTTTTACAGCTGGAGGCATTTATTAAAAACTTGCCTGCCGAGCATAAATCCTTTGGGGAAGCGTTGACACGCGAAGCTGTTAGTAAAGCCAAGAAGAACGTCGAGTGGGTGACAAAATATGAAAAAGCCATACAAACATTTTTGGAAGCGCAGGGTTTGGTTGACAAGCATTCTCAACCCAATTCATCAAGCATTTCCCTTCCGAGCATCACGCTAGTAGGATTATTGACTCTCGCTGCAGTTTTTAGGCGAGCCTAAAATCATATTCGTATTAACCAAAAGAAGGTTGCTGATTTTAGTGAGTGACTATTGAAAAATATTTAATTAGAACAAAGTTCGTTCTTAAAACTACCAACCAAGTCACAAATTATTCGCAATTTATAAATTAAGGACTTTTCATAATATCTTGTAATTAAAAAAACAAATGTTCGTTTCCGTATCGGAATTGAATTAAATGAATCAAATCTCGAATTAATAAATAGAAAATTTACACCCGAAATATCGAATCGTATCTTATTTTCATTTATCTTGCTCCTTAACAACTTGACCGATTCTTGAACATTGTACAAATATTTGCAAGCTCTAAGCACTCGAAGTTGCGAGTTCTTACTCTCCTGATTTTCATGTATTATCTCAACGAATCAGTAATACACATTAGTTTTCACTACTGTAGTGTTTAACCCATTAATGCGTAAAACGATCATTTTGACACGCAATTCCAAGTACAAAGTTTTAACTGAGGAACATAAAAATAATTACAATAAATAGGTGCATAATTTGTTTCTCTCAAAGTCTCAACTTTACGGAAAAATTTATAGAATAAAGAGTGTTTAGGATCATCCAAAGAGTACGTTTAAATTTTTTCGGAATTTTTGAAATTCTTCAAAAAATTGTGAAAATATAAAAATTCAAAAATAGCCAAAAAGTTTTTGAAAAAATCACACGTGTTCTTTGGATGATTCTAAAAATACTCTTCGTTCTATAAAATTTTTCCGTTAAGTTGATACTTTTTGAGAAAAAAAATCATGAAAATTTACATTATGCCGTTTTGCAAAAACCACCATCTTCGAAAAACTGAGAGGGAAAAAAGAACCAATGTTCTGTCAGACATCAAGGACTCCTTTATTGGTGATAATATGGTTATACAAGTGCAGCAACAATAACGAAAATCGATTTAAAAGAAAAAAAATCGTCAAAAATTTTTGACTTTTTAACTCAAAACGCAAAAATAATCAAAATTTTAATGTAATTTTACAAAATGAATGGCAGATTCTACAAGAACACTCTCAAAAACCTCCTGTATGAGGTTTTAAAGAATTTTTCTTCTGTTCCTCAGAACTGTGAAATTGCATGTCCAAAATTGTCGTTTTGTTACCTTAAAAAATTTTAAAATTTTTCAAGGTAAATTCTGAACAACAATTCATTTAACCAGCCTATATGTCAGAGTGCCCATCACTTATACACAAAACGCGAGGAATATTGATACCATGCTTTGCTTCTCGGGTCAAATTCATGAATATAAAAGAACTACTGTGGCTACATCCAAGTTTGAATAATCAAGGAAAGAGTCCATCGAAACATTGAGACCACCATTCTCACATGAGCCGAAAGAATTCTATTGAACTACAGAATTCGATGGGAGGCTGGACTGTACGCAGTTCTGTGGTTTTTTGTGGTAAAAAGATGGGATTCGAAGATTAATTTCTTCATAAGGAAAAAATACAATAACACTCAACATTTCGTTCGATTATTTTCGAGGTCGGATGTTTCAAGGTTTTTTCGGTTCTATCGAAACGATTTTTTAGTTTATTCTACCATCCTAATGAATATTCAGAAACGAACGTTATGACATCAACAGCTAAGTAGTGAAGTATATTTCAGTGAGTGGATGAACACGGACTCGTTGAGATCGAGAATCTTTGGTTTTTGTCGAAACAATTGTGAAAAAACGACTCATGTATGCTAAGTGAAAATGTTGACACAAAAAATCGTTTTCGTTCTGCCTCTGCTGATCGTGTTAACAGGGTCGATTCCAGTTTTTGAAAATGGTGCGAATAACACGAACGAGACATTGGAAACAAGGGAAGAGATGATGACGCGCTACCGTTTACCAAACAATTCGGTTCCACGGCTCTACCGAATAAAAATAGAGCCAAACATGGAAGACGAAACTTTAACTTGGGCTGGCGAATCGAATATCGATCTTGAAGTTTTGACAGTTACGAAAATCATCACGCTGCACGCCTATGAAAATCTTGTAATTAATGAAAATTTCACAAACGTCGTAGTTTCTACTGGTGAAAAATACGAACCTATTGAACATGTTCGTGACAGCGAAGTCGAGTTCTTGAATATTGTATTCGATCAAGACATTCCGGTTGGAAATCACACGCTCAACATAAAGTATCATGGTACGGACCCTGAGGAATTCACTGGTTTCTACAAGTCTGCTGCTTTTCCTTCTTTGTAAGTCGAACAAAAAGTAAAACTTCGAAGATCCATCGAAGCTCAGCCACTGGTCAAAGATCGACTCGAACCAAGAAACAATTAATTCTCATCAAAAGTTGTAATTATGTCATAACGAGAATAATTTGAATTGATTTTATTCCATAGAAAATTCCTTCGCGATTATTTGATTCATTCACTTCCAATCACAATGAAATTCTAATGAAACGACGTCGTTCTCAGCTCTGTTGCAGCGACACATTTCGAAGCGACGACTGCGCGTCGTGCATTCCCCTGCTGGGACGAGCCAGGTTTGAAAGCACGGTATCGAATGTCCATAAAGCACTATCCAAATTACACTGCAATATCAAATATGCCAGCGATTGAGGCAATCAATACCGGAGATGAAAAGATCGTTACGAAATTTGACACGACACCGGTAATGTCCGTTTATCTCTTGACATTTGTCATTTCTGACTACGAGAGTGTCTCCAATGAATTCGGAAATATCACTGTGTGGGCTGGTAAAACAGATTTGGATGCTTATACGCACATTTTAAATACCAGCCAAAAAGTTGTTGATTTCATGGAGGAGTATACAGGATTGTCATTTGGTTTTCCGAGAATAGGATCAGTTGTGATACCGATGTATACATCATCGGCAACAGAACATTGGGGTCTGGTTAGTTACAGGTAAAAATTCATGTTTTTATCCATTGAACCCAATCAAAATGAAAGTATCAAGTGGACCACATTAATTTATTACAATCTCAGAATGACTTCATAAATTTTTGCTGTGCCGTTTGAAGTCTCAGAATCATGTACAAATAATTTCAAATTTTTAACTAATTAATTTCACCAACAGTTTTTGTTTTTCCGTTTTTTTTCGATTCTCTGTGTATTGAAAAATAATAATTACATTTAAAAATGTAAAGAAATAAAATTTCAGTTTTTGGTCATACTTTCTAATAAAACGACTTCCTACGTTAATTTTCGCCTAATTTTCGACAAAACTAAGACATATTATTTTTTTTCATTGAAAGATACCCTTTTTAGGCAGCTGAAAATTTGAGAGATTTTTGTTTTGCCTGTTTACAAATCACAAAAAAATTGACGTGATGTTAAATCAGTAAGTACACACTGTTTCGTGTGTTTTTGCAAAAAAAAAGCTTTTTACGTAATTATGATTAACCCTTTCCGTCATAGTGGGTCACCACTGACCCACCTCGATCTTATCAGTTTTTTGTTATTAAAACGACATTCCGACCATTTGTAATTTTTTTTGACCGTTTATTTATTATCTTTTATTAAAATAGATAGATGAGATATTAAATAAATAAATTATTAATAGACAGATAGATTATTAAATAAAATAGATAGATAAAACTGGTCTTAAAAATAGTTAAATTGGTCGAAGTTTCTTAGAGAATTTTTCGAAAAAAATTAAATATGTATCAACGAAGTCGACATTTTTTTTACATCACGCTGAAGAACAGTCAAGAATCATCTATTTTTCGTGCTTTTTTTCGAAAAGTGCAATTAAAACCCAAGATTAAAAAAAAAAAAAAAAAAAAACAACTTCTTTCGATCCATTACGCCAATTTTTTTGTGACTTGTAAACAGGTAAAACAAAAACCTCTCAAATTTTCAGCTTCCTAAAAAGGGTCCCTCTCAGTGAAATTGGGGTGTGGTCCACTTGATATGAAATACCCCGAATATTCATGCACGTTGAAATTTATTGCTCGTAAGAAAACTTGCGACAATCATTTCAAAAAGAAATGGAGCCATTAATAATTTCTATTGTACTATGAAATATGAAAATGTTTGTACAGCTCAAGAACTGTAAGGTTCGATCCATCGACTCATACGACTGTATCCCTGGATCGCATTAATTTGTTGATAGCACATGAATTAGCCCATTCATGGTTCGGCAACCGTGTAACACCATTATGGTGGGACGATCTCTGGCTGAACGAAGCATTCGCTTCGTATTTCCAGTACATCATCATGGCTGACGTAAAATTTTTCGTAACGTTTTAGTGTACAGTTAGAATCATGGGTCTTATTCCACAAGGCGTTTTTTCATACATTCCGATTCATAGATTAATAGATACTCGGACGGATTGGGACTTTTTGTCGTACGTAATAACCAAGAAATTGCATTCTCTTTGGATACGCTTGAACATGAAATTTACATCAGATGGAAGCCTGTCACAAACAGAGAAATCAGAAAATTGTTTGGACGAATTACGTACCGAAAGGGTAGGAATCCATTTGCAAGTCTACCAAAGATTTTTATAGTTTTTTTTTTCTAAGCCATTTTTTTGTTCAAAGGTGCAGCAATCGTGCACATGTTTCACAGTGCTCTAACAACCGAAGTCTTTCAATCAGGAATTCGAAAATACTTGAGCAAACAGTAAGTTAATCTCAATAAATAATGAGAATTTTCAAGTGATAAATTCGTTCAGGCGGAGGTCTCGAAATGATTATTCAAAAGACAATGCTCTGCGATTAATTCAATCGTTGATGAACGAATAATCAGCACGTAGAAACGCATTAGCTTGACGCTTATTTATAGTTCCTATCAAGCTGTTGAGGCAGATAATTTGATGGCAGCATTGCAAGAAGCTTACGATGAGAATAACAATGGCAAAGCTCCTTTGAATGTCAAAGAGACCATGATGACGTGGCTCATGCAAACTGGCGGTCCCGTTCTCACTGTTACACGAAATTACACCACTGGTGATACGAAAGTAGAGCAGAGAAGTGTACTGGCCCAGGATACAGCCAAAAAATGGTGGATACCCTTGAATTATGCGACGATGTCGAATCCGAATTTTTCATCAACTTCCCCATCAAGATGGATGAGTGATAAAGAGGAAAATTTAACGATCAATGGAATCGACAAAAATGATTGGGTCATTTTCAATATTCAAGCTAGTGGTTAGTGACAAGCTTCATCGAGGCTTGATAATATCACGATAACTACTGAGAAAATCGAATAGAAATTTACTTAAATTTGCTTAATCAAAATCTTGATTTTCTACGAACTTTACGGAGTGATATTTTTGGGTTTCGTCATGCTTAACACGTTATTTGTGAACATACATTACATTTTTTTGCTTGTGCTCATAATCACATGAAGCAATTTCACATTCCATAAACTCCTTTTTTTTTATCGATCATTGAGTATCCTAAAAGCTAATTCAATATAATTTTAGGCTACTATCGTGTCTATTACGATGACGAAAATTGGAAACGAATAGTGGAGTACATGAACACTGAAAATTATAAAAATATCCACGTAATAAACCGGGCACAGCTCATAAACGATCTGTACACATTTTCGCAACCAGAACCATTCCGGAGTGGCAAACGGTTTTGGCAATTGACGAAATATTTGTCGAGAGAAACCGAATATCTTCCTTGGTCTGCTGCGATGAATATTTTCGAGGTTCTGGACCAGCCGTATGGTACCGGAATCCAAAGAACATTCCAGGTCAAAACGAACTTCTAACGAATACTCTGCTATTATTTCTTCCTTTTTTTGCACGAATCCAAAGAGAAGCTGATTGTAAAACTTCTGAAAATCGCTCTCACCGAGTTTTACTTCTTAACTAAAAATTTTTTTCAACGTAATTTAATCACGATGAATCGACCATTTACAGAAATACATTTTGGGCTTGATGAATAACTTCATAGAAAAAGTCGGATACGAGACCAGGGACGATGACGATTACGTGACTAAATTGTCGAAAAAAAATATAGTCGAACGGGCATGCCTTTGGGGTCACGCTGGATGTAGCTCATATTCATCCCAAAGACTTTTAGAATATATTGACAAGCCCCTGGAGAATCGGTGAGTGGTACGAGTTCATTAAAACGTTGAAATCTTCATTTGATTTCAAACCTTTCTTCATGTTGATACAGAACTTGTAACATGAGTGAGCTGAAGTTGAATAATGTGAAATGATACGCAACTGACTGAATTATAGGATCCATACGGACAGTCAAACAGCAATGATTTGTGCTGGTCTCCGCGGGCTCAATGAAACAACAGCAAAATATGTTATAGACTCTGCTTTTGCGGACGAAACATTGCTGATGAATCTTGGTTGCACGGAGAATCACGAGATCCACAGAAATTATTTAAACACGTTGATGGAAAATTCGACCGAAGATTATCTGCGCCGTGCCGCATTTCGAAATTTATATGCAGGAAGCGACGAAAATTTTAATTTTGTAATCGACTTCTTCTTGGAAAAATTTCCGACGATGATAAAAAAGTAACTACATTCAAAATCAGAATTTATTTCTCGATATAGCTTTTTTTGTATTGCCGCTTCTACTTTCAGTGACACCAAAAATTTTTGGGACAGTCCGATTAGTTCAATGATAATAGACGCGATTCCGTTGATCACGAGTCCAGCTCGCCTTGAGAAGGTACGTGACGAGTGTGGGAGTAGCTTCGTCGAAAAATGTTTCAATTTGTGAGAAAAAAAATGCAGTTTTAAGCAGAAGACTGAGTCGTGGTTCAACGAATTGTTGCAGTTTCAAAAAATTCTTGATCTCGATATTTTCGATGAAAATAAGGGAATGTCGAGAAGCAAGTTGATGAGTAGCGCTCAAAGAACGATCGCCGATGCGGAAGTATTTGTGACGAACTTTCTACGGATCTTCGACGAACATTTGCTCCCCGACAACTTGCTACACGATACGAATATTGAAACCGGATAAGGTTTGAATAACAAATTATTTTCTTCGATATAACTCGTTATCTACCGAGTACAGTTGATTTGAATATCAGAAATAGCTTGTCTAATTTATCGTTGGATGCTGGTAAATTTCTCACGAAATCCACCATCACTGTTGTATGTTATTAAATATATAATTGATAAAATGAATTTCTAACGAAAACGTGTTTTTTTAAGCACCACCATCGTCCTGCCGAATCATATTCGTGGATGTTTCTAGGTCAATAGTTTTTATTTTGTGTCGTAACTATAAACAAACTTAATTCAACGACAGACCTATTTCATGCTGAAAAAAATGTCCAAATAAGAGCGTAAACCTCATCAATTATCACGCATTGAAAATTGTTTCATTCCATTGCAACGTTGAAGCACAGTATATATAAATTTCTAAGAACGTACGCGTCGATTGAATGCCAGCAATCTAACCAAGTTGACAAAGTAATTGCTTAATCCGAGAGACCTGTTACAGAAATGCTAAATTGCAAGTTACTATGGGGCACATCCGACGTACAAAGCTTATAAAATTTGTGACATTTCAACGTGCACGGCAGTGCTCGAGTTGGATGTCATACGGTTAACCTCGCGTAAGAAACCACGAATATCGTCCCAGGTATGTACGAATGTAGGAACAATTATAAAAACATAAAACCAGCTGATAATGCGATTAATTTTTTTTCAAACATATTGCAGACAACCAATTTAACGATGATTAAAAAAATCATCAATTATAATCAGTAATTACAATTATTAATTATGAACGTCATTAAAATAAATAATTATGGAAAAAAAATTTCTATTACGATTTTCTTGATCAACTTTCATATAATTTTTATTACAACCAACAGTAGTTGGAGTTCCATTGAAATTTTAGTCCAATTTCGTAGTCGAAATCAGCGTCCCATTCTGTAGTAAACCGAAGCTTTATCTCTTCAATAATTCTATGTAGAATGAAGTTTTTTTTACAACGAAAATTTTCAGAATAATGAATAGCCCAAAACAACGAGGGTGTTTCACCTTGTTTCTATTGCTTTTACTGATGCATACTGAAGGATCAGCGGCTGCGGATAACAATAAGACCGAGAAATACGAAACACCGCAATATAGTTTGTCGAACGTGTCAGTACCGATATCCTACGACATTAAATTGGTGCCCGAAATAATAGAGAATAATTTCACATTCTACGGTGAAACGATGATAGTGGTAGCAATCAAAGAACCAACGAGAAATTTGACAATGCACAGCAAGGATCTACGCATAGACGAGAATTTCACGAGTCTATTTGATAGTGATAAAAAGGAATACAAACCAACAAAACACACGTACGAAAACACGACGGATTTTCTTATAATTGAATTCAACAAATTGCTCGCTGCAGGAACTTACAATCTCAATTTCAAGTACGCTGGTAACATGTCAAAAGTACCGGAAGGAATTTTCAACAGTTCTTACACCGATGAAAAGGGCGATAAAGTGTACGTAGAGTATTTTCGTCCACGCATTACCGTGGTCAATTAAAACTACTCAATTACCAATCATTTTTTCACTGACCTTGAATTTTATTTTTTTTTATCATTTCAAATGAACAATGCTATTATTTGAAATAATTAGTTTTAATAATAAAGAATATGAAATATTTAGGAATAATGTGAAAATTTTCGTAGCTGGTTGGTAGCCACGAAATTTACGCAGTTACACGCACGTCGAGCTTTTCCTTGCTGGGACGAGCCGCATTTCAAAGCGACGTTCGCCTTGTCCGTGAAGCATGATACCAATTACACGGCCGTGTCGAATATGCCGGCCTCTAAAAAGCACGTCGATTCCGACGGCAAACAGTGGACCACTTTTGCCACGACACCGATCATGTCGACTTATCTTCTCGCTTTTGTCGTCTCTGATTTTGACTGCCTTCGTGATGAGAGTGAGAAATTCAATGTATGTGGGAGGAAAGGTGTTTTACCGTACCTCAAACACTCATGGGATGTGAGTCATCGGGCACTTGAACTCTTGGAAAAGTACATGGATCTTAAGTACATTATTCCAAAAATGGACCAATACGCGGTGCCTGATGCTACAACCGGCGCTACAGAAAATTGGGGACTCATAATATACCGGTAAATTAAGTCAATTAATCATATTTAGGCTCCACTTTATGCAAACAAAAACTTTATTATTATTTCGAGTCTCACTAGGAGGAATACTGGCCCAGTTGATCTATTTCACTGACTTTAGTTCATGATGTTTACAAATTTTGGTAAATTTTTACAAAATAACTTGGCATGCTTCAAACAAAAGTGGCAACTGTAAATATTTACCTAATTTTTATATTTTTGTATTAATTAATATAATTAAATTTTTAAGATATATTTTTTATTTTTCTTTGTAATGGAACTTTTTATTCCCGCAGTGAATCCTCATTTGCCTACGAGCCATTCCAACAGCCTGTTTCTGGTAAACTTTACGTGACTCAGACTGTAGTGCACGAATTAGCCCATCAGTGGATCGGCAATCTGGTGACGCCTGTAACATGGAAGTATTCCTGGATCATAGAGGGCTTGCCAACTTTCCTTCAGTATTGTATCGTCGACATGGTACATTTATACTTCATCAGCGGGGAATTAACATGCTTCTATTATTTTGAAATTGTTCTCCTGCAAGGTTTATTTTTAGCTGTTCCCTGACTGGAAGCAAATGGACCTGTTCGTGACACGAATTATTCAGGATACGACTTTCAATTTTGATGAGAGTATTTATTACAACGCTCTCGAGTGGAGCTCCGAAAATCCAGCTGATATAAGAAAAAAATTTTCACCACAAATCTACAATCGAGGTGGGACGCATAGATTTCGTTGAGCATTTAACGAAATTTCACTTTTCTTTTCTCTCAATCATAGAGCTTAATTTCTCCTTGGAACTTTCAGGTGCTGCCATTTTTCACATGATGTCAAATATCTTGACCCAGTCTACATTCAAAGCCGGAGTTGTCAAATTCGTACACCAGAAGTACGTATGTCCAATGAATATCCAAAAGAAATTTGAATCGTTCGGAAGTTCAATTCTCATCGACTTATTCGATAACGATATACTTGGATAGATTGTCGTTCTATTGCTTAAGGTAGTTCATACACGAAACAATTTTCTTAAGAAAGTCTTGAAATTTACACAGAATTTAAATGGGTAGTCGACTCACACGCATATCAAATTTCGAAGGGCTCGTCTTAAAATACACAGGAGTATAGGGACTATGCGTAAAAAATGGTTTATCTTTCCGTATAATAAACTTCTTACGAAGTTTATGAAACACAATAACAATGAAGTATATAATGAAGGTTTGGGAAAAAATTCGTAACGATTGTCTTATTAGTGATAAAGATATGTTACATTAAAGATTGAACGAAATTGGTAATGAGCACTCGTGCAACCTCACATTTGCTTATTTCGGCATTTTGTTTCTTCTTGGCTCGGGCCATTCCTGCCATAACCTCTCTGTCTCTTTATTAATACTTTTATCTTGATTCATTTCCCTTTGTGTTCTCTTTGCGCTCTCTAATGCGATTTTTTACATGAAAAACTATAGTATTTTCGCCAGGGAGGAATGAAATTTGAGGTTAAGTCAGTGATGGGTCCCCGATTATTTACTGGCTTGTAATTTTATTCGCCTAAAGATAAGTTGAAAAAATTCATTTACCATTTCGAATGAATAACTCTGACATTAATTTAAAGTGATTATATCCTTAATTAGGGAGTAAAAATCGATCCAATTTAGACACCCATAAATTACGATCCTTCGGGCATGATCTACCTTAAGCTTGAGATTTAATGTTTTCATAATGTCAATTATCAACTCAAAAAAAACAAGCTTATTTCATTAACATTAAGATTTTGTTTTTCGAGGAATCAAGTGAATATTGAAAGCTGGAGTTTTCACTAGTCAATTTACTACGTTTGTATCACTATCACACGTAAATTACAGCCAATACAAATGTATAACATCGGATGATCTATGGAACGCAATGCAGACAGCACACAACGAAAAGGAAAAAGACTTGAGCAAAATTCTATCAATAAAAGAAATAATGAAGGGATGGGTCGAGCAACAGGGGTATCCCGTCGTGAATGTGACTAGAGATTATGAGACAGGAAAAGTCGTTATTAGACAGGAAGGAAATCTCGAAAAACATAAATCGAATCGCTGGTGGATACCGATCAATTTTGCTACCAAATCGGATTTAAATTTCGACAGTCTGACACCTACTCATTGGCTTAAGCCAGGAGACGAGAGCCTCGTTTTAGAAGGAATCGATAAAGATGATTGGATCATCGTCAACGTCCAACAATCTGGTAACCATTGTTTATCACATTCGTTTCATTTTTTATTTCGTAAAAAATAAGATTATAAGATTTCGTTACTCACGAATGACGAGATCATCATTCATTGGGAGATCGAAACGTTGCTTTAAGAAAGAACATCAGCTTCTCGTAAAGTGAACTTGTGTAAATACGAATTTGATTGTTTTTCTTCAAGTTATCTAGGTTATGTAAGCCCTCTTTGCTTTGTTTATACGGGATTAACCCCCAAAAAAACGTCATTTTTGGGTGAAATTTTTGTGAAATATAAAACAAGAGCAGAATGAAACGACCTCTAATTTTACACACATGTTCTTTAGAGTTCAAACTGTACAATAGTACTTTTTTTCTAACCTATCACCATTTTTTATTTGGATTTGAGTACAAAAAGATGGGCCCTGTGGCATTATTTCCTATGCGTAGGTGTTAAATATTCGAGTTTGGAAATTATTTACTAAAAAAAAGGCTGAATGAAATGGATTAAAAATTGGAGAGGCTACAGAAAATACATCCAAAAATGTATTCTAAAAGTTTCATTAAACTATCATCATTTTTTTCAAGCTGATGTTCCTCCTTGAGAAAAAAAATGAGCAACATGTGACTTCCCAATTCGAACTGATCTACTTCGCTTATCCATTCACGTTTCATTGCTTCTTGAATCAGGATATTACCGCGTTAATTACGATACCCAAAATTGGAAGCGAATTGCCCAGTGGATGAATAATGGAAGCTACGGAAAAATTCCCGTTAGCAATCGAGCTCAATTGATCAACGATTTGTCGTACATGGTAAAAACAAAACGTGAAAATTATACCACGTTTCTCGACCTCATCAGATATCTCATTCACGAAGACGATTATCAGCCCTGGCTCCCTACTTTTCGAGCAATAAGAGAACTTCGTCGAAGCATGTACGACGAGCAAGTTGACCAGGAATTAAAGGTGAACATTGGCACTCGATCAATTACCGGTAGTTTCGAGTCGTCTCTGATTTCTTGAATTACTTAAGTGCATGTGTAGCATTCACAATTATCGGTAAATATTTGATAGTAATTGCACGTTACTAAAAAAAGAGTTTGATAAAAGTTGAACTAATCGATAGGGGTTTGTAAATTTACTGTCGTAGAAATTCGTTCTTACACTCATGGAAAAAGTGATCAACAAAATCGGCTTCGAAGATCGAAGCAAATATGAGTGGATGAAAATCTACAAGCCTTACTACGATAAACTGGACAATAAGACAAAAGTGAGTGAAGATTTATTGAAATGTTTTCATGCATTTTCTTGAAGAAAATGGAGGAAGATTAAAAAATTAATACTTCAATGACCACGTTTAGAAATTCGTACCGACGGAAAAAGCGCTTGAAAAGATTTACAAGAGCGAGGACTTCCTCACGAGACGTTTCCGCCCAAAGTTTTTGTCTTTTGCTTGCAATTTTGGTCATAAAAAGTGCAAAGACTCCGCAAGTGCTCAATTTCAGGCCAATATAGAAAACCCCACAGAAAATCCGTAAGTTCAACACAACAAGAAATATCATCGATCTTGCAGAAGCTCCACTTTCAGAGCTTTTTTGCCATCGATCAAACCGTGTCGAAGAATTTCACTCTCAAAACGTATTTTCACATTCATATTTTTCGACGTTTTCGAATGTCACAAGTTCAGAAAAAAAAGAACGAAAAATTTGTTTATCGCAGTTTTGAATGGGGCTGAACAATTTTACCAAATAAATCGACTAATCGACGTTTATGGTTAAATCAAAAAAGCCTTTTTCAGGATATCACCAGATCTAGTGGGCTGGGTCAACTGTTATGGTGCTGACCGTTTCGAAGATGAATTGATGAAAAGTATCAACGGTTCTGATACAAAATATGTGGGCTATCTCGGTTGCTCTCAAAATAAAACGGTTCTGCAGAAGTACGTGAACAAAGTTCTTCATGGAGAATTAAATGCAACCATCAGACAAGCTCAAATTGCGATCGGATATCTTTGTGAGGATGGAGCAGAGAACTTTGATCGAGCTCTCAACTATTTTATCGAAAATTTTGACATAATTTATAAGCAGTGAGTCGCAAGAGTAAATTTTCCTCTAAATCCGAAGATCCATTTTTCCTTAATGTCACATACGATGCTCTGGAATGGAAAAATACGAAATTTTAAAAATACGTTTTCTCATCTATCTTTCTCAAATTTACACAACAGTTTCGCCAAAGAGCCATCAGATCAAAAAGCATCGTCAGCTGTCAGCAATCCAGCATTATCAATCCTGCACGATTACATCTGGAAAACCCGGACGCATGAACAAATGAAAAAGGTACGAAATGAGTTATGCTCTGAGAGTTGCAAACAAAAGTCTTAATCTACGGAGAGAAAAAAAATTATATGCTCGAACCGGATGATGGATTACTTTCCTTGCAGATAGGAGATTTCATGGCGAAGGAAAAATCTCGCATACCTGCACGGATTGAAGACTCTATTACGGAGCAAACAAAAAAAATTCAATGGAGCGAGGAAAACGCTCCAATATTGGGAGAATGGCTTCACGATTATTCCTTAAATAAATCGGAATAGCCTCGCCTTGAGAGATAGAAAAAAATTTATGTGATTTCAAGATTATGGAGATGATATTTAGCCTGACCAGTTGTGAAATTTAAAGAGCTGTCAATAAATATTCAAGAACGTTTAATTGGAGAATTTCTGCCACCAAAATGACTGGAGCAAGTGTAAAAAACCAACTGAAAAATAAACGTTTCACAACAACCTTTCCCCACTGACAATCAATCATTTTTGCTATAATCAATTGTCTCCCGACGAATAATAAATATCCAGACTTTGACTGAAGTAACTGCGTAAAATCTTCGCTCAAATTGATAAATCCAATTACGTGTGTGCTCTTTTTACGCGTCGGAAGAAAATGGACGATGAACCGATTGTCATCAATCGATCAATCTAAATCTCAATCGATTCTAGATCAATGGATACTTCTACAAAAACCGCTTGAAAAAGTGCATTATCATGAAAGTGGAAATGCGCGATGTCGTATTATCTGAAGGTATCAACACCGCACTTATGCTGCAGCAAACTGTGTCACGACAGCGACGCTATGATTGCAGCTTTCTCATCCACATAATCCCTGTTTAAACTTTCAAATGAGTGTCTGTGTAGTGATATCGAATTCTTTAACTCTTTCTTGTTGCCATTGTTACATATTCAAAAGCTAAGCAAAATTACCACACCGTTGAATTTATACTCGAAGTTTCATCTTCAAATTTATTTAACCAAATTTTTGATGAATTGGAAACAAAATCGAAAGTTTCTTCGATGAATTTACAAATATCGTCATCAATCACAAGCCAAATTTTGTTAACTCGTAGACACCCACACTCCCTTTGAGGTCACACACTTACCATACTGCTGCAAACTCGCCCTTGGACTTTTCAAAACGTTTTATTTCGCCCATCAATGTATGAAATTAGTATTTGAAAAAAAATTGAAAAATAAAGTTTTATTACAAAAAAATGGCCAAATTGAAGAAAGAAATTTTGAAGTTCTAGACGCTTGAAATTTTCGTGGGTGCAAATTTGCACCAGTGTCATGTCCACGGGTTAATTCACGCCATTGCCTAAGTTTATCTCCATCTTCGATACTTGCAATTTTATATCATCATGTCCTACTATCACCGATGCATTAAACGTTGATTTTTTTCGGTGAATAGATAAAAGATCGAGTTTATCACCTAAGCTGCATTTTCTAATCGTTATCAAACTGCGCTCCATCCAGCGATCGTTATCAAGACAAAAGATCTGGAGCGAAACAGCACGTAGTGTATTACCCTCTCATTAGCATCATGAGGAGCTACAGTTGTTGTTAGATGATTCGATTTTAATGAGTACGACATTACTGATTTAAAACGTTGGTTAGACAGTCTCGATTTTGCATATATTATATTATCAGGTCCGATGCGACATGTGGATGCATAAACGTCAAACAAACGTCAGACAATCGTATAACCGATTTGTATCGGAAATAGATTGAAAAATGCCCAATGGTCAGTCTACGAAGATAAGATATGGTAAAGGATCTTATAAAAGTTCGAGGATGTTCTATTCTTTGCTCATTTCTGTATTTTCGAACGTTCAAACAGTGCACTGTGTACTCGCGTAGTGTTTTTTTTTTCTTTTTTTTCGAACTTTTAGCTGTAGAAGATTCTGAAATTTACAAATTTACGTGCCAATATTTTTCATAGACTCTAGCATGATAAAAAGTACCTAATTACACCTGACGTGAAAGAGGGGAATTGTTGGAACCCGACGTTCCTATTATTAAACCAAGTTTGGGAAATGTGCTCGGCAAAGTTGTTACGTGATTTGTGATATCCATGTGCAAATAATGGCGCTCGAAATAAGTGACGAGTAATTTAACAAGTTTTTCATTAGTGTTTGGATTTATTGACGATTGTTGGCGAGACTGTGACGAGAAAAAAAAAGAGGGAACACTTCTTACGACCCGTTTTCACCATGCTGAAAGGTTCTTTTAAATTATTATTTCTCATCTGAAAGTTTGAATATATAAACCAATGGATGGTGTTCAATGACATTCCGTGATTGGTTTATTCACTTTTTGTCAAACTTCTCACATAATCGATTTGATTCCCGTTTGAGTCTCTCGGAAATACGAGCACCAAAACACTCAATAGGGACAAACGAATTTTACATAGAGGAGACCAGGGCTAATTGGCCAACGAGGCAAGTTGAATAATAAACAATAACATCCAAACTACAGAATATCTCTACATGAATGTTCATATTTTGAAATATAATTGTGCACAGTATTTTTTCTCTCAATTATCGCTATAATTTGCTGGTAGAACGTTTTGTTGATAAAAAAAGCAGTGTGGGGTAAGTAGGCCAACAGTGGTATGGGGTTGGCTAGCACGTGTGTCGACGTACATGAATGCTCTAAATGGGCCTACTCGAGGTGTGCGAGTAAAAATATAATATTTTGTGTGTGTAAAAACTGAAATTCTTATTTTGGTGACGAGGTTGACGATAAAATATTTCTTTTCTCACACTTATGGACAAAAGTTATCTTTACATTCACTTATGTCAAAATTTTGTATTCATTGTTCGAATCATCAAATAAATAATACTGATAACTATCCGTTTTTGTTAATTTCACTAATACGTAGTTGATTATGAGATAAAAATAGAGCCATGGTCAACTTGTCTCAACCGTAGGGTCGGTTGACAGAAAAACGGTTCGTCAAAAAGTTGATTCCATTTTTAATTTAAAAACTCAAATTTTCATCGGAGATAGAGGAAGGTTGCTTCTATTCGAAACAACCATTTGGTTTTTGAAATCGTCGGTAATTATGCAGTTTGGTTACTTTTTTTTTTACCGAAAATCGATAAAACAATTTTTTTTCTCGAAGTTGTTGATTGCACTATAATAATAATTCATTAATAGTGACTAATTGAAGCAATTCATGCTAAAAAAAATTCGCAGCATCAATTTCCGGAAAAGTAACCAAACTGCATAATTGCCAAATCGTCTTTAGCTCCTTTTTTACAAATAGTTTGAAAAGTTGGCCAACCAGCCCCGGCCTCCCCTTGCATAAAGATCATCACCCTTACACCAATCCACGAAGTTCCCTAGTGATACTGACAACAACAAACCAGGTGAAAATACGCGAATCTGAGACTCTTTGATAAACGATAATCCAATCGCGAGAATACTAAATACAAATAGCATAACAATAGAAAAATTCAATTTATTTTTGAAATTTGAAATTCGGCAATTCCAAAAAACATTCGAATAGGAAATTTGCATTCTTTTCGAAGAATGTTCTAACAATGTAACGGTTTTGTCACATGAAAAAATAATATAAATTCTTGACTCAACGATCTTTGTCCAATAGGAAAAATGCAGTCGATGTGGGTGTCAATTTTCATTGCGATTGTCGTGATGGTTTTGATGACTCCCTTTGCAAAAGGGCTCGTTTACGAGGACAACAGTAATGGATCAGAAAATACATATGAGTCTAGTGCAGAAATTGATTATCGTCTGCCAAAAAAGATTTTACCAACATCCTACGAGATCAATCTGTTTCTTCCTGAGAAAACAAATTTTACAAACTTCGATGGCAGTGTTATTATCCAAGCATTTGCCGTTGAACCGACTGACGAGGTTGTACTCCATGTCGGAAAAATTACGATACTCTCCTATAAAATTCACACGCCAAGTTCACCCTCGGTGGAAGCTCATGGGGTTGAGTACGATCCCGGAACAGAAAAATACAAAATTCTATTAAATTCGACACTTTTGGCAAATGAAAATATGACGATCGCAATAAAATATCGTGGGAATTTGAGAAACGACATGATCGGACTTTACCGAAGTTCTTACATCGATAAAGATGGCGAAATAAAGTATGTTCGGATACAGCTCCAGAATTATTAAAATACAATGTTAGAACCTCGAATTACAATCAAAAAACAACTTCACAGATGGTTGGCTACTACACAATTCCAATCTATCCATGCAAGACACGCTTTTCCCTGTTTCGACGAGCCGAGTTTCAAAGCAACCTTCACACTTCGAGTTCTCATATCAAAAAATTATTCCTGCCTGAGCAACACGCGAGCTGTGGATTGGACGGAAATTTCGTAAGTTGAAGAACGAGCAACTGTTAGAACAACGTTTCTGTTAACATTTCATGACTCCATATTTCATACAAAATAGAATTTTATTGCTTGAGCAACTTTCACAGCTTGGCAAAGACAATGGAATACAAAAAATGCGGAAATTTTTGTTTTCTTTGTATCCAGCCATATTTTTTTTATCTTCAGAGACGAACGTGTTTGGTGGACGTTCGAAAAGAGCGTCAGTATGTCCACATATCTTCTTGCTTTTATCGTTTCGAACTTTTCACGTCTCCAAAACGAAGTTGGTAACTTCAGCGTTTGGGCTCGACCCGAGGTGATCGACGAGGCCAAATTTGCCCTGGGAGTCGGACAGAGAGCTCTGCAACAACTGGAATCCCTCTTCGATATAAATTATCAGCTCTACAAAATGGACATGGTTGCTGTACCAGATTTTTCAGCAGGTGCAATGGAAAACTGGGGTCTCATCACTTTTCGCGAAAGCAGAATGCTTTTTAATGAAAATATCTCGTCCGTAACATCGCAGCAAAAAGTTGCAGCGGTCATTGTTCATGAGTGCGTTCACATGTGGTTTGGAAATTTAGTTACCCCAACATGGTGGGGCTACCTCTGGCTGAGCGAAGGTTTTGCCAGATATTACGAGTACATGCTGACAGCAAAGGTAATTTTTTTTTTCATTTTTTTTTAAATTTCGCTCAATAAAAATGTCTAGAAGCTTCTACTTTGTAAGAGGGAAAGAAAAAGGAAAGGGAAAGAAGGGAAATATGCTTTGTTTATTAGCAAAATTTCCAGTCGAAGTAATCCTCTCTGTTGTGCTTATCTTCGACCATGACCTATTTCCATTCCAACGTCGAATTCAACTTCAATTGAATAACCTTCTTGAACCAATTTTTCAATTACCAATTTAACGATTCATAAATACAATCAATCATTTGAGGTCTCCTTTTTTCATTGTGTGGCTTCAGCTTGAGCCAAGCTGGAAAATGGAGCAACAATTCGTTGTCAATGAATTACAATCAGTGTATGGTGCAGACGCTCTAGATTCTGCGAACCCGATGTCGAGGAATGTTCTCAACGTAGAACAAATAGGAACGTCAGGAGACACCATAACTTATGCAAAAGCTGCTAGCGTTATACGAATGATGGAACTATCCTTTGGATCCGATGTCTTCAATCGAGCACTGCAGGGATATCTGAACACAAAGTAAATTGGAATTTGATACTACATCGTTCGAGTGTGTTAAAAAAACTCCTTCGATTTCTTATTCAAGATCGAATATCAATAATCAGGAAATTTTCTTCAGATAATATTAGTTCGACATTGGAGTAGGATTTAATATGTCAAATAACCAAATTGTCGATATTTTGAAATTTTAAAAGCTCTAATATCATGCAGATAGTGATAAATAAGTAATTCGAAGTTCTTATTTTCGATCGACTATTTACCAAATTACGTGTTTAATCGAATGTACCTTCTTTGAATTCGTATTTACTCGAAAATATATATTTCGATAGCTTTAATTTCGAATGCAATTTTAACAGAGCATACGAATGTCAAAAACTCATAATTTCGAATCCAAAATGGAGAGCAGTTTTTTACAGACAGACCAGAATATAGAGTAGAAAAAAGTCGAAAGTGCATTTTTCGAGCCCATAAAACTTAGATATGCAGAATAGCGATGGCCCGAAAAGGCGAAAGTCAAAATGACGATGTTTGAAATTGGAGATCACCAGTCTGAGTAAGTGAGTGAGTGAGATGCGTGTATTTGAGCTCCGCTGCGTTTCTTTACTTTTATCGGTCGACTTTTCGCTGTTTCAGTATTTCAACCTCAGTAATATTTGGTCTTTCATTATGATATTTTCGAAATTGTGAATATTCACGGTATTGCTGATTGTAGTAATTTATAAATCGAAAGAGTGATAGTCGAATTTTCGGAAAATCAATACTTTAGTCGTCGCTCTATGGACGATTGTTACATTCGATTTTCGATATAAACGTGCTTCGAACCTTGTAGTTTCTACTCTATTTATTTCCGACATTCAAAGCTCTAGTCGAATTGATCTGTCTCCATATTATCATTCAAGGTTTATAAACTCCAGATTTTACCAATTCGAAATTTTAGTAATTCTACCATTTTATCCCGACCCGTCAGGAAGTATAGTTCAGCAACGCCGGAAGATTTGTGGATCGCTTTCCAACAGCAGGCAAATGAAAAAAATCTCAATCTCGGAGCATCCATTGAAACGATCATGAACACTTGGACCAAACAAGCCGGATTTCCAGTTTTGTCGGTCACTTTCACCAACGGAACAGTGAAGCTCAGTCAAAATCGATTTTTCCTACGAAATGTAAATTCATCAGGAGCCAACGAAATTTGGTGGTTACCGATCACTTGGACAAGCGGTAAAAAACGAAATTTCATTTCGACAATCCCGAAATATTGGCTCGGTCGGAAAAGCGGTGAAATCAAATTATCGAACGTTGCTGACGACTGGATTGTCTTCAACGTTAAACAAGCTGGTTATTATCGAGTCAATTACGACAAAGATTCCTGGTACCGCATCATCAATATATTGTCGAGCGAACGTTTCGAGGAGATTCATGAAATTAATAGAGCCGCTATCGTCGACGATCTGCTGAATCTCGCGAGAGCAAATCTCCTGGATTACGATACAGCTCTTACGGGATTAAATTACATAAAACGAGAGACTAATTATCTTCCATTTAAGGCGGCATTCTCGGCTCTAGAATATTTACACGAACGTTTCGCTGGGCAACCAAATTATCACGACATCAAGGTAAAGTTTACACTAAATTCTCGTACTCAATATTTTCCAGATTTGAAATAAATATCAATATTTTATTCTCACAGCTGGTAGCTAATAATTCGCTTCACGTTTATTCGATATTGGAATTTCCATTGCAGGCTCACTCGTTGTCGATCATAAAGAATACGTACGAAAAATTGGGCTACGAAGATCGAGTAGGCGATGACAGGCTGACGATTTTATTACGACAAAAGATAAACAATTGGGCTTGCAAGTTCGACCATGAAATGTGTATCGAAAAATCGCGTTTTTACTTTTCGGAATGGCGAACCAAGTCAAAAATGTATGGCAACGGTATCAAATCTGCGTTCTTCACAACGAGTTTTTGACGTCACGATCCAAATGAATGGGCTCTCTTTTCGCAGGGTACCTAAGAACCAAAAAGTTGCTGCATACTGCTCTGCTATAAGATATGGAAGTTCGGAGGACTGGGATTTCTTGTGGGACCAATACTTCAAGTCCAACTGTGCCTCCGAACAGGCAGTGATTCTGGAAGCTTTGGCATGCAGCCGGAATACAACTATTCTCGAAAAGTATAAAATAAAAAAAGAAAATGTTTTCCATTCATATTTATTCGCATAACGAAAATACTCGAAAATCTCCTTATTTTCATAGCATGTTCTAATTTTTTATCTACAAACATACGCTAATTCGTATTGAATTGGGATAATTGAATCTTCGATTTATCAATAAAAAAAATTCTTCCAGTTATTTACTGAAAGCAGTGACTCCATTCCACGAGAGTAGAATACGCAAACAGGACAGCACAACCGTATTCAAAGCAGTTTACTCCTCCGGAATCCTCGGTGCTGAATACGTCATGGATTTCGTCAAAAAGCATCATTCCATTATGGCAGAATAGTAAGTGATTGAAATGTAACAGCACAGTGGGAGGCCTAAGCTCAAGAAAACAACTAAAAAAGTTGGCGTTACTAGTGGCAGTAAAGTAAACGAGAAATTAATATGTGAAAACGTTTTGACAATATCGAAATTTCAGTGACGGTGGATATGGAATTGTCAACACAGTATTGTCTGGAGCCTCGCGCTATTACTCGACGGAAGACTTGATAGCAAAATTCGAAGCTTTAATAAACAATGAATCCCAGAAATTCGAGACGATTTTGAGTCCGTTAAAGGCGGCTTTGGAGTTAGCAAAATACGAGTTGGGATGGTACGAAAAGAACGAGGGTGAAATAATGAGATGGATGGTTAAAAATAACAAGGCAGATGATACCAGCAACACTACGGATTATCGATTACCGACTAGTATTGTGCCTAAAAGTTACGTCATCAAGTTGACTCCTTACATCGAGGTAGGAAAATTCACGTTCGATGGCTCAGTCGAAATAACAGCAAGCATTGTGGAAGCAACGTCGAAAATAGTTCTTCACGTCGACGAAATCGCTCTCAACTCAGTCCTCGTGACTGCAGACGGAAAAAATATTGGACTGAAAAGTAAATTGTTGAATGCGAAGTACAATTTCGTGACTTTGAATCTCGTCGAAAGTCTGAGTGTTGGGCAAACTGTAATAATCAAGATCGGTTACACGGGGCAATTGAACGGAGTCATGAGAGGCTTCTACAGAAGCTCGTACAAGGACGATTCAGGTGTAACTAGGTAAACTGATGCTTCATTTCGATATTGGCCTCGCCACGATCACATCCAAAGGTTCACGTGGCTCTTCGTCGGGTCGCATGGCCAATGTTGTGAACATTCATCTCTGAGAAGTTTAATTTTGATTTTTCCCCGGAATTTTATGTTAGATGGTTAGCAGCCACCCATTTGGAGCCAGTAGGCGCCCGAAAAATGTTTCCCTGCTTCGACGAACCGGCGCTTAAAGCAACTTTCGTTTTATCTGTCAGCAGACCTGCTAATTACAGTGCAATCAGTAATACTCCGTCAAAATCTGCTGTTCCGGATGGGTACGTATGCTCTTCATTGGTGAAGCTTGCTCTCAATGGTCAACAAACGGGATATTTTCTAAAACCTGTTTTACCGGGGGATTATTAAATACAAATATTTTTGAATCTTTTGGCTCTTCATTCCTTAAAATCCAATTATCATTGAAAAGGGAAGCTCCGCTGTCGTGAAAAAATTGTTCCCATGATTCTTTAAGGTAGTTCATGCACGAAACAATTTTCTTAAGAAACTCTTGAAATTTACACAGAGTTTAAATGGGACTAACGGGTATGCCAAATTTGAGAGGGTTCGTCTTATTCGTTATTTAAATAAACGCGTTTAAACATGAAGAAAAATAAACAGGGTTATAGGAACTATGCGTAAAAAATCGTTTGTCTTTCCATACAACGAATGAACGCTTCTTACGAAGTTTATGAAAAAGTACACAATAGCAATGGAGTATATAATGAAGGTTTGGAAAAAAATTCGAGACGATTGTCTTGCTAGTGATAAAGACATATTAACGTTATAGATTGAACGAAATTGGTAATAAGCACTCGCATAACCTCACATTTGCTTATTTCGGCATTTTTCTTAATCCATTTCCCCTTGTATTTTTCCTTTGCGCTCTTTGGATTCAGCCAGTGGTGGATCCCTGATTAATTAATGGCTTGTCATTTTATTGGCCAAAAGATAAGTTAAAAAAATTTATTTACAATTTCGAATTAATAATCCTGACATGAATGTTAGGTGATTATATCTTTAATGAGGGAGTAAAAATCGATCCAATTTAGACACCTATAAAATACGACCCTTCGGACATGCTCTCAATGGCAACTTTTTCCTTCCCTGATGGATCTAAAAGCACTGACAATAATTCTCATCGAATTGATTGAATCTTTAGTAAGGAACGAGTGTTGGAAACTTTCGAGGAAACTCCAATAATGTCGACGTACCTCGTGGCCCTGATCGTTTCCGATTTCGACTCCCTCGTCGACAAAAACAACAATTGTTCAACTTGGGCTCGACCGAATGCAATAAAGCAAGCTGAATATGCCCTCTCCGTGATGGCACCTTTGGTGAAATTTTATGAAAATGCCGTTGATCAACCTTATCAATTGAAAAAACTGGACATGGTAGCGGTCCCGGATTTCGCATCAGGTGCTATGGAAAACTGGGGTCTCATCACTTACAGGGAATCCAACATGCTCTACGATCCAAACCATTCACCAATAACGTCGAAACAATCAATTGCGAATGTCATCTCTCACGAAATATCGCATCAATGGTTCGGTAATCAAGTCAGCCCAAGATGGTGGAAATATATCTGGCTCAGTGAAGGATTTGCGAGATATTTTCAGTATCACGGAACAGCGAACGTACGTAAATCGAACGTACTCAAAAAACCAACACTCAAGAATTCTTTGATTAAAATTTTTTTCAGAAATTAGACAATTCACGTTACGAGCTGTCATTCGCTATTTCATTACGCAATTCCAAGTTACGATTATTTTGTACTCTAATTGGCTAACCAAATTTGTCGCAGGTCGAAACCGAATGGGGACTGCAATCACAATTCGTCGTGGAGCAACTTCAAACCGCTTTTGCTGTTGATTCTCGAGCGTCGACTCATCCAATGACTCATGACGTATACAGTCCTACAGAAATAAGTAGCATTTTCGATTCAATCTCTTACAACAAAGGCGCCAGTGTAATCCGCATGATTGAAAAATCATTCGGCAGCGAAGTTTTCTATGCAGCTTTACACGACTATCTGATTGCAAGGTTCGTATAGCCTAAAATAACTGCACGAATTTACAAATTTCTATTTTGACTTCTCAGTCTGAGCTCACCCAACTACTAATCAACTTCTAAATTAATTTACAATTAAATCGTACAATTGTTCTTCAGTCATTTTTATTAATAATTTGCAGAAGATACAACGACGCAACGCCGGACTACCTGTTCGAAGCCTTCCAGAAACAGCTTAACTCAACGGTTTCAAATGTGAAAGACTTACTAGAAAAATGGACTACCCAAGCGGGATATCCAGTCGTGACAGTAACAATAGGAACGGGAAACATGCCACAACTTCACCAGAAAAGATTTTACTTGAAAGACTACGAAGATCCAGCGGATGGAACGCTCTGGTCGATTCCTCTAACGTGGGCAACGAAATCGAATCCTGACTTCTCAAATACCAAGCCAAAATACTGGATGAGTCAATCGTACGATAACCCGAAACTCGAAATTCCTGATGACGAGTGGATCATCTTCAATGTTCAGGAATCAGGTACACGACATTTATTTAGAAACAAACAAATACAAACAACATCAGTAATTACTAAATTTCTATTACATATCGTACGAATAATTGTTCAAGGTTACTATCGAGTGAACTATGAATCCGTTTTGTGGGAAAGGATAATTGATGCTCTGAAAAAGGATAAAGAAATCATTCACGAAGTCAATCGAGCTTCCCTCATCGATGATCTTTTGATCCTCGCCCAAGCTGGTCAGATTGATTACAAAACAGCTTTATCAGCAACGCAATATTTGATCAATGAGACTAATTACATACCGTGGCGTGCTGCCTTCAATGGACTCGTATATTTGAACGGGCAATTGAAAAATCGAGGAGACATTTACCAATTGTACAAGGTAAATTTTAAATACTTTGAAGGCGTTATTTGAAGGAAAAACCTCTCATATAATCTTCTCTTACGATACACTTACAGACTCACATTTTGACGATTTTGAATCCAATATTTCAAAAACTTGGGTTCAACGAAACTGCCTCAGATTCACATTACGACAAACTTTTGAGGAGATACGTGGTCAAATGGATGTGTGACTTCGACGAAGGAAGCTGCGTTTCTACATCGCTGAAATATTTCAATGCCTGGAAATCCAATTCAATTTCGTAAGATTCATGGATTGCTAGATTTTTTAATTGGACGAAATTTATTTAAGACTGTGCATAAAACTTGGTCCAAGTCATAAATCGAATGTCAAAGCCTTATATACACTTGTGATTTGCAGAAAAATCGAAAATTTTTTTATTGCATATTCTTTAAGTACAATATCTGAAGAATGTTCTCACCAATTTTCATAAAGATCGGAGCATTAAAGTCGAAGTTATGGAGATTTTAACCGACCACCCGGTGCGCACGGTCGTCTAATTCTTGATTCTTTGAACGCGATTATCTCAGAATCGTCTTTTTTGAAAAATATCTTTGCAGCGGACACGATTACGAAAAAACTATTACTCCGATCCATACCAAATTTATACCACTTATTTATTATAACAACAGCTAGAGCCTGGACGAAGGATTTCGTATTTTGTTGGAAAAAAAATTGTAAGAAAAAAACGAAAAATTTAGTACCTCAAAAAATGAATTTTTTGTTAAAACTGTCGGTATTTTTTATTTAATCAAAATTTTTATAAATCCATCGTCCAGGCCCAAGCTATTATTATAATAAATAAGTGGTATAAATTTGGAATGGATCGGATTAATAATTTTTTAGTTATCATGTCCACCGCAACTGATGCTCAAAAAAAGGTGTTACTGGAATACAACTGGAGTTCCGGCATTTTGATAAATTTTTTGATGAAAAAAATCGCGTTTTCTCACCTGCTGCATGTGTAAATAAGGCCTTAAAAAGGAAAAGATTTTATCATCGATGTGAAAATCAGAGCGATATCAATCAACTTAAAAAAATATTTTCCAATCGTCACCAGAATTCCTGCAGATTTACGAAGTACCGTTTATTGTACGGCGATGAAGCACGGTTCCATGGACGATTGGAAATTTTTGTGGAAAAAATATTTGACCACAAACTTGTCAGCAGAAAGAGTTGTGATTTTGAGTGCTCTTGGATGTTCCACGGATTCGAATGCCCTCGAAAAGTAAGTAAACAAAAATCTCCAAATGTTCTCGCCATTCTGGCGTGCATCGAATAATAAAACAATGAAACTGAAAAAATGTCTTTTTATTCTTCCAGACTTTTAACCCAGGCCATAACCAAAGATTCCGAAATTCGATTCCACGACACCTCGAGTGTTTTCTCTTCTGTTTACAGCTCTAGTTCACTCGGTGCTGAATTCACATTGAATTTCATCGAACGCAATTACATGAATTTGTATAATCAGTGAGTACATCAATTGGATAAATAATAACTCAGTCAGTCGTAACGAGCAATGAACGATTCGATAAGTTTTTACCATCATTACAGTTACTCGGATAGCAGCAAGATCGCAAGCATTTTAGGTGGAGTTTCTTCCAATTTGAGGACGAAGAAAGGCATACTAAAGGTAAATATTAAATGCGACTGTCGTGCAACGAAAACGATCATGGAACTGAATCTCTCACGTTAAACGTCACAATTTTTTAAAGTTCGAACAGTTCATCAAGAACAATCGCGAGTTTCTACGATCGATTGAGCCATCGTTGATCGACCATTTGAAAGCTGCAAACGAAGAACTCGAGTGGTACAGCGAATACAGTCCCGGAATTTTTGAATGGCTTGATAGAACTTATCCGAGTAGCGATTTCCGTTTGCCAACGAAAATTTATCCAGAGAGCTACGATATTTACCTGAAGCCTTCTCTCGACGAGAACAATTTTACGTTCGACGGTGAAGTGAACATAAACATGATTGTCGTGGAAAATACATCGAGCATCGTTCTCCTTGCAAATGAATTAACGATCAATGAAATTATCGCCTTCGTCGACGCTGTCGATATTCCCGGAGTTTCGAGCTACACGATCAACGCAACCAGTCATCGATTCACTATTTATTTAAAATCGCTCGTTCCTGCCGGCAGTAAACTGTTTCTGTACATTTCCTATACTGGCATGCTCAATGACAAAATGGTGGGTTTCTACCGTAGCTCGTACGTTGATAAAAATGGCAAAACCCGGTACGTTCTCATCAGTAATTCAATTGCAAATTAGTGTACTCTGCAAAAAACGAAATCCAGTTACAAAGTGTCACTTTCCCACGACGTTCCATCGAGTTTTATCACGAAATTGAATTCCATCGAATTTTTTGAATGAAAAAGTTATTTCGCTGCTCTTCAGGTGGCTGGCCAGCACTCAATTCGAGCCGGTTTACGCAAGGAAAGCATTCCCCTGTTTCGATGAACCAGCTTTCAAAGCGAAATTCACGATCCATATTGAAAGACCGACGGATTATCGGACTCGCAGCAATATGCCGTGGCTTATCTCTAATCCATCCACGTAATTAAAATTCATCGTTTTTTCCCCGCTTCACAATATCAATTTTATATTGAATCTCGCAGAACGGATATGACTGAAGTTTAAAGACTGTTCATTAACAGAATTTCCTTTACAGAACGGCAAATCGGATGTGGGATTCTTACGAACAAAGTGTGCCCATGTCCTCGTATCTCGTCGCATTCGTAGTGTCAGATTTTGAGTTACTGACGAATGACGCTGCCAACTTCACCATTTGGGCGCGACCAGAGGCCGTTCAATACGGCGCATACGCTCTCGAAGTCGGGCAAAAAGTTCTCAGCTTCATGGAACAATTCACCGGCATCGACTATCCCATTAAAAAAATGGATCTCGTCGCTATTCCTGATTTTCAAGCTGGCGCTATGGAAAACTGGGGCCTCGTAACTTTCAGGTGATTATCATTTTCGAAGCACCTGAAACCAGCGAATTCATTTCCTCAGTTACCAGAAAATTACCCAGGAATTTCATAGCTATTTCAACGCCATTTTTTCTTGATTCTGCAGAGAATACGGTTTGCTCCAACACCCGAACGTAACTTCTGCATTATACAAGAAATATTTGCATACCACCGTGGCTCATGAGCTCGTTCACATGTGGTTCGGTAACTTAGTGACTTGTGACTGGTGGGACTACATTTGGCTGCACGAGGGTTTTGCTCAGTATTTCCAAACGATTTCTGGTGATCACGTGAGTTAGAATTTTCCGGCGATACTGATTTCTCGAGGGCAAGCAACGTGGTGCGGAAAAAGATTGTAAAAAAATGTTCATCTTGTTTACATTGGTGCACCTCAAATATTGATAAATGTATTGCAAACAGGCAGCACCGGAGTTGAAGCTCCTTCAGCAATTTGTCGCCTACGAGCTGCACTCCGCGATGCAATTCGATTCTTCACCATCCGTCCACCCGATGAACAATCGCGTCGTCGAGCCGGTGGCAATCGCCGATTCCTTCGATACGATTGCTTATGCGAAATGTACGAAAAAAAGTTTTTCTTCAATTTCAAAAAACTTTTCAAAAGTTTACAAATTTTTTATGAAATTGAACAATCGCGAGCTCACACGATCCAAAGAATTAACTATGCGGATTTTCATTGATCGCAGCTGCCAGCGTCCTTCGAATGATGCACCATGCATTAGGGGCCAAACTTTTCCAATCGGGACTCCGCACATATCTGGAAAAGAACAAATACCATAATGCCGTTCCCAGCAATCTCTCGTCGGCTTTTCAATTTCACGTTGACAGAGAAAACTCCTTGGGCGTGTCCGTTGAATCTTTGATGAGCAGTTGGACCAATAATCCTGGCTACCCGGTTGTGAATGCGACCTGGACGTCGGGTTCACTGACGCTGAGTCAAGAACGTTTCTATCTCACCCGCCCCGAAATGACGGAAGACGAGATTACGAATAATTACTGGATTCCAATATCAATGACCACGAAATCCGAATCAAATTTCACGGATACTCTTCCGGACTTTTGGTTCGGTGAAAAACGAATGAACTCATCTTTGGCTCTGAAAAGCGATGAATGGTTCATAATCAATATTCAAGAAACGGGTTATTATCGCGTCAACTACGACGTCGATTCCTGGAATCGTCTCATCGCTGGTTTGCGCTCGGAAAACTTTGGCGGCATTGATGAGACTAATCGAGCTCAAATCGTCGATGACCTTCTCAATCTTGCGAGAGTCGATTACGTCACTTACGATCTCGCTCTTGGGGTAACGAAGTACCTGGAAAAAGAGGACAATCATTTACCGTGGAAGGCATTTTTCGATGCTGTCGCATTCCTGCATCGACGATTCGATGCCCATGAAATCGGCCAAGATTTTGCCGACTATGTGCTTGGTCTCGTGGAACCACTGTACAAAGAAACTGGCTTTGTCGATCTTCCTAATGAAAATCAATTGCAACAACTTAACAGAGAATTGATACTCAGTTGGGCTTGCAAATTGGGACACTCGGGGTGCATCGAACAAGCGCAAGATCTTTTCAACAATTGGAAACAAGACGAGACGCAGTGGTATGGACTCCAAGTAGTTTTTCAAACTTGACAAACTTGACAAACTGTTCTAGCATCATGAACAATACTCCGATACAATTTAACTGTTGACAATTCTCAAGGAACTTTTATAACTACGTGGAGAAAGAATTTTATCAAAGTTTTTTTCGCTGCATAGTTCTCAGATGGTTTTTTCTTATTTAAATTTCATAAAATTTCCCTAAATTTTTTCATGTTTCCCACATTTCAGATTATTTTCTGTAGTGAAAAGTCTTCGAGTGATGCTGTTGTAACCGACAACTATACTAAATTTCCAAATAATGTTTTCTCTGTATGACCGAAAATTCGTAAATGTTATTTCAAAACTACATTGGTGCTAAAAAAATTGTTCGGGCCTTATTTTGATGGTTTTGTTAAAAAAAAAAAAAAATTCAAGAAGACATCAGCCCCTTCGGTGATCAAAAAAAGTTCATGTAACATTTTTGTCAACGCTTAGGATATCGCCGAACGCAAGATCTGCCGTGTACTGTGAAGCCATAAAACACGGACTTGACGATGATTGGCAATTCTTGTTTAACGAGTATAAAAAATCCGAATTTTCGAGCGAAAAAGTCATTATTTTGAGAGCTCTGGGCTGTTCGAGAAACACAAGTACCTTGAACAGGTGATGTTAAAGGATAAATTGAAAATGAATTACTGTGAATTCAAAGGCTCGTTTACCGGTTTTTTTAATGATTTTTTTTTTTTCATTTGCAGTTATTTGAAGCTTGCAATATCCGACGACGATACAGTCCGGTCGCAGGACGTAAATACTGTTCTGGATTCCGTTTCGAACGCCGATAGTTTTGGTGTCGATGCTATGTTGGATTTCTTGACGATAAATTACAGAGACCTGTGGAAATAGTGAGTCAAGTTTTCCCCTCAAGATTCAGCCTTTACACTAATTTTTTATTGCCAATTTTGATCTCCCAAAAAATACAACGACGCGTCATCGTTAATTGAATTTCGGAATACTCAAAATGCTCTTCTTTCAGTTATGGCAGCTGGACGAATGTAGCAAGCTTGTTCGGAAGCGTGGCTGGAAAAATGTCCACCGAAGAGCAAATTCAAAAGGTACCACAATAATCGAACTCACGAAGTCATCAATTTTCAGTGATCAAATTTTCGTAAACCTAATCACGGAAACCAAAGTTTTTTTTCTTCTTGAATCTAGTTTCGTTTTGTTACTTGCAGCTTGAGCTTTTCGTGAACAGCTCAACACCGGAGCTCATCGACATAAAGTCGTCCTTGCAGTCAGCCGTTTCAGTTGCAAAGAGAAATTTCGAGTGGTACGAAAATCATAAAACATCCATTCAAGTTTGGTTGACAAAAGCACCCGATACAACGGAATCGAGTGTCGATGACTCAACGAAACAACCAGGATCGGGTTCCATTCAAACTTCGAGTTTGAGTCTCATTTTAATAGTGTCGTACGTCGTTTTTACGTTTTAGTACACACCGAACCAAGAGTCATTTGTTCACTCATGTGAAAACGTATAACGAAAAATGTAATATAAAATTTGTGCCAAAATTCACTTTCACCAAAACCAAAAGATTGTACAGACGCGATTTCTAACGCAATCAACAAAATGATGACGGAAAAGTTATATTCTCAATTTTTAAATAGCAAGTTTTTCGGGTCGTTCGGAACACATTTTGTCATAGAAGATAAGTGAACACAGCAGATAATGTACAAATTCATACAACTTTTATTAATCGTAAAGTACCGTGTAATTAATATTATGTATAATATATTCTTACGAAAATGAAATAAGATTGTAAAAATGAAATCCCAACAATCTTGTATGTTACTCAATTCAACCTTTCTCACAACATTTTGGGAAGACTGACACAAAACAATTTGCGCAGTAATATGAAACTCCGTAAATCGAATCAAAAATGGAACTAATCGGGTCGACATTGGCTTGAAATTACCGTACTGTAACAGCTACATGTATCATTGTGCGACTGGTCGTTCATTGGCAATTTATTTTCAGTTGGGTATTAACCTCAAATTATATTTATATTCGCTCTCCGTTGAATATACATCTTTCTTAATTCGTATCGCATTATGAAAAAAGTGAGTAAATTAATTGATAAAAATGAACATTACTGTAAAGTAATTGAATCATTTGTTAAAAACAATTGAAACCTAATCGAGATTCTTAGCTCGAGTTTGAGATTTCAATTTTCATCCTCCAATACTGATCATATAATAATGACTCGCTCGCATCAATATTTACAATTACATTAGGTAAGAAATCACTTGATTAATACTACGGAAGAGAAATAGCCACACTCGAGCATCGCATTTTAAAGTCACCATCTTATTTGGCAATTAGTCATCGAATACTCCATTTGAGTGACGCGATAACGAGCAATGATTGGAAAAAGTATTCAGAAGTTGCGTCCACTCCATGAATCATAGCTTGGTCTCTGAATCATTCCGTGAAGATCGATAACCTCGTAGGTGAATAAATTTCAACGAAATCACTATGTATTTTTCTGCAACCATTCACGAATCGTCGGATAACTTCTTTCCAACCATCGGACGTTGCTCTCGGCTTGTTCCACCGCTTGTTTTATCGTTCGTGTTGCAGTCGCCAACTCTTTGCTGTGCTCCGTCGCGAATCCCAGTAACTGTGTAAATACCCAATAAATAGCGTCTTCGATAAAAAAAAAAAAAAACAAAAAAAACTCATGCGGAAATGGAGAAAAGAATGTTGAAATGAAAATCAAATGAGGAATCTTCACTCACGTCTTTTAGTTCGTACGGTGTGTTAATTTTCTTCGTTGCTGATTTAACGATGCTGTTCATCGTTGACAGCGACGAACCACAGCTGTGACGGAAGAAAAAATACAAAGTTTATTTACTGCAGAAACGAAGAGCGATGCCGCGAGTACGTTACCAAAGAATTGTCAAATTCTCAAAATTTTTCATGCTTACTATCGTTTTAGGCGATTCCAATTATTCCTCAAGAAACTGAAGACCAAGGGTTGTCCAATGACGTTATGCGATACGGCGTTGAATACACGTGGGGCGTCCTGCTTTCTTATGCCTGAGTTTTCAGTAACTGCCCACTCGAGATAACGACTGAGTATCCAAGTTTCTCGGGTGCAGCCAAGAGCAGATAGAAGCAAGTCTTTTTCGGAGCCAACGTTAGTTTTTTGGTATCTTTCCCACGCGAAATCCCATTCTGCTTGGCCACCGACTCGGATCGCGGTGCAGTAAACGACGCTCTTTAAATTCGGTGAGATTCTGCAACGATGTAAATAATCATAATTAATTAATCGAAAGCCCGTTCGAATGGACACTTCCAATGGAACATTTGTCATGATATAAATAAAGCAGATATTTACGGATTGCTCCTATCAGGGTCGGGAGAATTTTGCCATTCTTGGAACGCGCGGAGAGCACTTCGGACACAATCATCGTGGCCGAATGTGCAAGCCCAACTGAGAACGTCTATGCGCGTAAATACTTTGAGTTGCGGGTCATCGGCGTTGTCTTTGAAGCCAACCTGCTCGTAAACGTTCTTCAACAAGTTCAGAACGAAAACCTGCAAGAGCATTTCAGTTTTTTTGAACACTTCACTTGGCAACATTTTTTTCGTACTGGAAAGTATTTATTTGCGCCAAAACATGAAAAGTCCGAACGAATCACGCTTTTGCTCGAGCTAACGAATTTCTTTACGATTCGTTGATTCGGCAGGCATTTTTCTGCATCAGCGGTACGTTTTCATTGTTTTTTAAAAAGTCACCGACATGAGGGAACATTATTGAAAAGAGCGTTGGAAGGGCTTACCCTGAATCGATCGTAGTTGGGTGAGTTGACGAGCATATGATCGAGATAATTCATTGCTGTTAAAGCTGCTTTCCAAGGCACGTATTCATTTTCTTGAGCTAAATAAGACACGACGCTCAATGCTGTTGAGTAATCGAGCCTTCCGGCTCTCGCCAAGTTCATTGAATCGTCTATCAGCTGACCCCGATTTATCGTTGATATGGCCGTGAAGTTGGGACTCTTCAGTTGTTTGATTATGAGCTCCCAATTCGCATTGTCGTAATTTACTCGATAGTAGCCTTCGAAATAAAAAATCGATTGAAACGAGAATTTTTCTGGGTGAATGCAAATGGAATCGCAATAAAAAAGTCCGACTCGTAATAGAAAAAACAAAAATTTACCGGTTTGCTGAACATTGAAAATAACCCACTGGGAGCGACTGGCACCGATTTTTGGCAAAGTCATCGATCTTTGAGCCCTCAACCACGTGGATGGTTGTGTACGATTGAAACTACGATCAGCCTCAGTCGCGTATGTGATTGGCACCCACCAGAGAGGTTCTGATTCTTCGAACGTAGTCGTTGTCCCATTTCGGATGGTAAATCGATCCTACAAGAGCCCAATGAAATAATGGATTCGATTAATCGTAGCCTGCTCATCAAATCCAGTTGGAGAGCAGATTAATAAAATTTTTTAAAAATTGTTCAAAATTAAATCTCATAATTAAATTCGTCAATTTCCGAACTCACTTGCATTATATCAGCGCTACCGACATCGTAATTCCTTGTAACGGTAATAACGGGGAAACCAGTTTGCAAAGTCCAAGTATCCATAATTTGTTTTACCGTAACATCCCGGCTTAGAACACGGTCTTTTCGAGCTTGTTTCGTTAAGGCTTCCCAGAGATCATTTTGTTCTGCACTTCTGTAAGCTCTGAATATGGAAACCGGCCGTGAGTACAGTGCAAAGTAATTTCTTATCGAAGTGATAAAAACGATTATGTTCTGCTGTTACGCTACGTACTTTCCACGCAGGTATTTTGTCAGACCCTGTTTGAAAACTCTCGTAGTCAGAAAATGATCCATCATCCGGATAATAGAAGCACCTGAAAAAATCGTTGCATTTATTTACTTGGAAGGAATGACTTGAAGCAAATACAAATCGTTTAAATGGAATGATGCGTTAATCGAGAATTGTGGCATCGTGTACCTTTCGCGTACGAAATTCTGTCAAAAATTTCACTTATTTCTTCTGGATGGCCAACTTCAACCGAAACTGGATGAGAGGACTCGAGGGCGTCGAGGGTAAAAACGGGTTGCAAATCGTGCACAATGAATTGTTCGAGCACCTTCCATTCAGGTTCAACCTGCAAAAATGTGAAAACTAATTAATGATCGTAACAATTTGAATCAAGTTCTTTGATTGACCAATGTTATATGAACCAGGGAAAACTTCGATTTTGATTTTGGCAAAATGATACTCTGAATGAATGAAAAATTTTTTGCATGTAAATTCGATCAATTCGTCATTTTTTCAATTTTTCATTATTCGTTATAAAAACAAAGAACACTCACCGAATTCATTCCGAGATATTCAACGTAATTCGCGAACCCCTCGTTCAGCCATAGATCGGTCCACCAGCTCGGTGTAACGAGATTTCCGAACCATTGATGAGCCAATTCATGAGCGACGACCGTTGCAACTCTTTGTTGATTGCTGCTCGTGGAAATACCTTTTTCGAATAGCATAGCTGTTTCTCTGGGAATACAAAAAGGAGGAATAAAGTGGAGGCAATGGTATCAGAGCACAGAACAAATTAGGCAATAGCTTTGATGTCATTAAGGTATTCCTTTCGCATGACCGTATTTTTTGGTGGCCCGAATCGAGGCATTGGAAATTTGGACTGATTCCTAACCTCTGAGAACTCCCGCTTATATATGAAAACCTTCTGCTTCTGCCATTTTTCCAACTTTTATCGTTAATATCTCTTTTAAGTATTCGGTAGCCCTTTATATTTATCGTCGCATTCCTTACATTTTTTTCTATCCGATGAGACAGTTTGTATCAGGAATTTAGAATTATCCAGTATATGAAAATTATTGAATACAAATGCAATGATGATGGAACCTCCATTAGCTCCCATAAATTTTACGATTTTTGAAATTTTAATTCTTCATTAAATGTTCGATAACTGAAATGTTGCCAATCTATTCGCATGCACTTTTGTTTGAATGTAATTTAAAATCAGTTACTTGTAGAATATTCGGGTTCGTGGAAGGAATACCTTAAGAGATTCCAAGATTGTTCCCATAAAATCGATCTTGTCTGAAAATGAATAATTGCGCAACGAAAATGTAATTACCTGTAAGTAATCAAGCCCCAATTTTCCATAGCACCTGCAGAGAAATCCGGCAAAGCGACCATGTCTATCTTTGGCAGTGGGAACTTTATTTGGAAATAATCTTCGTAGTATTTGAGTATTCTTGGTCCGATGTTAAGACTGTAGTGGGATTGCTGGATCGCTTCGCGGCGAGCCCAGACCCCAAAATGGCCATCGGATGATTTTAGGACCTCGAAGTCGGTGACGAGAAAAGCGACCAGGTAGGTTGACATTGGAACCGAACGTTCGTAGTGGTCCCAGACATAGCTTGGCATTTCTGGCCTGTTGAAATGATAGAATATCATGATTGGTCAACGACTCCCATAGTGTACCAGAAAATTAACGTTCACATAGAAAGGAAATGAGATAAAATGACTCGGACGATCGAGCGTGATTCACGAAGACATGAAAACCCTGATAAAATGTCTAAAAACCCAAGAATCCACTACGCAAGACTCACACTGATTGTGGCTCACCCTTCCTGGGCATGTTGGAAATGGAGGTCATGTTTTTGGGCCGTGCAATACTGATTTCAAAGGTCGCTTTGAGCGCTGGTTCGTCAAAACATGGGAAAGCACGTCTCGCATCCGTAGGCTGAAACTGGGTAGTGGCGATCCATCTAAAATGCATAAGAGCAAACCGAACCTTCTGTAAACAACAATCATCCCTTCGTTTGCTCGCCGCATGTGTGCTCATATATAGTCAGGTTAACCGTTATCGGTTTAATCAAAGCACCTTCTCTCGCTCTCTGTTTGGATTGGTCAGAGGCAGAGGTGGAGACCGAAATGCAAATAGCTTGCTCGCCAGCTCGAGCTGAAGCGTTAACACTTAACGTTTTGTTCGCAGCTTTCGATTATCCGATCTTCATGTGGGTACCATTCTCACGAAAGCCCAAAATTCCTTCAATGAATTATCAGCTTTGAAGCGATAGGAAAGATCAAGATCGAAGTTTCGCTCATCTTTTTTCAGGGGTTTCCACATCAAATAAGTGAGTAAAAAGTGCAGAGATTTACTGATAACGCGAATTCACGTTGCCTCTTGAAAATGAAAAGTGGACAATTTCACCCAAGCTTCGTTACTGAAAATAACAAACTCTTACCTCGTTTGGTTGCCAACAGTGTAAGAGCTTCTGTAGAACCCTTCTAGATAATCGTTCAGATAACCAATATACTTGAGATGGACCAGATATTGTTTCCCTGCTTTGAGCGTTTCGGCCAGATGTAAAATGTGAAATTCTCTGGCAGTATCATTCACTTGGTTTACGATTTTAACGATTCTATTGTTGCTCACATCGTTCGAGTATTCCATGACGCTTGTCATTTTCTCGTTTATTTTCATGTCGACGGCATGAAGACTTATGTTCTTAGTGTCCATTGTGACGTTCACTACGATGCTGACCTGTGATCGTGAAAAAGAGGTTGAAATAGAGGCTCCGGGAGGTTCATTTCTGCAGCAAATTAGTCTGAAAATTCAGGAATTGAAAATACAAAAAAAAATCGTCTGTACCTCGCCATTGAAGGTGAAATTTCCGTCCCAAATGAACGGCATCAAACTGACTTTGTAAGAATCAGGGACAACCGATCTCGGCAAACGAACGTCAATTTTTTTTTTGTTCCCCGCTGCCATTGCGAAAGTACGTGCCGATTCGAGAACTGCGTTGTCACCAAACTCGTCGAGCGTTCTTATCGCCTTGCCTTCGAGACATGGCGCGAAATGATATACTAATAAGCCTGTTGCAACGAGGCAAAGTAAAAATGCAGCACCGAGTAGGAAGCCTCCGCATCTTGATATCGTGCACCCGTGTTTACGGCCAAATGTTGTGGTGTGGGGATCCATCATAGCCAAAACCTCGCGAGATTGGGTCATATCATGGATAAACCTGAAAAAAAAACCAAACAAAAATTGACTCAACCGAATTCGTTGATACGCTAGGAAAAGAAATTTGTCGTTTTAACATTTGTCCAGCCAACCAAATTGTGGGCAACGAAAGAGATTTGACTGATCGTGATCAACTGATCTGTTCGTTCTACCAGGAAACATCGATTTCAGCTAATAAAATGAATGTAAAAATGAAAGTTTCGTTGAGTCGATCACTTTCATTTCGTTCGCCACCGTTCATTTATTCAAAAAAAAAAAAAACTAACGGCATCCACGAACATTTTTTCTTATCGCAATTAAAAAATAAAACAAAATTATCTCCCACGATAAATGAAGAATTAGTTTGCACTTTGAGTTGATCTGTTGAGCAGTAAGAACTTATTTCAAGGCATATGGATTGGACGTCAAATTTTCTTTGCAATTTTCCAAAAGGAAAATTCAGTGAGCGTTTGAGAGGGTACGACTGACCGACGAGAATAAAAAAAAAAAGCATTAGACCGCGTAGAGGAGTAACAAAACTCGGTTAAGACTGTCTTATCTCGATACGTTAAAAAGTCAAACGGTGTGTAAAATTGAAAAATCAATGACTAAGCTGGTGAAACGGTCTTAAGACACGAAGCGATCCAAAAATTGGAATCGAAGATTCGTGAAAAGTATATTAAGCAGGGAAATAACTTTTCCTTCAACTGCCATCTCACCTTCAGCTCCTCTGAATAAAAAGCCAGAAAGTTTTAAAATAAAAGTAAAATCATAGCTCTGGCTCGTAAAAAGGAAATCGGAAAGATAAGCATGGAAAAATAATGGACCGTAAATCCGGATCACCATCAGTTTTCCTCGATTCTACCTATGAGCAGAAAAATTCCCGGACCAGCAAAAGCGAACATAAAGTATTTAAAGCCCCTGTTAAAGTACTGATTAATAAAACGCGCTTTAAAGCCTGCTTGAGCCTCGTTAACCTCGCTAATTTGTTTTCATCGGTTTCGTTTTCCGAGTATTCACCATCATCAATATGGTGGATGGGAATCCTCGTAAAATGAAAGAGACGAAAAATCTAGTGATCGTAACACGCCGATATGGCTTGGCGAAGGTAATCTCGCCATTGAATACAGTAATACGACTGTCCAAGCGTATGACCGTGTCAAGGATATATAGAAATATTTAATAGCCATGCAAGCAAAACAAGCGCGTGAGTGCACAATGTTTTTTTTTTTTTTTTTTTTACGAGAAGGCAAAACAATTAGCTGATGGCGGTTAAAATTATTATGCACAACGTGCTGTTCAAGCAGCCGCCATAAACTTTCAACTCGATCACGAGTGGCGTATTAAATTGTCGTGGCTACGATACTTCATCGTAGTGTACGTTTACGGACGATAGCGATTTCCCACAAAGTGGAACGAAAGGCGAATTCGGCCTAATGAAATTGTTCGGACGGACAGATATCGTCAAACTATTAACCATAACCGACACTCCTGCCCGTACGAATTCATAAAAATATTGCATTAAAAGGCTCACCCGCAGCCCGATTTTTTGGGGTTTTTTCGCAATTTTTTTGGAGCGAGGAAAAAAACATAGAGTTTTGAAGTTCGAAGGGTTTATTTATTGGTATTTGAATTCTATGATAGAATTTTTCAACTCTGATATCTCGGGTTAATTCGGTGTAAAACTACTCCGTACGAGCCCACATGTTTCTCCACAGTTTCCACGATTCCGGGCGATTGGTTTATCTGAGATCAAAAAACTAAAGAGCGTTTTGATTCGTAAAGCAGTGGTTATGGCCTGAACTAAAATCATACAGATATATTAAAAATTGAAGGGTTTTTACGCTTTGGAACACCTGAATTCAATTTTCAAAAATGTTCCATGGCTCAATAGTTCTTCCATTTTAAATATTTTTTTGGCGAAAAAATCCCAAAATATCCGACTGCCACACGGGATGACCCCCTCAATTCGCTCGATTGCAGTTTTTCACAAAATACTTTGCGGAAGGTAAGCAGTTTGTAATATCGAAGATAAGCACTTTGACGGTCAATATTTTATGAACGTCTTTGCTGAAAAACGCTACGAAACTCTTGACAACGGTTAATAACGTAGATAAGTGAAAAAAAAGTTTCTGTAACAAAGAGAGAGAGAGAGAGAGAGAGAGAGAGAGAGAGGAAGCGCTTAAAACTAAAAAAAACGAGTGAGCCAGTCAAGAAAACGCAGTTAAATTCAGCATTTTTAAAACCTTATTTATCGCTATAATCGATAAGAACGATGGAAACGGGTAATCGAAACAAATTTTTTAAATCGAAAGACTAGTAATTACAAAAATAAAGTACAGCGTATAATGGTGCAACCAGATCCGCTAGGAAGCCGGCCGGTTGAGATTGAGAATGTTATTATCCCGAGAGTATGTGTGAGATACATAGGAAACATCGTTTAGAAAGTAAAGGAACCGAGCCAGTAAATGGGTGTAGCGGATGAAATTTGTAATGGTATATAAACTCGTTTGTCGTCAACATAGTTTTAATTCTATTTTCATAAATGTTTCCGTTATGCATAAAATAGATATTCATAGGCGGAAAACGAAGAGTTTCTGAAGAAAAAATAAATGTATGACACCGAGGAAAAAAAATCTTTTGATGGGGGGGTAATCAATGAATGAAATTCCATTATCTATAAAAAAAATCACGTCCTCTCGGCTGATTAACGGGATTGAGCGAGCGAGATGTTTTCTCGAAAGATTTAAATCTTCAATGAAAATTCGCAGGAGGCAATCACGAACGGCTTTTCTAATCAAGATCCCATGAATATTCGATATGTTAATGGCTTTTTTCTCTCCGCACTTAGCTGTAAAGTATAAATAAACTCACTGTGTAAATCACTCGGAATACGATTAAAATAGAGGATCGAAAAATCTACGATCCTTGGCTCGTTGGCTTGCTTGACCTCACAAAATTGAAACTTCGCGAAAACGGAATTCTGGAACTTCGTTTAATTTATATTTGAGAATGGTGGGTGTGAGCGATGCGAAAGCTAACGTCCTCTCGATCGGACGGTCACCACGAGACTGTGACAGTATGGGCAGGCGAGTACATAGTTTGAGACCGAGGCAATAGCACCTTCCCCGTCGTTGATGATGCGAATATCGTATGGTAGGCTTCGGCCTCTGATTTCCTTCTGTCACTCCTCCTGAGGACGGTGACACCTGCGCGCAAGACCACGAGACGGTTTCCTGTTTACGGTTCACCGGAAGTCACGAGCGTATTGAAAAATAGATGAATTTTCATAGATTTTATTTACATTTGCTCGTCGTAGGTAATCAGCTATTTTTAATATTTCGACGAAAAAAAAATGTATGCAGCGAATCAATTATGCTTTTGACAGTAACAAGATCAAGTGTTTGACGAAAAATTCGTCGTCATTAACCTCTTCCTGGCCATGGGCCTATGAGTCTCTATTACATAAGATTCTCTTTCAATTTTTGCGAAAAACAAATTTCCCTGTAGCTACAAAATTCGATTGCGGTGAAGTTAAACGCTACAAACATTCCGCTGTGAACTTTAGTAATTTTTTCCTCATACATTTGGGTTTTCATCGATACGCAAAGGTATGAGCTAATATTTGCGGAGAAACATCCAATCCCTATGTCATTTCTTCTTCTTCGGTTTTTTTCGAAATTACGTAGTTCTCACGACTGTTCAAGTGATGTTAAGGCCTTGTATACACTTGCCGGGGAGGGGGGGGGGGGGGGGGGGCGGGGTGACTTTCTTGATTTTTTTCGACAAGAAAATAAATGTTTATTGAAAAACTGTGAACGACATTCATTAGTACGTATATTCATGTACTTGTACCACTTTTTTCGTCAAAAAATTTCTCAAAATGGCTAATAACAGCTTGAGCCTATGGACGAAGGATTTGTAAAAATATTGGTTTAAAAAAAATGGAGAGAATTTTAACAAAAAATTCATTTTTTGACGTGCTGAATTTTCGGTTTTTTTGTTACAATTTTTTTTCCAACAGAACACGAAGTCCTTCGTCCAGGCCCCAGCTATTATTACAACAAATAAGTCGTATAAATTTCGTATGGATCGGACTAATAGTTTTTTAGTAATCGTGTCCACCGCAAAGGTATTTTTAAAAATAGACGATTCTGAGATAATCGCGTTCAAAGATTCAAGAATTAGACGACCGCGCGCGATCGGTTGAAATCCCCATAACTTCGAATCTAATGCTGCAATATTTATGACATTTGGTGAAAAAATTTTCGGTTTTTCTGCCCATCACAAGTGTATATAAGGCCTTAAATATACTACGCATATAATATATGAAGCTATATCTCGAAACAAGCCGATGGCAAATTTAACGGTACTCGGTGAGATTACAAGAGTTTTACGCTTGTTATTCAATCCCGCGCGTGTGTTGTCCACATACTCAGTCGAAGAGACGCACGGCAAATAATAATCCTCATTCGCAGTCATCCCGTATCCTCAATCGAGTTCGACTCATACTCTGCAAAAACTTTCACGAAATTTACTTCACATCGCGAGAAAGGGACCCTGTTGATATAATCGATGAATGTGTTGAGCAATCTCGAAGCCAGGTAACGATCACTTGGCCCGTTACGTCGTTGGCTAACTGATCGGCGGACTGACACCGAAACGTTAAACGATTGTGTGTATTAACAGTCTCTTGATTTACTCAAACGTAGACACTTACGCCTGTTACGTCGCTTCCTTAATAATCTTTTGGTTAAACAAATCTTCGGTTTAGAATCATACCGCGTGAAAAAAAGAAACCGAGACTTGTCACCAAGAAGTTTGACTGCGTGCGAAAACATGGAATTTATTATTTCCACGAAAAAGTTGTGAGGTAATTCTTGCTTTTGTTGATTGAGCGATATTGACAAGCGACAAAAAATAAGCTGAATGATTTGAAAGTTTTTTTTTCGTCAAAGGCGGAAATGCTTTGAAACATTGACGAGTATATATTTTGTATGAAAAACAATGAAGAGCTGAAAGTCGAGTTTTTTCGATCGAAAATTGCTTTCTTCGTTCACAAAAGTTAATCGATACGGCGGAAGATATTCTACAATTTTGGACCCACGGGTTGATTCATAGCACCGGAAACCGAATCATACGCAATGGCACTAAATCATAAACGAGCAGGAAAAATTGGTAAAAGGTCTAGTCAATTTAGCAGAAGCAGATTGAGTCAGAAGAGAATACATCATCGATTTGACGAGAATGAGTTTATATTCCTCAGAAAATATATTGGTTCATTGTGGTCGACAATTTGAGTCGCATGTATGAACACATAAATGTGTAAATAGGTGTAGGAATTGAAGACTTGAAATTCCGAGGAATATAGTCACTGGGTGAGTCACTGTGCGTCTCGAACGGATCTTCCGTTTCATTATATTACATTTTTTGCATTGAAACAGAGCTATTCGTTGCACCATGAAAATATCCAACAACACTAAATGCGTTTTCAAGTGCGATTAGATTTAAAGTTAGTATCGATACTGCTCGTATATTCTGCGAAAAAGACATTAACGATTCTGCTAAATATTTTATGAAATATTTTAATGGTTACGTGCGAGTGTAAAAGCAATTTGTTGTTTAAGCATTTTTCTCCAATTCTGACTCATCTCTAAAAATTCAATGAAGCCTGAACGAATGTTCTGGCTGAAGTAGCGAGGGAGCAATGAGAAATATCGTCAAAATAATGTTTCATCGAATGACGTCTTTCAGTTAGGAACTCCTTTTACCATCATCCAGAGTCTTTGTCTTAACCAAGTTCTCAATATTAATAAATCCGCGTTCACTTGATTTTTCGTCCATTCGTCGTGAGCTATCTTTCATTAACTTATCACTCGAAAGCGATAAACAAAAGTGCAATACTGCCATTGTGGTCGTCACGGTTCCATAGGCTTCTTGAAAAATACGTGACATCTCAAAATGACGAATGAGAAAATATTACGCAAGAGAAATAATTTTACGGCTCGATGCCAACGAAGCACACTCTCTCGTGTTTCTTCAGCGTAAATTTCGCTTTAAGCATGTATGTATTCTCGGGTCGTCCTTCGTTCGACACTTGTTTTACTGCTCTATTATTACTCTGACAAAATAAGTAGATAGAAAACATGAGAGAACAACAATTTTTCAGGTCAAGTTCACAAATATTGTTTGTTTTTTGCTAAATTAAAATTCCACTAGTCATTTTATTGAGGTAGATCATGCCCGTAGGATCGTATTTTAAGGGTGTGTAAATTGGGCCGATTTTCACTTCCTAATTAAAGATATGATCACTCTAAATTAATGCCAGAGTTATTATTTCAAAATTGTAAATACATTTTTTCAACTTATTTTTTCGTGAATGAAATTCCAAGCCATTAATTGAGCGGGGATCCATCACTGACTGAACCAGAAATTTCATTCGTCCTCGGCTAAAATACTACAGTTTTTTATGCAAAAAATCGCTTTAGAGAGGACAAAGGGAAAACACAAAAGGAAATGGATGAAGAAAAAAGTATTGGTAAAAAGACAGGAGTGGGCCAAGCCAAGACGAAATGAAATGCTGAAATAAGCTAATGTGATGTTACGAGTGCTCATTTTACCAATATCGTTCAATCTTTAACATAATATATTTTTATTACTAGTAAGACAATCGTCTCGAATTTTTTCCCAGATCTTCATTATATACTTCATTGCTATTGTGTACTTTTTCATAATCTTCGTAAGAAGCGTTCATTCGTTATACGATTTTTTACGCATAGTTCCTATACCCCTGTGTATTTTTCTTCATATTTAAGCACGTTTCTCTCAATAATCAATAAGACGAACCCCTTAAAATTTGACACGCGTGTCAGCCAACTACCCATTTAAACTCTGTGTAAATTTCAAGACTTTCTTAAGAAAATCGTTTCGTGCATGAACTACCTTAAATAAATAAAACAGAGCGCAACGAGCATTCGTTTCTATTAATAAATTTTTGAAACTCTGCACCCGAGTGCATCGATTTCAAACAGTCCAACCCTGCTCCCCAGATCTTCGGATGCATAATTTCAGTCTGCTCTAATTTCGCGCTGGCGCAGTTATGAATCATTTCCGAACGATCTGACACAAAGCTTGTAGACATTTGCTCATGTCGATACGCGAGCGTCATCACCGGCGGGAAATCTCTCCTGTCAGAAATGTACACGCGCTCAATCAGAGCGAGTTTTCCGACGACAGGGCGTGATGTATTATCAGGTAACAGCTGTTTCATGTCAGCCATTTCCAGGCAATTGTAGATTATTATGATGTTTCAACGGGAAGAGTTACCCGCACGGTATTGAAATGCGACCGTTTCCAATCATTACGTTTCGAGTTAAGTCGAATTATGCTTAGGCCACGTTAACGTGGACGAAAAACCTCAATTTTTTACTAGACCACGATTCGAGGTTATTTTCATCTTCGAGTTGCGATCAATAACGACACAAAAAGAGGGAAATCTCATTCGTTTGTGGATGACCATGTAGAGCCTCGAGCGTCACGAATGAACGACGATCGCCAAACGCGAGAACCAAAGTAACAAGAATTCATTTTATCCGCCGGATGGCGTCGTCCAGCATCATGCGAATCCCAGTTATTCGCGTTGGAATTGGCCTCTAACATCGGTCCATTGCTATCTCAAGGTATGCAAACTCCAACACTAATAACCACTTTTCCACTCGAAAGAATTTCAATATTGGCAACAGAATCCGCAGGTACAATCTTCTCCCCCACAAATATCATTTTCTACTAATTATTTACTAACTTTTACCTACGGCTTCGCTTGTGCAGTCATTTCAAAAACTTTGCCAGCAGGAATAAAACAACGAGCATGAATACAGAATAGTGCTCTATTTACGGACGCTTGTATAAAAAATGTTGCGTGCTTTTCCATAAACCACTGAGACATGTAAATTTCGAGGATTGGAAGGAGAGTGATTTTTACTGTAAAAATACAAATATTTCTGTAAATCCCCCATGAGAACTTAATGTTTTTCCATGGTCAAATGTAGCCAATGTCACTCTCCATATTTTCAACTATTTCTATACCAAAAATCAAGTCGTTTGGTTGGTTTGATGAAACGTGAAGAAAGGACAATTTGACAAGTATTCCTGTAAATCTCCCTTGGGAATTTGATTTTTTTCCAGAACCAAAAGTAACCCATGTTACTCTCCATCGTTTCAACTAACTCTATGCCAAAAATCAAATAGATTGGTTGCTTAGCTAGGGCGTGAAGGAAGGACAAACAAACACACTTTCGCATTTATAATATTAGTTAGGAATTTAGAATTAGGATGACTGCTTTGATAGTGGATAAAGAAAAATCAACGTGTAAGATCGTCCACCAACCCAAAAAAGTTGTTTTCATCTCACTTGTTTAATCGCCCACCATCAAAGCTTCCTGAGCGTTTTCCCTATTTCTGAAAAAGCAGGCATTGTCTTGAGCGGAACTACTCGAGGCCATGAGAGTTCATCCGGGCGTGTACGAGTGCAAATAATCGAATTTCTTCGGGTATTTAACATCGAATTTCTGGGCATGGATCGAATGGCTCACAGGCACAATGTATATCGTTCACTCAATGAATATATTTATATATTGATGGGAGGGGCATAAGGGTATACGAACAACTTGAAAATCCGGTGGACCGCGCGTAATTCGAGACCAACGTGGAAGAAGGATACGAGAGATAGCGCCTGTGTGCAATATGTAAAGTGCCAAAGGACCCGGAGCTCCTCTCGTCCTTGTACGAGCTGCTTTTGCACCAGAGAGACGCACCCGGTTAGTTGGCTTGGATTACACACTACTGGTGTCGACTTACAGGAACAGGATATATAGAGCGCCATCTTGCTACGAAATTGTCAGTCCAATGTACATAGGTGCAAAGCACAGATGCATTATTCCGCGAGTAAATGCATACGAAACACGCTCAAATCTCCTGGTGTTGAGTGATCACACGATTTTTCGAGAGTTTCTACTCTAATTGAGTGAATTTTTAATTCTTAAACACTTAAGGTATTCCTTTCACGAACCCGAATATTCTACGAATAAGTGATTTTAAATTACAGTTAAGTAAAAGTAAGTGCGAATAGATTGGCGAAATTTCAGGTCGGGTTATCGAACGATGAGGAGTTAAAACTTCAAAAGTCGTCAAATTTATACGGGAGCTTGTGGAGCAGGTTCCATCGTCACAACATTTCTATTCAATAATTCATGTATTAATTTATTCTAAATTCCTGATACAAACTGTCTCACAGGTTGAAAAAAATGTGAGGAACCCATAGCGACGACAAAAATAAAGGGTTGCCGAATGCTTAAAAAAATATTAACGATAAAAGTTTGGAAAAATGGCAGAAGCGGAAGCTTTTCCTATATAAACGAGAGTTCTCAGAGGTTAGAAATCAGTCCAAACTTCGCCACCAAAAAATACGGTCGTGCGAAAGGAATACCTTAAAATTCATGCGAGAAAATTGTGGAAGAGTTTTGCCAGTTTTCGAGATCAGATCGCGACCGAAAACAATTGAAAGATCGATCCAAAGGGATACGCGTGTCAAACTGTCTCTGAAAAATCGTTCCCCAATCGAAATGACAACAGCATCAGTCGTAAATCCGAGCACTTCCAAGAAGGTTTAGCCCACGCTGAAAGAGTGCTGCTTCCTGTTTCTCCAGACGTACGATATCCTCGATGCATCCTTCCTCTCGTATCGCTTTCCAGTGCAACAGAATACCTGCTTCCGGGCGGATATTATTACAATGGAATCGATGCCTTGAACTTTTTCAATTTGGAGATTTCATGTTAGTTTTGAGGAACATCGATACAGCATTGTCAAAACGAGCTACAAATTATGATCAAGAATCTGATATGAAAATGAATCACTTGACTCGAATAAATCTGATTACGATAATTGAAATTTCTCTAAAATTACGACAAGAATTGTTCACGTTTAAGGAGTTTCGGTACAGACGATACAATGTTGCCATGCTAATCCATGCTAAAAAAATTAAAAAATTCAAAAAGTTCAGAATTTTATAAAATTTGGTGTACATATTCTTTAGTGCCAAATTTGACGACACAATTTTTTTAAGATTTTTCTTCTACACAGTTATCGAGTAATTGATCACTAAAGTTTACGTGTATAAGCATAGCGTTTCCATATATATAGGTATACATTCCGGGCATGAGAAATCTGCTTTAATGCGTAATTACTCGATAACTAAGTAGAAGAAAATTTTGAAAAAATTTGAGTTTTCGCACTTGATGTTGAAGAACATTATCACCAAATTTGATCAATTTCTTAATATTTTGACTTCTGTACCGAAACTCCTTAAATATAATACTGTACTTGAAACTTCCTACCAAATTTTGTCCATATTGGTTACAAGCATTTATAAGGTTGTATCACGAACTCGAGAAAACTAAATATTCCATGTTTATAAACCACCTTCTGGGCATGTGTTTTTTCAGTAATGGTAACTACAACGTTCCACGTTCAGTTGCTCTGCTGACTAGAATCATTATCCACTTGGCCTATGCAGCGGCAGTCGACGCTCTACTAGCGCAGTGTCAACTTTTACGTCTAGTGGTATGCACTGCGATCGTAAAGTAAATCAGATAATCGGATAACGAGATTGTCATCTGGGGAGGAGTAGAGAAAACGAGTTCGAGTATATCTTAGGTGCAGTTGGCGACAGAATTTTCCGCTCCTTGCCTCTTTGGCTGGCTCGATGTGCTTCACAATTCGCGATAACTCGCGATAACTCGATCTTGGAGAGATGTTCATTCGCATTTCTCAGGTAGAAGTTCATCCCTGCTCACGTCATTATTCCTTGCCTTCGATGACATTGCTTTATGCCTCTCAATGCAGCGTCAAAACGACCCGAAGCTGAAGGATCGATCGTCTTTTTTCCGATATAAATCTCGTCGAGTGATGCTCCGAGCCATTCAGAATCTCGTCACCATTTTCCTGACACGGATAAGACTCGCCTTCCTGGCCTCGATACCTCATCCCTGGCCTCCTCTTCATCTTCGTCATTGCTCTTTTCTCAGTGATGCCAACACAAATAGAAAGTTCAATAGCGAACATCTCTGGTTTAGCTCCATTACATGCAGATTTAATGGCTGCTGTTATATTGATATATGTGCACTGTCTATGGGAGATTCGTGTCACTGTTTTGGTTCAAGTCAACTTGAAAATCAAACAATGGTTAGCGTCGATCAAGTATCAGAAATGCCACTAAATTTCGTGACTTTTTTCACAACGCTTGTTTCCCATATTTTGCTTGCTCAAGCTTTCGTTTTCCAAAAAAAATACTTTCACAAATATTTTTCAGTCTTTACCCAATTTTTGCAAGAAGCTAATTATTTTTCAACGAAAAAACGTATTTTTTCGTTAAAGAATGAAATCAACCTCAGCTTTGGATGTACATTTATGAGGGGAGATCGACCAATCTCGAGTATCGATACGATGCTCGTTTGTCTTGCCCGCTCGAAAATTTCCTTTTTAATTCCGAGTGTCAAATCACTGCAACGTCGTTACGCATCTGTTGTGGATAAACTGATAGATGTGAGTAGAAAATGCAGGGACAAGTTCGCAATGAATATTCCATGCTTGAGAACACGTGCTGATTTCTACACTGGGAAGAGAAAACTCTCGGTCATTATCGTGCGCTCAGGGCACTTATTGAGACTCTCTTGATCAACGACACTCTACATTCCTGCGGAGAATATTATCGACGAGACAAAAATGCATTTTTTCCCGGATGCACGCTCTACTATTCAGACGTGATTGTTGAAACAAATTTCAATTTTGTTCTCATCACTTTTTCACGAGTGTCGATACTATTTTTTTGCTTGCGAAAAATACGAATGATGAAGCGTGGGCAAGAGTTATTTCCCATTAAAATCGAAACTGTAAATTAAAGTTGACGAATAATAATGTTGACGTAATATTCGCTAAGCAGCTCTGAGTCTGAAGTGAAAATCGTTGAGAAAAAAGAAGAAAACTTTCTGAGAACCCTTCAATTCAAGTTAAGTGAGCAAAATACTTTCTATAATAATTGTCTGAGCTTACGTTTTTAGATTCGATGATCGAATTTTCGTTCCTAAGAAACAATTTGAAAAAACGTTCACCGAATAAAAAAAAATTAAAAAAAAAAAAACAATAAAAATATCGAGATTTGACTTCATAAATTTCGGAATATTCGACATATTCATTTGAAAAGATAAAACTCACGCGCAGTTACGTTGGAAAAAATCTGTTTGGTGGCGCGTTCAATGAATCTTTAAAAAGTACAAAAAACCGGTTCCCGAGATAACGAGGTTTCTGAAATTCCGCAAAAGCCATTAGTCTTCAGTATCGTAGAAATTTTCATCCGCTTTTTTATACTGCGAGCTCAACAAGAATGTGATACAAGGGCACGACTCTCTATCACGAATGAAAGAAGGAAAAGCGAAAAATAAAGCTTCGCCTAGCAAATTACCACGCGATAGCCAGAGGCTCTAGGACGCTTCGACGAAATCCACTTACGCATATTGGATCATTCGAGGGGATAGATAGAGTTTGTACGAGTAAAAAGACTGGCAGAACAAGTGCACGAGCGTCGATCTACGTTCGGTCATATTCGGAGGGTAAAAATTGTAATATACGTCATAAAGTGGCATTGAGATTCACGCGTGCACAACAATCTCATCCAGAATTCAATATGTCCATGCGATACGAACAGCCGCGTGTGTGCAGCAAACTTCGCGAGGGCAGGGTTTGTTAGCATTTCGGTGTAGTAGCTCGGATATACGCATCAATAAAGTATACGACCGGAATTTATTGCACAGTACTACCTGAAATTCAATTATTCCAGGCAAGCAGATCGAGAGTGGCTAAAATTTCCGGTGTAAATAAAAGTGATTTTCCACCCGTATGATGATATATTTTTCGAAAAACGTTTACAACAATATCGAACGATTTTCTAATGAATCTCAACGCTTCTCTCGAAATCTCCAGTCCAAAGTTATCGAGTCTGTTGATCGTGGTATTTATGCCTACGAAATAGTGTCCCGCAATTAAGCCAGTTTATCTAACGAGCGTGAGAGAAATAGCTCAAAAGCCAGTTTCCTTGTTTCCCAAGAGACGTTTTGATGGATCGAAAAAAAGAAAAGCTTCGCCTCGCTCTGCAGTGACAGGAGAAAGACGCTTATCTTTTGTTTTTCGCAAACGTTTTGCTGCGTCGAAGAAAAGCGTGCAAGAGGATTTTGCCCACAACGCGGCTCGAGTTAATAATACTTTGCGTCCGTTGAAAAATAAAATGAAGCGAAGTGACCTCGATTTTTTTCATTCCTGCGGCGAAGAATGAACGCTGTGCACCCAGATGTCTGAAATTTCGTGAGGTTAAACACGTGTTTCTCCAATTATTCGTCGGTCCATTTCTCTCGGTGTTTATGAATCGGATTTATCGTGAACAGTATCTCAGTGAATGGATGCACAAGTGACGGAGGGAGGGGCAGCCAAGATGAAAAAACGAAAGGATTTAACGTCTCGTGTCGCAACATCAATTAACGCTTCCGCAGTTTATTGTTACTCGAAAAAGTTCCTGGCAAAATGAGACTTTTTCAAAAAGCCTGACACGAATGAAGAAGTGTTGGAAAATTGCTCGAAAAATGTGTCTCCACAGCAAATGTTTCACCCAAATTGACTACCACTGAGACAGTAGAAGTTGTGCAACATTATACCGAAGAGCAAAAAACATATTCACTGTTTTCTCAATGACAATCAACATTCGACACTTTTATCGACGACTGTTTTTATTCAATGTGCAGCAAAAAAAATGCCCGCATGGCTCGACCCTCGCGGTTTGTCATTACTTATGATTCATCGATATTTTAATAAGTCTCATCCGCTCGGAGTCAGCGTGTATTTATCACCGTGTATTTCACCGCGACCCTATACTCGCCGCATCGTATAATTACCATTGGTAATATGCGCACGTTTCGAGTAAATCTCATAATAGTTTACTCGTACATTCGCACGCATTTATAGCGTTCTCTACAGTTCCGGTGAATATACGAAAAGTGTAATAAATCCGTATTCAGTGGCAGACTCGATTCAAGGCTCTGCTGTCGATATTCATTCGGTGATCAAGCAGCGTTCCCAAATCGATTGGAACATTTATTTGGTTTCAGTCATTTAGTTGCGCGTTTCGAAGCCACTCGAGCTGCAGACACACTCGTATGACACACGGAGAAAACGGATTCGTTTTGAATAGTAAGAAATATATTATTTTTCAAGAATTTTCAAAGTATTTAGCCACCGATTACAAACAGCATAGTATTTTTTGAATTTTCCTATTTTTCGTCCCTTTAATTCTAAACGGCTTTACGTAAATAGCAAAAAGTGATGCACGTGAGAAATATATTTCGTTGTTTTCGAGTGTTATTCATCATGTCAGACTAGCACTTACTGATAAATCGAAATGTGTTGTGAATCACAAATTTTGACTGCCAGCATAGTCAATTCTATGATAAATACATGAATATACATCGAATACGTGTGACATTTTACCACAGTTTTTTTCAGAGTTGCTCGAGCATATTTTACAATATAAATATTTGAAGTGACTGAAAATATTTTACTATGCTTATAGAGAAAAAGACTCTTGAGTCTTTTGAATAAAAAGTATTGGTTTTTTTTTATTATGGTGGATAGAAAAATTCTTATTACTGCTCTTCGAATTAATGCTGCAATCCAGTACGTATATACTGTCCCCGAAATACTGTATTTCTAGTACTTTCCTGTAGAATTTTCGTCCTCGTTTTCTCCGTGCACGAGAATAATTTGATAAGAAAATAAAATTCTTTTAAGAGAGAAAAAATGGTCTGAGAGTCAAATTTTTTGGTTATCCAAATATTGCTGCTCGTTCCTGACGAATACTCGAATTTGACATAAGGCACGACCGAGCTAAAAAATTGAAGGAAGTTTAAACTAGAAGGTGAATCAATATTTTCCGTGGAGGCCTTCCAATATTTTGGAAGGCCTGGTAGGCTCTATTTTCACGTGACTGTGTTGACTTATCATCGATGAAATGGAGAAATTTCTTAGGTTTATAGCACTGTGAGATTAGATCGTTGCAAGTCGGATCGTCGAGAGTACGATCACGACGAATTTTCGTAACTGTGTGATCTCACCGAAATATCGTTATAGAAAAAATATGGAAGACGACACTACAGAAATCATTAAGACCAAGGACACTGAATAGGCGGTTATCATCATCGACATTGAGACCTGTTTGTTCGACCACGTGATCCGCATAGTCTTGGATTAATTAATCGAGAAACGTACGAAATTACAAGACGCCGAGGAGCAAGAGGAAAGCAATGAGCAACATCTTTGAGGTCATGCCAACCGCACGTGCGGAATATCGTCTCGTTTCGCTTGCGGTTGCTTTGGAACCACTGGCGGATGCACCGACATTTAGCCAATCCTCGAGCAAGATCATGTTCCACAGACGTAAGACGTTGATGCCTTCTCACTACCACGTAATACGCATTTTCGAGCTTCGAATCATTTTATTTTTCAACATCTTGCATTACCTTAAGCTTTCACAACTCCAAACTTTTTTTTCGTTTTCGCTACATCAATTATTGCTTTTATTATTGTGATCTCGATTTTGCAACTGGGACGGTTCTTATTATGTTTTTACGCAATATTCATTTTTATTACGTTACATCCCTCCGCGAATTGGGTCTCGAATTTTTATGGTCAAAGCGAAATAAATGTTCGTTTATAATTATTTTATTGAGGCACGAAATATTTATTAATAATTGACTAATTCTCAATCGAATTCACCACTTACTGGCGATCATTACCTTTCATTGAGTTTACAATTTAAAAAAAAAATATTCACTCGCGTCTGCATATAGAAATGCAATTCATTGATCGACCTAATTTGAAACATAGCTCCAGAATGAAATTCCTTAAGGGGGGGGCCTGCTTTAAAAAGTCGAAAAAATCGATTGTTTTTGGGAATGTTTTTAAGATAGACGGAAATAACTCACTATAGCGAACTTTTCGGTATTGTTTCAAGGATATTTTAAGAGTACAAAACACTTTTTTAATGTGATAAATACTAATTTGTAAATGGTTTATGCGCAAAGTCTGATTGTCGAAGTTTCTCAACTGTGTAAAATATGGAGATCGTAATTATTGTCTGCAACAAAAATTCCAAAATTTTTTTCCATTTTCATGTATTTTTCTTCCATATAAATCTATAAAAACCCGAGAGAATTGCGAAATTCTATATTTACAGCACATTGAATTCTTTGTTAGAAGCGTTTTTTTTTAAACTCGCTAAAAATATAGAATTTCGCAATTTTTCGGGTTTTCATAGGTTTATATGGAAGCAAAATATATGAGAATGGGAAAAGAAAATTGGAATTTTTGTTGCAGACTATAAATACGTTCTCCACATTGTACACAGCTGAGAAACTTCGACAATCAGACTTGGCGCATAAAACATGTACAAATTAGTATTTCTCACATTAAAAAAATGTTTTATACTTTTGAAATATCCTTGAAACTGTACCGAAAAGTTTGCTATCGGAAGTTATTTCCGTCTATCCTAAAAACACTTTCGAAAAAAATTGATTTTGTTGATTTTTTAAAGCAGGACTCCCCCTTAAAAATGAATATTGATTAAACGACCTCGTCACAGCTCTTTTACTTGGCAGAGGAAAAATTCTCTTTTTCTGTCGTATCCAACGAACGTATTTTTGCATGTCAATATCGGAAATGTTCTTCACCGCACACCACAATACATGGGACTTTGGGATAATTGAAAATTTTTGGAATAGATTAAACGAGTCTTTTGAACACGATCGAATTGAAATTTTCTCGATTTCTCTTGATAATGTTTAAAAATATTTCATGAATTTGGGTATTTATAGCAGTGAGAACGAAAGAGGAAACGGATGTCGAGACTGCAACGACCCGACGTCGATGACACTCGAATGATTGATTCGATGTAGATATTTACACCGCGGTCGTCTCCACCCTCGGTTGCACTTTTTATCCTACATATCCACCTCTCTGCCACGCACATGTAGTGGCTAAACAGGAATCGCGGAGGCTCGCCACACTCAACATCGCATTCGATCGACTTGTTGAGCAGTTTGGCATCGCGCTTCCGCGGAGAATAATGTAAGTCAGTATATGAGAAACGAATCTTTTGAGAATCGAGCAACATCATCGGCCAGTGAACATTTATTGAATTTCATTTTTCCAAGGACTTTTCCTTTTTTTCTCTTTTATTATTTTGGACAAAAAATTGTCGAATTATGAGTCAATTCAAAAAATATATTACTTTTTCTCGTCTGGTAGCGAAATTTCAGAAAAAATATTAATTTCTGGAAAAATCATTTTGTTTCTAACTTAAGGAATTTGTGGAAAATTTGTGTTTGAAAAGAAATCGTTAATTTATGTGTTTCGATGTGATTCCATGACATTTGGAGCGTCCATGCATTGCTTCGAATCGAAAACATATTGATCACCAGAACACTCTTCTCTTACAATTCAGCAATTTATTGAATTATACGACGGCTAATAAATGAGAGGCAACTTTTTAATCCGATTGGGTGAAGTTGACATAAAATTTTCAATAAATCGCTAGTGCTTAAAGCCGTTCAAGATATAGCACGGTCGCGAAAACGTTCCATTGGTAAGGGTCATTGGCCTGGGTACACTAAAGCGAATGAAATAATTTGCAACTTTCTCTTCTCGATTGATTTCAAGTTATATCAATAATGAATTCCATTTTTTATCACAAATGATAAGAAATGTTGGAAATAATATTGAAATAAATATGGTGAAAATATAAATACCGCTCTATGTTGAAACGGTTTAAGGCAGGTGGGGTCAAATTTCAATGTTCAGTTTATTTTATAAATACGTGCTGGCATAAATCGTGAATTTGCAGGTATTACGTAGTGAACGCGTACAATCCTTGAAATCAATATTTCAATACGTTCAGAACCCGAAGACTGTATTTGCACGTTTGACTTTTAGCCCTTTTCGACTCGATACCGAGCAGGATATGTTTTGTATAAATATTGATACGTAATATATATGCACATTTGTTGATAAAGTCCCCCCGGCGAAGCACCGACTTTAATATATTGCCTCGGTAACTCCCTCGAAGCAATAGGGAGAACGAAAAAGTTCGGTCATGCAATGACGAAGATTTATGCAGGATTTGGTAGATAAAAATGAATATTTTTTACCCATAAAATTCAACCATTTTTCACGTTTACATTCCAACGTATCTACTCCAGAAATATTTTATATTGCTGCTTTAAATAAGATCGTTACTTTAGGAATTGAAATATTTCGAGACCAGCGGTGATAAGGAGAGATGATATTATATGTGCTTATCGAACTTGGCACACATCGAATGAAACTCACGCGGCTAGAAATGTACACTCGATAATAAAAAAACAGCTCGAAAAGGTGGCGTCGAGACTTTTATCTTGTAACGAATAAATTCTAACGCGATCCCACGATAGCAAGAAATAACGTTTACGATTTCGTTCCGCATCTTATTTCATGTTATTAATGAGGATTGATAAAGATTGTGAACCCAATATAACGATGCGAATGAACCAATGGAATCGGGAGTATCGATTACTCAGTTTTTCCTCTTTAGATCCATTTTTTTTAACAACTATTTTAAAAAAAATCAAAGAATATTTTTTTTAACTCTATAAAGTGAAAATAATCAACGATTTCCCACTGCAATTACGTTTCATTTTATCATCACATTCTCTAATGAAGTTTACTATCTACGCAAATACTTTCAAGCGAGTTTTCAATTAATTTACAGAGAGAGAGAGAGAGAGATTTTTTCTCAGCATTTCGCAAGCCAACTTCGGAGATGCTGTACAATAGTGTGAATGATTACAAATCAGAAAATAAATAGAAAAAGAACTCCTCTATGGCAACGTTTCCAATGTCATCGTCTGCTTCGTCACTGATTACCTGTGCGATTAAGAAATTTGCAATCGACCGCCATAAATTTGACTTCCAAACGAGTTATGGCGCCGTCTAATCAGAGTTACATACATTATTACTACAAGCCGTTAGAAGTCGGTGTAGATGACTGAAGCTTCGGGATTTCTGAACGTTCAGCAACTCATTGGATCATTCTTCTGAGATCTTTTATGATTTATGACTCTGATAACCATAATTTCCAATAATTCATGGCAGTGAGAGAAAAATTTGCGCTCCAATTATTCTGATCGAGTGGGAAGCACGTTTGGATGACACTTCGACGAAAAATTCGTGAAATCGTATAACCGTATAATTTTTTGGGTAGCATACTTAAAAATAAACACACGCTAAGTGAGAATGTTTTTGTTCAGAGAAAGTCTGATAGATGCACTGTGGCGATCAATCCATCGAATCGCTCAAAAGTTTTTTGTACCGTTTTTTCGTTACAGGAAAGCGAGTCCGTCGACGGGTTCGACTGTCATTCGTCAAGCCGACGTGTGAAGTTCCCGCCTCGACGTCGTTTATCTTTCACATTCGTAATTCCATGCGTTTCGGAGCAACGGTCTAGATAGCTTTGAGGATTCTCCGATCTCTCGCTTTCACTCGATCTCTCTATTTTTCTGTGTCGTAGGCCCAAGATCTGGGTGAGGGACCGAAGATTTTGTCGACGCGACGTTTCGTAGAAGAGCAGCGTGGTTGGTCGAGCAGTTGAGAGAGAAAACACTGGCTGTGACGGAAATGAGAGAGGAAGAAAAACGAGCAGCTAAGTAAAGAAACTGCGAAAGAAGAAAAAAAGGAGGAGAAGCGTGCACACAAAAAGCAGCGCAGAGGACACCCGAGTCGAAACGAATGAGAAAACGCGTGGGAGAAGAATTCCCGGCGCACAGTGCCACACCGATAAACAAGTGGGTTGGCCGAGTGGAAATAATAAAAACAAAGTCGTTTGGGAAAAAGATAAATAAAGAAAAACAAGTGAGCGACGAATGAGCCGCGGGAACCATTAGTGTCGCATTTGTCGGTGAACCTTCGTCGTGTTCGTTGCCCAGTTTATCGCTCCTCGTACAGCCAAGGTTACTAACCCAATTTACCCCGGTTCACTGCCATTCGCGGCATAGACTCCCAGTGGTGTGTGAGTTTCTCTATCCATCTCCGTTTTCCTCTTTACCACAGTGTGGTTTAAGAACAAACCAGTAACAAGCTCTCCCCTCCCATCGGAGTCAGTGAATTGAATGTTCTTGCCTGGCAATCAGCGACTTCACACAAGGTTTACAAGCAACGAATATAATTATACAGTGCAAGAGACAGTGAAGGCCCACGAGGCTCTCGCAGTTCATTCGATTAGCTATCGATGAACTGAGCCAACGCGCGCGTTCGGCTGGAAACCTCCGCGCGTACTCTGCCACATTGTGATCACTGGGAGCTCGGTTATCTCATCTGGAAAAGGCGCGGTTAAGTTCCCCATTGTTTGTGAAAGTGTGAGACTCGAGTGGTGCTGTACACAGTCGAAAAAAGTATCGCCATGGCGACTGTCGATACGGATTTGGAAGAGATGATGTCCCATCTGGGTGAGTTCGGGCGTTATCAAGCATGGCAATACTCGCTCCACGTGATAGCCGGGCTAACCGCAGGCCTGCACATGTTGACTCTTCTGACGGTCGCGGCAGTGCCGCAGCACAAATGTGTCGTGCCTGGTCTACGCGGTGCTCTGACCACGGACAATTTAAAATGGCAAGATGTACCGTTGCCCCACGAGAGATTGTCCCTCCAGGAGAACGCTTCCTGGTCGCAGATGGACATTCCAATTAGTGTGGATACCTGTCACTACCTTGATCCGGAGGATAACGTTACGAAAAATTGTCAAGAGTGGGTTTATGACACGACTTACTATAAATCGTCGCGTGGCATGGAATGGAATTTCGTTTGTTCCCAAAGATGGATGGGTGCAGTGGCTCAATCGTCGTACATGTTCGGGGTTTTCGCAGGGGCTGTGACCCTCGGCACGATGGCAGATAAGTATGGACGGAAAATCATCTTCTGTCTTTCCGGCACTGCTCAACTCGTTCTCGGTGTCCTGGTCGCTTTCGTTCCCGAGTACTACAGCTTCCTCGTCGTCAGATTCTTCTACGGTGTATTTGGATCAGCCGGTGCTTACATAACCGGCTTCGTCCTTACGATGGAACTCGTTGGCGCCTCCAAGAGAACGGTTTGCGGAATGATGTTCCAGCTCGCGTTCGCATGCGGGTTTTTGGTCGTCGCTGCATGGGGCGCGCTTATCAGTGATCGCATGTGGCTACAAATCGTTTACGGACTCCACGGCGCTCTGCTCGTCGGTCATTGGTGGCTCATGGACGAATCACCCCGGTGGCTCTGGGCTCAAGGCCGAGCTGTCGAAGCCGTTGAGATAGTCGAGAGAGCTCTGAAGATGAACCGGAACACCGTTGAATTGGACAAGGCTAAGTACGTCTCCCGCAACAAGGCGCGCCACGCCTCTCGCGACCAAACTGTCTCTTACGGAGCGGGTGATCTCTTCAAGACTCCTAATCTCCGAAAGAAATCTTTGAACGTTTGTCTCAATTGGTTCGCAAATTCCATCGTTTATTACGGACTCTCATTGAGCAGCGGAAGTCTCATTGACGGCAATCCTTATCTCGTGCTCTTCCTTACGGGGCTCGTGGAAATTCCAAGCTACGTTTTGGCCAGCTTGACCATGGATCGGGTCGGACGCCGTTGTTTGGTCAGCACTTTCATGTTGATCGGTGGCGTTTGCTGCATCACTGCCACTTCCATACCTCGTGATTTGAGCGGCGCCGTAATCGTAATCGTTCTCTTCGGTAAATCATGCATCGCCATATCTTTTGCGGTTATTTATAATTACACGGCAGAATTGTTCCCGACGGTACTGAGAAACACGGCTCTCGGCATTGGCTCGATGTGCGCTCGTCTCAGCGGCGCCCTGACACCTCTCATAATGTTACTCGACTCCTTAAACCCACGAATTCCAGCTACCACTTTTGGCTTCATTGCCGTTGTCTCGGGCTTCCTGTCCCTTTATCTTCCGGAAACAGCTGGCCATCCGATGCCCGAAACTCTTGAAGACGGCGAGAAGTTTGGACAGGGTGACACCTGCTTCACTACGTGCCTCGGCGGTGCACGAAAACAACGAAGAACCTATGACATCGCTCTCAAACAAGTCGACGGTGGTCTCATGAATGACGCGGATAACAAAAATAACGGTGTTCCAATGGTAGATAAAAACTCGGAGAATGCTTGAAAAGAAACTCGAAAAATTTGATTGTCGAATGACCATTAACGTTCCTATACGATCATTCGTCCACGAAATTTTATATTTTTATGGACTAACACTTTTACGTGTTTTGTCACACTCTTTGAGCAAAGAGTTCATCCACTGTTCAGCAGATTTTTGCTTTCTTCTGCCACATTATTTTTTTTTTTTACCATTAATTAAACATCAACAAATTTTCCTTTTTCATTTGATTCTGAATCTTTGAGCTTCGAACGTGTAGCTTTTCACGCCAACGAAACAAGTGCCTTTTAAAAAACTGTGATCAAAGTTCGCATAGTTTCTATGTAATCAGTACGAAGGGAGCAATGGTCGATAAAGACTCCACTTTATTACTATGCAAAGATTACTCATCGTTGGAGGATACAAAAGCGTACGATGTGATTAGTTATTCGTGGCAAACGCGAGCAACAAAAAGTATAAGTGAGATAGGCCAAATGATGCAATCCAATACTCTTCAATTGAAGTTTGAATATTCTCCTGAAAGTATTTTTAATAAAAAGGGAAGCATTGGTTGAAAACGTACTCGCAAATAGTTGTGACACTTTAAGAAGCATTAGATAATTGTATATATGGAAATGATTTTTTTTTCGGAGGCACGAAACTGAGATTATTTTTTTTGTTTCATAGATTGATTACAACTTGGCATACGTCGGTTGAAATTGAATTGTAGAATAATGTTCAATATGAAAATTGTAAAAATATTGTTACCTGGACCAAAATGAATATTATTTTGAAGTGACATTTTCGTAAACTAAAATTATTTTGACGAGCCATTTTTCACCGTTGCAATCTGGTTTCATTACTCGGTCAATGTACAGTCAGCCAAGTAACGTAATTATACAATTAATTAATTAAAAATTGTTCCACGTTAATTTTGCTTAATGCTTTTAAAGAATGTTTTCATCTTGCCACCACACATAAACACTAATTTCGGGATTTCAATCGCGTTCAGATCCCGGACCGAAGAAAATGTCTAATTCGAAAATGATATTCAGGAACAACACCCCGTGATTTTTATGTGAAAACGTATAAATACTTTTATACTATCGTTGAGGTCGTTCCTCACTTTAATCAGCTATATTTTTATCCTTGGTAACCTTCGTGATGGTAAAAAATGTAATACCTGCGTATATTCGCGGACCGTAAAAAACGTATTTGGTTCCATTTAATCCAACGAGAGTTGTCGTTTGGCAAGAGGAGCAACAACTTTTGAGAATTTTGAGACATTGCCCGAGGGCATGAAATGGGTTAGATATAAATTTACACAAATTTGTGTTAAAAATGAAGTTATTGTTGAGCATTTGAACAATCTCTATGGATAATAAATTTGTATAAATATTAATACTAGTTATTGAAAACTCCCCCCCCCCCCTTTTACTCTTCTATCAAACTCCACTATTCTACGTGACATGAAAATATATTCGTTCTGTAAACCAATCAATCATGCCCGAAGGTAACGAGATATGACACTGGCACATCCAAAAAAATTCATAAATTCAAAGTTTTCTATAAAAACTCTACAAACTCTTGTGTTACTCTCTCGAACCCTTTTTTTCATGGTACAAGCGAGCTTGGTACCGGCGAATTTATAGAGGAACAGAGAGACGAGAAAAACAGAAGAACACGATTGTAAATTAACGGTTTTTTTGTCAACAACTTTTCATTTTAATGTAGTGGCTCAAGACCCGCATTGTTTTAACGTCACTTTTAATTACGCGGCCAGAGAAACAGAAAGAGGAATGTTCCACGTATCAGGTTCGCCGGACTACGCTGTAGCGTGTAGAAAATATTCATCGTCCTTGTAACCCTCCACTGGCAACAAACTCGGGTTTGTTATTAAAAATTGCATCCGCGGGAGAAGCCCTTCACAATAGATTTACACATTTTTTTTCTGTTTTCCTGGACGCGAAATCAGAGTTGTGTGTTTCTGCAAACAGTACGAAAGAGATGTGGAAACATTTCAATGTTTTGCAGCTGTGACCTGCTGAAAAGACGTAACTACCTTGACAGGTCAACATAATCCTTTTATTAAGCAACGAAATTCATTGCTCCTGCACAAACGCTGTTATGAATGGTCGTCTCATGATCGTGAATTCTGAACCCAATGGAGAGAATCCGATGTAGCTCACGTATGACCTTAATAGCCAAACGCAATTTGGCAGTTTTGATCCTGGATATACGATAACAATCTCCTGTTCCGGGAGCGCACAGACTTCCATTACGTGAAACAGCCAATTTATAGGGAGCGAACTCATAACGAACGGAAAAACCTTTGATTTCTTGTTGCTTTTTTCTCGCTCTATCATTCAGCGGTAGTGTGAGTTCCTATTGTTTTATTGCTTCAATTCATTCATTTACTTTCGTTCCACTAATTTTTTTCTTCTTATCTCTGCTCACACTTTGATTCATATGTGCGAGTTTTTCTATTGAATGAAAGACGATACCTTAAGGCCTTATTGTGATGGGCAGAAAAATCGAAACGTTTTTTTAGTAGATATTCTTCTTCACCACGGTGCGCCCGGTCGTCTAATATCTTTAATCCAATGTAAAATCTTAATACTAAAATGTAGAATCTTAATACTAAAAAACTAATTATCCAATGCACACCAAATTTATACCACTTATTTATTATAATAATAGCTAGAGCCTGGACGAAGGATTTCATATTTTGTTAGAAAAAAAAACAAATTGTAACAAAAAAACGGAAAATTTAGCACCTCAAAAAATGAATTTTTTGTTAAAACTGTCGCCATTTTTTTTAATCAAAATTTTTATAAACCCTTCGTCCAGGCCCAAGCTACTATTATCATATATAAGTGGTGTAAATTTGGTATGGATCGGATTAATGGTTTTTTAATGATAATGTTCACCTCAACTGAGGCTCAAAAAAAGGTGCAACTGGAATACAGCTGGAGTTGCCCCCTTTTGAGAAATTTCTTGACGAAAAAATTGTACAAGTACATGAACATATGTACTAATCGACGTCGTTCACAGTTTTCCAATAAACATTATTTGGGCTTGTTTGGGTGTACACAAAAGTGTATATAAGGGCTTAAATCAATTTGTGTAACGAAAAAGCTTCTATGAGCGTCGAATCGAACGGATCATTGTTTTTTCCTCGTAACATCAATTTCTTCCAGCAGAGGAAAAATAGTGAAAGTAAAAGCGATGGTCCGAATTGGCGCCAGCTTCGCAACACCGATATATTGAAAGCGAAGGACCAAGAGCCCGAGAGAGAGAGAGAGAGAGAGAGAGAGAGAGAGAGAGAGAGAGAGAGAGAGAGAGAGAGAGAGAGAGAGAGAGAGAGAGAGAGAGAGAGAGAGAGAGAGAGAGAGAGAGAGAGAGAGAGAGAGAGAGCGAGAGAGAGAGGGAGAGAAAGGGGAGATGAAACGCTACGTAGGAGCCAACAACGACGAGTACACGAGGAAAAGGAACTCTCAGCGTGCAGAGCTAATGGAAAAAGTTGGTCTCCTTATCCGTGACCTCACGTTTTTCCAATCATAAAGTTACACACACATACACACACACACACACGCGCGCGCGCGCACGCATACGAGCCCGGATCTACTTACCACGTCGAAAGAGACTAGAAACGAGAGTAATGGAGGCGGAAAAGGGAGCAGATAGCTTCACGGGGATGCGGAAGATTCGCCTCGCACTTCTCCTCCGCATTATAAAACCCGCACGTGTGACAGACACGTAGAAGTATAGTGACGCCACTTCTCCTATTCATGAGCTACGAGTATAAAATGTCGGGGATGAAAAGGACTCTCAACGAGCTGGATTCGCACTACCGCTTCATAAAACCCAAAGGATCCCGGTTGAAAAGGATTTTCAAATGAATGAATAAAAAAATCATTCGATACAATCACATCGCGTGTAATGGCCAGGGTCCTTCGAAACTGCTGCTGCTGTTGCTGCGCGAACAAAACCCCACGGTCCCTCCATCGCGGATCGTGGCAAAAGGATTTTTTCCGTACCGTTAACAAAAAATATCGTTCCGAGGGATCCTCGTTTTCATGGATTCTCATGAATATTTTTAGCTCTTCGACGCGTTGCAAAACTCACTCGCTTGCTAAATTTTTTTCGTGCATGTAAATACGCGCAATTCCATCTACAAAAAAAATTCTTCCACCACCAAAACTGTGCTACGGGGTAGCACAGGCTCGGAAAATGGTCGACGAATATAAAAGAAAAGAAAAATTGCACACACACACTATGGAAATAAACAACTTTACTGACTCGATTTTAGAATGACATGAAAAATTTCTTATCCCATGAGGATTACGGATGTTCTAAATATTGTTTATAAAATGAATGCTCCGATGGAAAATAATGGAGCTCGTCTCGTAAGAGTGAGCTGTGGGTCAATTTGATATGAAATTTCTCATGTGTAACTCACTTCACGAGTGTATAAATAAATGGAAGAATGGAGCCTCGAGAGAATCGAGGTTTGGTGTCCCAGTGTGGTAATGAAATTGATGTTAGCCACGCTTGCCATCCAATTACGAGATTGTCACGCGAGTAGCGTTAAGACCTTTTCAATTATCCCGGGGTAAAGCATGCGGAGCTACTGTCGATTTTCTTGTTTGTTTTTGTCCGAGACCCTCGAACAACTGTTATACCGAAATGTGTTTGTGCATGGTACGAAGGATTCAACGAAATGAACAATTTTACTTAATTGATTTACTAATTCGCGTTACAATTGATGTTCAACTGAACGGAATTCATTCACTGATGGAGCTAAATCGTCGAAAACTATTCATGATTTTAGTGCTTGGATGAATGAAAAAAATGAGAGTTTTGCACAAATCTCATTTCGGATTCGTTCCGACTCGATATTTTCCTCTTAAAGTTTTGGACTTTTTTGTTTGACGAGCAATCGAATTTACGATCAAGAAACGATGGATGGGCCTGTGTCAAGGTAAAAATAGTGACTTAAACACCCGAAAGTGTGGAAAAATCGTAGCAACGCTTCACAGGTGTGAAGTTGGAAATATTTTCGTTTGAATTAATTTGCGATTTCATTGCCACAGAATTGTGTTTTTAAAATATCGCTTTACTCATAAATTTTTTGCGCTGTGAATTTCGTTCTGTTTTTATCCGAAAAATATGAAAATCAGAGTTTTTGGAGCGACGTTAATATTCAATATGGAAGGAGGTGAGTAGAAAATTCAGTGCTAAGTTTATTCAGGTGCAAAAGTTTTACAGAACGATTTGATGTTAAACTTCGTGAGAATCGAATATTTTTGAAAAAACCTGTAGGAAATTGAACGAGGAAAAAACCTGGCAGCACGTGGCTCTTGTGATACGCGGAACATTTGTGATTACGAGGCAACGCTGCCGCGTTCACCGAACCGAACAAAGTAGATATTTGAAAATACACAAGGCCTTGAAGGTTTCGATGTAAATATATATTTCTGATAAGACCTTAAAATTCAATACCTTAAAACGAATATTTCTCTATTTGTATATACAACTGAAAATTTTCATTATTCGTGCCAGCGCCTTCACTTGGGAAGGGAAGTTTGTTATTTCGGTGTAACGGAAATTTATCGTTGGCATCAGGAGTTTAAATTTCAAACCCTATTAATTTCATTAGATACTCACAGCTTTCCAGTCAACCAAATTTCCACATTTTGCAAAATTAATTTCGACTATTTAACAAGTTGTAAATTTAAAAAAAAAAAACAATGCAGAATTCGAAATGACTCGATTCGACGAAACAAAGTATCGAAAAATTGGAATATTGGCTCGAATAAAAATCCTCCAATCAAATGCCGAAGACCGTGATCCACGCCCGTGCTCCGCTCCACGTTCGCGTTCCGAATTCACTTACTTGTATGAAGATGCTCCCACGTGGAGGCATGCGATGTTTGACGTGAAGTTTCTACAACTGTGATCTGTTTCGGATGAAATATCGGTCCGAGTTATTATAGAATATTGCGATTTTGAGGCTGCTGCGACGATCACGAAAGCGCGACGCGAACTGAAGCAAACTCAGCTTGCCACCGGTTAAAACGCTTCAAATCCCGAGGTAGAGCGGGCGCGCGCGCAATCCTATATGTGTCAAACAAACCTTGCTCTCTCGACCCGTCCTGAGGAAGCAAATAAAGCGCAAACTGGAATACCGTTTTTCCGATGTTTTCGTGTACTTTTACCTTACACTAGAGGCAGGTGAAAAGCCGCTGGGGATGAAATTCATCGAGCGCATGTGCGCTCTCCCCACAAAGCGAGGGCTCGAGGCAACTGGTACGAGTATAACCATCGACCACTGTTTTGGCCATTTTCCATCAGTTCTCTCAAACTTGCCATTTTCATGTTATTTTTTTACTACTCTCAGTCTCTGTACCGATTCGATTTTCTATTTGTTTCTCCGTTCGTTTCCATAGGGTTGTTTTTGTTTCAGGATTAATTGGGTGGGCGCAATCCCTTCGGAAAAAGAGCTCGAGGCCACGCGTTCGAAAACAACGTTCCACGCTGTTCTCTGCATTCGCCATTCTCTATCCGTACTGTTTGCCTGCACGGTTGTTCTTTTTAGAAATTTTTTCGTACTGCGAGTTCTACGATCCTCTATTTCCTCAGTCGTTAGGTTTGTCGTGTAATTATTCTTTCTCGTTAATGCATCAAACTTATTGGGCCTGCTCAAAAGGGCTCAAGGCAAATCATACAAATGTAAATGTTCAGCGCTGCTTCCGCTATAACTTTTCGAGTCTCCGGAACGCACCCTTTCGTATTATTACGATCCGTCGCCCGAGGCTATGTTCTCGTGTAAGAGACACCATGAAACTTTTGACTCAACATCCGAGAGCTATGGATCGTTATAAAAAAATTATTTTTTCAACGTTGAAATCTCTCATGCGCTCCTTTTATCAATTATTCTCGAATTTGACAGTGCAGAAAAAACGCTGGTGGTAAGCCAAAGTGATCGAACAGGCTTTTGTGTATTAAAATGCATTCTCTAGCCATTTGTTAAGGTAGATCGTGTCTGAAGGATCGTATTTTATCGATGTCTAAATTGGATCGATTTTTACTCCCTAATTAAAGATATAATCACTTTAAATTAATGTCAGGGTTATTAAATCGGAATTATAAATACATTTTTTCAACTTACTTTTTGGCGAATGGAATTCCAAGCCATTAATTGAGCGGGGATCCATCACTGACTGAACCAGAAATTTCATTCGTCCTCGGCTAAAATATACCACAGTTTTTTATGAAAAAAATCGCTTTAGAGAGGGCAAAGGGAAAACACAAAAGGAAATGCACGAGTAAAAAAGTATTGATAAAAAGACAGAAGGCTATGACAGGAATGGGTCAAACCAAAAAGAAACAAAATGCCGAAATAAGCAAATGTGAGGTTACAGGAGTGCATGCTCATTACCAATTTCCCAAACCTTCATTGTTATTATAGATGCTTCATTGTTATTTTGTACTTTTTCATAAACTTCGTAAGAAGCGTTCATTCGTAAAATGGAACGACTTTTTACGCAAAGTCTCCATAACCATGTGTATTTTTATTTCATATTTAAAATTTGATATGCGTGTCAGTCGACTAACCATTTAAACTCTGTGTGTATCAAGACTTTCTTAAGAAAATCGTTTCGCGCATGAACTACCTTAACCGATGAAAAAAGATGTGATTCATTCTCAATACAATTAAAGGGCATTCCATATTTCGAGGGTGCGGTGTGGCAATAACAGGCAGGAATGAAAATCCGATGACAAAACACGACGATATCAATAGCCGCAATCATATCCCGATGGAAATTAGTTGCCGGATGTCATGTCTTCGTAATTGAAAGGCATTGCAATTATAATCTCGTTATAACATTTTGCTCTGATCAATAACACACTTGACTGAAGAAATCTTCACTGCAAAATATCAAAATTGATGCAGTCAAATTTCGGCTCAACGGAGCTGAAGAGTGATTTTCTTCCCATCGATTTATTTCGAAAAAAATCGTTAACCAACGAGCTCGAAAATTGCTGGAGATGATACAAAAAGATATTAAGGGAATGTCTCGTAAAACCGCTTCGGGAGATTCTCGAACTTTGCTCATCAAGCTTCGTACCTCAGCTCATTAAAAATTTATTTACCATGAGCGAATGAAGTGAATAATTATCGGAAGTTAATATGGCTGGAGTGTACAAAGTTTTTCCATCATCGAGAAATCGTAAGGGAGGAAATGAGCGAGACCGCGGACACTTGAGAGCAGAGATTACTTCTTCACATTCGACGATTCTATTACACATAATTACAATTCTGGAAGTTTTATCAGTTTAAGTGAAAAGCGAATAATAACGAAATTACATTCGCTGAGAGTCGATCGCACCGATGGTAGTTTTATAAATTTCACTCCTCACGAATTCCCCAAAATAATTCATTTCCGCTCCGGAAATTTATTTTCGTATACGCTACTCGAAGAAGTTGAACGAGAGCAATTCCAGCAGCAGCTTTTGTGGCAGATGCACGTATACATTTGCCTCTTGTTTCCCCGGGAGAGTTTAACGATTCTTATTTACTGGGTCATTAACTTTTGCACCCTACAACTCATAGGAAATAATGGAGCGAAAAGCCCGGAAGGATTTTCCCGCAAGGCAAGGTTGTTTGCACATGCGCAAACGAGGAAAGGAAAATATATCCTCGGGCTCTATTGCACTGTTAACGTTCCAGCACCCTTTTTATTTAACCTCGCACAGATACTCTCGACCACTATTTATACGTGCGTCTCCCTCTTTTTTATCGTCGATATGAAAGATAATTTTGATAAATTAGCAACTATGAAACTGGAATATCCGACGTTAAATCACAACCCAAATATGAAACATTAACACTGGGAACACTTTCCTTACGTTTACGAATTAATCAGTAGATTTACGTTGTTCCAAATTAAAAAAAAAAAAAATTAAACTTTATTGCTATTTCACCGATTTATTGTGATTCATTTTTGGACACCATAAAATGTTAATTTCTCAAGAGCAACTTTTTTTTGTTCCATTACTTCATTAGATCGTTGCAGCGTGGAAAATCGTCGCAAAAACCAGTGTCAGACTATTCGACCTGCGAGAAAATTGTATTTTAAGTATATTTATGGAGTAGCGTAGATTGGAGGGTAGAAAACAGAAAACTTTGTTGCACAGTAGGCGGCGACAAATTTTCATTAGAACGTCCAGGGTGATTCTGGAGCGGAAGGGATGGAATGAAGTCTTCGTCACTGTGGGGGAACCGTAATTTGCTTTAACCATCAGGCTAGAATGGTATGCTTCTGTGTAACCAGGCTTGCTCTTCTGACTTCGTTGATAAGATTGCCTTTGGCTTATCTCAGCATTGGCAAATTAGCTTGATTTCATTAAGATTTTCAATATTTTTTCTCGATTATTAAAACATTTATAGCAACGAATGGAAAAATTCTGTTTCTACTACCAAATTCACTCGGGAGTATTAATTTCCCCATTTTGCATTACGAAGAATTCAAGGATCATTTTTTCATCGTGATGACATGAAAAATGTAAAATCTAGTGAAGCAAAATTATCCACAAATACAAAATCCTACCCACATAATTAATCGTTCTTCAGCAACATGGTTGTTTAATAATCACATGAAGCAATCGTCGTAGAAAAAAAATATTCATCGACTTCCCTAGCAGCGTGTGTCGTGTTTAAAGATAAGTCCATAAGGGCCTCAGGGAAAACCCATTTGCAACCGGGTTTTTTTTCAAAATCCATGTTATCCACGACTTTGGACGTTTTGTGTAGCGTTGAAACGAAACTACGCAACGAGGACGTGCTTCTGTAATATTTACTGAATCCACGCTGACGTCGAACACAACCGAAAAGAGTCAACAAGGCGACTCGTAATGCGGGTGTACAATTATCCATGACAGGGTACATAAATACTTGAATAATCTGACCTATATAATTCCATAGACAGTGATTATATGGAATGAAAGAATGTTGGACCTCAATTATTTCTGACCAAAATCGTTCGAGCTCCACATCAGTTTTATTCTTTATAAAAATGGAATACAAAAATTCAACGCAGACACGCCAGGTGCTAGAAAACTCGATTTTAAACAATGAAACGAGGGTGTGAACAAAAATGTCAAAGGTCAATGAATGCATTCGACTTTAATTCGAGTCTAAATAAACAATGACGAAAGTAAACTTTTTATTTCTTCAAAACTATGCCACACAGCAGCTTTGGATAATGGAACTTAACTTGAAAAACTCTTGTAAGTCGAGTCTTTTGCGTAAGAGGATTCTACTGATTAAACACGCCTTGACTAAGGAAGCTTTTTTTTATTGAATGCCATGCGGATAGAGCTCGGTGATTGCAAGATTTAAATTCTACGAAAACATGAAAATGTCCAGGATAGAAAGCAGTGGATTAGTAAATGGTGTTAGTTGACCAGACGAGCTCTTATCCTTGAGATATGCAAAAGAGGACGAAGGACGAAGTGTTTGAGTTCAGTACTCAGAAGTGAACTTAATCCTCTGGGAATCTCTTCTCCCTTTACAGCCTCGACTTTCGTTACACCATGTGACGTATACGACATCATACGTGGACAGTTTATACAGTCAATTCTTTAAAAATAAATGGATTGATCCAAAAGGACCAGAAGACATTCAAAAAGTAATTAAGTTACGAAACTACCCAAATTGTGGATGATGAGCCAGAGCTTTTCATTTTCTGACGAGGAAACGCCGCAGTTGCGTGTTTAAAGTTTCGTCATTCATTCACTCACAAGCCGGAATCGTTGGAAAACAATATTCTCTGTGCAACTTCTTTATGTAGGAAGTTCGTGGTCGAAACGTAAGGAAGAAATAACTTCGTTATTTATGCATTGCGCATTTCATTATTTTCTCGGCAGTCAAAAGATTATCGTCGACATGAATATTCATGAATTTTTTCATTTACACGGAGACTCAAAATTCGGATTGAAGATATTCCAACGAAAGTGAAGATCAACGAATCAAGGAGGTTTGGAATTCATCGAAAAATCGCACTGTAAATTCATATCGATTTATTCGTTTGATGTATACATATAAAGGTAATATATTACTATGTAATAAAATACATCTTCGTATCACTCACGTCCACTTTTGATCACGTTTCAAAATCATGAGGACTCTTCTTGCGTAAATGGATTGTAGAAAAGTACTGTATCGATGATATGAAAACGATTATTTTTCATTTAAAATCGATAATTTGTATATTTTTTCGTAAAGTCATTTATGACGGCGGTGAAACTCCATGTTTGCAGACGGGAGTGATATTTTTTCGTCTTTCTTTGTTTGGCTAAACAATCTTACGGTATATTTTTGTCGTAAATATTTCTCGTTGATATGCTAAATTCTAAGCATTTGATTATCACTGGAATGAATACATTGTGCAAAAAGTTCACGTGGCTCGCAGTAGAGGATTTTTCTAAAAATTGCGCAATTTTATCTTTGTTTGGCTTTTTATTTACTCAGAAATATATTTCTGTGAAGAGTAAACAAATATCGATTATCGGAAACCATCGAAAAAAAAGGTTTCGTTGCTGGAGCAAGCGAGCTCAAATAACGTTGACTCGAAAAAGTTTTTGTCTTTTATTTTTTTACGGAATAGAAAACGAGGAAGCAATTTTACGTATTCACATAAACATCGCAGATAGATTTTTATCGCTGGGGGCAAAAAGTTTCTGTTCAAACTGAACCGATTTTTTGTCGAGTCGTTTTGCAAGCAGACATTCCTTTGATTTCAAAGTACACGCTTTTCTCTCAATTGTTTCAGTGCTACGGAACACTCTTTTGGTTTTACATATTCGTTTGAGAATGAAACAAATTCTTCGTCAAATTTGCGTTCACAAGTCGATCTGATTACATCGTAAAGTTAAAATTTGAAAATTCATCTCCTGCTGATATCGAACTTTTTTCACATCTGATAACGACAAAAGGCATTTTTTATTGCAGTAACTTTCGAAAGTCTTTTGATTTTATATTTTTTATGCGTTTTTTAAAATTATTTTTACTTCAACTCCTCAGTATCGTCGGCGTCCAATATGCTCTTGAAACAGAACGGTTGAAACAGATAACCTTGGCCGTCGTAAAATTTGCTCATGAATTCGACCCTGCAGAGAAAAAAAATATTGTTGACAGCTAACATGTTTTCATGGGGAAATGAAAAATCAAGCTTGACAATTGTCTTACACTAATTTCAGTTTTCCATAAATGTATATATAAAGCATCAAATATCGGAATATTGAATAATCAAACGAACAAACTTCACATTGATGAAATATCGTGACAGACAAATGGAAATGATAAACTTGTTTTTCGAATTCTTACCAGTGAAGTCGCAGCGTATGAAGAAAAGCTGACAAGCCTTCCATCATGACGAGAATGGCTATGGTGAAAAACGACCACGCACCAAAGGCAATGAAAGCGAAAGCACTTTTGAACCATTCACCATCCTCGGCCCCAAATCCCATGTGAAGAATTTGTGTCCACAGTACTTCGGAGAGTTGTGCATGAGCCAAAGACAACGCCCAAAGACGAAGATACGACGCAGTGTGGGAGACAGTTGACAGGACGTACTCGATGGTGTGGATCGCCGAGACGATCATTATTTCACCAAACCCTGTGTCTTCGCCGTGGGGGTCACTTCCGCCACGACTTTCACTGGTCGAAGGGACCGGGAGCGCTTCGCTCTGTAGCTCGATATCCTGAGAAGCCGAGCCATTCGTGTGCTTCAAAATGGTTAATGAAAAATAAGAAAAATGAATAAATAAAAGATAAAACAGTCGATTCCATTCGTCCGGAGGATTTTTAACTTTCGGAATTGATGAATTTTCGAAAAATCAAATAAATTGAGGAACGACGGAAGCGATCGATATTTCTCAACGTCAGTAAAAAAGTTCAATACTTTTTCATTAAAACTCACTTGCTGATTCTTGCGTGGTTTTTTCTTCGTTGCTAAAATATAAAATGGTTTTCCAAAAAGCATCACAGGAACGCAAACCAGTGCGACGGCAATGAAAATTTTTTGCGTTATTGCCTGACCAGGAAACATAAATTCCGAACATCCCTCGGATACTTTCGCTTCGTGGAAAAGCATCATGTTGATAAAAGTTACGAGGACGGACGGAGCGCAAGTTGGCGACGAAGCGAACTCTGGTAAAAGGACAGAAAAAGATAAACGTAAGTATGAAACACCAGGGAATTAATGAAAGTTGTAACGATCAAAATTCTCAAAATTATTATTCTCTTTCAGAACGAAAGAAAAATTCAAGGATGCCGCCCGCTCTAGCCGATTCAATTCTTGTCTATTTTTACCTTCGGGCTTGGTTGTAGCGGCAAAAGCGATCCATTTGATGAACATGAGGACCGCCATGTAAGTGAACAAGAGAACGAGGAACAGCAATTGCGGCAAAAATTGGAAGACGATACTCGAGTACTTCTTGAAGTGTCTGAAAAACAAGTTTTTCAGTTTTAAACACGTGCCCCGACGAAGAAAGATCAAAAATTGATTTCCCAACGTTACTTACATGATGTTGACCATGCTGACGCACACACCGAACATCATGTGGACGACGCCAAAAATAATGGACAATTTCATCTTGTAAGAGTTGAGAAATATGATTTTATTTTTAGCGAGTGCCCAGACAGGATCCATACCCAGGGGGTACGGTACCTGAAAGTACTGTGACGTCGCCGGATCGAGAGTCATAGTTTCATTAGTGAGTAAATCGTGGGCCGAGAACGTCTTGGCACTCCAACTCGAGCCAAACACGTTGATGGACTTGGAGAACATGTCGTTGTAAATAATCCCGGTGTAAATGGAGAAAAATCCCATGAGAAGTATAATGTAACGTCCACCGAAGAATATATTCCATATTTCGCCACCATTTTTCTTCTGGGACAAGCTTTTCTCCCAGATTACCATCCAGCCACCAAACAACGTCATTATCAGACCTGAATATGGAAAAAAATGGAAAATATTTAAGCAATTAATGGAGTGCAAGATTCTGTACTGAACGGTTGAAAAAGATAATCGTTGCTCATGTTCAGATGGCAACTCACCGTGTCCAGCATCACCGAACATGATGCCAAAGAGAAATGGGAATGTGACGATGGTGTAGAGGGCCGGATTCGCCTCGCGATACGACGCGACTCCATAAGCGTCTATCAAGTTTTGAAATCCTTTGGTAAACTTGTTCGTTCTATTAAACGTTGGAGGATCTTCGTTCGTGTGAATGACGTTTAGGAACGAAGGTATCGAACTTCCACATAAACGCTGCGATACATCATACTGGATTTGAGATAAAACGTCTCGACGTTCAATAATATCGTGATTTTAATTGCCACAGAAATATGCCTAAGTCTCATTCTATCATTTGACAAAATCTACGAATATTACGGTTATATGAACTGTACAATTTCAAAGATAAATCGTCTGTAATTTCCATTGCGATCTGTCGAAACTCGAGCCTCTGGGGCTGAGTGCAGTGTCGAGTGCTATTCCCAGCAGGCTTTTTTTACGCTGCTGTCAGCTTGTTATTCCCACATTAAAACATGAGGCCCCAGGTTAGTTAACGATGAGCTTACACAGTAAAAAGTACCAGAAAAATGAATCACCTCGTTAAGGTGTCACAAGGAGCTTTTTTCCTAGATTCGACAACGATTTATTTCGATTCGATGAAAAAATGATACTTACCGATCCTTCGGTGAGGCAGCTTTGAACAATAGCGAGGTCGGCCATCGGTACCCAGCATTCTCCGATAAGACACTTTTTCGATACGTCCATGTTGAAGAGATTCATCGTATGATAAATGGCCTTCATTTTGCGTACCATGATGCTCCAGTTGGGAAGTTCTTTGGCAACGTTGTGGAGGACTCTTTGACGATGATCCTGCGTCTGATTGAGAACCTTGGAGGAAGAGATAAGAAAAGCAAGGAATTTAAAGAGAGAGAAATGTTTGCAGGGGATTTTCAGCTTCGCTGGGTGATCGATGCCGTTGCTTACCAGGTTGAGATCCTCGAGACGAGTACGAACACCTTTGACCATGTCTAACCTCTCGGCGTGGCTGTTTGGGCAAGGATACAGGGAAGCGTGGAAACCGCTGCATACTTTTTTGATACGACTCTTGAGTTGTTCTCCTTGGAAGAAAGCTACGAAAACCGTCTTGTATATCTCGTTCCCCTAGGAGAGGCATCGATTTCTCATTAGCGCAAAGATCACGAGCACGCTTTACGAAGCAGACTCGAGAGCTTTTTCACCATCTTAGCAATATTATTCCGCACGGAGCCAAAGGATTATCGTTCTGGCAGCTGTTACACCCGATAAAAGTGCAGGGATAAGCTTTTCGTGGGAACCCCAGCGAGAAATACGTCCGAACAAAAATATCAACGAAAACTTTGCAGTTAGATAAAACGGGAAAAATCGGATAGGAACTCACACAAGCTACAAATTCTCACCGTGTTCGGATCCTCCAGTGGTTTGTCGAGTTCAGCTTGCCGGAGGAAAACGTTGCCGCGTGAAATTCGCCACAGCATCCGCTCGAAGGCCGGCACTCGTTCACGATTGATTACACCGGCAACGAATCTGCAGACGAGTTTTCAAGTGGTTCTCAGGCATTCTCTGACACGAATGGGCTTTTACCGGGCGAACATACGGATAACTAAACTGACACGAAGATTCAACGCGAGCCGTTGAGAGTATGGATCAGTCGACTAACCTCACTTGGAATATTTGAAATTGAAATTCTCTGACACGGTTTGACCGATTAAAAAAAGGCTCTGTCAGCCTACGCAGAACGATGGCAAAAATCGACTGACAGAACCTTTCTTTAATCTGTCAAACTGTGTCAAAGAATTTCGATTTCGAAATTTGCAGCTATCTCTCTCGCACTCACGGTTGCGATACACTGACTGATCCATCCTCTTAAGGTGGTTCATCCACGAGACAGTTAAATTAGGAAATTATTTAAATTTGGCATACGTATTGTTTAACATATGAACAACACCTCTATAAAATTTTAACAAGTTTCACCATCCCGAACCCGAGTTATATGTAATTGAAGTTGACTCAATTAACACGTAACATATGGACCATGCATAAGCAAACGGCACATATCTACCGCTAGTACTAAAATTAGGAAGTTTATAAAAAACGAGGAGGAGCTAGAGCAGGATATCACAGATATTGTGAAAAAAAATCAAGGTGATTGACCATCTAGTTTGACAGATATAGCCTCGAGAAGTACGAGGGTTTAGGCTGCATACGATATATTTTGCAAGCGAACAAGCGAATGTCGTCTGTATAGACAACCTTTTCTGTGTGTTGAAGCGTAACCTGGATAGTTCCGTCAAAAAATTTACTCACGATGTCGGATCAAAAATACTTTTAGAATAAATTTTACGAAAGCAAATGATATTTGTACTATATCTGCTGGCACCGAGTACGTATATAGGGTCTTTACAAAGTTATTGATTACGATCCGAACGAATTATCAAGCCTTTTAATATGCAGACAGTACATAACTTTTGGTTGGAGCTGTCGCAGAGGATCAACCTTAACCTTTTATCGCTACTTTTTTCCGCCTTTCTTTTGTTTTCGTTTTCGGGATCCCCCAAATAAGAGTTTGCATTTTTTTGCAACGAAAATTTGCCTCGTTGCGTGTTAAACTATAAAAAGCACACGAGTTTTTTAACGAACTTTTTAATGAGCAGAAACAGTTTCGAGCTCTTTCATTCAAAACCTGGAGTCAGTGACGTCGTTGATAGATTTGCCACCTTAAAAACTCCAATTCAGATCCTCCAACGTTTTCTATTCCTCCTATCGTCTCGTCATTCAATATTCAAAATATTACCAGATCCATCGTATTTGCTAGGAGGAAAAAACACATCTTTTTACTCACTCGAGTCGTCCTCGTGCAGCTGGTCCCTGATATTGTGGCTCCTCGTTGATAAGCGCTCTAGTAATTGAATCGTTGGCCTCCTCCTGTTGATGCATACCAAAAAAAGAACCTTGATTCTTCGACTAAACGGTAACATCGATTACACCAATGGAACGAGTCTCATAAAAATGCTTGTCAAATTGCTCAGTTACCTCGGTGAAAAAAACTTGGGTCTTTTCCAGAACGTGACGTAACTCGGTGAGCTCTAGATAATTACTCTTCAGATTAACAGCGTTGTGACTGAGCTCGAGTATGTCGTTTTCAGTTTTTTCTATGTGTGCCTAACAACAATAAACATTGGTAAATAAGTAATTTGGTCGAACCTCACTCGAATGCACTTTCGGACTAATAAATTGTTCGATCGGCCTCCAGGCATCGCTCTCATTGAATTATGATTCAATTTCGTAATCGCACCTCAAGATCAATGACCTCGCGAGGGTTCGGGGCTCGCGGCAATTCGGTCATGTCGTCCGAAATCTCGACACCGTCTTTTTTCACCTCCGCCTCGATGTAGCGAAGCTTTCTCTCCATCTCGTCGCATCTTCTCACCTCGTTCACGAATTTACGTTGAAAATAATTCACGTCGCCGTTCAGCTGTGCGAGATAACGTCCAGGAAAGGTTACGACAAAATGTTAAATCGACGAATAAACTTGGCCATTCCTCCCTATGATTTATTCACCAATAACCGGAAATGCAAATGGCTTATAAATTGTGTCAGACCCGACATAACCAAATCGAGAAATATCATATTTTGTTATCGTTTCGAAGATTGAGTGTCTCGAACGTGCACGCTTTTGTGAAATGATTTATAACTGCTTTTTCTCAATGGCCATTTCCTCAACTTCGGAAGACCTTCTCGTTCGTGTAGGAAACATTGGTAAAGAGCATTGAATGACGTTAGATATTTGCATGATTACAATTACAGAGTATTTCAGTCAAAACAGATTTTGTGGAGACTTGACACTCGAATTTCGCGTCGTTTTAAACGGGACTTCGAAGTACCGTGACAAATGAAAAAATTCTCTTGACTTTTTGGAAGATCCACAAATACTTTTGTTCCATTTCAAAGGTTTCACGATCATATTGATATACGACGACGTATTCTAAGCTCCTTGAGTATAATCAAGTGTGAACTCACGTCACGGAATTGAACGGTTCCTGTCTCGCCGAGTTCCGAAACCGAGAGATAGGCCGACTCTGGCTGAATGAACAGCTGGCAGAGTGCCATTTCCTCGCTCCTGAACATGCTCCCCATGTCTGTTCACTTTCCTTCCTTTCCTTTATCTCAAAAGCCTGAAACAAGAAAAAAAGTGACATTTTTCACGCCCTTCGAAGTCAGTTTTCTTGATATTTGTCATTCGTCTTTGGCTGCAATGAGAAATGAATTGTGAGGAGGTGGAAGGAAAAAAAGCATTACGAACTTGGGGAATTTCAGTTGATCAAAGATTTGGATACTCAATCAATCGCTCCCCTAGTTTTTCGTCAACGAAAGATTTCGTGGAATCGGAAAATCTGAATTTTCTCACTTCAAATAACGAATTGGTCCGAGTACTGAAAATTCATGACTAACGAATCAAATGACATTCGATTTATAAGGATTCTTTATCATCGGTAATTCGAGAATATTATAGCAATGAAGCAATATTTGAAAGTCCCAGCGAAACTAGCACTCATATGGCTCGATTCATATCGCCCATCGCTCATTTTCTCAACGAGTTTTCATGCGGCCATTAGGAAAATGAAAAACTCTTCAAAGTGTTTTTCAGTCCGGGCGATGTTTTTATAAATAAATGAATAGACAGTGACTCTGGCGACACGAGTAGATAGAAATGTACATGTACGCAGTGATTCAATAAAAATAAGGTGTGCGGGACTTTCCGTTGATGGTCACGCGCTTCGCCGCTGTCGAGCGACGCACGAGTTCGAGATAGCGCAGAAAACTGTGCCTTGGAATTACGTAATGGAATTTATGCGATACAATTTCTTCTTTTTTCGTTGTTTTCGTTTTTTCAAACAAAATAATCGATTCACATGTTTGTTGTTGCAAGAAATATGGGCGTTTACCTTTGAGTGCGACGTCGATCATTTTCGATAACTATTTGGAGCAAATTATAAAATGAAACTTGAGTGCTGTAACGAAACTACTCCAATTATCCTGTCGATAAACGTAACGAGGTCTTGGCGCGCGTTCATTGAATTGCAGAAAAACGGTCCTTAATGCATTCGATAAAAGCGAACAATTCATCGTCCCAATATTCGATAGCATCGAGAAGTTTTGAGCATTGTCTCAACGTCATTTTTCGTGGATGTTTGGAATGCGATATTGAAAGCGTTACTGACAGAATACGATTTATCTCGTTTGACAAGTCAGTAATTATTTAATTGGAACAGCAAAGCTGTGAACGACGAATTTCCGATAATTTCATCATGAATTTTCTTCTCACTAAAAAATCACTTGATTCTCGTGAAATTTTTGGCAAAACAGTGGGAAATGAATTGAATTTTGGATGAAAATGGTCGCTGATTATCTCGTTACCTTTCCTCTAGCTCCTCAAGGGAATAAAGCTTCAACAAGTGTTCATGAAACTAACATACAAGCTTGACGTTCGAGAGCAAGCGTCTACAGTGCCGTCCGGACTGTAACTAAAACTCGTAGCTTTTCTCTCGGCGCTCAAAGTCTTCGCTTATCTCCAAAATCCATTCTGCCTCTCTTTTTTCTTCCTTGAGTTATTTTATTTCTTTTTCCTGTCTTCCATCTTTTCATAACCCAAGACGCACGTATATCTCGAAGGTGTCGGCATCGCCGGGACTATGATAAGCGACGCACGAGCTCTTTCTGTCAGGTAAACAGGCTCGTGTAATGAATGTGATGATTTTGAAACTTGGATGTACAAGTGGCATGTAAATTTAGTGGAACGAAGGTGGAGGCGCGCGTGCTCTGGAATATTATTCGAAAAATTGGCAGTGGCAACTGCACCGCGTAATCCGTATAATATTTTTATCAGGAGAATCGACACTCTTCGCTTTTATAAATATCGTTATTTGGCATAATAAAACAAAACGCGTTGTGCAACGCGAATAATGTCATAATGAAGAATCGCTCGCAATAAAAGACCTCGAATTACGAGACCGTCGCGGGACAGCGTATTCCTCAATAACTTTTAAATGAAAAAAGACGACGCTGAAGTTTATTGGAACGTCCAACGAAATGAACGGAAAAAAACATTTGTAAATCACTAATTTTTTGTTTCACGAAGTATCGGCGCAGGTTGGAAAACTACGAATGGCTAATTCGGCAACGAACGAAATTGGAGAATTACTGGAATTATTAGAATTTCTATCGACCATTTCGTTGGACTCGAACGTTGCAAACTTCAGTGATATTGTAAAAAGGCTTCCCGACAATGAGGCGCTCCGAAGACTCTCCGACACACGAATTTTGTGATTGCATAGAATTATTATGAACAATGACATTCCAATGTGCACTTTATGCTCACGTAACTAACCATGGACGATTACACACACGAGCTAACTTCCGATGCGCGCATAAATTTCATCACACGGTACACACACCCCGGCGAACGAGCCTGTATTAGTTTTCCATTTTCCCCATGAGAGTTAACTAACGAGAAAGGCAACGAGGGTGAAACGTGTTTCAAAGTTCAAGAATTTCCGCATGCAACGCTTTTCGAAACTCGTGAATTATCGGGAAAAGGTACACACGCACGTGCACGTGTCGACATATTTTAACGAGCGTTTGAATATGGATTAGATTCTGAAGTGAAGCTCAGCCCGAGGCAAGGACCTTCTATCCAGGTCCTTTATTCCTGACAAAAGTTTATCTAATGAGCAATAAAATTTGGATGCAAAAACATGTAATAATAACTATATGAAATGACGCGGCGAGCACACAATTTGTCTCATTCCAAATAACGCTCGTTCCTGCAACTTCAAGTTTTGTAAACGGACAAAACAAGGCCAAAAATTCTGGAGAAAAATACTAGGAATATTATAGTATTGCGGGGACAGTCCCTCTGAGGACACACACTGACCAAACTGGTGCAAATTTGCACTTGGACTTTTCAAAACTTTTTATTTCATCCATGAATGTATCTCTTAGTAATCGATTACGAGCATTTAAAAAATTGAAAAATCAAGTCAAATTGAAGCTCTGCACACTTGAAATTTTCGTGGGTGCAAATTTTCGTCAGTGTCTACGGGTTAATTTGAAAAGCAGTAATAAGAATTGTTCCATTCACCATGGTAAAAAGACCAACAATACCCATACCTTTTATTCAAAAGACTCAAGAGTCTTTTTTTCTTTATAAGCATAGTAAAAAATCTTTTCAGTCACTTCAAATGTTTGTATTGTAAAGTATTTATGGTAAAATGTCACACAATGGTATTCGGTGTATATTCGTGTATTTATCATAGAATTTACTATGCTGACAGTGAAAATTTGTGATTTACAATACATTTCCTCTTATCAATAAGTGCTAGTCTGACATGATGAATAACACTCGAAAACAGGACGAAATAAAGTTCCCACGTGCATCACTTTTTGCTATCCTCATAAAGCTATTTGGAATTCGAGGGACGAAAAAAATTGGAAAATTCAAAAAGCTATGCTGTTTGTGATCGGTGCCTAAATACTTTTAAAATTCTTGATAAATAATATATTTCTCACTATAAAAAACGAATCCGTGTATTTCAATGAATGTTTCGTTATTCATCGTTGAAGTGAGTCGAATAATGACTTTTGATCCTTGTTTCGAGAACCATTAAAATTCCTCGTGGTATACTCGTCGATTTTTCGGACTTTTTTAAAAATTCCTCATCGATCCCTTGAATTTTATATTTCAAATAGAATTTCCAATTACGTTTTCACGTATGTTGGCATGTTTTTTGAAAAAAAAATTTCCGATATTTAACAAATCCTTGTGTACGTGCTGCGAGGGTTTCAGTAAATCGACTGTCTGGCCTGCAGCATTAAGAAAACTTCGTGATGAGATTTCGCAAGTGCACAACAGGGGATCAGAGCTTTTTGCGGGATTCCTGGATAGGAAATAAAGAAAGCTTTCGATTTGAATGGAAACGACATCGAATATTTTCTTAACATCGCGGAGCAATACGCACGTTTCTCGACTTATAAACGATTTGTGTGATTGAAATTCTGCAGGTTTCACTTCAACCATGCCCCACGAATGTCAACAATCGCATCGTACAATTTACTCAATTGAAATCCCGCATGAATTCGATTCTGTGGTTAAATTATGAAGAAATTTGATCGAATTTTGGCACAATTAAATCGAGGGCACACGAATCACTAAAACTCAATTAGCACTGCACGATAAATGCGACGAAATCCGAGAAACTATGAACAACAGCCTCGCTAGATTTCAAACGATTCCCCAGTGATTGCGTATAATTTAATGAAACTGAAAGCACAATTACAATCGAGTCAATGGAAGATTTCGAGGTGAAAAGTTCCCAATAAAAATATAAAACGGTCCCGCGATTGCGGTGGAGCACGAACCTGCTGATTTTCTTTCCAACGAATTGAGACGATTTTTAGAAAAAACGAACGAAACGAACGCTTCACCAGAGCTGATAAACGTGAAATAGAAATTCTCAGAAGTTTCGAATCACGCGAGGGACGAATGAGTGCGAGCTATCCTCCCACGACCAGGTGAACTACAATGAAACGAAGAGCCAATTGCGTGCGATGGAAATGGTCACGAGCGAGCATGGAAGAACCATTCAGGTGCCCTGGAGGCTCATCTGCTTGTCTCCTTTGGCGTTCACGATCATGCTTAACGATCGTCAAAAAGTGGGGCATATCTCGTAGCAATTATGCCAGTTACGAAGATCCGAGGGGCTCGGGGCTGAGTATACAACTCGAGGAATTTCAATCGCGTGACGTTCGAGTCCCCCTGCTTTTTCGTTTTTGATAACGTTTCTCTGCCGGCGATAACGTGTGCCCTTCGGCTCAAGCTCCGCTCACAGCTCATTCGAATATTTTTTTGAAAACGAATTGACGCCGCAGGGCCTTGCGCTTTCCAGTGACGAGGGGTCTCGAGCGATGCACTGAAAGTCACTTTTCAACAAAAAAATCGTGTTCCGCCTAGCACGCGAATGGACGTTTGTCGATTCTCGTCGAAGTTTCTCATCAGTTCGCATCTACGTAGCTGTCTTCGAAACTAAAATTCATCAAGGTGGAGAAACTAACGACTTTTTAATGTTTTCTTCCTCAATTCGTGGATATTCACGTCTCAAAACTGATTTCTTCGTTTATTACTGCGAGCGATCTTATCTCGAGACGGCTCAGTCTCGAACGGAGAGTCTATAAGATGTCAAATTCCTAATTACACTTTGCTTAAGACTCCGTTTTATTTCTACGTTAATAACTCCAGTCAGAAGCTCTAACGACGCACAAAATTGATGAAAAATGGCAATTGACTCTCAGTTTTTCAAACAATGGAAAAACAATTGAACACTACCGATCTGCTCATCGTCACGACTCTAAATTCTAAATACACATAAATGGACAGCGCACTCGGAGGAGCCTTGAACAGGCTGCCAAGCCGTAATGCTGGCAAATATGTTTTCACATAATTTACGCATAACGTGTCGCAGGATTACAATTCAAGGTTGAAAATCTCATTTAGCTAAATAAACAGCGCGTTGTCACGGCGGGGAACGCGGTGGAGAGAGAAAGAGAGTGGCAGCGAATCTGTGGCACGTAAGGATTATCTAGTACGCGCCTGTCGCATGCGCGTATCACGATGTTCACGCAGTAGCATTAAAAGTGGTCCGTCATTCGAGATAGCGAGGGCCGTGTGTGCGAGCAAAAAATCCGAACGAATTTCCACGAAGGTATCATATCTGCTTTATCTTTGCGTAGTCTCGCATGATCCTGTTTCGAGTGGATGGTATTATGCGAGCGAGAAGCGAAAGAATCGAGGTAGTGAGCGAGGTAAACAAGCCGGAGGCTCGATCTGGGTCTGAGGGAAGAAACGTCAACAAAAGTTTGTTAGCTCGTTCGAAAATGATGGAAAAGTAATTAAAATTGTGCACACGACAGAAAGCGCTGTTGGTTCGAGTGGAATAAACGAAAAAAGGAGAGAGAGTTGGAGTTTAAAGGAGACAAGAGCGTGATGAGGATACGTGGTGAAATATGAAAATTCTATGAAATACAATAACGAAAATGAGAGGCAGCAGAGCCGAGGCTAAACGAGCGAAATAATCGACGAAATTAACGAGGCGAAGAATCGTCGAGGATGAATGACGGTTGATAAAAAAAATAGAGGATAAAGATCAGCTCGTTCCGAGCGGAAGTAACGAGGGCTGTGTGCATACGTTCGATTTATTGGCGAGCGAGTTGAATTGAAATATTGAATTTACGAGCTCGCGAAATGGACGGGGTCGTCCGAGCAGCACGATCGAGTAGAGCGACGCGATGAGCTGTCATCACGAGGAAGTCGTTTTCATCCTTATACTACTTATTAATGCGAGGCGCACGAGCACGAAACTGTGATCTCAGTCCGCCTGCAGACCGGGCAAAAGAAAAAAATAGCGGAGATACGCTGGAAGTCGTTCGCAAGCGTTTCCTTACTTTTATATTTTACTCCGTGATCTAGTGGCTCGATACGTTAGAGCGAGATAAGCGCTCCGGTGGATGATGGAGGACGATAAAAACGTGATAAGAATTCAAGATTGAGACAAAAACGCAAAGTCCCCTCGACGCATCTCTCTTTTATCCGATTCGTATAAATTTCCCATCGATAGAAAAACTTTTATGCCGGAAACTCGTTACCAGATAACTCCACGACAATATTTTATTTATTTGTGTACTAGTTTTTTCGCACGAGAGCACGAACATATTTTTTTCACCCTCAAGGTCTAATATTAATGTAAATAAATTACCGTAGTTTTTCAACCGCTTTAAATGAAGGTGTTACATCCTGCGTTCAGTAACTGACGAAGTTACGTAAATGTTACGACGCGTGAGAGCATAACCTCGATAAAACTGAGAGCTTTTCATCAAGAAAATACTTGCCATAGTTTTAAAAAACTTGACTATCAATTCTAATCGTTCATCGAGCAATCGTACTTCACCGTTGGACGAAATATCCAGCAGAAAATGCGTACGTTACCGCCCTCGATCACAGCCCATAAGATAGTTTTCGTGCTGGCCGACAGATGGCTAAGAATCTCACGAGCGAATAATCTCCTCGAGCACAATAAGTAAAAGAACAGGAGCAACGGTAGTTGTCCTTGTCTTTGGGGAGCATAGTATACGATGATCGTATAGTGAGGATACTGATGCTGAAACCCATTTAAACGTTTTATCGCATCCGTGCCAACACTTTGCTGTTTGTACGCGATGCAATTTTTGGCAGCCTCTTTACTTCACAAGAGGCCTCAGAAATTCATTTTCGATTATAAAAATTCAATGAAAGTGGGAAGAGAAAAAATGCTCTTTTGTTCCAGCAATCGAATGAAAAAATGTGAAAAAAAATCAACTTTCCAAATATCAACGTGTCTGTTCTTATCGAAACTGAATATTGAGAAAATTGAATTTGAAATGACATACAAAAAATGCGCTAACGAAATAGACGCGAAGGTTCCTAGCCGTGAATCATTCGATTGAAATGTGTCAATGATAACAATGTACGTAAGGAATGGCGCGTGATTAAACGTCAAAGATTATCAATAATTATTCAGTCGTGAGTCATCCATAATAACAGCTTTACCAGCCCATCATTTTGCGTTGCTCAAAATAATTTACCTCTGAAGGACGGTGAGTGATTATTGTTCACAAAATAGCTCAAATTTTTGTTCAACTTCGAGTCGCGCATTGTTTTTTTTCTTGGCACAAAACTTTGGAAAACAACTTTCTTTGAGGCGGAGGGACGCTTCTTCCTCTACTTTTTCGATTTTTAGGTTCGAGGATGAGACGAAAAAACTACGTGGCATCGTAAATCATACGAGTATTGAAAGAAATAACATTATCTTTAGCACAGATTAACGACGTCCGAAGTTTGTATCTCAACGATCATAGAAAACGCCCGTAACCACTGGCTCGCGAAGTTGCTCAATAAACTTGCGAGAGTGTGTGCCCCGTCAAGTGATTTTGCGACAAAAAGAAGTCGAGAGTGAGTGAAAAAAATTCAGTGATCGGACACTATTTTTTTCTCGCTCCATTTGCCCCGCGATCCAATCGATTTATCTCATTTTTTTATCCTCGTTTTAACTCTATGTGGGTCATCGTAGCAATTTCCGTTTGGTGCTTTCAGCCACACTCGTATCTCGTGTGTGAACTCATGATTCTTTCGTATTAGTGACGTCACTGTGTACGTGCTCGTGTGGATGTAACACAGTAGCAATCTAAAGAAAAACCGCGTGCTCTCTTCACACGGAGATAAAACGCCGCGATGGTCACTCGTCGACGTGGATGCTACGGGGAAAAAATGGTCTAGTCGTTGGCCTCTTCGGTGCCGCTCATGATCTCAAACCCTTTTTTTTATCGTTATTCCTACGAAATATGAATTAAAAATTTGATTAATTATAGCTTGTTTGTTTATTTATTTGGTTTTTTTCATAAAAAATGAGGTAAAATTTTCATAAAAAATAATAATCAAACTGACAAAACCGATACGATTCGTCGTTTTGACTTCACTTTGTCCGTTCCAATGAAAATAAATGAACAAAATAATCAGCATAAATTCTGATTTGTGCAATGAGTAATCGGATTTCATTTCAACTTCCAGTTATCCTGCGTATTATTGTTCAATATTCTTTGCATAACTTCCATTGTGATGGATGAAGAATCGACGTAAAAAATGTGTTGAAAATGTTGGCAATGTCTCTGGGTCAATCAAATCGAGGCTCGAGGTTCGCAGCTGCTCGAGCAAGCTTCTCTGCTCTATATAAGCAAAGATCGAGTGACTAAGCGGTTATTTAGATGAGAAGATTTTCCATGATACTCTATTAAAGCTACGACGACGCGAACAGACGTGTATTCAGGGTCGTTATTCAGCTTGCAGAATGAAAGAATTGGCGTAAGACGAAGGCGCGTTAACTATCGTGCATGAGGAATATCAGGAACGAGCGAATCACGTTGACGCTGAATTTTAATGTTGGAAAATAACGAGTTTTCTCAACACGTGACAAAAGTTAGCTTCAGCAATGAACAATGCAATCGTCAACGTCACTGGGAATTAATTCATCAATTTTTTCATGGGAAATCATCCAATTGAAATTTTATAGGTTCGTTATAAATCTTACGATCGTTGAAGTGTTTTTCATACTCGAACTTCCGGCAAACTTTTGTGGTTTTCCGGGTGTAACAATGTAGAGAAATAATGCATCGACGGAATGTTCTTTTCGTGCCAAATTAGTGGCGGTTACGTCCTCTCTGGAAAATTGAGGCTACGAGCCGCCTGAAGCGAGAAAAAAATATTTTATCTTGACTAACACGTCGGTTGACTTTTCTCGCACATTAGCGGTCACGTTTGTCATGCTCGTAAAGCTTGTTATGATCCGCATACGCACGTACTCCGAGTGTATCGGCTCCTCGTATCTCTTCAAGTTTAACTCTCTTTTCTCTCTCTCTCTCTCTCTCTGTCTCTCGGTCCACGGGCAAGTGGCACTGTTTATTACAACATCCTCGAAGAGTGCATTCGTTGAGCCGTTTTGAAAAGGAAAATTATTCATTTTTTATATTAAATTTATTCGTGGCTATAAAAATTTAAAACAAAATCACTTTTCATATTATTTCGAAGAAACACGAGTAAAAACGTCGCATGCCTGTGGAACGCTAATGCTCCACTCATTTTGCTTTTCTTTTTATTCCATTCATACAGACAGCGAACAAACATGAAATTGATTTTACCTATCAGAGATTCAATTCGTTAAAAAAGGTCTATTCGGACTCATTTTAAGGATGAAAAATCTTGAGTTCGAATTCTGTTATTTTCGTGAGGAATTTTCTTCACGAAAGACTTTGAGAACAAAAGCGCAAGGCCGTTTCAATATCGCCATCGATTTTCTTGTTCATTGCGTCCTCGTTTTGGGATTTTTCAGTAAATTTCAAGTGACGAAGAAAGCGAGTGTAAAGGAGCGTCCGCACAAAACGGTTAATCTTTAGGTTGAATTATTTTTTGCAGTCCACTAGGGAACAGCCCACGCGATGGATGCCCACGAGGCAAAGGACAGTGAAACTATTTTATACAGTCTGTGAATGTATGCTTGAAGTGCCTAAACTGCACGAACCTTGGACACCAATCAACGACTGAGTGACCCTAATAAGTGTACCGACAGCTGCCTCAGCTTCTCTTTGCGCTTTGGTCTCAACGCTTCACTGAGTAAGAAAAATAAAAAATGCATCTTTCGCTGATTTTTTTCTTACGCTAAGAGACGCAGAAAGCGTCATGGAATCCCGAAGCGTTTCCATCCCATTTGTCGTCGATTAATTCCCTCCCCTAATCCACGATTCTCCATAAAATGAAGAGAATTTCGAAAAACATGAAAATTCTGGAAACAAGGTGAAAACATATGAGCTTCGGTCAATGATTTCCGAGCGCGACACACTTCGATATCCAACAATAAATAGAGCAGGCAGCACGATTTTCGTTGTGCCAACGAATTGTGGCGCTAAGAGAAACGCCAGTGAGAGATGTAAGAAATTAAGGGGATGCCAAATTTTCGTGAAATATTGCATGAACGTGATTCTACCACGTTTACCTACTCGGAGCTCACGCTCGAGGAGTTCTATTCGTTGATGGAACCCTTAAAATTTTGTCTAAAACAACGTTACGTTGATTAACATTGCGAGGAAATTCGTAACTCTCATTCGCGACAGCAATAGAAAATTTTAAATAATTGTGATAGACATAAGTTGAAAAACGAGATTGAAAGTGAGTCATTCGCAAAAGTGAAAATTACGGTGAGAAAAAGCGCGTCCAATTTGTTCGAAAGAACATTTATGCGGGCCATTAAATGCCGCAAGAAACTCAGAGAAATCTTTGGCTGTTCTACAAACTCCGCAAATCCCACGTGCATTGCCAGAATTTTCAGAGAGCTCGTAACAAATACGAAGAAAACGATCTCGCCTCATTCGCCAGGCTCCCCATTGCTTATAAACGATGAAATAACACTAGCAATAAATAAACGTTCAAAAGCATGGAAACTCTCGGTTTTTATGACATTAACAGGCCCGTACTTCTATCACTAAAATAGCGCGAAAATACACGATGTAAACGAGCCAGTATATGGGAAAAGCCTGGAGAATGTAAATCAATGTTTCATCACTGACGAAACAGAAGCCACAGATTGTTTGATGACCGGACGAATTTCCGGAACGCAGTCCAGTGGAACATTCGATTATAAATATACGATAATTCTATGATAAAAAGTCGATCGAGATTGCATCATGAAAGTTGCAACGATCACAGTCAATGCTCAACGTTTCGAGGTTTTTTTTTATTCGACAAACGAGTTTTCGTTTAGCGTTCACTTAGAATCGTGTCGACACCAAAATAGATTTTTCTTTAAATAATACCCTCGGGAACGTCAGGAATTTATTTATTGATAGAGCTACCGATTGTTTTCAATCTCAGTGTAAAGTTCTCTCCAAAAATCAATGCTTTTCTTTTCTCTGTCCAAAAATATGAATTCGTTGAATCAGTTTATTTATTTTTACGTACGAAATTTAATTATTATGGTTCTAACATAAAAGACCTTTTCGTGAACGAGAAATTACGATTTAGAAAAATAATGATGAAAAAATGATTCAATGGTTCAAGATATAAATTAAAAACAGGATGAAAGATGATAAAAATTTTGGTTGATCGAAAGTAACAGTTGGCAACTGTTATTTTCGCCCCATTATGTGAATAACTTTTAAAACAAACATTATCCGAAGGTCCAATTCCAAATTTGGTTTTAAAATGGCTGCCTCTTGTTAATTCTGAAGGGAAAGGGAAATTCTGAGTATCTAGAGCTTTCGATGCAAATAAAAATTCTTCTCAAATTTTTAAATTCAGACCATGGAATTTTCTTCTAGGCACTAGCATTTTTAAGAGACTACATAGTAAAACTGAGAAGGTTCCTTAACGTTGTAAATTCATTCGAACGAAATCGACAGTCGCTCCAGTGAGGATAAAAGGAATTTTCTTTACGGTTTTTTGCTATTATTTTCTGTTTAAACAGCGCGTTCGAGCGATGTTACAATGGCGCAGGGCTAAGGCCATTGAACTTTTACTTCCTCGCAACGTGAACTGCACATTCATCATTCAATCGCACGCATTCTTTTCTCTCCCATTCTTTGGTCATTGTGTCTCTTTTCATTGCTGCTTTCCTGCCGTTTGCTTTGGTCACACATTCTCCGATCATCGATACTACTTTTTTTCCCCTGAAACCATTGACCGGTAGAACGTATTCATGATAAAAACATTTTGATTGAAAATTTGAAAATTTTGACTGAAATTTTCTCCGATTATAACGATTGATCGAATTATTTAAAAAAAAAGCAAAAAAAGACGAAAAATCGTCGAAATCTAATCACTTCAAACAACGAGCTGCTCACCGACGGCTTACTAAGGAATGTGATTAAAAAAAAAAGAAAAAAGCTTCGGAGTTCGCATCATTGACGTTTGATTAAAAAAAAAATATTTCTAAAAATGTTAGTGCATTTAAAAACATAAATTGAAATTTTCTTCTCTCCCGAAAAGTTATCTTAAGGAGTTTCGGTACAGGCGATACAATGTTGCCATGCTAAACCATGCTAAAAACATAAGAAATTTCAAAAAGTTCAGAATTTTATAAAATTTGGTGAACATATTCTTTAGTGCCAAATTTGACAATACAAATTTTTTAAGATTTTTATTCTACACGATTATCGAGTAATTGATCACTAAAGTTCATGTGTATAAGCATAGCGTTTCCATATATTTAGGTATACATTCCGGGCATAAGAAATCTGCTTTAATGCGTAATTACTCGATAACTGAGTAGAAGAAAATTTTTTAAAAAATTGTGTTTTCGCACTTGATGTTGAAGAACATTATCACCAAATTTGATCAATTTCTTAATATTTCGACTTCTGTACCGAAACTCCTTAAACCTTACAATTCTCGAGTTACGCCGCTTCCCTGTTTACCCACTGGGTAATTATTCGCAGGATAAAAGCAAATAAACTATACAATAAGGTCGAGTCGAATAGAAAATGCGTTCTTGGATTCTATGAGATCAGATTTAACTTAGTTGCTCGTATTCAAAGTCTGATAACAGTTTACCCATTAGGTTTATGAGAAAATCACAACGATGCTGAAGTTTCCAACGTTGGAGTCCAACGAAATGATCTAAAAAACTGTCCAATAATTCCAGTATTTCTCCAATTTATTTCCTGTCGAATTAGTACTTTGTATTTTTTCAATCTACACTATTATGATTCGTGAAATAAAAAACTGATGGATAAATCATTTTATTTTCATTCATTTCGTTGGACTCCAACGTTGGAAACTTCAGCGTTGTAAATCACATCAGAACTATTTTGTAAAGAATTTTATTTCCTACAAAAACATGTCCATTGAAATCATAGGAGACATTTTCTCAATAGTTTTATTTGAAGAAAATGGAAAAATCCGTTGAGCGTGTCGTAGAATCAAAATACGAAGCTGCCCTTGCAGGAAGATATTTGTTACACCCCTTAGAAACTTTTGAGATGACAGCACCGGAAAAAAAAATAAAAAATGTTTTTTTGGACCACCCTAGTGTGCATACGACCGTTTTGCATGGGCTGAATTTTCTCGGATCCTCTGGGACGCGGATCAGTGCAGTTCGAACGATTCTATGCTCGAACTAACGAGACAAAAATTGAACACGAGGGATCAGGAAACGTAGTTAAAAGGGGTTGGTACAGGGCTCTGCTCGGCAGGCAGTAATAAACCATTGTTTACGTTTCGAGTTTCTTCCCACTATTTTCGTGTGTATTCGCTGGCTTGCAAAGTTATATGTAAATTAAAACGATGATAGGCGTGATGGACTCTCGGTTTATGATGCCGCACTAAAGAGTAACAAAAGCGAAAATTCAAATGCGTGTCGTCACAATAAAGCGCGTGCTTTTCGAGAGAGCTCAGCACCGACGAAACTTGCAACTTCGTAAACAACGGATCCGATTTCTACTACCAAGAATATCTAATCTAACGACTGATAAAAGTTGCAATCTTCGATCCACAATCCCCTTGGCGCAAGGAACTTCCGTCGCTCCAGTAAAAAAACACGACTCAATCGCCAGCCTATTTTCTCTCAATTAAATTAGAGAAAAACGATGGAAAATATCGAGAACGAAACACGTTTCGAAGCAGCCTCTACAGTCGGCCGTTTTCACTCAGACTACAAAAGCTTCGAGTAGGCTAATATTCTGTGCTGTACTTTAAAATGTTAATTTTTAATTTACTAAAAATCAGGGGGTAACAAGTGCAACAGAAGACTGTGATAGTCGAACCGGAAGAGGTGCATGCGCTTGCGTTGTCTAACAAAGTTCGGCGTGGATCATTTACGCATGATCTCACTAAGTTTGCTGAAACGTCGCGGTCGATCGCACACCTCATTTGCTATAAATATATATTCTCTCTGCTGCTTTTGTCGACGATAGTAGACTGTTTTGTCGTTTAGCTGCTGTGCTTTCTCGCTCTTTCTCTTCGTATGCAGCCTCCGTGTCCCTTTGTTCCTCTTTCTTCGGGTCTTTATCTCTGTCTGAAAGTCTTTCGCTTCATGGCGTCACGGTGATTGAAACGACGTTGACATAAAAATATATTGACGAGCTTCGAAAGTGTCTTGCCACGTTCTCGCACTTTTTTACGTAATTTCAAGTCGGAAAACGGTTTGTGGAGGCGAAGGTGAATCCACTCATTTTTTTCTCTTTTCTCCGTTCTGCTACTTAAACTGTCACGCTATTTTCGAACCGGGAATTATCGGTTACTTCACCGAACTGACGTTATGATTGAAAAAATGTTGAAGCCACTTGCAAATTGTTCTACCCGATTTCGCGTCAGCGTCGTAATGAATTTTTCCACGAAATTTTCTTCGGTTGTCTCATCAAACGATAAGCAAATGGAACGCTTCGATTTTTGTCGGGACGACAGAAAAACGTTAAACAAATTGTTGGAAAGCGTTAAATTTCGCACGACGCTGAAGTTTGGAATGTTTGGATGTTCGAGTCGAACGAAATGAACGGAAAAATTGAAGAATTACTAAAATTATTGGAGGCTTTTTTAGCACATTTCGTTGGACTCCGACGTTGCAAACTTCAGCGTCATAAATTTCGCTTATAATTTAATCATTCCTATAATTTTAAACTGTCAACCGAAATTCGAGTGGCTTCGAGAAAATGAAAGTGCCAGCAATGGAAAAGTGTCTCGATTTTGAAGTTTGTTTTTCCTGTTCTTCTGTTCAAATCTTCACCGCCGTACTTTATTTTCTTCAACAGTAAATTCACTCTCCATGAACTTTCATATTCGAAGCAATTAAAATGACTTTTTCGTTCGAAATCCTTTCGGATAATATTCACGTTAATTCCGTCTTTGCGTGCAAAAGAAAAAAATCTGGGAGAAACGATCGCGGAGAATGAGCGACCCAGAGCTCGGTAGACCGGTTTCCAACGACACGTACGACGCAATTGCTTTGTTTTTAAACTCCCATAACAACATTAGATTTTCGCCGTATGAATAAGCGCCACATTCGAGTGCAAGCTGTACAAAAACTGTTGAGCGCACACGCGTCGAGCAGGTCGAATTGGTGTTGACAATGTTTAATACTCGTACTAATCTCGAAGGAATGGGAGGAGTGGAGGCTGGTTGAATTTTTGTTTCGTCGATGTGTGCCGGTTACACCATTGCTCGTGACTTTTGTGATCACGAGTTCGACCGTAGTTGTTTCTCGAGTGATGCTGGCCGAGCTCTCGTGGCAATTATTACGTAAAACTCATCGACGTTGGTGTGTGTGCGTGCAAGTATTGGTTGTCCTATCGACTAAGCGACAGTGATTCACGAGGGGGGTCGTGAAACTGTTGCATAATGTTTCTTGGTATGCAAAGAGCATGATTCTACGACGATATACGTCGATGCGTGTCTCCACGAATGAATATGCGTGCTGCGGTCACAAGACGAAACACGTGAATTTTCAATCGGTCATAAATTGTGATAAAATTGAAATTCTGCGCACCAGTTGATCGAAAACGAGGAGCGAAGAGGAAAATTGAATATTTTTTATGAATGACAGCGCCTGTAAAAAGCTTCATTCACAGAAGCCGTTCCGTTACCTCTGAACGATGGAATCTTACAATTTGCTTCAAAATTTATATTAGAGTGAAAGTAAAAAAAGCTTACTCGTGAATGACATCGAAATTGCGTTCGTACTTCACTAGTAGGGAATCCGAAGGATGATTCGAGACCATTTTGTTGGCGTGTGAAAATAATTCATGCCAGGAATTCTCCCACAAGAGGAGTAATGCGCAGAGTGGTCATTTTAGTTATCTCGGCTTGAAGAACTGTGAGTTCAATGGCTTAAATCTCAAATAATTGTCTCACTGAATAATCAACTTCTCTCGAGAAACACTCGTGCGAAAATTCCCGTTCCGAATACATCGAAGGATCGGGATATTTGAGGGAAAAAAATGTAGAAAACCGGTCCGAGAGGCTCTGTAAGCCGATAGTATTCAATTAATGGTAGTGCTAGTCTCGTATTTGAAGTAGCATTTACGAACGAGCTAAATATACGTATATGCAGAATATGCGAGTAAATTATACAGAATTATATGTTCTATGGGAGTGCTATATATGCGTGTGTATTCAATGACTCAAACGCCCTAATAGAATAAACACAGTTATAGGCTCTTCGATGAACGGTATCTTGAGGACGGCGACCCTTAGACTCCGCTCCCTTTATTTCCAACGTGAAAATAAATCGATACTCTCCTCGCTGTGTATATTTATACGCACGTATTATGAGGGAGTTTCTGACGAAGGCGGACAGAAAGAATAAAGAGAAATTAAGAGAGAGAGAGAGAGAGGGAACGAAATGATGAATATCGTTAGCAGTGGGAATCTACACAGCTCATGCGAGGACCCCCCGAAAATGTACAGCAGTTACAAAAAATTAATTCTGAGTAATTTAGGCTGGTGCGTTTCAACGAAAAGGAAAAAATATTGATTTCTTTCTAAACGAATTCAAAAGAGTGCACGAGTTTTTTTAGTACATATGAGAATTGTATAGTTTGGTAAAGATCGTAACTTTTGGCTGAGGGGAACACGATTTTTTGTCTACGCGCATCGATGCGTGAGGATGTTTTGAAAGTTCTTCACCTCCCCCATACCGGTCGCCATGCACAGGCGGGAAAATGTTTTTGACACGTGGTCTTCGGTTACGTATATGTACAAGCTGGGAACAAAGGGACGTTGGGCTCTGTGGAGTCGCTGACTTTCCGTGCCTGCGTGCAGGGACGGTCACGACGAGAACTCAATAAATCGCGGAGAAATAAGAGATTCTCATAAATTTTCTTTTTCAGTTTGATCTTAAACGTCTTCGAAACACGTGCTCGAAGACCTGATCGAGTTAAATGTGTCGTCAAGTATTTTTTATCAAATCGCTTGATAGTAAAGAGAAAAATGTTTGAAAAGCACGTTAGTAGTTTTTACTCGGATTATGAGATCGCATATGAAGACAAAGGTTTTTCAGATGTAACGTTTTCACCACCGATAGAGCTTTTAAACGATTTCCCACTTAACGAAAGAGCTGTATTCGTACGATACGGTCTCGTGATCCCGAAATGCAAACATTGCGATAACAAGAATAGTATACATAACACGAATACGAACCAGTATTGGGTGGAACGAAAAAACGAAGTGTTTGTTTTCATCCAAAATCCACTCAAGAGGAGAAATTTTCCGTCAAATATTCCATCGTCGCTGAAGCTCGATATGAAATTTCTAAAAAGCACGTGGGGGCTGTTTAAAATGAAGAAAAAAAACTGGCTCACTGCTCGTTAAGAATGGCACATAACCTCCGAGATACTCGATTGATTTTTGCACTTTGATCATTAATTATTCACGATGAAAAGGCTTTTTCGCTTGGTTAAATAATCCGACAAACGGATTGTCAAATTGTTAAATAATACTCCCGACATCGGAAGCACCTGTTGCACTATCGACTGCAAAAGATGCGCGATTAAGTGTTTCTCATCGCGTTAACTCTCCTTCACACACGAAGCTCCTATATCTATGGCGGAAAAGATGAACTCGGTAGATTTTTAAGAGAAAAGATAATCAAAAGTCCGTTGTTTGTGACACGCTCGTGGCACGGAACGGAGGGCCTCGCAGTGCGAATGCAACCGGTCGACGTGTTGAAAAAGACTGGTCTGCCTGCAAAGCCGCACTGTGAGAGCCTCGCTATGATGAGGGAGCTTAGTCGTTTATGCCTCACGAACTATACATGTGCATACATTCATAGAGCCTACACGTACAAGTTCCTACGTTACTAACACTACACATGTTGTATGTATACAACCTTAATATGTGTATGATTTATTTATAACGTAAACAGTGGGACAGCTGATCGGCTTCATTAGTATCGCGTTTCTTCGGCATTTTTCTCTGTTCTTTCTGACGCATATATGCGTATAATGAATGTATGCGAATGAAGGGTGATCGCCTTCGAATCCCGCATGCTTCAGTACGACAGCATGTTTCGAAGGAAAAGAAGTCTAGTCAGCGTGAGATCAAAATTTTACTGTTTCGATGACGTCTATAACCTTTAAATAGTTCGCAGTTTGTTGTTATATTGTGTTTTCTTCTGCAGTTTTTCTTCGATGTTATTTTCATTGAATAAAATTCACCGTCATCGTAGAATTCGATTTATTTCATTACTGTCGGTTTACGAGCTGGAACGAACGTATTGAACTGCTATGAGAGCAAGTGAGGCGGTTTTTCCAATAATTTGGAGTATTTTCTCGAAAATGGCAATTCGGGGAAAATGAAAAAAAAAATAACATCACGGATTTTAGGCGGTCGGAGGATCGTTGAATTTTAACAACTGTATCAATGTCAATACACTATCAAAATATTTAAAAAACTCGAACTTTTTCGATAAATTATAGAAAAAAACATGTCTAGTAGCAACGGAATTCACGGTGCAACACACGAGGCCTTGAATTTGAAATTCTGATAAATGAAGGAAATTGGCGACGAATTTTTGTAACACTGCCATATTAAAAATAATGACATGTAGAACTTTATTAAAATTTTTAAATAAATAAATAATCCGTTTCTTTACCATTTCTCATTTTTCATGTGGCCACGAATTCATCGATGTATCACGTGACGAAGTACTTTGGTTACACTCCTGTTACGAGATTCTAAGTACTGTTGAGTTTTCTTTTGTTATCCCTTGAGTGATGTATTGATATTGGCAAAACGAAAACGTGCGAAGAGAATTTTTACTATCATTTTGCAGTCTCTCAATTGTGGATTTCAACTGATTTTAGCCAATTTTGTGAATGAATTTTCGAATATGAAGAGAAAATTTGATCGCTCCTGAAGGGTGAAACAAAAAGTTTTGGAGGGATAACAAAAAATACATTCGTTGCATTCCAGCACTACATTCTGCAACGTCATGGCATTGAACACTTTTCACGATTACGTTGGAAAACATCGCTTCACTGAGGACAACTTTGATCGAGCAAAGGTTCTATTCCCATGGTCCAAACAACAAGATCATGGAGTTCTATCTTCACCTCTGTACATTCATCTTCGTACGTATTCGAGGTACTAACCAAGCCACCAAATTCCATTGTTATATTATCTGTAACGAAATATTCGAAATTCTGGGTATTGTTATCGCTGGCAAAAGGTAGCACGTGTATACGGAAAATTACTCACTTAAGTTCCACTTTAAGCCGCTCGATAGTATTTTGTCAACTTTGCCATTGAGGGGTAAAATTCCACACCAACTTTTCGAACGTGCCAAAACTTCGGGTATAATTATCTTATGTCTACCAGGTGTTAGTAACCACGTCAATGAATTACTTGCAACCTGAATCACCTTGAAACACGAAATACATTGGAACCTCATTTTCATGATTATTGTAAACAATAGCAGCGATTATATATTTCCAAACGACAATTTTTTTGCTGTTTTTACTTGCGTGTGCGCTAATAATTTTGGTGTTTTGTACAGAGTGTTGAGATTTCCAACCAAGTGATCCAATCTACCAGATGTATCGACAATTACATAGATTGCATGTAACTGTAAAGAAAATATTTCCTGTTAACTCATTACCTGTTTAATTGAAACAAAAGCGAATGGTTTCCAATACATGAAAATCTATTTTCATTGCTCTGACATAAACAATTTTTCTTTGGATATGATTTAATATGGAAAACTGTATACATAGTTTTTGAAGTTTATGACAACAAATTTAAGTTCAAGAATATAGATCATTATTTGAACATATTGTCATTGCATTTGAACAAGGTAATGACTGAAAATGTAGTTTTTTTATGAAAAATATCCATTTTGACTGTTTGTCAAAACGCTGTAATTATGCAGATAATGAATAAACAGATTTTTGACTAGGGTTTCAAGAATGCTGGTTGCCTAGAGGCAAGTTGGCTGAGAAAATGAATCAAAGATTGGTAGTTGTCAGAGCACTCTGGCAAAAATTTACAGAATTACGGATGTTAAGACCATCTGTTCGAAATAAAGTTTCATATACTTCAATATTTTGTGATTCGCAATGTTGTCGTAGTTCAATCAAAGCTTTAGTATAATCGGTGAGATTTTGATCTATCGTAGGGATGACTTTCGAACCACTTTTTTCAAGCTTTTCTTTTATTTCCGGTGAAATACTGTCCATGTCACCCGTGATGAGGGTCGGTCTATAAATTGTACATTCTTCACTTTGTCCTTCCGACACATCTCCCAAATATTCCATCCACTGATTGGTTCCTCCATCTACAGTCAGCGTTACCTGAGCTGAGAAATGTCATTTTTTTTCATTAGCAAGGCTGCAATTGATGAAGACGATTCACTTAAAAAATCAATGATTATGTAGTTATGTAGTTCAAAAACATCTCAACTATTCATATTATTTTAATGATTTTTATAAATGATTTTGATGAATGAGTTTCAAGAATACTTGAACACAAAAGTAGTCGTCACGAGTTATCCAGAGAATAACATTATTCAGATTGAATTTAAGAACCATCAATCCCATCATTGTTGGAAAAAATTTATGAATTATTCAAATCTTCACAAAACGTAAAAAAACTACAGTAAAAAAGGACGTTTTCAAAGATTCTGACCTTCCTTCCAGAGGGCCAATAAAATGTGTTTCGATATTCGAATAGGTGTGTTGAGCACGACGACCGCATGTTTGCATGCTCTAGAATCGAACAAATTCGATGGTCGCCAAATCGTTTCTTCGTTACGATTGACTGCATTGTGCATGATTACAAATTTTAGAGTTACACGTGAGGTTAAATTTTGAGGTTATGCGAGGTAAGCTGTTGTCCGCGAGATGTAAACGAAGAACGACAACCGAAGTTTGACAGAGAATCGTGGGTATCCAAAATTAACGGACATCCAGGCAGAAATTGCGAGAAACTCTGGCTATCAATCTGTTTATCTTTTAACACAAGGTTATCTTTGGCTAGCATGTTTTGAATGCGTAACAAATAGTCACTGAGCATTATTATTGTCGTACGACTAGCTATCGACCATCACAGTACAAAACTGTTGAACTTATCGATGGTAATGATGGAATTCTTTTTACTGTCAGAAAATGGAAAAGGAGTAAGAGTCAGTTCTCTCTTTATCGGCAAGTTAACATCGTCACCAGAAACATTTCTACCAAAAAACCTAAAAATTCACTTACCATAACATTTCTATCATGATCGAATTAATTACCCCGGAGCAAGTCCACTAAATGTAGAAACTCGTTTTAAAATATAAATTTAAATTTTATAGCACAACACATCGTTACATGATAATTTTACCAGAACATTTTGATCAACGCTACGCATTATCGTTCGTAGATTTCAGACAAATTGAGAAAACGAGGCACAAAATACTTCACGTGGAACTCTACTTCATCCTTAGTAACTAAAATGAAGCTAAAATAATCTTTTTCTATGATTCAATTTTTTCCTATCAATCAAAAAAGCCAATAGAATTATGACTAAATAATAAACTAAATAAATATAAATAAAATAGAAACCAATCCAAATTTATAACGGTCATAATTTTATACAAATATTTTTATAATTTTTATGAAAATATCTTTATGCCCTGATCTCATTTTATCGTCCAATATTCATTTAAAAATGTTGTTAATTCAGGGAATTTCTATCGACGATACTATCGGTGAAAATCCTATTGCACGGTTTATCCGAAAAAAATTGATATTTTAAGGTTGCTCAATAGCAAAACCCGAAAAAAAAAATATATCGCGCAGAAAAATCTAACGAATCGATTAACAAAAGTAGTTCTACCATATAGCTTTTCAGATATGGCAACTTAAAGTTTTATGGTCTCTCCATCTGAACACATGGTAATCGTAAAACAAAAAATGTGTATCAAAATAATTCTAGAACGGTTCTTACGGTTTTGATTTTAAAAAACACAGTGTTAGAGTATCTTCCGAAGAAAAAATTTAAAAAAAAAATAAAAAATAAAAAACATGATCTACCGTCTACTTTAATAAAAAAAAAAAAATTATTGTAATAAAAACCATATGAAAATTTGAGTGGGAAAATTTCAAGGATCGCGACGTAGCAACGCTGTCGCGTGCGACAAACCACTATACTTAAGGTAATGGAGCAGTCGCTATCTCGCCACCGTGAGTGCGAGAGAGATAGCTGCAAATTTTCGAAATTGAATATCTTCGATACGGTTTGATCAATAAAAAAAAGCCCCTGTCAGCGTATTTTTGCCATCTTTCCGCGTCCGCTGACAGAGCCTTTTTTTGATTAGTCAAACGACAGCGGAGAATTTTCATTTCGAAAATTCGAGGTGAGGTTAGGTGACTGATCCTTCACCTTAAGATGATGGATCAGTCGGTAATCACAACCGTGAGTGCGAGAGAGATAGCTGCAAATTTTGAAAACGAAATTTTTCCACATCGTTCGTCTGGTCGAAAAAATAAAAATGTCATCGGATTTTTGCGATCGTGCTGCGTACGATGACATTTTTATTAATTTAATCGGACGAACGATCTCAAAGAGGTTCAATTTCAAAAATTCGAGGTGTGATTACCGACTGATCCATCATCTTAAGGAAGTTACGCTTGTCTCAGACAGTTGCCTCTGATACAGTGTTGTCACGATTCACGCGCTTCTGAGCGTTCATTCGTATGCTCGCATATGTGCATACGGCGTGAAAATGTATTCTAGCAGGGGCGTAGGCAAAAAAAATATAAAAATTCCAAAATCAGGAGCAATTATGAAATTTGAGTAAAATATCGTCAGCATATTTGTTTTCAATGATCATTAATAATAATTTGAATGATTTTTGGAACATATTTCACAACGAATAATGTTCACACAGGAAGGGAGCTGCACCCTATTTTTTATACGGCACTTAGCTATCGAACTACCTTAAAGAAAAGACGAATTACGCGCTATTCTACTTTCATCAGAGAGGAAAGTAAGTTTTATTTTTTTCGAAAGACCAACGCGGATATCGATAAATGCAGACAATAAAAAATAACGATTTTTTCGTTTTTATCGTTCATTACGAACATCGAATATTTTTCCTTTGGTTATTACTCGTTTCCTCGACGAATGAATATTTCCAAAATTTGGACCATTCGCGAAGAATGTTATCGAGGCAAGAGCCAGTAACAGAAAGAGTCTTGAGCACCAAGTGTATCGAGTATCAAGTGAGCAATGCTAAAAGCAACAGACGCATGCAAACCTTAAGGTCGTGGGGTCGTCGGTAAGAAAATCGAAAAACGCTATAAATTTATTCTGTACTTTGACAGTTTTGAATCCCATACAAAATTTCTGTGTGATACCGAAGTCACGCATTTACAACTGCGGCTATGTACGGGAAGACAAATAGTTTTTACTAGTCGAATACTGACAATAGGACGCGAGCAACCGACCACGCGATACTCAGCACGCGGGCACGCTCGATTCTCCACGAAACGGTGCAGGGTGTCGCTACATTTTTTTTCTGTTACTCGACATCGGTTTATCCATTTGGGCGAAAACGGTTTTTTGACGAAGGAGGCGTGGGGGAGAGTGGGGCGGAGGAGAACACGCGCCGAAAACGTGGAGACTTTTGTGTGAGAATAACTTGGAAAGCAAATTCTGTCATTTAACTTGAAATGATCGAATTTTGATCCCATCTTTCGATGGGGAAACAAATTTCCACTTCTCCGGGCTTCGTTCCATTTTGCCCGAGCTTCCCCTACATTCGGGGTCTCAAGAGAAAGAAGTTCGTTCGTATCAGCTCCTTATAATGGGGATTGAAAAATCTTGAATTGTCGTTCGTTTATTTTCTCGTAATGTAACAACGTTGGTATTCATATTCGATCAGTGGAATTAGAAAACCAATTTTTATTCTCGCGCTGGTATAAAGTTGAATTTTTTGTGAAAAATTGTGAAATTGGAAAACACTTGAGAATAAAATCGAGAGTTTTCGTCACGGAATATACAGAAATTTGGATTTTTTTAATCGTCCTAAAAGGAGGATCGAGTAACCACGAAAATCTTTTCGATAGCATTTTTTTTTACTCACACGTATCGAGGCCTTTCGCAACTGGATTATTTACAAACGTTCGAACGTTCCAGCATGCTTTTCTCATCTCACCCCTCCTCGTATTGTATCATACCCATCGATATAAACGGGATTATAAAAATGAAACAAATACGGTGTACATTTAGATTAGAATTGACATTTATTCAGCTCAGAATTGAGCACATTTATTGAATAAATACAGCTAAGGAGACGATATTTTCCTTGAGTTTGCTGCTTCGCCACGTGAGCTGAAATACCTCGGTGTCCCATGGGACGATCTTTGAACGTCTAAGAAGAGGTTGGATATCCCGGTAGCTCGTAATCGCGAAAACTCTGGAATGAGTAGCTATGAATTATTCTACGAAATTCTCCTCTCCTCCGTATATATATTTTCGTGCCATTGCTTTCTACCGTTTTCTCCTCTTATGTGTAGGTATATATACTAAAATAATACAATATCCATCAGTTGAGCGTAGCTCCAAGCTGTTTTTCCGGAGCTAACGCATTGTCAAGCGAAAAGTAGATAGAGCGACAGGAATGAAAATAAAAAATGAGGTAATCGGGGGAGAATTTTTCGATGCAACTTCAATTAGTGTGTTCTGCTACAATAGAGATAGTTTCCACTTGACAAATGCATTCAGAAACAAATTGAATGATTCCACGAAAAATATCACAAATACGAAAGAAAACTAGATGAATAGCAAAATGTTTTGAGGTTTGTTACGTCCTGATTGATTTGCTTACAGCTTTCACAGGAAAAAATGAAGCAAAAAATATATGAGTCTCTTATTTTTCCATAAAACGTGGAAAAAAATTACAAATTGCCAAAGAGCACACTCAATAAAGGGATCTACCTTAATTGGACGACCAAAAACAAGGCTATTTTTACGAATTTTTTTGACCGGTATAGATTATAAATATGAATAAAAAAGTGTTAGGCCTAAAAAATAGACTCTTAAAATCCACAAAAAAAATTTTTTATATCTATTTTACTTAGTTTTTGTACCGAAAAATGGGGGCGAAGTCAGGTTCAAAAAAAAAGATGGGTATGCGCTGTTGATAAAATCTCTAGAATAGATCAGAGAAAAAAATCGTTTTAAATTCAATAGGCAAATGGCTACAGCGCGTATCATGCGATTTTTGATTTTCTCAAAAATGACCAAATGGCGGCTATTTTTCCAAAAACTACAAAAGAGCACGTTTTTTTCATCGTTTTTTGCAAAAAATAAATAGTTCTACTTAAAATTTCAAAATTTGTATGGTATACGCTATATCTGTAGCCATAAAGAACATAAAAACATAATTTTGAGAAAAACGCGTTTGAACAAAGGTAGGTACGCGGTGCCGCACTGGGCGGTGCGTATATCAGCGCCCGCATACAGTCAAGTATAAACGTCGCTCAAAAGTGCACTCGGACTGGTCAGATCTTTATAGAATTTTACAAAATTTTAGTTTATTTTTTTAGGTAGAGCGCTAAAGTAATTTATTTATTACTCGATTTAATTTTGTGAACCGAGAGTGAGATTCGATAAATGAATAAATAAGAAATGACTGTTAAATAACCCGGTGATAAATCCCCTTTGGAAATATTTAATTTCTTCTACTGCGTTGAATTGTCGGCTATCTTTTCTCATCGACTTCCGGTATTTGACTCTCATTGGCCAATAAAAAAGGAATGAATAAAATTGGGATTCCGTCGATGTCTTTCGGTTCCTCACGTAAGCGATCTAAAAAGCCCTTTGCCCTCTCGTTTCTCGATCGAAACGTCACAAAAGTCTCGTTGTGCGATGTGCTGGCGTGTGTCTCACGAGAGACTCAGTTGGCACTTACCCTGCATCCGTAAATTTCACACGGTTAGCTTCCTGCATTCCCGAGAGACTGCATCAGCTGGCCTCACCCCAGTTTAAAGGGCAAAGAGTAAGGGAAAGGGAGTGCAATTTGCTTCGAGTTGCCATACGGCATTTGGCACCTCAACAACAACCGACCAACCGGGAGAACGACAATGGCAACAAGACGAGAAAAGAACCGCAGTTCTCGAGGATTGCCGAATCACTGCAGAAATAACCGCTCAAACTTCCACTCCCTTCCTATCTTTCTCCTCGCCATTTTCGTCTGACAGCTCGAGAAATCCCACGGAAAAATCCATTCCAACAATGTCTCTGGCGTCGCTGCGATCGCCTTTTTCCTCCTATTTTTATTCCTTCTCCTAGAAAATTCTCCTCCTGAGGACATTTGACCTGTCAACGAAATATTTTTACAACTTCCTGCATGTAAAAAAGAGGCTGGCCGAGTGGGATATCGCGTGAAATATTTGACAAAAACGTTTCGTTACCTTAAAACTTATTTTTACGAAATCATTCAACTGAAATGACCTGTTTTCAAACAATTGATTGTTAACCGTATTAAAATATCAATTTTTCATTTGCTTAAGGTTAATCGTGTCCGTAGAATCGTATTTTATGGGTGTCTAAATTGGCTCCATTTTTACTTCCTAATTGAAGATATTATCACTCTAAATTAATGTCAGAGTTATTCATTCAAAATTGTAAATACATTTTTTCGATTTTATCTTTTGGCGAATGAAATTACAAGCCATTAATTAATCGAAGATCCATCACTGATTGAATCCGAAATTTCATACGTCCCTGGCTAAAATACTATAATTTTTATGTAAAAAATCGCTTTAGCGAACGCAAAGGGAAATCGATCAAGAAAAAAGTGTTAATAAAAAGACAGAAAGCTATGACAGGAATGGGCCAAGCCAAGAAGAAACGAAATGTCGAAATAAGCAAATGTGAGGTTATACGAGTGCTCGTTACCAATTTCGTTCAATCTTTAACGTAATATATTTTTATTACTAGTAAGACGATCATCTCGAATTTTTTCCCAGACCTTCATTATTTCATTGTTATTGCGTACTTTTTTATAAACTTCGTATGAAGCGTTCATTCGTAATATGGAAAGATAAAGGATTTTTTACTCATAGTTAAATGATCATACGCACTCTAAAGTGCAAGTCCATATAAAATGAGGCTATAAAACAATTATTGATTTTCGTTCACTCGAGGGTAACGTTACTAACGACATTCCAATGATAATTTTATTTTTATGTTTTTCACCTGTCGAATAGTACATTCAACATTGACTAAAATTTATTTTCCCAATAAAGTTGTTCAGGATATGCGATTAATAATAACTATTCAAGTGTTTTTGCGATAACTAATTGCTTGCTCGTATTCAAGTATGCGAATAATGAGAAAAATTTCAATTCCGCGTTCTCTGGGAAACTCATTTTGCTCTCCCCTCACTTACACAAATCTGTAAGGGTGGAAAAGTTATCAGTCTGTCTACTTGCTTGTAAGCTCGATTAATTACAACTCAAGAACTACTGAACGAATTTTAATAAAACCTTAACGATCAGAAACTTTGAAACGTTCAAAACAGAGAAATAATGAAAGAAAAACGCTGTTGATTGCTCAAGACTATTCTTTTCTCATTGAATACTTCTTATTAATGTTCGTCAATTGTTACATAAACGGTAGCTCCGAAAAAATAACGGTTCAAGACTTCCGTACTGTGATCAAAGCAAGCAGGAAATGTACGCAGTCAAACGAAACTATAAATCTCATGTAAATTAATATGATTATTGTAACCGCATTTGGCTATTGTTAGGAGTCCTCGCAGCGATATTTTTCAACTACTTTCAAATATTTTTTTATCTGAGTACGTTACATTTTTGTTTGTCCCGATCGGAAAACATTGAAATCATCGATCGTTTTCTACAACGTTATTCGTCAAATAATTTTTTTGCGTTTGAATCGCGATTATTTAGATAATTTAATATGAGATTGATCGGGTTTTTTAAGTAAAATTTCGTAATTACTTTACAGAGTTTTATTCAATGATATCCGGAAGTGTCCCCAGCTCGAATCGATCCAAACGTGTCTTTATTTCAATTGATCAAACTGCAAATGTGATTATTATTTATAAATAAGATTTATGGTTATTCGAATAAACTAGAAGTTGAAAAAAAATCTTAGAAATGTAACCTCTACGCCTTCAAGTTGAGAAACTTATATCTTCGCGCGAAGAAAAACTTCGATTAATCATTCCACTCCCGAGTGGACAAGAACTAGGAACAAAACTTTAGCCAGCAGAACGGCCTGACTTGGAAAAAAAAGTGGAAAAAAATGGAGATGAACGGAAAAGATCGTCCCTTTTGCACTCCTGGTTTCTCTCTCTCTCTCTCGCACCCTCTTTTTCTATTTGTCTCTTTTGCTTGTGGAAGAAGGTTAAATCACTGTCAGCGGAATCGTACCCGCATTAAGTATTTTTACCATGTAATCAGGGACGACTAATTTCTTTTTTCGTTTGCCCACTTGAATTCAACTTTTGACTTTTTCACCCCATGAAAAATTGCGAAGAATTTTGAGATGTATAAAATAGCATAATTAACGATGGAACTGTATGAAAATTTTAATTTCAGGAGCAATCTTTCCTCCTCGTTATCCCGTGAGCAGAATGAAACTTTCAGATATTTCGTGAGTATTATTGATCTCTTTCAAATATAACCATCACCGAGTATCGGGTCAACGTTATTTCGGGGGTGCTCGGAGTTAAGGTCATAACCTGAGAACTTCGAAGAGCCAAAAACTAAATCATCAATTTATAAAAACCGAGAGATTTTAGCAGAAGTACAAATCAAACCGATTCTCTTTCTCTTTCGATGACGCAAGTTTTAATAAACAAGCAACGGAGCCAAATTTTTTTACCATGGAACCGGTGACAAATTCGAAGGTTCGAAAATTTTTTTTTACAGTACAAAGTATAAATTTTAATAAAAATGGAACAAAATTTGTTGTAATTTACATAGAATTCCATTCAATTTTCATTAATATAAGGGATCTACTCTGGTTAGGATTTTCAAAAAATCGATTTTTTTTATCGCATTTTTCAAAAGTATACATATTATAGTAAAATTTTATAAAGGTCTGAGCAGTCCGAGTGTACTTTTGAGCGACGTTTACTTGGCTGTATGCGGGCGCTGATACGCACCGCCCAGTGCGGTACCGCGTACCTGCCTTTGTTTAAACGCGATTTTCTCAAAATTATGTTTTTCGACGGTTCGTTGATCAAATCTCCGGAACTGTTCAACCGATCCTTACCAAAATTTTACCACATGTTCTTTATGCGCTACAGATATAGCGCATACCATACAAATTTTGAAATTTTAAGTAGAACTATTTATTTATTGCAAAAAACGATGAAAAAAACGTGCTCTTTTGTAGTTTTTGGAAAAATAGCCGCCATTTGGTCATTTTTGAGAAAATCAAAAATCGCATGATACGCGCTGTAGCCATTTGCCTATTGAATTTAAAACTATTTTTTTCTCTGATCCATTCTAGAGATTTTATCAACCGCGCATACCCATCTTTTTTTTTGGACCTGACTTCGCCCCCATTTTTTGGTACAAAAACTAAGTAAAATAGATATAAAAAAATTTTTTTGTGGATTTTAAGAGTGTATTTTTTAAACCTAACACTTTTTTATTCATATTTATAATTTATACAGGTCAAAAAAATTCTAGTCTTGTTTTTGGTCGTCTAATTAAGGTAGACCCCTTTATTGCTGAGTGTGCTCTTTGGCAATTTGTAATTTTTTTTTCACGTTTTATGGAAAAATAACAGACGCATATATTTTTTTGCTTCATTTTTTCCTGTGAAAGCTGTAAGCAAATCAATCAGGACGTAACAAACCTCAAAACGAAAACTGAGTAAAATAGATATAAAAAAAAATTTTTGTGGATTTTAAGAATGTATTTTTTAGGTCCAACACTTTTTATATCCATATTTAAAATTTATACCGGTCAAAAAAAAATCGTGAGTCTTTTTTTTCGTCCTCTGATTGAGGATGGACCCCTTAAAAGTTTATATTTTCCAAATAAAGATTTTCAAAACTTTGAGTTTGTCCCCGCAGTTTCCATTTCCCGTGACGAAAATTTCCGCCTTCTAGTTCAGTTCGTATAAACTTTTTTGTAAATGAAGTCTCGATCGTTTAACGTGATAGCCGGATGGATTAAGTGTGACGATGAAAGCATCTGATCGACTGGAGTATCCATTTACTCGGAGCATAAATCGTAGCAATTTTCGGGGAGTTTGCAGCGGGATTGATGGTCAAGCGTTTAAAATCGATTGATTCATGAGTAACAAGCTTCGCGTATGCATTCTGGTTCTTCGCAAGCGCACCCAACGTTGGACTGCCGGATATGGCGTTACGTTTGTCCGCAACCGCAGCTTCCTTTCGTCATTTTAGAATTTATATACATATATATATAAACTGCACAGACTGGGCGATTTTTCATGGAATTCTCTTTGTGTTAGGCGGAGAGACAAATGCCTCGATTGCGCCCGCGCGCTCAGCCCACAAAGCTCGTGGCTATATAGGGGTGAGTCGGGGGCTGAAGCTGATCCAGATCCTCTTTAACCCTTTCCCGCACTCATTTTCACGCCCTGCTCAGCCTACCGTCACGTTTTTCGCAGCTCTCCACTCCAACGGATATTCATCAGCGTTATCATGCTTCAGAAGCGTCCGACTAAATTGGTGAGCGTTTCTCATACGCTCGATCTTTGACTCCTTCACAGCTGGTGGATTGAGCGAGCTTTTTCTGCAACGATTTTCGTTGCAATCGTCAATCCTTCCAATGTCATTTTCCATGATTTCTCCTCGACTTCCTCTCCTTCTCATTGGGACGATCTCGCCCTCAAGCATCGCTTCCCACCCCTGCACCCCATCTCTTCGTCTGACAGCAGCACAGTGGCGCCATCCAGCGGGCTAGAATCCATGGTTATAGGACACACAGGGGGTGGTGGTTGGTGTTGAGTTTCGTGGCACATCCCCCGTCAGTCGTGGGTGAAGTGCGTGCTAGAGCAGCCGGTCACGAGAGCTGCTCCTTCGCGAACGGCGTGGATCGGAAGTGCGTGTTGGGTTAGGTCAGTGTCTCGCTCGATTCTTTCCTCTTCCTTTTTCTCTTCCTCCTTCTCTCTTTCCTTCTCGTTCTTTCTCTCTCCCTTTCTCTCTGTCTCTTCATCTTCATCTCTTGCCCAGTTGTTCTCGCCCTTGTACGCTGTTTTGTTTTCGCCCTGATACTCGTATCTGGTTCACTGGTACTTCGCCTCGCTCTTTATTTATGAGCTTACTAATGACATTCATTAATTGACGGTCACGTCGCACCTTCAATTACCAGTACGTGTGTAAGTGTACCGACCGTTCGAGGAGGACAAAACAACTAATTTTGGACTCGCCTCCCTTCCCGCCGTCACGCCACAATGGCTAAGCCCCGGAATGAATTCTCTAAACACACGGTTTTTCGGCGCCCAAAATAATTGCAACGAAACCATTTTCCGGAGGTATTTTCTCCTGCTTCAGTTTTCCTATTCTCCTGCTAAATACCGGACGAATCATTGGAGCTTCGACAGATAAAGTGCGAGGAGCTTTTGCCTTCGGGAATTAGGGCACTCCGCGCTTTTGGCAACGGGGCGGGAAAGGATCCATGTTTAAGGCATTCGTTCTCCGATCGAGTTTCTTTTCGTTTCTCAAATCTTCTCACTGCCTTAACACTCTTGAAATTATTCAGAATTGCCCTCGATAATTCCTTCTGTTTTAGCAATAGTCAGTTCGTCATCCTCATATTCGCGATCCCCAATGATCAACCTTACTCAGTAGAATCATCACTGAAATCGTAAATTCCATCGTGATGTTTATTTTTCCAAGGCGGGCACCGGAGATCGATCTACACACCGAAGGATGCACGCGTGCCACCGTTGCACGAACACACATTGAATTTTTTAATATGCACTCACAGACCCGCAATGACGCTCGGGTTCTCGTACAATTACACGCTTCCGTAGCGCGTCAGCCGACTCCTTTTGGGCGGAGTGATAATGCGATCGCCACTTGATAAACAGGAAAGAGAGCAAGTGGGAGCACCGAGCTCAACTGCGCGAAGCGAACGCTCCTCGAATCGTGGCCTATTCCGATAATCCTGAATTCCATTGGGAGTCCGATCGGTCTATCGCCATTGTGGATATTCGCAGGCATAATCGTCCAATATTCGTGTATGTCATTCCCATGTAAACGTAAATTTCGATTGATCCGCTGAACAACGGCTCCAGCCTGGCTCATATGTCGCGCGAAGAATTATAACAGATATTCCAACTTCGTGATTCTGGTTTGCGTAGAGCAGATTAGGCAGATACACCGGAGCCATTTCGACCAGTTTTATGCTGGAAGTTCGAAGATATTATTTATGGGAGCTGCGAGCAGAGAATGAAGAACGATTCTCATTGAAGCGGTTTATGAAAATGAATATTTTTTTTCACCAGTTCAGTCGACGCTGTCATTTTGCGATAAATCGATGCCTCTCGCGATGCTTCCTGTTAATAAAAACAATTTGTGGGTCTGAGAGGAGAAAATAAATTCGTTAGTTCTCGTCGGATAGTCGAAATTTATGGATTCAAAACTGTCCCCGGTGTACAGCATCCATAACAGAACATTTCCGGTCGCATTATTCAGCGAGCCTTGTTATTAAGCCACTCGATTCACATACCATAAGAATAGCCGACTGTATCGCGCGATTGATAAACGAATAACTTGGTAGTTTGATTTACACAGCGGTGGCCCAGATTCGCGTTTATATCTTGGGGATAAAACTATCGGGACTCATACCGCCTCGGAAACTCTTCAAGGAATCTTCTCGAGTCCTAAAAGTTTATTCTTATCGCTCCTCGGTGTCAGACTCGGTAGAATCGTTTATCCTTAGCTGCAGAGAAACTTTAACCATTTTCACAGACGCAGGACCCAACGATGTATGTAATTCTGAGCCCGAGATAAATTATCCTTCGGATCCAATCAATTTTACGCTGAAAATGCTTCAGTTCTTCATATTGCTGTATGAGTCTCGTAAAGCCGAGTAATCGAGTTCTTTAAACGGCTCCTTTGATCCTCGATTGAAGAGAGTTAAGTTCGTTTTTAAGGAGTTAATAAATTCGAAGAGGAGACAGATCACTATGGTTTTTGAAACTTCTCTCTCTACTTGCCACTACTAATTTTTGCATTCTCCTGAAACCTGGAAAAAAAATTTTATCATTTGAACCAGACGGAATGGACTCGGAAATTTCAGTATCAAAGAAAAGTATTCTGCACTAAACTGCTGCGGAAGAACCTGATAAGAATAGTGACGTTACCTAATGGAATGCGATTTGTATTTTCGAGAAAAGCCCTCGGGTCCCTTGTCCGCTACAGGATTGTCAGGTCAGAATTTTCATTGGGAATCTCGTAAATATCTTGTTTCAGGATGCATGTGAGCTTGGGAAGAGAGACGGACACGCTTCGTCGATTTCGTGAGATCGAGCGTATAGCGTTTCACAAGAGAATTGTTCGGCGTGCTCAGGTGATTCTGGACAGGTCTGCTAGAATATTCTCGTGTCTGTTCTGATGTCCCGAACGTTGAAGAGCTCTGAGTTCGAGTTTGAAGTGCTCAATTTTACATGGGTGCTAGACGAGAGTGTTAGGATCAAATATTGATCGGTCACGGGGAGGATTTCGGGTCGATAATGTATTTTAATTTTTTCTCGTTTCTTCTCTATTTATCGAATTTGCTGATGATGGAAAAAAAATATTATTTCTTTATTGGGACGAGCCCGGAGAATGTTAGCAGCCCCGCATTTGGCAAATCCTAAAGTCCTGCCTTAAATTTTGTCTCATTCGTTAAAATGCAAGCTTCTTAAATAGGAATCATCAGAAAAAGTTGAATCGGTAAATCGTGAACGGTGCGTTGAAAAATCAATCGTTCTGGTGCTGCAAAACGATCGATTAAGAAGGGCACATGCAGTGGGGTTAAGACAGAGTCAAGGGCTCCAAAATGCCCCCTATAATAGGCGAAACTATTCGCTTATGGTTACTGTCCGCGCTGATGGTTCACGGAGCTGTTGCCGGTAATCCGGACGCAAAACGATTATACGATGATTTATTATCGAACTATAACAAACTCGTACGTCCGGTGGTCAATACATCGGACGTACTTCGCGTGTGCATCAAGCTCAAGCTTTCCCAGCTCATTGATGTGGTGAGTAAGAGTTCATAATATTTTTATGGCCTTGACAAAAATATCGACAATATTGACAATGTTGATCGTAGCAAAATGAATAAATTCTTTCAGAAAATAGCTCAAATACGTTTACGATATAAAATGTGATGGGACCCGAGAAAAAAATGGAAATTGAATGAGGATATAATTCTATTTTTTATTAATTATATATTTTCGTCGACGTATCAATGTGTCAACGAGTATTGGCTGATGCAAAAAGTTCCACTGCTACAAATTTACAGTTAATGAACGAAGCTTTTTTTATCTCGAGAATGTAATATTGATGGAGCATTTCAAATCGATGTTTTTGCTCATGGCATAGATTAAAATCCTGATCTGTAGACCACTGCTAGACCAATACAACCTCAATAGCAGCGATGGATATCGTTCCTGCAATTGAAGCTCATGTGCGCGAGAATTTGTTGGAAAGCGTCGAGAATCAGAGATTGTATAAAATTCACCTTATACAGTAGAAATCGGTGAGTTTTATTGTGCGGTTGAAACAAAGATAAAAAAGGGCACTCAAAGATGAGTGGCAAAAAAAAATTCAAATGCTTCCAGAGCTTTCACAATGAAATGCTCTGCTGAGCTAAGCAAATGTGATTTTTTGATGTTTCTTTAAGGTCGATCCCCTGCAACAGCCCCAACCAAAGGTTATGTACCGTCTGCATATTAAAAGGTTTGATAAAGAGCCTATATACGTACTCGGTGCCAGCAGATATAGTACAAATATCATTTGCTTTCGTAAAATTTATTCCAAAAGTATTTTTGATCTGACATCGCGAGTAAATTTTTTGACGGAATTATCCGGGTTACGCTTCAACACACAGAAAAGGTTGCCTATACAAACGACATTCGCTTGTTCGCTTGCAAAATATATCGTATGCAACCTAAACCTTCGTACTTCTCGAGACTATATCTGTGAAACTAGATGGTCAATCACCTTGAATTTTTTTCACAATATTTGTGATATCCTGCTCTAGCTCCTCCTCGTTTTTTATAAACTTCCTAATTTTAGTACTAGCGGGATAGTGGAACTTGTTAAAATTATTATTATAGAGGTATTGTTCATATGTTGAACAATACGTATGCCAAAATTAAATAATTTCCTAATTTAACTGTCTCGTGGAGGAACCACCTTAAGATGTAATTTACGGAAATTTTAGCAAGTTATTCCTTTCAATATCAAACTTGTTACAGTTTTATTCAAAATATGTGCATTCGATTCAACCTGTGACTGAGCCAGTTTGTAGTTAATTATTGAAAAAAAAATCTTTTCTTGTCATAAAGATGATTTTTTTTACGATGAATTCCCATCGTCGTAGTCCACCAACGATTGACAGCAATGTAGTGGCGCTTCCGGTAGTTCTTTGACGAAAATATCGGAGAAAATTTCTCCTTTACTGGCACAAAGGAACAGCGAGGATGGAGAATTTCCAAGGGTCACGATCCATACAAATTTTCATTTGAGCTGTAACCTAATTCGAATGACGCATGGTCGTTAAAGAAAAAGGATTGATTCGAATTTTTTTCAAGGACTCTTGGAAACAGAAAATTTAAGATTCTAAGGGAAGTGTTCGAGTGCAAATTGGCGTGAGATGACGTTTGCAGAAAATTGCTCTTCAAACAGCAGTCACGAACGGCCTCAAATGTGAATGATGCTTTGACCTCTTACACGAAATGTAACGACATGCATGCTCAGTCATTTCGAATTGCTGTTTTTAATGATTCTCTTTCAGGCAAATACTTACAAATGAAAGTGACTCTCTATCAAACATACTTTCTTCGATTCTCGACTGCCGCTGTGCATATCACAATCCAGATATTCCTCGTTTTCAGTGACCACGCTTGTGTCAGGTTTATTAACACCCTTGAAAACCGCGAGCACTTTAAACTTGGGTTTGCCCATCGGAATTGAGCGGGTAGATGTTGCAGGGCAGCATCTTCGTGGACCCGATTAAAACACCCTGTACCGAGTCGCTGTTGCATTGCTCTTTGGGTTTGGCTCGAGCTTGAGCCACTCCTCGAGCAGGGTGGATACTCGTAAAGAAGGATTTACTCCCGTGGTCACCAGGTATTATGATATGGTCGAAAATTCCTGCAGAATCCGCTCGGTCCTTGTTACGGGGATTAATTCGACTTGACCAGTGTGTAAAATTCGAGCGGAGGATAGCACGAGTAGTGAAATAAAAATGGAGTAACGAGTGGAATAACTACTCCAGAACATCGACACACTGCGTTCGAATTTTATTGGAGAGCTGCTTTCCCCGTTGAATATTAATCCTAGAAAAAGTAAGATGAAATGGTCTCAGGAGTATCGGAGTGAAAAAAATTTCGCAAAATATATTTAAAGCGTTAAAATCAAAACACTAGCGAATTTGAGGTTTCGCGTAGATACAAATGAGACGAAAAAAAACATCGGTATATCTGGCCGGTGGTGACCGGACAAACTACGATTCTACCGCTCCGGATTGACCCCGGGTGCTGTAGTTTCGCCCAAAAGTAATGGATCCTGTGTGCATGACATTCTTGAAATATAAATGAGTCCCTACGCGAGCAGTTACGCGTGAGTATTATTTCTGTCTATATGTATAGCTGTAGCTCGCGATTGCATCTGCAGCAAAGCGTGACGTAGCACCAGTGCGGAAAGCTACCCTAAATATCAGCAATAAAACGAGTTTTCCGCAGTCTCTTTCCGCTCATACGTCACGCATCTAATGCGATGCAGAGGAGATCGACTGGGGATCTGAGGCGAGGGATCGAGAGGGAACCTAGAAGCGAAGAATCTTCATGCAGGGGGAGTCAATTGTAAAAAAAAATAAATTTAATCATAGCAATTGATAGGAGGGATTAGAAAATGGAGGAAGGAATGCAAAACAAAAAAAGGGGGCTCCCTCCATATTCACGAGCACTTGAAAACTCCCTGGAACAGGATCACAACTTCCAAGTATTCCACACAAAATGCTGAGATGAACAGCATCAAGAAAAGCTTAATGTACAAATCGATGGAGGGGTATACAAGCTCACTCGGTCTGGCGGAACGGGGTGAGCGGAACCGATAATTTACGTGATTTGTTAACAGGATTTACGAGCTCACCCTTAATAATTTCTCTTACACGCATCGAAAAACACGAATTGTGCAGTTTCCAGAGTAAAGATATAACGTCGCCTTCGTATTTCTCTCTCACACACCATTTTTCTCTTTCTCTTAACGCGTATGTGTGCCCTGAAATATGTTCACGATTCTGTGCTGGCTTTTCGCTCTTTCTTGCCCGATCCTCTGACACTACTTCTCTTCGCGTATGCTCCTACTTTAGATTCTACGAGGTTACAAGTATGTACGTGTGTATATAAAATAGCAGCTCGTGCATACATCCATACACATGTATACTCATTGTGCGCTATCAAATGCGAGGACGTAAGCCACACGGTATAAAATGTGAAATTATGCGAGTCAAGCCTTTCTGATTGTCACTAGTCGACATTTATACGAGGGTCGAGATGTACAGAGGAGAGAAACGCGGTGCCTTCCGCACACACGCCCTAAGGCGAAAACTCGATCGATGCGCTTCTCTCTCTCTTTCTCCCTCTTTGGCTCCCTTCGTTCCTCCATCTTTGCAAGTTCTGTAGTGTGGCACGCGGCAAACTTGCCGCAGGCCCTTGTGCGTTCTCGATGTATACTCGCCGTATGTACGGATCGCATACGGATCGTACCTGTATGTGTAATTGCTATACATTTCGTACACATAGCCGAAAAGTCTTTATGGAAGCGCTCTGGATCAGTAGAGATAAGATAACGCTTCGGAGAGTTGTGACGGGGCGACGTGATCTTCCGCCCAATCTTAAGGGGGGTTTTGTATCGCTTCGCAACTCGAGTGGAACTTTTTTCATGTCTTTGTTTTTTTACATCGGGGGAAAATGTTTTCAAATAAATCGCGAAATACCGAAACGCCTTTTCTTTACAAAGTTATTATTGGGACGTTTATGAATCGTTCGAGTGAGATTATTAAGGGAGTCGTGCTTTAGAAGGTCAAAATATCGATTGTTTTCGGGAATGTTGTTAAGGTAGACGGAAATAACTTGACGTAGCAAACTTTTCAGAGTTTCAGGGATATTTAAAAAGTACAAAAACATTTTTTCATTTTGAGAAATACTAATTTGTGCATGCTTCATGCGCCGAGTCTGATTGACGAAGTTTCTCAGATGTGCACAATGTGGAGATCGTAATTGTCTGAAAGAAAATCCCAAATTTTTTTTCCATTCTCATATATTTTTCTTCCATATGAACCTATAAAAACTCGAAAAAATTGCAAAATTCTATTTTTGCGGCACACGCTGAAGTGATATTCTTCTTCTCTAGAAGCTTTTTCTTTCAAACTCGCTTAAAATATAGAATTTCACAATTTTTCGGGTTTTTATAGGATCCTATGGAAGCGAAATACATAAAAATGGAAAAAGAAAATTGGAATTTTTGTTGCAGACAATAATTACGATCTCCACATTGTACGCAGCTGAGAAACTTCGACCGTCAGACTTTGCACATAAACCATGGTACAAATGAGTATTTCTCACATGAAAAAAATGTTTTTGTACTCTTGAAATATCCTTGAAACTATACCGAAAAGTTTGTTATACACCATGAGTTATTTCCGTCCACCGAAAAGCATTTCGGAAACAATCGATTGTTTCGACTCCTTAAAGCAGGATCCCTCCTTAAATTCGATTTATAACGAGATTCTGCGACGTTTGGTCCTCTATTCTTGCTGACATGGAGCAAAAACAAGAGATTTTGACCCAATTCGGATGAGAAATGACTACGTTTTCGTCGAGCTCAGAAGCCCGTTGCAGCACCAGAGGATCAAGATGGCGTAGGGTACTCGATATCGTTTTCTCCGGGTATGAAAAATATTCGCGAATATTCTTCGGCCGTGGCCCGACCTTCGATTTTTCTTCGGTAACGATATGGTAGCGTTTCTTTATCGCACATGATAAAATGTAATTATTAAAGGCCTTATGCAATCGCAGTGAGAAAAAAAATGCATGAGAATATTATAGATGCTCCGCAGCCGGTGGTCTTATCACTCCGGAGTCATTCGCACTGCGAATAGCCGCACGGTTTATAGCGGATTCAAAGCGAAAGGCAATCATCTCGTTGAATCGAGACAAACTCGTAAAACCATGAAAAGTAACAAAAGATCCTTGGACAGAAGTGAAGAGAGAATGTTACACTGGACCACGGGGTAAGGAAATTGCCCTTTTATGCTTGAAAGCGAGATATTTCTTTCTATATGATGGAAAAGAAACGCGGGGTTTTACGAGAGGCTAAAATGATGCGTGAATGAGACTCGACTGTGCGAGACGGATTGGCATACTTGCTGCCTCTCTTCATACGTCGTTTTATTGTAAGCTTTGTCTTCGACCCTCGCTGCTAGATCGTATTTCGGAAAACATTTTACTTCCTTTATCATCTCTGTCTTTGTGATTTCCTGAATGAGGCTAGAAAGGAATGAAGAACGTTGGTCGATTCCATGGAGTCCAGTTGGATAAGGAAACCATTAGTTTCCATTGTTACATATGCGATATGCGTTACGCAGGTCGAAAGAGAGTAAATAAAGATATTTTTTCAAGGGATATCCACTCGAGCATAATACGTGTTTTTCGTTTCTTAAGAAATCTCAAGAACATCAATCACAGAAATTAATACTCATTGTCACGGAATCAATTTCAAATGAAGTGAGAATATGTATTCGCCGAAGTAGAATTTTTCATCGGGTGTAATAACAATTTCATTGTGGCTGAAGCGCGGAAAATCTTCGTGGCAAGCACATTCTTCAAAGGCTCAACGGCATTCGAGAAAAAAAGGGGGTAAAAGCATAAAAGAGGAAAGATATTAACACATCTTTTTCTCCGTGTCCATTTGTACCGACAATGAAAATATATTCGATGTACACACTTTTCGCATTTTTCACTCCCTGTTTCCTTGCAACTTTCTTGGCTCTGCTTCCCAAGGGATGTTTGTGCCTGGGTATACGACAAAAATGGCGACGATCCGCGAAGCTCGGGGACGAGTGAAATAACGTTGCTACCGCGAAGGCGTACGCGCAAAAGATCGTGCACTGAACAATTTCAACCCCCGGGGATGGATCGCAAGTACGAGTCCTTGGGTCCATGACGAGGGGCAGACAATTTTATAAGCGAATGTGAAAACCCCTGATGCCTGTTACTCCTCGAGATCATTTTCCCATCTGTAAATATATGAAAAAATTCTTCTATCGCAAGAAATAATCGTGCTATAAACTCGGGCGATATCACATTTCCTTGAAGCAACTACAGCTCGAGGCGTACGGTCAAAAAAGCCTGAGACAAAGTATCTCGTGGCAAAATATCACGAGGAAAAATATCCTTGGACAAAATATTCTTGGATCAAAATATCCTCGTATAAAATATCCTACACTTGTAAGAGGAAATTATTATTACCGTTATCAACGAAACTATGTTGGAACCATGTTTGAATGTGTGTGTATTTTTGTTTGTTTGTTGAATGCACGTGTGTTTGGATATTTTTTTGGATTTGTGTGTGTTCTGCCTGCCTGCTTGGCATAAATGAATAAAAACAATAAAATACAAATAGTCATTGAACAAAATTATAGAGGATATTGTCTCTCAGGATATTTTGACTGAGATATTTTGTCACGTGACCACAGCTCAAAGGTGAACCGAAATCGTTATAATGAGAGTTTATGCAATTTCGAAGCTGCCATTATTTTCCTCTTCTGAGTCAATAATTTCGACCTCACCCTCTGCGATTGACAGTAGGAACGATGGATATTTACGGAAATAAAAAGAAAAAAACATTTTTCCAGGCACACATAACCAGTAGATATAGCAAGTTTCAGAGTAAACACTTTAAAGGAAACGACAGGGGTCGTCATTAGGCTTCGATAATGTAGGGCGTCCTTGAAGGGTGAAGAGCCACTTACGATCTTCCTTTTTTATCCAAGCATCCCATCCCCTTTGGTTTTCCGAGTCTCTGTATATGGCAGCAGCATTTTCCAGTGGTAAACCCCGGAATCCGAAACATCTGCGCGATTTTAGCATACACGAGGCAACAACGTATCTAAATATTTACCATCTCGGCGTACAAATACCGAAGAATTCTTACCTATTTGCATGCATATTTAGCTCTTCCTATTTCCAAATATACACGAATGCTAATGGGATGAACAAATAAATGCTTTCCTTGTTCGAATCAACGAAATGTTCAATCAGCGTTCAGTCTTTGTTCCCCGCTTCTCACTTTTTTAGGTAGTATAACAACCATCCTCTTTACGTCTCCACTCGAAAACAACTCTGCTCCTAAAATCTTTACTCCGTAATTCATAACAGCTCTACGTTTACTCATGAATAATCCATAATCTTCAACATCTCTACTCATGATGAGATATCTTCTGAAATCATCATGGATGGAGATATTGGGGATTAAATATCGCACCGGAACAGATATGTTAAGGGGGGTAGACGTTTTCTACGTAGATCCACAGTTATTAAGGAGCGGAGTTGTTATCGAGCTAACGATAGGGTTGTTAACTAGCAGCTAATTATAACTATTCTCATCGCAACTCGATAACAACTGCGCTCTTAAAATATGTATTTAGAGGAGAACTGTTGTTGAATACATTTACTGAAAGTATAGAATTGTCGACTTGCTGCAACATGACTCGACTCTTATAAATCTACTCGATAACATGTCCACTTTAAAGATTTTCATTTCGTGCATGAATAACGTCTCTACTCTTTAACATGTCTAGGCGGATAACACAGAATGACAAAAGTGGAGGCATATTGTGTTGTATTGATTCAGCAAATTTGAGAGTGGAGCTGTTTGGAAAAGCGTTGTTTTTGAGTAGAGCCGTACAGAGGACGGTTGTTATTCTGCCTTCGTTCGACAGCAGTATAGGATCGGATATAATAAATTCGAAATTCTTTATTTTCAAATTCAATTTCAAACGAATTACAATATTTTTTTATTTAAACGACTTCGATATCTACTTTTTTTTCACTTTCAATTATTTTTGAAGAAAGAGTTGTATTTTTATCATTGCTTTTTACAATGTGAAGATAGCACATTTCGAATACGTTTTCTCTTTCATGTCCCGTTTTCACAGCAGCATCAAAACTGACGCGATGAATCGTCGTATTCAAACCCTTTTTAATTCAGTGCCGACAACACAGTTTTTAGAAATAGTGATCTTTCCGTTAATTCGATGAATTTTCATTCCCATAAAACACACTATAAATAAATCGTCTGATTTCCCATTCTGTACCGAAGCGCACAGTGGGTTCGTCCTGCGCTTCCGGCAACTTCGTTTCTACACTGGAATATAACGTTTCCTGTGAGTTTGTTGGTATTATCCATTATGTAAAACAGGCGTGATTGTACGAAGCGGTAGGCAAAGTCTCATATATTGGTTCTCGCTCTCTATCCCCAGCCTCCCTCTTTCTTCTTCTGTACCTTCGTCCATAAACACTCCATAAACCTGTGTTACTTGGCATAGACTTTTCCTTATCTGTGCAATACAATATACGTAAAGAGCAACGCGATGTAACGTACCAAGTTTGCAGATTTCCCGCGAGTGATTGCATTATCATTTTGGCAAAGCGAGAGAGCATCTGTTTATTGAATGATTTATTGACGGTCGCGAAGCTCTTTAATGAGTAAATACACCGATAACGTTATCAAAATTTCGCATCGAAATTCAGTCAGAAATTCCGAGTTAGCTGATTTTTTGCATCCTTTTCTTTTTCGGTTTTCACGAGTCCGTACCTTCACTTCAGCCCCACGTCGAGAGTGTCGCGAGTGTGCTGACAGTCGTCCTCGTCATGCATCGTGTCGCATTTGCAGGCGAAGGGAGCACTTTAAAACTTCAGTCATATTTCCACTGCATGGGAAACTAAAAAAAAATGAAAAACGAATCTACTCGCCGAGCGAGCAGTGCGAGGGTCGAAGCACGGTTAAGTAATCGTTAGCTATTCGAGCACTGGTCTCTCGCTCGAGGCTTTTCAACTTGCAATCCCCTGGAGCCACTGACCGTAAGACCCATTGCTGGAGATGAAATTCCAGCTTATATTTCACCATTAATTTCCAGGTAGCAATCGTCGGGAAGTTAGCCAAAGACTGCCCCGCGTTCGCGCCATCAACTAGTTGACAGTTGTCTGCAGAGAAACTTCGAGATACTCTGTGTCGATCACTCATCCGACAAGTCGCTGCAGATTGTGTTTTTCCACATTGTTTTTTTAATCGACGCCCCATGCGGTAAATAATCCGTCGAACATTGTTTTTCAAGCAACCTGCACTAAGCAGGACATTTTTTAGGGCTCGATAAATACTGTGAATATAATCGTCAACGTCAACAATGTGCATTGACGTTGTGCACCATCGCACAACTACTCAGGCGCCGCGCTACGTACCCTCGCAACGTACACATAAAACTGCTGCTTGTTGCCGCTCATTTTCAATGTTGTGTGCACTTTTAGTGCCTTCGTAGGTAGAGCCGCATGTCCCGACGCTGTGTGACATCGATGTACGTCTCAATAAAACACATGCAGTGCACCCTATAGAGTATTTTACTAACCCAGGGGCATGCTCTCGTTTTGTACTCGTTCCACGCACGTACTAACAGCCAGTGGAGACGGGCATAACGTGATAGTTGCTATTTATGAGAAAGGCTCCTAAGTGTGCTTGCGCAGTGTACGTGTGCCCAGTGGCACCTTCGGTACGCGGGTGTAAAACCACGCAAAATTGTCGAGACGATTCGTAATAAGCTGACGAGAGCTTTATGTCTGTCTCTTGGAAAGACGTAACACGTGGAGTGTTTGAAATATTTAGTATTTCTAGTTACTTCGGTATACGATTCGGCGTGTACGTGTATTCTCAGAAGTTAATGAAAGTATTGATCGAACAGTTTTTTGGTTGGGATGTACTGAAGTTCAACAGCTATGAGAGGCGTTGGGCCTTAAAGCGTGGTTTGGAGACTGGCTTGGGAAGGTTTTAGGATTGAACTGTTTTTGGCCTTTTTTGATAGATTTCGTAAAAAGTGAAGGAGAAAGGTCAATATTTGTTCATAAAAATGCAATGTCAATTTTATAACTCAATTTTGAAAATCGTTTTCTTTCATCTGTTTTTCAAATGTCTAAAACGCCATCCACCATATTGGATTCCAACGTGACGTCACTCCGACAGTAAACAATCTAGATTTTTATCATGCGCTCTCTGCGTTATTTTGAAATTTTACAAGTTATTATCACGTCTGTGGACTTTTGTCATTTATTTTATTAAAATCGCATCATGGAAGAGGGTTTTGTTAATGCGGAAGGTACAAATCAACCAATGATAAATACGTCGATGGTGGCAATGAATTCACAATTTTTGGGGCGTTTTTACACTTGTATTATTGCATTTAGGCACAAGACATCAATGATGTATATTATAACTCATTATTTTCACGATTCTAAAATCATATATAAAAAAGGGTTTTTAAGACACTTTTCGGTATTGTAAAATAAAAACAAAAATTCTACCGGTTCATTACGATCTCAGGATTAATTTAAAACAATTTTCAAAAAGGTTTAATACCCTGTTTTGATGGTGAAATTTTTCTTTTTGCTGTTTGGCTTTTCAACTGCAAAATTTTCTTTCTATAGTCAGCGAACATTTTTAGATTTTTTCGAAATTATATGGAACTGGTTAAGTTCGATGAAAATGGAATCTTAAGTCAATAAAAAAATGAAACACGTGACGAATCTTCGGAAATGGAGTATTTCGGTTAATGAACTAAGTTATCTGTTTAACAAATATTCAACTAACAAATTTGAGTTATTAAGTTTTCAATGAATTTTAAGGAAGTTTGACCACGTGTTGGAATATATGTTTGTGTTTACATCCCATGAAATTTAAAATATCGTCGGGATCACTAACGCACTGGCGGATCTTCGCTCTTCCGGAAAGGGCGAAACCTTGGAGATATGCGGACAGAATCTATGTACCGGAAATTGTGGTTTCCCGACTTGTGGGAGCTTATATTTCGTTACATCCACGTGGTATCATGCACTAGTCGTGAATTTAACAGTCACACAGACGTTATTTACAGGCGGACTAGTGTGAAATGGGAAAAGAAAAAGAGATACTGTGAAAGAAGTCGAAAAATAGAAACCAGGAAAGTTTAGATCGAATGTTCAGAAAGCCCGAGTAGCGGAAAAAACTTTCACTTCTTTTCGTCACATTTATAAATCTTTGATTTATAAATTTAGCAGTCGCACTAAATAGCAGAGTTTAAAATATTTTGTTACATTCGGAAATCGTCTAGTACGAAAGGAGTAAAGGACGTTCACAATAAAAACAACTTGCGCGCATGACGATTCAAAATCGTAAACATGCGGGAAAAGGCTTAATCGAAGATAATAAAAATACGCAAAAATCGTTTTACCAAACAGAGCAACACAGGCACCTTTTGCTTGTAGAAACCATCCAGCAATATTCGTCCGTTGCTTGACCCTTAAAATTTCCTTTCTTGTCGAATTCAGAGAAATCTCTTTTTTACTGATTATTTCCATTATGGAATCGAAGCAAAATTTTGTTTCAGTATTGCGGTCAAAATGAAATACTATCGTCAGTCCCACTTCGCAATCTACTAGCTCAAGCTAGGACCTTTCTTAATCTATTAGCTAATCTACTAACTCTAAAGCTTTCAATAGTTCCTCTAATCATTCAGTGATATCTGTCAAGTGGCATGCTACAATGTCTTCTATCCAAAGCACTGGAAGCTGTGCACAGAATAACTAAACTTTACTCGTACGAAAGGGTTGTCACTACGCACGAATCGAATAACATCACACTTTTGTCTCATTCGACTCAGAATCGCATGAAACATATTTCGAACCCATCGTGGGAGATCATTTTTTCGATTTTTTGTAATTTTCGAAAAATTTCAAAATTTTGGAATCTTGGAATTTTTTCATAGTCTACTGCTTTCAATTTTTTTTTTTTCGGTCATCACACTTTTGTCTCATTCGACTCGGAATCGCATGAAACATGTTTCGAACCCACCGTGGGAGGTAATTTTTTCGATTTTTGCATATTTTCGAAAATTTTTGAACCTCGGAATTTTTTCATGGTCTATTGCCTTTGAAATTTTTTTTTTTTTTTCGGTCATCACACTTTTGTCTCATTCGACTCAGAATCGCATGAAACATGTTTCGAACCCATCGTGGGAGGTCATATTTTGGATTTTTGCGACTGTCAAAAAATTAAAAAATTTTCGAATCTCGAAATTTTTTCATGGTCTACTACCTTCGAAATTTTTCTTTTTCGACTTTTGTGATTTTCGAAAAATTTCAAAATTTTCGAATCTCGAAATAACTTTTGCAATTGAAGATTCGTCTCGTTTCCGTCCAAATCCATGAGACGCGTTCAGGATTAATGCGGGTTCTGGCAATCCCATCGTTTGAACGTAAATCACACGATGGTGGCGGTGAACAAGCTGCCTTAAAATGGCTAGTTTCATCGATATGAATCGTCAGAACCCAGTTGAAGATCATTTTTCTGGTTCGATTAAAACCTCGGAAGCCTGTTCGGCTCGACACGAGCTCGTAAAACAACTTTTACATAGTCCATAATAATGACACACCATAAGGCATGCTTCTTACTCAGTAAAAATAGATAAACAAGCCCGCAGTGAGTTTTTAGGGCACGTCGGGTGGTATGAGGAATGGTTATGGTAAAAGTTTCCACCTTTCTCCTCATCTCCATTCGTCGCTGCATTTCGTATAGCACACAGTATTACAAAGTCGACTCGAAACCGCAAACGCGTGCACGTGACCCATTCCGAGGGTTTCCGGAGCTGCAACGATTTGTCAGTTCGCCGAGTGAAAATATACTGCGATGCTTGGAAAACTTCGTTTCTGTACGAACATGTGAGAACAGGTTGGGTTTCTCGATGTCAGAGACTCGTTCACGTTTTCCTATCTGCATATTTGAGAATCCAGAAAAAATGGCTAAAGCCATCGATTTTCAGTCAGTTTATTCCTCTGCCAGTTTTTCGTCGTGCAGGAATTTACATTCAATTAAGTTGGAGTCTATACGAAGTTGGCATGAATTTCAAACCACGTATCAGCCAGGAAAATTAACTTTTCTCTACATCCAGAAAATATTGAGTGATCACGAATTTGTGGACTCCGAATCAACGAAATACTTCCTGACGCGCCAGTCAACATTTTTCCGACGTTGTACACCTTTTTTCTCTCATGGAAAGCAGCCAAGAATGATTGATAACGGCACCGGAGACGTTGTGATGTTGGATGACAAGTAAAAGCTGCTTTTTTCTCAATTCGCACCACACGCACGATAAAATACAAAAAAGGGCTTGTGAAGGCTTCGGTAGGGAAACGACGAAAAACATATTTTCCGTTTTTGCAGCAGCAGTCCGCCCCCTGAATGTAAACGCTTTGAATAAAATCGTCATCAAATATCCCGAGTCTGTCAGTTTCTCATGAAATATGATGAAGAAAATTCTATCACCTACAGATTAGTATCTACAATCTTGGGAGAGGAATTACCTTGATGTCTGAGGCAATGGTTGTCGCATGCGTAAGCAAATAGACGAGAAATTGAGATTATAATGCTGGTTCATAGCGAACAGAATCTTTGGTCTCGTCAACATCGCAGATTTAAACATACTCGTTGCTTTTATGCCATCGTACGCCATTAAAATGTCGTTAAATATTAACGAGTTTACTCTGCAAGCAGAAAATTTCTGGTCTACGTACAAATATAAACGTGAACGAAAGTAGAGAATTGTGACTCGGAAGGATCGTAACGTAAAATCCTTTTCGCTTATAAAATCCTTCGGGAAGTAAAAACATTGACATTTATTAATAATTCAATATATTCATCCTGATAGAGTGAATATCAGTTTTCATGGAATTTTTCACTTTTCAACCGGTTCTTTCACGCCGACGTTTTTTCTCGTCGAGCGAATTAGCGAAATCCCGGAATCAACGTTCACTGTGCTACTGTTTTTCTTTGTTCCATACGGTCAAAAGACTTTGGGATATTAATATTAATTTCTTTGCCATATGAATCCATTAACTTAGATGAATAGCAATGGAAATAAATTTATCCAAAGATTATTTCGGACAGATATCATAATGCTTTTTCAATTCGATTTGATTCAATTGGATTTTCGTTTTATTGAATTCGAACGATTGGTTTAACGAGAATTCCCATGAGAAAGATAGTGTAAAATTTTTTCTATTTTTTAATAACCGCAGTCAGTGAGAGAATTATTCGTTTGACTCATTTTGAGAATGCGTATTCTGTTTTTTGACGAATGTCAATGCTTCTCACATTTCTATCAGCCAAGGATTTTATCGTAAATCGAAAAGCAGTGTTGAAATTTGACGCAAATCAATCGCTACAATGATCAGAATTTTGTAGTGCTATCAAGTTGTCGATTAAGGTATTCCTTTCGCATATGGATTCCTTACATTTATTTCAATCTGTGAGACAGTTTGTATAAAGAATTTAGAATTATTTTATTATTTATTTAATTCTTCATTAAATGTTCGATAACCTGACCCGAAATTTCGCCAATCTATTCGCATGCACTTTTACTTTATTTAAAATAAGTTATTTGTAGAATATTCGCGTTCGTGAAAAAAATACCTTTTAAACTAACTTCGGAAAACGCTGTCGATCATGACTGACGATTTCGTCAGATATCGGCTTTTTCCACTTGAGGCATAAGTCAACTCCTACTCATTCTATCGTTACTTGTAGTTCCATTATTCATTACTAATTAACATAACTCTTTATAGTAGACCAAGACTTTCTCTTTTATAAGCTGCAAGATTCCCTCCCGGTCCGTTGGACCTCTGGGGCTACTGCAGTCATTCATCATCCCCCGTTAATTAACTGTCAGAGCGTCACGGTGTTACCTTAAGTTTCGTAATATAAGCATATGATTCTGTACTGAGGCTTTCCTATATGTGCAGTTCGCACAAATTTGCTCGTGAGTGCCAGTTCACGAATCACGTATCTACATACCTGAGGACACTTTAGCGCAAGGATATTCGCTGCGTCAGTTGTATAGAGACGGGTATCCAAGAGGAACGCGCTTGCCTCTTGTTTAATTGGTGCAAACCTGAAGCCTTGTTAAAGCTTGTTTTTACATCGCAGACGGGCCACTGGATGAGGGTTCACGTCAAATAGCACAAAATGTCTCTTCATCCAACTTAATCGGTCCAGTCGCTGAAGCGAGGGAGAGAATAAGACGATGCAAATCCGTAGAAACCACTGCTATAATAATAAAGTACGGCATGTCTGTTCAGACTGACAATTGAGTTCACGTTATCATTAATTAGCCTTTGGATAGGAATGATCGCCACTGATGACTTATGCCAATTCTGAATTTAGTTTCGAGACCGTTCTCTGTTGAAATGGATCTTATGAAGCGCTTGCGGGAATCAATGGTGCTCGGGATATCGATGAAATTATGCTAACCAGAAACCATCCATGAAACGACCAACTCTAAAAGCGTTTCCACCTTTCCGACGAATTTCCGAAACAGAATGAATCCTTTCAATTTAAATGATGAAGCATTTTCAATTGGATCGATAAATTACCAAAGAACGAATTCAGTCGAGCGGCTCGTTAGGGTTTGAGTGAGCCGAAAATTTTGGTTACCACGAACTGTCGGACGTTATTTTGCACAAATTTACTTTCAATGAAAACAAGTAAAAAAAGCTCCAATACCGTTGATGTCGGAGGCGATATAAAATGATCAAAGTCCGCAGAACAAACCTTAGATTGTTACTTGAACGAAGGTCGGTGGCCCTTTTCTCGAAACCACTGTTCAGTCGTTCACGTACGGAAACGACGAGGAGTAGCTGGAAGTCGAATAAGGGTCACAGAGAGAACAAAACTCATGCAGCAGCTGCGATGTGGAGAGAGAACCTCTTAAGCAGGGTCATTATGACACCGGTGAAGGCGGTTGTTCCTGCTATTTCTGCAAATGGGGATAAACGCCTTCTAATCATACTTATGTGAATTAGAAGACGAGCAGTGCTTGGAAAAAAGCATCATCAAAGTCGTTGAAACTGAAATTTCTCTATTACATCAATTTTGTTCAACTGCAAGTTTTTGTGCGTTTGTGAAAAGCCAAAAACTCTAAGTTTTCCTTCACATTCTTTAAGGAAGTTCACGCGAATTTAATGAAAATCGAAAATTCGAACTTTAAGAGTTGAATTTTGGAATTCCTGGAATTATTACAGGATCTACCGTCTAGTTGTCGAGAAAACAATTAACGAAAATCACATTATTTAAGGAGGGTGGCTACACTCGTCAAAATGATAAGAAATTGATCAAATTTGGTGATAATGTTCTTCAACATCAAGTGCGAAGACACAATTTTTTTCAAAATTTTCTTCTGCTTAGTTATCGAGTAATTACGGATTAAAGCAGATTTCTTATGCCCGGAATGTATACCTATATATATGGAAACGCTATGCTTATACACTTGAACTTTAGTGATCAATTACTCGATAACTGTACAGAAGAAAAATCTTAAAAAATTTGTATTGTCAAATTTGGCCCTAAAGAATATGTTCACCAAATTTTATTAAATTCTTATCATTTTGAAATTTTTAATGTATTTAACATGGTTTAGCAGGGCAACATTGTATCGTCGGTAGCCACCTTCCTTAAGGATTATTCACAGGCTTTTATGACAGGCAGATTTCCTCTGCGACGATTTGGATCTCATGAAACCGGATCCTCCCAACTTTAAAGAGCCAAAAACGAGAATAAGAAAATATAATGTTTTTAGATATTAATGATGTCTTGAGAAAGTCTTGTTACCGGTGAAAATTACTTGAAACGGACAAAGAAAAAACTTATTTGAGGTTAACGAGTAATAACGACATAAACGGTGGAAGGTTTGACAACACCATGAGTCAACTGGTTTAAAATATAGATGTGCATACGCATATAAATAGAAAATGGTTGTTGTCCCATTTTGCTTGACGATTTTACTACGAAAGTATTTCAACTGCTATGAGTACATTAAAAATTTGATCAATCTCAACGAATAATTTACACATAATTTTAATAATTGCGAGAATAAATTTTAATTGTTTCTGTGATCATGAAAAGAGCAAGAAAGTTCAGTTGCTTTTTTGAATCACATGTAACTCATGATCTTCCTTAATCGATTATAGAGTCGGAGATGATTGTAATTTTACTCTCATGCAGTCTTCAAATTATAATAAAACGGCGATGAAATTCAATTTCTAGTGGTATCGTATCATAGAGTGCGCGAAATACGATAAATCATAAAAACGGCCAATTAAACTGCATATTATAAGCTCAACTTATTCGGGGCGTTAATTTTGGGAGACGAAAGACACTGCTTCAACCGCAGATGTCTTCTCAGCTGTAATTGAAACAAGTCATTCATAATTCGACGAGAGCACTTATACATTCGCCGTAAAACAGCGCTTAGTTAGATACGAAAATTGCATGGAGTGTCGTGGCACCACGCGACGCGGAAACTATTCGACTTTTCCGGTCGCTGTGACTTCCTCTCGGGCTCACCCCTCGTAAGATTGTGACTACGCTGACTTAAGCTTTCATTAAAAAGCCAGTTGAGCTTCTCGTGGATTTCCCAGTTTCGTCAACATCGGAATGAGATTTTTTTTTCTGGCTCTTCTGCTCGTCTTCTTTTCCCTCTTTCTATGTCCCACCGTCGATGACCCATCTGGCCTCTATCGCAGTTTCTTTTCACATTACTTAATTTCTTCTTGAATTCTCGGTTTGTTCGCCATAGGCAAAAATCATTTTCAACTAGGCTTGTTTCATTCGTTTTACCGTCAGATAAAACGAGAGACACAGGCGAGGCGGTGAGAACGAAGCAGGAATGAGACGCGAGGCAGCGGACTTGGAAATAGCCTGCTTTTCCTCATTCAATGTCATTTTCTTCATCTCTATATTTTCTTTGAAAAGTTTCAAAGCAGTAATATGGTTCCTTTATTGCGGACTTTTCTGATGATAATCTGATAATACTCTTAGAGCTAAGAAGCTTCGCAACCTTCCTATGAAGGCGCGGGATGAGATTTTTTCATTTTTGGAAAAAATAAACTTCCAGTGGCAGCGCAGAGTCTTCTTTTATTACTCATAAAAATGGCATTAGAGCCTTCAAGGAACTACAGATATTTTGGAAATATCTATTTACGCCTTAACAGGCGAGAACCTCGAATCCCAATTAATCGGCCGCTCAGCGATTTGGGACGAGGCACTCCAGTTCATCAAGTTGGATTGAAAAAAGGGCCTGACCCAGCTTAGGCTTTCCTTCAATCTCATCGGCATTTTCCGCTCATGCAAGTACCTTGCGGCTCAACCATTAATTAAATCCATCGTTTTTCTCAAGCATCAACGAGTCCTTAATTATAAGAGAGTTGTTTTTTCCACCGTGGATTCTTGTACCATTCGCCGTGGGTTTTTCGGTTACTTTTTTCATTCCGGCACCGTTCCAGCTTCCAACTTGAAGATAAATCGACGTATATTGTTCCCTTTTTTCTGTTAGATCGTTGAGAGCTAATCAATCTTGCGAACCCGAGTTTGCTATGATCGATCATTCAATGGCTTCTGATTGCAACAAAGATTTCGCAAGTTGCCAAATAATGGACATCACATTATCGGAATTTAGTCCGAAAAATGATCGAGAAAAACGTTGGTTGTGTTTTTTTTCTATTTTCTTTAGTATTGGCCAACTTGAACCTCCGATTTTACGGGAAAAGTATTATCGACAAAAAACCGAACGAGTCTGTAGCTCTACAGCCATAAACGAATGAAATGCTCGAAAGTTTTTTTCTGCAAAAGTTAAAAGCTATGCAATATTAAGTGGATGGGTAACATGTCTGAAAAAACGTTCGTGTCTCACGAGAATTCGCTGCTTGAATTCTCCGCATGGGGAAAAAACGTAGTGAAAGGATAGCTTTTTACTAGCATTATGTTTTTAGCATACGTTAGAAACGAAAAAGTCATCATCAACTCATTTCAATTCATCAGACCTGGCAAAAAGGTGTATTTCCACGGAGGAAGTACGCGTGAAACATTGAGGAGCAGAGTAATGAAAGAAAAAGCAAAAGCCAATAAAAAATAGTAAAGCCACCTTTTTCGATTTTCTTCCTTTTCAAGCGCCACTGCCATCGACTCCTACCCATTTACGCGCCGTTTTTTTTCTCGTTATGATATTCAGTGACCTGACTTTACTACTTCGTTCTGGAGCGAGTGGAGTAAATTACGAGAAACTTCAAAGTAGAATTTTTAGTCCCAAGGGTCGCTTTCTTTTGACACAAGATAATGGTAAGGCTCGACACACATCTGAAAATGAAGGATATTAATTACGCAGAAAATAATTTCATGGAGGTGATTAATATCGAAATAAACGTGGTTACCTTTGAGCTTAAAACTTTGCTTTTTATTCGAGAGCAATTACTGCTCAGGAAGCAATCAAAGCAACAAATTAAAATTAATTTCCTGTGGTAGCATAGTTCAAAGTATAATTCTATTTAATGCCCGGATAATCAAATCGGACGTGAAGCATCTACTCCGAGAGAAATATTCGTTCAGTTTATATACATATGTACGCTGAGGACGATCAGAAGAAGTTGTTTTTGTTCATAATTAAATTTACCCGGATTCTCCATGCTCTGAATGTCACTAGATCTATCGGGAAACCAAGGCCATAACGCGGTAGAGTATCAAAGTTGAATCCCACGAGATATTCCTCATATTTTTGGTCACTCTCACCTTTACTCTTTGTCGCCTCACGTCTATTCCATTTTATGAAATCTGCATATCGCAGGTCAGGATTTCCAATGTGAGTAAATTCTGATACACGAATCATTAAAATTGTTTGTCGTCCGCGTACGAAAAGCATTTCAGAAAAAAATTATCTTCGGAGAAAAAAATCCCTGGAAAATCCTTGATATTTTCTCCATTTTCTAACTTTTTTGTTACTTCATCAAAGTTGTCAGGCCCCCAGTTTGTTCTTTTTGTTTTTTAAAAATCGATGATCCGCCATAGTTTTTGGTTAGAAATGTCAGTGGGACGTGAAGGAAGAAAAGTACCGGGATCGAGTGAAGCAGGGAAGGGCTTTCTTCATCTCGACGCGTATCGATCGACTACTCAATCACGAATGGTCCGTGTTTATCAACCAGCAGGATTCTCGTATTGTTACATCTGATTTTTTTTCATTTTTGTGATGCACCAATTGAAATGTAGACAGCGCTTTTGGTTGTGTCCGTCGACGGGAGTCACAGGGAAGATGGAGTCTAACAACAAAGCTATTTCTGATTACTGTCAGAGCGGTCGAAAGACAATGCGATGAAATAAAGGGGGGAAATGGTGGTGAGATAGAGCATAGACGTTTGGAACAATGGAAAGAAGAACGAGAGACCAAGAACCGTTCGAAAGAATCCACGGGGATTTCTAGCATGTTACGAGCCGCCAGCGACGACCATCGACGCTCCCTGACCTCGATCACAACTATTGCGAGGCACACATCAGTCCTTAATTATCCTTTCGACCAATACGTTAACACGTCACTTGTTCTTCGGAATTCTCAAGATTTCTGTAGTTGTTGAAATATCTTTAGATAATTACCGTAAAATTTTTTCGAGTAATGCAAAAGCTCCAACGATTGATTCACTCCGACTGCGAATTTATTTATTATCGAAAAGCTGCGCATATAGATATATTAAGGACAAAATGCTATTCGAAGGGTTGGCAGCATCATTGATCGATGAACCGCTTTCGATGTGTGTGATTTTCCATGTGCGTATAACAATGTACCCCCGCGATCGGAGAGGAACCACTAGATTACGGTATGAAAGCCCCAGCCCATAAACCTTACGTTATACGATTTTGCCTCGAACGAACCGGAGCCCGAGCATCGGCTTCCTCTCTAACTGTATACACCATCGATGCTGCCGGATCTAAAATTATTTGTGTGTTAATATATTTTACGTTTGGCATAACGCCAACGTTTTGAAAAAGGGCGAACGAGCGAGAGAGACGAATGCTGAGAGAGAGAAAGAGAAGTCGACTCCTTTTGATATGGACACTCGCTCGTTCTCCATTCCACCAACCATACCCCCGAGAGCATGCGAGAAGAGCCGTAAAAAGATTCGGTGAATAAATGTACCGAAGGTCCGCTTTTTACAGCGGGTGAACAAAAGCGAGTAGATTTGACAAACTCAACGTTCACATATTCGCTCCGAGACAAAAATTTTCAATCGAAATTTCAGGAATCATTGGATTATTGCGAAAAACGAAATAACCATATTTGAAGGACGAAAAGGGCGCGTATAAATCGTGTCTGAATACGCCGAGGGTTTTATGACTTTTGCTACTTGGATGATCGTCGCCAAAACGCTGCTGTCTCTATAAGTCTGTAAAAGCTTTTAAGGGGTCTACCCCAATTAGACGGCCAAAAGAAAGTCTGTTTTTAGAAATTTTTTCGACCGGTAGAAATTATGAATATGGATATGCCTAAAAAATACACTCTTAAAATACACAAATTTTCTTTTTTATATTTATTTTACTCAGTTTTCGTACAGAAAAATGGGGGAGAAGGCAAGTCCAAAAAATGGGTGTGCGCTGTTGATAAAATCTTTGGAATGGATCAAAGAAAAAAATAGTTTTAGATTCAATAAGTAAATGGCTAAAGCGCGTATCATACGATTCTTGATTTTTTCAAAAATCACAAAATGCCGGCTATTTTTCCAAAAACTATGAAAAAGCACGTTTTTTTCATCGTTTTTTGCAAAAAAAAATAGCTCCGACCAAAATTTCAAAATTCATATATGATGTGCGCTATAGCTACAGTCATAAAGAATCTGTAGTGAAATTTTGTGCGTATTGGCGCGTTCAGACAGCCAAATAAACGTCGCTCAAAAGTACACGTGGACTGCTCAGATCTTTATCAAATTTTAGTACGATACTTTTAAATGTGCACATTTTCAAAAAATGCAATAAAAAAAGTCCATTTTTTGAAAATTCTAAATACAGTAGACCCCTTAAACTTCGGTCCCTTGTAGAAACTGCCAATTATTTATCTCCGAAGTGATGCTCCCGGTGGAGGTACGTTAGTGTACACGATTATTCTGGAACGAGATTGACTCGTGGTTTTTACGTTCTGTGATCGTTTGAACACTGAACAAAAGCTCAAGGCTTTGATAAACCTCGGGCGCCTCATTTCAACACATATTGAGCTGCGCGAAAGCGCTATTCGGGTGCTTTAAACACAGGTGCAAAAATGCTTTCACCTAGGCATAACGAGAGCGTAACGGAGCTTTCATACCTCTCGGGCGTTAACATATGTGAATGAACCGACTAGTTATGCTCGCATGAACGATTCCAAACACACGAGTTATAAAAGAATGTCCAACGATCTCTCTCTCTCTCTCTCTCTCGCTGTTTCTCCTTCTCTCTCCCATATTAAATTGACGCCGTATACAGATATACAATGCAATATAATTTCCATTAATAATTTGCTGAACAGCTCTCAGCTGCGACTACGAGATTGAATAAGTTATTTCTTTACTCGTATCTTGTATAAAGTTTCTTTTCTAAGCTTACGCTTTCTGGTTTTGTGCATAGCTGCAAGTTCTGGATCTGCAGTGACCTGAATAATGGCACAAATATTCAATGAAGATTCGTATAATTGAGGATTTTCATGTTCAAAGATGTTTTAACAAGATGAATTTTAGTTGTAAAGAAAATGATTGTTCTTTTTCCTACTGAATTGGAAGCTCGTACGTTGGCAATTGTCATTGCTCGATTTGACGTTGGAATGTCTTTAGAAAAGAACTCATCAATTTTAAGGTCGAGTAACATTGATCAATCCTAGTGTAATAGTCTCTTGTTCCTCTTTGCTCTGGTCTTTCGATTAATAAACTAAATGGTCGATCTCCAAAGAAACTATCATATCACCAGGACCAAGTTTCGCTGACATCTAAGTTTGAACAAAAATGAACAAAAATGTCTACTTAAAGTGATAAAAAATTATAGAATTGAAAAAACGAAACCAGTTCACTATGACTATGAGAGTTGCTGAAATTTTTATCCAACGATTTGCAAATTGATTTCCCTCGACATGATTCCACTTCAGTTTTATGAAAAATTACTTCATGAAATTTTATCCGGACTTTCCATCAATCCTGATCTTGGTACGATTTATTTCCTTGACTTGTCTGGCTCCTGGAGCTGAACTCTTTCTTCAAGCTGTACAGATTTTTTTTCTATGGGGTATTTTTAGTTTTCTTCCATTTCATTTATTTTTTCAGGAAAACATTGATGATTCATTGCGGGCTGCGTAGTTTCTCGGTAATCTAGCGAAACGTCGACAGGCTCGAGTCGTTCTATTTCCATGTCGTTAAAACAGAGAAATGGAAATGTGGGATATCAAAATATATTTTATTCTGAATCTTTCGAGAGACGGAAACAAAGGTCGTAAAATTATGGAGTTCTTCAATTTTTGTGTCTGCAAATGACGAAAAACTTTTGAGATATTCCTCATATCGAAACGCGTCCATGGTCTCAATTCAAGTATTGCATAAATCCATAAAATTAGCCGAAACGTAATAAAATTTTCAACTCTACGAATCGTTTTATTTAGAGAAAATATAGACTCAACGAGTGCTCGAGACAGTGCTCGAAACGTACTCGTCTCGAGATGCTAGCGGATCTCTTGATTGCCTTCGCTAAATGCGAAATTCATAAAGATTTTACGTATTTAAAAAAGTATAAGGATCCACCGATTTTTCAGTAAAAGCTAGTACTTGAGAACTGATTGGAATTGAGGATTTGTAATGAACTTTGTAATGAAAAGAATAATAATAAAATTATATTCGAATTAAAAATGTTGATGGGCTAATTCCAGACAGCCAGCAGGGAATATCTCGTGTAAAAATAATTGCGAAGAATTGAAGTGAGCTTTTCATCCTGCCGAACTTCCTGGTAATTAAGCCTCGTCTTGTCACTCCAGTAAAACTTTTCCGCACTCTTTCTCTTTGCTCTTTCCTCTCGCTCTTCCTTTGTACGCCTCGGGCAGCGGTTCAGTCTTCGCATGCCGAGCACTCTAGATATACATCGTTAGAATTGCTATTGAAAACAAGCTTCTCGCACTTTCCCCTCCTTGGCGATAAATAGAATCGATCGGGGCTAAACGTGCTACCTGAAAAATGACGATTTAATTTTTATTTTTTCCACTAAAAATGTTTTTTTTAAAACATAAAAAAAAACAAGATCAATTTTTCGATTATTCGTGAAAAAAAAGGAGATAAAGTCCATTGATTTTTGACTCAACACAATATTTCACTAGCTGTATCGTTTTGCCTCCAAAATATTTGAAATCCCTATTGACAGATAACCACTAATGCTTTATAAACAGGGTAAAAATGTAGGGAAAAAAGGATTCCAAATTTTCACGAAATTTTGGTTTTTTTTTGTAATACGAAAAAATATAATGTCCCGAATCATACATTCCTTGCTTATTAAGGTTAAGAAACAGTCAAAGCTTCTCTAACTTCCTAAAAGTACAATATTTTCTTAAGAGAATAGATCAGTCGACTAATTTCACTTGGAATTTTCGAAATAGAAATTCTTTGACAGAGTTTGACCGATTAAAAAAAGGCTCTGTCAGCCTATGTAGGGTGATGGCAAAAACCCCATTTCACTCGGGTCTCCTCTGTGTATTTAGCAAGTTTCTGTGTCAAGAAACTTTGAGCAATGTAAATATATGGAAGAACGAAAAGGTTTGACGTTAAGTGCCTACAATGAAACGAAAAAATGAAGGAGTCAAAGTCGAAACTGCATTTGGCGGGTAAGAGTTAAACGTTATGGAATCTTTATTAAAAAATGTTGTTTTCATGACTGCAGGAGTTTGCCATCGTGCAGTAGAGAAATCTCTAAATATAGGTTCAACGATTCTCCACAATGAGATGTGGTGGCAAGTTTTTAGGTCACGTTTTAAATCGGATGAATGTCTTCGTCGTCCAGTAGTGGTACAGCTCGTATTACGGGCTCAAACTTTGGGGTAAGGTCTCCGTTTGTCTCGGTCGAATTCACGATGACTTATAACGACGTTTCCATGGACCAGGGTGTAGAGAACACAGAACCGGTAGCGCCCGTTGATGCGAACTTTCCAATAGAGAGTTCAGCATTTCCCACTTTCTCTTGTCTCGCCGACTCTCGCCGGAACATCGAACATTACCCCTCGCTCTTACTACCCCATAAAATCATGGGAGGGGACAAGGTGAGGCTGCCATTGTGCTTCTGGAACAGATTTGCTAGTTCTGTTGCAGACTATATGGTAACACAAGACAATGGTAATTCGATTAAGCACCAGACTTCGACCTATCAACAAAGTTTTGGATTTGGATATTTGCCATAGTGTTTATGATAGCTTACAAATTTACCTACTCAAAAATAACCAAAAGCACGTGCTCAAGTAGTTCACGTCCGTTATAATTTGTCTGAGCAATCGTATATGCAAGAGACGAGGTAATTTCATTATATCCCCATGGATTCTCAATGCAGGGAGTACAGTTTCGATCAGTGCTGGAATAAGCATTGAAAGAAAAACTGTGCCAACAACAACTGAGTCTTTTCTGCGCATCGTACAGTTTTCTCCGAATGCTTTTCCACGGGGATTAAGAAATCACTCCGAGTTCTAATTTACTCAAACGACGAGGAACCCTCTGAGGTAGCAAGCTTGGACGCTGGGATAGTCTGGTCACGAATTCTTCGGCGGTTATAATGAAGTTTACGTTGAACAGAAAAGTTTAAGTGAACAAACGTGGGCGAACATCATATTTATTGGGGCGTGAATTTTTTCTTAAGAGACGAAGAAAAAATTGGGGATAAACAATCTCGGAGTGAGGGAGTCCAATGAATCCGTATCGAGAATTTAATTTTTCCATGTCACATTGAAAATAATCATTTCTATGGAAATTATATTTTGACCTATACCCTGGGAACGTACGACAAGTTTTCGGGGAGTATCGAAGCTTCAAGGGAATTACGAACTCTTTGCATAGTTCGGGTCGTGTAAAATGCATCGATTATTAAAGTCAAGTCATTCGTTGAATAGAAGAAGCTGAGAATGTTTTCAATTTTTTATGCAATTTTTAAGCGGCTCTAACTTTTAAAAAAATAATTGTATGGAGAGCCCAAGAGAAAGAGTAGTTTTTGGGCTACGAAAAGTACTTAATTTCATATTTCCCTTACAGATGTTATCCTCAACTCACAACTTTACTAAAATTGTGAATTAAGGAGAAAAGCTTGTCATTTGACAGAGAGAGGGTAAATAACTTTCAACAGTGGTAAATCCGATCGATAAAGATGACGATACACTTAGTGAGGACCAGATTAGAAACCAAAAAAAGTTTCTTCTCATTATAAATGAGTAGGGTGGCGTTAAGCAGCTGCCCAACCTAGTTTTTGCCCGAAATAGCGCATATACACATCAGCACTCGTGTATTCATTTATGTAAACTTATCGCAGGATGATGAAAGAATATGCGATCTGAATTGTTGGTGTGTTCGAGTGGAATACTGCCGGCGTATTATTGTGAGGAACGACAAACTTTAGTTGTCAAAGTGAACTTATGTGTTTGTATGTGACAGAGAGGAAAACGACGAACCCCCCTTCGGGCTGGTTTGAAGTTAGTCGACCTGTACCATTGAGGTCGTGCAGTTGTGTGACAAATTTGTGAGACCAGCAGTGTTGACACAGTAAATTCACTTTGCTAAGCAAAACTGGAGTGAGGAAAGGGCTCGTACAGGCTAACATCAGGAAAATGTATCTGGACCATTTCACTCAGTGTATGGAATACGGATTCTGTGGTGAATTTGATCCTTGATAAATAGACAAAACAAAAATTGATCCTCCATCATATTTTTTCTTGTAATTCAAGGCTCATATGTGTACTAAAATTTTATGATGCCATCAATTCAAATAATGATTGCACTTGCTCATACACATTTTTTCATATTTCAGTAAAAAATATATTTTATGAAAGACTCACTTGAGGGCTAGAACGCTTGCTCATTAAGGCCATGAAAAAGTTTTGGATCAAGGATGTTGTACGTGTCTCGTTCATGCCTCATTATGCAAATTTTTATCCCAATATTCGTCAGAATTTTTGTAAAAAAAACAATTTACCAAGACTCATGGGAGCGTTTCGATGGAAATAAGAATTTGCGATATCCGAATATCATTATTCCAGTCCTTTTGGCGAATAATCGTTACAATTTATTTACTCGTTATCCAGCAGATGGGAACAATACCTATGCCGAGGGGTCTCATGGTAGGATGAGTTGGATGTGCTTGGCGAAAGTTATGAGAAAATAGGTATCGAAAAGCTCGCAAAGTAAGCGGTATACATGTTTTTTCATTGGTGTGACAGACGCGCCGAGATGAGGATCGAGCTACAGTTGTGGTGAAAGACGGAAAAAAGGGGTGCTTTTATACGATGTCGTATTTCACGAATGCTACATTATTTGTGTTATACTTTCATCAATAACGACTTTCTTCACCTCTCTCTCCCTCGGCTTCTTTTCTCTCTTCCCTTTATCCTTCAGTCTCATCCGTCTTCGGGCTTCGTTTTTATTTCACGGTTTATCACGCGCCCGACCGGCTCGTAACAATATTTTCACGGACTCGTTTCGGTTAATTAAACGTACAGCTTGCTGCTCGTGAACAAACACACACACATACACACACCGACTGGAAACTGCCAGCGGCGATCTTGATACAATATCGGCTTGATGAGATTACTTCCCTGGACTACACTGCTTTCCCTTCGTTGATGTGGCAAAAAAAATCAATTACTTCAACAAACTCTCATTGAGATTTTTCTATATCTCGTTGTACCAGTTCGGGATTATAAGCGAAGGTAAATCGACGCATTGATGATTTTAAATTGCGAACCATAAAGTCACAATATGAAAGCAAAAGACGATAAAAATATTGCAAATATTTAGAACAGCCATAACGCAGTTTTTCTTTTTCTTCTCTCAAGCTGGTTCTATCCCCTTTCTTGTATCTATCGCACCATGGATTCGTAATCTAAAAAGATTGCTCGTCGTAAAGATCGTCTTGGAGAAAAAAACACCATAAAAATATTTCCTTAGATGGGTACGAAAGATTGATATCTCTAAGTTTCTTGATCCGCAGTGCGATCGTTGCAAATATATAGCTGAGCTCATGTTAGTCGTCAGCTGCAAGCAGACCGGAAATCTCAACTCCAACTCGATCAATCCTATTGACCTAAATAGAGGAGGGTGTGTGGATGATCGGAAAAACGTGAAAGATTCGAGTCTGAAATACGACAAGGAAGTGTATACGACAGTTTTTGTTTAACTTTGATAGAAAGTTATTACGATGATGGAGCATCGGTGAATTTTGTGAAAAATATTATTTTTGAAAACTCCAAAATTCGGGTAAGAGCAACATTAACTGATCCGGAGATTATTATCGCATGGGAAATTAGTATCTTTCGTCCATAATTCGATTGGTCGATAATTGTTTCCCGACGAAATTCAGACCCCTTCATAATTTCACTGTAATCCTAGATTTTGGGTTCCTGATTTCGTTCATCAGACCCTCGTCCACGGTTCATGGAAGTGTAATGACACTTGAGATCTGTAGACATGAATTCTGAGCAATAAGCAACGAAACGGTCTCTGGATACTCATCGAGCATGATGAAATAGCCTCAGGAATGCTGTTTCACGAGAAGATAACACCAACGTATTATCCAATAACATAACATATCAGCCTGCTGGAGCAAAACTAGCTGTAGCTCACCCAGAACGTCCAGAATTGCACTCGAATAAAAACCCACTAATGGGCCTCTCAATCATGCCCTTGAATTTTTCACGACTGACGTTTTATGAGGCAGAAAATTTCATCAACGGAATTGAGTTATGCCACAAGGCTATGTACCCTCAGCCTGTGGCACCGCAACCAATTTCGGTCTCTTGTGATGCGAGATTCTTGATGCGATAGAGCTCGCTATCTCGGTAACCTCTTAACACCTCTCCGGGATGCTGGGGATGTTCGGGCACGCAAAATGTCACTCAAGATGGGGCGTGTAATAATATTACTACGTTGAACCTGCCTGACAGAATTACCAACTTCTGGTTTCACAAGCAACCAGTGTTAATGACGAGTCGAAATGTGTCTGAGGCTGAGGTAATCTAGTGAGAAGAGCTCGTATCGACAAAACTTGAAGTCGGAGGGTAGCTTGTGTCTACGTAGATTACTCTGGGTACCAGTTCTCATGACCCGTTCGATCGTCGTCATCGGGCCCGTCCAAAGTGGCAGACCAAAGTTGGTCAGATTATCTTTAACTCGAGTAAGCCTCCTTCCTCTGTCGGAATATGTCTTTTCGGGATTGACCTGATATTCGGAGCTTAAACTGCTCCATCGTACACAAAAAGACAAGTCGGTTATGTCTTCCCCCGTCGAGTTGGAAACTTTGCTATTGCCAGATGAACAGCTTCGAGGATTTTATTATATTGTTATATATACATGAGTTCGTACAAGAAGATCAGGGTCAGACCTGAGACAATATGTAATAACAGCTTACTTCACTGCTGAGTCCACAAGAATAAATCCAAAGGTACACAGCGAGCTTATCCATGGCTTTAATTTTCGTCAGTTTTTTTAGGACGGGACGACGGCAGAATATTCGGTATAAAAAAAGAATTTTTATTCTTGGGTTTTAATGCAGTAGCTCGTGATCATTTAGACTGTGAATTAATTTGAGTTTGATGTTTGATTACAGTGTAAATGTTAAACTTTCGTATTTGTGCAAACTGTACTGCTATTCTAATTGAGTTCCGTTCGCAGTAGCCAGGTTAATACCAACTACGAAAATGTTCGTCTCTCTCTCTCATGTTCTCATTCGCTTTCAACTAATTCTTTGCGTTGTTCTTCTCGTATCCGCATCATTCTGTGGAACATCCTGTACATTAGGCGTCAAGAGGGCTCTCATTCTTCCCTGCGTTTACTTGACTCTCCACCCGTTCATCTCTTTTAGCCGCGAAGCAGAGGCGGCGTATCAAGCTTTCAGCCCCACCTAGGGAAAAATACGTATGTACAGAAAACTCCTTCCTTTTCTCCCTCCCTTTCTTTTTCTCGTTTTTTCATGCACATAGGAGTCCTCTCGTGGCATATCTTTTTGGGCTTGTGCAGCTTTCATCTTTCAATTGTTTCTTCCTTCGGGTCCTCTACCATTCCATTCCTTAAGGTATTGAACTAAATTCGTTGATTACACTTTGAACATTTCACCCATGAAAATTGTTCACTTACTGACTACGTTTGAACTCAATCGTGGTGCACCTTCGCGAAATATTTTCTCATAATTTTCTTGACTCCTGTAATAAAATTACGTACAGTGTAATGCCCATGCTTGTATAGCTGGAGTTAAAAAACTAATTGGGTGAAATGAATTTTCAAATGTCTCGAAATTGTTTTCATTGAACTGCAAACTTCAGCGTCACGTTTCGATGCTTGGCCTCGTGAGCCTCAGTCGCGTCTCCCGATAAAAGAGTTGATAATCCAAGTATACCGGAACAAAGAATTCCTCCGGATGCGAGTGCTGCGTCGTTTCAACTCGACATTGTTCGTTTGTTGCTCTGAATTGTTCTATTTCGTTTGAGCCTTTTTTTTCTAATGAACGTCCGTCAGAGTATTATTGAGCTAATTCCCGTCGCTTGCGCGTGGATTAATCAAATTTCGTTTGACTCTCGCCATAGTGGTAGTGAGAGGCTTCCAGTCTCTCTCAGAACTCGATAATCATACTGCTATTATGCGTCGACACGAATATACATGAGTATCGTTGAAAAAGCTGAATTATCTAATCCTATTACTCGAATCGTGTTTTGATTTTTAATGTTTCTCTCATTTAACGAGAAAATGTGTCACCGACTCGCTGTCGTCCGAAGTGAAAGGAATAATAATTGTAATCAACTGCTCACGCTTTCATACGAAGGAAATGGAAGGTTCTATAAAAAAACACAGAGTTGGCTCATAAATTTTTCAATAATTTCGTTAGTGCGAAACGTATGAAGTACAATTCAGGCATATTTTTCGTTCGTTTTGGCGTTAGTTCTGCAATGTGCGGATGGCAACATATCCGTGATCGCAGTCTGGCGTAGTTCCCGCACCCAGCCTGTTCCTACGTAGCGCGAATGTTATAATGAGGAATTTGCCGAGGTTTACCAAGCTCTTCGCACCCCCGTGCAACCGCTTAATTAGTTGTATGCGATGTTGCTTTTCGCGCTCGTGCCCGCGAGGCTCATTTTAGCGAACGTTACCGCATAAATTCACCTGTATCTCTGTCTCGTTTTCCCTCCCTTTCAGCAGGACACTCCTACGTATTCACGCTAGTCATTACCAGCACTAAAGTTTGCTCACGGGTTGTGCGATAATTTTGAATATAAATGCGCTTTCAGACAATATGGGCTTCCAAATGATTTTTTGTAACAACTTTTTCAAACGTGGAAATGCTCGTATAATCATTATTGTACGCATGCGATGGGAGCCTCCGGTTTCGAAGGCACTGGCGCTACGCAGTTTTTCGCAAAAGTTGTCCACTCTCATTTTACTAACTAATCTCACTTAAAATTTTTCACGTGAAAACGATGATTGCAAAAATCGAGAAAAAGGGGTGGGGGTCGAAACAGCGAACGTTAGAAATATTAATTTTCGGTGTAGCACTGGCCCAGAGATGCGAGTTTCGCGTACGCAGTTCATCATGCTCGTGGTAATATGTCCTGTCTGCTGTTAATTCGCGGTCATTGGGTTGAAAATCACCCAGTGGCCAGTGGCAAGGGAAAACGTTGAACAAGGAAGAAATAAAAGCGACGTATAATTGGTTAGATTGTGACGAAAAAGGTCGGGCGAGGGAAAAAATCTCGATGCGTGATGGAATACAGGAAAATAACAAGATAAAAAGTAGCAGGATGAAGGGGAGGCTAAACAAAAATGGGGCGTTCTAGCGTAAAGTTCAATCGGTGAACATCGACTTTCACGTCGACCCGCGTAATTGCTCTTATTTCGCATAGAAAGCGAGAGAATAAGTAAACAAGGAGGGGAGAAAAAAATAACAGCGCCACGAACAATGGCAGCAGCGAGCGCAATAACTGGCTATAGAGTGCGAATGAAAGGTAAAGAAGAGAGAATGACATTAAAAAGGGAAATATTGGAAGCTCGCATAAAAAAGCAGGCGTTCTGTGAGCAGTACAGCAGAGAATTCACATACTGTGCACTCATTATATAATGACATAACCGAGACTAGAGCCAATAGTGTGATACAAACAAACAGGAAAAAATCTTGTTCGAGACGGCGTTACTACAGGGAGGGTGGGTTTGATGGAGCGGAATACAAACAATGATTTACCATGTGAACTAACAACGTGCCAATACATCAAGGATAGAAGCGAACGCACTCGGTGCATGATGCTTCGTGAGAATAGTGGCGATCAATGTCAAGCATTCCGACCCCGTTCTCTATAGTTCAGCAAGATAATAAAAAGGAGGACTGGTGGGTCTGAGAGTTACTGAGTTTGTGTGAGCAATGCAGCAGCAGCAGGCTTGGGAAGAGAGCGAAGAACAGTAAGCTGTCGAGGGTTTTACATCTACGACTAGAGCATCGGAAAAACCTGTCTAGGCTTCAGCCGTTTTCATTTGTTTTCTCCGCATACAAGGCCTCGTATGTACGCAAAGAAAGACACGTATGAGAGAACAAAAGATCGCGGTATTCTGTGCACAGAGCGGAGTAAAAATAGCGCCTAAGATTAAAAGGATCGGCAGATCGCGTAATTCTAAAGAGAACAGTCCTCGTACGTTTGGTTGTGCGTTGCAGTGTTAATGAGATAATCATTTATTGCTCGAAGCCAGTCTGGCACACGCTGGAATATAACTGTTGAATGAGTGAAGCGCTTTTTAGTCGCAGTCGCAGTGCACGACTTTGGTGCTTAAAGTCCGCCACTTCATCTTTTTATGCGATACCACATTGAGATATTTCCAATTAGTTTGTGTCTCTCATTGGTAGGGGAAACGTGTGAGGAATTTTATTTTCACTTATTTTCAGAGCTTCGTTATTCCTCACAAGCCGCCGCCGTGACTTGAAAAACAACGTGCTCCATATGAAAAGAATCGTCTTCATAAACAAGCCCGGTGTTGCACATGACAGAAAGTAACTCTGAGACTGCTCAGCTGTATGAAAGTTAACTGCAGGTTTACTCGGAGGGAAATCGGGATTAAGCACTGTTCTCGTATAATAGTCTGTAGACGGCATCCCCTCTTCTGAGTGAGTCTGATTTTCCTGCACTTTTAATACTGCAGTGAGATTTTCCGTTTTACTTTTTCTTCGTGTTTTGTGCTTCCGGAAAAATGGAGGCTCTGCTTGGCCTGCGATATCACCATTGCCACGTCAAGAAAACTCTTCGCCCAAAGTAACGAGGCTGTTTGCTAAATTTTCCGATAAAGAATGAATAGCGCAAATGATCTCACTATTATACAGACTCCGGTCAATTACAGAGTTCCTTTTTATGCAACGGAGAGGTATGGAACACTTGCCAAGTACAATCAGATGTAAATGGAGCTCGAGACAGTGAGCAAGTTCCTTCGTCTTCCAAAATTATTGGGTTTCCTACGAACCTCATTTGGATGCAACAATTCGCACGGGGCAATTTTCAATTGTCGGTCTTCCGTTGGGCCCATGAAACAGCGAGGATGATCGTTCTAAAAAAATATTTCATTGCGTTTCTCTGTGGGTAAATGTGAAATATTTCCCAGTGGATCGACATCAACAATACCAATGAAATTTTTAATAACAAACGATATTTAATTAATTAACAGAATTTCTACTTTGTTCATTATCAATATTCCATTGCATTGCCTTGCGAGTTTTTATTAGACCACCTCACCACTCAAACCTCATTCGCCGCCCTTTACTCTTGTATCGCCGTTGAACGAAGGTCCAGCGAAGTGGAAATCCTGGTTGATATGCATGCTTATACAGAATTCCGATCAGTTTACGAACCACACAAAAGCCTTCTTTTCAGCGTGATCAGTGCGCAAGCAAGACTAAGCGACCACCCAACCAAGTAACTACCTCGCCCGAGGCTGGCTTGACTTGAGAAATTACTCGAATCACATCCCGAAAAAACACCATCGTCGTTGTTGAGCGAAATAGAACAGACTTTTTTTATTCGAACAACAAATCGTGCATCACAATGTGATTAATAGCTACACAAGTCCAACGAAGTGAGAAACATACTTGCTCCAAATCATCAAAAAAAGCTGATTGATGCCATCTTAAAGGACGCTTTCATTACACGAGAACTGCAGGTTACTGTGAACCTAAAAGCTGCGCATTAAAGGATGAAAATGATTGAAAAGATGCTAAAAAGGTAGAAAAGTGGACGAGCATGTCGCAGTATAATGGGGTTCTCGTAAACATACTCATGCTTGCATCAACCAATAAATATCAAACCTTTAACAGACACGAAAGGTTTACTTTCTTTCTTTCTTTCGTGAGAAATGGCGTTCCACCTGAAAAGGTGATAGCAATTTTTGAAAAATGATTATCAATATGTTTGCTTCGATTATTCAGTTGTTACAATCATCGAAGTGCATATTTAAAAAAATACACTTGGTAAAACATTGAAAATTTTGAAAATCCGTTTTTTTTAATGGAAATGTAATCACATCTATGAACCATAAAACAAATACTTTATCAACTTCCCATATTTCTTTTAATTTCTATTTTAATTTGATCTTCAACCCTGACACTTCAATCACGTTCTTCGTTTATTCTTTCTTTTTTTCTCCTTTTACCGTCAACTTTAGCCTGCAACCATACATACTGAAACGGCGATTCGCGGAGAGTGGATCCTGCTGGCTCTGGCTGATCTTTTCCATTTTGCAGTGAAAAACTACTCTGCAACGGCGGGTTGTGTAGACGATGAGAGCTCTTGCTCTCGGTGTGTAAAGTGCTAACGGAAAAAAAAACTGAGGTGTATTCGCTCGCACGAAAGTAAGCGAGGGGAAATTCATAACTACCAGGAGGTAATACAGCGAGAAAGCACCGAGTTCTTGTGAGGCAGCAATTAGAAGAAGTACATAGCCCATATTACTAAAAGAAAGGAATTAAGTGGCAGAAAAAAGTTCAACGAATGTGGCGGTGAAAAACATTTGTGAGGAGAATAAATGAGGAAGATACTGTAGAAACTATTTCAGGGATGTGATTAATAATCTTCGAGAAATAGTAGACACGGATCGGCTTGCACATTAATTACAATGTTGAAGATGATTTTTTTCGAGCTTCTGATAAGATTGCCGGTTAATTAGGATTAAGGTATTCCTTTTGCGAATCCGAATATTCTACAAATAACTGATTGTAAATTACAGTAAATTACAATGCATGCGAGTAGATTGACAAAATTTCAGGTCAGATTATCGAACATTTAACGAAGAATGAGAATTTCAAAAATCGTCAAATTTATACGGGAGCTTATGGAGATTCCATCGTCACTATATTTCTATTCGATAATTCCTATAGTGAATAATTTTAAATTCCTGATACAAACTGTCTCACAGGCTGAAAAAATGCAAAGAATCCATAGCGACGATAAAAATAAAGGGTTACCGAATGTTTAAAAGAGATATTAACGATAGAAGTTGGAAAAATGGCAGAAGCAGAAGCTTTTCCTATATAACCGCGACTTCTCAGAGGTTAGGAATCAGTACAAATTCCAAGTGGCCCAATTTACAGTACTAAAAAATACGGTCATGCGAGAGGAATACCTTAAAAGGTTATGAGAAACGCTTTTGAGATCTTGCAGGAACATCGGAGCTGGTAAAGTGGATTAAATAGTCTGCTGCTACGGTTAGCTCATAAAAACTCAGAACAGAGTATGCGAGAACACTCAGACTTATAAGGTGAGTCAATAGAACCAGAGTAATGTTGGTCCTTGAACAATTATGTAATGTGAAAATCGATAGAACGTCTTCAAAGATTGTCATTTAACTACCTTAACCACTGCCAGCATGACGTAAAGATTTTTCCAGAAAAAATTCCGTTGTCATTCCAGGCACTAGACGGAATACGAATTTTGGGTTAACCAACGTAGATTTCCTATCGGAGACGACGAATTTATGGCGCGTCACGATTTCGGTACTAGCCACGGAAACTCGCTTTTCTCTGCTCTCCTTTTTCGCTTATACCCGCACATATCCAGACACTTTAGAAAACCCTCTGAAAACTTCTCGAATCCTTCCCCTATCGTGGGGCTGGGACAGAAATGTATATTTTCCGGTTCCTGTTCTAGATAGAAAACCTACAATGCGGAACTTCTTTACTGTCGTTTTGTAATGAAAATTCGACTTTTTTTGCCTCACTTTCTTGAACCTATAAAGGGTCGCAAGATTGAACAAAACACAGTATTTTAAAATGGTTGAACTCTGGTTAAAGACTCGTTACATAATCGCGGAAAAATACGAACGAGAAATCGTCATTTTAATTTTTACTACTATTTTCATGCTATATATTCGAATCTTCTCATGGACAATTATATAGACGCATTGACTAATGTAAGAATTGAAAAACCTCCTATTAGTACGATGGTTCATCAAAGAAAAATTTAATCAGGCAAGGTTTTCATAAAAATTCTGAAAAGTTTTACAGAAATCGTAAATGTAGCTTCCTAGCCATTTTATCATACGCAACGTTAAACTGTAATGGAAACTTAGGTTCATGGATCAATAAAAAAGCAAAATTTTTGAAAGATTATTTATCAAGCACCTCTTGAAATGTGTGCAGGATGTTGATCTTCGCGATTCAAATGAATGTTCGATTGATTCCTTCATTCAGACGTGATAAAATCGATAATTACATTACACGTAAATAGATGATGGATTGATCTGTAAATTTAAGAGTCCACATTCCTATTGGAAGCCTAGCTGATGACGAAAACTGGCGAGGAGGGGGGGGGGGGGGAGTGTCAGTTCGCAGAGTTCTGTATCTGACAACCCGAACTGGCCATCGTGAATGTGAAGTATGCATCTCCATAACGTGTTCCACGAATCCCACGAGCGGCATGAAATCCATTGAAAATCCATAGCCATTCATAGCTAACTTAATCTAGGTCTGGCACTCGTATAGATATACGTAAACGGTAATGGGAGCGAATTCCTATCACTCGGCTATGAGAGGAGCATTCCCTAAATTGAAGGCTGCAAGGATTATACAGGATTAGCGTTGCATCAGCTCTGGTAACGTTGTGCGTTACATTTAGCGAGGATTCCACATTGCTGTTTGTTTATAGGTTGTGATTTCGTGAATTAGACTCAATCTGGTTCAATGTCTCAGTTATAAAACATTGTATCTAACTAATTGGATCTAAAACAGAGGAAAAACATTTGGAGTTTGAAGGCTACCCTTCACTCAGCAAGCCCAAGATAGGGCCATTAGCTAAATTTATGGCGTGGTCCAATTAAGAGACTTTATTGCCCAGCGTCGTTTTCTTTCAAACAAAAACCTCGCCATTTTCAGCTTCATAGAATACACTAAGGAAAACTCTACTCATCACTCTTCAAACTGTCCCAGACACGTTTAGCCAATTTACGGAACAATTGAGCTCAGATTTCTTTTTTCACTTTTGACACTGCAAGATATTCCCATTTCTTTTACTCGACCTGGGTGACATTGCCGCTCAACTAGGCTTCTCGTCTCGCACACTTTCGCAGCCCTGGAATGTATACACACTTGAAACGGCGTTGGAGAAGCGCGGAACCGTTGAATATTCCCAACCATAATCCGGCCATGCAAATGACAAAGATTTACATTTTCCTTGATTTACACAATAATACCGCGCTTCCAGAAAGGCACAGGGATCCCTTGTTATCTCCGACGTGAACCTCCGTTACACCGAAACTTTAACTCCCTTTCTTTTCCTAAAGCTCTTCTTTTTAACCTTTGCACTTTTCTCTGTGTACATCCTACTTTTACTCAATCAGCTTTACTAACCGACCGATCTCATCCTACCGTGGCTATACAAGTGGTTTCAGAATCTTTCTATATCCCTGCGCTGTCTTCAGTGAGAATACAAAGAAGCAGTGAGAAAAGAAGTTGCTTCGATTAATCAACGACAAGAGAGCTTCCTTCACATTGCTATCCTTTGAAGGGTGAGGTTGAAAGTCCAGCCTCAATTGGAATATTCTCTCTCACAAGCCCACAGTCTCTCAGCATTCTCAATCGATCTTCCTAGTAATCTCTTATAACTATATACCTTTGCTTTCCCACTAGTGAAGTCTTTCTGCGGACGTTCCAACCTCGATCCATGATGTAAGGAGATGAAAGGTTTATGGTCGCAATGATTGACGTACCCTCAGCAGAACAGTTCTCATACGGTCGAAAGCACTATTAGCTATTGAATAGAATTAGGAATCGTTTCAAGTTAGGAGAAAATATTAAGACTATTCCTAGCAAGGCTAGTATCCAACCGACTCGAGTTTAATACTAATAACGAATAACGATTGAATGAAAATTCGATTAAACAATCCAAGATACGAATTTGACAATTTTTATCAGTACTTTAAATGTTAATTGTAAATTATTCTCCATTACCCATGATACCATGTAGATTATGAGTTCAAGAAACACTCCATTGGACAATCGAATCTTCCATGCCAATTGACCGTGAGTTGAGCATTATGAAATGGACGAGAACTAGATTCCTGAAGCAAATCTACTTTGTTGAAAATCCTATTACTGTCAATTTCCCTCGCTATTCTAAACCCAAAATTCCAGATATTGTAGATTATTCGATGCTAACGAAGAGTCGCCGTTATTGGTTCAAGTTTCATTGGTTCAAGCAAAGGTTGAACAAAGAGAATAACCGATTTATAGGATAATCCTATTTATTGGTGTAGTCATTGTTCCAAGTGGCTGTAGTCACTTTGCTAGTACAACATAACGGTTGCAGGTGATGACGTTGTATGTCAAGGCTACTCGGTGATCACAGACAACGCTGTGTTGTCATTATCGAGTCGTGATGTTGGTTTGCTGGTAGTTTAGATTGGTATGATGGCGAAGAGGAGTAAAGTGCTCGAATCAGGTGTCGTAGGTTCCGATTAAACCTCCCTTTCGGATCGAAGCTCATTTGCATTAACGTCCTAACATGGCTGAATGATGTTTTAGGTAAACCTAAGAACAACGTTGTTGAATTGACTGGATTTACTTTTGATCTATTGACGTTCAATTGATCAAAATTTTTGTGGCCTTAAATGGTATCGTGGTCAAGTGCACCATGGAGATACTTTTTTCGCTGTCGACTGAACAAAAGATTTCTATTCGATTTCAGCCATTTGAAAATGATATTTTTTATGAGGCTCAATCGCGCATTAGGATCAGCAGCTAATCTCCACTCATGTTTCGAATTCGATATCACTGCCTATTCCACAACCACACATACTCAACATGATATATACATATGACGATTTAGGTCAGAATTTGGCTCTCAGATGGTACGTGTTTTAGCTCTCGATACATCGTTTCCGTAGTAATGGAAAGCTCCTGGTCTGGCATTGACCGTTAGAATGTGTATATTCGCAGCTCTACCTCCAATGGGTTCTCAACATCGACCACTCTGCATTCTGATCCACAACCAAGCACACCTCTACTTCTCCACCGACTGGATCGTACTAAAACGTTTTGGAAACCTCGGTTCATATACGCGTTATCGTTTATTGAGCTCCTGGGAATACTGGTCTCACCTGGATTAGGCGTCATTGCGACTGCGTTCGATTTTCCAATCATAGAAAACTTGAGTTATCGTCAGCATTTAGGGTTTGGAAGAAAAGTGATTGCAAGGCTTATAGGATGTTTTGTTCCATTCGAATATATAGTTTAATCGAAATATCATTTTATTTCGTACTCTGTTGACTATACTTTTAGGCTATTAATGTATATTTTCAAATCATGTTTACCTTGTCATAGTGAACTTTTCATTTGTGTACGAACCTACTGGACGACCACAGATTTCCTGCAAAAGTGACATTCTTCAGGAAAGCTTATCATGATTTTTTCAAGGGTTTTTTCTCTCTGTGTTTCTGGTATGCCTCAACCTTCAAACCTGATTATGCCACAAGAATTGACGAAGGGAAACCCGGTTAATAATTCTGCAAAAAGTCTTTTTTCCACCCAATAACGTAGGCGAAGCTAAAGCTTCTGTGCCACATCTATCAATAAGCAGGTAATGGCACATTTATGATTAACGAACCATCGAGGGCAAGGAAATCTCAGCTCAGACGTTGAATGCCCGTCAATGTGTCGATCTTGCTTATTTATTTACCAAACTGTCCTGGCAAGAGATACCTTCGGTCGGACACTTAAGCGTGCATATCGAGATCAAGTGAAAAATAGTTGCAGCTCGCTCACAAACGATGAGTGAATCTTGAAATATTTGGAAATAGATGACACAAGGTGGCATTGATAATAATATGATAGCAGGCAATGTTATACCAATTAATTAACATTAACAATTAATTCGTAATATTTGGCAAACTGGTGTAATTAAATTCCTAAAACAGGCAATTATACGAGCGAAATTTCATTGCACGTAGAAATGGAGTTTCATCTCTTGCAGCGAAGTTTAACTCTCGGCACTCGACGCCGCACATTTGCTCATCGCTGTCCTCACCAAGTGAGATATTATGCTTGTGTACTTGATTGTACGTCAGTATGGGACGCGGATGTGTGAATGGGTGTGCAGATGCATGTGATGTTTCCCTTAACACTGCGACAGAGATAGGGTCACCTCGGAGTAACGAAGTGAGCTTACCCCTTTTGTTTCTCGAACGTATCTAACCTGAAGGATACTTTCCCTTTAACAGCTCGATCTTCCACGCACACAACATTCATGACGTTCTGCGCACATACTTATAGACACATACGTCGACATACGTCCACGCAATCTGGAATCGCATACTATAGACGTGAGCAGCGCTCCAGACAAGGCATTTGACGCTTTAGAAATTTTCTATGCTTCGCTGTCTCTTCAGTGCCACGCATCCCATTTAACCGGTCACGAAGACAATGAACGAGAAATCAAAGGTGATGGGATGAACTATGAGCTACGATCACCATAAAATTATCTTCGATCTATGTATAGCGCAGCAGCCATAGTGCATTACGGTTTTTATACTGTTTTCAATTCCGATTTCAAAAATCGTATTTACGATATTCTTTTCATTTTCGTGACTACAGTTTTTCACATTGCTATTGACAGGCAAATCTGTGATAATTCGAATTTGGCGCGATACAAATATCTCCGAATGGATTTACTAATTGTAGTTTTACTCCTCTCCAAAATTGTAGTGCTATGAATTGACTCGCTAGAACCTCAGTGTGACCAATGCTCTCGTAAAATAAACATCTATTTGAGAAAAACCATCACCTAATGATCGAGAAATGATCGATTATATCACACCACACCGACCATTTCAGGCGAGTTAAGGTAGATCATGCCCGTAGGATCGTATATTTTATGCTGGGTGTCTAAATTGAAACAATTTTTACTCCCTAATTAAAGATATAATCACTTTAGATTAATGTCAGAGTTATTAATTCGAAATAGTAAATAAATTTTTTCGACTTATCTTTTGGTGAATGAAATTACAAGCCATTAATTGAACGGTGATGCATCACTGACTGGACCCAAAATTTCATTCGTCCCTGGCTAAAATCCTGTAGTTTTTCATGTAAAAAATCGATCTAGGGAGCACAAAGGGAAATTGATGAAGAAAAAAGTGTAAATAAAAAGACAGAAGGCTATGACAGGAATGGCCCAAGTCAAGAAGAATCGAAATGCCGAAATAATCTAAATGGGAGGTTTTACGAGTGCTCATTACCAATACTTCTGTGTATTTTTCTTCATATTTGAACACGTTTATCTCAATAACCAATAAAACGAACCCTTTTAAATTTGATATACGTGTCAGTCGACTACCCACTTTAACTCTGCGTAAGGTTCAAAACTTAAGAAAATCGTTTCGTGCATGAACTACTTTGAGTTGTTAATAACGAATAATAGTTTTATATCTTGTGGATAAAGCAATAGACCACTACAAATCTTAGTTTCACTAAGTTAGTTTCAAGTATTTGAGCCAGTAGGCAATATCATTTTGAGTAGTGGGTATTGTTAAATAAATTAACTGTGTTGGGGAATTGTTAAGTAAATTAGATAATTTTAAGTACTTTAGTTTAGCTGAACTTGAAACTTCCTATGAAATTGTTGCTACAAATGAAAAGTGGAATCCTCATGGAATCATGTCCTACGTTTGTCATTTCCTAATTTAAGGAGTTTCAGTACAGGCGATACAATCTTGCCATGCTAAACCATGCTAAAAACATAAAAAATTTCAAAAAGTTTAGAATTTTATAAAATTTGGTGAATATATTCTTTAGTGCCACATTTGACAATACAAATTTTTAAAGATTTTTCTTCTGTACAGTTATCGAGTAATTGATCACTAAAGTTCACGTGTATAAGCATAGCGTTGCCATATATATAGGTATACATTCCGAGCATAAGAAATCTGCTTCAATGCGTAATTACTCGATAACTAAGTAGAAAAAAATTTTTAAAACATTGTGTTTTCGCACTTGATGTTGAAGATCATTATCACCAAATTTCATCAATTTCTTAATATTTAGACTTCTGTACCGAAACTCCTTAACTGATACTAAATATTATATATAAAATAATCGTAATTTTATTGTTAGGCCGTACAAATTGCAATTATCCTGCAAAGATATCTTGACAACTGAGCGTCACTCTTTAATAGTATCTCTTAAGGTAGTTAACTGAACGTATCGGAAACAAACGAGTGGCATTGGAAATGAATTACAGTTTGTAATTTTATGTGCAGGATTAATGTGAATGCAAATTTGGTTCACACTTATCTTTCTTCTCATGAATAGTATCCGGTAAGAGTTGCTGAAGCTCTGTTGATTGAATAGTAGCAATTTATTTGGCAACTCCTCAAAAATTGTAGAGGATAGTTCCGATGAGGCATTCATAAGCCATCGATGTGTTGAATAGCTCAAGGAAGAAAGGGAGAGAGCGAGAAGGGAAAGAGGCTCTTCGACCTCTGGGATTCGTAGTCCGAATTATTTTGGTGTATGAGTGCAGACCGCTCACGCACATTCGCTCACCTACCTTTGAGTGGATTCTGGTGTTCTACACCTTTACTCCGTTGCATTTGCTGCGGCTGGCTAGCACTCCCTCGGCTTGGTTCATCTACCCCACGCGCATTTAACCCCTCAACGAAGCCAGCGTTGTTCCCTCGACGACACCCATCTATACACACCACGCCCGGCAACCTCTCGACTCATTGATCAAACATTATCTGCTTATCCCTACTTCCCCAACCATGTGAAACCTGAATTTGACTTCACAGCTTTGCAGATATTACAAGTGTGGGAACTCTGTTTTATCATTTTCCGCCAACTCTTTTCAATTCTTGGAAAAATTCACGCGTCGCTGTTCTCAAGATCAATGAGAAAATCCGGACGAAATGAATGCTCAAGAAAAAGACAAGCATCCAAAACGAAAAGATGAAAATTTTGTAAAATACTAAATTTCGTTTCGTGAAATTTGAACTTGCGTCGATGAATTATGGTTGTACAATAAGCTATTGCATGATCTGATGTTTCACGAATTTCATTCTAGAAATTCGAAATTTCATTCACGATTTGATTCATTCTAGAATTTATTATTATTTGTTTAACGGTAACTTAATTCGAGGCTTTTTACTACTCAGTGTTGGAAAAAAATATTCTTATATTGCAAGATTTTTGAGAAGACTAAAATACAACCGAAAATCCATAAAATCTTACTATAAAATATAAATTTTTCAATATTTCAATTTTTGGTATTTTTATCTACCAAAAATGTATCATCCAATCAATCCCCGATTGAGCCCAATGACAATTGACGGATCGGAAGAAGTACTTAAATTAAAATATGCTGCGATCTGATCTCTAGCACATCACTGCCAGACTTTTTTCGGCTTGCAGTGATAAGAGCCGGTCGGTCCAACTTGGAGTGGTACGTTCAACGTAGATACGCACTGATGCTGAGCATTACACATCTGAAATATAAATACATTGCTGTAGCACTTTTATAGCGATATTTTATACATTGAGCCATCAGAACAGCAACTTGAAAATTCAATTAATTTTTTATTTATAATTTCTACGTTCTGTGACTAGCGGCTGTGGCGAGAGAAGTTTAAGGAATTTCCGCAGAGAAGTTCGATAAAAGTATGCAATTTAACCGACCATTGGATGCAAAAATATGCAGTTCAATGGCCCCTCATTAAAAATGCAAACTGCATTTTTTCTTACAAACTGAGTTTTTCTTTCTTCAATAGATCAAACGAACTAATTTGGAATAATAATTTTAAAATATTTTTCAGCCATACTTTCGATGGTGCTAGTTGTGCCAAATATAATTTCCATCTCAACATGAAAACTCGAAAACACAACAATTTTTTTTCGAAATGCTCTATCCCACCCCGAATATCGTGAAAAAGCACATTGGTCAGTTTGAAAATTGATTAATCGGGATTATCTTCCCTGAAACAGCATGAAATGACGATACCATGATGGAGATAATGATTTCTGTTTAATTGATCTTCTGGCACATGCTTTTAACAAGGAAGTACTTGATTTAACCAAGTGTAACATTTGATTTTGATATCTACTCACACGACTGACGCCACATATGGTTCCAACGGCAGCTGGTCCAATGGATTTCGATACGTATAAATTTCTGGATGTTGTTTGAGTTGCGCACCTTAAATTCGCACATATGGTTCTCATATTAACGCTCTTTGCTATCTGAAATAAAATTGGAAATGAAATTCGCTGCTGTGAACAATACTTTTCGAACGTCGAATTATCAGCTGATCAATTTTTCCATCATACTCACAAAACAAGCTCCTAAATGACCGTGCGATTGACATTGACTGTGACCGTTCTGGAAACAGCGAAATAAAACAAGCCAACTTCAATATTTTTCTTTTTTTGTAAATCTCCTTTCGAATTTGAGATATTTTTATTCAATATAAGATTGTAATACCGGAACAGAATGTGCGCATTGAACTGCAAATACCATCAACACCGTGAGGAAGAGAAACGACGAACGCATGGTGAACAGATTGAAAAAACTGTAAATAACGGTTTTGTTGTATTTATTTGAATTCATGATTCGAGTTAAAAAATCTTGGAAGGTAGCTCTCAGGATGTTTAAAAAAATTTCACCTCCCCTATAATTAACTTTTTCGACGATGGATTACTTTTTGGGGTTATTTAAGACTGTCAATTTTGTGAGAGGATGGAAGACGAGTTTTTTTTGAGGGGACTAATGAAATCTAGTGATTGAATATTTGTCAAATAATGCCACAATGATTCATTGGTGGTTTTTATATTGCAGTAAAGCAAAGTATGTTGTACGAACGTAAAATTTATAACAGGTAGAACTTACTTCGAGGACTTGTCGAGCTGGTACGATTAAGGAAATACGGAATACGTAACTATCGAACCTGGTTTATATACAGGAGGACGAATCCGCATGTGTTGATCCTCTAATCTTTCTAATCGGCAAAGAATAAATTACAGAGGTGCTACGTGACCATTGCTGTTTCCAAAACCGCACGTACGCACTAGTTCCATAAAACAAGATTAATTTTTCGAAGAATTGGCCACGTCCGCTACTTCTTTACTAATTTACCTTTTCATCAAATTATTCACCAAGAGTTGTCGATGTCGAATTTATTATCATAAAATAATATTAATCGAACATTATTGAAATGTGAAACTCATATTTTGACAGTTGTTCACATTTCTTGAATTGATTTTTCTTATACTCTTTCGTACCTGTTCGTGCTGTTGCCAAGCGTCATGGGTACCTGTCATTTGTCGCGTATAGCGAAATTTTATCAAATTTATTTAATCACCTCGCAAACAAGACTATCGTTGAGAAATCACCTTTTTTTCGTGTATGAAGGAAAGTCTGACTTGAGGAATATTTGTTACTGTTTTAGGGGCCTCATATAGTTGATCGTTTGAAAATTTTATTATCGTATCGAAAAACAAAAAGTGATTTCCATTTTTTAACTTCTTCTCAGCCGATTTTTGTTCGTAAGACATTCTTTTCGTAAAAGTTTATGAAAGAATTGGCAGGAAATTTTATAGAATAATGACCCAATAATTTTCAGATTTTTTATATAAAAATTATGTTTTTTTCTAATCTGAAAAACACGGCTTTCTGGAAAAACCTCCAGAAGCCCATTTTCTCGACTCGAAATTTTTCACTGATTCGTGGCGTCATGTCCATCCACCACAGGAATTACTTTTTTGTTATTTTATAATTGGATTTCATTGGATTAGGGAATTGGAGCGAGTGGATTTACACCCAAAAACGGCACCTGCTACTTGTCGCAAGATCCAACTGAAAAATAACCGAATAAAGTTGTAAGATGCGTGCGAAAATAGCTTAACATTTTTTTATCATCCAAGCTCTTGAGTATAGGAATTTCTGACAAAAAAAAATTCTGCTATTCACATACGTGGGCTAGAATTTTCCCAACTTTTGTTTCAAGTATATTTTCGGGTTGGAAATAACGAAGACAGAACAAAATTGGATATTTCAGGAACGGAGTCTTACAACGGAGGATCCAGTGAAGGCGAAATACTCCGTACAAACATCAGTCCAATCGATTAAGCATTGCCAACATTTAGTATAACCGGGCTTGAGGTTTCATTGAAATTCATACTTGATGCAGCTCTCGTTTATACTGACCGTAAGACATGATTTCCTTGCTGAAAACGCGATAGGGAATATGGGTACGTGGTCCGTTTGCAAGACTCGTTAGTAACAATGAAATTTTGTTAAATCGAGCAGAATTCATTCGTCAGCGCAACAAAGTTGTCGTCCCTTCAACGAAGTTTTGTTTCAATGAAAAGGAGTTTTGTTATAATATTCGAAATTTGAAGACAAAATTGTTTTGAATATATACTCAAAGAAATATTTTACTATTTCATAAAAGCGTGAGCTTTACGTGCTTACATCAAATCATACGAATAGAACTTTTTATTTTTAGGTAAAACTTTTTGTCGCAGAGCGTATATTGATATTTTTACATAGATAAAATTCAATCGCTTCGCGATTTTCTGTGATTTATTATTTCCACGAAACTCACACTTCTGAGCTATTACGATCATAGAGATCTCCCACGACTCCGTTCATTGCAAACCGAACCCTCGATAAATAATCTTCTATTCAAGGTTCGATATAGGAAATAATGCAATTTTTTATAAATTCAAAAAATTGAGAGTTTTTAAACAGCTAGACTCAAACATTTTTGCAAAAACCAACATACGTTGTAGAACTATTGAATCATTGCTTAAGCGACTCTGCTGTCAAGGCACAAAATTGACTTTTGAGCCTCTTGGCTGGGCGAAAAAATGTCTCGTGTTTTTTAATTATCCTCATGAATAATGTAGCAAGGGAGTAGACTCATGTAATGTAATATCCAAATACACGGGATGGCGCTGAAGTTTGCAACGTTCAATCCAACGAAATGAAGGAAAAAAACGACTTTTAATTCTCTAATTTTATTCCCTCATTAATTAAAAAATCGTAGTTCATCAACCTTCACATGTGATTTGTGAAATGAAGATTTGAAGAATTACAAAGCCCTTTTTTCCTCCATTTCGGTGGACTTCGACGTTGGAAACTTCAGCACCATAGCACACGGCAGCATATACTCGTGCGATCCACAAAACAATTGCACAAAATATTCCACAAATATATTCATATGGGTAAAAAATGATTTCTAATTGTGAAATAAAAGTAATTATTACTTTATTGTTTTCCATTAGAGACTCATTTATATTTAGTGACCACCAAAAGTTCGTTCTTTCCAATGCAGAGAATAGATTTTTGTTGTCGTCATTCCATGCGTGAGGTGATTGGTTTTCCATGCGAATGATGTTCAGTTCTTTTGTGCATTGGAGAAATTGACGGAAGCGCGCACTGACAGAGCTGGTCCTGGGCTTAGTCGGTACAAAAGTCACTTGACCAGCACCCTTTCCTGGCAGCTTGGCATCAAACAATTTTTGGGAAGCGCAGTAGCAAGTGAAATTAGAAAAATGTGAAAATACTCGGGAGTTGCACGTTCGTATGAATAACAAGAGCCCATAAAACGCACCCGTGCTCTTTATATTCACGAAGTTGTATCATTTCAAGCGCCCTCGAGTACTTGCATCGGGAACGAGTACACATAAATATAGAACCAAGAAATCGAAATGCACGTAAGATTCGTCGCAATCGCTTGTCCGTGTTACGTGTAACGTCCGTGCGATTCAACTGCCTTTGTACTCCTCTCCGATCCTCACTTTTTTCTTTGCTACAGCGATACATAAGTAAACCGTGCAAATGGAATTTTGCGCTGCGTTTCCCTAAAGAGAAGTACGTTTTTATGAAATATTCGTCCATTCCACTGGTTCCTTCACGCTTTTTATGACTCTTCAGACATATGAAAAAGATGAGTGAAGGATCGGCGTACGTATTGCCACAGTTGTATATGAATTTTGTGCTGTATATATGATGAACGGATCAACATCACTGTCTCGTTTGCATATGGAGATGTGTATATATTCATTGAGCACCCAGAACATAACTAGCTGTCTGCCAGACCGTATGAGCCGCTGCTTCGTCCCTCGTTCTACGTCTGCTTTGATAGCAGTCTTTGACACATCGCTAATCGATTACGGGACGCAATGAAATTTCAATTAATACGGTTCTGATAATCCAGCACTGAGAAAAAATTACTGTTATCACACGCTAAACACGCTGAATTTCCAAAAAAAGTTCGAGAATATTTTTTTTCAACAATTTAATCAGAATTTTCGTACTGACGGACTCGTACTCGACGCGAGGAACCGGTCAAAAACGCCTGCTCACGATTTATGAGAAAACTATTCTTCTGTTCCAAAAAAAAAAAGCAAAGCTGTTTCAGCAACGTACCGCGTGGTAGCGTATAATAATTAACTCTCATTGCAGTTAGCTGCGTCGAGTAGATTTGACTGACTTTCAAACGACGCTGTTGTGCGTGCATCGCGTTCGTTCAATACTCGCCTTTTTCCCCGAGCAGTCGGTCGGTTTTGCGTGGATGCAGGCTTTCTTTGTAAGAGCAAAAGGCCACATTAATTTGTGCATCCATGGAAGTTGCCATGCTTCAGTCATACACAATCATTGCTTCGCGGATGCTCGACCCTTCAGGGCCTGCCATCCCATTCCAAATCAGTCAACTCGCTCGGAAATTTTGTTTATCACTGTTTGAACGATCAAACACGAGCACATAACTTGGGCATGCACCCAAAATAGGAAGGCTGCTCTCATAAACCAGGAAATTCAATCGATACCGTTTGCCAAACGTAGTTTTCTCGGTACCTCTCAGTTTATTCTCGCTCAAAATGCCGTTTCCTTATCACCTGAAGCACAAGGCGAACTCAGTTCATCGGATTATTTAACAGGCGTAAGGGTAAATAACCTGACAGATTTAGTAGCAATTAGCTCAATTTATAGAGACTAAAGCAGACGTTATTACATTCGATCTCATCGTTGCTTCTAGGTTTACTTATCGACTCAGGTGGCGATAACACAAATTATAATAATATTACGCGAAATGACACGGGACAGCGGAGTGACGTCAGTTCCAACGCGTTCCAACCGAATCATCTTTTAGTCCAATCATCTGTGAATACCAAGTGTACTTCCATGTTGAGGAAACAAAATTCGTTTCGTACCTTATCTTATAACGGATTCTGCAATTTTCAAGTTTAATTTCGACTTTGGTGATTAGGAGAATTATTCTACGTTAATACGATGAATGTGAGAATCTTCCAATAAATTTCAGTATGAATCTTCGTTGATATATGAATTCGTCTCGTCTTATCCATAATTATTGTCATTATTCTCTGCTCCTTAGTGCGAATACCGGCGAATACTTAAGAAAGAAAAGAAGGTAGCTACGGGCTCGAGTGCTAGTATAATGGTACACTGAATCTCTCACTTCCGCATGCGACTAATGGAGTGCATCGCTCCAGCCTTTTACTCCATCTATAAAAATATAATTGCCACCTATTCCTCTCGACAATTCTCACATTAAACTTCGTTCTCCATCGCTTCCTGTCCCTCCCCATCTTCGCTCCCTTTTTCCTCTCTATCTCCCATAAATTCTTGCAAATTTTTCTCCTGCCCTCGACTCTAGACATGCGAGCGATCTAGATTTTTCGTGAGGAGGATAAATGGTCTGAGTTGAAGAGGACTCCACTCGGAGGGTGAAAAACCCCTTTCGAGACTAAAGGAATTCATATAAATGTGTAATTAGACAAGAAAAAGCGGGTGAGAAATGCTACGGGGAATGAGCGCACTTCGCACGCTTACCTCCGCGTATACCCTGGAATTTCAAATTTCTCATGTTTGTTGCGGGTGTTTTACAAGCCAGGGAGGCTGTATGCGCGTTCACCTGGGTTCGCGAGAAAGGCAGGGATATGAGAAGGCTTTTTGTATCCACATCTCGTTGTTTTTTGTTTCTGGGAGAAATAACGAAATGAGAAAACTTTCCTTTCGCATTCGTTTAAATTCCAAGGGCTATTCGATCATAGGGCTTTTGATTTGATGCTCGATCAACTTCAACGGTAGTGGTTTTAGCCTGGGTCAATACCCGGTGGAAGTATGACTGAGTGTTTCTTGATTGTCAGTAGCAGTTTGGGTTTTAGTTTGAATCGGAACAATTTAATTGCATCAACGAACTGTATTCCACTGCTATTGTGATGGCACATTGAACAAGCAATGATTCATGCATCGATTTCTCAACACAACTTCCACAAGCCCGACGATTCAGAAAAAAAATGATTTTGTCTGGAAATACTCAAATTACGAGTTTCTTGGTTTTCGTTTGGCATATCGAAACAGGGGAGGCCGGAGCAAGAAGGAGAAGAAAGAAAAATTTCAAAAAATTCAAAAACAAAATTCGAGAAAAAAGAAATTTTTAAATGAAAAATAAAGATTGGAAAAAACGGAGAAATTTTGGAGGAATTCTCATTTTATTGTGCGACTCCTTTGCAAAAGAAGCACTCAAAGTCCATTGGATTGAGATTTTTCGAAAATTGGTAAATTTCTAGTACATTTCTTGGTCTTTTGAAAGTAAAAAAAAAGATGAAGTTTCTCAAACTTTTGAAAATTATGATATTTTTTTAGGTATTCCGATTTGCCCCTGTTTCCCCAACGTACTTTTCCTTGACCACGCGGTGACGCAAAACCGTCGCACTAATTTGAGCTTCATCGATCTTAAATATGACGCTTCGACGGATCGACCTTAATTTAGGTTCAGTGCACAGCTTCCGGTTGGAGAGGCTACAGAACGTGAGTGATGAAACCACGATAGAAGGGATCACCGCATGATATATACGTTCGATTTTCTCGAATGGATTGTTTATCTAGTATCATGTTATACCACCAACATGTATCCATTTTTGGTGATGGATAAATTTCTATCGCTGATGCGAGAAGCCACAATGAGGAGTGAAAATCTACGCTTGGGAAATTCGATAGACTCCGGCTCCGAATGTTTAGAAATAAATCATCCTTTGAACGCTTTTTAACCGATGGGGCTCGAGTCCATCAAAAATGATTGATATTCATACTTAAAGGCGGTTTTTTAATCGATTGAATTTCCACCTTGATTTCTCTCATTCGATGACGCTGTCGGAGATCAATTTTTCTTATTTCATTTCAAGCATTCTGAATCTAAAGCGCCTGACAAATTATTTCAACCACTTGGATCATTAATAGCCCATGGATGTTAAGAACATTAATATACACTGAGAATATCCGCGCTCAAACTCAAACGCTTCACACGAACCAGGGAAATCCGACAGAGCAAGAATTACGTCTGGTTTAGTGGCCATGGCGCAAGGGCTCGCATGCATAATCGAAATCACACTGGCGTAAAATCCGGACGTAGATTTTACAATGTTCGTATAGTTACAACCCTGAACACGGGTCGATGCGGAGGCTTTGGCCATGTACACGCTGAAATTAACAAAACTTTGGGAATTCTCGGAGAGGAAGGATCAGGCTGCAGGGAGCGATACAGATAACATGAGGATGAAAAAGTAGAGAATCCATGAATATATCTGAAATAAACCCAGTGCTATAAATTTGTACGAAGGAAGAATGACGTGGACAGTAGTCTCAGTGAAACTCTACGTGTTACTCGTGTAGACGAAAAACAAATGTATAATGATTTGTACGAAGTAGTTCGATCTATTCTCTCGAAACTTGCCGCAAATAAGCAATTCATTACTAAAGGTTATAAAAAAGCCATTTCAAACATAATGAATAAAATGAAATTAATCTGTTAAATCATGGTAATAATTGAAAACGATGTCAAATAAATGCAAAAGTGACGCGTACATCGGATGACAAATGAAAAAAATTCAAAACGTAATGGTATGTATAAAAAATTGCGAAGCCAACTGTAAATCATTAAAACACAACAATTCAGAAAATTTTTCACAAATCATGAAAAAAACATTATATAAAAAAATACAAATTTGTAATTATTTTGTAAAGTGAAAAAAACAGGAACGTGGGAAATGAACAACTGAAAAATCGCGCTTGGAAACATTTCGGAAACCAATGCCCCGTTCTTCTCATTTCATTCTAACAAGCAAATCAATTGAACAAATTTTCCATTTAAGTTACGTGCAGCATTAAAATTTATGATATCAATTCGAGGCCAAATATTTTATTAGTAACTGGCAATTTTTCACATTATTAAATTGTTCTAAGAAGCGTTCAAATCCAAAAAAATCATATCAAAAGTAAAGTTATTTGTTACTCTATATGAAGGAAGAAGTAAAAGACTCTTGTCGGTGGGTTATTCTATAATCGTGTATATTCTCATTCAATTTGATCGTATTCGCTATAAAATTTTAAAATAAATATAAAAAGTATAATTTTCCGAATCCGATGACCTTTTTTATTAAAATAAACGCGTCGAAAAAACACGATTTTTACACAAATTTTATGGTCTGCTTGAAACACGACTATTCAAGTTCAAAAGACTGTAAGTGAATTCACGATTTTCTTGTTCCTCGTTGAATATTCAGTAAAATTGAAAACTCTCATTAAATAACGTTGACAATACCAGTCGTAAAAGCAATAATAGCGATGATGCAAGCAATAATAAAATTGAAGTGAAATCGCTGGAATTTTTTTCCACATTTTTTCTTCAGTCTTTTCATACCACTTCGACAGTCGTTTATTTCGACCGAGATATTGGGCTCAGCAAGCGCTCCGCGGCGGGCTCCGGTTTTCAGCCCTTGTAGCAATCTCTTTTCCCTTTTTATTCTCTCTATCTGTCATTTTCTGTCCCCCCATCTCTCTCTCGCGCTCTCTCTCTCTCTCTCTCTCTCTCTCTCTCTCTCTCTCGTTGCCGGGCCTCTCTCTTCCTCTTCCGACACAAGAAAGAACGCTATCAAACTCGTTAAAACTTTCGTTATGCCACGGATTTCGAATTAACACGGTGAAGTTGGAGAATTGAAGGAGAAAAGGTGCAGTGAAAAAGGGCCGGAAAAAGCAGTTGTGCAGTGCATTGAAGGCAATGACGGCTCTCGAGTCATCTTTATTTTTACATATTTTATTATTCTCTATATACGAACCATTTTCCTGCAGCGAAGACAATCATAAACATCGTGGGGGAATACCAGATAAATCATCTTGACATGCGGAACACTCGTACACGGTATTCACGAACACGAACAAAAGTTAATCTTCCATCTGAACTTTCTCGCATCATTTTTCTCAGTTCATTTTTTTCACTCTTCGTTACTTTTATCTTCATAAAGAAGACCCTTAAAAGTTGACCTGAAAGTTAATCGTGAGTTGGTTCAATGTCGACGTTCCAACTTACCTCGTTCCTTTGCTAAAGTTCATCAATACCCATTTCATGAGGACAGGAATCATTCTACCGTTTCTCAGGGAATCGAAAGATATGAGAAAATGGTGCAGTGCTTCGTGGAAAAAAAATACTTGGTGATTTGGAGAGCGTGCATTTATACAGCGATGTTTGCTCGACAGCTTAAAAGATGGCTTTTCTATTCAAATTCCTGCAGAATTATAACTCTTTATCATATTCCAACTGTTTTTATATTTTTCACAAAAAAAAACGTACTTTTTTTTACATTAATTATTCATTCATGACGATAAAAGAGGTAATGACAACAAAATTTGTATGCCCGAGATTAATGGATTAGCAAAATCCCAGGTAGAGTCGAATCTAGAGCACGTAACCTCGAACCCGGGCCATAACTCCAACTAGATTCACGCCCAGGTTCGCAGATTCACGACTTTGCCAGAGGCCGCAACGTCGTCCAATTAGTCGTAGTCCGCGAGAGCCTTCACCCGCCCCTGCATTTCTACGTGTGTTCTGCTAGTTCCCGTCAGGCCCGGAAATTACAATGCAGTACTGTACTGGACATACACGTGGTGCGGGAGACGAGAGAACGTTGCATAAAAAGTTGTGTATGGCCTATTGTTTCCCCTTTCCCTTCATTTTCCTTTCTCTCTCTCTTCGCCTCCTTCACATTTGCGGTGTAGCTTTCCCATTACTGTGAAACTTTCATTAACATGAAATTCTAAATTTTATATGCATCAGAAAATGTTTGAAATTTGTGCATTTTTACGATGTAAATGAAAAAGTGATCATTTGATTTATTTCACCCTGTTATTACATGAGAAATAAAAATGGATCTATTATTTTTGTTGCAGAATCTCAAAAATCAAATCATGACGACGAATCTTTGGGTCGAACAGGTGAGCAGAATTTTTTTGTTCGTAAACGTCTCATTCGATTATTCCTTTATCTCGATCGACGTCACACCAGTTTTGATGGTCTTTTGTATACGTATAAATATCGGGGTCTCGAAAAAGTTAGTTTTATTGAATATTTTTTTTTTTTTTTTTTCATTCACATTCGTGTGAGGAGGACAAATATCGAATGAAATTGTCTCTTTGAAAAATAGTATGAAAAGTTTAAAAATCACAGCAGCCACTACATGTTGTTTTGGCAACGGTTATCGTTCGTGTTCGTTAAAGAGGATGAGTGAAAGAGGGGAAACGAGATGACACAATGGGACATTGTATCGTCCCATTATGTTGGACCTCACTCGTTAAGTGCAACTGCAGATTTCATTGCACTGTAAATGCACTTGCGTGCAGGCACACTCGTAAAAGCTTGTGTTTCGTGAACTAGTGCTTCTATATTCGCGAGTGTGTTTATTTTTTCCTCTCGTTTATTTTTTTTTTTTTATTTTATTTTTTTCAGTACAGAATACAAAAAGACGAACACGTGGACATTAATACACGTGTGTGGTGCAGATTTCATGTCGAATCTGCTTTCATACCCAAACAAATCTTGGCAGTTTAGCAATGAGACGAAATAAAATAATAGAGAAATGAAAATTGGCACGTTTGTCGAGGAAGCCTGTTTTATCACTCATAATTACGTTGATGACAAAAAAGGAGAAAAAATGCGGTGTGGATATTATTTTCGTATATGATTTTAGAGAAATAAACATCAGGAAAAAAATGGTGGTCGACGTCACGAATTCGCGAAATGGCACGGAAAGCCTCGTGCTATACGCTCGTTCAGCGGAAAGAGCTAAGCGTAATAGAAAATAAAGAGTCAACATGTAAACGGTCATGCCACGAGTACTTCCTAGCGCTGAGATGAGAATGTTCATGGATAATTACCTGAGACCAATTAAAGTAGGTAACAGACGTAACAGTGGGATTTACCTTAAATGAGAAACCTACAGAGTGAAAAAAGATGGCGGTCTCCCAGAATTAAGGAATCCATGAATTTTAATGTTGAACGATCATTTTCAACTCTGTCATGGGAAAGAACGGACGAAATTTATTTATTTTACTTCCAAAAATCAGCATGAAAACGTTGCCTTGCCTTCGTTCCATTATTAGAGAAAAAAGAAAAAAATAAAATTTCATTGGTACTTTCAAAGCAACTATTTCAACACCACAAATTCCTCGCTTTGCTATGGTTTACTTGCACCTGGTCTTTCAACCTTTATGCTCGCAAGATCCATGCAACAACGAGGGATACACGAGGCTTGTAATGGGTTAATGACGGAGGGTGTGTCAGTTTGGTTCTCTACTGAGGCTTCTATTTACCCTTGCCTTGCTGGGCTTCCGGCTGTTAACGATATTCGTAAATAACTTATGTCTACGTATATGCGTATGAGCGTGCCTATAGGGCAACAATGAACTGAATAAATGACACGGTAATTCTACCGGAATAGCAATGATAAAGATATTCAAGATAATTTGAAATTTGCGAAAAATTCTTAGTTCGAGTTACAAAAGATTCCATGAACTATAAATAACCAAATTTTTTATTTTGTACGTGAGAATCATTTGACATTCCAAAACAAATGTCCAACCGTTATTTTGAGCTTTTTTCAATAAATAATCTTTCAGATACCTGAGATTCAGGAAATGAACGTGCTGATCGAGTTGGTGACCTGATTTTCCACTTTTCAGCATTGTTATTCATTGATTCTCTGAGACACCCTATGAAAATTCCTTACCTCCCTCTAATACATACACAGATATATGTAGCTGTGGAACATGCATTGTGCGAAGTGATTGTCACCGTAGGAGGTGCACTCTCTTTGTTTAACCCGATATCAACTGATCGGAAATCGATCAAGATGCAGTGGCAGAGTAGCTTTAATGTATTATATATCGAATCGATAGGTATAAAGCGTCGAAAAATACTCTGACAGTCGACTTTTATTGAACATTCGCCCCCGCATTGACTCTCTATTCTTGCGCTCAGGAGGATTGTCAGCCTCCGATGTTCCATTGTCTCGGACGGATTCCATTTGCGATTCTACGTATCTTATTGCGACCATGATTCATTCACGCTTCAACAACTGTGTCGGAAAAATTGTAAGGTCGTTATTGGATGTGGATTAATGGAATTTCGATTTTACATTGAGAAAATGATTTGAACGAAAACATAAACGATCGCACCGGCTAGTGATGTCCGATCGACTCTTCCGAAAAATTAACTGATCGATGCCATTCATTCTGGTAACTTATGGAACTGCAAGAGGCACGACCAAAGAGAATTGGAACGGCAGCGACGATTCTTTGGTTCTTCAACATTTTATTTTAACATTATTCATTTATTTATTCAACTTTTTTTATTATTTATTATATATTATTTATGAAAAATTGTATTATTTATGTAACATTAAAAATTAAAAGAGAATCGTACCTCATACTGAGAAAAAAAATTGTTCATTCAATAAAAATAATTGATATTATTGGAAAAATTTTCTTCATTTAACTGCAATGCTTTCGGAGTGAATGAATCTGCAGTTCGATCTAAAACTATTTTATTCGGTTAATCATCTTTAAGTTTTTTGTGATCATATATTTCATTGGCACCCCGTAACACCACATTTCATTGTTCCAATGACTTTTTATTTCTCAGTGTACAAAAACTGAACATCGTGAACCCTGAACAATCAGAGTGAGGATAATAAGCCACAAAACTGAACACTACATGTCATTTTGAATTGAAGCTCGAAACTTGTATACTAAATGTGTTTTCACGCGCGATTAATCGTGTTAGCGTTTCAAATGATCCATTCGCAGAAACAATTATTCTTTCGAGATTTTCCAAAGATCGATTCATTGCGAATTCTTCCAATCACCATCACCATGACTCCGACATGTTCCATCCCACCAAAACGTTTTCATAGATTTTTTAGCTTTTGTCTAGCCGTTTCCACCTTAATCATTCTATTCTGCTGTCGTATACTTGATACATTTCCCGAACATTAGGTGTCTCCAGGCAGGAGGAAAATGTGTAGTGAAACTTGTGTAACCCACTTTGGCTAACAGAGTTAGCCTAATAACGACACATGTGTCACCACAGCTGAGTGATAACCACCGTCGTTTCTCCATCAGAGCGAAGATGAGTGTGCACAGAACCAGTTGTTACAAGTGTACTGGATTACAAGGATGCTGCAAAATGGAAATTCAAGGCTCAATCGACCCGAAGATATGAGCCTTGAAACTTTTCTAGGAAGGATATTTTATCGTAAAAAAACCATAACTGATTTACGTAGAATGCTAACGTGCTCTAAAATGTAGCAACGGTTAATGTTTGACGAAGAAGGTTCAACTAAGAAATATCCAACATATTTCAGAGTGGAAGAAGAATGGTGATGAGCCATGGAAAAGGAATGTCAGATGTCAAAAGTGTTCGTTTTATTTATTTCCGGCAAAATTTTATCTACAGCTGCTTAATGGGTACAGTTGACCCGATTGCACAGTTTCCAGGACGAACGAAATCAGATTAAAGCTTTCCGCTCTCGTTCACTCGGTTGTATAAGAGAAAAAGGGTTTTTTGGGTTGAGGACAGTTCTTGGCACGTTATCCTAAAGGGGATAAAGCATCCTCCAGCTTTTCTCTCATGCTAGATGGCGCTAAAGAACAAAACGGATTATCAGATACTATCGGGTGTCTAATATTCGGCAGACAAAGTCAGGAAGAACGACGAAATTGTGATGAGGATGAAAGGGTTTCAGAGAGAAAAAGCTACGTTCGAAGTAAGTGAAGGAATACGTGTTTTCATGAAAATTTTTGTTTGTGCTATTGTGGTTTTGTTGGCACTGAAAACTGTTAGAAATGAGAAATTTTTCGAGTAAGATGAAACTCCGAAAAAACGAATAGATTTTTCTGTTTTTTCTTCGTTCACATAAAGCCCGAGCACTTTATTTGCATTTTAGGGGTCTCTATTTTACGTGAAAAATTGTTGACCCGACGTTTCCAGACTTTGCAAGTTTTTCGCTTCAGATGGTTCACCGAGCTTCGCGCTGGCACTTCAAACGGTGACAAAATTTTGATGTCACGAATTCTCGCCCTTTTTCACTGGGCTGTGTGAATCGACTACCAGACACGATTTTCCACTTGGATATTTTTTCGGATTTTCCTTCGTACCTGGTAGATGTTACTGGCCCGATCTTGGCGAAAAAATCGTATACAATCTTGTAACTTTGTGCTACACACGTGTGTATACGCAGATGAAGTTTCAATACGTGAAACACTCGAGGCCGAAATATACGTGCACGAATACGTGAATGTCGTTGCGGCTGAGAGAATTTCCTTCGTGTCGATGGGCACACACGAACGAATAAAGAGCCGCATCAATTTATTTCCTTGCATCTCCCAACGGAGGCAAAAAGAGACGACAGCCGAGGATGGGAAACGATTCGCTTTTCTCGCACGAATCGTTCCACTGAAAAGATCTGGGTAACGTCGTTTCTCCGAGAGGATTCTTTTCTCGGCGACTATATATTTGCCAGGGTGCTCTGAGACTGGGGCCAAAATATATTGAGCCTACTTTCCTGAAACATTGATATAGAAAAGGGGGCGAGGATAATCCACTATGAGAATTTTTTTTACTCGAACTCTTGCAACGTTTTTATTTATTTAACGAAAATAAGCCTATTCAAACATTCCCCCGTTGGAAAGCTTTGTTTCATCGTGGCGGTACCAATATTTGGACTTTTTGTTGTCGTTCCCGTCGCTCAATCTCCGCGGGGTTGGAAACCGTTAGCATTTTGACGTAATTCATCAATCGATTGTTTACTTCCTTCAATTTATTCATTTATTCAGTTAAGCACACAGAGCCCAAAAACATATGGTGATCCTGATTTTTCTTGAATTGTTTCAAGTCATGGTACGACTACAAACTGCGCTGGGAGCCCAAAGAGTATGGAGGTGTACACATGTTGCACGTACCGTCCGATCATATCTGGCGACCGGACATAGTTCTGTACAATAAGTGAGTACGATTGGAAAAGTCAAATAAGACAAAATGACTCATATATGAGATGACATTTCTATTAATTATTATGTCGATTGACGTAGTGACAAAGCATGCTGTCAACAGAGGCGTTAATTTATCGGAGACGATTTTACCAATTGTGAAACAAATGCGGTCATCTTTTGAAGATTTAATTAATTTGTGAATACTATATAATGTGCGTGCGTTCGTTTTTTAATGGGGATGAAAAAACGAGGTAAAAGAGTTTCCGAAAAAGAAGCAAGCGCCAGCTGAGAAAACTGTCTATTTGTATTTGTATTGTTGAGTATTGATTTAGACCCGAACTATTTGAAAACGCGCGTGTTTTCACCTCGTTATACGAGCAACAAGAGCGATAAGCCCATGCAAAATAAATTATTTTTAAACAAAAATAATAAACATTCCGTTGATATATGAGCTTGCGTAAAATTTTTGTAGAACGACGAAACGTAAAACTTCGTTTTGCGCATAGACGGTACATATAGAGTTTAATGGATTCATATCGCATGAAAAATGGGCGCTGCGGCGAGTAATTTCTCTTCGGTTTCGTTAATAAAGAAAGCTATCGTATTTTAATAACTTTTGATAGGGCATCTAATTGAGAAAATCATGTCTCATGATGGAAATATTTATCAAGAAGACTGCGATAGAACCTAAAAGTTCCTAATCGAAATTCATCTAAATAAATCAAACAAATAAATATCGAAATACTAAAAATTAATGTTAAACAAACTTCAATTATTGCGCAAGTCGTATGCAACCAGTTGCTGGATCAAATCCATTTCATTTATGCTGAAAATATTTTTAGTTTATTCGAACAAAGTTTAAACTCAAATGAAACGAATACATTTTTTTTTCTGCAAATACTGAAAGTGATTTTGTTATCAATTGAAAGAGACAAAAGCCAATGTGGGTGAGCCCTGCCCTAACTTATCCCCAATAATTGTCACGTGAATTTCAGACCCTGAGAAAGACTTTCGTCCACTGTTTCTTATGATTTTGGAAATTAAAAAAGTGGTTGTCCAACAACTTTTATGGATTATCGAAGTCTCTCAAAAAATTTTCGACATTTTCGACGATTTGTAAATCAGGTGGTTTCAAACTTATATTCTGAGTTTTCATTGTTCGATTGATTTTTGGACGATAGCAGTGATTCAAGAGAATTGCAGTCGAAATAACAGCACAATCAAGATGAATACACAACGAAATCAAACAGGAGTACAACATCGTAAAACCGCCATTTCGACGACACAATTCATATTTATGTCTATTCGTACGTATTCTGGATTGGTGTGACAAGAAAAGTAAAAACATAATTTTCATGTCGATAAGTAATTTTGCCGTTACATTGGCCTTTCATCGGAGTAGGAGAGAACATTTTTAATAGCTCTTTGATAGGCCCTCAGAGAATGAACTTCTCCCGACCCTCGACTCTACCAAGAACTTTACAGCCACGCCCTGGTACGCCATAAAGTTGTGCAGAGTATTTTATGTGGCGAAGTCTGCTAATTTTCAAATATTTTTTTTTCGATTTAAATTCAGAAGGATTTGAAAGAGCTTGTAACCCCGTCGATTTTTTTTCTCTTTTATTATTCAACAATAATTTTTGAAGAATTGGAAAAATCCGGTAGAGCTTCGATTAAACTACGCTACCGACGTTCGTTTGCGATGAATATCCACAAACAGTAGAAGAGACATAGAAAAAAGGAAAATAACGGAGGGAAAGATAGTCGGAGAATGAGAGTGGATAAAAAAAAAATACAAACGAGTTACAGAGCATATAGAGCCCGGATAGTAAACGAGGAAACGATTCCACTATATACTGACACGAAAGCTTATGTAGCGCTTTTCATCCGCCCTTCATGATCGCCGAGCCTTTTTTCCTCAATTCTGTCTAGCTTCCGTTAATCACATTGGCGTTGTTGGCAAATTCATTTCATAAATATATCACTGAATCAATATCATTCAAACATACTTATAGACAAGCAAAAGGGCGTTTTCTCAACCACTTAAAAGTCAACTGGACGTCATTTAAATCCCCACACCTTAACTTTCGAACATATTTACATTATCTGGGTAATTGCGTTACATGCCGTATGTACAGAGTATGAGAGGACGTTGAACGCTTCGACAAAACATGTGAAATTACGTCGTTCGATTGTATTCAAATAATGGCATTTGGATTCTGATTTATTAATCTATAACTCGTCGGATTATACACTGTTCGAAAATCCAAATAGTATTGCCCACCTCGACCGTAAACAGGAATTATAAATCGTTGATCACGATATCATAGGGATGCGAATAAAATATATGATCATCGCAAGGTTAAGAATGATTGAATGCGACCGAAATAGTTTCAGATGAAGCTACAGATTAATTCGACGAGAAATAATTCAACTGCAAAACCTCCAATTTCTAGGGACGTCAGCCAAACGAATTTTTCAAAGTATAATAAAATGTTTAAAATGACAAAAAATGTAGACGTTATATTCCAACTGAAACGAATGATTCTGAATGATCCATCGATGTGAGGGGAATAAAAAAATTATTCCAACTGAAACGAATGATTCTGAATGATCCATCGATGTGAGGGGAATAAAAAAATGTATATTCATCCATAAAATATCCATGGCGATCAAAGCTATTCGCGATTCCAGTTAAAATATGAATTACTCTGCTATGGGAAATGATACAACTTCAGATGCTTGCTTCCATGAGCACGCATAATTTCCCCTACGTTCGCTCTTTCTTTCTTCCTCACCAGAGTTGTTGTGCAGGTGCTTTTAACCGTTCAAAGGAAGATATCTTATCTCCTGACGTTCAACGTTGAGTAAAGATTGTGCTGTAACGTGTATACAGTCACGTAAAATCGATTCGCGACAAAAGCCTGTGAATTATTACTTTTTTCTGAAAATGATGAGCAGTCTTCGGCCATATACTGCACCGTACGCTCGTCAAATAAGTCCTGACTCACCATTTTTTCGTAGGTATGCGATTCAATACTTATTGAATCCAGTGCAAGTGAAATTGTCGAGCGTTTCTCAATTTCAATCCAAAATAAATATTGATAACAGTTGAGAGAAAACCGTCAACCGATGGATGCAAGTTTCCATAATAACGAATTTTTCATTTGATATTTTGGTATTGCATCCCAAACGCACAATCTTTAAACTTCGATAGTTTAACTTATTCGTAGATGGATTGAGAAAAAACATTGTTGATTCAATAAGAATTGATGTTATTGGAAGAGTTTTCTTCACTCAACTGCAATATTTTCGGAGATAATGAATCTGCAGTTTGATCTAAAACTCTTTAGTTCGTTTAATCACATTGAACCTTGTGATGATCGTATATTTCATTGGCGCCTCGCAATGCCACATTTCGTTGTTCCAATGACTTTGTTTCTCACTCGGGTTTGCTCTAAAAATTTGCAGATCTTTTGATCTGAATTTCTCGTTTCCAAAACCAGAGTTTACAATCGGTCAACCTCATGAGTTTCACTTTACGTGAATTTAGATATTATTGGCAACTCGTTTTCTACTAGTTGTTTTTGCAGTGCTCGCGTAACCGATACCCAAAGCGATTTAGTAACGAAAACCAATTAGCTCGACGCGATTGTTTTCCGCATTATTTCTGCAGTCACCGTCATTTCTAGTCATATCCCCATTGAACGATTCTTAATGAGCAAGATACTCATGAAACACGAAAAAGTTTTTCGACCCTCTTAATGAGCCAGACAATTAAGCTGGCGAATGTGCACAACTCAACGCAGTCCCCACCGTGTGTGGTGTGCAAACATTTGAGACAGTCGTATAACAGTGACACGCGAGAACCCACGTTACCGAAACAGAACCACGTTCACCGCCCACTACTCTTGCTCTTGGATGCATATGCACCCACGCACACACTCGAATTCATAGATCATGGGAAAAGGATTTATATATATGTATGTGTAACAGGAGCTTTCTTGTTTGCGATCGATGGAGGCAGACGCGTGTAAACAACAAACCTGGTGGCGAAATGAGCCCGACGCTTGAACAACTGTTCAAACGATGTGCAAACCTGTGCTCTTCATTCAATACACAGACGTATATTCGCAGTCTTTTCGATTTCTATTAGAAGTTGCTAACTTTGACACTTTCTAGGAAATAACCAAACAATTGAGGAAAACCGGTAGTTTTATGAGTGATTAAAACTGCGAATGATGAAAAGTTTAAATTTAAATTTGGATTTGAAAATTTTTCGATGAATTATTGGTTTTTCATATTCTGATTCGTTGCGATTCCACCATTGATGCGGGCCGTGGGATTTGATGGTTGATATTCTCCGTTGCGTTTGCATTTTAGGGAGATTTTGAAGCGCATGAATTCACCTCCAATCGACAGTATCAATCGTGATAATCGGGACGACATTGTGGTTTAATAATGCGGAGGTTATCTCGTTGCGAGCATCTTTTTTTATATAAAATGAAAGCGAGTAAAAGAGGCCACACAGTGGTCCAAGTCTGGTGAAGAGAATTGAGCAATCACCGCTCGTTCCGGTCCACTTCAGTAAATTGTCATAATCTTGGCGAAATCCTAGCAGACGAATCAGACGAGGCTGTAGTCTTTTGTCGACTGCTTTTTCCAATTGCTATTTCACAGACGAAAGTTGGTTCGTTTCGGAGAGTTTGAGTGCTTACTTTGCGTCGCGTATATAAGCTCGAATCCGTGAGTTTTATACCAGAGTATATTCATGCATGGTGGCATGTCTTTGAGGTGAACGATATCCCGATATCGTTCCTGCACAAATAACCACCGATGAGGATCGCCTTAACGAATAAAAACTTTGTACTTAAACCGATTCCCGAACTTGCAGAAAAGACACGATCCAATCTGTACGAAATCCTGATAAGTGTTACCATTTCATTCCGTAAAACTGATCTCCCATCTAAATAACTCGAAACGACCAACGTTACGACGCTCCAACTTTTTTCACAGATTTTCTCCTTCCCCTAGTATTTGCAAATTCCCCATATTATCTCACATTCCAGTTCAAATTTTCGACTGTAGAAACGGAATATTTTCGTTAAATTGTCAAGTTATAGAAAAAAGAAACCCCACAATCCAAAAGTAGAAAAAAACAATCGAATAAAAACTACTCGCTTGCAATGCAAAACGAAATCTCGAGTACTGCAGCACACGAAGAAAACCGGTTCGTTTTGTATAGTGGAGAATATATTATTTTTCAAGAATTTTCAAAAGTTTCAGCCACCGATAACAAGCAGCATAGTATTTTTTGAATTTTGCTGTTTTTCGTCCCTTTAATTCTAAGTAGCTTTATGTCGATAGCAAAAAATGATGCACGTGCGAACTATATTTCGTATTGTTTTCGAGTGTTATTCATCACGTCAGACCAGCACTTACTGATAAGTGGAAATGTGTAAATCACAAATTTTGACTCTCAGCATAGTAAATTCTATGGTAAATACACGAATATACACCGAATACCATACATATAATTTTTTTTCAGGGCTGCCCGAGCATACTTTACAACGTAAACATTTGAAGTGACTAAAAACATTTTTTACTACACACAGTTTTAGATCAAACGGCAGGTGTTCGTTCTCTCTGAAAACATTGCAGTTGAATGAAGAAAACTCTTGCAATAACATCAATTGCTATTGAATCAACAATTTTTTTTCATGCTCATAGAGAAAAAGACTCTTGAGTCTTCTCAATAAAAGGTATTGCTATTGGTCTTTTGACTATAAAACAATTCTTATTACGCTGCTCTTCAAGTTAATGCTGCAATCCAGCACTCCATACACAAACTCCAAAACATGTTTTTTCTCTCATCACATAAGAAAATTTTTGCACAAAGTGTGATCGATAAAAAAACATGAATCAGTTTCGCCCTTTGAGTTTATTGACGTGCATACCCTTAAATACATTTGCTCTTTAGTCTCTGAATCTCTCATGCCCGTACGAATATCCAAGTTACTTTGTCAATTCTCCCTGAGCATAACACGACGTCGCCGTCGTAACGTATAGACTGCTATGTTTGTTACACTATGGATGAATTATAGTTCGGGCGAGTTTACTCCGGCGTCGTAATTATACAAATAGTTTATGTGTGCTCGTATGTATAGAGGCGTGTACATAATGCATACATCTATCTGTATATAGTATATGACGAATCGAGGATTTATATTATGTGTTTCCCAAACGCGCGAACCCCGCCGCAACATACTAAAGGTCTGGCGTTCAGCCACCGACCACCTACCCTCTCGGTAATGGCAAATACGTAACTCCGTATAACATATATATACAAGCGCTCACGTCAAGGAACCCTTTCCAGAGTTTTCGTTCGACACGGCTAAATTTCACGTACGAATAAACAACTCTGCTCAACGTTTCATCGTAATTTTCACAACCCTTCAATAATTACTCCTTCACGTTCGCGTGAATCAGTAGCCAGTTTAAGTTGCTCCAAGGTGAAGCGAGTCTCGGGTTCACCTTCCATTTTTCTAGTAAATAAAACGCACCACGAGCTGTAACTTTTTGTACAAAACATTAGAATTGAAAACGGCGATTGATGTATAACTTTATAACTTTTCTCATTTCCAGTACTGAAAAATCATTGAGTTTAAACTTTTTTTTTTGTTTTTTTGTTTTTTTTTTTATAACGTCTTTGATTTTTGTTGGTTTTTAAACTTAGACGCAGGAAAAGTTTGTCAAGATTTGTGTTGTGAGTCAGACGGAAACGATTTAGAGAATCATTCATTTGGCCCGAAAGCTGGCCCACTATTTTCGTAAACACTTTTTCAATTACAGTTTGTGTAATCTGGGGGGAGGGAAAAATTTAGGCTAAGGAGAGCCTCTCGAACAACGACAGGCACACAAGTCGCGTGCACTCCGAATTTCGATGGAGACAATCGAGCCCAAAGAGCCTCCGGTTAGGAATTGCAATGCATAGCAGCAGAACCGCGTATTCTGTGCATTCCTTCTCTATCTCTATCTCGATTTCGCTGTCTCTCAATGTTCCATCTCTATCTGAGTATTCCGATGAAATTCGGTCTCAGGTACTCCTCAATCACGGAATCACTCTCTAGAGGCTGAGATATTAATATATGACGAGGTTCTATCGTGCCTATACGTCGTTGAGAACTGCTTACCTCGCTGGCATTCTCCGAGTTCTCAGACCATAGTTATACACGTTGAGGATCGCGAAATCCGAAATTTCAATAGAAGAACAAATGAGTGTTCATTTATTCACATTTCTCATGAAACTGAATCGATTTTTTTGGCATTGAACTGGAATCTTTGGCAATAATCGCAATAGATTTCTGACATTGTTTAATTGAAATAAAATTTCGAATTTTGTCGTTTTATATTAGAAAATTGTGTAAATACGATTTTCCATCAGTCGCAGAGTGAATAGAAAATGAAAAACAAAATTATTTTCACTTTGGATCCCGTCACTTTGGATTGAATTATTGTAACTGAGAAATAAAGCAGTTGGAGAAAAATTTTATTCTTCGCACGCAATTTCCGAGAAATTTCAGACGCCTATGAAGTTGGTCTATCGAAAGGAGGCACCCTATGCACAAACGAGGCAAATTGGCAAGTGGAGTGCGCTCTTCTCGCCTATATCGTCGATTAAACGGCATCGAGAGTTTCGCTTACCTCTGGGAGTCACCTCTAACGGCTTCGCTCCAGACGGTATGCGGTGGCGAAGACGATTAAGACGGCTCATTAGATTTTGAAGCCAATCCCGCCGAGAGAAGGCCGCGAGTCTGGCTCGAACCCTCGATCTTGAGGCGATCTGAGCTGCTTCGACGACTTTTATAATTAATCGTGTCCTCGATATATAACCGAAGGCTCGCCATCGCGATGATCTCGATCAAACTTCCGCCACTGTAGTGAAGTGTTGGCTCTGATTCTTTTCTTTATTATTGATTGCGAATAACTAAATTCTTTTCTGCTTATAATCCATTGAACGCTCGAATAAGTATTTAAATAAAAAAGAGCTTGAAAAAGTTCCAACGGTAACACATTATGGAAAAATGAAATGGACATTTTTTTTCATATATAGAAAAAACGAGTCCAAAAATTATAGAGGAATGTACTAGGAATATAGTATCTGAGGGACTGTATATATGTACTGGATTACAGCATTAATTCGAAGAGCAGTAATAAGAACTGTTCTATCCATCATAGTAAAAAGACCCATAGCTTTTATTCAAAAGACTCAAGAGTCTTTTCTCTATAAGCACAGTAAAAAACGTTTTCAGTCACTTGAAATGTGTATATTGTAAAGTATGCTCGGGCAGCCCTGAAAAAAGACTATATGTATGTTAAAATGTCACACGTATTCGGTGTACATTCGGGTATTTATCATAGAATTTACTATGCTGACTGTCAAAATTTGTGATTTACAATACACTTCCACTTCAGTAAGTGCTAGTCTGACGTGATGAATAACACCCGAAAACAAAACGAAATATAATTCTCACGTGCATCACTTTTTGCTATCCACATAAAGCTGCTTAGAATTCAAGGGACGAAAGATAGCGAAATTCAACAAATACTATGCTGTTTGTAATCGGTGGCTAAATACTTTGAAAATTCTTGAAAAATAATATGTTCCTCACTACACAAAACAAAACCGTTTTCTCCGTGTATTCGATTATGTAATCGAGAGGTTTGTAGGATAATATTTTATTGCGATATAATTTTCAAATTGTTCATTATAATAAGTGAGACGTGATTATAAAGAAAACAATCGTAAACATCGATAATGTAAACTTCGAAAATCTAAACGTCTGGTTGGGTCACTCGGTTATTTGAAAAACTACTTCGAAAAAGAGAAATATGATAACTATTTATTTTGTGTTACTACGACAACAATTTTCACCTTCCTTCATATACGCTCGCCTGATAATTTTTTTTAATACTACAGATCGATTATTAAACCTTGATTCCTGGTACGTCAATATTTATCATCAATGTACTTACTTAGTATTGGATCACTTTTACCGGAAAAAAACTTCTCCGGAAATGGTGAAAGTTTTTCTTAACTCAATGAATTTTACAACAAGCTACATCAGCAGTGCTGATGAGCTGACGTGTCACAGCGGAACCGGAAAATCTTCGACTACATAGTTGTACTCAGTTTTAACCACATCACTTTCGGGCAAAGCCACGTACATTCTTCTTCGTGTTATATCTTTAGAAACTCATAAGCATAAATCGAGGGATTGACTTATGCTGTTAATTCATCGTTGATAATTACGAACATAAAAACGTGAGTAACTCGAGTTTCAGTGCTGCTTTGGAGTGAACATTATCAAGCTTGAATAAATTGCTGAAAGAATGCCCAATATTCCAGCATATCTCGAAGGTCAAGAGGGTTAAAGTCCGAAACTAACATAGTCGCCGATAAGCCCGGTGACTCGTTCGAATCTCAGCGGTCTACTATCCACCCCTCGCTACAGCGAAACTGTCGTACAATCTCGGAAGTTTTCGGTGTTCACCCAAACCCTTAACCGCTGCCTGATCCCAACAGATTCGCTACTGTCACCCTCAAAGGCCGCTAATACTGGTTTCTCGTCTTTTTGAATGACCGCGTGGGAAAGGGTACCCGAAGGAGGCGAGCTTTCAACTCTATTCAGAAGATCATCCTCCAAAAGAGATCGTCGAAAAGGCGTCGATATTAGGCTAAATACCGGGCTCCGAGCGTTGCACACACGAAAAGCAGGAAACGCTGATGAGGCCCACAAGGCTGTTGATCCTCAAATATTACTCTCGTCAAAGTCAACAATTACTTCATTCGTTCGTATGTAAAAGATGACTTCTCATGCACGCGAAAACACTGCTACCATATTTGATTGCTGCTTTCACCTCTCCAACCTATTGCGGCGGGCTGGCTATTCAAAAAAATGTTTAAAAGATGAAAAGACATACTGGATATGAGCAAGCATGGGAAGCCACTAGAAAATCCAGAGAAAACATACATCAATAGAGCACGAGTAGTGGAACGTGAAAATCGAGGGGAAAAAAATCGTGTTCGCTTTTATTGCGATTGCTAGGTTGACCAGCAGTGCTATCTGAATACTCCAATGTTATAACACCACCCTTCCGGACCACCGAATGAAACTTCTCACAGCCAATGGCTTTCACGTCAATTTCTCGTATCACCGAGCTTTTTTCCATTCAATCACTCTTGCTGAGCAATGCAGCCGAGGGAAATACACTTGAAAGTTTATACGAAAAAGAAAAGCCTCGACATCGATAAACACCAAATGTTCTCCGACTTGGCTAGATGTCATGGGAACGATGATCAAAACGGTTGAAATTCAAAATAATTGTTGATTTTGGTATCGAAATTACTCTGATGATAATACTGCTAAATGTATCACGAAGGGTCCTTTTGATCGAAGCTTCAATCTGTGCTTCCCGAGCGAAATTTTTTCGTGTAACACGATAATCAAGTGTCTCAAGTGTACCATATCAGCGGCCACGTTTACCCTTAATCTCAGTGCCATTTCATTGAATCATGCCAAGCCCGAAACGCAACATTGATCGAGGGCTCTCCGTTGGCCATTACCAGGGAGTTGCATTCAAGAAAATTCATCCCGTGAAGAGAGGGGTGAGCTCGCGAAGAGTAACTTGAAAGCGACTCTAAAGAATGAAAAGATGAAGGAGAGGGAGGAGGCGGAGTTGTGCAAGCTCCGAGTTTCGCGAATGTACTCCCGGTCACATTTGTCGAGTGCATTGGAATTTCCGCCTGCTAAGCCTTTTCTAAGGGCTTACGAGAGCGACCGAATGGATGGTGGGTTGCGAAAGGAGGCGAGAAGAGCAAGCAACCTCTGGACAAAGGGGCTCGAGGACTGTGTCTTTCGTGACCGAAGCAAGAAACTCGCCTCAGTCATGTGTGTTACTTGGAATTGGAGTATAACGTGTGTACGTGTGTAGCACGACCTTCGAATATCTTTTTGCACGTAGCAATAATATACCGGTGTGAAAACCCAGCTGAATCTACAGCATCGTGATGAGAGGAATGTGGTGATGTGAAATGGCCGTCTTAGGATTGAGGTCCATTGTGTTGCCGCAGAGGGCGCTCTTTGCTGGATCACCTGCTTCCCGTAGCCTCCTAATTTTTCCTTCACTTTCTCCATCCTTCAATGGAGTTTCATGCATTATTCATCTCTTTCATTTAGCACGGCAAGTTCTTTCCGAAGCGTTTTTGGATGAGTTGTGCACCAAGTGCTACGAAACTGTACACCTGCAGGCTAGAATTATCGGTGCAGCCCCACCAGATGGAATCTACGTTTTTTTCGATATATCAAAACGTCGCGCAACTTTTGCACTACTGAAAATCGAGTGTTTGCCCCGTTCATGCTTCATCGAACACGCAACTACAGTGAGAAAAAAAAAGTGGATTCAACAGCAATTTATGTTATTGGAAGAGTTTTCTTCATTCGACTGCAGTGTTTTCGGAGAGAATGAATCTGCAGTTTGATCGAAAACTATTTTATTCGTTTGATCATAATTAACCTAGTGATGATCATATCATTTTCACTGGCACCTCGTAATGCCACATTTCGTTGTTCCAATCGCTTTTTTTCTCAGTGTACTTAAAATAGATCGGCCGTTCAACGAAGTACGGTGAAGATCCACTTTTTTGTGGTAAATGATCGTTTAAGGTCCCCTGATAACGATAAACACAGTTCCTGAGCAAAATTTGGAATTATTTCATTTATAATTTTGAGTTTTTAACACGGTACCCTAGAGGAAGAACTCACAATCATATTAATTGTGAAAGAATTGTACGGTGTTCGAGCTTCGGAAAAGTTTATATCACGAAGAAAATTTTCTTATCATAATTATATTCTCAATTTAAGTGTTTGTTATAACTTTATTAATAATTTAGACTTAAAATTAATCAACATAAAGTAGTTGCAGACTTGACTAGTCATAGAACGGCTGAACTACTTTAACAGTAACTAAATAACTTGATCCCTCATACCAAGTTTGCTCAGTTAGTCCCATCGCCATGACGAAAAGCAACGATGTAGATCTGCAGATGGAATGTAATTGAGAGAATGTTCTGAGCACGACAACGTGCGGACATTGAAGCGTTATGTTTTTCTCTGACCTCCCTAAAGAAAGTAGCCGCTTCTCTTACGGTCCATTGAACCCCCAAGGGGTTGGTATCTTGTCGATAGAAGGCTTGCAGAAATTCACGAGGATCCTCGCAGGTATACGATCCCCTGGCAATGTCTGTACAGATTCCTGGTGTAAGGTAGACTCGTGTAGTTACTTCGTGAGGAAAGTTCCTCTAAAGTACTTGATAGATACGCTGGGCGTTAAGCGAATGCCCGGTTGGCCTCGTCTACCCTCGTAGAATAATTGATGGACCTCGCGTGGCTGGAGCCAAACCCTTAATCCGGTGTGGGGAAGCACACGCGATTTCTTCAAGGATTATGAGATATATAGATATATCCATCAGTCACGGTATAATGCGTGTCAGTAAACTATGGCGAACCGTAACTACGTCCATCGCATGGAACTCCTGCTACCATGTGCCATCTTCGACAAACATTTATATCACGGAAACGAAGAGATTTGCACTCGTCATTACACTGCTCACGTTCAATCGGAATTTTGGTATTTCGTAATAACTAAAAGCAAGATTTTGAAATGTTAAATTCACAGAGAAGTCGATGAACACTCTTGGCAAATGTCTCCACAATTTTTACCAAAATTTCAAAAAAAAAATGAAATGGTTCAATCGCAAAAACAGGCTCGTGGTAAATCAATGGAAGGGTACCGAGCCTATCTTTTGGATGACCGAAAGTGAATCAAGCCCCCGCCTCGTTCAACGGCTACGACTGAAACGGCACCAACGAATCGTTTGACCTAGCTTGTACCTAACTACTATCCTCGTGAAAATTGATCACCTCGATGCCTCCTCGACTTTATTTTTTTTCTTTCGTATATCTCGATTCGCCCGTACCCAGGTCGTAGATACGGGTGAGAAAAGTAACCCCGTACTGTCTTGTTCTTGATGTATACACGCCGCCTGGCTCTATATCGCTTCGAGTTTCCCTTGCGTTCCTTCTTTCTCTGACCAAACTGCGGGGAAAATAAATAGGCACCGATCGAGAATTCCGGCACCACAAAGCCGATTGTAGAAGCTTTACCACAAAGTGAAACTCGAAGAAAGATTCCACTCGAATTCCACTCTCAAGGGGGAGAAAATCACCGAAGTTGTCTCTTGAAGCCAATGCGCCCGCATTTTTCGAGGCTTCAAGTGATTACTCCGGCGTATTCAATGATCCTCGATTCCTTCGAACAGACGCTTGCCGCGAGTGAGGTAGAAGAACGAGGTAAAAAACCTTCGGGTACATTAACGATGATTATTTTTTGGAAAATGGGTTTTCTCCGATTAGGGAAAACTCATTCTTGGTCCATCCACTCCCCATGGCAAGTTTACCGTTTACATTCCTAACCTACATTGCAGGCTATTCTAGTATAAATTGAATGAGCCATGCATTATACAAACAAAGATGCGATTAAACTATTTTTCAATTCGTGTCTTACCCATTAACGCTTAACAAATTGTGGCGTTGCAGGCTGCATTATAATGTTGGAAAGGTCGACTCGGTATGCGTGGTTTTTAATCGTCCGAGGAAGCTTTTCGCCTTGAATATTGCATTTTACTTTCACATCAAAGTACCCGTGATTATCATGCGCGTTTTACCTCGATCGCGCTTCTAGAATGTCGATCATCATTAACACAATAAATTAACGCTGTTAAGCTTCATTTAAACACTACTTTTCATAAATAATACAATCCTGCGGAGTTATACTTCGTATATACAACGTGAAAAGCTAATTTCTTCTCTCCCAATCATCATGCGTTGGAATTTCGGACTGCTGATTCTAACTTCAACTGGTCCCTTCAACTTTTCGAACGTATCGAAACGTTTTAACTCGCGGATAACTTTGTACTCGGAACGATCTACTGAATTTGCTGGAACTGTGCATATATTCTCGCAATATATCGACGAGATAACAATGGATTCAATTAGAACATTCGATGAATCGAGGAATAATTAATGAGCAAAGAGAAATAAGCTGAGAAATATACGTATATAAAATGTGAGTGTGTTTCTCAAGTTTTCACCACTTAAAGCACCATCGTGAAATCTCTCGGGGGGGGGGGCGGCCATTCGGAGTTTGTTTGAAAAGCCAAGCAGCCTCAACGATATTTCGTTCGCCGCAAAGGTGAACGAGAAAAAGTGGTTAAAGCGTGATGCGAACGAGATGAAAAGCGAATTCGATAAGGACAGAGATCGTAAGAAAGAAAGAATGAGAGAAGAAGAAGGTATAGAAGGAGATTGGAAATTTCTTTCTAGCTACGTTTCTACTGAAACGAAATATCTTCAGAAAATTAGTGGTCCTGTTATTCCTCGGGTAACGGAGAGTTCCGTGATCCGTCCCAAGGGCCTTGGTTTTCTAGAAAAGTGAGGAACCGAAGCCACGTTTGGTCTCACTCACCTCTCAATCCCCTCGTAAATTCGATTTCGCACAAACTCGTTTTCCTGCATAACCCCTCAGCTCCCCCCACTGTGTTCCATGGATATCCTCGGTTGCTTCAAAAGTTAACGCTTTCCTCTCAGACAACCAATACGCTTAAGTATATACCCTCGTGCCAAGACTACCGTTCAATAAAAACGTAAATATTAAAGAGCCACCAAATTTTATTCTGTTCCATCGTTGAATTATTCCCAGACTCTCTGACACAACATTGATTTCGCTTTTTCAAGAACGCGGAGAACCTCAAGTTCGATTTAATACCAGAAACGTTTTGGAAAGTTCCTCCTTTCGAATCAAACTTCTGGCTTTCGCGATCAAACGTTCAAATTCCAGTTGCTCCACACGATCGATGCGAAGAGAAAAAAATGAGAATAATAGAAACGAAATAAAATGTCCGAGCGAGATGCTTACCCAATGAATTTTCCAGGCGCTTACCACATCCATTAAATAAATTGATGCATTTCACGACGAATGGAGTTTTCTATACTGAACGATCGAGAAAGGTATATCATTGATTCTCTGAGCTTTTTTCTTTCGATTAGTCTCACTCTCTCCTTCTCCCTCGTTATCGTTTCCGTTTTCCTCTCATGTGGACGTTCCTTTGAAGATTCCTCTTCGCCAAGTGATCTTTTTAAAAAAACTCAACGGAACGTGGTTTGGAGAATTTCGCTTCCTCGATTGTAGCTTTTTGCAGCAACGTTAAATTGCTGAACCAAACTAGTTTGACAACAAATTCTGACTGAGGAATTTTCACTTTTGGTACATTCAGAAGATTGTACACGATGAACTCGATTATCGTGATGAAATAACAAAATAAAAGTATCGATCGGCGAACGAATCGTGATTTTGGTGGTGGGTCCAGTTAGCAGATGTCACAGAAAAATAATTGAATAACAAGAGGAATGTCTACGTCGGTTGAAGTGTTTCGATTGCCATGTTACTCAATTTCGCGTCCATTTGTCGTGCAAATACTCCATGTCTTTGAGAGTGACCGAAAATTTTTATTTTGCTTAATTCGACTTGATTTTAGAACTAGGCAAAATAGTTTTTTTTCTCTTTTCCACAAAGTCTCGGTTCCCTTCAGTATTTTAATCCTCTAACGAAGTTATCGTTGCAACGCGTACGCTCATATATTTTTAGCTTAAATTTTGCAAATATTTCATTTCAGTGCAATTTAGCCGGTATCATATATCACGCGATAAAGTGAGGCCGAAGCTTCGTGGAAATATTAGAGCTGTAACGCCTGCGGCACTCGTCGCGAAATCAATGGTAATTCGCGTAGCGAAGCGAGCCAGGATATTGCGATTTCGCGACGCTCTATTCCTGCAACTTCCAACCCACTCATTCCTCCCTGATACGTCGTCTGGCTCGGAGAAATATTGAGAATATATATGAGAACGAAAATGGCGAGTGAGAGACGGAAATATATCGCCGTGTTGCTGGCTCGAATTATTTTCTTCAGAAAACTAGCCCCGTGAGCCGTTAAAAATACGAAAAGATAATTAGCACCAAGATCATTACAAAAGATTGTGATACAAATGAAGTGTTACTTGCACGTCGAATAGTTTCAAAGTGGATCAAACTCATTACGTAAGCTTCGATTTTTCTCTTTTTTTTTCATCTCGTATATTTAGTTAACCACGAGAAGGTCAAAACTCGACTCAACCGACGAGTTATCAAAGAAAGTCTTGACGTTTATGAAGCCTGCTCCTGCTGATAGTTCGTGCTCCAGAAGTTCCGCATCAAACGGGGCTCTACCTTTGTCCAGAAGCATTAATCACTGTAATTGGCCAACCTTCAGATCTCCATCACCCTCGCTACCGTCCTCACGGTCATCTTATTTGCAACTACGTGCATTCTGCGTAGGTAGCCTGCGGAGCTTTTAATGACGCAAACGTACAAGACGTAAACTTAGATTTTTTTCATTAATTACTTAAGTCACCTTAACCCAGTATTTTTTCACTCACCTAATTCACATATTCCGCGATGAAATATCTGGGTTAATGAATTGCTGGCTAGAGATAAGTAGAACGAGAAACGAAGGGATGGAAGTAAATGTAGAAAAGGGTTGCTGAATCGTCTCGATCGTGGAGTCGTACTAACTCGAAATGAACAACGAGACTGAAACCTTTCGACTTTAATTATTTGAATTAATCTTCGATACCGATAATTCCTCATTGGGTCTCGACGGTTGAAGAATGGATCAATCGTCGAACCTCTTCGGAAGGAAAAATCATGAATTCTGGGTGCTGAACAAGGACCAACAAGCCATACGATTCATCATTTGACCACTCGAGGAAACTATAAAAAATCTTCATACGTATTTTTCCACTTGGACCCAAGAGCATAGATCAGTCGATACAACGCAACTGTGAGTGCGAGAGAGATAGCCATAAATTTCGAAATCAAAATTCCAGATAAATATCATCTCTTACTCAAAGCATTTTATCTGAGAGCCGAAATAAATAGTAGCAGCTCAGCAAATCTCTACGTGATGGAGAACCATTATAAGATTGAACCCAGGCGCCTCTCGTTGCTCCACTTTTTGTGACGATGAGTTCCCATATCAACAATAGTATTGTCTTGCACTGGAGAAGCTCCCTTAAGGAGCCTTTGCCTCGTATACAGTTAGAACCAATCTCCGAAACTGTATTATTCATTCTCGCTACTTAACACTTTAAGCTCTCCCGAAGCATCCCGAAAATCAATAGGTCACATTAACATACGCGCCGAGATGCTCGAAAAACATGAGAAACAGCTTGAATAATAAATGATCATGAAAATATGTTCTTCCTCCTATTCGTGCGTCGCATACGCTCCTAGCAATCTCTTTCGTAAACTGTTTTCAGACTAACAGGAGCTTGAGTTATATTTTATCCCAGCGTAGTGTCAGCACCCAACGATATTGCGATGTCACGTTCCATCAAATCTCGAGGCAGATAGTGCCAGGTTTGTTCTGCCAAGAGGGTCAATATGAGCATGTAGATTCATGCGTGCAAGTACACAAACACGAGTACGTTTATTCTGAGAAAACATAATATGAGGATAGAAACTGGAGAATATAACTTGAGCCTCAGGGGTCAACGAAATTCAGGGGAAAAAAACATTTCAAGTTAGTAGGTGGATGTGCGCTCTGTTGGCTCCATTGGTGCAGTATTTCTGTGGTGTTGTACAGCTACTGTGGACCTTGCTGGCGTCTCGATTGGGGAATTGTTGGACTCTTTGAATACGCTATATAGAGCCTGTGTAGTTAGTATGTTTGCGGTCTCGCGAGATACGTATATGCACGTTACAACAGACTGAAAAGTCCTTTGATTCGTATCAGACCTAAGTCGATAGTTTCAGCGCTAGAAGATATTAAATTGGCAGTACGCAATTTCACGAGTCCCTAAAAAAACTGTGGTTGGTAAATTAGAAACTTAATCATTCTTCGAGTCTTCTGTTTCGTTCGACGATTCGATCTTATTTAAATCAACTGAAAATTGTTTGTCGTCGTTCATTCCGGGTGGAAGGCACGGAGGAATATTTGCATCAAAAAAATCCTACCCCGGAGAAATCTCATTTGGCAAATAAGCTCGAGGTCGATCGTAAAAAAAACTTTGCCTCGAATGGGAACGCGAACTCTATCGCAAAGGTTATGAGAAAATAATCCGTCTAAGGGAATGGAGTACACCGTAACTGCATCGTGCAAGGGAAACTTACATTCATGCAGTTCATAAAATTCCGGTGTTTCGTCCAAGACCAGAAGCTTTTTACTACAAAAACGAGAGTAGATGCACTTCGCCTTGAGATAATGGAGGAAAATGCAGTCTCGCATCGTTCGCTTATCCCCCTCAGTCGAATGATGTGTGATGTATCCATACGTTCGTATATTTTCCTTATACTCACGAGCCAACGGTATACTGCCGTGCTGGCGCGCACGGACTGTTCGCTGAGCGAGGCGCGATCGAGTAAACACGACGTTTGAAAAGCTTTGCTCTTTCACCACGAGGGAATCCTCGTGTGCCAACCGGAACGATATGTGAAGCTTTTCTTATTACGTGTACAGGGATATACATTCGTCCGAATGCACTGTTTATGTACAAAGCGTCGAATCGCCAGGCTCTCTTTTCGTCTGACCCATAAATTGGTTTTTGTCTCGAGACCTTGTGAAATAAATTATATAATTAAAAGCATTTTATTTTCTTTACACAGTTAGAATTTGTTCGATTATTCTTAAAGTACGTAACCGTAGATGAACTGCTTATACTTGTAAATTAAAAGAAAACAACCTTAATAAACACGAAGCTCATTAATAAACTCGGTATAAACGATAAAGAAAGTACGTAATATCGCGTCAGGGGAGAAAAAAAAAACAATCAAAGAAAATAAACAAAAAAAATCTCGTGGGCTTTTGGTATTGAATCGTAAGTACAAAGTAAGCTCGACCGCCGCAGCGCCCAGAACCACTAATGTGCTCGCTCGCAGCGCGGACGGAAACTTCGAGGTGACACTGGCCACCAAGGCCACGATCTATCACCAGGGATTGGTCGAATGGAAGCCACCGGCGATTTATAAATCATCTTGCGAAATCGACGTCGAGTACTTCCCTTTCGACGAGCAGACCTGCGTACTCAAGTTCGGTTCGTGGACCTATGACGGCTTCAAGGTAAATGAGCATGGTAGCCGATTAAGTTACAACGTGCGGATACCTTTTTGAGAATGAACGATCGATAAATACAGAGAAAATGATAAATTTTTTAACGGTTCAACTAACGGCTGGGAAGGTCGGCGAGAATGACTCAATATTTGTCTCGTTCGAGCTTTAACGTGATTGGGCGATCACGAAAACGCTGCAAACGGGATATCGCGCGGATTTATACTATTCATAAATTATTATTATTATTATTATTATTATTATTATTACTACGACTATTTATGCTCTTATATTTCGTTATACAGGTAATGTTTACGGTGATGCCGAAAATCACTCCAATCGATCTTACTCGCTTCTCAATCGTCTACTAGAAAGATTGACTTTAATTATATTCTCAAATGCCATCGTATCTTCATAGAGAAAAATCGGGTCATCAGGATTTAATGTTGGCGAGGTTCTTTCTTTTAAATTACTTTCGAGAATGTGATTGCGAAGACATCCGAGAGTTGAGAAGATCGATACAGAAATTTCGTCCAAAAGGAATTGCTGCCCATCGATCGCTGGTTATTCACGAATAAAATATATTCCGACACACCGAATATTTGAACTTTCTTTACGCACTGATATTTCCTTTCTTACGATTCTTAAACGCTTTCTCTTCCACTCTTTCTCTCTATCTCTAACTTCATCTTTATGTGTATTGTCTCGGCTGATTTTCCTCCACACCGTTTTGAACGAATATTCCAAAGGGTCAGTGCCGAGAGACGCAGGGACGAGAGAAAAAGAGAAGGAAGCTTGATCCGCGATGAGACCGAGGAGGTTTAGAAAGCTCGGAATATCATACGCTCGAAAAAATATAAAGCACCGGGCTCGAGCGAGAACTCTGGAATAAATCGGGAAAGTCGAAAATATCTACGAGCTATTCACCGAGGGCAAAAAGAATGAGATGAGAAAGATCGAATCAGTGGGATAGAGAGAAAAAGAAAATTCGAGATAAAGAGATTTGAAAAAAGCCTGATTTTTTACAGCGAGACGAAGAAAAATGACAAGACGATCAAGGCAGCAACTCCTCTCCTCTGAAAAGCGTCGATTTCATTAATCCCCCGAGATTTTTTATCCTCGAACCGTGCGCCCCTAGAAAGAAAGACGTACACGAATGGGAGATCACGCTTTCGGGTTTTTTTTGTTTATTCGGTGATTGCAGCGCCGACGGGAACTACGAGGTGACGCTGATGACAAAGGCAACTGTATACTATTCAGGAATGGTCGTCTGGCAGCCACCGGCCGTTTATAAATCTTCGTGCTCCATCGACGTTGAGTTCTTTCCATACGACGTACAGACCTGTGTTTTGAAGTTAGGCTCGTGGACTTATGACGGTTTCAAGGTGCCGACAGCATTGACAAAAACAGAACAATGTTGGGGATGAATATAAATATTTCATTTAGTATTGAGTTTTTGCCAATTTATTATTATTTACATTAATAATTGAGTCTTTAGGAATGCCAATATACACGTGACCACCGTCTCGTTTTAAACAAAAAGCTCGTGTGATGTGCTGTTCGACGTCATCTGATTTACATTTTTTTTGTTTTTTTTTTTTTTTTTTCTTTCGAATACTATATATAAATACATATATAAATTTATATATTCATCAAATGTATGTATGAGTACATATTGATACGATGCAGTTCAATGCGGTCTTTTTATTGTTCATACATTCATTAGACATTTTTGTAACATCAGATAAATGCCTACTCGATATCAAATATGAATATATACGCACACGTATACATGTATATATGTATTTAATATACCATTGAATTAAATGATAATATAAACGAACGATTTCCTTGATTGAAATCGATAGACATGTTAATAGTGAATTATTTGATCTATTCGTTGAATTGTTTTTTGAACGTAAATGGAAATAAAAACTTGTGTGAGAGTTATTGTATACGGACAAAGCGTTTGTTCCATCGGGCATCATCGCGCCATCTCGTAACACGTGGGAAAGGTATAAAATAACGAGGTCCTGCCTGATCTTGCTTCTTGATGCGTGTTGTCGTTTTAGAGTCATTTGAATTCTGAGAAAAGGAGGCGGTTCGCATGGGCGAACGTTGTGCTTCAGCGCGAGGAGGTTCACCGTTCTTCGATGAATCGGGAAATACGCGGGACTCGGTTGCAGATTTTTTTTTCCAAGTCGTATTTCTTACGTTGTTTTGTGTAATATCAATTGCAGGTGTGAAGTTTAACGCAATTCACCCAGACGATAGGACTTTCCGGTGATTCGTCCCACCTTGTGGGATATCAACTTTGAAAATGTTAATTGAACTTCTCTTCGTTTATTAGTGACTTGAGCACTTGCGAAAAAATCACCGATTCGAGAATCATCCCTCGATCGGGTGGTTGACCAATTTTTTTTTTTTTTTCTTTTTTTTTCTTAACTTTCCAGAAAATGAAACCGCAACTTTTTTTTCACCGGTGACTAAAACGTGATACGAACAGAAGAAAATGTTGCAATAATCCCGTTATGAAATGGCTTTGAACATCATTCGAGCTAGCAAAATCATATTCCATGGATGAGGCGTAGCACTCTCTAATAGATTTCAAATATGAATTCAGTATCAAGGGGGGATCCTGCTTTAAAAAGTCCAAAAAATCGAGTGTTTTTGAGAATGTTTTTGGATGGAAGGAAATAACTCACCATAGTGAACTTTTCGGTATAGTTTCAAGGATATTTCAAGAGCACAAAAACATTGTTTTAATGTGAAAAATACTAATTTGTACGTGGCTTATGCTCAAAGTCTGATTGTCGAAGTTTCTCAGCTGAGACTATGTGGATTATTGTCTGCAACGAAAATTCCAATTTTTTTTCCATCCTCCTATGTTTTCCTTTCATATGAATCTTCAAAACCCAAAAAACATGCGAAATTCTATATTTTTAGCAAGCTTGAAAAAAAAAACGCTTGAAAAGAAGAATATCACTGTAACGTGCTGTAAATATAGAATCACACAATTTTTTTCGGGTTTTCATAGATTCATATAGAAAGAAAATACATAAAAATGGAAAAAAATATTGAAATTTTTGCTGCAAACAATAATTACGTTCTCCACATTGTACACAGCTGAGAAACTTCGGCAATCAGACTTGGAGCATAAATCATTACAATAAATTAGTATATTTTTTACATGAAAAAAATGTTTTTGTGCTTTGAAATATCCTTGAAGCTATACCGAAAAGCGAATTATTTTCGTCTATCCTAAAAACATTCCCTAAAACAATCAATCTTTTTGACTTTCTAAAGCAGGACCGGCCCTTAATACTTTGCTGGTCTTCGTTCATCAAATGATTCACAAAGCTGACAACGCTTCACTTCGTAAATGAAGTAGCGAGGAATATCTCTTGACTACATATAACTTCACCGTATAGTCGTGATTGCTCCCATGCGACATTTCAGCAATGCACGTGAACCATAGGAAGGACTCCGGTATCTCTCGGATGCATTTGCATTTTGCGAATTCCCCAGAGCTCGTGACTAGCCTACGGGGTACACGACACACTACACGATCTAGGAAATCCAAATCAACCTCTCCCGCCCCTTCGTTCTTCCCCCCTCTCTCTCTCTCTTCTCTTCCCTTCGAATTCATCCTTACGATTGTCGCCGATAGCTATATATGTATATTTTTATCGTTGCGATCGCAATCGGAATACGAAACTTTGTAGGAGGCCAAGACGTGAACAAATATTCGAAAGCTCTCCACTCTCGTGTTTTTCCTATCCCGTTACAGAACACATTTTTTTCCGAAAAAACATATCCTTCCACGAATACGAATAGAAATTGAAAACGTGAAAAAAATCCGAATCGAGTTGATGGAAATATTGATATGGACAGTCACGAAACTTGTGGCCAAATGTCGATAACAGGGCTATCAATCATTCTAAAGCTCGCCACGAAGAAGCCCTCCACTAATATAAACAAGAAGAATAACAAGGACTCGAAATCATTTGACACAGCTTCAGTCTAATAACTCAATCTCCATCTTCCCTGGGTAATTTTCGTGTTTCTCGAATTCCTTCCGAAAATATACAAAAGAACCCTCTTCTCTCATTGTTTTTTCCCGTTACAAGGACCTTCGGAAAATGCTTGGGTGGGCTACCGGAAAGAAGCTTTTTCCTCTTTTTCATTTTCAATAGTACGAGACGCGAGACTTTTTCAATAAGTAAGCAAAAACAGGGACGGTAGGGGAGGAAGAGAGCAAGAAGCACGGAGGAAAGAAGACAGAAAATAAGAGAAGTGCAGCGGAGAATGAAGGGCTAGAAAAAGAGGGGCAAGATCGGAAGTGGAACGGGCAGGATGGGAAGCTTGCGTCTCACGACGGCTCTAATGGAATATTGCGGTTGCGGATGGGTATTGGATGTCTCTAGGTCTCGTGCTATTCCGCAATATGCATACCAATGTCACTCGTGCTGGTTACGTAAAAGCCTGCCTATAGATAGAGCTAGATATATTGAGATTTACACATAAATGTATGGAATATTTGAGACTAAATGGACAGAGCCTTGACCGCATTACTAGTTTCTTCCTTCCCCATGAAACGTTGCAAAACAAGCATAAATTTCGATTTCATTGAATTCTCTAAAAGCTTGTTGTTTCAACATCGTAGGATACTTAAAATTCAACTAAATTTAGCTGAACCGTTGACTCGAAAAATCCGGAATAATCAAATTTTCGTCAGAACATTCCCAGTGTATAGACCCAGTCGGGAGAAGAAACCCGAGAGTTCATGGTCCTCGAAATGACTGTCATTTATTCTAGTCAGAACGGGTGCTAGATCCGGATCGCAATCGTCGACACGAGGGAGGGCGTAACTCGTATACGATTCCCTGTTAAATCATGTGGCTTACGCTATTCCGTTTCATAGCAGTCGACACACGTATTGTACGTCTGACTGTCACTGACTATATCTACTGTATCCTGCATCTTATATCTACTTCGCTTATATACAGTAGACGGCAAACGTTATACGAGATTCTCCTATTGACCACGTTCATGTTTCATGCTGTGTCGCTCTCAATGGAAGGAACAACGTGTGCTTTGAATCACAGCTTAGAGCTCGCTGGGCCTAATAATATCTGATACGCTTTGCATCGTGCTGACTTGAGGATTTTTTACTCGATATGGGTAATCTCCCCTTGTATGAGGAGAGTCACTTTAATTGTTTTGGGTGTTAAATATTCGAAATTTTATTTACAAAATAATCGTACGAAATGCAGGTTCGGGATTTTCAAAATGCTTCGGTTCCTGAGGAGGGAGATGGAGAAGAATTTTCAATTGAGTCCAAATCATTTGGTTAGTGTATGTAAATATGGAAATGAAAAAACCTGAGAAATTTTTCTTTTGAAGAGCGGTAGAAATAGTTCGGTCACTGAACCTCGAATAACGAGCGATCGTCAGCTCTGATTCGACTCCTCCCCATTTCTCATAAAGGTCTAATCGCGTTTTTTCAGTAGACAGAAATCGAATTCTCGTTCTGTGAAAATTTTGCTTTTAACCTCATTGCTACAGTCCATAGTCATTAGTGAATATCTCAATGCATGAAATAAAACTTCAAACTTCAAAAATATTTAAAATTCGATTTTGCGGTTGACAAACACCCAGCAAAGAGAAAGCCAATATTCAGCTCGACTCGTCCGCTGTGAGACCTCGTTTCCTGGACTGTTGAATGACTTTTTCCCCACGATACTAATCTTGCATCCATGTACGAATAATGATAGAGTGCGCTAAAATCTTTTGGGTCAAGCTGTATCTGATTCACATAGCCATTAAGAGTCATCGAGCTCACGTGACCAACTGAAAATTGATGGTTGTGCCTCTCGTAGTAAAGTATATTATAGTAAATACGGTCGCTGTCATATGTCAGACGCCTCGCGTGTACTTTACCGGATTTCTCCGTGAGTTTTTATTGAAATCGCGGCAAATAAATTTCGTAATGAGCAATGAAGTGGTGTGAATCCGGCTCTGGTCTTTTCAGTTGTGACGAACGTGTGTAGAATTTGCGATAAAATAATATTTGTAACTGGCGTAAAAGGTGTCATGGCGTAGGCAAACTGTTTCGTATTTTCATTTATTCATTGCGTTGATGAGAAAAATCCGGTGTCCGAATACGGACCACAGCCGGAATCGGCTAATTAAATCACATTTCTTCATATTTTTTATATTCGCGAAATCGTTATATATTCGCGACGGAATCCGGTAGAAACGAATTTTATTTTGATTTTTGGACACTTCGCTGCGCGTACCATCGCTCGATGACTCTTGGTAAAAAGGCATAAGTCCGTAGTTATTAGAATCAACGAAATACTCCAACAATTTAGTACCTACTGGTTGTAGATTGAAAATTTATGTTTTCACCCATTTTGTCTGAGGGAGGTAAATTTTTGGACATTCTTCCACTTAAATTGCCTGTAATTTCTACCTTATTTCGTAATTGCGTATTAAGCTGATTCAATTATTGGCACGATCTGCAAGCATGTTGCTGATGAGCTCTCTGCGTCTATAGAGACACACTCATACGTGCAAACACATACGCATGTATGTAGATGTGTATGCTCATTGGTATTACAAGCTTTCGATGAGCACAAGCAATGCCTGCCGTTTCGATAATATATCGATTCGTTGCTGACGATTATGTGGGTTCCCCATTGCGCGATTTAGCTATTCCTATATGTATATAATGAAATTCGCGAATCCCGTTGTATACAAGCTCTATGTACGAATCTATAGATTCACCCCATATCAGGAGTTAAAATTTTCGATTAACGTCGACGCTATAACCCGCGGACACTCGCCGAGCAACGGCTCTCGTACTCTCTCCCTCTTCCTCTCTCTCCCCCTTTGCCCCTGACAGCTTAGCCCCGCGAGTATGTGAACAAGCACAGATATGCGCTCGAAATGCGGACTCGATAATTTGTATGCGAAATCCCGAGATTTCTCTGTGATTAAACATCGATCTTCCGCAATATCTGTACATGTATACTTCAATGCTGATCGGACAGAGTATGTGGATTGGAACTATAGATCCCATAAGTATTCATGCAAGTATATAGGAGTGCCCGGAGCAGAGGGGAGTACGTAAAAAATCAGAAATTTTTTTCCACATTTTCAAACCCCTTAATAGGCGTATCAAACGTTCATGTAAATATAATTCGACCATCTAGAGATGTAGCAGCGTCTTGGTAGCGAGTATTAAAAAGAAAGTTTTTAACCAGTCGAGCCAAGAACGTGCATCACAAATAATGCACGTTCTTTTCAATCTTAGAGATTGAAAACATGAGCCAATGAAACTTTTTTGCGAACGTATCTCACGTACAACAAGAGAGGTCCTAATCTCTATTGTTTTAAATTGAAAAAAAATGTTTAATTAAAAAAATTTAATTTAAAAAATTAATTTTAATTTTAATTTCTTTTTTTTAATTTTAATTTAAAAAATAATAATCCGATTCGGGTATCTCGGGTCGCTCAAAACCCGAGTCATTTTTTCGTTAATGCAAAGGGGTATGTTTATGACGAAAAATGAAATATATGTTTAATTTTTTTGGCAATCGTCATGACGTGCCCTTAAAGTAAAAATATTGAAGAGTGTTCGAAAATTTTATCAGAGTTTTTCATTGCAAATTACGTATAATATAATATAGTATAAAATCACTCTACATTTGAGGCAATTTTGACCAAACAAACCATGTTACCACTGTGAAATGTTATTTTCAACTATTGCTTTTATGTGGGGTGAAGTTTTGCGTTAGAAATTGCAGAAAGCTCTGACTGATTGGATGACAACTTCCATCTGATAGTGCTTGAATTTTCGACGAATTTTTCTTTTTTCTGGGACAGAAATGAAATGAGTAGATCGAATGTGGCGATTGAGGAAATTTTTTATTTTTCCAATAAAAAGATATAAAATATATACACTGTATGTCACCTATACGGAGACGAGAATTCATCCCGTTTGAAGGTGTACGGTTCACCGGACGAAGGGTTTTAGTACAAATATTATCGTCCCTCACCGGAAGTCCTCTAGATCCGCAATTTCACGGAATAGTATACTTTAACAATACACGTTCACTCGTGTGATCGAATGACACGGAACAGTTCAACTCATCCGTTAAATTAACGAAGCGTAACAAGGCTACGCTAACAGATGACATTTCCGGATGACAGAAAAACCAAGTTTTTCCTTCGGTGTTTTTACCCGAAAATTCAACGGTGTAAATTTAAAGGCGTGATCGTACTGTGAAGATTTTTATTTCGCTCCTATTCGATGCAAAGTAGGAATTATTTATAGAAGTAATTGCGCAAACGTTCGATTTTTTTTTCTATTTACCCTCAATTCACTTGTTTGGTAAGGTGAGAAAATCGAATTTTTTTAAGACAGATCAACAAAGATATGCGAAGTTTTACACGGAAATAAAGATTCAAAAAGTATTAATTTTCCGATAACGTTTATGAAATGTATTCCTGGATACTTGAAAGCATCGAAATTAAATAAAAACACAAAGCTCAAGAAACAGAGAGTCGTACAAGTTTTTTGAACGTAGAATAGAGTACGAATTTGTTATTCATAATGGATTCAGTTAGTTTCGTTTTCTACGCTACTCTCGGTAGGGCATGCAGCCCGAGAATAATTCTCCGAAAGCCTCAACAGTCACGTCTTAGTTAGTTTCTATATCGTAACTTTGCGTGGACAAAGACTCAGGAATTTCTCATTCAAGAATAGTCCTCGGCAAGAATTTCAGCAGAGTCTAGCGAGCACAAAGCCAAGAGCTATAAGGATAATATGTTGAATATGACGCATGAAGGAAAATAAAAGTATTTCGGTACGTCGGATAACGAAAAGTACGACCAATCAGTCTGGAAGTTCGCTGATCCTCTTTTGAACTTTCGAGTAAAGAAAGACTTCAAGAATATCCAACAAAATTCCAAGTTCTTGACTGAGTCACCGGTACGAGCAGTGACATTGCTAGATATAATGATATTCTGTGCAAAACCTTTTACTGTTAAATTTACAATGGCGAATCGAGTCAAGTACGCTTTAGAACGAGAAAAAAAATCAAAAACATCGCGGCGGCGAGCATTACGCTTTCGATCCTTCAAATTAATCTTTATCCTTAATGCCTTTCATTGCCACAACTACAATGCCTTTTGTTACCACAGAAAATGTTCGCTACACTCATGAATTCAGGATTTTTATGAAAATGAGATTCTACGAATGTGCAAACGAAGTTGGTAGTGTTGTTAGTGTATTGTAATTACGCTGAACACTCCAAATACGAGTCTGAACGGTCGGCGGTATTCTAGACATAAATCCACTGTGTCTGCCGTTCCGATCGGGAAGCTGCGATTTTTATAAGTTTGGAAAAAAATTAAGTCAGTTAAAAGAGAATTAGAAAAAAAAATTGTCTCTGCGCTCGCGCAGCAATTTTGATACATTTTTGTCAGTGTCATAACGCGTTGGTTTTGGCACGAATTTATTTAACTTCCGCACCAAGTTTTTAAGAAAATCGATTGTTTCGCAGACACCAACAAGATTTGGAATGATTCACACTTTCGCTAAGCCATCAGCCCGCGCACCGCAGAGTTTTATTTTTTCTTAACTCCTAAATTATTGATGAATTCTTTTTAAATCTCAAAATATCTCGAAATCGTGAAACGATTCCAGGCTAGTAACCAGAGCATTCTCAAATTGGTCGCAGACACTACAGTATGCAATCGATTTTCCACTGACTCCATCACGTTTATTTTCATTTTTTACGAATGTTCATCCATGACTTTGACGGACTCAATAATTTAGACGAATCTTGAAATAGTTTGGAAAAAAAATGTATCGAGACTCTTCCAGAGAGAAAAGGGAGAAGGTATTTTTACTCCATTCCGATATCACTGCTACAGAATTGTCTACCGAAGATGTGTTCACCAAATTCCATCTGAACCCTGAAATATTAAGCGAAAAGACTGACGAAGTCTGACTGAGTAAATTCTTCGTGAAATTGAAATATTTCGACAGCTTTATTCGTCAATCGTATCGATGATGAAATATGTGTAGAATAGATGTTATAGAATAGAGACTTTCCGAGCACACATTGAACCTCGTATTGAATCGTATTGTCGAGTGTTTCACAAACATCGGAATGATGTTTGTGAACGTTTGAATATTCACGTAAATAATACGTGCTTTAAAATTTTATGAAATATTTAATCTTGCACTTATCGCGGATTCCGTCATGTACGAAGTTTTCGATGACCCTTTCGAGGTGTGTTTTAGCCGGCGAGGACTGTGCCTTCCTAATTTTGAGCCTCCCAAATAGTCTCGCCAACGAGACTGCTTCCGAGCCTTGCGGTGCTAGTCTCGCAAGGTGAAAAAGTCTCAGAAACAGTCTTGGCTCGAGTAGTGTAAAAATTAACAAAAAGGTCTTGCAACAGTCTCTGTGGGACTGTACGAGTTTTGGAAAGTTTGAGAAACAGTCTCTGGGAGACTCGGAACGTCTGTGTAATAATGATCCTGCGCGAGACTTTGGCGAAGTCTGCCCAAGACTTTTGTTATTCAGGCGGTTCTGTGTTTCGAAATTCAAGAGAATTTTTTCAGTTTTCTTTTCCTGGCCAGAATATAAACGTTCACTAATATTAAAGTTTCGATTTTTCTGCTTACATCACGATTCTACCGCAACAATTAATTACGAATACTGTGTACAATACAGTCGCAAACATCACTAAAATCCAAACTCCCAATGCATGAAAAAAAATACTCATGAATCTTGAACAAAAACAATTGTTTTTTTCGTACATGGAAAGAAAAAAGATCGACGTTTCATCTTCGGTCGCTTAAGTACCTTATCCGCCATGATGTCTATTTGGAATAAATAAAACGCAAGAGGGAGAGTAAAAACTCGGGAAAAACCGCACACATTTTATACCTTTTCCATGGGGAACTCGGGTTTACGACGGTGGCGTTGAATCGTATATGTCGCTGTGTTTTTGCATCTGATTATCATTTGATATAAATGATGACTTCATTTCTGTACGGTATATTCAGTTATAATATTTGGGAATGTGTTTTACTGCATCGTTGACACGCCACAGACAAATTGACTGAACACACTAATGAAATACTCACAAGCGCATCCACACGCACACACAAATACCCTCAGCACAGTAGCGTGGCCCAAAAAAGTTCTTTTTTTTCCCATACGCTTCTGAACTTCGGTCTATGGTAAATGGAAAAGCCTCACGACATTGCATATTTACTGGCTGCTTTTAAAAAATTGCCTAAAGGCACATTTTCATTAAAAGTTAATACAATTCAACGAGCCTATTTATCTCACGATACCAACTCAACTTTGGAAGAATTAGAAAATCCTCGTGACTCTCATTTCCACTAAATTTCCACTAGAAAAAGAAAAAATTTCAATATTCCATTTCATTCGAACACAACTTTTCCAATGACTTTTATTGCAAAAAGTTTCAGCAACAGTTGCTTAATCCGCCATGAAAAATTCAGTTTCAATATCTTTATTGTACGAAATTTTCCCCACAGCATAGACTAACGTTCAATTATACGAGAATGAAAGAAAAAAAAGTTCGATACTTTTGGAATACCTACTTGCACACATATTCAAACAATCGCTTAACACACATGTATGTATTTATATTGGTATATATGTATATTTGTATATATGTACTCCTATGTATATACATACACATATATGTATGGATTGGAGTTATTTGATTGTCTATCGTGTTAATATAGTGAACGTCGTTCAATAGTGAAACGCAGAAAGAGTGGCTCGATGTTGTGGCGCATACTATAGAAAGCATATATTTAATAATATTATTATGATAAATGATGTTGCTCGCGCGTGCTCGCAAGGCTTATTTATCTAGAGAAGCAGATGCTGCAAGATTGTTCGATACCTCGTCAAAATGATGGGCGAAATCATTGGGATTTAATTGGATGAGGAAAAGTAATTCGTATTGAATCAGCATTGAAAATTGTCTTTCAGTTTAGAAAAAAAACCAAAAAAACTCTTGTACAGTTAAAATGTTGTATTACATGGTTATTTATTCGTAACTGTGGTGAAACTCCGCTAATTTCTAGTCACCTACTTACTTTACAGTATCGTGCAGAAGCCTCGAACTTTACGAGTTTTTTCACATCAGAGAGTTGTAAGAAAATTAGTTTTTAATACCACAGCGAAAAACGGTTTATTCAAAAGAATATTTATTGGTCAGCAGCTGCCGTTATTGCGAAAAATGTTCCTTTGCGAAAAGCTTTCTTGTACCGTTATTCTTATTTTATATTTTGAAGCGGGTATCTCGTCGAAGGAAAGCATGAAGCGATGGCTGAAAGTTCCCTCGGCCGACCAGACTACTTCGAGTGGTTAAAGAACGTCGTGGTCAGACGAAAATCCAAGGAAAAGTGGACTGGTACGAGTGCTGGTGGATGAAATTAAATGTCGAAAAACTTGTGTGCGTGTGCGCTCGTGTGAGAGAGCGAGGGAGAGAGAAGGGCTGACTATTCAGGGTACAAAGGCTCGATGAATGTACAAAGTCACTGAGCGATCGATCAAAATACGATCGGGAGTAAATTCTAAAGTTTTATATGCGCCTGCTATGGCTGTGCATGAGTTCTATGTGTGCCTTATTTATAAGTTACTGTTTTTAGGCCCAAGGAAATAAATATTCTTCAGTTTTCATTCCACCATTGTCATTGCTATCATTGTTAAACTATTTTGATCGATCGGCAGCTGTGTGTTTTTGTTTGAGGAAAATATCGATAGGTAAGTAGCAATGTATTTCAGACTCTTTCGACGCAACGCGGACATTGGCCGCGGCTAGAATTGTTTGGCAAACGTATATTCCGTTGAAATACCACATCGATCACGGGTCATTACACCTGACACTGCATATGACGTAGCAAATTTCAAAGTCGCGGTTCCATTACAACCGTACGCATATATTCCCAACAATTCAAATTTATCGCATCTCCGAAACATCAAATCGTTCGCTGCCCCTATTTATATTGGCCCATGATCGATTAATAGCTTTCAATTTAGGATTGTTTTCGTACAGTTATTTCCGTCCTTTTAATGCGATTTCTCGTTCAACAAGAATTCGCTATTACCAGTAATTTCCCAACGTTGTTTCCCTCCCTCTGAATACCGTTAAAATTCGTTTTTCATTTTCATACAGAATTTGAAAATGCGGTCTTTAATAATTCCTCTTGACATGCATTCACTAAATTTCCTTAATGACTTATACGTGCAGGAGAATTTTCAGCACGACTGAAAATGTTGCAGCACAAAAGTGTGAATAATTTCTATTATTTTCGGCATAACCTCCTCTTTCTATCTCGTTTTTCTCGCGATTCGTGGTTTTCGTTTTTTATTACCCGGACGCACAAAGAGCGAACTAATTTTGAACGTTAGTTGCCGAATAGCGAGTGAAAAATATGTAACAGAAGCACCGAATGAAAAAATGTATACGCGACGAGGGGATTGCGTTTGTGCTGGGAGATAAAAAAAAGAAAGTAAAGCGTAGAGTGCAGCAACTTGGGCTTTCGGGGTTGATGGATAGCCTGTGGGAGCTTTACCTGCCAGGTCGCATGGCCACTTCGATTCTCCTCTCGTTGCTACATGCTTTTTTATTTCTCGGGATTCCACCATATGGGCTCCCAAAATATTGATGGCTGCCTACTTCCGTCCGTGTGATCCTATAATCCAAATCCCTCGACCAAGAAATAACTCTATACAAAACGATATTTCACATTTCCTCATTTTCACGAGCGACTACAATCGATTCCCTCGAATAATCCAGTAAATAGTACGATTAACAAGATAAACTGTATAAAAAATCACCGAAGTGAATCAACCTTCGAAAAATATTTGTCCTCAGATTCCAAAGAATTAATAACGGAAGTGTGCCTCAATCTCGCAATTGAGCTTTCGCGCTCTACGAAACGGGCAATCTGCAGGAAGGCTAAATGAAAAACTGTTAAAAGAAAGCGGTGAATGTACTTTGAGAGGGCAGGTTCTATAGATTGTAAAAAAAAAAGAAAGAAATAAAGAAAGAAAAGAAAATAAGCGACCCAGAGACTCTCGTTGGTGCCGAGGTGAAATGGAAGGACCTGAAACGTCGGTGCTATAATCGCGCTCACACATATACATAGAGGACTGTGTGAAGCACCGGGGAATGACGCTAAAAGTGTATAAGTGTTTCCTGGTAGCCTGAGGCAACGGATAAGGCGCGAGCTTTACCTTACGCGAGCGCTTACTTATATATCCATCTCACTTTTTCCCCTTCAGACACTTTGCCAGTTTTTCCAGAGAGCCCCGCGTGTGGGAGACCAAGCGTACCAGCTAGATCTGCTTGTCGCGGCTTCATCCACCTCTCGTTAAAACTCCACTTCTCTTTCTTCCTTTCTCCCTCTCTCTCGTCAGGATTGCCAAGCGTATTCCCTCAGCCTGACTCTCTGTCTCCATTGTTGCTTTTATACAACTCTTCAAGGTTTGCGCTACCTCGAATGAGCGGAATACAGCTTTTTCCTTCGAACCCTTATCTCGTTGGTTGCTTAACTTTTCTCGGTTTAGCCTAAGCATCAAGCCGAAGTCGTTAGTCCCGAGTAGATGGCAGCAGCATTGGTGAAGAGAATCCATTGCCGCTGGCACGGAATGAAAGAGGGGTTCGCCGAACGACTGACTCCAGCATCCTTCACCCGATCCACTTTTGCATACCCTGCTATACCTTTGTACGTAAACTTCCATCTTGCCTGGGTGCAATCGAGAAGAAACCCACATTCGCGTTTCAGATTTCTGTCTCTCACAGGTTTTACGATACGCGTAAAGAACGAAGCTTGTTTTGCAGGGTTTCTCATAACGATTGATCAAACGAGACGGTAGTAGAACGGACCTCTGTTGCTTCCATTCACAGCCAACGGAGTCAACTGTAATTACGTTTGTACTGAGCAAAAGTAGCCTTTTTTTGGCTTCACCTGGACGTGTGTATACTTTTGTTCACTTCTTTGTCGAGCTCATTTTTTGACCTTTTTTTACACAGTAGGGATCTTGAAGATTGCGGACGCGAGCACTTTGGAAACTTGGTATCGGCTACTAAGTAACGTATTCTTCAAACGAGGCGTCTAAAAGAGAGCCCCATCCCTGAGGGGATCTCACCATCACGAGAAAGTAGGTTTCATGGCCGAGCCAAATGTCAGAGGGTACGAAACCGGATCAATTCATTTCCATTGCGAATAATTCGTGCTGATTTCACTGAGTTAAAGTGTGAGGCTTATAGCTGCTTTGGTGGGTCATTCGGACCGTGGGCAAAGGCGCTTCGGACCTGAACGATACTCACCTACGTGTAAGGTAGTGCATGTATACGCCGAGGAGTTTTGATAAGTGGCTGTAATGTGAACTTAACCAACAAATTCTGTAGCCGCAAGAACACCTCGCGCATTCCACTACAACTGGGAATCGCAGTCTGGATATAACCCAAACTGCACACGTCTGTTTGAATTCTCTCGCAATTCCGCCAGCGAGGTTTCATCCAGCAGATAGTGAGTGTGGTAGGAGGACGCCTCGGAGATCTAATCTGATTCGTATGTACAAGCGGGTCGCGAGATTCCACCCGCCCTCGATGGGTTCGCCGACCTCGAATCCCACCGACGTATACAATTGAGGAAATCCAACGAGCAAAAGCACACCCAGATAGACAGAGCGAGCTCTCTTGCTTCACACGTAAAATTTCCACTTGTGAGCACTCTCGAGCCTAGCTCTTGCCAGCTACGGAGCCTGGATCCTTACCTAATTCGAATCTGAGTCGGGCTCGTCTACATCGTTATATTCACTGTAGTGTGTTTATATATGCTAGGATAATGCACTTCCTCCATACAGTGCTTGTGTTCTGTATCGATCGAGTATTCGAACTTTCAAAATTTCTGTACTCTTATCCGCGTCATCGTAGTCAGACGAACGGGCTCACTGAAGTTTTGACGGATCAATTTCCCCATTCAGTAATTTCAACTCCACCATTGTTCCTCGTCAATCACTCTGCGGATTGTTGAAGCTGATTACTCAATAGACGGGATGTTTTGGTTTCATACCACTGGAATATTTTAATGGTTCTTGCTGAATATTTCGTTACGATATTCATTAACGTTTGAAGCGATGAGGCACTGAATGGTACGCACGTGCAGCCAATCACAGACGCAGCTTTATAGATCATTTTGATGGTAACAACCGTTTTAAGGTAGCTTTGTACCGCACAATGACATTGAATGCTTGTACGATGCTGCCGGCTGCACGGTTTTGTCAAAGCTTGTACACTCTGCCTGTCCTACACAATCACGTTTCATGCGCGCGAATAGGTCTCTTACACATATAGAAAGTGGCGCTGTAATCGTGGCAACAACGCCATTCTCCAGTATTACTATAGCGTCGAGCCTCAAAATGTCAGTGTTTCTCGAAATCTTATTTAATCGTTTCGAAAGAAGTTAATAAGTGTTCAAATGGCAATTCAATCGAGAAAGGTGTGGTCGAACATTTGAGAAAAAAGCTCAACAATCAACGCCCGTTCCGCATCACGTGAAATTAACAAAGTTCATCATCGAAACTGGACGCTCGAAAATTTCCATTTAAAAAAATATTAATCCCACAATAGTACCGAATACACGACTGGTTTTATTATAAAGTCTTAAAATCCGTTTAGCGTCGGTAATAAAAAAATGCAAACAAAAGTGCTAATTTCAATCGCGAATATCTCGAAAACTATTTGAAATTTCGGCAGTCGGTCCGTGAAGGCTATCTTTACACCATATTTAAATTTCAGTCCATTCTTAAGATTTCAACAAAAGTACAGAACCTTGATCACTTAAAAACGTGTACGCAGTCCTCGTCGTTTCTTCACGTTTCAATCGGCCTTTCACCGTGACGCACTTGTTCTATCAACACTGTTATCGCCTCGAGATTTTGTGGGGAAACACAACACGAAGTGCTTGAAGGGGGTAGCCAACAAGAAAAAGGAATAATAGGCCCCAGGACACAAGCTCCGAACATGTTCGAACACTTGAAACAGCTTCCCCAACGACGAAAACCTTTCTCAGCTCGTTTTTTTTCGTTAGTTCAACCGGTCATTTTAGCAATTGAGGATAAAGTGGTGGTCATGGCTTATACGGAGTGAGGAGTTCGAGCACATGCGAACCCAACGCGAGATCGTGGCTCGTGTTTCTTTCCCTATCGGGATTTTCTTTCAGTCCTCTTCTATGTACACGTGTTTAGTATATACCCACAAATACAGATATTCATGTACCACATCAGGTATTACTATTTCACCTTTCACCCGCAGTGCGGGATTACTGATAGGATGGAGTACCGACCGAAACTCTGCCATGATCGGTGGGTCCGATGGGCTCTGGCCATCGATAACAAAGTTTTTTTCTCAGTCGCCAACTTTCTGTGGCTATTCTCTGTGGATGTACATGACTTAAAGTCACACATTCTTGGAAGATAACATATACGTAGAATTTGTAAAAAAAAAAAAGAAAAAAAAAAAAAAAATTCTCAAAAGGATCTAGTTGCCCAACGGGGACCACCGCTTCCAACAAACTTCCGGATCCCCGAGAGCGAATTCGATCCATTGTCGACGATAACGCAAACGTAACGCCCCCGAAAACCGCGCTCGTATCACAAACAGTATTTCCGTTCTATAGCCAGCATACAAACACAGATGCGACGCACATAACCTCATGACAGCGTCAGTGCCATCCGACTTTACAAGCTCTTTTCGCTATATATAGCACTCATATACGAACAAAAGCCTGAGAGACACTTCCCAACTGACGCTTCGCTCCTATGGGCTTTTGCACTCTCTGCACTTTTCGTCCCTCCCCTCCTCTTCGTCGATCTTCCCGTTTCTCCGCACTCAGTCCATTGTGTATTTCTCCTCAGATGTCGACACAATGCTCTCAGTCGTATAACGGCGCCTGCCTCAAACTTTGCAGTAAAAACTCATATCGGCATCTTGAAACTTGGATGTAATAAAATGAAGTAAGCATTTCGTAGAGTGAAAATTACAACGTGATTAAAAGTATGTATGCAGAAACTCGTAAATGTTTAATGAAGCTCAACAATTTTGATGAGGTGATTAACAAACGATCGATTTCGAGTGCGTCTTCAATTGTTAAAAAAAAGCTCCGCTAACTATATCACTAGGAATTGTTTTTATCTTTTGTGAAATGGCGGAATATACGTGGTGAAAATCGCTTGGAGACTCAGTGAAAACGAGAAGGATTCAGTCGCTGGGAATCTGTTTGAGATAAAACGGCTGCGCAAATGGTACAGCGGGATCGAAAAAACTCCTGAGCGATAACACGAATGAGCTTTTACGTTTCAATAGACTAATTCTCGATGCACTCCATTTTACAGGCTGACAAAAAACGGTGGAGTTCTTCTAATAAAATTGAAGCGAAACGCTTAGCAAGCGGGGGCTCGATAATTGCGGTTGACATATTGCTAACTTTTTTCAAGGATCGCTGGAGTCAAAGCATCCGGAGTGACTCGATCGTGTCTTTTTTTGCTGTACGAATATACACTCGAGTAGCATATGTCGGTGAAAAATAAAACAAACAATGTGTGCTCATGGGTCTTACACATCAAAGGCTCGAAACATCAAAGCTTATTTAGCAGACCATGCAACAAAGTTTGGGGAAAAGTGTATCGTTATGACGTTACTTTTTAACCGCAATAATCACTTTTGTCCTCGTTGTACCGAGCCAATCGATTCCGCCAACAAAATATCGCGTTGCTCTTGATTCTCCTCTTTTTCTTTGTGTATTATCTCGTTGATTTTGCCAAGCATACAGGAGAATACTGGGAGATATACAAAATCAAGTGTCCCAAGAGGACCTTCGGATATCTCGAGAAAAGACTCGGCGTCTCTCAGGCCTTCTGAGGCTTCTGGCGTCGTTTCTCTTGTGTCTCTATCAGAAAATAAGAAAAGTGAAGAACGTTTCGAACAAGTGAGAGAAAGAAGATTGGTTTGAGGGAGAGCGATTGAGAAGAAAAAAAAACAAAAAGAGAATAGCAAAATAAACGAGTTCACATGTGTGTGTGTGTGTGCGCGCGCGTGTATTCTTGTGTGTGTGTGTGTGGCTGAGAGAGTCAGAGCGAGTCTGGTGATTCGAGAATTCCATGTGTCAGATAGACGCGAAGACGTGAAGAAATCGGCAGAAAATAGAAACGACGCTGAACATCTTGAGAAAAGAGTGAAAGAGCCGCGTGTATATACGGCCAACAAGTTCCAGAAGAAACGAACTTGTGGATGGGGACATAAAAAATACGATTTCTTATTTCTTTTCCTCTCTGGAGTTGATGGAAACCCTCATGGCCCAGATCAATCGTGAAAATCGCGAAAATCTTTCTTCAGTTTTCGCAAAAAGAAGTTTTTTCACATACATGTATACTGTTCATTCGTTCACATATTGCGAAAAGTCATCATCGTTTGTCGGCTCGACTGCTCCGATCATTTTCTCTTTCAGTTTCAGTTCACTGTTATCACCTGGCTATCATTCCAGTCCGACACAAAAGTTGCTCGCTCGTGTGGAAAGGAAACTTTGTCTCGAAGCAGAAATTCGGACAGTTACTGAATTGTTCACAGAATATTTCCCCTCACAGTATCGAACACGTGTGAGAGTTTATATGCTCGGAGGTATACGACCCTTCCGACTTGATCGCTTCCAAGTCGAATATCGAGTTAAAAGTCTGTCGAAATGCTTTCGATGAACCTCTTCTTTGAAACGTCACTAATTTTCTACTGGCGCACGACTCTCCGTTCTTAGTAACTTCTGACAAATAATGCTTTCATTTAACTTTTCGCTTTGACTTTCATCAAAATCTTCTCAAACTTCAAGTAAATATTTCGATATTTTTCATGCATCCTGAGTTTTGCTGTGTCAGATAAAACAGGACACTGAAATGCTGTAAAACGTAAATTTTATTGAGGGACACTCAAACTTCCGGCTGTTCCCGGATTCCGGATCCCAAAACCACAATTCACGTATCCGCTTGATAATATTCGAAAAAAAAAAACATGTAAAAATTAATGTACGCAAAGGAGCGTGGACTACGAGTAACAGTGACGAGTATAAGTGCCTTCCACCCTCTCTCCTTTCTCTTCACTTTCATACACTTTTTAACTCTTCCGTCCGTTCTGCACAATCTCCTCCCTCTGTGACGTGGCATCGTTCCGCTGTTCTGTGAATTATCAAATACCAAGTTTGTGCACAACCCATAAAAAAGAAAAAGTAGAAGGAAGATCCAGAGAATGATGAACTTTGCAGTTCGTCTTTTTTCGCAGTCCGAAGCCGCGTCGTCTTCGAGAGCTGGCAATCCGGGGCTTTGCAAGCTCACCGATATACGTGTGTGTGATTCTGTGAGGCTTCGAAGAGAATATATACGACATACCAATTGGGATTACAAGTCTTATTTGCAATATTGATCAGTCCCAATCAGTGAATCGGCGATTATTACTGAGACCGTTGAATACAATGGTTCAAGGCTTATTTTATTTTTGTTTCGATGAAAGAGACTTGACAGATAAACTGATCACGCAGTTGATGAATAGCGCATGAAGCTCTTCTTTAGAATAACGTTTCCTTCTTAAGTATGCCATAAAAAATTACCTCAATAAACTTCATCACATACCGTTGATTCATTTCCCTTTTTCGTGATGATGATGATGATGATGATGGTAATGAAATCATCAAGATGAACGAGGAGCTAAAGCCTGTGGCGGAAGAAGCATAGGAAAAGATACACGACGAACGGATACGATCAACTTCAGATTACCTAAGATATACGACCAACACTCACCATTATACTGTTCTTTTTATCACCGTACTCTCATCGGACGATAAATCGTGTATAGTTAATATCACTTTTACAACGTCGGACACGAGTACTATTCATGACGTAAGAAATAAAGAAAAATAATAAAAAAAAGCACGTCTGAGTACGGTAGTATAAAATTAAATACGTTTACAGTTAATTTTCCATCACATTTTGCCCATGCGGAAAACCAAGTTAAACGGGTGATGGGATCCACTGTACACAGTGAATGTGTACTGTTGAAGTTGAATCGAATTGTCGTTAGTACATCCTGACTCTTCGTTTTTTTCAGACGTTTATTTTTTTATTATTATTATTGATGGCTCCGATGCCGACCACGATCGTAATAATAAAAGATAACTTTATATCAGGCATTTTTATACGTCTATCCACTTGATCGTAAAAAAACATTAATAAAATCGAGCAAAGTTCTCTTCCTTAAAGCCGTAGCAGGTCAATATAGTTAGGGTTTCGAACCAGCTCCTAGCCCACGTTACTAATGTTTGCTGATGTCTCTACAACGCATCGGGCAATCGGTCGAAACAATTTATTGGTTTTTGGAAAAAAAAATAGGCCATGAAACTCGTCAATGATCTGAAGGATATTTGTTTTCATGGTAGAATCTTCCTTCAAATAGCTTCACAATTTTGTCTGGCGACTTCCAATTCCAGATTAAACGAGAACGCTTTGTATTCATTACCGCATGGCCCTGCGAGACCAATATCGTCATTATAAACTCCCATCAAAGTAACGTCTGGAACATTCGCGTCATTCACAACCGAGGTTGTTTTGGGCGGTCTGAAACGACCCATACATTTTGTTAAATCCCGGAAATTTGTACGAAAGCTCACTAGACTGAAAGAGCTCACTTCCTGTTGAGAGAGAAAGAGGGAGAGGCTGACAGAAAGAGCAGGAGAGAGGAACAAGAGAGTCTGCCTCTCATCTCTTTGCAGCTGCACAGAGAGCACTGTATTCGTAATGAGGCACGACTCTGGATTCTATTGTACCGAGTTAAATTGCAGTTTGTCGGGGACACAAGTGGAAACGGTATTTCGAAATGTACTCGTGTATGACCATACACATGTGTGCATGCCCACGGAATTCGCGAGGACGGGAAGTCACTTGAAATTCTCAATCGTGCATCACTCAAAATTCTCAAATGTGCGTTTCTTATTCTCCTCTGTATTTATATATTTGCTTTTGCATATTGATTGTTTTACCCCTCGACATACACGTTACGTAAGCCACCCTACGGATTCGTTTTAATTATGGCTGGGTTGTTGATCGTCGCGCCGCACACAGATCTCTCGACATATCCCTGTTGTAACAGTTCTATATTTTGGCACTTTGGTGCTACACCACACTATTTTAAGGGAGCTTGGAGTAGCTGTTAGAAGCCTGTGGAAGCGAGAATGGTTTTGAAAAATGTTTTAACTCAGAAATGTATCGATCGTCGAGCCAATGCATAAGAGATGGGATGGACCAATTGACAAAACAGGTGAACCAGACGATTCACACTCCAAAAGGATCAATATTAAAGTGACAGTACGTGAAATGGAAAAAACAAGTTTCTAACGGAGTGTGGATTTGGACGAAAATAAACGAAGAGTCGAATATACGATGCAAATACATATTTGAACAACCAACACACATGGTTGATGCTAAAGTATTAGTTCCGTTTGCGGTAATCCCGCGATGATTGCCCTCGTGAAATGAGTTCGGGCCATAACCACTTCTACGAAAATATATTCGTGGATACGAGCTAAAAATCTACATGTGCAGGTGCCTCCTCTACATCCCATTTTTTTTAAATCCAATCCCCCTCGCTCGCTCTCTCTATCTGTTTTTAATGCTGCGAGATTGTACCACTCGCGAAATTCACTGACAATGTATGACCCACTTTTATCCACCCAAATTAGAATCGACATGTAAATCGCACAGTGGCCCACAAGAGAGAAGAAAAAAATATAAAGTCTCGATAAGATTAAGCTCCAGTGTCATCGAGATCGGATAGAAAAACTTAGTTTATTGGGGAATCGAGTTTGCGTAGTGTTCGTCCAATGATAATATCGAATTTGCATAATTCACTGAATGATTTAAAACTCATGCAGGGCAGAGCACAGCAAAGCGGAACAGCCCGGTGGAGCTGTTCAAAAAATGTTGTAAAATAAAGAAGCTCGTCCTTTTGATAATCGGATCGTTCTTTGAATTGAGTATTATTTTTATCGATTCGCGCTGACAGTGAAGATAGTCACACTGTCTTCGACCCAGTTCAGATATATATGGAGATGTATAGATATAAAAGAAAAAGGAAAAAATGACGTGAAGATGTTTGTTTATTTGGAAACAGCTGTTATCGAATGACCAACAAAAAAGGACGTAAAGGCAATTCATCTAATCTCGATGGTTTCAGTTCTATTTGCTTGTTCACTCTAAAAAAATTGTATTTAAGTTGTACAAGATAGGGAAGGTGATTTCTTGAGGTAATAAACGTTGCATTTGTGTATTCGAACTAGCGAGTGATTGAGATGATTTAATAAATCATATTCTTTCTTTCACTTGATTTACATTTGGTCAAGATTTCATCAGGTAATCTAAACAAACTTATCTTTTCTTTATAATTTACACTGTTGTTGGAGCAATCTCACTACCTTTGTGTGTGATAATGTCTATTCTCTATTCAATTGATCACTCGTGTTGTTCTCTATTTCAATTAATCTCGTAATGAAGTTCCTCTTCAAACTTATCATGTGGATTACTTCAACTCTATAGTGGTATCTCATCAATCAGTTCTCAAATTCTCTACTTTGAGCAAGACACAGTACATCATCGTCACACACGAGTCTCGTGAAGATTTTATTCTCGTGTGAGCTTAATCTTGCTCCAGATCAATTATCATATTAATTTCCAACTTAATCACTGTATTCTAATCGAACTTTTGTTTCATTTTAGAAGTCAAAAATTCTTTGAACAAAGAATCATCTCATTTTAACAGAAACGGATCAACCGGAAAAGTGGACATTTTTTTTCTATGGGAACTTGCAAATTTTGATTATTCTGCTCAAGCGACGTTCGTTTTGGACTTTACATTCCATAAAAATCGAATGTTTTCGATATCAGAAAATTGACTCGCGCAATCGAAGACCAGCGTTGAAGGGATCCATATTTATTATTGCAGAATTGTACATTTCTAAGAGGAAAAAGAAAATATCTTTTTTCATTGAAAAACTGAAAAATTTGACCATGAGACGTATCAGATACGTGTCATTAAGTACACATTATAATTATTTTCATTGGTGTTACCAAAAAAGCAGAAGAATATTCATTATTTCGTTCTCAGAAAAATGCCAATTTTCAAAAAACTTTTTTTTATTGAAAATGAAGTTTTTAGAGCATCACGCCCTCAATCGAATGGCGTAACTTTGCAATTTTCAAATAGGGCAAACAAATATTTTTAATTTCTTAGTTCGGAATGGAGGAGTTGGACTTCGCCTAGCTGTTCCCTTTTGCCCCACTCTCTTCATCGAAGCCGTGACATTCGATTTCAAGAAACTATCTTTTCGACAAATTTTCACTCGACCTCAGTGATTTCCTTTAGTCTAAAGTGCTTTTTTCCTAGCGTTAAATTAACACGACCGCACATTCGAAAAAGTAGGGCGCATAGACTGCTTGCCAAGAGCGCGAGAAGCGGTCGAATCGTCCAGCGAAACGCTCTTGGACTCACCCTACGAAATGGCCATGTCTTCCACATACCTGTTGAGTAGCCTCTCGGGGCCTGTAAACTCTCGGTAACACTCGTAGTGTGGCCAACGGTATGAGTTTCTCACGGTTCGTGGGTGTAAGAGGATCTATTAATTTTTCTCGCACTTGAAAAAGGCGACGCGATCTAACGAATACAGCCAGCTTGGGCATGACCTAAAAATTGTGTTGCTTAACGTTTTTTTTTTATTTTATCAATTCGTAAGAGCGCTTCGAGAAACATGAATATTGAATGTAGCACATACAGAAACTTGTTGACGGATGTCTGTCGAGCTTTTCAATCAGCACCGAACTGATACAGGAAAAACACACTTTACCGCAATGCACCTGACGTTTTAATTGGATTTTCGTGTATATGTAACATTCAACCAAAATTCCATCGTGTCGTCGACGTTCACACTTGTATGGGCTATTCCATCTCTAATTAATATTCAGCCCCCTCGTCGATTTTCCTTTCAAAAAATAATTCTCCAAATATGGAGTTTCTCTCAATTTTTTGAACAAATGAGAACCCTTAAATGGAGAAAATGAGGAAGAACAATACAGTGAAAAACTGAAGGAATACACGAGCACAGCTGTGGGTCCTATCGAAGTTTGCAACGTCGGAGTCCAACGAAACGATCTAAAAAACACTCCAATAGTTCCAGCAACTCTTCAATTTCGTTCCCTGTCGAATTTACAATTCGTAAAAATTGATGAATTACAAATATTTTTTTCGTTCATTTCGTTGAACTACAACGTTGCAAACTTCAGCGTCGTCAAGGTAAAGAGCCTCGGGCGAGGCCAATGCTTGGATCGGTGAATGTTCAGCCATGCACTGTCTCGTGCATCAATCACCGAGCGGGGAGCACTTTTTTCTGGGTTTTTGATGGCTCCAACCAGCTGAAACTCGGTAAAAAGTTTTCCCAGTTTCCCTTGGGTCTTGTGCAAATGCGATGGGTAGTGAATCAGAGAAGCGTGATCGCGTGGACACCCGTCAGAGGGGTCGCGCAGCAACGAGAACAGTAAAGTGAGGGGAACAGTGAGAGCGAAGTGATGGGAAGAGCTTAAAAACCCCCTGAAAGGGCATACGCAGGGACGTTAAAAATATAAAAGATCTCAAATTAATAAATGATAGGAATATGTCGCGAGTAATTTCCATTGATCAAATAGAAACCGAAAGTTCGAGTTGTTGAAAAACATAAACAGTGCGTCGATTCTATATTTCGTATATAGCTTAACTGAAAAAGTTTTAAATCTGATAAAAATTCATATAAAAATAATCCGAGATATCGAATTTAAACGTGGGTACAGTTCGGCAGATCTCATTTCATACGGTCGTGATACGTGAATAAATATGATCTGGAAACGCGTAGCATATGAGAAATATGGAAAAAAAAGTGGTAAAAGGTAGAAAAGCAAATGGATCGTGATAAAAAAGATAGGAGGAGAAAAAAAAGAGGAAAAGAAAAAAAGGAATGTGTACAGAAGAGATGGGAGAAATAGATTTACTCGGAGGATTGCCGTTGCACAAGAGCAGAAAACTCGCACAGTGAAGAGTGAAGGAAATATCGAGGATGAGGAGAGAGAGAGAGGCCTAGTAGAAAAGACGTGAAAAAGACACTCGTCGAACGCCATTTCGATGTCAACTCACTCTCTCACGTCTATCGTTCGTAGTTGAGAATTTTGCGCGAAACCGCGCATAGGGAATACTGTCTGAAATATTGAACTCGTGACAGAAATGCTATTATATATCCATATATGAAGACGTATATACGTTTGCAATATGCGAGTACATGCCAATGACGCTCCATCCTGAAATAAGGTTGTCTCAACGCCGTTCTCTACTTTTCCTATAGTCCATGGTAAAGAGAGACTCTCTCTCTCTCTCTCTCTCTCTCTCTCTCTCTCTCTCTCTCTCTCTCTCTCTCTCTCTCTCTCTCTTTCATTTTTGGCACTCTTTACAGTCTGATATCACCTCAGCGTCTTCTCCTCACTTTCAAAGCCAAATTGTATAACCACATATGGTCGCAGGAAATCATGGACATGGACTAGGTTTGAATCATAAGTTTAATATCTGCAGTTCATGTTATTATTTTTTCTTTGACTTATGGATTTGTTTCTCTAAAGCTGCATCTGTACTTAGCTGTACCTTTAAACTTGGGTTTCTTTCTAACTTCACCTTAAGGAGGGTGGCTATGTTCGTCAAATTGATAAGAAATTGATCAAATTTGGTAATAATGTTCTTCAACATCAAGTGCGAAGACACAATTTTTTTTTAAATTTTCTTCTGCTTAGTTATCGAGTAATTACGGATTAAAGCAGATTTCTTATGCCCGGAATGTATACCTATATATATGGAAACGCTATGCTTATACACTTGAACTTTAGTGATCAATTACTCGATAACTGTACAGAAGAAAAATCTTAAAAAATTTGTACTGTCAAATTTGGCCCTAAAGAATATGTTCACCAAATTTTATTAAATTCTTATCATTTTGAAATTTTTAATGTATTTAACATGGTTTAGCATGGCAACATTGTATCGTCGGTAGCCACCCTCCTTAAATCTTATCTAAAATCTCAGCTTCAGTTTTGTATATTCTATCTTATTATTCGATAGGTATAAGTTGTGTCGGTTATGATTATTATTAACTACAATCAATCATCAAATAATTCTTTCAGTTCTTTTCCTTTGTGACTATTACAGTTAGATCTGAAAATTTTTTAGTTTCACAGTTTTTTGTTTATTTTATGTTTGTTTTTAATTCTATTTTTATTTTCAAACTTTGTATTGTTTTAATATCATTGCTCCAAAGGCAGCTAGGGCACAATAAAGCATCATCATCATCATCATCATCATCTCTCTCTCTTTTTCTCTTTCTCTCCGTTGCAGTCTGTGGTATACGAGAAAAGCGATAATCGGAATGGACGTTGTTCTGTCGTCCAGTGCGACCAATTTCGCAATCGTGTTATCAAGTAATTTGTGAAATCTGAACATTGAAGTATTGAATTAGATTGCAAATGCTATTACCAGGGCACAGTGTGACTGTAAGCAAACGTGAAAAAAACCGTCGTAACAATTCAACAGGAAACCGTTGACTGAAGTTTTTCTCTGGTCAATGAATCTTCGTAATTGAGGCCGGAGATATGGAGATTTTTTATTTTATTCCCAGTAGTGTCCCCAGTCCTCGTAGATGAGTCCAATTGTGAGGCATTGATTAGGAATTTATAGGAAATCTCGCGATACGAAGTACGAATAATGAGACGAAATACTCTCAATATTCAGATCAGATTACTTAATTACGTATCACGTGCCATCCGTCGGGATACGTCGTACATGGAACAGGAAGTAGTGCGTGGATCGGTACACACGACTTGAATCAGTCGCCGGAACAAAAGCCTCATTGTTTCACATTCTCATTGCTATTTCAACGTCCAATGGAGTATCGGGAGCACCATCTATTTCGATAATATGTGATGAGCAAATCTAGTACGTATCGCGAGGGTGTGTTCAGGCTATTCGGTCCGAATAATTCCGCCGTGGACCACCGCCGAAATCAGAAAGTTGCTATTCGAATTCGATCACGATTGGCCCCAACAATGCGTGACTAAATTTTCATATTACTCATATCGCATTTCCGTTCATATCAATACATTTCGAGCGTATCCATTTGTACTGTTCTCACACAACAGAGGAAAACTGAATTCGATAAAATAAGGCCCAAACGACTTTTTTGACGATACCTTTATTAACATTTAATGAAAAATTGTTTTTCCTTTTTTACTGCAAATTAGAACAAATTAATATCGAAATAAGTATTTCGAATTATTTTAAAAAACAGAAGGATTGGATGTTTTTTTTAATAATTTGAAAACACATTACTTTGAATATCTCTTTGGATTGGTATCGTGCTATGCAAACCATTCTTATGGCTGCTACGACGATCGAACGAGCTCGTTCGAGATTATTTAGATACGTTTTATCATGCCTCGTGTGTTCACAGCCGTTCATAACCGGATCTGATAAATATATCATACGTTATCTTCATAATTGTTATTATTATTATTATTATTGTCATTGTCATTATTATCATATTATGAATATGTATTATTTATGATCGTTGTGATTTTCTTAGCGCCATGCTTCAAAAAGTCTGTATGACAACTACACGTTGTGCCTGCGGAAGCTGTGTGGACATCTCTGTGCCTTAAAGCCTGTCTCGTGTGTTACGTTTTCTTTCGTTATGTTTAATTAATGTTATTGTTATTATTATTATTGTTAATTGAAGAATTTTACGGATGATGATGGTTCTTAACGTTATTTAATACGATGACAATGCGAGCGTATTTAAACATAAATTTATTTGATGCATTATAGAGAGACATAATTTATCGAGCATTTACCTTAGTGAATCGCAATCAGACATTTATTATCCGTATTGTTATTGTATTTTTAATAAGTGGATAGTTGAGATAAACCTTTGATAAAAAAAATACGCTTCAAAGGAATATTATGGCGTTCGCATTTTCAACCCCGCTGATCGTGCGACCATTTTTACTATTTGAGCGAATTTTTTTGATCATACAACAGTTGCCCCCATTGAATATCAGAATTTAATTAACTTGCTACTCCCGATGTGATGAACGCAGGTTGATCTGAGACACATGGATGAAAAAACGGGTAGCAACGTCGTCGACGTGGGCGTCGACCTGTCCGAGTTCTACATGTCTGTGGAATGGGACATTCTGGAAGTGCCTGCCGTTAGGTTCGTATCTTATTTTCTGAGCTTTTTTCGTCCCTCTACTTCCAATCCAGTCGTCCAACTGCACTCCCTCAATTTCTGCATTTCTCGATGTGAAAAAGAAAAATCTGCAAATTGTTATTAGGCGAATATTTTTCAACCCATCTGCCTTATAGTTCAGCTCCAATATTCAATCTCGTTGCTCATTAAGTCGTTCTATATCAAATTTAATTGGTTTTTATTTTAATCGTATTCTCAGTAGTCATTTTGAAAAAAATAACTCGCCATTGGACATCGCGAGTAAGGAAAATGTCCAGTGGATAACTGAACACAGCTTTGAGATTGAAGATTGTGCTGGTGAGGTCGAGGATGCAATTGACAAAAATTTATCACGACCTGTCGATATCTATTGATCGATTGACCCCCCAGCTCTGTCAGGCCTTCCGTAGCCCGCGTTATTTTTAGTATTCTACAGAAGAAAATGTAAACTCCTTGATGTAATTTTTTCGCCTGAAATACCACGACGAGTTACCCCCGTAATAGAGGTTAATGGAATTTTCCGGACGAATTTGCTGATGCAACCGACTGCTCACAGTCCCGAAAAAATGTTCTTTCTCGGCTACTCTGTATTTTCAAAAACATCACGTTTCGTCGAACGGTGAATGATCGTTGAATTGCTTTTCAGAAACGAGAAATTCTACACGTGCTGTGACGAGCCTTATCTCGACATAACTTTCAACATAACGATGCGGAGAAAAACTCTATTCTACACCGTCAATATCATCATCCCCTGCATGGGAATCTCGTTTCTCACGGTATTGACATTTTACCTGCCCAGTGACAGCGGTGAAAAGGTAAGTGAGTCACTGAACAAATCACTAGAACCAACTATCATTTCCCCCGGAAACCAATGTCAATCACGAGATAATATTATTCATTACATTGGTGAAGCAGAGACAACGAAAATCCATATTCGATGCGTTTTTTTCTCACAAGTTAAATGATGAACGCGTACTCAAGTTTTTTTATCGCACGATCAACTTCATTCACCAAATATGAAAAGTCTCTTGAAATTTCAATGGAAGCAAAACGTTTGAAAGACTGGCAGTTATTAAGGGCAAAAAATCAACGAGTTTATCTGATAAAACAGGAAAATGAGTATAAACGAACCAGAATAAATGCCTGAAACCCGAAGTACGTGAAATAACGTTATATTTCATAGTACCGTCAAAGATTACTTCTTCATGGACAGTTTTCTAATGGATATGAAGGGTAGCATTAACCACAAAGTATAGAATTCGTGTCACGTAGCAACGAGGAGAGACAAAAAAAGGCGAGTGGCCGAAGGTTATTTTTTTTCTTCGACATAGCAAAAATGCTCGAGCCCTTTTCGTTGGTCACTGTTCGAGTTTGTGATACGCTAGGAGCAGAACAATAACGTCGATACCCGAGAGAGATTCGTGATATTGTGTCGTTACGTATATACGTTGAGCGTGAGGGATAAAATTTTTATTACGGTGTTACACCTATGGAAGAACAAAATGTCAAGACTTTGTGTATGCGAATAAAAAGTAAAACGAGTAAATAAACGTGTACGCATCCATAAAGTTAGTGTAAACAAAAAGGGCATAACGTGGATAACGAAAACATGTAAAATGATATGGGTTATGGCAATTTAGAATATCAGCACTCTCAAATCGCATAACGACCCGCGTACATATGTGTGTGCAACGTTTAATACATGATTTATATATAAATATAGAAGAAAAGCGTTAAACAACGTAGCAGCCAATTCACCGCGTTACCTAATCCATTTACGTCACATCGGTGCTGGCTAAGCGAGTCAGGTGCCTCGTTAACTCTTGGTGCCACCGGCACATTTATGTCGGGAGAGCCCTCTGAACGCCATGAGAAGTCATGCACTTCGCTTTCCTCTATCCATTTATCTCTTTCTCCCTGTTTCCCTATTTCTCTGTTTCCCTGTTTCCCTGTTTCGCTTTCCCTCCCCCTCTCTCTCTTTCTCTGCCTCGCTCTGCCCCTTCCTCCGTCAATCTTCATAGGAACGAAAATTATTCACGAAATTCAACCCCCAAGTGTATACAGTTTCTATTACCAAGAATAGAGAAACGATTAAACTTCGCCGGTACGCGCGCCTATTAATTCGTCTCGCACCTGCCCTGTAACACTAAAGATTATTAGAATGCATAACTTTATTCTGTTCTCTCGTATAGCTTTGTGGTCCAAAATTTGCATTCTCTCGCACATTTATAATAATGCTTTTGTTATTGATCCACAGCCAGACCTCATTTGAAACGTCAATTTTGCAATGATAAAACCCCAGCGTGAATCATAAAAACTTTATGTGAGTACGTTGGAAAAATCATGATGACTTTTTCCGTACATTACTGCAGTCGTAATTCACTGAAATTTAAAAATTATTATTCGAAGATTATAATCGTCGCGGATACGCTGAAAATTCGTTTAAATAGATTGAAACTTTGGACATTTAATCGCGCAATGATAATAAGTCCTTCATGAGATCAAAATATACAGATCATGCACACGGATTATCGAGAACGTTTTCGCTAAAATTTCATTTACATAACAACACACAATACTCGATATTTTAACGATGGTTTATAATTTTTTAGCATTATTGTTATTTTGAGCGAATTATCGAGTATCGCATTGTCATATGCTTATTAAGGTTGACCTATCGCAAACTTCATTATTAGATACAAACGTGATATTTTTTTATCTGATCGTTAAAGTGCACAGGGAAGCTTCTGCAAATTATTTGGGCGCACCATCGACTAGTTATAATAATAAATTATCGATAAAATTTAGAAATTTAACACACCGATTTCAGCGCCATGAACAAATCATTTTCCCGATTAGATATGTTTTTAAAAAAAATTCTCAAATGTTAAAAAAATGATACGGATCACTGTTGAATAAAAAAAATTAGGTTTGCCGAACAATTAAAATAAAAATCTTCGATTTAGCTGAGTAATTACGCGGTGTGTCGTCGTCTTCTCCTACTACCGTTCTGGCTGCGTAGACGTGGCAACGCTGTATAACCTCGAATAACACGGAACGGATTCGAATCTGTGAACTATCAAACTGTTTTCATTGAATAGTGGAATTGAGGCTTCATATCCGAGACACATAATGCTAGGAAAAATAAATTTGTTTGAAGAAAATGTTTCTTGTCAAGCCGAACATCGTGTCGATCCATGGTCAAACATAACCTCCTCGCACAAAGCGATGGTAAATGGTAAGCAAACGAGACAGCGTTGCTTGCCATATTTATTAGGGGTATGGCTGATTGGACGACGTGAGTCAAATCAGAATGACATTAAAAAGCTTCATAATAAATAATGTTCCATAAATCATCACGACACATACTTGAAAAATCATGGATTTCCATTATACCGATAAAATAATATTTAAACCACCATCTACATAGTTAATTTAAAGTTTTCAAAGTAGGGTGTCTCTTGGCTAGCTCCTGCGACAGGTCAACCTTAAAACACTTTTCCTTGTTCTGTTCCCAACTCACGATTTTTTGATCTGTCAAATAATCTGATACTAACCTGTTCAACTCCCACTGAGCATAAATCCACCTTGCATCTTCCACAAATACGTTTTATACAGCCAACCAAAAACTCTGATCATACGTCATTGAATTTTCATAAAAAAGGATTAAAAAGGAACGTACAAAATGAAGCGAGATTTAAAGATACGTGCAACAATATTCATGACAGCGTGGGGTGTAAGAGTGAAAAGACAGAGAATTAGTTACCTCCCCCTCACGTCTGCCAGTCTCGTTATTTTCCTCTTATCTAGCCGGCGGGGATAACATGCGATCTCTCTCGCTCTCCCATTCTCTCTTTCTCTCCGCTATCTCTATCTCCTCCATCTCGGTGCCTTTGCCCCATGTCCTTGCCCGTGTGTAGGTGGGCTCGAACTATTTTTCATTTCCCAGTCGGGCTTTTGCCCCTATCACCTTTCGTTGGAAAAAGCCTCTCGGGCCTCCCGCATTCCTGTCCCTACGTACCTCGTCGCATCTTCCTTCTCTCGTCGTTATGCAGCCTTGTTTCCTCTAAGCCTGTCGCCCTTTACCTCCCCCCCTCGTGACGTTGTCGCTCATTCGTTTTGTCGGCAAAAAATGTTGCTTTGTGCTAACTACTCGCTCGTCTGACGTTAACACAACTCCCATATGCTGTAAGCATGCCTGCTAGTCCACGTGGATGAACATGAAGAAAATCCATGGAATGACATCACACTGATTGTTAAAAATAAAACCTTCGGGGAATCTGCAACTCCAAGCAGATAAATTTCTTTTGATAAACAGTATGATAGTATTGATTTCACTGCATTCTACATCCACTGTTGTATATTCGCTCATTTATTCGATGCCAACTCCGAATGCCTTTGATTAGAGATAAAAATATCTTGAAATTCGATGTTTCGTAGAAACGATGTCGTAAACCAATGCAAAAATGTGATTCGAGAATACTCGACTGTAGGGAGCTATAAAATTCACGACCTTCGCAAAAAAAAGTCTTTTTACGTATATCTTAGAGAGGAAAAAATGCCGAGTCACCCTTCTACGGAGGTCAAATTTCCTATCGGGGCCAGAACCCTTTTTTCGCGTCAACGGCAATCACCGCTCTTGCCCGTAATCCCCTGTCCACTACACGACGAAATATCCAGTAGCTTGACGAACATGGAGGGCGAAAGAATTTATCAGCAAACAAGACTCGAGATTGAAGTACTTCGCAAGGGGATTTTTTTTTCGATAGTAATCTCAAGCTAAACCCTGACTCAGAAATGTATTTGGGAACACCGAGCAATATTCCAAGTGTCATTTTCTCCCAAATGCTCACTGGCCACTTCATCCTGTCAAGTGGTTGTTCGAAAAGACGAAAAAAAAAATCACGACGAAAATGATAATCTCGTTGTTACAACATGTCGCGTTACCTAAAAGCTGAAATTTCAACACTTCAGCGGCCATCTTTACACAACCTGAATTTTGAACCTAAGTGACCTTCCTCGTACCTATAAGAACCTACTGAGTGTAGCGAGGCATTTTATGGCCTGACAGGGGAAGGGAAAGAGAGAGAGAGAAATATCAGGGGAGGGTTCAATGCCCCAAGCTTCCAACGCGCTTGCAATTAAGCAACTATATGTTGCGAAAAGTTTTCGCCCGCAAAAGATCCCAAGAGTTGAATGAAATTCCGTAGTTAAACTAAAAACATACAGATTAATTCTGTGACTTGCTCAATGAAAAAGTTTCCCTTCGAGTTTTCCATATTCCTCAATAGCTTTGCTTTTACCAAGTTTTTAAAAGTGTTCTCAAAATTTTACCAAATAAAGAGAAAGGAGAGAGAAATGGAGAGTTGAGAATTCAATTGAAAAATAGAAAGAAGAAAAACGAATTTTTTTACATTTGAAAGATCGACGTACATCCCATAGACTCTTGATCGTTTCAGTGATAAAATGCATCACATCGATGCAAGTGGAATGTACGAAGAGGAGTCTTGATGGATTTAATATGCTGATTCACCCTGCGCTCATCAATATTCAAGTGTTGCGAATCCACGCGTCGCTACGCTCATCGTCAGCGAAACACATTATCAATTTTCCATCGCACATTCGTTTATCATTGAGATTGCACTTTTTTTCAATCGTACAGTTCTCCGACTGCTACGCGTTCTCGCACAAAGCCACGATTTATCCATCATATTTATCAATTCACTTTTCATTCTCCGTCGCCTCGCTAATGCAAAATCTCTTTTTATTCGAGACTTTATTTCCACGTACCATTGATTACCCAACTAAAATAGTAAATTATTTTACAATTGTTCATAAAATTTCGTGATGACTGAAACACATGAACATAGAAACACGAATTAAATGCTTTTACGACTTCAAAAAAAAATACATAAAATCCTAATTATTGATAACTGTAATGGAAAAACTTGGCTCACCGGACGGCCGATCTTATTGCGCACTCTGAAAGCTGACTCTCTCGCTCTCCGTTTCTTTCTTCTTTTCTAGTCTCTTTGCTCTCTCAACTTATCTACCTCGGTAGCGTTTCTTTTTCAAAGTAGCCATTAAACACGAGTTTCTCATCATGGTGGTTCACCAAGAAGCCGGTCGTGTTGGTCAGAGTGGAATATTGACCCATCCTTCATCGACCCTCGGTACTTGTGAGTGTCGTAACACTTCGCATAAGGGCTGTAGAAGGACGGTGAGAGGGTGAAATGTTCTTTAGCTGGTCTCAGAAGCATATCTTTTTACGATGTACAGAAAGCAAGCAAGTGAGAAAGGTCTAGATCCGCTGCGGAGAAGACATTGGCCAGTCGACGTTGAGAAGAGTCGAGGGCTTGATGAGCGAAACGCGAGAACAAAAAAGCATCTCCACTCCACGTCAATTGCTCAGAGTTGTTGTTTACTCGAGATCTATCCAACGTACAAAAAAAGAGAATCAAATTCGAGTCTCTTCCGGGCGTTGCATTAAAAAAAGCTCTTCCGACCTGAACACATTCCCGTCCAATGATTCCGCAAACTCTCGAGGTGTATTGATTCTTTGCTGAAGTTTTCAATCCTCTTCGAATTCAATTCTCATTATTATTAATTTTTCAGTAGGCACTGATGCGTTCATGCGTAAATACGAAATATAAAAAAACCAAATGAACGAATTCCCTTAGAAACATCACCGGAAAATATTGATTACCTCTGCGAGGCGCCGAACATAAAATACTCGAGATTAATAACGTCACCCAGAAGACAATTTATCGTAGATTCAATATTTACGTAGACACACGATTTTGTACTGATGGCATATCGTTCTCTGATTTCGTACTTTTGAGCAATGAAAATCACTGGGTTTCATGAGAAAGCGAGGCTTGTTCAGCCTGTCCGCAAATCGTTTGGCACCCAATTTGCTTCCATCACTAAATTCTTGGGTATTCATACACATAAGTTCCTGCGGATTAAGAAAAAAGTGACTTTCTTGATTTTTTTCTGACAAAAAATAAAATGTTTATTGAAAAGCTGCAAAGGACATTCATTAGTACATATGTTCATGTACTTGTACCATTCTTTTCATCAAAAAATTTCTCAAAATGGCGAAACTCCAGCTGTATTCCAGCAGCACCTTTTTTTGAGCATCAGTTGCGATGGACATGATGATAACTAAAAAACTATTAATCCGATCCATACCAAATTTATACCGTTTATTTATTACAATGATAGCTTGAGCCTGGACGAATGATTTGTAAAAATTTTGATTTAAAAAAAATAGCGACAGTTTTAACAGAAAATTCATTTTTTGAGGTGCTAAATTTTTCGTTTTTTTGTTACAATCTTTCTTTCTAACAAAATACGAAATCCTTCGTCCAGGATCTAGCCATTATGATATTCGCGTTGACGGAAAATGATTCCCTTCATAATTTTATCTCAAAATACTTTCCAGTTACCGAATCCATTGTGACATTTCAGTTTTTTTGTTGGGAAATATGAATTTTTGAATGCTCGCTGCGCGCAGCACCAGGTCCTTGAGGAGCAAAGTCAGGAAAATTTACGAATGAATTTAGCACCGAATACCTTAAAGCTTTCTTTTATTAGCTTCCTTTTGTAAGGAAATAACGTTTGGAGTATGAAAAAACATGTGTACTCACTTTTATTTTGTGATAACTAAAGCACCTTTTCACACAACGCCAACTCAACATGAAACGCCGATTTCATATTGATATTTTTGATGAGTTAGAGCAGTTTATCTCTTGGTTTAGGAGTATCTATGGTGCAATCTAACCTTGCTTGATGGAAATTGGCAGTTAGAACCCCGACCTTACCGACCGATGCAGTTTTATTGGGTCTGCTGGAAGCGCGTGTTGCGTAGAAGCAACATACGATCCGAGAGGGTTAAACAAGTGGTATAAACTTGGAGTGAATCCGATCCATATACCAAAAAGTCCACCGCAGAGTTATTTTTCAAAAAAGACGATTCTCATATAATCGCGTTTAAAGATTCAAGTATTAGACGACCGCGCGCGCACCGGATGGTCGGTTGACATACCCATATAGCTACGAATCTAATGCTCCGATCTTTATGAAATTTTGTGAGAATATTCTTCAGACATTGTATTCGAAGAATATCTAATAAAAAAAAAACCGATTTTTCCGCCCATCACAAGTGTGTGTATAAGCCCTTAATCTTCGGTATTTATGTACTTGGAAAGTGAAGCGAAAACAAAAGAAAATGGAATTTCAAATGTTCCTTCTCGAGGCATTTCGTCTTTATTTTCTGGGCACGCTGACTTTATAAAAACCTGGCTCATCTCCGAGAAACATTCTCATCGATAACTTACGTGCAATATTCATCGTGAACACCAAGACTCCAAAGTGAGCAATTAAATGAAAAATAACACGATTGCAATCGTTCATTACGATGATTAATTACAGAAACTTTCCGCTCTGCGTTGATCGTGAAACGAGACAGTAACTACGCAACCGTTACATTTTTCATTGTACCTGCGCCCATGAATTTTTTAAATCTGCCTCCTCTGTTACTCGCATTTTTTAAGTCCGTGGTTAAATATTAAAAAGCATCCTGCCTTTGCGGCTGTGCTGGGTGAAAAATTGTCCGTGTAGTTTTAAAAATACAGACTAAAAAGTGTTGTGATGCGAATACTTGCTTTTTGTTCTCATTGGCATGAGTGCAGAAAAACGAGCATTCTTCATTCGATTCGTTGCATCGATTCCACATGGATTCCAAGAGCCACTCTCGCCCGGCCTGTTTATCCAATAGCGTTCCATATCGGGTTGATGATCACAATACGCTCTCGGCAACAAAGCATGCAAAGCTGTATTACTGCTGTTATCTCTATTTCCTGCTTTCGGATCGGAAGAGTCAAGGAAAAAACGAGACTAACGTATGGTACGTAGTTTTCCGACTTCATCCCTCGAGGTTTCGATAACAACAACAGTTCAGTAAAAAAACAAAAAAAAATCCCTAATAATTTTGGAGCCATCGAGGCTCCAAATAAATTGTTAACTAACGAATTTAATGTTGAATAACGAACGATCCGCACGAATGTTTGGAATTTCGTTCCCTTTTCCAATTACTTGAAATATTGTGAAAAGGACAGCACTCGAGTTGTCAACATCTGCGAGAATTTTGAGCACCAAAGCTTTCGCCATTTCCACTTCACATCATTTACTCCCAGATTCCCAGATCGAAACGTTTCCAGGGCTTCTTTATTCAACGACTTCATTTTGTTTTATTTATTTCTTTACTATAACACCGTCAATGTTATTTCCTGAGTGGAATCAAAATGGTGAATATCGATTCACCATTAATATAAACGCGAACGTGGCAATTGAGACATCGGCGAGGATCTGAGCAAGTGAAAGGGTACGCGAGGATCCGAGCACGCTGGCAAATAAAATGGATGACAATTTTCATCAGTGTACTCTCCCGTCCCCTCCCACATCGATACTCCCATCTTTACTAATACCATTCAACTTTCTCCCCGCTTCATTTGTCTCTTCAAGTACACGTGTACGTATGTATGTATTTATGCAGCAGAGAATTTTCGATCGATGACGCTTTCCCACGCACGCGGATTTCCACCCGGGCGCCATCTACGGCTCTCTCGTCTATCCATTTGTCTCATTTATCAAAATGAATGGATTTACCAAGCCCGTTTCGGGGAAATTTACGTCGGCCAGTGCCACCCCTCAGCTGTGATTCCCATGAGAACTATCGGGGCTGTATTTCAGGATCCCTCGCTTGTTTTTCCATTCCATTTCCTCTCGACCCTTTCTTCTTTCCTTTCCGCATCTTTCCTCGTCTTTCTCCCAAGTTTTATGATTGTCTCCCAATTTTCTATAACACCCGCTACAAAATGTCGCACGAACCGATCCAACTTCCGCGCTCTTTCTTATTTTATTTCTCCTCCTCTCTCTCTCTTTCTTGGCTCATGGTGCGTTTCCCTTCCAGGCAATAAATACAAATTTGCTCTCGCGAGTTTCGCATCCCTGATGCGAAAACCTGTACACCGGTAGACCGTCGTTAAATTCTACCATCCTCGTATCTCGTTCTTATCTCACTACGACACGAGACAATGGGAATGAATGAGAAAAATCGCACAACAATGTGTCACGTTCTTGTCCCCATAATAATGGCCTTTTTTTCTCTACAATATTCGCTTGAATTTCGAAAGAGAGCGAGGACTCACGTTCAAAAACGATCGGGAAATGAATCAGCGAGAATGCATCTTACAAATCAAGAAACTGCCTTCAAACATTTTTTTTTCGATTTTTGCGATTTTCGAAAAATTTCAAAATTTTCGAATCTCGGAATTTTTTCATGGTCTACTGCCTTCCAAGTTTTTTTTTCGATTTTTGCGATTTTCGAAAAATTTCAAAATTTTCGAATCTCGGAATTTCTTCATGGTCTACTGCCTTCGAAAATCTTTTTTTTTTATTTTTGTGATTTTCGAAAAATTTAAACATTTTCGAATCTCGAAATTTTTTCATAGTCTAATGCCTTCAAAAATTTTTTTTCGATTTCTGCGATTTTCGAAAAATTTGAAAATTTTTTCATGGTCTACTGCCTTTGAATATCTTTTTTTTCGATTTTTGCGATTTTCCAAAAATTAAAAAATTTTCGAATCTCGGAATTTCTTCATGGTCTACTGCCTTCAAAAATTTTTTTTTCGATTTTTGCGATTTTCCAAAAATTTAAAAATTTTCGAATCTCGGAATTTCTTAATGGTCTACTGCCTTCGAAAATCTTTTTTTTTATTTTTGTGATTTTCGAAAAATTTAAACATTTTCGAATCTCGGAATTTTTTCATAGTCTAATGCCTTCAAACATTTTTTTTTCGATTTCTGCGATTTTCGAAAAATTTGAAAATTTTTTCATGGTCTACTGCCTTTGAAAATCTTTTTTTTCGATTTTTGCGATTTTCCAAAAATTAAAAAATTTTCGAATCTCGGAATTTTTTCATAGTCTAATGCCTTCAATTTTTTTTTTCAATTTCTGTGATTTTAGAAATTTTTCGAATCTCGGAATTTTTACATGGTCTACCACCTTTGAAAATCTTTTATTTCGATTTTTGCGGTTTTCGAAAAATTTCAAAATTTTCGAACCTCGGAATTTCTTCATGGTCTACTGCCTTCGAAAATCTTTTTTTTTATTTTTGTGATTTTCGAAAAATTTAAACATTTTCGAATCTCGGAATTTTTTCATAGTCTAATGCCTTCAAAATTTTTTTTTTCAATTTCTGTGATTTCAGAAATATTTCAAAATTTTCGAATCTCAGAATTTCTTCATGGTCTACTGCCTTCCAAGTTTTTTTTTTCGATTTTTGCGATTTTCGAAATCAAGTAAAATAATTTATTATTGAACACCTAACAATACTGTGAGATCATGACCTGCTTTCCTTTTATAGGAACCCTATCACATGTCTCCGTGAAACCTACCGGCCCTAAGGTTGTTGCTAAATCTTTTTAAAGGGTGGGGGGTAGGAGACGAAGCTCCTATGCTAATAAATTGAGTGACGTTAGCAACGCCACCTTAGATACTGAATGATTACTATTCATTCGGATGAACAATGCGAAAATTTTCAAGCGTGTGAATGATAATATCAATTATTATTCAGAAATACGTTTATTTTAATCACTTAAGGTTGATAGAAAATGTATTCACGATTCACGGTAATTGAAAATTATGATGAAATAGAGACAAGTTTGGCAACGTTGCGAAATTTCTTCGTATTCAGCTGTTGGATTGGATGCAGCGAGCCCTATGCCTCTGTGTACGTGTTACTTATTTCGCCCGGTGTATTTGGAGGTTATTATGTCAACGACTGCCTGTCAAGAGATTGCTCCCGTTGGTGTCGTAGTTGCAGCGTTGCCGCATTTCTACGCCGCAGTGTCAGTTAACCCGATATGATCGTGATGCGGTCACATATTTTCGGTGATATCTTGTCATTTAAGTCAGTAAACTATCTACTCTTTTCAGTAAAATCATTCTATGTATCGTCCTGATCCGAACTACCGTTATTCGAATGAATTTCGGACTCATGAATAAGAGTGATATAAGCAAAAAGGTGTGAACGACTTTAACCCATTCAACCGGTGCAATGAAATGACACTTTGACTCAACTTTGACGTTAAATTTCTGCAAAACTAGTTCGGTTACCTTAATTTTTCTTGGAACAGTACACTCGGAAGATATTGATCAACAAACAGAAAAATTTTTACAGACGTCTATTCACCTCGAAAATTTAAAGCAACAACCTTAACAATAATGGATTGTAACCCACTAGAATTTAGTCCTACGTCTGGGTATGTATACCAATGCACTAAGAAGTATTGTATTGTTGCAGGTGACGCTATCGATCTCCATACTTATCAGTCTTCACGTGTTCTTCCTTCTGGTAGTCGAGATTATACCTCCAACTTCGTTGGTCGTTCCGCTCCTCGGAAAATATCTCATATTCGCCATGATACTCGTCTCTATAAGGTAAGCAGATCGATTTATCCGTGAAAAAGTAACAGTAAAAAAGACCTCGTGAAACGAACTTCGGTGCACAGCGCTGTATTTCGACGATAACGATACTTACCTTTTTCTGAGTATGAAATCGAACCCCTCGCTCGCCGAAGCTCCGAGTTTTATGCTTGGCACTTATCCAGACGTCTCTTCCCAAATCAAATGATTTACGGTGGAAATTCTGCCGGGCGGTGCGAACGCCGGGCGTTTTTTTTCGGGGATTCGGGTCTCCCTATTCGAACCTTTCAATCGCACCCCTCAGCTGAAATCTTAACCCTCTAGGTGTAAGGTTACTTAAATTTCCTCAAACGTATCAAGTTTTTTCGAAGATGCGAGGTAAAAGTTTATCCCCTTTTTGCGAGCCTACCAGGATGATTGTTCATCCAGGAAAGCCGAAGTTCGTGACGGCAAAAGACAGTATCGAGAGGTTCGTATGAGAGCATAGCAAAGTTGAGATAAATACATTTCTACCATAGCCGGACCCTTCAGTCCAGCTTTTCACGAGGACGAATGAAAATGGCCGCAGGAAGTCGTCGCCTCGTCCAAATTCTAACGACAGTAAAAAAAAAACGTGCTCAAAGTTCATCACTCACGTTAAGACTTTTACCAAAGTTTGCCACCCTAATTCAGTGCTTGATTAACTGGAAGAGAATCTATAAAAACAAGTTCTTAGTTGTGGTCGTATTTTTCGGTTCACCGAAGGGCTCATGACCGATCAATAAAACGAAAATTAAATTTATTCGATGCTTGATTTACGAGTCAGCCTGTGACCACTGAATTTATCTCCACCAGCGTTTTTTTGTATTCTATATCAACCCTTCAAAAAGGAGTGCGTTGCTATTTTTTCATTTTATATTTATTTCCATTCAAGTCCCTTCTGCGTAATTCATTTGTTTCCAATCCATTCCCCGAAGAATAATAACGTCAGAATCGGATGCAGCAGTGCTTAAAAAATTGTAGAATATGCTTCGTAACACCTGCATTCCGTAGCACCTACGAATAGAGAAATTCTGTTAAAAATGAGGTTTACAAACACTCGATGAGACTCTGAAAAAAATTGTTAGCACGAACCTTCGATTGATCCTCCATTCCCCTCTTGTTTCGTCCTCTATTGCACGTATATATTCTCGTCTTTGACTCACTTTTCCATTCAATATCGTTTCACTAATAACCGCCTTGGTATCGCTTTTGAATCGCTTTATTGACTCTCCTATCTCCAACTCTTCTTTCACAGCTTCGTTCTACCCCCACGGTCTCAAAGCTGCACATTCAGTTGATCTTTGTTTGCTTCGTGTACGTGCTGAGAGTGTCGTGAAAAAATGGCGTTCCCGTGTTACCAGGTTATTGTAAAATCTTGAGCTCTTCCATGAAAAATTTGACATCGGAATGCACCGCGACGAGAGATTGCCTTCAATTTAACTGAATTTTGTGGAGAGCTTCGACCCAAAAGTCGAAACGAAAACAATCCGCACTCCAAAATTCGCCTTTGTTGTCGACAAAAGACGATCATCTGACAGGCTAACGTGAACTTTTGAAAGGTTCACTTCGTTGCATGTCTGCACGAGAAGAACTCAAAAAATCCTCGAAAAGAAAATTCCGAGTACTCACGAGTTACATATTATGGGCTCGCAATTTCATGTCGAAGTAGCTCCCAGAAAATATCGGACAACCGGATCGCAAGTTACTGGAATAATCTATTTTGTCGGTGCGCATTTTTTTATTATTCGCAACAAAAAACCGAAGTGCATACCGAATTTATAATTGTGAATAATGATTTAAATATTCCTGTTCGAATGGGCATGATTAATGGATTGAATTTCGACGGTTATGCGATAAATGTATAGCTCCAATTTGGAGTCTGCAACAAAATAAATTGTAGGAAAATACATGACCAGTGGTCACAGGTGCTACGGAAATCGTTAAATAACGAGGGCAAAGAATGTTTTTTCTGTTTTGTTAGTTTGTTTTTCTGTGTTTAGCGACAGGATTATTTTGGCTTTCTTCCCTCACCTTCCCTCATCGACATCATTTGTACGTTTTTTGAATTTTCGAACGCTCGCGTGACAGGCTCTTTAGTTCTCCAAGAACTGCTCACCGATGCGTCCTTGATGAGAAGTTCGATAGCTGTTACGCTGATGTCCTTGCGTCTCTTTCTACATCGCCATTTGCACCGCGTAAGGCGTCGTTTCAAACAAAGCCCTTATTGTTTCGGAGATCTGGGTTATCACGCAAATGGACCGAAGAGATCTCTCGCCATTGTCAGGCTCTACGTGCGCGTTCATATAGATGCGTCAGAGGTAAAAATCGCACTGGGTGCATCGAGATTATGAAAAAGTATAGCTTCGTTAACGATTTGAGGAAGCCTCCAATCGATGAAAACAGAACGAAATAAACAGCCGATATTTTCGTTCGGGGCTGACCTAAATTCCTCCAATTCTGCAGACACTAAAATAAACTCTCGTGATCAGGATTCGATCGACATTTCGTCGACGCACGAACGTGATGAATTTTCTCCATTTTGCGAAAGGGGGCTGCCTTCGTTTGCAACTATTCACGGCAGGTCGAGGCAAAAGTGGTTGCAATTAGAAAACGTTGAAGACTTCCAAGCTGAGAAATCCATTTTGCAATTTCATTTTAAACGGAACGATTTTACCAAAGGTCATTCAGGCCTTTTAAACTCGGATATTTGCGTGCATCCAACGACCTCGAGACACATGTGTCTCGAGACAATAAATGAGCCTCGAAGCTAGGAAGTACAGAGCACGAAACTCATCCTCAAACTCCTGCCAAACCAATAAGTCGAGATCCTTGTTAACTCTCCTTTGACAAATATCAAGAAACAATTCAATCGAGTTTCGAGAAGTTTTTATCGAACGTCGCTTAGAGTTCGAAAATTTAAATGTTTAGCGACGGATCAATTATTCGTGGAGAGACTCAAAAATATTGGACGGAATTGGGGTCCGGGAAAATGACGACACACGAAACGCGAGAGGATTATAAATGGACAGGATTCCACGTACGAACTGTGAATAACAATCCTCCGAATTTTTCTCGTTCGTCGATCATTCCGAGATACATCGCGAGAGGAGAATCTCTGAAAAATTAACAGAACAGGAACCAATATAAGAAAACGTTTACGTAAAACCTCCATTTTAGAAAATCCATGTTCAACGTCCATTGAAGGAGTCTAACATTTTTTCAGCTGTGAAAACTTTCTAGAAATAGTATATTACGACCCTAGGTCCGAAAGTTGGATTTCCTGGCATCTAACATTTGGGCCGTGGGTTGTATACTATTTTTTCTTGCTCCCCTAGCCGAAAGTACGCACTTTCCGGCCGCATTTCAGGCCGGGAAGAGCATTTTTCGTGGCCGGCTAACTCGGCTAACTTCAGTGCGCTCTGACAATATTTTTGCGGCCGGTGATCCTTTCATTTCGATATATGAATGTGAAGCCTGTATTCGTTGCCATGATTTTGTTTATTCGTTGCCAAGCATCATTATTATTTGCTTCAAGCGGGCGCGTATAGCGTAGCTTTTATCATTCATGTTATGCGCTATACTGCCATGAACCCGGACGAATAACATACATTTGTTCGTTCAGATGAGAAAACAGAAAATAATGTAACGGGACTAATAAAATGAATATGGTCGTCCCGAATAATGTTGTATTTCCAGATTCCAGGTTCATAGGAAAGCACATATTCATATAAATTGTCAAATATAGCGGGAAATATTCATATATAGAAATTGTTAACTATCATGGGACTTTAAATCAGACATGTATCAAAGAATTATTTATTTGTACTAATAATATTGTTGTATCATTGTGTGATATTTTGTGTGTGTGTTTTTTGACTTTTTGTTTATGTTTTTAATGCCCGCCCCGACCAGCAAAACCTCGGCTTCGCCTCGGTCCTGCAAAAGTCGGGCGGGCGCCCCCCCCCCCCTCCCCCCCCTCGTGATTGCTAGTAATTATTGAACGTACTTTCGGCTACGGGATCAAGAAAAATAGTATACAACCCACGGCCCAAATGTTGGATGCTCTGGCATGTGCAACATGAAGGCCTCGGCTTCGCCTCGGCCTTCAATATAGCACATGCCAGGAAATCCAACTTTCGGGCCTAGGGTCGTAATATACTATTTCCTCCTGTCACCATCATAGTATCAAGAAAAATTCATCAGTTACAGAAAATAATGTGCTTTACAACTGAAAACTATGGAATTTCATGAAAAACATTTTCAGCATAATTTCACGTATGAGTTTGATGTTAATTTTCCAGGAGCAGGGTAACGAATTTATGCAAGTACATTTTCGTCGGAGCAAAACAGTAATAAAACGTTCAGCTTATACTTTCGAAACTTCAAATTGAAAACAAATATATATGATGTTTTATTTTGATGAATATCATGCGATAATTATTCTCGACTAACTCGAGGCCACACTGTAAATGTCACACTCACTAATTACATTTTTAATTACTCATTGTGAATAAGTCCTCATTCTCGATAATTTTCTACCATATATTTATCCGTCACTAAAATGCACATGTGCTGCAATAATCAGACGAAAGTACTCCGATAATAAAAATAATGAAGGGGGTAAAGCTTGGTACGAGTCGTTAATAGTACGCTAACTCGACCTCACCTAAACCTTTTTCACCTGGACCCCTGGTTCACGACGCTTCTTTCTTTATTACCCTCAGAAACCATAAATTCACTGCAGCTTTCACAAATCTTAATGGTTTTGCCACAGTCAGAATTAAATGAACCTCTTTTGGCGGAAAGTTCAGAACGGGCTTTACCGTCCGGTATGATTTTTGGAGAACGGCCAGAAAATTCACCTCCCTAAATTCTATTTTGTCTTCCCATCCATTCCTTCGTCTTCGACACTGTGAGTTGCTCCTCATTTTTAGTTCAAAATTCTCCCTCGATAAAACGTCCAGATGCCTCCGCGAGTGACCAAATATTCGACTGAAAATAAAAACATCAAAATATGCCCTCGCGCGAGAAATGAAAGTGGAAATTTATTCATGGAAGAATTGCTCCAGCGGACAAATACATGAAGTATGACGACATCGTTTGCGGGTCGTAATCAATGCGAATGAAGAACCATAAATGTGATTGTAGAGTTATGAGACTTGGAGGCGAACATTGCACAAATTATTCCGAGAAATCATAGACGATGATGAGCGTCGATTTTCTATCCGAAATGGAAATCGGAGTAAAACCGATCAAGTTACTGTGAGCAGCAAACCACTAGGGCCAACTTTTCAAACTATTGCTTGTAAACAAGAAACTAAAGACGATTTCAAAAACCAAATGGTTCTTTCGAATAGCAACCTTCCTCTATCTCCGATGAAAATTTGAATTTTTTAATTTAAAACGAAATGAGTTATTGAATCGCTTTTTTGACGAACTATTTTGGTGTCAACCGACCCCACGATCGGGGCGAGTTGACCCCGGTACTATTTTTACAAACTACGTGTTGGTGAAATTAACAAAAAAGGATATTTATCAATATTATTTATTTGATGATTCGAACAATGAATACAACATTTTAACATAAGCGAATGTAAAGATAATTTTGTCCATAAGTGTGAGAAAAGGCAGATTTGATCCTCATCCTCGCCATCAAAATCAGAATTGCAGTTTTTACAAGCATAGAATATTATACTTTTACTGACACACCTTGAGGTGGCTCATACTTACCCCACACTGCTTTATTTTAGCAACAAAACGTTCTACCACCAAATTATAGCGATAATTGAGAAAAATACTATGCATAATTATAGTTTAATATATAAACATTCGTGGAGAGGATTATTCTAATAATTGGAAAAAAAAATCGAGGCAGCAGGAGACAGATAAGATTGAAGTGAAAATTTGGTTTTATACCTGAATTTATGAAAATTCTTGACTCTTCCTAAACGACGTGTCGCTCCGACGCGTTGGGACACGCGAATGAGAAAGAAGTTACAATGAACAATTATATCGACCGGGCGTATGTTTATATATTTCGTAGTTTGGATGTTATTGTTCATTAGTAAACTTGCCCGTTGGTCAACTAGTCCCGGCCTCCCCTGGCTAAAAAAATTTGAAAACCCACAAACATGTGAACGTCGCATTCGCTTTGGCAAAACCAGTGCCAAGAGCTCGATGCTTGAAACATTGTAGTGACATGAAATAAGCAAAAATGTAACGGATCATTTGACACGATCGAGATCCTCAGAGAATTGACATTTGAGTAAAAATACAAAATAGAAATAAATTGAAGAGTACTTGTATCGAGTAATCTCGCAGGGTCTTCCGACCTCGTTAGTAGAGAAAAGGTGAAAAGAAAAATAATGATTGTAGAGTAAGTGTACTGAGGGTGGTGGCGGCTGGAGAAAAAAAGCTTTGAGAATGAAAGCGTTGTACAGGAGAGAGGCTGCAAATGCTCCTATTAATATTAAACGAACGGGGTAAAAGCGAGAGAGCGCCGCCAGTGGACAGCAGCCACCGGTTCAAAGAGTCAACGCTTTACGTTGCGAGCGAAAGCGTGAAGCCAGGCCTCTGGGGTTTAAGGGGGAGCGGAGGCGGCTCCAGTGCCCTGAAAAGAAACCCCTCATAACCCGGGCCAATGAACCTCCTAGCGTACCAGCGTTAAGTAGGTACGAAACCGAAGTAGAAGCAGAAAAACGCTCGTATACGAACGTACCAGGAGCAGATGAGTCTGTGTTTCATCTACATAAGGAGTATTCATTCTGCCCCGCTCGTGAATAGTAACACTTGTGAAATTAATGTCTTCAAAATGTCATCAACCCGCTAACCTCAATTTTCTTTCTCCACTCTTATCACACGAAGTGTAGACGTGAAAAAAAAAATATCCATCAATTTGGTAAAAGACCTGCAAAGTGCTGTACTCCAACAATCTCCTCTTAAAATAGGAAGTTCGATCGTTCGATAAATCGTTATGGGAACCTCCGAATGGAACTGAATTTAGTAACTCGTTTTACGAGGAATCTTCCACATAGAAAGGACGTTTCCCACAGAATATAAAATCTGAAAAACTATCAGTCGAATAAACTCCGGACTTTTATCCGTCATAATAAACAGAAGTTTTCTTGGAATTATATACGAGAAAGAGAGAGCAAAATGTCCTATGTAAATCCACCCGAAGTCCCAGGTCGAGAACAACAATGTGCGAAGAAGCTCAGTTTAACGTAACAAGAGTGGAAAATATGATTAAAACAAGTGGGTAACACGTGGGACAAAAACGCCCGTAAGAATGATGAAATTATTCATGAAATTCATCGAGGTATAAGGTGGACTAAAAGGTAATCATTTTCCCCGTTAGATTAAGAGAGAATTTGTTTCTTGCTTAAGTAAATAGGTTTCTTGAGCCATAATGCATGTACACTGTGCGGGACGTTAGTGTGATGGAAAGACTAAGATATCGTTTTAATACGAGTGTGGGCACCGGGAACTTAAATATGGTGGTTTCCTGACTCGGAGATGGTTAGATTGGAAATTCCACACTCTAGGGGTGTAGGAGAAAGTGCCAAGAGACCCGAGCCCCTCAGTGGAGAAACCTAGCCCGTTATACCACGGAAGAGGGAGCGGAGGGAGGAAAGAAAGAGAGAAACTTGGAGGTTTGCCTCTCAACGAGACTCCACTTCATCCCTCTTGCCCTCTCTCTTTCTCTCTCTCTCTCTCTTCCCAGCTATTTCTCCTTCTATCCCTCCGGAGAGTGAAATCCAATTTAAACGTAGCACGATACTCGAATTGCGATCTCCGGAAAGCTCGTGTCGAAAGCGGTTATTATTCGGTACGCGGTTCAACCTTACGTTTTACGCAATCATCGCCTTATCAAAAATTTATCACCTCGGCCTCTCGCCCCCCCCCCCCCTTCTGGCAGTACAAAACGTTTCGCGAAACGATGAATAATCGAGTTGATATGTGCACGGCATTGCTTTACAAGAGTACAGATTAACTGGGGTGCAATTTCGTTCATAATCTCGATATCTTTCCAAGAGTTTCGCAAATTTTTTTTTTAAATTAATTAATTAATTATTTGTTTATTTATTTATTTGTAACGATACATTTTTCCTCTTTTAGTCTCTGCGATTGTTTTATCCCACTGGTTCTCGGTCAACTCGAAGATCGCGAGTTCTTTGGCACCGCGCCCTCTTTCTCCGATCGGAACATCGAAACGTTTACATCCGCCTCAAGTACTATTTGAACCGTTTAAGTTACAAAGATTCGGTGCACTGCGTTCCCTTTAGAAACTTAGACAAATTCTATTCGCGGCAAGATTGAAGCGTCGACGAGGCCGGAAGTGAAAACCCTAATGAATTCTTCCCCTCTTCCATAAATATTTAAGGAGAGAACGCCCGCTGATTTATCGTACGTAAGAGGCTGCCTCGCATCCCCCAAAATCCCCTTTCACTTTCTCCCCCTTTCATTGTCGTCAACTCTGTTCCTCTTTCTTCTGTCATATGGTCCTACGGGTTCTTGAAAACTCCACTCAGCAATGTTGGAGAAAACACGTACCCGCACCTTTGCACAGCCATCACGCACGAATTTTACTCACGTTTGGCGTTCTATCCGCGGACATTAATCCGTGGGAGGAAAAACAAGAAAAGTTCATTTTCCCGTTTGCCTACTCACGACTCAAGAACTACAAGTCGACGTCAGTGAATTTTTCACTTCTTTATAAGGCTTCTACGAAAAAAATTCAACGAAGCGCGGTCGTAGCGTAGCTCTCGCTACAATTCCAGCTGTTTTTATCATCCCAAAGACCTACTGCCGCAAAAATTTCTGAGAATAAAGCCGCCATGTTGATTAGATACTCGAAGTAATGAGAAAATCGCGCCATTTCGTTTGTCGGTACTCGACATACATTTCAAATTGCACGAGCGCGCCAATGGAATTGTGATTTGATCTACCGTTAATGCACGCTTTCGGTAAGATTGAGGAACTTTATGTGAACAATGAACGTACATGGAAACTTAAAAAATAATTGCTCGACAGCTCCATTCCGCTACTGCGAAAATGCATTATGAGTGAATCAATTAGCAACATTTGAATAATCGATTCGTCGTTGAGGTTCACGTGAACAGAGATGTTCATTTTCATTCTAACGACTCTTTTCAAATTACTCCTGATTCCCAAGCGATGAGCGGTTAGTTCATTTTTTTTCATGGATTTTATGGAAATTCGTCGTGAAAAGTTATATGGTCCCTCAAAATAATGACGACGGCTACGAGTGGAAACTTTCGTACCGGATAATATGCAAATGAGAAATAGTTTGTAGAACCTAGAGCAGAGTAAAAACTGCTCGTACTTTTATTGGTTTCCTGATGAGAATTGGTAATGACGGTAGTAATAATGACAATAAAATAATAACAGAAATATCAATATGACGATGGAGGCTGGTAGACTCGAGAAAAGATTGAGTTCCGCCCCGCAGAGCTGAATTTTGATTTCGCAACATATCTGCTGTTACCAGAACTCAATGTTTTTTCCAGTTTCCCTTTCCCTTCGAAAAATGGGATAAAGCTCGAGACGAAGCGGCTGCAGCCGGACAGCGAGACAACAGTCGAAAAGGGTGAGAGGCCGAAAGGGCAAAAGTAACCCTTCGTGATAAAACTTGATTTAATCAAACAAAATAAATCATTATAGTATAAATAATAATGTGAAAAAACTTTTGACCACACCGCAGCCGTTGTAGCGAGTTGAAAAATACGAGAATGTGAACGAATAAGCTACGAAATGAGAAACCCTCGAGGAAAAAATCTCCAGGGAATCTACGAGCGCTCGTCCGCGATGTTCTCTGTCACAGAATAATATTACGTAGTTTAGTTTTATTTACGAACAATTCGAGTTACACGTATGTAAAATAAAAAAGCAATAGCATTTTACTCGGCGAGGGAGAGTTCCGGCTGGGAGCCAAGTGCAAGCTCGCATCAAGCACATCTCGTTCAACGAAGCCGAGAGAAAAGGAGGGAGGGAAAGATATCCATATAGAGCATGAAAAAAACCACTCGAACTTCCGCCGCACCGTTCCTGTCGTCATATCCACACGCTCACAAACTTTTCTATACTAGCACCAACGTAATTCATGCATAAATTACCCTTTCATTGAAGGGAGGAAAAATTTACCCACTCTGAGCCACGCTCCGACCATAGAATTTTATTGTAATGTCCGAGAGCGTAACAGCATTGAAAACGAAAAAGCGATTCGGTTAGAGAAATTCTCGTGGGAATTTTAATTACATTTCCATGGTTACTACTCATGTACATGCTCTATCTCCCTTCGTCTCTCTTCATCTCTGTCACTCTTTTTTCCCTCAGTCCGTTCTGTAAACCAATTTTTTCATTATTTCACTCAGCGTGATGAACATTTCGAACACTTCCGGACCGTACGACTGTGAGAGTAAGACCACTTAGTCCAAATGAACCTTGTAATATATGTCCAAAAGCAATTAAACTTCTGAATGGTGATACAGTTTGTTTTTTCTATTTCATTTTGTACTTGAAAAGAAACATAAATGTCTGCGTATTTTAAGAGAGCTTCCAACATTTTTTTGGTTTTTCATGAAACATTGGAACTAGCGAAAATGGACTAGAATCCTAAAAAAATCGTGAACAACTGAATTTGGGAAGATTTTTATAGTCACTGCGAGCATCTTTAAGGTAGTTCGTGCACGAAACGATTTTCTTAGAAAGTCTTGAAATTTACACAGAGTTTAAATGGGTAGTCGACTCACACGCATATCAAATTTTAAAGGGTTCGTCTCATTGGTTATTGAGATAAACGTATTTAAATATGAAGAAAAATGTACACAGGGTTATAGGTACTATGCGTAAAAAATCGTTTATCTTCCACATTACGAATGAACGCTTTTTACAAAGTTTATTAAAAAGATCACAATAACAATGAAGTATATAATGAAGGCTTAATAAAAAATTCGAGACGATTTCCTTACTAGTAATAAAGATATATTACCTTAAAGATTGAACAAAACTCGTAAAGAGCACTCGTATAACCTCACATTTGCTTATTTCGGCATTTTGTGTCTTCTTGGCTTGGCTTATTTCCTGTCACAGCCACTCTGTCTTTTTATTAAATTTTTTTCTTGATCCATTTCCCTTTGTGTTTTACCTTTGCGCTCTCTAATGCGAATTTTTACATAAAAAACTATAGTATTTTTGCCAAGGACGAATGATATTTGGGGTTCGGTCAGTGATGGATCCCCGATTAATTAATGGCTTGTAATTTCATTCGCCATAAGATAAGTTGAAAAAATTTATTTACAATTTCGAATTAATAACTCCGACATTAATTTAGAGTGATAATATCTTTGATCAGGAAGTAAAAATCGGTCCAATTTAGATATCCATAAAATAAGGTCCTTCGGGCATGATCTACTTTAATTATCGCATTGTTTATGTTCAGTAATAAATTGCGAATATTCTGAATTCAAGAAAAATTAGAAAATCTTTTTATTCATACCCCGTGGAAAAACAATCAAGATATCGAGTCAATCCAAAATATTGTTAAGAGACAATTGCTTTGGAACAATTCACCTCTCTTCTTGAATGGAATGAAAGACAGCATTTTTTATTTTTTGTAAATGAGGATGAATATAGAAATATGAAATTTTCAGTCATTCATTTGCGAAGGGGAGATAATAACGCAATTGCGTTGGTATTTAAAGACCTTCTTTTACGTTTCCTTGAAAGGCTGAAGAAAAAATGGAGCACGATCAGTGGCATTGTGGGAGCCGAGTGAAAAAGAACAGCAACTGTGAGATTTTTTTTCATTCCAAGCCTTTTAGCGAGCTCGCACGGACGAAATATCTCGCATTCTTCTTTGCTCCTGAGGTTCGAGAGAATACCGAATCGTCCTTTTGTCTGCTACAGTACGTAGAAAAAAAAAGAAAGAGAGAGAGGGAGAGAGAAGAATAAAAAAAGATATTTGAGTACAATGGAGAGTCCAGTTTTCGAAGTCATAGCACGAATGGTCCATCGCGTAGCACACTTTTTTCCCACTCGAAGGGAATAATTTCGCTCGCATGTGTGAGAAGTCCCGTGAGTATTTCATCTCTGTGCATGCTCGAAAAAACAGTTATAACCCCGAAGCTTCATTCTCCTTCATGACGCATTATTCTGAAAGACAAAAAAGCTTTTTTTCTCGTTATTCGATGCAATCTTGAGCCGTGAAATTGATATTTGGCATTATCTCAAACAAATACAGTGAATAATGATTTTTATCACAAACGCAGAAACCTACCCCTGATTTTTCATCGCGCAGAAACATCTTTCCTCGCCACTTGTTCTTCGACATGAAATACCTTAAATAATTCACCTAGACAAGGTTTCTCTATAATTCTGTTCAAACTTGACACGAAGCTTGCTTGTCTCGAGGCACTCCATTAAAAGTTTCGTCGCTTCTCCTCGTAAACTTGATCATTCTCCTTGCGCTCTGTAAAACACATTCTTCAGCCCAAGAGCGCGCGTCATCCCTCGCTACATTGTCGAGCTTTTTCCGGCCTAGAACTTCCGGTTGACGCTCCGAGTGCGCTCACGCGTTAGTAAATCTTCTCCTCCGTTGTATTTCATCTCGTGTGTGTATGTGTGTGTTAACAGGAGACACGCATAAAGCAACGGTTCGAATACTCAAGTGTTCCATAATGTTTTCGGCATTTTACCTCGAGCTTCTTGTTTACGTCGAAAATGATATTCAAGCTCGTGGCTACACGTTTACGTTTGGTCGAATATTGAACGCTGGATTTGGTTGAGAATTAAAATATAAAATTATAACTTTTTATGTTAGAAATTGATCGGTTTATTACTCGCGTCAATTGGTGATAACAACTCGTCAAAGATGGTGCAACGGATGGATAAGAATGAGAAAATAAAAAAATTGAAAAGTAAGAAGATAAATAAGAAGGAAAGAGGCGAGAAAAGATTACCTCGGTAAGCCCACACAAAATATCTCGGGATGGATTTTCTTTTTTTTCACCATCCCTTGCCCCGGTGTCATTTTATTTTCTTGGCGTTTCGGGAGCGCACAGGGGATGAACAAGAGTTACCGGAATACAGAGACGAACGGATGAGATAAAAAAACGGGTTAAAAAAATTCCGTCGAATCTCCGCTCTGGCACAAGGACAAGTATTTATGTATTTATATATATACGAAGCACTTTTTCACTGGTATTTTGTAGCTCACCAAAATGAAGGAACTCGCGGTCGCAATGCTCGTTTTCAGCGAGGCATCGTCGAGACAAAAAACAATTGGAAGAGAAATATATATCGTTGGAAGTGAAGAATAGAATTTCCTGGTTTTTCTTATTTTCGTGCGGTAAATACAACGACACACTCTCCCTCCGTTTTTACAGCTCGAACGGAACTTCCGGAAGAACATTTCCGATTTAGCTTCAGTGGAAAGAATGACGAAGAAAAATGGAGGCGCACCTCCCTCTTTATGACTCCACGTTTCTCTTCTTCTGGATTTTTCTCGCCGACTCGCCATCCGTCTTCATCTAATATTGAGCAAAACGAGATATATCGCTGCGACTATAGGGTTCAGCGCGCTCGCTTCTCTCTAATATATTATACCGATTATATACAGATTAGTTTCTCTATTTACCCTCAGTCTAAACAGCTAAGCCTCCAAAATGCTGAATAACGACGTAATCTCACCGATTGAGATGCGAGTTGCGACAAAATGTCGTTAGTCTCTACCAAAAAGGCGGGTTTCCTTATCGAAATCGACTTGTAACTTGGTGCGATAAATTTAGTTAATTTTTCCCAACAGTTCAAGAAAGTTCAATAAGACCAGAGAATTGGTCTCTCGTAGAGATTGCTCGTCCAGCGGGGTAAGATTCACGAGAAGCTTTACCGAGCTGAAGCGTCTTATCGGACCGCGACGACAAGCTCGGCAACTCCCTCCGAGATGATCTCGCCCAATCTAGAGTTTCGACGTATACATATAAATCGAATACCTCAGCGAGCATCTTCTTGGGAAGATGAAAAGCAGGTAATGAAGGAAGTTTCGCGACGTTAGAGATCGACGAGTTGCAAGTTGATCGTGATTTAACTTCCAAATGACTTGCGGAGCCCCAAATTCTCTTCGCCTCGCACCATCAATCTTTTTCATTCAAGTTTATCGAGCTATGAAAATATAATGCTACACGCTTTGACAGTATTTTAATAAATCTCCTTTCCGTCGATGGATTCGAGCTCTAACCGCGATTATTTTCAGCCTGTTTTTCAACCGGAGCTGGAACTCTGAGCTTGACAAAATCTGCCAATTTCAATTGCACCGGCACACAAAAAACAAAGTGGTCAGTACTTTTGACTGGACCCATCAATTTTTATGTATTTTGACGGAGTGAGCCCGAATTTCAGCCTTATTCAACGCCTGCACCCACCAATTATGAGTAAATTTCAAAAAACCGTTGAAAATTTCAAAAAATCACATTTTACAGTATTCAAAAGTATCTTCTGATCTACACGATGCATTATTTCTATATGTGATTTGATACGCTGAATTCGAATTCAGGGTTATTTCAGCTCGTCCACCGCCCCAGAACATTCAGTAAATGTCAATAAAATCGCATTATCATTGAAGTATTAAAATTAGTGTCATTGGATTTGAATGAAAAAATAAAAATTCCACAAAATCTTTGACCTCCGCGCGAAAAAAACGTTTCACTCCATGTGGAATAGCTTTTACATGCTACATGATCCAAAACTCGGGAGCTTTTGAATTTATAACTTCTACGTGATCCCCCGAGAAGAGTGCACTAAGGAGCCCGGATACCCCAGGAGAATCGGAGAGTTCCATGCACGCGCATAAGCCCACATATACATAGACACTTGTACGCAATTCTTCGTCTTTTTTCTTTATCGTAGCCCAATACTCGGCCTGGCCTCGTGTAAGCGCTTCGTTTCACCTTTTCACGTCTCGTCGCAACGGTTTCTCGCGATGAAACCTTTTGAGTAAGCGAGCCAGGGTGTACTTACCCTCGACATATATCTGGACTACGATCCCCGAGACTGGAGCTTAAAACAAAAAAAAACAAAGAAAAAACATACGTGTGAGCTACCTGTATGAAAAATTCAGGGGAAAATCCATCCAGAATATACGTGTGGGTGTGTACGAGCCCTCGGATTCGTATGCATGTGGACATATACGTGTATGTGTTTGGTGATGAAGCCTGCAGCTTCCTTCATAGAAGATTGATAACTTGAAAACTTTGAAGAAGTTATCGAAAACTCGGGTGAGCTTCGTGCGACACGACGCTGAAGTTTGCAACGTTGGAGTCCAACGAAATGAACGAAAAAAACATTTGTAATTCACCAATTTTTTACGTAACGAAGTATCAGTGCAGATTGAAAAACTACGAATTGCGTATTGGACAAAAAATGAAATTGGAGAATTATTGGAGGTTTTTTTTTAATCATTTCGTTGGACTCCAACGTTGCAAACTTCAGCGTCATTCGTGCGACATGGTCGGCTGGTATTCGTAGCTGTATCTAAACGTGTTACTCTCGGGAGGAGGGAAGTTTTAAGGCGTTTCATTCGTTCCTTAGACTTCGCCAGTTAACATCTTTCGATGTCGATGGCCGCGAAAACGATCAGCGTTTCACTTGAAAATATTGAAAAGTAGAAGCGAAGCAGTTGGAAAAAAGATCAACGAATGAAGTTCGCTGGTAGAATTCGGGTCACGTATCAGCGTGGGAAATTAAGCGGGTAGACTCCATTCTTCCGTGACGAAGTTTGAAATCAAGTGATTTTACTGAATCGCGAAATATATCACCGTTTCATTGTGAACTTGAGTTCAACGGTTGAATGCAGTTGGACTTTGAATGGAGGTTAAAACATGAATTCGAAAGAGGAGATTTCGAGAAAAGTTTCGACCTGACAATGAACCGGTAATGGCGTGTTAAAGTATTTGCCGAAAGAAAAATTTTCCCCGCTTTTTTTGAACTAGGCAAGCGGCATGAATGCGTGGCGATGGAAAAACTGTCTCGTATGATAATCACAAGTACAGACTCATTTCTATGCATTGAACCTGTCATTCATCCCTACGAACGCATGGATTCTCGATTATTGTCAAAAGTTCTGGCACGTCCTAACTAATTCACCAAAAAAAAATCGCAACGTAAGAAGCGAAAAATGAGTTTCGTAGGTGGAATTCGAACAAAAACTAAAAACTTTCATCATTCAATTATTTTACTTTCAATTCTATTATGTAGTTGTAAAAACTTTCAAAAAATCAGAAACACAGATTCAGAAAACCTTCAGTTTCAAATTTAAGTTTTTAATGAGTCTCGTTACATTTTAAGGTTCCAAAAAATCAAATCAGCGATATTTTTTCAACAATTTTTCCGCTCAACGGTGCCCCTCGTACATGAAGAATCATCATCGCAATTACGATACATTTAACAAACATTAGTATTCACCTGATCAATAGGGTTTGTAAGAAAAAATATAAAAATGCATTTTTATGGTAGATTTTGTAAAAAGAAACGAGAAACATTAATCTTTATTCATGAAAATGCAATGTCAATTTTATGACTCAATTATAAAAAATCGTTTTTTTTTCATCTGTTTTTCAAATGTCTAAAACGCCATCCGCCACATTGAATTGCAACATGACGTCACTCCGATGGTAAACAATCTAGATTTTTGTCATGCGCTCTGTGTTATTTAAAAATTTTACAAGTTATTATCACGTTTGTAGACTTTTGTCATCCATTTGATTAAAATCGCATCATGAAAGACGGTTTTGTGAAAGCAGAAAGTACAAATCAACCAATGATAAATACGTCGATGGTGGCGATGAATCCACAATTTTTGTGGTGTTTTTACACTTGCATTATCGCATTCAGGCACAAGACACCGATGATATCCGTTATAACTCATTATTTTCACAAATTTTGTTACTTGGTCTTTCGCAGTCGTATTGTTTACGAACGGAGTGACGTCACAAACCAAAACAGCATCGCGATTAGCGTTTTTCTAAATAAAAAATAGTTTTTAAGACACTTTTCGGTCTTGTAAAATAAAAATAAAAATAAAAATTCTACTGATTCATTACGATATCAGGATTAATTGAAAACAGTTTTCAAAAATAGGTGTAATACCCTATTCAAACAAACCTGAAACTTTTCGATACTCGATAAAGGGAGAACGCGACAAATTCAAGAACCAAGGGCCGTTGATGAAAATAGACAGGAAAATTGATAAAAAATATAGCTGCGAGAGGGTCCCGTATACTACACACATGTCGCAGGGGAATATTTTGATGGGAAGGACCAACTTTCGTATTTCCGTAGCCATAGTTCCGTCGGACGGTTCGTGTTTTCCCATCGCTGGGAAATAGATTACAGATTGACGTAAAATCTCTGACACGATCGCCTCCAATTTATCGTCGAATGACTTTTTCCCTCGCTTTTTCCTGAAACTTGGAACATTCAAGCGCCCTGACTTCGACGCGGTTTGCGCAAAGTGCATCCGCACCGTTGCAGTTACTTTTAAAATGGAACGAGTTTCAATAAAGCCCCAATCATGTTTGAACCTCCGTCCAAAAGACACGTGAAAACAATTTTTCAAAAAATTTATACAAAAGTTTGAGAATCCTAAATAGAAACTGTACTCCCATGTGTCGGTTTAGTGTCGACGCGTTGTCAAGACGCTTCAGGATAAAAGAGGATGCACACCTCGAAGGTCGACGATTCGTGCAGCAAAGCAAGGAGCGAATAAGAAGGGAGTTGCGAATCCGGGGAGTGGTGCGCAGAGATCCCGAGAGAGGGAAGGGTGAGGGCTCAGGAACTGTGCGACACATTAATCACAAGAGGCATCGACCCACCGCCGCCCCTTTCGTCTCACTTTCCTATACGTATACAGAGATCTGAAAAACCCAAAAGGTCTTTTAGCAGACTTACTCTCTGCGCGCGTTTTCCACCCTCCGAAGCTTGTACGGAAACACCGAACGTCCAGCCACTGGGTTTTACTTCTTCCGTTCCTTCGGGAATTGGGCCACTGGTTCCCGCATCACTAACACACTTCCACACCCCACTGCGCACGTTTATGTACCGATGATCTAAAGCCAAACGTTAAGGAGATCCAAGTTTCCTCGGTTTTCATTTATATACGACAACGAGAGTTGCCATTTTTCGTTACCAGCTCATCAAGCTCTGTTCTAAATCCTTTTAAAAAATGTTGTCCTGATCAAAATTTCATTTCCAAAAATTCGATTTATTTCAGCAGCAAACGAGACCGAATTATTTTTGAGTAAAGACGAAAAGTTTTAGAAAAAGAACCAAGAAATTTACGTCGTTGAAGCAACATTGCCAAGACTCGGTTTACGATGTGCGCGAGAAAATTTCTTTTCCCTTTTACTCTTCGTTCACTCAACTTTTTTCTCGCCCAAGAAAAACGACCATTCTTCATCGTTTCTCCAGCAATTGCATTGTTGTTGATTTTCCTCTTATACATATATATATACATGCTTACGACGTTGCCTCTCTGGCAGCGAGGTGTGAGAATCGATGCGCCATTTCAGCGTATACGTAGCCTAGAAAAAAAAAGAGAAGTGAGAAGTTGTGGTTACCCAGAAAGAAGAGAATAGAAAAACTGCAGGACGGCTGAAGGAAACGGCTATTTTCTGCTTTTCTTTATACCGACGAGGTCAACCAAATAAATATAGCACTTAACAGTCACTTTTACGAATACTGTGAAAAAGTGTAAGCGACTCTAAAACTCCGAATACGTCTATTACTGTGAACGATTATATGGACGACAAACATAGCTTCACCACTGGCCAAATATAGTCGGTGACCTGCTTATCCTGGCAGTTTAAAAATTTACTTTATCAATGTCGTAACAGAGTATGCTACTCCCGCCTTCCTCAGATTCTCGTAATCCATACGAAGCCCTTTGGAACTTGCGAAGCTCGTATGTCAAAGAGCGAATTTCAGTAAATAAAAATAAACGCTACAAACATTTATAACGTATCGTTTGAGAGCGTCCTTCCACCTGGACGAGCCGAGGAAGTTATTTACGGGAAATCGTAATCGCACGTTATAGGAAGGAAACTGGTTCGGCAGAATGTTATGCAAAAATCGCTTTTTATTCGTTTTTCGACAAATTGTTAGTTGAATTTTTTTGTGAAATAATTTAATGTTTTAATGAAACGAAATTGTGCGTGTTTTCAAAAACAATTTTATTTCTCTGTGCCCTGCAGTATATGCGTGACCGTGGTCGTCCTCAACGTTCACTTCCGGTCGCCGCAGACGCACAAAATGGCGCCTTGGGTCAAGCGGGTCTTCATACACATATTGCCAAGACTTTTAGTCATGCGGAGACCTCAGTACAAATTTGAGACTAATCGGTGAGAATTTTTCAACGCAGCACATCCATGACGAAAAAGTGAAGCGAGTTTTCAATGCATTTTATTCTTATTTACTCGACGATTTCGATCGATCTGATTCAAGCTCCAGTGACATGAAAACAAAATTCATGGAGCAGTGTTGATTTCGCAACTATTTTTTCACCACTGCAAGGCCACTTAAATGATGAATTTTCGCATAACGCTTCATTAAATATTAATAAATTATAAAAAAACTAATTTTCCTCTCTAATGAAAATTGCTTTCTAACAGATACAGCTCGGGTAGAGTTCTCATGAGAACTGTGAGGGGCAAAGAGAAAACGTGTTACTACCCTTATCATCCATCGAGCCAGGAGGACCCAGATGAACATCTTACTCCAAGAAGGTTTCACAGTCGCGTTCAATCAAAGGAGAATCTCTCGCCTTCGAGGTAACAATGTTCGCTATCGCGAACGAGGATTTATGAAGTTTCGTTGTAGTCCAAGTCCCTCGTTTCCGCCTCTTTCCTTCAAGCTTAATTATTTAACCGAGTTTCCATATATTCGACTGAAAGATCGCGTCAAAGAGTCTCGAGCGATCTGATGGGAAGAACCGTAATTAATGAGCAGCGTGTTCATTAGCTCTGTTTTCAAAAACCATTATTTTCCGTCTGTTGATTTTTCTCGTCTTTATTTTTCTCCTCGTCTCTGTCGTTCCAGCTTAACCGATGGCGCGCGATTTGGTGGAAGTTGCCTGATACATGGACCACCTTTGCCACCGCTGCCTTTGCATCCCGAATGCGACGATCTCACTGGAGCTGCGGCAATAGAAGAGGTCAAGAGTCCGGTACTTCGAACGCCACCTGCCTTTTCGCATTCCAACTGCCCACCGGAGGTTCACAGATCTTGCATATGCGTACGTTTCATAGCTGAACACACGAAGATGCTTGAAGATTCTACAAAGGTAAAAGGAACAGTTCCAACGAAACTCATAAAATTGTGATATGAAAAAAATACAAAGAAAAGTATGAAAAGGACAGCTGCTTCTGATGGGCATTTGCAGTTGATGTTTCTTCTGTTGTTTCAAAATGTCAAACACATTTTGAGAGAATCAAGAGTCCGTAACAGTTTGCCCTGGATGCTTTCTTAAGGCCTTGCGACGGGCGGAAAAATCGAAATTTTTTTATTAAATATTCAAGTACAATGTCTGAAGAATATTCTCACCAAATCTCATAAAGATCAAAGCATTAGATTCGTAGCTGTGTCTAAAACTTGAATCTTTTAACGCGATTATCTAAAAATTGTCTTTTTTGAAAAATACCTTTGCGGTGGACACGATTACTAAAAAACTATCAATCCGATCCATGCCAAATTTATATCACTTATTTAATATAATAACAGCTAGGACCTGGACGAAGGATTGCGTATTTTGTTGGAAAAAAAAATTATAACAAAAAAAAACTGAAAATTGAGCACCTCCAGAAATGAATTTTTTTTTTAAACTTTCGCCATTTATTTAAAACAATAGTTTACAAATCCTTCGCCCAGGCTCAAGCTATTATTATAATAAATAAGTGGTATAAATTTGGTATGCATCGGATTAATAATTTTTTAATTATCATGCCCAGGATAATTGATGCTCAAAAAAAGGTGCCGGAGGAATACAGCTGGAGTTGCGCCATTTTGAGAAATTTTTTGATGAAAAAAATTGTACAAGTACATGACGCAGTTTTTCGATAAACATTGATTTTCTTGACGAAAAAAAAATCAAGAAAATCGCGTTTTTCGCCCACTGCAAGTGAATAGCCCTAAAGGTTGACTTTGCTATAAAAATAGTTCGTTTCCGGCTTCTTCGAATATTGACACAAAAAAAATCAATCCTTTTTTTTGTAAAATTAGCTGTTCCAACGGGATAGCGATGAAAAAAATATAAACTTTCTAAATTTTACAAAATTTTCATTCCATTCCTGACATTATTTTGCCTCAAAACGAACAAAACTAAGAAAAAACAAAATTGTACAATAGAAGTTGTACAAAATTCGTATTTTTCCGGCTGCGTTCACCAACAAAAATTTGAATTTGGGTCAACAGCAGAAGAGCATCCTGCGAAGCTAGCTCCGAATAAAGGGCTTTTCTATTTAGATATTTTTTATGAAAACAACACGAAATAATAACGGGATTTGTAAACAGTCTGTGGCAACTGCTGTGCGGCTTTTAACAAAGGTCCACATAAAAATCTCCTTCTCTCATAAGTTTACCTTCCGTTTGGCCTTTTTAACTTCATTTTAACTGTACTGCTTAAATTATATTTCCTAACATACTCATGGCAAGTAAACTCAATTTTTCGTGATATTCCGCACGAAATGAATCCGATTTCCGCAAACACAATCTTTGTTGCATAACCAATGAACGATAGGATTGCTCTTTCGATAGAATTCCAATGTCTCAATCATTTTATTTCTTTGCTTTCAGGTAAAGGAAGATTGGAAATACGTTGCGATGGTACTCGATAGGCTATTTCTTTGGATATTTACGTTGGCCGTTCTGGTAGGAACGGCTGGTATAATATTACAAGCGCCAACACTGTACGACGACAGAGTTCCTATCGACAAGAAATTCAGCGAGTTCGCGACCACAACGGTAGTGCGATGTCCGCCACAGTAGTCTCCGCCCGAGCCCTGCACCGTAGAAAAAGACTAGCCCTAGGCATCCTTCCCTAGGCGTTTTGTCCCAACTTCCATCTTGCCCCTTCACGCTACTGCCCACCCTCTCCGAGTAAGTGAGCACGATGAAAAAGCGAAAAAAATGACAAAAAAAAACGAAAAACAAAACAATCAAGATCTGTTTCCCCCCCCCCAACGAGCAAAATTACGGTAAAAGGGCTCCGAATACGAGCAACAAAAAAAATGAAGGAAAACGTCTCTTAAGAGACAACTCACACAAAAAAAATATTAAGTATTCACTGAAATACGCATATACCTTGCTTATTTTCGATTCATTGAACAAAGATACACAGTTCAAAAACAAAACGATTGAATTTGGTTATGAGACGACGAATTTTTCAGTCCCACGATTGTATATTTCGCAGGAAAGAAACGTGTGTCGCAATTAAAAGGAAAGAAAAAAAAGGAATAAAAAATGTTTAACGAAAAGAAACGAATGTAAAGTTATATATACTTATACTAGTCTGTGCTCAAGTACTCGTAACAAAGCTGCCACTACTTAATTCGTTAAATTAACAGATAACGCAACAGCGACTATTGTTAACGATACTGTGTAATATAATTGCATAAAAGAGAGAACAAAACGATGATTAAACACTGAATTACATAACTCAATGGGATTATCAGATAGGCGGCTTTGCCAGCCTCGAGGATAACAAAAAAATACCTTTTCGTTATGTTATTGTAATTGGTGATTGAGAAGATATTGGTAAGACAGGGATAGAGGAAATTCTGGACATCGAGTACTTACCGATCTGCCATAGATGATTATAGAGTTATATATTTAAACAAACAAAAATTATATATATGAATATATATGATACATGATAAATTATATACGTATGTTTTATAAACCCGGTACCCAGCCACAAAATATACATAAATATTAATCATCGCGAAATAGATGAATATTGATAGCAAATAATATTAATAACATAAATAATAATAATAATAATAATAATAATAATAATAATGAAAAAATATGAATAATTATTCCGGAAAGCGATTAGAAGTATGCACATACGTTTTAGAAACACCATCGTCGCGTATAATGGGGGGACATTCAGAACAACATTTTCCTGAGTCATCGAATAAGTTTACTTTACTTATTAAGGAGCTAAAATTTGGACTGTGTTAATTCAACAAGATTTCCGAATACTTGGGGGAATTACACACTAATTTGCAGTCTGTTGTTCGATGGTGAAATAATGATTTAAAGTCGTGAAGAGAAAAAGACACGAAATAATTGATTTATGTTGTCCCATGATACAAGACGAACATCCGATGGGTCGGTCTTTCGAATTCGAGTTCCGCGATCCGGCAGGATTGAACAAATTTCCTGATCGTCTCATTTTCAAAATTATTTCCGGATGATATTACGGGTATTATTTGCAATGAACAATCATTCCTCGATTGCATGCGCGTTAAAATATGAAGAATGTTCAATGAATCTATGATCTTTAATCGGCGAATGAGGGATGAGCAGCAGACATCTTAAGAAAAATCTATTTGTATATAAGCTACGATACAAAACGAGTAAAATTGTACAGATTAAAAGATAAATGTTTCGGTGGTGCACAAGGATTTCGAAAGACCGCTCATTCATCGTAACACTTACGCAGCCTGAGATTGATGTATTTTGTAACAAAAGTAACGAAAACGTTGAGCAAAAAAAATAACACGAAGGAAAAAAAGAACCAAAAAAAAAGAACAAAAACCAATGAAAAAATGTCGTACGACGAATTATAAAGAGTTAAGCTAAGCAACACTGTAGGATAAGGTGAAGTAAAGCATACGAATTCTAAAGCTGATAGTCGTAGGGAGTTGAACTGACGATCCCGTTGTTCAATGCCGTTATTAGCTCGTAGTCGATGTCACTGTCAGTCGTCTACGTTAATATTTTTCTAGTTAGACACACACGCAATTTTTATGGTAATTAAAGATTATCGAAATTTGTGACCGATAAGGATACATCTATATGCAATATGCAATATATAACATACAATATCATGCATTATATATTATGAGGTATGTGTTTGAAGAAGAGAGAGACGTGAAAAAACATTGACTTTGTCCAAACTATGTGATTCGCATTAATTAATCTTTAGTTATTTTAATTATTTCATGTTTTTTTGGTACTAATGGAAAAATCGAAAGACATTTGATCAAGCAAACCAGTGTTGGCAAGAAAATGTATTCGTTGAGATGGAAAAATGATGTTCCAGAAATGGAAAAAAGTTGAAAGCATCAATGTATCTAAACATGGAAAAAAAATTGCAATTTCCATTTATGATGATTTCGTTCGAATCACGATATCAATTCAGCAAGTATTCCATAGGTAAAACGAAGACGTGTGAAAATTTCTGAGCCTGAAAACTGTCGGAAGGAATGTTGCTGAACTGACGTTTGTAAAATGTAAAAAATTATAGAAATTTTTTTTTTCCGCCTCCCGCTTTCAACACATTCGAATCATTCGAAATCAGTTTAACGTTAATCCTTTTTTTTATACACGATACTAAACAGTGATCTCCTAATTATTATAAAATCGTTATGAATTCACAGAAATGATTACAGCAGCCAATAATTGGAAAAACATTGAAAAAACAAGAAAATTTCGCACAAGCAATTAACGTAGACGTGAATAATGTTTGAAAAATCGTAACGGAGCAATGAAAATCGTGAACGATATATATAGACGTGATCTTATGTCACAGCTGTGAATACGTAAAGAAAAATACTCATCGATTATTATTATTATCGAGAGCAAAAAAGTAATTGCATTCGTGGTGCACAACTTACGTGATGGGTTGTAAATATTGTGGTTTACGTACATGAATTAAACAAAATACGGATATGATGTAATACCTGTAGAAAGATTTGTGAAGTCCCAATCACCTACTGCCAAGAAATATTGAAAAAAAAATCTTCAAAGCATCGTAGAAAGGGAATTATAGAAATATTATTATTTTCACATGCTTTTTCGCATATAGGAATTAATGGCATTGTTTCGAGAGAGTTCTTGTCCTCTTTGACTCACGTTGGAATAAATATTCGACGGGATCACAAGGCCACAGAGCAAGCGATGATAATGGAGGTGAAGATAAATTTGCAGATTGTAGAGAATCAAAGGGGAAGCACGAACACGGTGGTGAGAAAAATTTCTTTCGAAGTAGCTTGAATTGCAGACATTAATTAATCGATTATATTAAAGATGGGCTTGATTACTTGGTCGTCCAGGAATGAGGCCACCGAATATTTGAATGCAGCTCGAAACTTGCAGTCGTCTGTACCAATTTTTGTGGTGGCTTGAGAAAAATTTCATCTTATAATTAAGAGTCATTATTTGTCGACTATTTCAGTATAACCGCAGAAAAATACGAAAATTGTACTTGAGAGACATCATACTTGTTGCCTGGCTCATAATCTGACCTGAAGAACGGCAAGGATCTTGCACAGTGCGGAAAAAAGAGGCAAGAGGACGAGAAAAGAAGAAAATTTGAGGAATTAACTCTGAAGAAAAATAGTAACGAACGCACACCCCGTTTTATAACTTAGCACGTACTTACACAGACACACGCGCACGCACACATAAAAGAATCAAGATCCGGAAATCCATTTCGACATTTTATGTCCAGCCGAAAAGTATCTACCGACTATAGCCAAAAAATTAAACCAAAAACAAGATGTATTTACTACAGACAGAATATAATTCGTGCTCTTGAGTCCGATAGAATGATTAATAGCGTTAAGTTATTCGATTAAGCTGTAAATAAGCGTGTATATATAAATATGCAGCGTCAAAAAAAAATCCTTAGATAAAGGGTGTGCGTTTGTCGGTGGTATTTTTTACGGCCATAATTAAAAACATACCTTTTTCCGTGGCGACAAAAAATGAAAAAAAAAAAAAAAAAAAAAGATAAGAAAAAGAAAAACATGCAACAAACAACACAGTCCAGGGAAACTTTTCTTCGTATTATTACAAATATTACAACAAAAAAAAATATTCTGCATCAATAATTTTACAACTTACGGACCGACAGTTTTCATCGGCATCGCACTTTCAAACTCGCATTCGTTATCATGTGCGTAACACGCATTTTCGTCTCAGTCATATTTTCTTTCAATTTCCTTCTCCTTAATAATAAATTAATAATTAAAAATCAATAATAATAATAATATTAACAATAATAATAATAATAACAAACATTTTCATTATCGATTCGTTCTTCCGGTGGGCCATCCCATCCAAAATAGCGATTACGTGTTTGTAGCAGTGACGAAACGCACAAAAAAAAATAACGTCTAGGTCAAGTGTCGTTTCACGAGGAAAAGTCTCGTTGTGTTGTGTATGCTCGTGTGTGCGTGTGGATGTGTGCGTGTGTCTCCTGTAATATCAACGTCATTGAGAGTTTTACCGAGCGAACACTGATCCGATTATTGTGAACATACTTTAAAAGTCACCCCTGTAGTGTGTACCGTACGATATTCGAATGGAAAAATAAGACAAAAATCACAGAGCGAATCTCGCTGGAAGCTTCAACAACTTTGAAAAAGGATCCGCGCGTGATGGACAAACAAGGCGCGCAACTCTCGAGCCCAATGTCTTGCGAGAATTCCCGCAAAGGGAATAAAACAAATGAAATAAATTAAAAAAATTAGCGACAAATAGATTTACGAAATCGAAATAGTGTTTATTGATTACGATAATAATAAATTATGTTAACGATACTGATAAAGGAGAAAATAAACGAGAAATAAAATATGGAATATTTAAAATAACCATAGAAATATCGTCGTCGATGAGGTCAAAGAAATAAGAGATCCATGCAGTTAACGAATGATTATTATAAGTTAATGAATATTTATTGTTAGGCACACAGTTATTATGTATACCTCGTGAAAATTTGTTAAATATGTATACTACATTACAAAAGCAAAAGAAAAAAAAAAAAAAACAAAAGAAAATGAATGAGAAAGGAAATATCTGTCTTTCCAATGGTGTATAACGAGAGAAGAAGAAAAGAGACATTACTTGCTGCTTGGTTTTTGTAAACATGCTTTTCAATGAAAAAAAGCATAATGGAAGAATAAAACTTGTTGTCGTAGAGAATCGTCTTATTTCTGCAAGGTTGGTCAATGAGTGATTAATGATTATTGACATGCGAGACACGTTTTTTTTTTGACTATTTTTCAAGATATTAAATATCGAACTTTTTCTGCAAAAAAAGAAATATCAATAACTTTTGCTTCTTTTTTTTGGCTTAGAAAAATTATTCAAATTTCATTAACAGTGGAAAAACTTTCGAAATTACGAATCGGCGTCGTTGTTTCAAGATGCCGCAAATTTCGATTCGAGAGAGTATTGAATTTTTTCGTATGTGACTGTGAATCGGAATGTTAAAAATCTACTTAGTGCGATGTCGAAGCAATTGAAAATCGATAATTGGGTTAACTACGATGGCCATTTTTAAGCGGTTACGCGAATCAAGAGATAATGCCACTACGCAGGGAGATCTTTGGGGGTTTGTGAATCTTGTATCTCGGCATCTCGTAACGTCGTTGTGTTGCCTTCGGATATTGGATTGTTCGGAAGCGACGTTATAAACGACACGGAAGCGTTAGCTTTAGCTTCCAAGAGTGCTGTTACGTAGCCAACTTTTTTCAGGCTCTCGTAATTTTTCGCCTTGAAACTCTGGAACTAAATGAATGAAATTGATGTCGTGAATGCGAGTACAACGATCTGAGCAATTTTTTGTTTTCTGGATGCAAATCATTGATCGATGGAAATTCAATAGACTCACGTCCTCAATATCTTTTTCGCCGGCGAAACCAGTGGATGAAGCATCCAAAAAGGCTGTAACAACCTTACAGGACTTGGGATACCTATCGGAATGAAATTTACATTGGACTATTTTTTGTTTCACTGTATAGTAAAAAAAAAGAATTGAAGTTTTGAAAAAAACGAGTGAAAACCTTCTAGTGATGTTTTTCCAATTGCTCTGGACAAACTTAAGGGCAGCTTGGGTAGCAGCTGGATAAATGGAGAAGCTGTCGAGTATCACGAGAGCGTCCTTTTCGTCGAAGCTATTGCTGTAAACTATCTCGTTGAGGACACTAAAAAAGTGAAGAAAAACTTTGATCTCCATAGTTTGTTCACCGCCTTTGTACTTGGCCGCCCCTTGCATGAGCCGGAAATTGCAATCGTGCTTCGATATCGGAAACGAGATAACTGAAGGAGAAATACGGAGAAAGAAAAAGAGGTTCAAAAATGGAGAGGGAAGAAGCGAGGAAGAAAAACTCACGCCTGCAGCAATGACGGCACTTGGAAACAAGCCAACGAAGATAACAATGAATTTCTCTCATTCCTGGTCGTAACGTTGCTGAACTTTTGCTCCCACCATTGCCAGCTCAACTCGCCATTTAATTTTGCAAAAGCGCAAAGCAGACTGCTGCGCAAATAACTTGGTACACTGTAAAAACAACAAATTTATTCAACCCATCGAAAACGATTGTGTGCTCGATGCAACAACTGCTTCCTTGTCCCAGTAATTATTACTTTTTTTTTATTGGCAACTCTGGTAAGCGCTCAAAACCAGCATAATGTCTCTTGGCCCAGGTGAGGTAAGCTGGACAACTGAACATGCAGGCCAATTGATGGGAGATCATTGTTAACCGAGAACCTTCTTCGATTTTCTGACCGACTCGGTTAAAGAGTGGTGAAACGAACGTCAGCATACGTTCCTTTAAGCATGAATACACAATTCGATTATATCGATCGAGTGAATTTACGTGATTCAACTTTGAAACCCTCATAAATGAAATGTTGACACAAACTACTAATCTGGTCGACGCTATGTTAATAATAAATATAGAAATATCAATTCGAATGAGAAATGTTTTTACTAAAACGAAAATCATTACCTGGTATTCGGAGTATTCCGGGCTGTCATAAAGAACGAGATTCAACTTAATCGCGTGCTGCAGCAAATAAGCCCATGGCTCAGGTTCCTGCTCATTTTCCGGGAGATATTGGATGACATCGAAAACAACGGAGTAAGGAATGGAGCGAACGAAAGCAGCGCTAAATAGGTCATCGACCAGCGAGGCTCTCGTTACCGGCGAAAATTTGGAGTGATTCTCTCGCAACGCTGCAGCGATCAACTTCCAATTCTCTTGATCGTAATTAACGCGATAATATCCTGAATTTAATTACAACAAAGTCAATAAACCCCATAAAAGTATTATAAAACCACCTGGACGAGAAGATACGAAAATACATATTTCGAACGAATAAATTACCCGACTTCGATGGGTTGAAAACAAACCATGTTTCATTGTTTGTTTCGTTAGCAGCAACACTTTGAAGCTCCAACGTAGTTTCAGCCTGATTTTTAATCCATTTCAAAGTAGCATTGGAATTTTTATCGCTTATCCAAGTCAACGGTATGTGCCACAGTTGTTGGCTTGCCGAGGAAAGCTTGTCGTAGCTGAAGCGAGCCTGGAAAATGTTAAAAGTATCCTTAAAAACGTTCTCTGCAGGTTCTCAACCTTTTCAGGCGTTGAACCAGATCGCCCCAACCGCCCAAAACATTTCTCATCTCTTCAAAAAAAAGCCAATTTCGATTCATTTGAGTGCAGAAAAAATCAGCTGCTGCCATAGTAAAAAAAATCATTTTTAATAGATTTGTCCACCAGAAACAAATAAAAATGTTACATCACAAATGCTTCTAATGCTTCCGAGCGGTTGAACACGCACCAGAGTCGAAAGTGACATAATATATGTTCCGTCTTCTTAAGAAATCAAAAGTATATATATCTTCCTCATGTATAAAGTGCCTCACGTACAATAGTCATAAAATAGTAGTCTCTTATCGCAGACAAGAGATAAGCGTGGGTAGAATAACTTCCATGGATATATACGTGTAAAAACACATGTCGCTCTATACACATATGTATCGTGTCAGACGACACTTGAAAAACCAACTGTACATACATGCATATTTGATCCAACGAAAGAAACATTCCATCTCATTTCACCTGAGTTTCCGCTAAAATTGACAGCCAGAGGATTTTTTGGGGTCAATGAATTTAAAATGGGTTGGAGATCCAGTCGCTGCTTGTACAATGAGCAGTTAAAAAATATAAACTTGGCTGTGAGAAGTGAGGCGAAATATTTATCAGTCAAAAAGTCTTGTTACCAATTGAGAAGTGAGATAAGAGAAATCCATCTCGTATGATCGATTGACAGGTTCGTCTTCGATAAAAAGATGCTTGGGGATCGGGAAAGAGAAGAGAAAAAATGAGAATATTTTTACAGATCAATGTTCACTGGTCCCCTTTCGAAGTGGCTCATATTCGTCGACATTTCTATGTAAGAGGAAACAACGTTTTCTCTTTTATTACCCGGAGAAAACAGATTCGCTTTGTATAGTGAGGAGAATATTTTTTTTCAAGAATTTTCAAAGTATTTACCCACCGATTACAAAGAGCATAGCATTTTTTTGAATTTTCAAATTTATCGTCCCTTCAATTCTAAACAGCTTTACGTCCATAGCAAAAAGTGGTGCACGTAAGATCTATATTTCGTTTTGCTTTCGAGCGTTATTCGACGCATGTCAGACTAGCACTTACTGATAAATGGAAATATATTGCAAATCATAAATTTTGACTGTCAGTATAGTAAATTCTACGATAAATACACGGATATACACCGAATACGTGTGACATTTTGCCATATATATAATTTTTTTCAGGCTTGCCCGAGCATACTTTACAATATAAACGTTTCAAGGGACTGAAAAGATTTTTTACTATGCTTGTAGAGAAAAAGACTCTTGAGTCTCTTGAATAAAGGTCTTTTTACTATGGTGGATAGAAAAATATTTATTACTGCTCTTCGAATTAACGCTGCAATCCAGTCCGTATATACTGTCCCCGAGAAACTATATTCCGAGTACTTTCCTCGAGATATTTCGGCCTCGTTTTCTCCGTGAACAATAGCAACTTGAGTGAGAATACCTGATGCACGATTGCCGATCCAGTTTCATAGTTTCGCGTAACAGTGACGAGCGGATATCCTCCTGCCGTGCTCCAAAGATTCATAATTTCCGGTAAATTAACGTCGCCTTCCGGCTTTTCATCGGCTGTCGAATTTACGGTCATGGCTTTCCAGAAGGATATGACATCGGCATTGCCGCCAGACCTGACAAGGAATATTGTTAAACCTCAATAAGCGCCTGATAACCATTATACGGAAGAAGTTACTTCCTCAATGAATAACAACCGAGCTAGTAATACCTCAATAGGATTTTCAATTTTGAAAGGTTTGAAATGTTGAACAAGGACATAATAATACCCACCACCTTGAAACGAAAGATAGGTATCCGGCACGAAATTCCATCGAGCTTAATGCGCCATGCAACATGTTAATCAGACATGCACCTACGAGCATTCATTTTTTAAAATACTTTTATTCCAGAGTATATCCAATTGGTTTTCTTCCAATGAATATTAGGGGAGGGTTGATCGATACGTAAACAGTAATGGATTATTCGTTGTTATTATTCATCGGATACGATGGACGAAAATTATTCTGAATAATGGATTACGTTTAGCTCATAAAATATGTAACATTCGTTTCATCACTGTGGCAATCGTTCGATTCGAGTTGCATTTTAAAATTCACAATCAACGTTGGTCCAATCAGAGTAAATAATTCGTTCATAATATTGGGGAAAGCAAGCATTTTTGTGACTAATTGAAATAACTAAATTCATCGTGCTCACCGATCGCGTAAGCCTCCGATGTGTAGTAGGAATTTGAATGTGTAGGTTCGAGTTTCGATGTAAGAGATCTCGCGACGCTGTACCCAGCAACCTCGAATGCATCCGGTTGAACGTCCATGACAAGAGTAGAATGATTAAATTCCGCGTCAATCTGTAATTGTGCGGTTATTCATTACAAGATTCGCGTCGAGTCCTTAAGGATAAATCGTATGGATAGAAACTTGCATCCTTCGCGAGACGATGCTGAAGATACAAAAGTGAACTTTCGAGGATCCAATTGTCAGAAGAATTTTGGCTGTTGACCACTCCACCGAGCCACTGTTTCCCCAACAAATTTATTAGACTCATGAGAGCGAGCTCTTTCGTCACTTTGGATGAGTTATTTTTCACTGCATACAAAGCTTCTCTGCAGAATGAAAAACTCTTTTATTATGTCAATTCCTAAACGAAATGTGCATTAAAGTAACAAATAAATTTTAGTGCTTACTGAACCATAATGAGACCTGGATAAGAAGAATCATAGTCACTAAGACGCTCCGAAATTATGTCTAATTTTGGTATCGAAATATTAACACCAAAAAGAGTTGCAAGATTCGTATAAACGGACTCGATTTTATTCACTAAATACTGCGCCCCGCCAGGCTGCAACTTTTCACCCCAAAAGTCCATCGTCACGTTTCCAATTGTCTTTTTACCCAGACTTTGAACTTGTCCTCCCGCTACTGCGACTACATTTTCGGGAGACATCGGCGGTGTTTCCTCGAACGTGTCCGAAACCCAGTCGTTCGACCTTTCGGAATATTCGCCAATAATGCGTTACAAATATTGAGATGAAAATGGTTAATAACTTCGGAAGGAGTGTCGGTCTAGCAACGCTTGTGAATTTAAATTTCATCTAATTTCACGTCACTGATTTTGATTTAAAGTTTTTTTTTTGTATAAGATTCACCAATTACTTACAGTTTCGAAGAATTTTTCAAAGGCATGTTTGTGTAAATCTTCATGGTGAATGGACGTGGGAGATTGAATTGAAATCGAGCCTTCATTTTGACGTCATTGAAGGCCGGAAAAACGTCCAGGAGGCTTGTGGGTTGCATTCGAGAAGCTCCGACCCACCTGAGAAAATAAAAATCGTACGTGCATATTGAAACCATCAGAAGGTAAAAAGCTTGTAGAAAGAGGAGAACTGAATTTCTAACTTTTCAATACTATTCTCGCTATTATTCCTGGCGTAAACAACGTAATTGGTAATGGGAACTTCGTAGTTGAGTATCAAGTGGTATTCCCCTGATTTTATTGCTTTCTCGGGATACAGCACTAGAAATCCAGCTTTTTCGTCCGTTTCATTTCTGTTTATTGCAATTTTCCTTGTTTCATTTTTAACCGATGACTCGGTTGTGGAAGATTCAGTCAAAGGTGTGACTGTTGCCTCGGTGGTGTTGGCAGAAACCTCGAATGCTTTCATTTCCTGTTTCAAATTGTTCATAATTAAAATATAACAGCAGGAAAATCGAAGCGGTTATAATGGGACTTGACTCACGGTAGACGAGTTCTGCACTTGGGCGGCATGAGTCGTGGTTTCATTCGAAGCGTTTTTCTGCCCCAAACTTGATGCGTCAGCTGCAACTGTTCCTACATTGATAATTAACATTGTTTTCATGGCTGAAGCACAGTTTGTGGAGTTAAAGAGTCACTAGTTCATTTGCACGTAACCCAAAAGCTTTAGGTCAACGAATTTTCGATTTTTTTAATCAAGAAAATCAAGTAACGCTGAGGCTCGATCAACACGCGAATCGTAATCGATAATTACCGTTTGCTGTTAAATTTTGGGCTCGACTATCGTCCGCTTTTGATGAGGTTGAGTTCCCAACGATTTCCGTGTCATTGCTCGTCGCCGACCTTTTTCTCCGCGATTTGAAATCTTCGGAATTTGTTGTTTTGCCAGAGACCAACGTTGCGCTGGTCAAATTAACGTTTTTGGCGTTCAGCACGAGCTGGGGCAAACTCGAGCTTCCATTGTACTGAAATTCTATCGTGACATGTCCCCGCAGTTTGGTGACTGTATTGCCCTCGATAATCGGCGAAAGCTCGACTCGATAACGAGAGGGCGACAGCGACTTGGAAAGCGAAAATTTAGATGACACGACGTGATCGCATCCAACGTCGCTCTCGATCAGAGCTAATGTGTCGTAAACCTAAACAACGAGACGATATTCCGGTCAATTATCTCTAATGGCATCTCACTTGATAGGAATCATGAAACGATGGATGTTCGAGGCATTCAGCGTGGAAAAAATTGGGTAGGATTCAATAATATGTCAAATAACCAAATTGTAGAACGGTCGATATTTCGACATTTTAAATAATGCTGTAACATCAGATTGGAGAGAAATAAGTAATTTGAAATTCTTATTTCCGATAGACTAATTAGCAGGTGTTTAACCTTCTTCGAATTCGTATTTATACTCGAAAATTTTCGATGTACACGTGCTTCGAACCTCGAAGCTTCTACTTCATTTATTTTCAGCGTTCAAAGCTCTAGTCGAATCGATTTATCTCCATATTATCATTCGAAGTTTATAAACTCGAGATTTGAGCTGTTTGAAATTTTAGTCTTTCTAAAATGTTATCCCCATTCGTGAAAACATCTTCAATTGATTAACAAAATTGTTGTGATTCAAGGCGATAACAACGTTAATAAGAAACGTAACGTTAGTGATAGAGATCGTCGTTGGTGATAAAGAAAAAACGTGATCGTTCCGAATGAACGGATGAATTAAACGCAGAAGAGAATCTTCCAAGCAAATAAGAACGTAATCGGTAGCTTCGTATGTATGTTGAATTGGAAAATTGGATAAAAAAGATTAATAGCTATGAACCTTTTCTTTTGGAATGGATCCAATATAAGCACCGACAAAGCCGGCAGCAATGATGATTACAACGAAGGCACTTATAACGAATGCTGTTTTCTTATGAGACATAAAAAATCCACCTTTTCTCTCGTATTCAATGTCGTTTAAGCCGAGATCGCTTGTCATGAATTCTGATCGGCTGTTGCCAAATTGTGCCATGTTCGAGGCTGAAAATAATAAATTACAAAGAATTAGCCTCGCGATTATCATCGCTGGTAGAACACAAATTATTATCCTCGAATGCAGTTATTTTGGAGAGTGAATTCGCTCAAAAATTGTCACAGACAATAAACGATCGTGTGCCCGAAAAAAAAAACGTTAAACTTGGCCTCCAATTTTTCCTTAAATTTTATTCCCCTGACAAAAAAGCCGTAAGTCAAGCGTCTGCCAGTCGCGTCGTTAGGACAAGACGAATGCACACGCAATAACCCGAGAAAGGCCGAGTTTAATCGTCTTTGTAGCGCCGATCAAATATCTCAAAAAAAACGCGGACGTTACGAGAATCGTGCGAAAAGTTGCATTGTTCTCGAGCCTCTTCTTCAGCATTCTCTCACTAATGACTAGAAAAATCAACGATAATCTGAGCAATCTTACGCCGCTAGTTAATTGAATACATCCATTGGAATATTTAACATCAAGGCGTCTCATTTATCGTCGTACATATGTGGCGTGTTATCACATGTGTCATCGAAGAACCAACAGAACCAATATGTCTATCATTGTGAATAAATTTCGCTTCGAGTTGCCATCAATTTTGTTCACTGGATCAAAAAATATTCAATGAATACCAAAAACCTTTTTCGGGCTCCAAGATATTATTCGAATTTCGAATATTATTCGAAAAAAAATGCAACCATTTGATTCTGTTTGGTTTCGTCCTAAATAGGATTTCACATTTCCATCAATACTGGCGAACACTCGAAGGAGACTTGATATTCGTATAATTGTACCATCACGTTTCATCGGCCTGTTCTTGAAAATTTGATCAAAATCCGGGAAAGGTCCCAACGACGGCATCATCTTCGTGTCACAAAGTCAAAAAGCGATGGAAAAAATTTGCTCGCTTCGAGTCCCTATCACGTGCAATCATTTATATATTAATGTACGTGTACTCCGTGAATACGTGTATGTACACGCGTATCCATAAGTCCCTGTGATCGTTAGGTAAACGAGGGAGAAGCGGAGCAAACTAGTCAATTGTACAGTCGTTAAAGTAAAACCTACGGTACACACGTCCAAAGCTTTCCACTACCTCAAGGCTCCTCATGCCGGATCACGATACCGCTCAACATGAGTAACGCACGCCCGTAATCATTTCCCGCCGATGATAAAGACGCATTCAAAATAACGTACGTACTGCTTGCAGACGCTTCTGTATAAGCCTAGATAAACTTGAGTCATTAAAAAACGAAATTGAGTGGAAAAATAATCGCGGACGAATATGGAACGATTCTGGTAGAAATTCACTCGTTGCTTCTGTCTTTGATCACACAATTGACTCGTATATAAGGAGTCCTCTCGAGCCTTTCAAATTTGAATGTTGCGCAGATATTTTTCAAATAATATACCGAAACCGACACCAGTCTGCACAGCGGTCCGTTTCGATTGATATTCGAAGCAAATTTCAACGGTAGACAAAAACAAATTTTTTCAGCGACGCTACTAGAATCACGTTGAAAAAAAGCCACAAAACTGAAATGGTTGTTCGGCGTCGTTTAAAAATTATGGTCGATTATCCGATTGTATTGATTGACTGGAATGCAAATTACTGGTAGCTTCACTCGCGAATTACAGATTGCTATTTTCACAAGGCCGAGACGCATGTTCACACACAGACGAACACCGCATAGTCAGATGTGTTTAGTTTAGCGCAATTTGTCCGGGCTCTCGAAGCCGGAAAAACTATTCTCACGTGACGAACCAATACAATTAACAAGTTAATCGGAAAGTATTTTCAAACACACAGAAAACTCGAATAGAACGATAAGTTTTTATCCTCGATCACAAATTAACGATCGTATCGATTATGAAATTTATATATTTTTCTCTAAATCGACAGACAAATAAACGAACTTGTATTTTACGTTGCACTGCGACACTAGACCAAAAAACTGTCCAGTATCCGAGCACGGTATCACGATGAAATTCTTTCGATGAACTAATTTTTTCGTAATTTTCATCACCCTTTATAAACACTTCTCAATAATGGCCGATGGTCATGGGCAATTCGGTCAAAGTTTGAGCGACCATTGACGTACGTACGTTACGCGAGTATACTTTAATATCCGGTCTCGAACAGCGAGGCCTACGCAAATCGTTGATAAAGAAAAAATCTTCCCTCGATAACTATGATGACGTCCGCAACAATGCTATTACATGGAGTTATAGATATATGACTTGGAATGCACGTGCAGCTTCCATCGATTCAGCTCCGAGCATTCGATGAGGAACAACGTCGTGCAAATCGATGTTTCGGGTTGAATTTGCGAGTGCAAATATGATATTACTGCTCTTTTATTATTATTTTAATGAAAATTCAATAACGAGATCAAAAGCAATGGAAACTCACATTGCCTCCGAGCCAAAGGCTCCCACGTTTGTACCGACCCTCGTCTCATCTTCTACGATTTTTTAAAATCCTTCGAATATTCTTAAATGGAAGAAAAATCGTTAAAAATTCAATAAATTCGGTGTAACAATTGACACTCAACGAAAACCGAATTTTAACACTGTTTTTCTTTAACAGGAAACGTTTCAGCCTGAAAACGCTCACGCGACTACGTGACTTTTCAGGTTTGACTACCGTACAGGTAGCGCACAATTAAGTGTTTCCACCTGTGCTGATTGTTATACCTCGAGATGCTATTCGTTCGGAGCGAATGTTAGAACTCTCCCACCCAACCAGCCAGTATTTGAGTTACGGAGATTGTGGCTGGCGCTGTATTTTTTTAGTCGTAACAGCTTTATTGTACGATATTCTAGTCTCCACTTATTTCCATCTTCTCGTGCCCTTATGCTCACATTTCAATCAAAACATTATCAAGTTAAAGCTTCGACAAACAGTGGTTCGTCGTATTAAATAAGACGAATTTCAACAGGAAAACTGTCATGAAAATGTGATTCCGACGTTTCATAAATACTCGAAACGCACGAAAATTAGCAACTTTTGGAGAATTATAAATTTCAACTTCTCACTGACAATCTCTTCTAAAAATAATCCCACCTTTTTTCTCATCGTGAGTAGGAATTCACTGTCGAGTATTAATTTGAATATTTCCGTACAGCTGAAAGTGCAATCGAAAGAAAAATGGATGGAAAAATCGTTGTGCAAAGAACAAAATTGTACTGAGCTTACTGCCGGCTTAAAAAAATAAGTGCGAGAGTATTTCAATAAATAAATGTAACTAAAAATGAAAATAATCCTAAAAACGAAAAAGTGCGTTGTTTTATCGTGTTGAAACGTGTCCGATTACCCATGCATGACGCGATATCGCATTTTTCATTTATTCGTAACATCACGCGGTGGGCATAAATAATTATTTCCAAGTGATTTCGTCGTCGTTAGCTGCGTGTTAACAAGAACAACGCTTTCTGCTATTACAGACCGAAAAAGATTTTGAATTTGACAGATGTTTATGAGTTTAAAACGTCTTACCTCTCAGTATTGATCGAGCAAGTGGAACGATAGACGACGTCGAAGGTAAAATGCAATCTCGACGTCTTTAACACGCCGACCCTAATGCGTTGTGACTGGCCTGCTACCGATAGCAGCTTCAGAATCGATGCATATGCATACATATATTCATAGATCCGTGTATATAAATATAGACGAATTGATGTCCTCGCATATAGGGACCGTTCCATTTCGACTGAATCCACATCTTTTCGCTCTCATTTCAATCCTGATCCAAGTATTCCGAGTATTATTTTACGATTAATTTTGTCACGTCAGTCGAGATATTCCGCGACTCTGAAAATCGCATTTGGATCCTCACCGCTTATTTTGAATCGTTCAATTTTCAATATCGTGTGATATCAAATCGAACGTACGAGATGCCGGTGCCTCGAGCTCGCATCGTTTCCAAAGCTCCTTTATTAAAAAACTTTTGAAATGGCAATATTCAAGATCCGAAGTTCACGCATTATTTTTATTCGTTTATTTCTTCTATAACTAATTCCTTTTATGCGACACGATAACCCAGTTACAAACTACTTCATTGTACTATTTATATTGACACGGATGTATATATAGTGCACTCGTTACACCGAGGTGAGAAAACAATTTGATGAGAGCGAAGGTTGAATGGACATTGAGACCGGTTGCGGGATGAATGGACCATTGTACGCACCGACGCAAAAACACAGACGAGCAAAAGCGTCACGTGAAAAGATAGAAGCGTACACACACGGATCTTTATGTAGGATGAAACTGTGAATTTTTGCAAGACGTCCATACAAAGAATAATTTTCGAATCGTCGTCGCGAATTCAAAAGCTGGTGACTACCGAACTTCCGATTGGCTGCATACAGACCCGGGCTGGTACCAAGATAGTCGGGCTCAAACGTGACAAAATGTATAAAGTTGAGGAACGTATTATATATTTATGTATATGTGACGACGTAGATAAACATCGCTTGTAGGCAGATCGAATGGGGTAGGAAATGTAACTACCAATTCAATGCCATGGCATGTGTCTTTGGAATTGGTCACGATTATGGATTCAGTATTTTCTTCTAGATCCAACGATTGGGAGAGCATATTCAAATATTTTTTACAAATTAGGTCAATGTAATGAAGATAAAGCAGAACGTGACCAGGAATTTTCGACGTATCGAAAGATAATAGTAATTATTATAAATGACAGGTCGTGCATTGATCATCAACAAAATAAAATGAACGGCTCTTGGACTCGCGTGAAGAACGTATCAACATCCATGTATCTGACATAATCATAATTATCGTGACAAAAGCATAATCGAACTGAAAGTGACGATGGTACGTTTACATTTAACGCCATTGACGTCGACGAGTCCCTTCTTTTCCTCCATCAGCATCCGTCGTGGACGAAAGCATCGCTATTAAACGATGTCCATCAACGCTTGTTCATCGTGGATACGTCACGTGCAAATCTCCGAATTGGATAATAATGGTCCCTTGCAATCTCGAACAGTCGCCGGGATAAATGAGGGAGGGACGAAAGAGGCATCATCGACACCGTTTGTAACGTTTCTCTGACAAGTGGTTAAGAGGGAATCCGTGCTATGACTTTCGAAGAGTAGAGTTCTCCTCTCACTCCTCCGCGGCCCGGTGATCACGAAGTCCGGAGGTAAATTGTGCGAGTGCGTATTTTTTTACCTCTCTCTTTCGTTAACGTTTTTTTTCTCAATCCTCGTTCTCTTTCCCCCTCGTCGTTCTCTTTTTCTTTTCAATGAAGCTAGCAATGACGACGAAGGGTTTTCCCCCTCGTACGGAACGTTAGGGATATTATTTTTCTTGAATGAGGCGAATAACTGTGGTGTATGTGGTCACAGTAGTTCGGGGACTACGTTAGCTCGCGGTCGTTCCTCGAGGTCCCGAGCTCGTTATTCAATAGCATTGCGAAGCTGTTAAAATTGAAACGTCGAAGGTCGTTCGTGGCTCGTTCGCGTATTGATTAATCGTTATTTTGGCTATCCTTGGATCTTACGTTTCGAACGGTATTTTTTCCGCCCTCTTATCGGAGAGTCGCAATTTATCGGTGAAAGTGATCGAACATGACACTTTCAGGCCCCCTTGTGGGGCTCATTCTCATTGGCTGGTTAGCCAGTTCCGTCAATGGTGGATGCAAGCTTTGCGTAAGTCTCTTAACGTCAGGCAACCATCGAGATATGCGAGCGAATGCCAAATTTGGATTTGTGCGACTTTCCAAGTTTTCATTACACCGCGATATACTCATCGGTCTATTTTGTGGCTGCCTTCGTTTTTCCAAAGTATCCTCATCCTCGTAACAACCTGATAAGAATCATTCTCATTATAGAGCCATCCGAATGACCTCAATAGATCCAGACGAAGCATAGATTTGAACGATGTGCTTAAGGTACCGACTTACAGACTACCCCGCGATCTGAGGCCGATAAACTACAATCTTGAAATAAAGCCCGATATTCCGAAGGCCAAATTCACCGGGCAGGTCAACATAACCGCTACATTGATGACTGGGGGTAGCACGATAAAGCTCAACACAAACCACGACATCAAAATTGAGGACGTACAAATAAAGTTTCTTGGGGTCCCGGAAGCGTGAGTGCTGATATTTCTTTTCAATCGTTTATTTTTATGACTTGAAGTTTTTCAAAATAATTGAACTATCGAATGGTCCCTTGAAAAGATCTTCGCAGACTGATGTCGTCCAGTGGAGATTCAACCAGCAAAAATCTGAGTGGGTCATCCAAATGGCTCAATTCACAAATCCTAATGACACTTGTGTAGTATCCGTTAAATACTCTGGCAACATCACGACCAATGATACGTTGGGTTTCTTCAAGAAAGAATACATGTCGTCAACTGGACAAACGCAGTAAGATCAGCCACATTCAACATAGATGTTTAACCATCGAGATTGCGACAATAATGAATTAATCATTTCGTTGAATTTGTGTTCAATTAATCGCATTAGATTTCAAATTTTATCGTTGCTTTGTTGAATTTAACACGATCGTTTCAGTATGTTTAGTGACACGCGAATTCGTACGTTCCAGTGCATTCGTCGCGACTCAATTGAGGCCGGAAAACGCGAGGCGATGGTTCCCTTGCATAGACGAACCGGAATACAAAGCTACGTTTGAGCTCAAAGTGGCTCGACCGAAAAATATGATGGCTCGATCGAACACGCCGATTAAAATGAGTGTTGAAATGTAAAGAAAAAAAAAAAAAAACAAAACAAAACAAAGAGAACCAAAGCAGTGATAATCATTTTTGTGGTTTTCATTAGATTATAGTTCGTTTAACATGACATTTTTTCACGAATTTTTCATTAAATATTCGAAGGCCGGGTGATCCGGAATACGTGATGGATCATTTCGAAAAAACACCCGAAATTTCGACTTATCAGCTGGCCCTCATGATATCCGACTTCGAGAGCGTTGCACCAACGATTCCGGTCGATGAAGTCGAGAATCGTAAACTCGAAATAAGAGTATGGGGGCGCAAGGAATTTCTCGATTCTCTGACGCATGTCCCAAACAAAATCGTTCGGATAGTCAACTATCTTCAGAAGTATTTCAACAAATCCATCGGTCTTCCAAAACTCGATATCGTAGCAATGCCAATGTACACAGCTAGTAAAGCGTCGGACAGCTGGGGTCTGATGTTTTTCAGGTAATTCTTAACATTTCAGGTTTTATTTACTTATTTTTACAAATTCCCACTCCCTACGGGTTCCACATATTCGAAAATATTTCATTAAGGCGGTCACCCCGTGTGGTAGCCGGATTTTTTGGGGTTTTTCCGCGATTTTTTTACGGCGAGGAAAAAAACATTCCAATTTTATTAGTTTGATTTTTTTCCTCGCAGCAAAAAAATCGAGAAAAAACCCCAAAAAATCCGTCTGCCACACGGGGTGACCCCCTTAATCCCCCCAATCTAATAGTATACTAAAAAGTAGTTTTATTCTTTTAAGAGAAAGCGAATTAAGCAGCAATCTTGTTTGGAACACTGCATACGAGCTCATTTATCAATGGATTGGACAAAGGATAACTCCTTTCAGATGGAGTGATGCACAAGTCAATAAAGCTCTGAATTCTTTTTTGGCCTCAATGATTACAGTTGACGTAAGAATGATTATTCGATCGGGAGCTTTTCCTGGCAAAATGCATATCGATGAATAAACTCGGTAGAAGTTCTATTGAAAGATATTGAGCCATATGATTTTACGGTACAGATCGAGCCTGACGAATTGGAAGGCAAGTGGCCAATAACCATGCTCTACTCTCTGTACTACGAATTCGGCAAAACTTTCCCGTTCTCGAGGGTTGCTGGTATCAGAGACGAGGCTACCTCTGCCAAAAGTATGAGCATTGTCATTCACGGCTACAGAATAATACGAAAACTAACGGAATACACAAAATTATATTTCATTGCATCGTTTATTTTTTAAATCGACAGCTGAACTTATTTTCCGTATGTTCAACTACACACTCGGTGAAAAACTGTTCCAACGGGGTATCCAGAAGTTCATCGACGTCAATACTGAGCAAGAGTAATGGCACTATTTATCAAAGTAATATAAACGCTTAAAACTGATAATAGACATCGATAAAGTCTGATGAGGCAACTATTTTGTTTTGCCATTTCGCCTCGTAGAAATACAGAGAATCAGGAACCGGTCAGCGTGAGAAGTTTCTTCGCTAATGACATCTTCAAGTGTCTCGACGATGCCTTGAACGAAGCGAATTTCAGCTTGCCATCGGGCTTGTCGATTCGCAGCGTAGCAGCACCTTGGATCAACAGAGATCGAGTGCCCCTTCTCACGGTCACCCGCGATTACGAGACCGGGGAAATCACCTTCATGCAGGTAAATACCTCTTAGAGCAGAGCTAGAGAATACAGAGCTATCGCTAATCATTGTGCACTAGCAAGATGATGAGAACAACAACTGAGTGGATTTTTTGAACGAGCAACAGAACGATAAATAATTATCGAGTTCCTATATTACTTGGGCATTGAACAAAAACACGCCTGTAATTCGAATTTCTTTGGTTTTTAGACTGTTTTTCTTCGGGAAGCACGACCTCCGTCAAATGAGAAAATGTCTTATCAATGGGACATCCCGATAGCCATAATAACGGAGAACGAATTGCCAGCGATCGATCCGAAACCCGACCTGTGGATGCCGAAAGGAGATTCCCCAATAATGACAATAAAAGACATTGCCGATGAAAGCAAATTCATAATCGTAAATCCTGAAGAAATTGGTAAACCGATTCATGATTTTTGTTCAAATAATGAAACGTTAAATTGAATAATATCGAATAATCGCATCATGACTGCAGATTTACTCGACGATTTGGATTCTGTTTTTCCAACAGGCATGTTCCCGGTCAAGTACGATCCGTGCAACTGGAGAAAACTCAGCAACTTCCTTCAGAGCCCAAGACGCGAAGAAATCCCCGTACTGACGCGAGCTAAATTGCTCCACGACGCTTGGAATCTCGCTTATGGTGGAAATATAGATTTTTCGATCGCCCTAAACATGACAATTTTCTTGAAGAACGAACGCAGTCATGTGGTCTGGGAGCCTGTGTTCACGATGTTCGATCATGTTGGAACAAGAATTGAGGGTTCCCCGGTATATAGGAAATTTGAGGTAATTTGATTTCGTGAGGAGTCAATAATCAACAGAAAAACCGTAGTTTGCCTGAAAATATTTGGTTGCATAAACGATTTTTCTTTTTCTTAGGCTTACGTAAGGAGTCTCCTGGAGCCACTCTATAACGAAATGATGGAGACAGTACAACCGGGTGAGCCTTTGTGGAAAGTCCGCATGCGAGGTCTCGTCAAAAGTTTCTTGTGTCGAGCTGGCTACGAGCCGTGCGTGGCCGAGGCACGTCAGCAGTTCAAAAAATGGATGAACGATGAAGAACCTGACAAGGGAAACCCGTAAGTTGTTTTTGCCTTCTTTTCTTTTTCCCGAGTTGTCTAAACGAATGAAACTTCATAATAATCACTGAAAAATTCAATTTCACTTGAGAATTGAAATAACTCGTGGGGCTCCGGGGCGCAAAGTTTTTTTCCTAAACAAATTAACGCAGTAATTCAACAGGTTTCATAATGCTTTAATGGAATCTCCATTTCCAGAGTTGCCAACGAATTCATTTGGCCAGTATTCCAGTGGGGAACTCGAGAGGAATGGGAATTCGGGCTCCAGAGAGTCATAAACTTTCCGCGCAATTCACCCGAAAGGACGCAAAGCGAGAGAACGTATTTGTTGAAGACATTAGCGGGTTGCCCGAGGGATAAGTACAAGATCGAAAGGTACTAACAAGGATTCTTGTACTTAATAGAAAATTCTATAGTGGCTTGTTATCCATCATTAGATCCATACGTTCATGAGAATCAACGTAATCTCTGAAACCAGAAGCGTTCGCGCATACAAAACACACTATTTCGTGCCTGCTCATTAGAGTATGAATCAGTCGACTAACCTTACTTGGAATTTTCGAAATCGAAATTTGCAGCTATCTCTCTCGCACTCGCAATTGCGATATGCAGACTTAAAAAATATATTTGTCTGTCAGGAACAGTAAAATTCATGTAGAAAGAGACAAAACCGTGATTTTTTTCTTTTACAGACTGTTGAACGTGACAATTTTGACACACTACGAGAATTTCACCGATTCGGATATTCACCTAATTTGTAGCATGTTGACTGGTAATTCCGTGGGCTACGAAACACTTTTCAAATTGTTCGATACTCATTATTACCACATTAGATGGCAATACAAGAACAAGAAGCACATCTGGAACGACATATTGAATGCAGCAACGTGTTCATTCAAAACCCAAGAAGGTTACAACATGGTGAACGAGCTTTACGCGAGGGTCAAGACCTCGGAGACGGATGAGACAGTTTTCCAAAAGGCCTTGAAAACCATCGAAGAAGAAATTAAATGGAGTAGGACACATCTTCCTGTTATCGACAAATGGCTAAACTCGCATTTAACCATAGAAGAGTTAACCGGTGCAACCGAAAACTCCACAACGACAGTGGCTCCATCCACGATCGTCGCGGACAGCGTCAGTTCTGTCATCCCGATTGCGGGCTAAATTGATAGGAGTTGAAACATCAACGCTAACGAATATTAACATCGATAGGAGAGTCACGTTGATGCAACAAACTGCTCTCCATACAGGATATATTCAAATCGAACTTAGTATTATCGTTCGTTTTTTTTCCTCGATTTAACAATTCGCGGACAATGGGAATCCTGTCATCCGTCGAACTGTACTTTACTCGTGAGCTTATTTTATGCGTTTGTAAAATAAAATGTGAATGTCAATGAAAGAAAGGATTTAAAATAATGAAGTTTCTCTCGTTTTTCTAGCTAACTTGACCCAAAGTGGCGAATAGATTAAGTTTGATACCCGATTCAATATTCAATGGCAGCTTCGAAACCACTTCGGAAATTATCATCTTTTGCATACTTCACCGTTGGTAAGTCAGAGATCACAGGATTCGAGGAACCAAGTTGTATCGACTGTTGATGAGTGTGAACTCTAAGGATGGATTTCATATAAGTGCACCCTCGAATGATTATTTGGTGTATTGTTTCGCTCCCTTTATTGTCCGTTCATAAAATAATGTACAATCAACAATTGTCACGATGTAACCCTCATGCCAGCATCGGATTCTAAAAGGACGCGATTTAAATGTCACATACGTATAAAGAAATGAAGCTCGCAGTGGCGAAATAGGAGCTTGGTGCAAGAGTACATAATTCAAGTTTCATCAACTTTTTAAAAGTATATATATTTATGCTTACACATAATATCTAAATAAGAGATGTCTGAATTCATATAGAAGGACATTATCCAGGACTTTACTTTGATATTATTGCAGTTTTCAAACAAATTTTGTCAAATTATTGTTTATTCAAATTTCTGCAAGTCAATGCTATTTTTTCGTGTATAAATCATGAAAAATACGGACTTGAAAGAATGATTTTCGAAGAAAATAATCCAAGTGTTGGAAAAATCGAATATGCCACATCAATCGCATCGAACATGGATCTTGAAAGAAATTCGTGAGTCCCGAAATTTGGTGATTTCCACTATTACATAAGAATTTAAAGATTTCTGCGATTTTAAGTCTTATTTTAAATCGAGAGTCCTGGAAACATCAATTTGTGTGAAAGTCAGACATCGATTCGCGCGCCAGACGTAGTACACATCGTAATACAGACAGATATAGGTTACAGACAAACGAGATTTTATATCACGAATGATACAGAAAACACAACATTTCTCTTGTTGTTGTTATTCGTACAGAAGTTTTTTTTTCACTTAAAATTCACATGTATACCTTCGTATGGCACAAGAGTGGACAATTTCAACGATAGGCTAGCGTCCTTTCGGTCTCGAATTTTTCATCGCCATCGTCAAGAAGGAGACGACGAGGATCAACTTTTAATAATAGTGTTTTTCGTCTATTAGTATCGAGTTTCATTCGATTAATATTCGTCATTAAAATTAATAATACGCATCACAGATATGTCGTTGTTCACGGGATAAAATATTTATTGAAGAGGAATGGAACATATGAAAAGAGCATTACTCTGGGTCGAACTGGTTGTGCCATCATCAATATCGCAATGCTCGTATATACGAGGGGATCGAATTTTAGTTGTTATTTTATCGTCAAACCGCACGTAATTATCATAAGCTTCTCTATCGTGCTCGAAATAGTAAAACCAATCGCAAATACGCAGTACCGTCCTTGATACACGTTCAGCAGTTCTTATATTGAGTAAAACGTTGAATAAATCTGCTTCGCGTACGAATAGTAGCCACAATAACAACAATAACGCGATCATAATAACGAACGTAATGTCGCGAAAGGAAAAATCGATTAAACGAAATCGCAAAAACATTATTCAACAACGACCTTAGAACCGTTTCTCGTAATATATATTTCTATTATTTTTTTTTTGTTTTTGTTTTTACGTTATTACGAAAATCGCATCCGTAGCACTCCCCGAATAACGGGGTGAGGCCCGAAAATCGATGCACGCATCGGAGGACCGACTTCAAACAATTCTGATCGTCTATATACACACATATAGGTTAATTTTTCATTGAGATTTATATGTGTATACGTACAATCATAGCAAGTTACTAACTACGATAACGACCACGATATAATGCGAGTACATGGTTTCGTAATCGAGAAACGGGCAAATTGCAATCGCAGTAAACCTGAAAATATTTAATGAACTGTCGAGGATTCTCGTTACGGTGCGAGGAAGAAGTTTATGCTGAAAAGCAGTGAACATTAGTGAACGGGGCGTTCCAATTAATCCGAGAATATTGAAATTCATGAAATATTTGTTGAGTACTTATTCAACTTCCACACGGAGAGAATTAAATTTGAAAAATTAGCGTGAAGTAACGACAGCGCGGTGACGAGCTGCAACTCATCATCATGCAATATTTACTGTTATAAAACTAATAATTCCGCAAAATCTTTAAAATTTAACAGCGCGTTACAGAAATGAATACTTTTCGTTAACTTATCCCTGCAGTCAAACATATCACGGTCGATTTTACAGTGAATTTCACGATAAATATTATCGCTTTATTCTGTGCACTGTTTCTTCAATATGCACTTTATTCCTGATGCAGTGTCCGTTTCTCGATTACTAAGAATAATTATATTTAAAATGTTCATCATTTTTATTTTCCTCAACGAAGCGAACGAACGATCAACGGTGATGAACTCGAGTAAAATTTTTCTCTTGAACTTCGAATAGCTGTTATCGAACTTCAGCAGAATTGGCTAAGTTTTGAAGGGTTGAAAACACCTTTCCTTTTGGGGAAAAAGGTTCGAAAATTGCGGTGGCTCAGTGGCCAATGAACAATCGGTATTCAAGTGCTGTAACGACCTTGGGAAATTCGTATTGCAACGTAAATAGGCGACTTTAAATCCAGATTCGCAAAGATTATATTCACTTGCGAAATTGCTGTTGCAGTACATGCGCTATAACATCGTTATACTTGTATTCTTAACTTTATTTTCATAACGAATTCACTCAAGTTCACTAACCGTTATCGGGTTTAATAAACAGATATTTGTGTTCATGTACACACTTGACCTTATAAAAAGCTGACTCCACAATGCAACTCTCGAAAAATCTCATTGCGCACGATTAACAATAAATTTAGTGTCGATGCACTTCCCTTCTGTCGTTTAATCACCATTTTTTCATTATTTTAATCACTGGAACATGGCATCATCCCACAACGAGCACAACTTGACAACAAGAATTTGCATCTTATCAATAAAGTGTTTGCATATCGTCGACGAAATTTTTTTTAAAAAACAAAATTAGGTACTACCAAGAGGAAAATAAGCAATAGAAGTAAAACTCAACGTCCACGAACAATCGTCATTCGCCTTTGAATTAAAATCTACGTCGTCGAGAAAATTCCCTGAATAATCAACGACTGACCATTTTCTTTCATATACGATTCACAGTAGAAGCTCCCCAATCATACTAATAAACAAATAATCCCTGAACTGTGGAATGTGAATACGTAGTAACAGTTTGGAACTAACTTTGAAACTTGTGCTCTTTATTCAACGTTATTTCATTACCGTTTATTTGCGCGTTTAGCCAGATTGATTGTTTATAAACGGTAAAAGCTGGTGTCGAGCCTTTTCAACATCTTTACTATCGATCATCACCGATACACGCGCTTACGCAAGAAGAAAATTGATTCCAGTTGAAAATTTATGAAAATGCTCGAAACGATAAGAGCCCAAACGGTTGCAGGCTTTTTTTAACCTGCTGATAAGTATTTTTGTTCTTTTTAACACTATGAAAAAAAGTGTCAACTCGACTTGAAAAAAAGTTCAGAAAAAACGTGACGTTGCACGCTGCATATATTAATTTCGAGGTAAGAAAGTTGAATTTTGGTCTTTGCGAACGTATGGAAAGAATATTTAAATTTCGATATACCGGTTCCGATAAAAAAATAACCGCAGATATGTTTTGAGTTCGCCGAGATGACTGGTCGCGGTTCATATTTTGTTAAACTAACGTTTTTATCGTGGCATTATTATTTGTGTTTCAGCTCGAATTTTGGTGTATTCAGCACAACTGTTAATTTAATATTCATCGTTTGTTTTTCATTTATTTTTTCCTTTGTACTTGAGCATATCGCACTGATATCTGTGGCAAGACTTAAAAAATTACCGGTGCGCTTTGTGATCATAACGATTATAATAATAATTATTTTAATTGTAGCTACAACTACGTGTACTTTTCTCTTCTATTATCTCCCGACGTCGTTTAGTACATTTTTTTCAACAGCTACTCGAAAATCCGGAATATGATATAATTACATTGTTTTTAATCAGATGCGAAAGTTTGAGAAGACTCGAATTCGAGTTATTTTTGTTATTTCATGTAAGTTTTTAATATTCGTCTCCTTTCAACTTGAAATATAGAGGAGTTTGCAAAAAATATTCAACATTGTTGAGGCAAAAATAGCTCTTTAGCGACGCTACTGTTATCGTATCTCCCTTGGAGAAGTCCTCTGATTCAAAATAAATAATTATAAATACATAAATAGAGAATCGAATGATTGACTCGAGTCTACGTGGCGCGAGCTTAATCATAATTCTCGGATTCTTGTTGCACAAGCTTGAATCGCCGTGGACTCTTAACGCACATTGAGCCATGACCCTCGAGTGAGAGGCGACCTTTACGTTGCAGATACCTCGTTATATAACGTGAGATCAATTGCTGCGGTCTCATTTGCCACTCATCCAGTACTTCCTTTGGAGCTAAAACCTACAGAATCATTTAATTTTTTATTTGCACTCTTGAGGAAAAAATCTTTCAACAAAATAGCAGCATAAAATGGATTTTTTGAATTTGGACGAAATTATTATTCTTGACTTGAAATTTGGCCATGTGACTCAACATCCCAGTGGAAATATTTCGACTCGGCTTAGGAAGAGAATATTTTGACTGGCAATGTTTCAACAACTTAGGATGCTTCGACTTCAAAATGTTTTGGAAGCGGGAATTTAGTGGTGGGATAAACCAAGAGCCTTAAAATTTACCTGATCACCCTTTAGTCGATCGAGCAGAGTAACGCAAACCACAGCGGATGTGATACCCGCATGATGTGTGAGTGCAGCAAACGCCAAACTCTCCATTTCGATGTTAACGACACCGGATTTGTGCACCTTCGTCAAATAATCCATTTTTTCATTTTCAGTAAAATCACAGAAAGCACCGTCCAAACGTCCCTGGCCCTCGTAAAAATCGTGGGTACACATAGTTTTGCCGATAACCGTGTCGTAAGGATCCTCCGGATGCGCCAGAGCTTTGAGATCTCTCGTCAATTGACGATCCAGCTTAGCTGGTCTTCGGACTAATTTCCCTAGAACAGGCTGCAAAAAAATTGAAACATTTTGACAAACTGAAAAGAGCCTTCGGAGCCTAATTTTTTCTCGTATTTTGTGCAATCGAATTTTTCTTCGATTTTTTTTCTGTATGAAATATCGAAGAAGAATATTTGATGCACAAAAAAGCAATTTTGTCGAAAAGAATTATTTGAAGAATAAAAATACCAAAATATCGCACTCACCAGCTCAAGGAATGGTCTCAACATTCCGTCGACTGCCTCTTCGGATATGACGACGGTACCACCTTCGAGGCCGATTCCACCGCATGTACCGATCCTGAAGAACACCGGATCTCTTACTTTGGCGTGGTACATCAACTTGATGACCTCATGAAGTAAAATGCCCACCGATGGGATTCCCATACCGTGCTAAAGTTGATTAATGGAAATTCATTAAAATTGTGAGCAGTTTTTCCGTCGTCATCTCGTTACGTTGATTTTTCATTATTTTTAGATAGAGCGCAAGTAAATTAAGGGCAAATTATCATGCAACTCTCAGGAGCATTAATATAGAACGACGGCTCAGTCTTTTGAAAAATCGATTAGTGCACTTTGGCTCTAATATCGAAATTTACATCATTACTGAATATTATTTAATCGAAAAATATATTATTAATAGAAAAAATTGCGAAATTTTACAGTTTTAGCGAGTTTGAAAAAAAAAAAACGTTTCTAAAGAAGAATAATATCACTCGAACGTGTTGCAAATATAAAATTTCGCAATTTTTTTAGATTTTTAAAGGAATATGTGGAAATGAAAATGAAATTTGGAATTTTCGTTGCAGACAATAATTACGATCTCCACATTGTATGCTACTGACAAACCTCGACGATCAGACTTTGCGCATAAACCATGTACAAATCAGTATTTCTCACACGCGAAAAAAATGTTTTTGTACTCTTGAAATATCTTTGAAACTATATCAAAAAGTTCGCTATCAGTTATTTCCGTCCATCCTAAAAACGTTCCCGAAAACGATAGATTTTTTTGACTTTCCCAAAGCAGGACCCCCTTAAGCCAGTAAATATGGAATAAAATTTCACAACCATAAATGCAATTATTCCATTAGAATTGCATAAACAAACCGAGACTGTCCGTTCACGTCATTTGGCACTTGTTATCATTTGATAAAGCATTTTAGTATTCGAGATGGTATTGTGGTTATAGAAGTTTCGTATATCGCGTAGCTCATTGTTTCATTCATGGGCGTCATCATATACATAGAAACTGCGTCTAACAGAGATACGACCTCGCATTGGTCGATGGGAAGAATGCGATCATATGCGAATGTTATCTCGCAACAAACACGCGGACACGCGTGAATGTTTCGAGACCTTCCAACGCAAGAGCGTTGAAACTACAATAACGCTCCATACGAAAGGTGAGTTGGTTTCGTTCGCTTCACGTTGCTAACGAGTAATGAAATAATCGTTTAATCCCTTTGCGTAATTTTAAACGCTCTACTTCAGAGCTCGAATATCCTCCGATCGTTGAGCATAACTTGAACAGGATTATAGAGCAAATGCGACATCTTTTCATCCAGAATTGTCCCTTCGAATCGCCCCTCGTCTAAGTTCGTCGAAGCACTTGTCTCGCGAGACGATGTAATTCTTGCAAACTCTCGTACACGCGTATAAGGCGACGCAAGACTCGTATATACTCACACTAATAGAGAGTACAGGACCAACTTTGTACATGGAATAGCGATAGGAGTACTGGCTTATGTCGAGAAGCGTTGTGCCAGCCGGCATCTTGTGACCTATTTCCTTCATGATGTAGTAGGCGAACTGCTCCATTCGCTTTGGCGTACCTCCCATGCATACGAACTGCAAGTTTAAAATCCAACTTCATTTACTTTTTTGCTTGGCAAACTCACGAATTTTCTTACTTATTTCCTCGTGGACTCTCGGCAGGAGTGTATTTCACGTAGATTTTTACGGTTCGTACCCTCGGGACGATGCTAGTTATTCTTCATACGCGAATGTAGAGAATCACATATGTGGGGGAAAAGTCCAAGAGAATTTTTTGGAACTCCAAAAACGTGCGCGGCTCAAGACTGACGTAATTTGAAATCCGACAGCAGTTCAGGCTTTCGAGTTAGTACAACCGGTCTTCAAAAACTTGAATTTGTAAGTAAAAGGGTAAACACCGGTGCTCGTTCGGTTGCGAGACAGAGAGCATCGCGATGGGTCACGAAGGCGTGTACTTCAGTTCGCGCTATCGAAGACTCAACTTTTTCGACCGAAGAATCGATCTACTTTGTGCGATGTCAAACGAAAGGAAACCCTCGAAATACCGAATTTGGAAAGTTTCATTTCATCGAGCAAAATCGTGATACTCCACGTGTGTGAACTCCTGAATATTGGTGTTTGAACATACCTTGACGTCACCGAACATTTCGACGAGATCGTGAGAGCCACTTCCTAACGCCAAATGGTACAAGATGTCTTGATCCATGAGCTCGATGTTTGGGTTCCTTAAGCGAACGGATCCGTCTATGTACCTGGGGAAAAATGTCGAAAATAAGTCGAAACTACGTTGGTGATTGAAAAGTAATGCGAAAATGATCTTCATCCCCGTGCACTTAGTTTTTAACGATAATTTACAACAATTCGACGAATTTGTGTATAAATTTGAGTTTCAATTGTGTTAGGATTAAAAATTAACATTTGGCTCGACCAAAAGTCAAGGGAAATTGGTCAGAGATCGCAACCGAAATCATGCAAAGGCGTAAAAAGAAGAGCGGAAATTACGTCTTCGAAAAGATAAAAAAAAAAGCCTCAAAACAATGATTTGCTTCTTGGCCTATGCGGAAAGGTACGACGGTAATAAAAACAGAGAAATCCCACGAAACACTCGCTTCTACACGAGGCAGGTTTCTCTCGACGGATCGGAAAAAAGGAGACAAAAAAAGCCACAAAAGATACACGGGAGTGAAAAGGCATCTTCGTTGCAGTAATTTTCCATTGCTGTGCACAAAGCAGCACAGAATCTTCACGGCACGTAGCGTGGTTCAGACACCAATTTTTTTTCTCCCTGCATCTTTCCGTTGGATCTTTTTTATCACAGTAACTGTAATTCATCAAGGAAGCATGAGATCGAGATGAAAAGAGTTGTGACGTTTCTACCACCGTCGAGTTTTTTAAAGATTTTCCGAAAAAATGTTAAAAATCCTTCGTAACATAAACTCACATCCATCGCCCAATCGAAAAGAGCCGAAAATATTTAAAACTTAATATTTCGATATTTCAAAAAAACATAAAACTCTCAATCGCTCGAGCCCACTAACGAATGAACCTCGAATATAGAATTGCATGAAAACTCAAACAGACGTTAAAACGTTTGAACATTTCCATTTAATTTTAACAAAATTTATCCCAAAGATTGCACACTCCAAATGCGTACAGACAGGGAAATCGCTTCACGATACAGAATCGACCAGTTTCATTTGACAGAACTCGGACCGCCGGGGGAGAATTTTCGGGAATAATATAACCCAAAAATGAAATGTGAGAAGTAAAAATGTTCAGGTCTGGAGAACAGGATGAGAGGTACTCGACAGATCTCGTGGAATGCAGAAGGCGAACCTCGTGATTACAGTAATAGACGTCAAGTTACATATATTTTTTGCACCACGGATATGTACGCGCTCTCCGTTATATAGTCTGCGGTTATATGGATACCTGACTTCGCTCTCGTGATCCCGAGAACAGCAGCACTTTGGCGGTCGTTCCGCCGGAAGTTTAAGCTGGCAGTCATGATTATCGTCGAGCGTGAGCTCCTCTCTCCGTTCGCAAGTGCAGGTTGGCATTTTTATCCCTTTTTGTTTATTATTCTCACTGAATGGTAGATTTTTAAGGGTTCACGTGAATACGGAGGGAACGAGAGTTCACTTTTCCTTGTGCCTACTTGACGCGTACGTTTAATCTCAATAATTTATGCTTGTCTCTGACGAATGATCGATTATTATTGTATTTATTGAAACAATGATGTTTTTCTATTTAATTCTGTGCACCCTTGATCCGGGGTCGATTCACATGGTCCTCGGTATCCCGGAGTCCTTCCGCTTTCGCTCGTTTTAATATTTTTTATTTTTTGTATATATCGAAGGAAAAATATCATGCACGCAGTCTCCGAAATCGTGAGACACTTCGAATCCCGCTCTTGGAATAGATCCGGTTTGTTAAGTGCCGAGGCCTTTATAGTCGTTGGCCGAGTGGTCGTCGCCCCACCACACTACCCCACGATGCTTCGACAACAAAAGCCTTTGCTACACTATTACTCACAAAATCGACGGCGTCTCTATGCATACAATGATACATGCGTGAAGCTCGCTACGCCCGAGTTCGATTTCAATGGTGATTCGACGAGAAATTCGTCAAATTATTTTCTTCAATCGCCGCGAGACTTCATTTCAGCCCATTTTGAGTGATTTTTTTCGAATGTGACGACCTCGAGCTCGCAGTGAAGAAAATAAAGTCAGTACTCGAGCGCCGCTCCCAAAAATCCTCAGAATTACGGAATCAACGAGCCTTTGGCTTTGCATAACTCTTTAACCATTATAGTTAGACGTGCCCGACAACTTTTCTAAACACCGCAGTCTTGTACGTGAACGAAGTGCGACAGATCACGTTCGTTTGCGAGAGCGAGTCGGAAAAACTGATCTAATAACAAACCGGATTATTCTCACTCTGCGAATAACTTTCGTGATATATACGTACGCGAAAATATAACCCCTGAAACGGCGCGGAATTCTCGTTTGTGTACAAATTTAACTGAAACTTTGGCTTCGATTAATAGCAGCGTGGAAAGTGCCGAATTTATTGTATTTCGGATTTCGAGCGGTTCGAACACACAATTTTCTTTCTAGGAATCAAGAATTTCACATTCCATTCTGCATGCTTGTTGCCTCATCGTTTTTCAATAGTTTCCCGTAACTGTCTCATCGTTTGCGCTATTATTTATCGCCGATGTTTCTCCCCACTACAATCCCCGACAATTCCTCTATCCGAAAATATATGAGCTCAGAAAAACCGTTGAAGAAAGTAATTCGCGTTCCAGAATCCGGAGCGAGATTCGGCTTCCTCGAGCACGAGGCTTCGACTGATCGAAAATATCACTGCTGAGAAAGACCAATTAAACGCAACGACCTGACTGACGTTCCGGCGGTTGGGGGCATTGGCAACTCGCCAAAAATCTTCGTAGCTATACTTGCAATAAGCTCGTTGTAACATTGAAAGTGTATGCTTAAGAGATAACGTGCCAAGTTGACCTAGACACTTGAAAAGTTAAGCGAATAATCGTAACGTCGAGAGCATATTTTCGTTTTTCAAATAAATGCAATTCGAAATTATGATAATTTTGGGAATAGAGCTCGATCGATAACTTTTCTTATAATTCTCATTATGGATGGTGCAAATGTTTAATTAAGATGTGTAACGAAATGATTATGATATGACTCTTCGATCAGATTGGCACGATGAAAATTCTCGTCCAGCTCATAGAAAGGCTGAATCATAACCTATTTTCTCTGTTCTATGGATCGAAATAAATTTTCTGCGCAAATCGAACATGAATGGCAATAGGTTGAGCTGCGAAATTGACTCGGGGAAAAGCAAACTCTTGGAAGCTTGTCCGGATAGCTGTACAGTTGTCAGTCTTCCGGAAGTTATTGTTTGTGAAAACAATCAGACGAAATAACGCTCCAAGAGGAAATAAAATGATATTTTTTCGTTGCGAAAACATTGATTGTCCATGTGCATTGCTTGAATCAGTAAGATAAATTCATCGTTAATTCTGTATCTCTCAGTTGGGACGTGATTAAATTGTGCGATTGTGCAATGTTTGTTTACGCTCAATTTGATATGCGCGCGCGTCGATCAACGTTTTTCTTTTCTACACTCACTCATGAGTGTCGCAAAAGACGAATGAATGGACGATGACGCAGAGTAAAATGGCCAACATGCTAAAGAAGAATCTGCTGCCACTATCGGAGAGCTTGATAACACCGATAACGAGAGTGATCGATCACTCGTAAATATATGAATATTACAATGACACTCGCTGTTTCCAGAATAAATTTAATAGCCAGCTGGTGGGAAAGCTCTCGTGATTTTATCATGATGCATATGTTATATAAATTAAGGTAGACCATGCCCGAAGGATCGTATTTTATAGGTGTCTAAATTGGGTTACTAAAGATTTTATTTTATTTTATTTACTTTACTAACAAATATTATTGCCCTAAATTAATGTCAGAGTTATTAATGCGAAATTGTAAATAAATTTTTTCAATTTATCTTTCGGCGAATGAAATTAGAAACCATTGATTAATCGGGGATCGAACACTAACCAAACCCCAAATTTAATTCGTCCCTGGCTAAAATACGATAGTTTTTTGTGTAAAAAATAGCTTTAGAGATGGATCGAGTAAAAAGTTTTAATGAAAAGTTTAACCAAATATCGAAATAAGCAGATGGGATACGAGTACTCATTACCAATTTCATTTAATCTTCAACGTAATATATCTTTATCACTAGTAAGACAATCGTCATCAATTTTTATAAACTTCGTAAAAAGCGTTCATTCGTAATATGGAAAGATAAACGATTTTTTACGCGTAGTCCCCAAAACCCTGTGTGTTTTTCTTCATATATTTAAACACGTTTATCTGAATAATCAATCAGAAGAACCCTTTAAAATTTGATTCGCGTGTCGGTCGACTACCCATTTAAACTCAGTGTAAATTTCAAAGCTTTCTTAAGAAAATTGTTTCGTGCATGAACTACCTTAAACGAACAAAATATCTGAATATTTCGTCGCTAACAGCACCGTCGCAAGATTGTTTGTATCGAGCTGAATATTTTGTAAAAAGCCGTAAACCCTCGGTCTAATGAATCACTTGTTTGCCAAATAAATTCTCAGGTGACCTTTAAAAACACTTCCGTTTCTATATACAGACTCGAGTAAAAAAGGATCGCGCGTCGTGCTCATAGACGTTAATTAAATCCCCATCTTATTACACGATCTCAGTGGGTCGAAAATAATTGAGGGTCGAAAGTAGTTAAATATCAATGAAAATAAAAAAATGATTACAAAACTTGTCAAAGAGACAGAAGAATATTGTGATTGGGGCGCCAAAGTGAGAGCTCGATTCCTTAACGATGTATCGACTAATTCGAATCTCGTGGACAACGATCGGGAATGGAGATGAGAAGAAACCAAATTAGATCCGATGCTCGCAGTCATCACTTCAAGAAGGACAAGAATTAATCCCTTGATCAGACGGATGAACAGCATTCATGAAAATCGCCGAGAAAGTGTAACGCGAATGGATAGAAAATGAGGAACGCTTAATGCACCTTTGGCCAATTGCATGTGGCGACGTTCCACTTGAGTCCATCAAGACGGAGTAGAAAAGTTTGAACGACGACGATCGAGCTAGTCACGTAACCAAAAAACTCGACTTCAGTTTTCTAATAAAAAATAATAATTTATTCTTTCGAACCATTTCTCTCGATACTGATAACTTTCAACTTTGTTTCGAACGTAAGGTTGTGGCTAGGATTGAACTTTCGCAATAAAATTAAGGAGAAAAGAACAATTTCTTTGGGTTTTCTGCTCTTTTTATTAAGAAATTGGGACATCGAAACGAGCTTCGTTTCATCACGAAAATTCGAGTCTAGAAAATGGTCTGCACTGTTTAAGTGTCAAGCCACTTCGCAAAATGACTGTAGAAATTTTACTATTTCAAGTTGAAAATTTACCAAGTTCGGTCAACATCTAGAGGGAATTTTTGCAAACGATTTTCTGATTTCCACGCCGTATTTTCCGAATGAATAATTTTCTTTGTTCTCGTACCCTACATTTCATTGAAAACCATTTTTATTTACACTTTTTCACACATGCAGCCAGCTTTCGGTGGCCTTATTTTCATTTTGAAAAAAATCGAATTCAACCGTTTCGCCATCAGTTTTTTTTCTCATTCAGTACACAGTTTGTGCACATAAGGAAAACATTCGCGTACTTGAAAATGCGTGCAACTGGAGGTTTGATAAAACCCTTGTGTTATTACGTTTTATTGTGTATTTTTTATTTTCCACTTGCGGGCAACCTAGCAGCAGTCCATAGGCAAGAAACTTTTTTTCCAACAACGCATTCGCTCATTTCAGTAAAAAATGAATTTTCTTCTATGATTCGTTCTTTCCACTTATTTTCATATTATCGTGCAATCACTATTGTCATCATTTTTTCTCATTGATTTGTACTCATAAATTTCACTCGAATTGAGAGCTTGTTGAGCTCGAATCATCAACTTTTGCTCCCCACAGATTGAAACCTGAAAGTGTTCTGTTGCAGGCGTTTTTCACTGTTACATCTCTTTCTTATTTCATCACAAAAAAAGGCGTGATCCTTCCTGCATTCCTGTGCATAGAATATTTCCTGCATAGAAACAAAAGAAAACAATTTTTTTCCAAAAGTCCTAGACAAGTTTAAAATCTCGAAACGACGTAGCTTGCGAAATATTATTTTTTCGAATATTCCGAGAATATTTCACACACTAAAATTCATTTGAATACATTATTTTGACAAATTTACCGTAAATTTTCGACCAATTGTTTACCGACAATTAAAAAAAAAATAAAGTGTATTTGTTAGTTGAGAGTGCCCGTAGTAGGAAAAATGCTTTGATAATTTGAGGAACTATATTTTCTCCTTCCTTTCTCTCTTGGCTAAAATTTCCGTAGTAAAGTTTGATAAGGTGGAGATTCGCCCGATAGAATTTATTTGATTCACTGTACTAAGCTCCAACCACCTTCGATCTGGAACTCCGTATTTCGATGCGTTTGTTAAAATACACAAGCGACTGTCATAGAGGCAACGAACGTCTATTGACTCTGTTCAAAAGTAACTTATAGCTGGTGCTAGATTAAAAAAAAAAACGTTTGAAAAATAAAACTATTTCTGTGGTTATTCCGCCTCGACCAAATCAATATCTAACTACACTCTCGGAGTCCATCTTTGTATCCAAAACGAATCGATATCAAGCTAGACAGTCTTCGAGCTTAGCTTTTCCGACGAATTCCTCATTCCAATCTTCTCACAATTTCGCAGAATCATTCGACTCCCCAGAAATCAAATTTCCTTTCGAATTACTTGTTTCACAACGAAAAATTCGTAGTTTAATCCTTCCTCAGCACGAATCGACGAAACCTAAAACTCTCGAGTACGTCAGCACGCAGAAAGAATTAAATTCTGTAACATCGTCACACACTCCGAGCAGCCCCATGCGAGCGGGGATCTTCGACTGTTAATTGTCAGCAGTTAATCAGGATCACACGCTAATAGTGCAGCACTCGATGACTGGCTTGCCATTAGGTGAATAAATTGGCGCTTCTATTAGATCAAAAATGTCGGATGCATATTGGGGATTTGAGGCGGACGTGATTAATAAACGCAATGTGGAGAGCTGCTCGCGTACGTATAACGAAATACGAATTTTAATTGACAAGCGCCCGGTGACGGTGATGGGACAAGCACCCTATAGATGTACGATTCACGACGGAAGGGTGCGCGACACTTTCGAGAGAGTGTCGGATCGATGGCGTAATCGAATTCCCGAAAACAATATGTGAGGGTGCTCTTGGTCGCCCGCTTTCACGCCCTCAGGCAATGAGACTGAATGATTGGAAACTCTCGTCGCGTTCGCAGAGCACGAGAGCTTGTCAACGCTCTCGAAACGTTTGTAGTGTAATTTGGGTGGCAGAAAGTTGGTTGTAACATCAATAGTTTTATAAATTTTCATTCTAACGTTGCGATGGAGTGAGAGAGGATTTTATAAACACCGAAGTGTCGAGTATGCGTAATGCGAATTTTTCCAGTCGCTTTTTTCAAATTAGCTTTTTGATCCATTTTTTCCTTTTTATCTCGAATCGTGCGTCGCTTGACTTCCCTCATCCGATGCCAATAAGTACATTTGCAGGACAGCGATACAAATCGCTCGAACTAGCCGGCACCAGAACTGAGACGTTTCTGGACGTCCTGACACCAATCTTCACCAATCTGAAGATTGGCACGTGCTGCTAAGTGCGGACAACGAAATAAAATCTGATGCTTCCAGACCTCGCCGTTGGCATGGCAACCGCGAACTCTTCAGACTCAGGGAAGGTGGTTCTTCGCATTTCCCTCTCCAGGGAAGGTGGAGGGAAAATGTTCGAGATGACAAGAATCACCGTGCTGAGCTGTTGTATTGGTACAAAGCTGTGAATCCACGAGAAGCTTCTTAGGTTAGTTGCTTACAAAAAAAGCTCGTTTGTAGAAATCTATGGAAGGTTCGACTTCGTCTCAAATTCTCAATCGAGTTCAGAAATCCCTGAATTTTCGAAAATTGGTTATTATATAGAAATCAGTTGAAATATTCATCAACAACTGATTCAAAATTCGAAAACTTAGAGGATGATTGAATCCCAAAACTTTAAAAATTGAGGAAATGGAGAAAAATTTCAAAAAGCAGATATTTTCTCGTTCATGGACGGACGCCATACCTTTTGTGTGTACATTTGAATGCCGCATTAAAGCAGCGAAGGCAGGGTAGTTTGAGAATGAGTCGGCGCGAAACGGAGTTTATCTTGATATGGGAATTTTCCCACCTTCGCTATTGGCTTTCGTGTTCTAGATGAAAAACGCACTTTTCCATTCTGACTACACCCACTTCTAGATCGAACGGAATATTCATTTTCTCACGAATGCCGTCGATTCAACGATGAAGGAAAAATGGTTCCCATCCTAAATAACTTCGCTCAAAATAACCTGGTAAAATAGCCAACGAACACAATAACCATGAACAAAAATCTATGAACAGAACACGAACACACAAATCTAAATAAAAATCCTGCATAGAGTTTCATATTTATCCGCAACCAACGTTTCGAATGAATATTTCGCTTATTCTCAATATATTCCAGTGATTACGAACTTAAAGGTCATTTCAAATGACGATTATTATTCTCGTGGTTATTCTATATCCACGGGTTATAAAGTTCATCGGTTTTTGTTGATGGTTATTTTGTTCGTTAGTTATTTCACCAGGTTATTTAGGCCAGAAACCAGGAAAAATATCTTGAGTTTCGTTCCATAATCAAAATCTAATGAAATTTATCCATTCGATAAGTAATTTCAAGCTACAAGAATTTCCTAATGAATATCGAAGCATCCTTGTAAAAAATCGACACACCCCTGCTGCTTTGGAACAGCAAATGATCATAATGTTCGAAAAAAACTGCGAGTTCCAACCGCAAACGGTTCGCTGTCCTTTTGTTTCATGACTTTCAACTGACTCAATTCTCAATTGACCGAATTTCGTTTTCATCGTCGATTTATTTCACGGAACCGTGTCCCTATGGAAAGCGGTATTACGTCCTTACGTACTCGGGTAGAAATACTAAACAGCCCCTTATTAATAGAGCCACATCGATCGAGTGTCTCGCGGAGTTGCCAACGGGAAATAAGTCTCGTTGCTGAACGAGAAACGTATACATACACGAACGCGTGTACTTGAAGTTACACGTGTTGCTCAAGATACTTTTTTTCTTGTACCTCGGTGCTATCTTTTCCTCTACTCCCGACTTATCGTTCTACCCGGAACAGGAGAGACAAATGGAGAGAAATATTTTAAAAATTAAGAAAAGGGAGAAGAAAATAGGAAAGGGACAGCGTAGTATCAACATGCTCTACAATAAAATTGGGCAGACAATGAGGTTACGTTCTATTGTTATTTTTTCTGCACGCAATCGAAAATTACATCACGGAGATAAGCAGTCGGGAGGAACGTGGTTCTTGCACAAATTCAATTGAAAAAGTATTCCATTTTTCTACAAGACAAAATATCCGGTCAACTTTGGATTACACCTTGAGAATGGAGCGTTCAAAGGAATCAATAAAATCAGCAACAAATTATGTTGCTCGGTAATGGGAAAAGCAGGTCTAAGGTCTACGTGATCGAGAACGATGCGACGAAGAACCGAAAATAAAAAACGATGTTGCGGTATTTTTAAACAGTAGTCGGCCAAAGATAGAAATGACAGAGAATATGACTCTTTGGGACTAACAAACGTGAAGCGCAGCAACGCTTTGAGGGATTCAAACCTGTTGTTATGACAGAAACGTCTGAATGTACAATTGTTGAGGCTTCTGTGACTTTGAATCCCTTAATTACAGTTGGAACTAAACGGTGTAGCCATTCGTCAACTGAACATTGTGCACACGAAAGATCGTTAAAGTTCGAAAACAAGCTTTGCGAAGTGTTGATCGATCGAGGAAACAGGGTATGGTACGAATTTCAACGAATTTCCTCCAAATTTAAATGAAAATCGATACGAAATGTGGGCTTTTGGAATGAAAACTTTGGAGACTTCATTACCAAGGTCGAGGAATAATCGAAAGAAAATCCCCCAATAATATCTCAGCTGACAACATAAAGATGTCGATAAAGAAATATACACGGCGATATACAAATAATCTCGAAAAACTTCCACAGTACGAGACAAATAATCAATACTTTGAAAATGAATAACTTAAAATATTGTGTACAAAAAAAATCTTAGGGCCGAATGAAAAATCGATTCAAGTGTACAACAAACAGTGTTAACTTGACAAAATAAACGTGATTTTTAGTTTAGGGTACTCACTCGTCGATCTCGTCTTCTTCAAGTAGCAGACTCATCTTGACTGATAGGAAGTGAAGGAATCGATTTCAATACGGTTTATCTTGTTTTTTGATATTTATTTTTCGTTGGTATTTGGTGGCAATAAGGTCACTCGTATTGGATGAATAATAAATGAGTTAGAGTGAAGCGATTAAAACGAAAAAGTTTCAGGGTGTAGCCAGTTTGGGTTTGCACATTGGACACCTCGAAAAAAGGGGCTCGATCAGGACGTTTACAGAAGTCCTACGTGTTCAAAGCGCTTCCAGCGTTTGCGCCGACATTCGATAGCTCGCCATGACATCTCCCAATTCGAGCGAGCCCCACAAAGAATGAAAGCAGAGGGGAGAAAAACAGAGGGAGAGGGAGAAAGACAGAAGTAACGATTGCGCCTGCGCAACCCGCTTTGCAGCCCCCTTTCATCCCCATTTCCAGCCAGCAAGTAAAGATTCCTTTTGGTTACGCCGTGGTCGCGAGCAGCCCCTCCACAATGCACCGTTGGAACGTCTGTCGTCGTCCCCTTCGACCCCGCCCCGCCCAAGATTTCCGCGATCCTTTGAGGGGCAAGAGAGGAGCAAGGACGCGAGAAAATTTTCGCGCCAAAGGACTCGTCCGAGTGAGTTCATGCGCCAAATTTCGAGGACTTCTGCACGAGCTCTCAGCAACGAAAAGAAAATCGATGAGGACGAATAAGAAAAATTGTTTCATTTTCAAGTGTTTTATTTAGAAATTCTCTTAATCTGAAGTTCATTTTTTCACTGTGTCCGATTTCGCATTTCTCTTTTTCTGCTCACATTTTTCGGACTTCGTGCTAATTTAAACTTTTACGTAAAGATTGCCACCGGATCCTCACTCGAAGGAAAACGAACCTGCAAACTAAGAAGCCCGCACGATTAATTGGGCCTTGAAACATTCAAATTGAAACACAAAAGCCCCAAATATTACTCTCTATTGATCCAAGGCTCCTCATGAACACGTAAGAAAGTATTCTGAAAACATTTGGTCGATCAAAAAATCGTGGCGTATGAAAAGGAGTTCGTCAACCCAAGAAAAATTAGGTTTATCTGATCACTTGAATTGCTGGTTCGGATAAACATCAGCTTCTATGACGAAGACATTATTGAATCGACAAAAGTTTCGTTGGACCAACACGTTTCCCACGATGTGTTGTTCCATCAACAATTTTGCTCGGTAAACGAATTCCATTCGTCAGTGTATTCGTCATGATAGTATCGTGTTCATCGATAATCATCGAAATCTTTGAACCGAAGGAACACTATTGCATGTATCGATCAGCCAAGTTATTATTTTGAAAGCACATCAAAGAATATTGGTGCAGAAGGAAAACCGTAGAGTCAATTTATACAGGGAGCCTCCTTAACCGTGCGAGCTACGAACCATCTTCAAATGAAAAAGAGCCCTCGTTTACCCACCTCGATAATTCGACGAGAGTAACCAAAAGAATAGAACGAAAAATACAATATTCGATAAAATCATATTTCTATGAAGTTAGAAGAGCGAATGTCTGAAGAAACAAGAGAGAAAAAAAATGAAAGAAATTGGATTCCGGATGGGGATCTTGAAAACTACTGGAAAAAAACGACACTCGTTTTTGTTTTTTTTTTTTATCATTAATGTATAGTATTTATTATAAATAAGTTAGAAACATTGATTTCATTTTGGGTTTTGGTAGGTGTTTACATTTTATACACACAGAAAGAATACCCAACATATTATGCTTTCAGAAAAATGTATACTTTTTTAGTTTGTTGTTGTTGTTTCATCGCGATTTTGTTGTTGTTTCGTTTCGACAAGAAATGATTTACAAATGAACTATAGCCACTGATTTTCAAGTCTATCGTCTGCTTTCTTTTTTTCTTTCATCACTCGGACGTCGCCTCGTGTCACAGGCATTTTACAGTTATATATAAACACCTGGGCGCGTCGCGCCGCGTTTAGAGTCTTTTTTTCTTATTCGTTCTTGTTTGTCTCGTTTCTTTAATCCACCTCCAAACCATCTCGAAACGTCTAACGCAGCGTAACACACTTATATCCATACTCGCCGTACGTATTACAACTATTATATGCTCACGGATAGTTTATCCCACTTTTATGCTCTCTCTCTCTCTCTCTCTCTCTCTCTCTCTCTCTCTCTCTCTCTTCCGCATAGCGACATGCACACAGGCAAACTCACACATACACACACACACACACGCACATCCCCACGCGTGCACGCAGCATTTATCGACAAAACCTCGTATTCCGATAAATCAACCGATCCGATATATCGACTAATTAAATATATATGCATATATTAATATATACATATACATAAATACATAAATGATGTAATAAATCATCGCTGTCGATACATCGACGTGCCGATTGATTCAATGTATCGATCGGCAAATAAATCATCATAAATGTTGTAGCGCACAATTCGATACATCGATTTATTCGTTTATTCATACGTTTTCTCTCGCTCGCTTCTTTTCACTTGGACATACTCATACGTACACATTATGGTCAAACAATTCGCAAATTCACTCTCTCGCACTGAAAACCAAGCAGTATTATTATTATTCAATAGTATTTTGTTGTTGTTTTTGTTGTTGTTGTTGTTGTTGTTGTTGCTGTTGTTGTTGTCGTTATTATCTCTTAATATACTTTATCCAATGTATTTATATATATAATTTTTCTTGTTTCATCCATATAAACTCAGTGTTTTTGACCGAAGGTAGGTATGTCGTATGCTGCCCGGTGTGCGTGCGACGTTGACGCGGCGCGAAGAATACCGCTGCGCTCGGTGAGACCTCATCAGCTAATACATAATCGTTACACATTGGTACAAATTTTTCTTTTTTTTTTGTTTCATTTATTACTTAATTTTTTTTCTTATTATCCCCAAATTTTCATATATTTTCAACGTCGTTTCGTCTTTATCACCGAACAACGAACAAAAATCGTCTTCGCGCCAAACACAAAATTTTTTCCTTTCTCTCTCTCTCTCTCTCTCTCTCTCTCTCTCTACCCCAACGCAGTTAGTTTTTCTCGCACGAGTATTCCCTGGAACACGTAGCTCATAACGGTTTTCACCACCTCCAGACGGTGCATTTACATTTTTATTGGATTTTTTCTCACTTTCTCTCTTTCTGTATTATACCGTGTACCCTTTCGAACGTACCCCGATTCATCGGTTTTCTACCTCAACTAGGTAAGAGGAACCGTGAATTCTCCAGCGATGGCGGAAACAGCTATTCCTCGTGTGCGTATTTTGTTTCTCTATTTAACGAGAGAACACCAGCATGTTTCCTTCTTTTTGTTTCTTTTTTTTACTTTTTTTTTTTACTTTTTTTTCTTGGGCAGTGCGCTGGCCCAGCATGAGCGAGCGCAGGCAGTGAGCAGTTCATACATACGTACACTGTAAGGTGGATACAAAGCGGAGCGAGAGACATATGCGCCCGTTGTGTATTCGTATATTATTCTTACTTCTCTCACTTCATTCTCTTAAATTTCTTTTAAATTTATTTATCATTATTATAAATAATTATTATTAATAATATTATTATTATTTTATTTCTCATATCTCGTGTGCGTACAGGATTGGAGGCAGCTCATGTCTCTTGCTATGCGACGACGTCGCGATTGTAACGTCGGTACAAACAAGAGGGAATTAAAACATAACAGGAAAAATACATAAAATAAAGGTGACAAGGGCTCACGTGGTTTCCGAAATCAGAAAGGCGAGTAGCTTTGCGACGAATTTTTTAGGCGGCGACCATTGTTTTTGGAGGGCAAACATTGGGGGGGGGGGGGAAACAGAAAACACTGAAATCTGACGTGATAATAATGCAATTACAACGACGGAAAACAACACTTTGACCTTTTCTCGGTAACGTTAAACGTCATTATTTTCATTTGAATTATTTTATTTGTTTTGACACGTTCTAAAATAATAATAATATCAGTAATAATTATCCTAATAATAAAATATGATTGTGAAAAACCGATTGGAACGTAAGAACCAGCCCTCGTCCTTTTTGTCGATTAAAATTGTCACCACCGACGACAAAAGACGACGACGACGACGACAATGACGAGAGGACCGAGAGAACATTCGTTCTTTCTCTCACTCTCACTCCTTCTGTCCTTTTTTTTCATCTGTCTCTCCCCCTAAATTATCTATAAAGTCACATCAAAACAGATGCCATTCTCTATTATTTTTGTTGTTATTGTTATTTTTTTTGTCCTTGTGAATTTGAGGAGTTTGGGCAAAGTTTGTCATTTTTTATTTATCATTTCAGTTTATGTTTCATTTTTACTTCAACTTTGCACGCCGAGTTATTTTTTATCATAACGTTGTAGTTGTGGTGTGGTTGTTGTTGTTATTTAACTCTGCTGACGTTGTTGCTTTTATCCTCGACTCTGTTCTATGTTTCATTTTCCTTTCTTTTTCGCTTTCATATATATTATATATAACAATATTTATACGATGAATTGTGAATTTGAGTCACATGCAGAAAAAACTCAGTTGTTTCTGGCACAGATAAAAAAAAAACACTTTGGCATTGCATCTAACGAAGGACTGCAATAAAAAAAAAAATTAAAAAAAAAACAAAAAAAACATAAAAAAAACACCACACTAGTAAATGGCACTAGAATCGCTTTCACTTGTGTCACCGACTACTCGTGATTAAAAAGCTTTTTGTCCTTTTTATAGTCATTATCTTTCTCTATGTGTGTCGTTCTCATCTTATCTTTCGTTCATATTCGAATTCTTTTCTGGCTGAGATCCCGCGGCTCCAGACAAACGACGACTCGTGCGTTTATAACTTCAGCCTCTTCTCCCCCCCCCCCCCCCCTCCCCATTCCCTTCGCTCCTCTGTCCATCTATACATGAATTTGAATTCTTCCTATATCAATGTCTGTTTGTTCGTGATCATAAGTGTTTTTAGAAATTCTTCTTATCTCTTGTTTTGCCTACTCCTCCAATATTTCATTTTTATATAAAAAATCAGGCGATGTCGCAGTCAGCCGGGCTCGTGTTCCACTAAGCTAAGCTATAAAAAACGGTAACAAATTCCAACAATTAGTTGTTACGAAACTAAATCAGTTTTGTCGGTATGTCGATAGTGAAAAGTTTTAGGAAAGAACGTATAACGCTCAGATTTAGGTCCTTTTTTGTATTTTTTTTTCTTCTTCTTTTTGTTTGTTTTTGTCGCTGGAAAAATTTGCGCTCTTGTCATACTTCCTTTTTGCATTTTTTTTTCTCTTTTATATGTTCTAGCTAAAAATGTTGTTACACTCGTGCGCACTCGACATACAGTGCTGACGAGCATCACGAGTTTTTGGTAAATTTATGTTCCAGCTTTTGTTTACTTGCTTTCATTTTTTTATGTTTGTTACGTCGTAGCTTTGCTTTCGTCGTTCCTGAACGATTGGTTTGCGTTGTTCCACCTCTTCCGTTCTGATTTCTAAAATCCAGGATTTATCTCCACAAAGCGCGCTAAATTAACGAGCTTGAACTCTCATCTCATCCTGGTTTGCGGTACGTAAAAACAGCTGAATCCACGCCTCGATTCATTCATTATTTCCTTTCTTCATTTTTTTTTCAACTTTTTTCTCCTTTCAATTTCACTTATCACATCGATGTCCATCTACACCAGATTGTATTCTTTGAGGTTCGATTGGAGAATTGTGTCCTTCACCGCCGCGAAGACGAATCTAATGTTCTCCGTATCTGCGAATAAAACATTTGCTCGTTATTGAGAGTTCATTTGATTTTTTTTTCATTCGTTTTAAGGTGAAAGTGAAAAACGAGCAGAAAATGACTTCGAACTGTTTTCGGACAAAATGCATTAACTGCTGCGCATTTCATGTTCGCCTCATAATAATAGTGATTGATCGGAAATACATTCAGATTTGATTGATTAGTAAAACATTGCGAGGCAAAACTTACCGAATATCATTTGTTATGCAGAACGCAAATAACGAGAGCATGCGAGTAGCTAATCCGTTGTTTCGTTTCAATCGGAGAAAACACAGAGAGAGGAAGAGAGAGAGAGAGAGAGAGAGAGAGATCGAACGGAGCATATCAAAGCATGCAACCCATTGTTTTAATTCATTTATCCATAACAATAAAAACTGGTTTATCGTTGAATAAAGCAGCGAAATAATTTCCGATAGAAAAAGCAGCGTCAGAAAAATATTGGCAAAACGCTGTTATTATTGTTGACAATAATGAAGCTTTTGAGTAAATAAAAAATTGATAAAAATAGCTGATTCAATGAGACCTCTTTATCGTGGCGAAATTAAAGACAATACGTTCCAACAGAATTTGCAAAAAAAACACCAAAGCATGCCACCCTTTATTCATATTTTTTCCTCGATACAAAATTAATGGTCGTTTAATACATGGCATAACAAGTTCAGATGTGAACAAAATGAAATTTGATACGCTTTCAATGGCACAAAAATATCGAATAATTGTTCTACAGAATTGAAAAAAGCATTTTTTGAAAAAACTGATGACGATCTTTTAAGTCCTGCTTGATAATTTTCATTTCCGTTTTTGTTGTATTCGAATTTTCGCATTTATAACGGTGAACAATAAGTGAATTATTGAGTAATCCAAGATCAAAATTTTACCGAAATCATTTGTTTTTTATGAAGAGTTCAAGAAAGAAGAAGAATTAAAAATACACGTTAGTGGATTTAATGTAAGGAAAAACGAAAGAAAAACGTGTTTTTTTTTCTTTTTTTAATTTTTGTCGCTATGACAATATAATGATTGTTATTGTTATTGTTGTTGTGGTTATCATTAGTATTACGGATGTACCCAGATGCATCATAAATATCTGACAAACATTTGTGCAAAGCATGGTAATAGGTCCTTAATGATTTTACATTTTGCGACGAAGATTGCCTCGCGAATAAATACAATCCTACGAGATATTGAACAATTTGTTTCGCCCGGTCAACATTTCAAAAAAACGACTGTGAAATCGAAGTTCGCTATTCAACGAATATGCTGCACGAATTTATGGAATTACAGTCGAACAACGAATGCGTGATCGAAAGATCTGACAATAGCAGCGGAGGTTGGAAAAAAGTAAATAAAAAATTTTTCCCCTCTCAATATCCATGAATAGTGTTACTTTTTCTCTTTCGTTTTAAACTTTGTGAAGAACCAACATATCGAATTTTTCCCACGGGAGTGAAGACGAAAACGATAAAATCGTAGTCGCAATGTTCGTCAAAACGTTTCAAGCGAGATTGAATTCCTTGAGAGCACTCTGCATAATAGTGTCCTTTACGGCACAGAACACAAGCTTGATGTTCTCCGTGTCTGCATAAACGATTCCACGTGTGCATGCAATTTTTTTTTTTTTTTTTTTTTAAAGAAGAAAAAATAATCATTAGAATGTCTCCCGAGAACGCACAGCGAAGTGAAAACCAATTGAAGTTCTCTGGATTTCTTAAGCATCTAACAAGCGTTTTCCTTGTCCCTTGTCGTAGTTTTTCAAGGTGAAAAAAAAAAACGGAGAAATTCAGTTCACATCTGGAGACAATTGGTTTTCGTCGACGCTCCATTTCGTTCACTCACCGTACTGAGCCCAAATTTACAAGCAATAAGAAAGCAATCACTACGGACGAAAAAAAGCTTTAATAATGTGGACAGATCCCATAGTTGATGCTGGACCAACGAAGCGTGGAAGGAAAGATAAACGTAGATTGTCATGCGAAGATTTCGGTCAAGTTATCTCCAAACACCTGGGAAGAAAACGAGCCTACCTGTGGCGCACGTGAAGTGAGAATAAATTATTTTCTCGCTATCTGGATTCAATTCGACAAACATCTTCAGTATGAATTCTCTAGCTGCTGTGGCCGCTCTTTCTGGCCCTGTAATTAATAATACAAGCGTACAGTGCAAAGGAAACAAGCCAGGATTTACAGCTAAAGATAAACGTGTGATAACCAATGTGATTGGTTTATTGTAATATCTTTGATATTTTGATGCGTCTCTCTGTCAACGAGAGTGTAAAGTTAAGCAGCGTCAAAAACACAGAATATGTGCATGAACATTTAATTATATTAATACCGACGATTTGTGAAAAACATACACCAAAATCATTTTTTCTACGCGAACAATGGTAGTTTGTTAACTGCAACTGTTAACTTTAAAAACTCGATTATCTTGTGCGTTTAAAGAAAAATTATTCGAATTGACGTTGGAGAATGTATAATGAGAAGATCGATTCCTAGAGATGAAAATTATTTGTAACAAAAGTACCTAACCGTGAGCATTAAATTTTTTTCCTCAAACAATTACATCTCGAAATCTTTTCGCTGGAATAAAACGTGTTAATCTTTGGTACGATCGTGTGGAACAATTGGACATACGCATGGAGAATGATGGAGTGAGTCATCGATAATGTTACTGCAACAGCGTCGTAATTCGAGTTAATCTAATAATTCAAAGATAACTCAATATGCTTTCGAAGGACAGTTGATTGAATTAGCCACGTCGCTACTCAATGAAGCCTCTCAAGAGTTTAAGGTTAGGGCGAAGCCCTCTACGGGTCGGCGATTTCAAAGAAAATTCCCGCGATATGGACAATCGTCGGAATTTAAAAGTTTGAATATCTCGATAGGTATCAAGACTGGATTAATTTGTATTAATCCCCCAAATGAAAGCTGATGAATTTGTGGTTCTTTGCATAGTGTATCAAGTTTTCGAAATGAAAAATTCTCTAGAACAAATTTACAATCGACTCATCGTTGGCTAACACGGTGCTGCACTTGGCCGATGAAGAAACATTTGTACATTTTTTTAAGGCTCATAGAACCACTAATTTCTAATTCCAGCGCTTCTTTTTACTATTTTTAATTACACTTTTGAGTTTATTTTAAAGTCGTTTCTCTCTCGGAAATATAAGCGTACAGTTCATATCACGATAACATCGTTTCCGATTATTATCATAAAATATGATCGATAACTTTTCCAGTTCCCTATTTGTCTAATTTTCTTCAGAGAAAATACGTTTTTTGGTAAGGATTATTTACAATTACTAACAGCACTCGGAGTTGGACAGCTAGTGCATGATGAGAGATTTTTTTGTTCAAACACTTCCCCGTCAATGATCATTGTCGAGTATTTTAAATATTGAAATCGAACTTTGGAATTCTGTAGTATTGCAATGCCACCAAAACATTCCGTTAAGGCCCAAAACTGGTAGAAACAGTGCAGGGAATCTAAATTCGAAAAATGAAAGTAAGATCAAGTTGGATGGCCAAAATTCTGTTGCATCCCAACGATGCTAGTGTCAACATTGTAAATATTCATCGTTGAGAATTTGCATGTCCATCTCTAATATATTTCGAGTGAATACGCCCGTAGCATTCAACTTGTGAAGATCTGATCGCGAAATTTGGAGGTGAGCCAACGACAAAAAAAATATTTAAATTACTAGCCAGCTACGATTCACAATTACAGCTGCTGTTTTGTTCTCAATTTTTCTATTTTTTTCAGACCTGTCGCAGCTGTGAAATGCGAGTAACACATTCGATCAGGATCAGGATTCGCAGCTAGATAACCTTTCAAGATGAACTCTCGTGCTGGCTTATCATCACATTTCGGGCCTACATCATGAAAATTTGTTGCTTTATGAAAGAAGGTTAAAAAAAATCAGGATTTCCTCCAGCAAACTAAGAGAAACCGAAAGATCTACGAATTACTCAAAATAATAAGTCGAAATAATAAATTTTCTGATCATAAAAGCCTCTGACATATATTCCCAAAATATATATCAACTGAATCGTTGAGTTAACTTGTCTTGTTTGAGCAGTTGAGATCTTTCGTGACTTTTCAATGTTTCAATCGTTATTTTCGTATTTCTCGTTCTCGTACTAATCTTTTTTTCTTCAGTCTCACCTTCATATTCTGGAAAGTAGTCGACAAGATGAGAATACATGATCTTCTCCTCTAGCAGATCTTTCTTATTTAGGAACAGAATAACAGAGGAGTGTTGAAACCAGGGATATGTTATGATCGTTTTGAATAGCGCCTTACTCTCCTCCATTCGGTTCTGAAATGCAGAAAAATCAAAGCGTCAATGAAGTTTTTCTCTACGAGCAATGCTCGAGTAAAAAAAGGAATTGTTGTCGATGACAATCTCACCTCATTTTCCGACTCGAACAGAATTTGATCATATTCACTTAAAGCTACTAAAAATATAATGGAGGTGACGTTCTCGAAACAATGAATCCATTTTCTTCTTTCGGATCTCTGTCCACCGACGTCTACCATCCTGGAATAAAATAAAGAAAAACTTCATTTCCATTCCTCTCAGTCACAGAGGCGCAGCCTTGAGAATGAAGAAAAAAATTCTGTTATATCAGCAAGCGCAAAAAGCAAGCACATAAAAAATGAGGCACGAACACGATAGAACATTCATAAGGCAACAGTTATTATTCATTCTCAAGAATTCATAAAAGCGTTACGTTCCGTTACGAATTATGAGAATATCATTTTCTCAAGCGAAAGTCATGCAAGCAACGATCTTTGAAAATAATAAGAGAATTCTGCTAAATTTATAGCCCCAAATTCAATCTCCACGTTTGCCTATATGATCAATCACACGATCAACGCCACGAAATCGTGTTACGTCTAAAAATCTTCGTATCGTGTCGAAATTCGTAACCATTTATTCCACTACATATTTAGAGTTTCAATTTATTTGATTCTTTTGTGTTTCTGTTCTACGATTATGGTACCTAAATACGATGGAATCCAGATCGAATGGATATTCTATGATTCCAGTTGTGGGAGCACGAGCTCGAAGAATGTCTTGCTCGGTAGGAAGGTAGTCGGCCGCTTCGATACGTGCCAGATCGCTAAGATAACTGCAAAAAATCGTAGCAAAGCGACCGTTTTTATTTTACCCATGCCATGCACATTTACACATTTTCTTTTTGATGTACCGTACAATAAAAAGTTTGATTAATGTTAATGTAAATATTATGCTCCAAATTCAACAGTTCATTTTAAAATGGCTCGAGACTACTTGAAGTAAAATATGTCGAAATTCCGATCAGCCAGTGTCATAAATATTGAAAAAATAAACAAGCGAATAATAATGAAGTTTCTCCGTTATAAATAAAATAAGTGTCATCGCGCGTGTAAAGAAATAGACTTGAATCATGATGAATTGCGGGTAGGAAATAATCTCTGCCATGCTCGGCATCATCATCCGCAAATTCGGAACTCCTAAAGCTGCTCAATCGATGGTTGAAAATGGCTGAAATTCCACATACTTTTACACTAGATGTAAATTATCGAGGGCAACCTAAAAATAATATATGAAACGAGAGAGTTGCATGAATGAAGCAAAACATCACAGCAGAGTTATAATCGGATAAAAAGATTTCGATTGAAAATCCAATGACACGTGGGTCGTTGACGAATTAATGAAATTAAAGCTCTAATGCAGAAAGAGAGAGAGAGAGAGAGATCGAGTTCCAGCCGATTCGACGAAAAATAGAAGAATTCGTGGAATAATGGAGGAGAAACAAATTGTTGTGACATTAGAGATCTTTGGATCCGATTACAACGATAAATGAAGATGACAAAAACATGCATTCACAATGTAAAGAGCGTAGAACAGTCGAGAAGTGAGTCATCAGATGCGTTTTTAAATGAGCTTATCGAAAGTAAAGCAACTAAAAATCCTCTATGCGGAAATTAGTCACAAGATGCATTTTTTAAAATAAACGAAACGACGAAAATCGTTTCGGAGCAATTCTCCATGCAGTCGCACGCGTAGACATTAGGCAGGCAGGCTTTTTTCGTTGTCTCCTTTTCCACTCCCGATGGCTTTTTCTCCATTTAGCTTCGACGTACCTAAATCGTATTTCTTCCAAATCAAATGGATATTCAATTATACCAGTTGTGGGCACTCTCACACGAAGAATGTCCTGTTCTGTGGGGAGGTAGTTTGGCGCTGCGACTCGGTCTATCTCCATTAGGTAGCTGTAACATTTTACTCTCAGTATCGAATATTTTGAAAGATTTTAACACAATTGGTAAATGAAATTTGAAAAATTCGGATTACCAAAAATTCGAGAATGTGAGCATGTTTTTTTTGGTCTCATTGCGCGTGAATAATTATTTTACAGTTTGAAAACAATGACAACATATTTTTTGTCTCAGAGTTCGCTTCAATATTTTTTTTCATAAAATCCCTTAAAACTATCTGGAACCTTGAATGCTTTATTTCCAATACATTTTTCTTCGCTTCGTCGAATTGTCTCTCAATCATTTATGATTCAGCGAAAAATAAACTGATGCTTAATATTTGAAAGATCTGACAGGAAATTGAGCAACTTCTAAAATTAATTTCTACAATAATTAATACACGTACAGTACGATCGTAAATCTATTTTTTGGATTCCAACGAATGTGCGTAATAAATAATAAGAAATTGAATAACCCCGAGTTATTACGCTTGTATTGATTTCAAATTAGCTTTCAGCCAGGAGACTTTTTCGTCAATTCATCATCTGTTTTTAGACAGTAAAACATTTTTAATTGCTCATCAGTTATTTAAACGAGACGATACAACATCGTTGTGCTGTAAAAAAAAGTTTTCAAAAGTTTCAAAGACCTCATCGATGGGTTTTCCGATACTATCGAGTCTGTTTCGATTACACTTAATCGATATCCACACATATGAAAAAACTTGGGATGAAGTGAAACTCGTTTTAGCGACTGATCACACATGGTGACTTTTCCATTTGTAGAATCCATAATCGAAAATATCCTACGATTTCTTATTGAATAAAACGCCAATCGCGTATTTGGTTAATGTGTTGAACGATGAAAATGCAAAGAAATTCTTACTATTTGGCAGAATCCGTAAGTTGGTACTCTCGTCGACGGTCGTAACATTCTTGAATACCAGCATCTGCCCACAAATCCTTGATGGCGTCCACGTATGGAGGCTCGAACGTCGTTACCGTTTCAAAGTCTATACTTCTCACGAGTTCTGCTTTTTCCTGGAAATAAATGAGAGTTATTTCGTAATCTTTTTCCTCTCGATATGTGTTTACAAGGGTGGAAATGACGCTATTTAAAACTCACTACATTCGAAGATTCTCCATATTGAATTTTGAGAAGGTCCATCGCTCGTATCATGGACTGCATCGCCATGAATATATTTTGATAAACGAGCTTTATAAAGCCTCTTTTATCGTCGTCCGAGTAACCAGAACCGTGAATAATTCTCATCTGTTTGATGAATGTCGATTTGCCCGATTCGCCAGTACCTGCAAATTAAATAATAATTGCTCATTTGCTCCAGTACCATTGATATTAAAACTATTGTTTTTTTTTTTAACGCAAGTATGTAATAGCATTTATTTCGTTAGAAAATTCGCAATAATAATGGTTTGGATATCTATGGAAAATTGCCCGGTAAATTTGCTAGTTTGCTGATTTCTATTCACGTATAAAATCACGTGTACTATTTAAATGGTCGCGAATGACCAGCCGAACGAAAATATCGTCGTTGGGGATTAAAAAAATGTGAAAATTTTCTCTCCAGTTTAATCGTATCCCGGCAACGTTGATCGTGAAATCTTGGCATTCAATGCGAAATAAAATTCCACTCTGCGCCTGAAAGCTCCCCGAAATTCGACGTTCAGTGACTATTATTATGATTCATCAAACTTTATCCGATTGACCTCATCCGACGAAATCTCGTATGAAACTATGCGGCAGGACGAATCTAAATGAAATGAAAAATTCAACAAAATTTTCGTTTTTGTGTGCTGCTGATGCATCGGTAAACTGATCCTGTCTGCATTGCTGTGACGACAAATTTTCACGACTGATGCACGCTGTTCGAAATAATTACTCGAAATGTAATTATTCGAAAAGAAAAGTTGAATTTTCTCGTGACGAGGGAACGTTTCATCGGATTTCAATTAATTCGGAGCGACCCGCTGGGCTACCCAATCAGTTATAGTTACGGAATTCCGTCAGAGCCAAACAAAAATTGGTGTACCGGACAGCAGTGAACCGAATTTGGAAATGATCGATCCCACGCCAGTGAGCGAAAATCTCATAAAAAATCGTACCTATTTAATACCGTTGATTTTGGCAGTGCAGAGAAAAGATGAAAAATTCAAACAAATTTTGAGTACGAAAGTGTTTTCTAGGAGTCGATGGCACCGCCTCTCACAGCCACGAAGCCTGAGGCTGATCGCACGCGAGAAGCGCGAGGCGTGGACGCGCCACGTGTTCTCAAGAAGCATAATTGCAGATTTGTGTGATTCCGCTGATGCTGCATGTCCGCGATCCTCGAGTCGGACGCGCATGAAAACAGTGAATACGCGAGAGAAAAAACGAGGAAATATCGAGAACTGTGGAAATCTCGAGCAAAGAATTCGGGAGACGAAAGAGAGGGCGAGCTAGCTTTCGAAAAAAGCATTTCTGAGGAATGATTGGGTGGAAAATTCGAAATCAACATACTCCGATCGCAAAGTCAAAATAGAAAAATGATGAGAAAAAAAAAAAAAAGAACCGATTCTCCAGTCGACTCGTTTCTATTTTCGTTATTTTCTCGAGCCCGCGGATGAGGCGACGGCTTGTACAAGTGACGAGAAGTTTGACGGCTTCGGAAAGATTCGCGCCCGCGAAGGTCCTGGCCGAGTTTCTAAAACTCGCAACCGTCAGCGCCCAGCGTACAAAGCCCGAAAGCCGCGGCGGTGTTTGCCAGCGTCGCCGTTCTCGAAATACGTCAGGGCGTGGCGCTACAATCGAATCGCGGAAATCATGAATGAAAATTGTACGCTCCTTATACCGGCGCCGACGCTGGCTCAGTGCCTGCGATAGACGCACACAAAAACAGCCTCGCGCGCCTCGACCACGCGCAAATCCTTCCCCTTTTTCGTAACTGTGCTACGCAAACATTTATCCCACAAATGCACGTATATTCTGACGATGCATATATACATGAGTAGCCAAGGGAGAAGGAGCGAGAAAAGGAGATCGAGGCTCTGGGTTCGACTTCGCGGTGCCTTGCGGCGCGCCATCTTTAACGTCGCCGCACCTTACACTCATGAGAAAGCTCGCCAACGAGAACCACCACTTCCGGGAGTAGAATCCTGGTGCGTCGAATTCCGGGCGTATTAAAATCACAGGAAAACGAAAGCTCGACGAAATGAGTGAAAAAATTGGAGAAAAAGATTGCAGCAATACATTTTTCGATTCGATTAATCTCGATGATGTTAGAGCTTCGGAAAGTGAGTGAAAAAATAAACTTGGAGTTTCGTGCTTTGCTGTGGGGATTGTGATAGCTCGCAAGGCGACGATTTTGCCGAAAATCTTTCGGTTCGATCGATTCGTCGTATTGGAATCGTCGATATATTTCCCTCAAGATAAAGCAGTTTCGGTTGCGACTCGTTTCCCAGACTTGTTGATCGTCGACCTCAAAAATTCACGGGTGTAACACTCGTGTTAACTCGGCATGGAAAACTATAAATTATTTACGACTTTCTCTGTATTTTCCGGCCATAAAAACTTGCGGAGAATCGATATTATGTCGCTCTTCACTAAAAATGTACTCGGCAGCGTACGTTCATTGAATTTTCGACAGGAATGTGTTTCGTGAATATTTTCCATGTGAAAATTGTCTTCGTGCCTATAGGATCACGATTTATTTAAGCATAGAATAAAAATAAACGTCACATATTCAAACACACGCGAAGGCATGGTAATCCAGAACAAAATCGATGGCTCATTGACGATCCAACAGTCGTCGATAATCCTCTAATTATGGGGTTAAGAGTTGCAGGGTTTACACGAAATCGTTGAAGGATCACGAGCCGTGTCAGAAGCCTGACATTCCTCTATTAAGATACACATAAATACATTTATTCATGTGCCACGTTCACGGAACGCCGCGTGTATAATAAGCGAACCATTGACGAGGCAAGAACGGAAATTATTGAGGAAACGAGAATTATTCATTCGTCTACAACGAGATAGACTCGACGGGGAGATATAAATGAATAAGGTGAGCAAAATCGTGTAAGGGAAAAGCTCTGACACGCGAATTGAACGACAGAGAAAAAAACCTTCTCGTTTCGTGCCTGGAAAGAGTATTCGAAAGAATTTAGTGTCTTTATCAAACACACCTGGTAGTAGAATTTAAAGAAACAAAAATACCAATTTTGTTGTTGTTGTCGGTTTTTTTTTTTAATTTTTTTTTATTGCTCAATCTTTCAAAGTGAAAGTGACAAGCCAATTCAACGTATCCGGAATATATTTCGTTCGGTTCATCCTTGTGACTTGTCTCCGAAGACCGCGGAAGCTTTCTCATTGCGGTCGCCTGCATGACGCGTAATAAAGGCATCTTCGAGGCGCAAAGCCCACGTACATTTTCCACGCAACGTAGTTTTTGAGGAAGAAAGGGAATTGGCGAGAGGGGCGGGGGAGAAAAGATTAAAGAGACAAGTGGAACTCATAAAATAATGCAAAATACATGCGAGCAAATATGCGGCCTCTCAGACCGAGACCTATTTGGCGTTGACGGAAAATGATTCCCTTCATAATTTTATATCAAAATACTTTCTATTTTCCGAATCCATTGTGACAGTTCAGTTTTTTGTTGGGAAATATGAATTTTTGAATGTTCGCTACGGGCAGCACCAGGTCCTTGGGGAGCGAAATCAGGAAAACTTACGAATGAATCTAGCACCAAATACCTTAAATACATCATATTAGCTTCCCTTTGAAAGGAAATAACGTTTGGAGTACGAAAAAAAAATGTGTACTCACTTTTCTTTTGCGATAACTAAAGCACCTTTTCACACAACGCCAACTCAACATGAAACGCCGACTTCATATTGATATTTCGATGGGTTAAAGCAGTTTATCTCTTAGTTTAGGAGTTTCTATGGTGCAATCTAACCTTGCTTGATGGAAATAGTCAGTTAGAACCCCGACCTTACTGACCGACGCAGTTTTATTGGGCCTGGAAGCGCGTGTGCGTAGAAGCAACATACGAGAGGGTTAATGAAAACTTTGCTTGTCTCGTACGAAAGAAACGATTTTTTCTTAGAAACTAATAAAGAAAAGAGTCAACTATATTTAAAAATTGCGAGTAAGCCATACGGAGAATTTGGACTCGAGCGCTCTTTCGTGAATTCCGCGAGTCGCTATGCACCCGTTTTTGCATTATTATAGCTCGCAATAATGTTGGTGTGCTTGCGTAGGCGTATCTGCCAAAGATCTGTTAACCGCTGGCTCAGTGTCTAGCCTGAGGTTAAGAAATGGTGAAGCGAGGGGGGAGAGGAGAAGAGAAAGCAAGAGGTACGGGATCTCGTCGTCTTTAATTACTTCTGCTCCGCACTTTTCTTCTTCTGCTAACACAGGATGAATGTACCGCCTGAAAAAAAAAACTTCTCTCCGCCATAGAGATCGTGTGTCGAGTCAACAACGATGATTCACGTTCAAGTGTACGAGACTCGAACAGGGAATTATGAGGTCAGGAAAAAACGACGCGAAGCAAAATGCTCCTTTTCTTCGACAGAAACATCGAGGCAGAAATCATTTTTAGTAACTCCTCAAATGTTGAAATTCGAGTATTTCAAAGTATTAATTCCCGTGCGATAATTTTTCACCGAATATTTTTCCAGCTCTTTCCACGGATCGAACGACATTGAAAATTACATCAATTTTCACATTTTCAAAGACCAAAATTTTCATCGTTATTGCTGACAAATGCGACGATTCTACGACCTTAAAATTCCCGTATTTTCTCGCTGCTGCGCAATTTTCATGTCCACAAAATTCTACGAAAGTGTCATAACATCGTTCATTTTTTTGTTTTTCACGCTTTTTTTTGTATTTGTCGCATTTTTTCGTGTCTTTGGGTTTGTGTACGTGTGTGTGTGTGTGTGAGCTGCATGTTTCATACAGTGGAGTAGGAAGGAGTGGTATTTCGTAAACGCGAGGTGTGAAAACCTAGGCGAATTCTATCTTCGTTTCCCCTTCGCAGAGCGCGATGTAAATTATAAAAATGTAGTGTCGCACCGCAGCGTGAAGTACAGAGAGAGAGTGATATCGCGCGATAAAGCACTCCGGGGATCCGGGCGTTGTTAGCGCGTTATTCGCGTGCAAACAGAATGCAACTATTGCTCAAACTCGCTGGCTTGTTTCGTGCATATTGTTTTATTTACTCTTCGCGTATGGGCTCGAGGGTTCGATGTATGATTGTTGGTTTACGAGTTACTGTTTTCTCGATCTCGAGCAGGGAGCACGTGGTACATACGTCATCGGGACAGGCAAAATTCACGAGCGAAAGCCCCATTTGCACAACGATAAAAACATTTCAACAGCACAATTTTGGCCGGTCGTTGAACAATCCATCAAATTTGCCATTTAAAATTTCCCAGAATTTCGTAACTTTCTTTCGTCCGGAATAGTTTTATGGGACAAAAACTTAACGGAATTATATCGATGGCACGTGTGTCGTGAAAAAGTTCGAGTTTTTTACATCCCCGATGGAAGACTTTCATGCTTCGCTGTACGCGACGCTCTCCTGTAGAGTTTCCAACGACAACGAATAAAAGAGATGTGAATTATACATTCATTCGAATTGTCAAACGAACGTATAAAGCGACGATGATTAAAATAGCCTGTAATTCAAAAAAACGTACCTAAAGTGTTTCCGATTCAACTGTTAAGCGTACAATAAGAGGCCGGAGATCGTCATTCATCCTTAAAAATAGAATGATAACCGAAAAAATAGTATTCATGAATATTGAAGAGACAAATGCGAGTTCGAGTCTCGCATATGGCACGCGCGACCGCGAGAGACAAAAAAAGCAATAGCCGCGTACGTTTAGTCCCTTCGCGCATTGTTTATTTTTTCAAATGCTAAACAAAAGACCGGCTTCCTTTATTTGGTTGTTATAGGAACTGTATCATGTAAATGGGGGAGCCACACACACACGCACACACACACATTCACACAATCGCGAACTAAAAAAACGATAAAACATAATTTAAAAAAAAACACGAAACGAAGAACGGGCAGAAGAAAGAGGAGAGAGATGGAGAGACCGGAAGTGAGCGTATTCCTCGTTACGGTGGCGCGGCGCTGTTGGCTGGCTCACTCGCACGCCCACGCGTGCGTGTGGCTCTCGCGGCCAATATATACAAACATACTACATCCGTATGATATCGTATACATTATAAATAGACATTATTTACGTATAATTATCCACGTCAAAGTATAATTCAGTGTGAACTCATTGAAAACGGAGGTTTCATCTCGTCCATGAAACTCCCGACAGCTTATAACGCAGAAAAGCTTTTTTTCGTATCGCAAAAAACGGCTGAATACCTGGCTATATTTACAAGCGATTTCCGGTCTCCCGTATAAGCTGTTTCTCCCTCGGCAGGGAAAACCGTTTGGAATTTGAGGCAGACTAAAGTGCACTGTTTAAGCCGCGCATGCATTATTGGATTAAGCCGGAGTACTTAAAACATTGGAGCACTACCGGTGGAACGAAAAAGCGGTAATACATTTTCCTGGGTCTATCAGATCGGCGAATTTACACGGTGGTTTCATAACAGCGAAAAACGAGGCTCCGAAGCCCAGCCCCGAAAGCTCTGAGGGGCTTGCTTCCACAATGTATAGAGCTGGTGCGCGAAAGAACGAAAGAGGGTGGCAAAGTAAGAGGGCCAGTTGGAAAGAGAAGCGGAGAGAGAGAGAATTGAACTCGGAGCGTCTCGACGGCAGTGCCTGGACGATAAGAGGAGTGAATGGAATTGGGTACGGGCGCACGGAGCTTGTAGGTGGAATTTAGCACGCGAGTATCCGTGTGTGTTTATGTATGCGTGCACAGCGAGTGTAAATCGCACTCTCCACTCATCTCTTCCTCACTCTCCATCTCGCCTCCTCTCCCAAGAGATGGGGAATAAAAAATAGAGGCTGAAAAAGAATTTGCCGCGCCCTGCTAGAGCTAGTCTCTTTGCGCGAATTCACCGGTATCCGATCCTCGCTTCTCCGAGTCTCGAGAACGGGGCTGCGATAAGAGAAAAAGAAAATAATTTTGTCCAGACCGAGTTCTGGAGCGTTCCGGTCAGTTTTTCTAATTCAACATTTTTCATGTTTATTGAATAATTGAAAATTCAGTTTAATTATTTCGGGAGAAAAACGGATCGAGAGAGGGCGCTCATGCGAGACGACAACGAGCGTCAAATCGATAGAAAAATATGATTCGTCAAACGTCAGTCGAATGAGACTCCAGCACGAATCGTAGATTGGGAGTAATTGAACTACGTTAAAGTGTTTCACCTGCGATCAGTCTATGATATTGGCTGGCGCACGACCATTTTTTCTCCGTCACTTGCCTCGTGCTGTGTACACAGCTCGAATTTCCTGTTCTTAGCCCCCTTGGGGACGATGAAAAATATATTTTCATCGGCTTATAGATTGTGGCATACGCTTAAAGAAAATATGGTACTTTTTTGACAATTTTTTCGAACGACGATCGAATGGCTGATTGAACTCGTGATAATGAAAACGTAAAGGAAGATATGACGCTGAAGTTCGCAGCGTTGGAGTCCAACGAAACGATTTTAAAAAATCCTCCAATAATTACGACGCTGAAGTTTGCAACGTTGGAATCCAACGAAATGAAGGAAAAAACATTTGTAATTCACCAATTATTTTTTATTTCACGAAATATCGGTGCAGTTTGAAAAACTACGAATTTCAAATTCGGTAGGTAACAAAATTGGAGAATTACTGGAATCACTAGGGGTTTTTTTACATCATTTCGTTGGACTCCAACGTTGCAAACTTCAGCGTCATCAATAATTCCACTAATTCTCTAATTCGTTCACTGCCGAATTAGCAATTCGTAGTTTTTCAACCTGCACCGATGTACTTCGTGAAATAAAAAATAGGTAATTACAAATGTTATTTTCGCTCATTTCGTTGGACTCGCAAACTTCAGGGTCGTAAGAAAGATCGAGTCGTGTAAACTTTTCTATTGAGCTTTGAAATCGACAGGAGCAGCGCACTCTATACTGACAGAGTGTTTAAAATAGTTATCAAATAATAAAGATTAAAGAAAACAAAAAATAGAAATGTTCATTGCCTACTGATGTTAAATATATTTACCAAACGCACACACAACCTGAACAACGACATAGAAAAACAAGCCTGGGAGGAGGCCTAGATGATTTTGTAGTTTCCAAGGTAACGAGGACAACCGAGGACAACACAATTTTTTATCTCGTCTCGGAGAAAAAAAAACAAGAGAAGATCATCGATAGAGAAGTGACGATATTGATTGAGAAAAAATAAGGAAAGCACAATTCGGTATATTCAAATTGATTCAGTTATTTAGTTCTCGTGATCCTTATAACTCTCAGCTCACACTGTTATATCAACCTCGATGTCGAAACTCTATCTCACCGTGTGAGTCCCGTCTTGCACATCTCGCCATCTCAACTTTTTGTAATTCTCTCTCAACCTCAAAACGGATATGAATGATTATGATCGAATTTACTCTCCGTTTCTCATTATTTTATCACACGAAATCATGCTGCTGTATTTAAATCGGTATCGATTAATAATATATATTTTTTTGTCAGGAATAACCAAATGTATTATTATAAATTCCAGACATATATTGAAAACAGAGAAAAGCTGTCGAACGCAGTGAATCTGGATTGTTCCAAAAATTCGTAAGCTCAAAAGCAGGATTCCCTTGGAAGAATCCCCTGTTGAAAGATGGACGAGAGATGAGACTGAAAGAATGGAAATAACGAAGAGTGCAAAATTTTTAAATAGAGGCAATACGATTTAACGAAGTGGCCGGTGTAGAAAGGGCCGGGGAGTGCGAACGACCAGGGTATAAAAGTTGAGTTGAGAACGCTCCACTTGTATGCCCCATCTTCTACATGAGTAATACGCCAGGAGACGCGAGAGAGCGCGTCATCCCCTTTACGCCTCGTTCGACATTCACGAGAACGGCGAACATTCAACAGCGATCTCTCTCCCTCTCTCTTTCTCCGAAGCAAACGTTTTACGGTTGCAAGAGTGAACAGCGTCAGAGCAGAGTATCATAGCGCCGACATATGCACCGATGCAGCGAGATACGACGACGTCGTCGTCGTAGCCGAGCTTGGCAGCTTTGTATCTTCTGGATGTAAAGCTCACGCGGTGTAGCGGCGCCAAAGAGGGCGTGAGATGAAGAGAAAGGGATGATGTGACCGTACACACGCTCCCTTTTCTCTCTCTTTCTTTCTCTCGCGCGCTCTTTAACTCTCTCCCTTCTCCCACGCCCTGTCCTCGACCTGAACAACCGGAGACCTCGCGCCTTTTCCCCGATATTCGGTGAATGACACACACCTCGTGCGATAGCTGTGTAGCGCGACAATAAACGGTATAGCAAACGCGCGTCGCTGCCCTCGCCTGTCCTTTGCCTGGTATGCGTGCGTCCTCCATCATTCTTTCTTCTCGCTCTCCGACGAGATTTTTATTATTATCCGTTGTCTTGCGACCTTAAGCAGATTGTCTCAGGTCAAAATCGCTGCTCCATGACGCTGAAGTTTCCAACGTTGGAGTCCAACGAAATGATCGAAAAAAACTCTTCAATAATTCCAGTAATTCTCCTATTTTGTTCCCTGCCAAATTTGCGATTCGTAGTTTTTCAAGCTGCACCAACGATTCGTGAAATAAACAATTAGTGAATTAAAAACGTTTTTTTCGTTCATTTCGTTGGACTCCAACGTTGGAAACTTCAGCGTCGTGCTGCTCCTCAATTTCTGCTTAATTCGTCTCGCGCTCCTGGCAGGCGACATTTTTTATGTGAACTTTTATCGTCGCTTATTTTTCACTATTGCTCATAGCTGCGGTGAAACGATGGAACTCCTCGGTCGGAAATGTAGCTTTTTCAACCCTCGCTGCTCGGAGATTCTTCTCGTTTCGACGGGCAGTAAGAATAAAAATCTTGGAAGCGTTTCCGATCGATTTTTCATTCCGTAAGCAATGTCTGCCTCTCTCACTAGCTTTCAGTTACGTTTTTCGATTTCCACTGAACAATTACTTACAAAATAAGAATGAGAAAGGCCGAGGGAAAGTCGGAGAAAGAGATAAGACTGTCTGATGTACGAATTTCATGATTTTGACCTCGCTCGAACTCCTTGAAACGTGCGAACTGCCAAGTGCTTCTCACTGAAGAGGCGTGAAAGCTTTGGAACGTGGCAGAATAACCGGGAGGGAAAAACGTGGCGAAAAAGTTGACGGAGATGCGGTGCTCGAAGGAGTTGAGAAGAGCTAGAAGGGCGCGTGGGTTTTCGTACGGGGGGGGGGGGGGGGGGGGGGCGCGAGGGCGCGAAAAATAACCTCGATGAATGGACGAAAAAGCGCATGCACATCAGGCAAGTTAACCACGAGTGATTGTGCGAAGAGCCTCTCAACGGAAGTGAATTTATTTCAATTGTATTTAGAGTTGAAAATAATAAAACGAGCATCCAAAAGAACAGGCCGATTCGCACGCGTATCTTTTTTTCCACCGCTTTTTTATCACGGGGTATTTAATAATTGTGCGATTATCCACCTGTTCATTGGGCAAATGTGCAAGCGCGGAAGACCAGCACCGCGATTCCCAAGAAATCATTAATCGACCGTTTGAGGTTACAGGCTGCAAAGAGGATGAAAAAGAGGCAAAGAGCCCATCAACACGGGTAGAGAGTTAATAGGCACGAGACTATAATAGATTCTTATCGAGAGGCAGAGCAGTGCAGAGATAATATCGACAGTGAGAACGCTTCGCACGAGCCTCGTGTAAAAATAATATCCAATGCACTCTTAATTATTTATTATCATAACACGCGAAACCTCGATTTTTATCCACATCTTCAAATTCGACGATTCTACTCCCGAACAAGTTTTTTCATTATTATTTACGAAGAGAAAAAATCGACGACGACCAAGATTAATTCCCTCGACGCCATCCTCGCTGTCCGCCTAAAAGAAAAGTTTTCTCTCCCATCCCAGAAGAAGGAGCCTCCATCAGAAAAATGACTGCAAGGATCTCGGGATTTTTGCACCCAAAACAGCACCTCCCACTCGAACCTACCCATTTCATATTCATTCTTCTAATTTATCGTAAATAAATAGTAAACATAGGCGAATGATGGTCGAGAGAAAGAGAGAGAGAGAGAAAAAAAGCAACACAGAGCAAGTCTGAGAGGGAAAAAAAGAGTTTGGAGCGTAACCTTCCAGGGCGGTGAGTTCAGAGAGCGCCGACTGAACCGGGGGTTGATGATGGTATGTGCGGGTCGATAGATGTCGACGAGGGCGCCTCGGCTCCCCAGGCCACGGCAGCACCACCGCCCCGATACTCTCGTGCTCCGTGCGCTCCGGCACCCGCCTTCCCCACCCCCCCCCCCCCCCCCCCTCTGCCGACCCCATATCCCGCGAGAACGGCTACCCCCTTTTCCCCCATGCCAGCGCACTCCTCGCGATCACCATCGCCGTCAACGCTCCGCGCACTCGTGCTACGGATCCCCTTTCTCCATCGGCTTTACCAATCGCATGTATGCCTATCGTAAAACGAATATTCGGAGGATATTTAGCGTAGTTTGAGTGAAATTTACAAGGGAAAGGTTTTAAAAATATTCGGATGAAAGATCATTTCGCTGGTGTTGAAGCCTCGAACTCTTGAAAGCCGAGGAACATTATAATTCGGTTTGATTTCGCAGTGCTTCCAATGGTCAGTAGTCTTTTAAACTTCGAAACTATCAATCGCGAATAGTGGAGCAGACTAAAATTGAGTCAGCTGCGACGAGGCACCGGAAAAGTCACTCAGCCCCGCAGGCGAATATGAAGTTTGCAACGGCGGAGTTCAACGAAACGATCTAGAAAAATCCTCCAATAATTCCAACAATTCTCCAATTTCGTTCCCTGCCGAATTTGCAACTCGCAGTTCAACCTGCACCGCGATCCCTCGTGAAATACAGAATTGGTTAATTAGGGACGTTTTTTCGTTCGTTTCGCTGGACTCCAACGCTGCGAACTTCAACGTCGCGGGCGAATTCCAACTGGAATTGAATCATAATGAATCCACTGATAACGAAAGTTACGAAATTTGTTGCGCCGCATTTTCAGGCGAGTCGATTCGAGGCTGAAACCCTCTGGGAACGTTTACAATTCGTTCCGGTTCACCTGTACGAGTTTCGAGATTCTCAATGGGAATACTTTCGTCATAAGGAGGCTGTTTATACTCTTTTTTATCTCAGTTTAATACTCTTCTTTGCAACGAGATTTTTTTTTACTGATTTTCAGTACATGCGCCATAAAACTCAATCAAGAAATCAGTTGGATTGCAACGGTGACCGTCTCCTGGGAAGCTGTTAATTTTGTTTTTCTTTTTTTATCGGATTGAAAAGATCCTCGATGCAGATGTTTTAAAATTGCTGCGATGCTTGCAGCGGATTATTTTGCACTGACAGTTTTTCAATTAAGTGAATTTTGAGCGATCAACAAAATTTCACATTCAGCCAGGTTCATTGGTTTTCACGAAATCAACGTTTATTCGAGTTTGTATTGAAGGAACATCAATTTACGTTTGGAAAAAAGGTAAATGCTGGTGAAATTTTCATCAGCCCTCGATCAGAGCCGGCTCGTCGAATCGACTTTACTGTTGAATCGTTATTTTTTCATCCCAGTGAAACCAAGGAGGGAAATTTCCTTATAAAGTGAAAAGAGAAAAGGAGAATGGACACGTGTGGTTTAGTGGAAGCGGACTGGTAACCGGTCAGAAGTTGAGCTGGCAAGCCTGAGACATGTCAGTGAACCCTCGGTAAAGAAAGAAGACGAAAAAGCGAGTGTCGAAAATGCAAGAGCAGAACTGTGAAGTGCTGAAATTTTGGGCACATTATCAAGAGAGAATTTTGTAAAACTTTCTAAAATGTTCATCGACTGAATAATTTTTAGTGGTGAAGTGAAAGTCGGAATTGCAATGAGATTTATTTGGTGTCGTCGAAAAAGATTCTGTAGACAGATTCATTCAGCATTCAAGTGTATTAAAAATAAAATTCGAATAAACTCATTTTTGTTCCGTTGAAAAGTGATTTTTCGTGTCACAACAATTCTCCTTTCAATTCCAAGTCTTCGCGCACTCGAGTTCTTGCCTCGTATTTTTAAAATGGTTTTTAATCCTCGCTATCACTCGATCAAAGTCAAAGTAAGGAGAATCCGAGGTTGCCAGGTGCAGGGCAAGGACGAGGACGCACACTGGCCACGAACCGGTTCGCGTTCCTCTGTGGGCCTGGCTCAGCCTCGTGCTCGCGTTCGCGAGCCCGCCGTGTATAAAATTCTCGTGCCAATGAACCCTGAGATTGTGAATTACCACGTGGAAGATCGATACGTTCGAGGAGGATACTGGGAGATGGGTTCTGTTGATAAAAATTTGTACATCGATTCGTTGAGCATTTTTTAATTTTATTTAACGAGGGCTCGTGTCACTGCGGATTCGTAGTTTAATTTGCCATTGTAAAAATGGAGGACCGATGGTCCCGAATTAATATAGTAACACAAACATTGTGCTGCGCTTCGTAAAAATTGGATTATCGAAAACGATATAACTGCGAAAGGTAAAGAAATTGGGTGAGGCCAAAGAGCTGAAAATATATACCACGAGCCACAACGGGTTCTTCCTACTCATTAAATCGTCTGGGATTCCACTTGTGTAAATAGTTCGTTGCAAGCGAGCATAATGAAAATACATTTGCGAAAGAAATTGACTCGAGTAAAGCGTGTACCGACAATGAGCCTCGAAAAAATTGAACGGGGCCTTAAAAAAGCGCGGTTCGCTAGCGACGAGAAGATCGTTCCGGTTCTCAGCAGCAACAAAACTGCGAAGGGTCTCGTGATCTCGTGGCACAATTGCGAATGGAAATATAAATACAAACGCATACACACGCGCATATGGGGAACTCGGGAGACTTGGGAAGATAGAAAGAGAGGGAGGGAACGAAGCACGGCAGATTTTCACTAATTATGTCGGGCGGAAGTCAGATAATGTGCCAATTTAGGATCGTCGTGCTATCGGCGACTCTGCGCTTCTCTTTCTCCACCACTGTCCTATGTATCTCGCTCTCTTTTCAAAGTCGCACTATGTGTACGCGACGGGCCATCGAGGCTTTGATCTCTTGAACTCCTCCACGGTAATATTAGGCACTTTGAAAGATCCGGAAACTCTACGGGCCCAAAGAAGCAGCGTAGCGGTCTTTATTGGAGGTTAACGTAGAGAGAAAAATGTGGTTGAAAAACTATACATATTCGACATTTTAAAGAATTCGAATATTTCTGGTTAATTAAATTTCATGTCAGTAACGTTGCGACATCGTTGCTCCATTGAAATTCCTGATTCTGATCTCGTCTTTAATTTTTTCTGCGTTCGTGTACAACCGCCAATGTTCTCCTGGTGAAATTTATCGAACGATTGAAAATCAGAAAGTCAACACAGTTTTGATTATGTCAGAAAAAATTCACTGGTTCATGCGATGCACGAATCAATTTTATTAATAGAGTCTTGCAATTTACAGAGTTTAAATGGGTAGTCGACTGACACGCACATCAAATTTTGAAGGGTTCGTCTTATTGGTTATTGAGATAAACGTGTTTAGAAATGAAAAAAAATGCACAGGGTTACAGGGACTGTGCGTAAAAAATCGTTCATCTTTCCATCTCTCGAATTAATTTAATGCTAAATTATCTTTCCAACTCTGACATTAATTTAAAGTGGTATCTTTGATTAGGAAGTAAAAATCGATCCAATTCAGATGCCCTTAAAATACGATCCTTCGAGAATGATCTGCCTAAGAAATCGATACCTTCACAGGGAGAGCGACAAAAATTATAAAAACTTAGAAACTATTCAATTTACAATATTTGCCCTGCCTCTCATAATCTACGATGTATCTCAATAAAAAATCGGTTTTTCATTTCGTTTTATATTTTTCAAGGTATTTCGGATTCGAATAAAATTAAATCCTATACGCTGCACTTGAGGAAGTATCTTCTTTGAGATATTTTGCCATCGAAGCGAAATGTCTACTCGCACATGACGCTGAAGTTTCCAACGTTGGAGTCCAACGAAATGATCTAAAAATACGAATTTCCAATTCGTAATTTTTTAAGCAACATCAATCATTCGTAAAATAATAAAATAATGAATTATACATTTTTTTTCGTTCATTTCGTTCAACTCCAACGTTGCAAACTTCAGCTTCGTTACTCGCACAAGCTACGAACTTATAGAGTTTTAAAAAAGGGAAAATTATTCTACATTTGATTTCAATACCCGTGTCGATCAAGGAGTTTCGAGATGAGCAGCAAAATATTTTTATTTCGAATTCGCGCAGCATATTTTTCGACACTTACCGAATTTTTGATCGATTGCTTATAAAATTTGTGTGATATTCAATACGAATAATCACTTTTCAGCGTAGTGACGCATGCCTACGGTCATCATTGAACCAGTTTTGCGATTGGAGTAGTAGAAAAAAACGGTGAAAACTTGTTGAAAAAGTGTTAAATCATCCACGTTACTCGCTGTTAGTGTTCATCCGCGTTGTATAATTCATGCTCGAATCTGAAGAACACGCATCAAACTCTTTCCCTATAATCTTCGAAGAGCTAAAAATACGCTTGGGCAGTAAATTTTAACGTACGTAAAAACACGAGCTCGACAACCAAAGTCTGCTCTTCGGATGTGAAAGAAGATCACCCACCCTGAGATGAGGAAAGCAATCAATTAATACGAATAGCAAGCATTGCAACGCGATTTTGACGAAGCGTTCACAGAGGGCGCATCGAAAAGCGTGAATACACTTTTTAGACAAAGAATACTAAATAAAAAATAGTAAATGGGATCGAAAGGAAAAATAAGCAAACGTAAGCAGTCGTCGAGGACCAGTAGAAAAGGAAATGGCTGAAGTTCAATGAAAACCATAGCGCGAGCTCTTTTATGCTTCAACACGAAAAAAGATTATATGAATCATTGAAAAAATTGTTCTACCAAATGAATTCGATGGGCGATCGGTCACGTGTTTCTCACACTAATCAAGATAACACATGACCAAAAATTCAGTGATCTCATGCAAATTGCTCATTCGATTGACGATTAATTGTTATCCAGAAGTGCCATTGCAACGGAGCCAATGAATTATATTCCGTTTTTCAGTTCATGAGAGTCGACCAATGGAAATGAAACGAAAAAAAACCAAAAAACTGCACCTACTCAATGAAATGAAAAATTAACGTGAACAGGAAGCTTCGATGTCGCGAATGAAGCAGTTGTCGAACGAACGAATCCGAAGAGCATACACGCTTCCAGAAATCAACCGACTCGCCGGGAATATCCACGTTTTTTCTATAACGTTAAAGTTTGCAACGTTCGAGTCCAACGAAATGATCTAAATAAAACTCTCCAATTCTGTTACCTGCCGAATTTGCAATTCGTAGTTTTTCACTCTACACCAATGATTCGTGAAATAAAAATTGGTCAATTACGAATGTTATTTTCGTTAATTTCGTTCGACTCCAACGTTGCGAACTTCAGCGTCCTGTTTTCTTTTCAATACCGCGCGCCCGCGTATGCTGATCGGAGAGATTATCCCACCAGGACATAAAGTTGTCGGAGTAAGAATTTAGGCCCGGCAATTTCCGGTGTCGCACGTGTGTTCAGTCCGTTTCGAAATATCCAATCGACTAGAATACCCCAATAGCGTACATTTCCTTGTGTATGTGCCTTCGTGGCTCGCGCATTTGAAAACGCTACGAAAATTTGTGTATCCCATTTACATATGAAGCTATTATTCAGTGTCTATACGTGTATTTATGCTTGTGCGTGAACCTACGAAGTTCTGAATGTGTGTCGATCAGCAAAAATCGGGCCCTGGCTACACAACGAAAATAACTTCCACCCAGTTGAGTGGTTTTATCTCAGTTACTCTGACACGAATATATATATATGGGAGCCAAGTTCAACACGCTTTCGTTTTTGTAACATCGCGCGCCGCCGGCTTCCTAAGAATTGCGTAACTCGGAAGCGTGTTTTTTGCGGCTCGAGAGAGCAAAATTAAAAACAAATAATCGCGCGTGACGAAAAACGAAGCGATCAGAGAAATTAATGAGAAATCATTTTATTAAGGCATTTCTCGATCGGAAAATTTCATTCTCTCAAAACGTTAAGAGAAAGAGGTTTTCTCCTGACGGTCACAATGGCGAGGTTTTTTTCAACCTCATTGTTGAACGAGCAAAAGCTTTTGTTTGTTTTTCTTTTTTCATGCAATTCCACTATGAATATTCAACTGAGAAATATCTTTTGGTGAAATGAATAAAGCAAATGCGCACCGCTAACCTGAAAAGCTTCATCGGCTTAGGGGATCCCTGTAAATGCGATTTTGAGCCCTTCTCAGAAGCAATAATTTAGGATATCAATATTTCATCGCGTGGCACTATGAATATTGAACGATGCGTCGAGAGAACTTGTTACCTCTAGCGGTCTGTGGAAGTGTAATCTGCAAGTGCAAGTAAAACACCTCCAAATAACCGCTGTCATGAGTACAGTTAACAGAAAATGAGCCGTACGTGTCATATGATAAAAAAAACCACTAAAACGACCATAAAATACGAGTTAAGCCTGCAAAAGAAAAAAAATGTGTGAAACTGCAATAAAACAAAAAATAAAAAAAAAATAAAAACACACACACACACAAAAAAAACACAAAATTCTGAGAAGACGAAACAGAAACATTGAATTTTCGAACGTAGTCAGCCACAATCGCCGCTTCGACCAGTGACAAGATCATTTGACGGATGAATTGCTCGTTGGCCCATTGAGAAGACTCAAATAAACTCAAACTCTCAGCATCGGGTTAATCCCAAAAGCAAACCCGCGATGCGTCTGGATCATGAAAATCTTTACAAGTGTTTTCAAAATCTCCGAACAATTATTCGTACCATTGTTTAATTAGCACACGCCTAAGACAGCCGATCGACCGAGCCAGTTCATTCAATTTTCATTAAACTCGCTCAGAGTGTGAAAAACGAGAGAACAGATGAAAAAAACGTTCGAATAAACAAGGTGGAACGATAGTAATCGTTGTTTTCCCCACTGCTCTTTCTGCTCCGCGTTAATAACGCGGTGCTGCTAGCAAAAGGGGAATTTGTCCGGATATACATTTGGTTGGAACACGTCGTGTTTATTGCATGGAATAGGCAAACTTTACGTATCACAAACAACCGACTACAGCTCGTTGATGTATCCCTATCCGAGCACGTCTGTATACGTTTATTTATACAAATGTATACAAACGTGTAAAAATCCCTATGAGCGTACATCGGCCCATGAATTCACAATCCGACTTGATGCACAGTCCATCGGGTTTATCTACACGTGAACGTACATGTACGAGTCTGTACGTCGATCTCTGTGTGTGTGTGTGTGTGTGGGTACGTATATTTCGAGTGAGAAATACGAAAGCGTCCGCGAGGTTATAGATCGAGGTACGGGTGTGCCGGTTCGGAGCGCCACGTCCCACCACGTTGGTAAGAGCATCGACGGTGCAGGGAGAAACGATCCTGGAGAGTGCGCCCTTTCCTCTCAATTGTTTGGACTGCATCGAGAACTCACGCGATCCCACCAGCCCTCGGAGCCCTCTCTCGTCCCTGCCTCATCCCTCGGCGCAGTCTCTCCCGCAATCATTGAAACTGGATCCAAATTGACTTCCGTTATTTTGCTCTCGAGCCTCCCTGCTGCGCTCGATGTTGTATGTGGCTAGAGGAGCAGTCCCGCACGAGGAATGGCAAATTCGACAGTCTTTCAACACCTTCCTGTTCGTGAGCTTTCGAAATAATTGCGCTTCCTAGTATTTTTCTCTCTGTGTGCTGGGACCGGCCCGCGCTTTGTCCACTCTTCCCAGACCTGCTTCCATCACGCGAACGATTATTTTGGTTTTATATTACACGTGAAGGAATTACGACACAGGCCAATCCAGAGGGAGGACGCTCACCCATGTTCGGTCGGACTCCATTTTATATGCAGGTGCTCAAATTCTATTGGTAATTTAGAGGATAATAAATATGATGGAAAATGAATATGGAGTTATAACGCTAAAGTTTCCAACGTTGGAGCCCAACGAAATGATCGAAAAAACTCTCCAATAATTCCAGTAATTCTTCTATTTTGTTCCCGGCCAAATTTGCGATTCGTAGTTTTTCAAGCTGCACCAACGATTCGTGAAATAAAAAATTGGTGAATTACAAACGTTTTTTTCGTTCATTTCGTTGGACTCCAACGTTGGAAACTTCAGCGTCGTATGGAGTTGCGGTAGAATTAGCAGCGTTGTGCTCGATGGTTGATCGGTAAAGAAATAAATGTTTTCTTTCTCATTTGGATGGGAGATGTGAGATAATCATTGGTGTGTAAAGTGGATGAAAACTGAAAGATTTGCGCTTCAGTATCGTAACTGACAACGATGAGTAATAGATTCCATAGTTATTGTAAAACCGCAATCATGTACGTTAGATAATCGCGTGTGGTTTTAATACGAGAAGGAATGAGTAATACGGCGAGCTCTATATGACGGATGTACGCTCATAAAAATAGCGTCCTGTGCCGAGTGTCCACGCGAGTAACTGCGACGAGCGTGAAAGTCTGCTTTGTTGTTTTTAAGAAAACTCCATTTACGTTGGCAATTTAAGTTAACGATGGCAAGATCGCTGCTAATTGTATGGAGAGTTGAGTAAATCATTTTATTTTTGAACTGAAAAGAATTTCTTTGAGGAGAAGTGCATGGAAGTTTGTTTTATTTTTATTAGACACGACTCTACAAAAAAAAATTTCTTCGTCCTAAAGTTTATTTGAGGAAATACTTACTTTCGCTAAAAATGGTCCTAAATTTTTTTTCAACATTATTATCAATAAAAAATGATACGGGGGTTTATTTTAAGGAGGGGAAAGGTACAGAAACCGAAAAAAAGATAGAATATGTAAAAAATCCGAATGAAATTTCAGTTTCTTCGGCTATCGTCGCATCAATGAAAAATGATCTCAAAATTTCTGATAAAATTTTTACCTTCCCCCTCCCCAAAATTAATCGCGGTATCATTGTTTATCAACGATAATGCTTGATAAATAATTTGGCATACTTTTTAGCAAAAGTAAGTATTGTAAATATTTATGAAATATTTTCATGTTTTCATAAGAATTTTCATTAATTTTGATACATTCAAAAATACCCCGCCATGTCATTCATGTTCATTCTTAATTGATTTTCCACTTTTTTGTGTAAGCTGGTTTGATAGTTTAAATAAATCAAAAAAATATGTATTTATGTTTGTGTGGTTTAATTACAAAATAAAAATTGAAATGACTGATTTTCAAAAATATCGTTCAAACGTTCTCCTGGATACACAAACAGACCTTTTCAATTTTTGTAATTTTTGTTTCGTTTAAATATCATCTAATCTACCAAAATTTCATACTCGAATGTCACTGCCAAATTTTGTGTTGAGCCGTGTGATTAAATCTGTCAAAAAATCAATTTTAACATCGTCAATTGAATTTAATGGAAATATCTTTTACAACAGAAACTAAAAGGGTAAAAAGAAAAAAGTATGAAAACGCTAGGCGAGGACGAAAGTTTATCGACCTCCGGACAACCGTCTGTGCAATTGCCTGCTTACGAATCGTTCTAGACAAAGCGCTCTGTCTCTCTCCCCCTCGCCCTCTCTCGCGTTTGCAATAAAGTAACTGAAAAGTCACGCGATTTCGTCTAATAATGCTCGTTCGAGTTCGACTTTAGGGCGCACGACAAAAAGCTCTGCTGGGTTCCCTGACCGATCGATCAACCGCACACAAACTCAAATTAATCGTTGCAAATGCGCGAAACGTTGAAAGCCAGACACAGTTAAATCGCATTGAAACTAGAAACCGGCTACTGTTTTTATTGCTCGTAATAGATTATTGAAAATCGGTTATTACTGGGTTGTCCGACCACGTTTTACTCAAATGTTCTCGAAAATACCGAGAACAAGAGATCCTTCGACATTAGCCGGATAAACTTTCAGTTTTCAACTCAAACCTCCTTCTCCTCAATCATAAAATTATTGTTGCATACGACTTTGCGATGAAACATTTCATTTAACTAAATGCCATTTCAAATTCATTTTTCTGTTGTGCTGGATAATTACACAAGGAAAATAAATCAGTTGTCAGGTCCCTCCTTAAGAATATTTTTAGCGAGTTTGAAAAAAAAAATGCTTCCAAAGAAGAATATCATTTCAACGTGCTGCAAATATGGAATTTCGAAATTTTTTCGGATTTTTATAGGTTTATATGGAAGAAAAATAAATGAAAATGAAAAAAAAATTGGAGTTTTTGTTGCAGACAATAATTACGATCTCCGCATTGTACGCAGCTAAGAAACTTCGACAATCGGACTTGGCGCATAAACCGTGTACAAATTAGTACTATTTATCACATTAAAACAATGTTTTTGTGCTCTTGAAATGTCCTTGAAACTATACCGAAAAGTTCGCTATGCTGAGTTACTTCCGTCTATCCAAAAACATTCCCGAAAACAATAGATTTTTTGGACTTCTTATTTCGTTCTGTCTTTCAGACGAAAGGTTTGTGTGATTTTTACGAAGCATTGTACAATAGCAGAATATTCGGTTTGTCTCTGAGAATGCGAATGACTAAACATTATTTTGCTTCTTAAGGTGATGGAGCAGTCGCTATCTCGCCACCGTGAGTGCGGGAGAGAGATAGCTGCAATTTTCGAAATTGAATATCTTCGACACGGTTTGATCAATAAAAAAAAGCCCCTGTCAGCGTATTTTTGCCATCTTTCCGCGTCAGCTGACAGAGCCTTTTTTTGATTAGTCAAACGACAGCGGAGAATTTTCATTTCGAAAATTCGAGGTGAGGTTAGGTGACTGATCCTTCACCTTAAGAAAAATCACTGTGTACATAACAAAACATGATTTCGTAAGGAGCAACCTTTTTGTTGTTTCAATAGCACGAATATCATAAATCGGAATATTTGGTGGTACAAAATCTAAATCAACTGATTAAATATCCTGAGAAATCAATTACTTATCGATGTTAGTTTTTCGAGCCATTTTCTCAAGAGACGATCAAAAATCTGTGGACCTCAACTGTCTCATAAAAACTTCAAATAATCAATGTTTGATTGAACGAAATAAATTTTGACCAAATGAATTTTGGTGGCATCACCAAAATTCCGTTTTCAGTGTCGTTAATCGCCAAGAATTTTTGTATTAGACGAGGATGAAACCTTACCGATTTGTCGTAACCCGAGAAATGTAGATTTTCGCAAAATTCCTCATCTTCGAACGCTAAGAATTCAAGGTAGTTGATGAAACTGTATCGACGTGAGTTCAGTGAGCTCTCGAGAGTTAAGGAGATGATGAGAAGAATAAAGAAAGTACAGCAGCGATGAAGTGACTAATCTCACGGTGGCGTCGGAGGGTTGCGCGAGAGCGAATAAAAAGGGTGAGGAAAAAGAGAGAAGCGACTGGATAATGCAGCAGAGATCCACGTTGTACCCACGTTGTACATTTTAATTGGTGTACCCACGTGATTCAGGCGACCCCCAGGACCCCCTTCGCCACCCTTTTATTTGACGGTTTTCGCACAATGGTACTTACAGCCCCGGCAACGACCACCACTCCGGACCCTCCCAGCCGCCGTATTCTCAGTGTACAATCTGCAAGTGCGTGAGTGTGTGTCATATTCGCGTTCGGAAGGTGTCGCGAGTGCGACCGCTTTGACGATCGTTTACAAAGTGGATGCTAATGACGAGGGAACCTGGCTCAAGAGTAATCGTTTCATTTTCATAGAAAAAAGTCGCAATCACACTGACTGAAAACTCGAGCAAGTTCAAGCGGGGCTGGCAGCGTCATTTATTTGCAAAATCAACGATTCGCAGGCTTATTGTGACTTGAGATATTTCGTGAAAGGTTCAATAAACGGGAAGGAATATCTTGATATTTTAGATGCCGCATACTCGACCGAATTTCCGCCTCGCTCGTTAGCGCTCGTCCCGAGTCAACGGACCACGCAATTCTAATAATTTAAAGACGAAAATTTCTCCACGGAATTCACTCACGAAGCGAAGTCTTCCTTCGGCAATACGAGCGTCGCCATTCCGGATAAAACGTTTCGCCGGAAATTCATTGGAAGAGGTAATTAATGCCATGGGAAAATGAGGGAGTGATAATAAATGTGACTGGCAAATCGCAGCGAAAGTGAATTCAAACATACGAGAGGTAAGCAATGTAGTCGTCTCGACTCTCGAGATTCAAAACACACGGTCACTGTTTGCGTTCCGTGTGATCCGAGTTGTCAGATTGCTATGTTGCGAGAGAAGCAAGCCACGAGAGAGCCTTGTATTCAATTGGAAAATTGTCCAAAGTAACAATCTCTGCTCATCCCCTTCCATCAATATCACTGCTCGCACAATCTCTCTTTCTTCTTCATTAAAAGCCTCCAAATGAACAGTGCGCGTTCCATCGCTCATTTTTATCATTCATCACATCCTTGGATACGGGCTAACACAGAAATTGCTTGTAAAAATTCATCGACTTCGATCAACGTTGAGGTATTTCTATATCGCGATAATTTATACGGGAGTTTAAGGAGATTCCGTCATCACCACATTTCTATTAAAATAATTCAAATATTAAATAATTCTGAATTCCTGATACGAACTGTCTCAGAGAGGCTGAAAAAAATTTAAGGAATCCATAGCGACGATAAAAATAAAGCGCCACCAAAAAATACGGTCATGCGAAAAGAACACGACGCTGAAGTTTGCAACGTTGGAGTCCAACGAAATGAACGAAAAAAACATTTGTAATTCACCAATTTTTTACGTAACGAAGTATCAGCGCAGACTGAAAAACTACGAATTGCGGATTCGACAAAAAATGAAATTGGAGAATTACTCGAATTATTGGAGGTTTTTTTTTAATCATTTCGTTGGACTCCAACGTTGCAAACTTCAGCGTCATAAAAGAACAGCTTAAGCCCATTTGAGGGACTGGTGAGTGACTCGAACTTTGCGTCGAGTTTTAGTCTCATTGTTAATCGAGATAATTTTCTTGGTAATTTGATTTTTTCGACGCAAATAAACAGCAAATATTCTGACTCGAAGTACGCTCATCCACGGTCTCTGTAATTATTGAAATTCATTCGTTTGTCACAGACTAGAAAAGACCTTGCTCCCTCCCTCGATATTCTCTCGCCGAAGTTTTAACGCGACGAGTGAATCACGTACGGATTCAAGGACACGTGGAACAACCGAGATGTAAATAAATCGAGTGTCGAGGAGTGTCCTCGTGTGTATTGTGAAACGGTGGATTCTAGATTTCGATGATTCACGTTGGATTCAGAGAAATGCAAGCGAATATCGTGCTTATTTATCGATCCACGACCGTGCTCCGAGTCTATGATTCAAAAGTACTCAAACCACTTTTTCTCCTCGAGGGATAAAAAAACAAACATTTTTCCAAAATTGTCACAGCGGAAAAAAATCGATGCGAAGTTTCAAAAGAATAATGAAACGAAATTGAATGGCTGTGCGAGAAAAAACGTCACTCGAAATAGAAATTACCAAAGCGACGTCGCTATAATTGATCATTTGCTCACAACCCTCGTCAAGAAAGGAGGCTCGAGTCGCGAGAAACGAACGGAGTAGTCGAGCTGTCAAGTGCAAGCCGGTTACAGGTCAGCAAAACCACCGCGTTTACAGCGACGACGAACACCTAAACACTCACGGCTCATACGTCCGCGGACGGTTACGAAACTTCCACGTGCACGATATTTATATCCATTCATTGTTCCTGCTCGATTTCCTCGTCCTCTTGTCTCGCTCGCTCGTAAACCTGTCGAAGATACCGAGCGTTTTTTGCGTCACTTTCTTGTGCTCAGTGCCCCAAGACCAATTCCAATAATTTCCATGGCAAAGGCGATGGTGAAATTTGCATTTTTCTTATTCTCCAATTCGTCAATTTCCTCGACAGTTCGTTGTAGCGCTGAAGTTTGCAGAGTTGGAGCCCAACGAAATGATCTAAAAATCCTCCAATAATTCCAGTAATTTCCAATTTCGTTCCCTGCCGAATTTGCAATTCGTTATTTTTCAACCTGCATCGATACTCCGTGAAATAAAAAAATTGGTGAATTACCAATGTTTTTTCGTTCATTCCACTGGACTGGAACGTTGCAAACTTCGGCATCGTGTAATGGATAAAGAATAAAAATTATTCCAACAAACGTCAAAGCGTCTCAACAAGTGTTGAGCGATCTCAACCCTGCCCAATGGGATCGAAATCTTGAACCCAATTTTATAAAACAAAAAGCTGTTGTTTGTAATGAAAATCTTGGTTTATTGCTGGCATGGAAAAGCCTGGAAAATATTGCAGAGTCCATGGATTCGTGGGCTTCGTAAGCCAACGTCGTACTTGTAAAACTATACAAAAGAATTTACAAGAGCAAGACAGCGAGAGAGAGAGAGAGTGAGAGTGAGAGGGAATAAAGAACAGATAGTGGCATCGAGACCTCTCGTTGACCGGAGCCAAAGCACGAGTGTATAGTACACACTCGCTAGACGCATGAATGAAACGAACAAACGGACAGGAGCGAGCACACACACACACACAAATACAAACACAATTGTGACATGGCAAACGCGCACGAGGCCAAGACGGTGCGAAAAGAAAGAGTGACTGGTTGATACTAAGATTTTCAGACATCGAGGAAGTGCCCGAGCCTCTAAAATGAATCTGCAAGAATTCTTGGCGCGACCATGAGTTTGCGATTCGATCATTCCCTTTTCTTTTCCTCATTCGGGTACTTTCTTTCCGAGAGAATAAACGTGAGAAACGTTGGAAACGAAGTTGTGCGCGAAGTGAGAAGAAAACAGTGCACCAAAGTCATTCATATTTATGGGTTGAAAAATGATAATTTCTGTTTTCGAGCCAGAAAAAACGTTGGTTCGAACAGAAAATGTCGCTTTCCTCACTGAAATCAGCGCCGATTCATTTTCTCTTCATTTCTTTTCAGAGCAGCATCTGACCTTTGGACTCTACCACATTATCATGTAATGAATTCAAGTTTCGTGCTTCACTGTACAAAATTCGTAGTACAATGGAGAACTTCACCAATAATTTCCATTGAATTGATCAAGTTCTGCGAGAAAATTTCTCAATAAGAAGGCTCCCTCGATTTCGACTTGCTTTCGTACAAAAATTTCGTCCTTCCCTATCGAGCCATGGGGTCGCGCAGCGCGTTTCGAGTACCTCAGGGGATAAAAGCCAAGAAAAATGTAGCGATGTAGAAAAAAATGCATTTCATCGAGTTGCAGCGATGCGAAGTTCACCGGACGACCTGCCCAAATTTTCAACATTAAAAAACGATCGAAGCAAATGAGGAAAAAAGTATCTGCAGAGTTACTGACCGAGGAGCAATAATTTGAGTTCCCTCCTGGCATCTTTTTTGTCCCTCCGGAGTTGACGTTCGATCTCCTGATTAATTCTCTTCTGTTCCTTGGCCTCTTCGGACAGGCAGCACGCCATGATTCAGGCCAGTTGTTTGTACCTTCGATTTTCACCGAAGGACGTGATGGCGAGGAGGTGAGGATAAAATTGTGAATATTGGTATATCGAGACCGAGGGAAAAAAGTAATCCTGAGAATAAAAGGAAAAAGGGATAAAAAATAAGGGAGAGAGGAGGAGAGAGATGAGAAATGGAGTTTGTGTGAGGGTGTGGGTATGGAACGAGTCAATTTTTGCCTCCTGCCCGAGCGTTGTGCTCACTGCAGGCAGGCGAACGTTGACGACGACGACGACGACGACGACGACGACGACGGCTGCTGCTCTGCTACTTCGCGCTCGTCTCGTATTCCCCCTCCCCCCCGCCCCTCCGTCACTGATATTATCTTGCCACGGTGACACGTTATAGTGACTCGCACGTATTTTCGAGGCGTCTCGTTAGAAGAAAACAAAATAACGTCGCTCAACCCAACGAAGGATAAATAAAAGTAAATAAAAATCAGTGTCACACCGTGTAGATAATAATGCAGAACGATAATGCACCACTTGTTCGTTGATTGTCGTTGTAAAATATGTATTTTCCTTGGTTCTCACACTGGCCCGGGGAGCAAACACTGACACGAAAAAAACAATCACTGCACACCACTACTCTTGGCCTTCCCGAACTTTTACTTTTGTTTGTATTTTTTAATTTTCTGTGTCAATTATTTATATCGCGACTCCTCTTTGATGACTTTCAATTTGTAGTTTAGTTTTAAACAAAAAGAAACTTTATTTACGACGAGATATTGGTAACACCTTCTCACTATCACCACTTTTTCTTGTTTCTTTCGTTTTAATAATCTACTGTCTCGTTTTTCCCTTCTCTCTCTCTCGTCGTTCTTCCTCCCTCCTTTCCTTCATCCACTAAAACAAATAATCTGTCGTTATTATTATTATTATCATTGTAGCTATAATTTTCGTTATTATTATACGAATACTATGGATTCTCTAATAATCGTTACTGCTACGCGTCAAGGACCGATCGTTGCACATCGAATTCGAATCCTCTCTTCGCTCTCTCATACTTAATACGAATTGATATTTTTCGCGAAGGCACTACACGCGGCTTTCGAGTGAAATCCGAAGAGAGAGAAGGGAGAAGAGCCTGTGGCTGCGGCTGCGACGGCGGCGGCAACGGCACTCCTGACAGGGCTCGACGCCAGCGACGAATCAACCCAGCCGATCGCTCCCTCCTCACTCGCTCTCGCACACGCATTCACGCGCGCGCACACACACACACTCACTCCCTCCCTCTTTCTTTCTCTTTCGCTTGCTCAGACTTTTATTTCTATCGTTAACCCTAGTTTTGTAACGATTTTGAATTTTTAAAAAAATTTTAATCCTATGCAACGAATTTGACGAACAGTAGGACTAGGGCGCAATCAAAGTGCCCCCTGCGCTACTGCCAAATGAAAAAAAACGTGTACGGCACAGAATGCGTTCGTTACAGCGAGTCTGTGGGTACGAGCAAAGATCGGCAAAATGAAAGAAAAAACGGGCAGGGGGGGGGGGGGGGGAGGGCAATTATTTGGAAGAGGGAAATAAAAACACTGAAAAATCGAGAGCTGTGTCAACGGAACACACGGCGGTCGTTACATATTCCGAGAACGGAAAAAGTAGTTGTGTGACGACGCGCTACTTTTTATTCACACTCGCACATACGCACAGGGGCACACGCACGCGCGCGCACGTACTACTCGATTTTTCCTTTTTTCATTCGTTCTTAGACGTAACGATTTTTTTCATGATTTTAAAAATACAAACATTCGTGAAAATGGATTCGCAGGCTGTCGAGAAACGTTGAGTTCGAAGTAATACGCTATCGCGAATCACGTCCACGCACTCCGCACCGATTTTACTCTGTCTCGGTATATATTGGCATATACACGTTTTGTGTATACGCTCCTATACGTGTGGGTATATACACGCACGAGGGTGGAGATAGTCACGCGCGCGCGCGCGTGGCTCCCTGTGCGTATTTTAACAGTCCTCTCATTCCGTGTCCGCTTTTTTCTTATTCGACTCCTTTCTTTTCACTTGTCGGCACACACTCGTATCCCACGCTCCTTTTTATTTCCCGGACTGGAGACTCGTGCGCTCTACGAAGAAACGGCTCGTTTCTTCACTCGCTCGCTCACCGAGTCGGCTCTCCCTCCTTCCCCTTTTCACATTCTCTCTCTCTCTCTCTCTCTCTTTCGAATTTTCCTCACTTCGATGCTCCCTGTTTTATTAAATCTTAAGATTTTGAGCATGGGTGAAGTTTGGGGAAAAACGACACGAAATTTAAAATAAAAAACGCGATCCTGTTTGCTTCCAACGAAACTACAACTCCAATGCTCAATACTGCTCTCGCTCATTTATTCCCTCTCTCTTGCTCTCTGTGGGTCTCTCACCCTCGCGCGTTCTACTACAAACCACGCACTCCCCCCTTTTCTCTCTCTCTTTTTCTCGAAAAATAGCCAAGGGTTCGGGGAGGGGACGCTTCAGTCGGAATATAAGCTCGGTCCGCGCCTCTCGTTCACTCGGCCCCCGGCACGGTTGGGTGTGGTAACCCACCATGCGCTCCGCTCGTTTACTTCACACTCTCCTTCTCCGTCACACTCACACAAGCTAAGAAACGCGGCACACACACGCACAGGACACACGCGATTCGGAAGTTTGCAATTCTCCGAGTATCTCTGTATACCTCGTTTCTCACGTCGCCCTTTTTTTTTAACTCTCTCGAACTACTATATTTTCCGATTCCTTTTCCACTGCTATAGCCACGCTTAGCCTTTTTCTTTCGCTATTCCAGTGCTCCCTTCGATGCTGTGTTTCACGCAATGAGCGTTCGTTTGAAAATCCTTCGACACACGTAAAATCAACACTGCGGAAACTCGAATGATTTTTTCTCTTTTGAACACTCTCACACACTCGATATTTAGACTTCACTGAAGTAACTACTCTCCTCTCTTACTCTTCTTTTCATATGACAACCGTAAGTTTCACGAGTTTTGTAGAATTTTTGCGTCAAGCTCTTCTCGCTGAACGCTCGCGTGGTCATGTCACAACGCGCGAGGATACACACGCGCGCGCGCACGCACACACGCACCAAGAAGTTCACGAAATCCTCTATTAATCGTCGTGTATAGCCAATTTTTTTTCAACCACTCTCACTCAGCAATTAAATTGGTGAGCCGAAATAAACTGGAATAAAGGCTACCTCACGCTGTGTTTCCCGATCTCCAAATTTATTTTGTTTCTGTACATCGGTTTCTTCTCTACTGCTATCTAATTTTGTTGAAAAAAAACAAAAAAAAAACAAAAAATTATCGTCTCGTTTAGCCGTTTAACCTAGGACGCTCTCGCTTCAGTAATCGCGTCGCGCCCGTACCTCGCGACGGCTTTTTATCAACCCCCGCCCGCGGGTTCTAACTCGGGTCCAACTGACAATCCTGTTAGACAAACCAGATTGGGGCGAAGCCCGTCAGGAGTTACCTCCACCGCGCAGGGCGCGCGCACGTGTCCGCTAACAAGATTAAAATCGGGCGAACGGTACGGCGGCGACGGCTGAGCAGAAGGGAAGGATGGAGAACGAGCGAGATCGAGAAAGAAAAAGAGAGCGCCCACCCGCGCCTGTTGGGGATGAGGCACGTCGAACGTAACGGCAAAACGGCCAAGAGCGTTCACTCCCACTCTTACACTGTCTGAGTTTACGCTCTTTCTCTCACTCTCGCTCTTTAACCGTGATAACTTCGAGTCGTGTTCTTGTACGATTTACAAAATAAATAACCGCTTTTAGACATACGATCAAAGTTGGTGCGGAACATAGAGAAAGAACTATGGCAATTCTTTTTGACGCTCCCTTACTGTTTTTTTTTTTTTTTTTTTTTTCATATCACCGAGCGCGCTGGCTAAACGTTTCACAAATTCAGCGTTGTCGTCGCCGCTTGCTGTATGATGCTACGCTACGAATACTCGGCCTACTAGCGCACTCTATCTCTTATCTCTGCCTGTCGCTCGCTCACTTCTTTCTCCTCTCCCTCTCTTTCTTTCTATCTATCCAAATCTCCCACTTTCCGAGTTTAGTATCCTTGTCAAATTCTTCCCTTAACCTATTTCTCTCTATCTCTGTCGTGTGCACTTAATTCTTAGTCACCATTTCCACTACCTGCTCCGTTCTTTATTTCATTCGTTCGTTCATCTCTTTTCCTCTGCTTCCCTTCATATTATACGTATCCCCTGCGTAATTCGAGCTACATAACTATATCCTTTACTTTACTCTCTATGTCTGTTTTTTTCTGTGTTGCACGACGTGAAAACGCCCTGAAGTTACCGACCGGTGTACCCTGCCACGATCATGTATCCTAGTCTTTTTTTTCCTCTCAATTATTACGGAATATTCCTCAACATTTACCACTGCCTTAAAAGCCCTTAAAATCCCGTGCGTTTTTATTTCTCTCGTGTCACAAGATTTTATAATAAAACATTCAACTAACTTGTGTGTCACGGAGTTTTTCTTTTCTTCTTCGTTCGTTTATTGCGTTTTTCGTTTGTTTGTTTTTTGCTTTTTTACATAAAACAGAACAAAAAACACTCGCGAGCGAATCGTTTGTAATTTTTAGCCTCCCGATAACCGCTCCGCGGCCTCGCCGATTCACCACGGTAACCGCCTATCGCAAGATGGCGCCGGTCACAACTCCGGCCTACGCCGGCTCGTATAATCTCGACCCTGGCGTATCAGCCACCTTCGCGCAGCTCTCTTCAGTTTTTTTTCCTCTTCCGCGATTTCTCACTTGCTCATTCCCTCTCTTTCTTACTCACTCTCAAGCGCTCACTCACTTTTACGCTCCCGCTTGTCCATCTCCACACACGCGCTCGCCACTCGCCAGACATCGGCGGCTCCTCTTTCTCACTCTCTCTCTCTCTCTTTCTTCTTTTGAACCCCCACCTCCTCTCACTCTCTCCTTATAGTTCTTTCTTCGTTGCTCACATCCGATCACTTCTCTACCGTATAATATACCCTCAGTATCCGTATATATCACCAAAACTTACTTCCAAACTCCGATTTTCTTTCTCGCGCTCATTTATCGTATTTGTTGCTACTACGTATGCTAGCATACTGGCGATACGGCATTTCGCGATTTCATTTGAACCGTCAAACCTTCCATATTTATCAAACGGACTGTACCGATGACAAATTTTTCGCTCGAACTGTAGTACAGATGGCGCAGCTTTCCAAATCGTAATCAGCTTCGATTTTCACCATTGGCTCGTCAATCGTGGAACTTTGAGCGGGAAATTCCAACGATCAGAACAGCATCGTTTCTTGACGAGTGAGAATTTTGTTATTTATTTATTCTTTTCTCTAATTGTTTCGATACCATAAAACAGTGAATTGTCAGCTTGTCTTTGGGATAATTTAATTGAGTGTGTTATCAAAATACCAATATTCGCCTGGTCATCGAAACCAAAATATTCGACTCTTTTTCAGAATTTCATCTTCGTTCGAATATTCAACAGTAAGTTTTTTCGAATTGATTCGTGTACATATATTAGCTTCACTCCTCATCCTCAAGTGATCAAGTGTCGAATCAACGCAGTTGGTTGAGTGATGACAACTCGAGTTCGAGAGAAAAGTTCTCATGAAAACGCGCCGCGGGTTTATGTCAGAGAAAAATATTTCAGTCGCCGTTTTTCGTCAAAGCTGTTTCTCGATGTATGCAAAGTTGAATGAAGGAAAACAAAGTAACGAGGCAGCCCTTGGCATCGTTTGCAACGAGCGTAACAGGATAAACAACATTCCCCACTTATGGGTCTTCCACTTTGTCCTTTCCGTATATTTGTCTATATATAATCGACGTGGCTTCTCGCAATGGACAATGGTCAAAGCGTACCGACACGATCGTTCCCATCGAGGTCGTGGCGTGAGTTTTCTTTTTCGTTGTTCTCTTTCCCAAATATATTTGTCAATCCGTTTTATAAAATATTCTTTTTTGCCCCTCGTCGATATTTTTGAGGTTAATCGACTGGATTTACTTTGCACTTCTGACACATTTCGCGTGGAACATCCTTGCACGTTACACGGTCAGACACTGCGAACGTTGATTTTGGTCAAATAAATAACTCGTGAAATACATTTTTCCTCGGAATATTAGGAAAACGTGACTCGAGTTCATTGAAAAAGTCTTCATTGAAAAAAGTCACCTGATCGTCCAATTCGGGTCAAGAACAAAAGATTATCAAGTGCTTTTGTACAATTTTGAAGGAAAGTTCCATCGAGTGATAAACCATTTTAAATTAACAATTTCTCAGCTCACGTTTTTTTCCATTACCTGGTTCCTCAGGACACAAGTTTCCACTAATCAGTTTGAAAAAATGTGCAGTCTGTCTACTGTGTTCGGAGTCACTGTAAAAGTCACCAATCATTCGAAAACTGTGTCCAATAGCTCCGAGTCTACTGCAAGTGAATGAATTTTAATCAAAAATGGGCCAATCGATTTCAAAAGACTTTCATTTTGTGTTCTCTCTCCTTTGTCCTCGAATTACCTACGTTCTCACGATTTTTGGAAGCTCGATATCCAGAGCTCGTCGACTTTCCCGATAGCCCATCAATATCCGCTCATACTGTCTGTGCAATTTGTCCATTTGGGACACCGAGAGTCTCGAATTATCAAGTAAATTTTTAAAATTTCGTGCAGCAATTGAAAAATCCTCTCTCCTAGCTCGATTCTCGTCGATTATAGTCTGAAGTCGTTCCGAGGCCGAGACATTTTTCGCACAAATTTCCATAACACTGCTCAGATGAGCCAGTCGACCTTCCTTCAGAACTTCAGCCTGCCAAACATTTTTTTTTCCTGCACAAAGTTTCTTTTTCCTATGCGTATCCAGCTCGGATTACCTTACGAAGTTCTTCGGTTACGGTACTATGAAAATTGGACGAATTATGATAAGGAAGTACTAGCCGATGAGACAAATCAAAAACTCTGTACGACGCCAAAAGCAAGACCTGAAGTGACTGAACGTGCTGTACGAGAGCCTCTAACGTGCTGGTCGCAAGATCCAAATGTAGTATTAATGCAGCTTGTCTATCACCTGCCAGAGCCTCTTCTACCTGACAAAGAAAAGATGTCAAAAGAGTTTTATTCCAAAACATTATTTTCACACGATAAAACAACAAGACGACGGTTTTCAGGCTCGAATTGAACGCAAACCCAATGAGGAAGTCAAAATAATGTTTTAAACATGAAAGTTTTTTTTTTTTTAAGTAAATAAAACAAAATACGATAAAAAGAGAATAAAAATGTGAGAAATAAAAAAATCCCCTTAACTTCTAATACCTGAGTACCGATCAATTGTAATTCCAAGGACTCGCGTATCCTCTGCGTCTTGATTCTCGTTTCGCTAGATTTCTAATATAAAACAAACTGTTGAATGTGAAATTTTCCTCTGTACCAGAATCGTTCATTCAAATGAGAGTAAAAAACTTTGTGCCTTTTTATCGGAGGTACGAAGTTTTTTGTCGCCGTAGCATCGACACGTGCAGCACGTGTCGAAGTAGCTCGAAGCGGAGCGACGAATGTCAAGCATCGGTGACGAAGGAGGAGAACGTCGACTCGACGAAATTTCCTCATCCGACGTGAGCCTCAGAAATGTGCGACGTTTTCGCAAAACCGGCTCACTCCAGCGTGAGTAATAATTTTCTTTCTTCAACGTCTTCGACATTTTCATCAAATATTTCGATCTTCCGATTATTGTTCTTCATTGACGTCTCTGCAAACTGGAACGCGAATTTCTTTTGGAATTGAGAAATTCGTTTTTTTGAATATTTTGACCTTTGGATGTACCTCAAAAAGGTGCAAATTTTCTCAAGCTCTGTGACGAGAATTTGTCGAATGCAAAGGATAATAGCGTTTACAAACCACTATCTATTTATTATATATAATTGTTATATAGAAATTCAATCGAGACAGGCAATTAAAAGTGACAGACACATGATGATATTAATTAATTAATAAGTATACATATATACGCGTAACTATTATATATATACATATATTTAAACATTAATATATGTATATATATCAAGTTATTTTTGTTCTCGCTTATATTAAGGTTATAGAGATATGACTTATGGCTGAAGTAAAATTAAACAACATGACATAAAAATGACAAATGACATAACAATGGATTGCCCCATTGAGACACTGCACGAACAGAGTTCCAAGATTTTCGTATATTTCCCAAGCATGGGCATGCTCCTCGCTAGGAACGTGTTTGTTTCTTCTTTCCAATATTAAGTAATAATATGCGTTTCGAATGCAAACTCGTTTGTACGTATAGCGTGATAGCGGAATATTCCTGGAAGACACGTCATCAGTCATTTGTTCTCGTGTCCAGAAAAATTCAGCACAGAGACCCATCCCCCGCCGACCGTGTCGAACGTGTACTCTGGCTTGATAAGTTATGGCTGTAAATGACATTTTTGCAAAAATGTGAAACGAATAAAGAGGGTGAAATTCACGTATCGTTAGTTTCATCATGACTAGATCATCAGCACTCTCTGAATTTTTATCGATCGCTTTTTAGTGATATTTTAATGCAATTGATTTACAATACTAATTGAATTTTGATTAGTATGTTTTCGAATAGCTCACTTTTTATTGCTCGGACAAACTTCGTACCATTTGGATGAATAAATACTGGTAAGCGAATGAATCGTTTATGGAAATAATTAATATCGAATCGGACTGTATTATTACAATGAGATAAATGCATTTTTCTCAATAATCGCTCTTTCTCTCTCTCTCTCTCACTACGAAAATCTCACTACGAAAATAGCAACTTTTTCCACTCAGAGTATAGGTAATGTGTATGTATGTGTTGTCTCGTAAAAAGGAATGTATGCATGTATTCCGTCTGGAAAATAAGCGATCATTGTACCGATTGAATATCAAGAGTATCGCTGAGAAAAAATCTTCTTCACTCTCGGCTAGAGAACACGAATGTCGTTGTTCTAGGGGAGGGCCTCCCATGCAAGTGTCAGAATGGAACAAACCTTCAACTATAAACATATATCTTGGGGGAAAAAAACGCGAACAATCCATCTACTTTAAATTTGTTTGTCTCAGATCCAAGTAAATAAAATAACGAGACTCGCTAGTCTACGCCGAAAGCTCATCATATCAAATCAAATCCACTTTTTTACTTTTCAATTCGACGTTATTTGAATTTATCGTAAACGTTATTAGTATTACTGTTGTTGTTATTGTTATTGTTATTATTATTATTACGATTATTATTATTATTATTATTATTATTATTATTATTATTATTATTATTATTATTATTATTATTATTGCCTAAGTCATTAATATTATCGTTAAACTTTGTTGTCCTTTCTGGTCCAATGTGACCGGCCATTTTTATCGATCGAATCGTTCATCGATTTATGATGAACGAACAAACAAAAAATTGGTGTTATTTCGTTCAACATTCGTCAGTCGCACACGTATTTTTCGACATTCCCGTAATCGACGTTACGGCAAAACCAACAATCCTCGTTCCGATTATTCTTTAATTACATACATCGCATATAATTTATTCCGAAGCCTTTACGTTTTTCAAAAAAATATATATTCGTATATGTATATATTTGTATAAATACAAATAAAAATTCAATCTATTTTCCTTATTTTCTCGTTTCAAGTATTTTCGAGCATTACTATCGAAGAAGATCATGATCTTTTTTCATTTTCTTCGAAGTTACAGTGGCGCAAATAGACGCCGTGATCGGTGAACGAAGAATCAAAAAAAAAAAAACAAAAAAAAACAAAAAAACAAAAAACAAAATGCAAATTATAAATTGGCCCTTTAAGAATTTGGCTGAATTCACTCCTCCTCATGAGTGAATCTGCTTCGAATATTATTACTTCTCAGGTTTCTTTTTTCTTTTATATATCTATATATATATATCGTTCATATACATATTCGTGTATATACCTACAGCAACGATGAGAATATCGTTTTGTTTTTCTTTCATTGACGATTCATCAGTGGGCCATATAATGTTAGATACCACAAAATAGCCTTACACTTTATAAATCTATGTACAATCTCATAAAATAAGATAATTTAAATATATAATATGTATCGATGTATGTATATATGTATATACACATATTTACATAATATGCATATACATTAATACATACAAATATATATTGTAACGTTTTGGCTGGCTGGTTGCTCTCTCACAATTGATTTTACACTCTGAGACAATGAACAAGCTCCATAAGTTCAATAAGTTTCTTATTTTTAAACGATATTCGCTCGAAAATAATACCCCCGAGGCAATATTAAAATATTGCTCTCGTGTGACGCAGGTGAGAGTCGCGAATTTTCTTCATCTTCCTTATACAGTTGATGAACACTCGAGCACATTGCGGTAGAACGTGTTTACTTCGTATCTTCGTACAACATATTGAAATCTGTGATCATTTAATTTTTCATATGATTTTACATTATTTTGTTGTATTTTATTTCTTCGGAAACGTGGTGTTCCATTTTTCATTATCATTATAATATATTATTAAATCGATATTTAAATATTTAAATTTGATTATAAGTGATGTGTATCCGTATTATTCGATATGAGAGGACATATCCCATATAATCAAGCAGTGAATGTTGGTTGGCACAGACATTGGCTGGGTTTTTAAGGCACTCTGGGCTGATTGATTCTCCGCAGCACCCTCCAGCGTATCCATCTCGTTAAAAAATAAAAATAAAAAAAAAAAAACAACAACAACAAAAGAAAAATCAAAAATCCCTCCCTCTCAACTCCCTGTCAGCTGTTCAATCCTTGTTACGATTTTTTGTCTCTCCTCGTGTATATAAATATTCGTAACAATTCCCGCAACTTTTTGTTCTTCTTTCGCTTTTCCTAACGATGTGTAACTTACAGTAAAATACGCTGCTTATATTTCGTTCTTGTTTTTATTCCTCCTTCATCGTTCTCTTTTCGTTAGTGAGCATTGGAGTGTACGTGGCGGTTTTGAGCTAATATTTCGCTCACAGCGTCTTCGTGAAGTTTGCCGGAAACATGCCCTTCTCGTTGGTGCCCTCCTTGATACCCATCAGCCAACCTTCCTCCTGCCGCAAACACAAATTTCTTAAGAATATATCTGTCAGAGCATAGAAAAATTCTTCATTCTTATTGCTTATTTTCTCTTGGTTTTTTTAGTTGTTTATTTTTGGCTATATTGAAAGTGAAGGATTGATCATGATTGCAAACCTGCTCTTCCGGATCATCGTATTCGACGACTCGTATGATTTCCCCAACGTCGAATGACAATTCGTCCACATCTTCGCGACTATACTTGTACGTTGCTTTCACCCTGTACAAAACGCCCGGTGGCAAGTTTTCTGTTGTCGCTCCTAGAGACAAATTGGTACCATTTTCATATTCCACGTCTAGAATAATGCAATATTTTTCAGCCGTTAGCGATGAACCTATTTGTTACACACGATTTCTTCAGATAAACAAAACAAATCAATATATTTTTCCCCTCTTGTCAGCACATCGAGAAAGAAGTGTAGCAGTTTTCTGTTGTGAGAAGAAGACGAAGGGAAAACGTGTTACGATCGATTAACGCGATAAATCTCAAGCTGCTTTTTGCCAAAAATGCGCTTTTATAGAGTTCATTTTTTGTCATTTAAACATTCCAAAACTATTCGCAGAACCGTGTAATGTTTTATAACGAAGTTATGACTGGGACCTCTCAACGATTCGAAGCTAATTTATTGACAACAGTAGCCTAGTGAAATAAGCAAAAATAAATCTGAGTAAGTATGCGCAAGCGTTCGATCATCGCTTATTTATGCCACTCGAGAATAATCTTTGTCTCTGATTATTTTCTCAACTTTTGCAATTTCATACGCAGATTGATTTTAACATTTTTATCGATGAGATTGACAGCACAAAGCTACAGGATTATTGACGAAAAGCAGGAGCCTCCACATCATTTCAATGCATTGAAGTTATTTTACATTATTTCTATACTCATCATTCAATGGTTTGATTGTGAACGGAAAAATGCATGATTTATGCATTTGCATCGACCCAATCTGACTATCTTCGAATTAACATGACAAATTGAATCGACAGCGCGAACCAAAATAAAAAACTACAATTTCTTGTTGGGTATCAATTAAAATTCGTAACTGACAGTTCTGAATTAAAAAATCTAGCATTACACAAAGTAACGTCACAAATATACGTAATTTTTTATCCCATTTAATAAAATTGTGATTCGAAATATGTAAAATGCAAAACTATGCAGAAATGGTAAGATATTTAATGCAATAATAAAAACTTCAATACTTTGAAATAGTGAGAGAATAATTATTGAATATCACGCACACAATGCAGGCAGTCAGGGAGGGACTGGATCGATATACTCACCGACTGGTATGTCGTACAATTCTTCGACTCTCTTGGTGGGCGGTACAGTGGCATTTTGCGGGGACGCATCTTGGTTATTGAGGGAATTATCATTGCTATTAGCATTGCTATTGGCATTGCCGTTGAGCTGAGTTGTCGGCGACGCATCATCGGCTTCAGCCGTTGGTTCGTCTAAAGCTGTAACACGACCCGAAACAAAAACCACTCTCAAACACAAAAGACATTTTTTTAGTGATCATTAAGAGCAAGGAAACTGAAAAAGAAAACAAAAATTTTGCATGGAATTCACGAGTTTGTAGTTAATCAAGCGAATTATTCAGACGGTTAGGACTTTTTTAACGAACACCGAGGAAGGCGGAGAAATTGAAAAGAGAAAAAAAAATCAATTCATTACCCGCTGTAATGTTGTTCTGCGACGGAGGTTGCGTGTTTATTATCAGCCTGAAATAGAGAACACAAATGATCATCTTATTCGATATTTTTTCAATAAATTACCGAAGAAGAATTGAATAGACGATCGATTTGCTGAGGAAACGATGGAATGTCGTTGTTCGAGATCTTCAAAATGTTATTTACTTTAATGAAAAAAATCTACTTACGAGGAGTTAGCATTCGGTGATTTAGGCGATTGTGGTTCCGAGTTTTTCTTCAACGTGTACGAGCCCCTTTGACTTTCGTTGGCCAATTTGTCGACTATTGCTTCAAGCTCGGAGTAAACCTGCAGAAACAAAAGTTCGCGATTGTCATCAAAGTGTCAACATTTCAAAGTCCTCTTCACCAACGATTTTTCATCATTTAAACGACAGAAGAATAAAAATGAAAATGGTGGAAAGAAAAAATTTAAAAAAAAAGTGAGTAAAATGTGATCATGCTGGTATTTATTTTTGGTACTCGCACCCAAGAAGATTACGACGCTGAAGTTTCCAACGTTGGAGTCCAACGAAATGAATGAAAATAAAATGATTTATCCATCAGTTTTTTATTTCACGAATAATAATTTTGTAGATTGAAAAAATACAAGGTACAAATTCGACAGGAAATGAATTGGAGAATTACTGGAATTATTGGACAGTTTTTTAGATCATTTCGTTGGACTCCAACGTTGGAAACTTCAGCATCGTAGAAGATTCAAATATAAAACCGTCAAGTTCGTTGTTGTACCGAGGTTAAAATATCTTTGCAATCTTTATAAGGGCTTTCAATCAAGTCACTCGACGACAGTTTTTTACAAGCGCAATAAATAAACTTTGCATTACACTAAACTGAGAAAAAATGTGTTCATTCATAGCTCCCCAAGATCCAAGCTCCTCTCGTCACAACTCTCTATTAACCGTTACAAAACATACCTTGGCGCTTTCAACGTGGAAAACTTGTTCCGCAGCGAACAACGTTTGTAGATTGGTAACAAGGAAGAGAACTCGTGAGTCGTAAAGTGCCGGTAATTCGTCGTGAAGTTCCGAGTTAAGCTGCTCGTACGTACGTTTAGCTTCCTCGAGCAATTCCTTCCCTCGCGTCACCTTCAGTTCGTCCCTTTTCTTTGGATTACATTGTAACGACTGGAAGTTATGCCTTTGGCCGTCGTAATCGACCAATTTTCTACCTCGCTTATCAATCTTTTTCTGTAAAATTAAATATCCTTATTTTCGATTGACAGTCAATGGAAGTGTTTATTATTTTGTCGGCCAATGTGAAACAATCACATTCAAATTAGGCCGATTCTCAAAAACCCAGAAGCATTAATTTTGCTATAAAAGTTTCGTAAACGTTCAAAAAGTTTGACAGGAAAGAGTCGCGTTTGAATTTATTTATCAACGAATAATGTTCCATGAAAATCTTACCCTCATCTCGGGAAATTGGCTCTGATATGTATTCAACGGCACGAGGACCTGGTCGGCGAGTTTGTGAGTAAAGTCTTGCCACAGCATGTCCAAATTCTGTGCCTGTACGTAGAGTAGATCGTGACCGGTCCACTGGCTCTCGTAAATCTCGTTGAGCGAGTCCATGAGGGTCTTCGAAGCTGCTTGAACGGCTGATGACGATACGTTGGACATGCACAAGACACAAAAGCGTTTTCATGATTGCTTAACAGTTTGGCCTTTGAGTCGATCGAGCAAGGAAAATGTCACGAATTGGCACGTCAATGGGACGCTGCGATTCAGCTTTATACATTCGTTTCAATGGATTATTCGCGAGCTATATTGATGTCTGTGCGTTTGTGTACAGCGACGTGTACGAAGTCAGAGAAGTAAATTCGTCGACTGCAATATTTATTCTAATACTCAACATTATTTTTACGCTTTTAGGAAAGTGAGCGATTCTTAAGACGCTGAAGTTTGCAACGTCCAACGAAATTAAAAATTGGTCAATTACAAATGTTTTTTTCGATCATTTCGAGTCAGCAAGTTCTTCGGAGGTTCACGAAAATCGGATGAACCGTGCTCGCGCATGCGGGGTGCAGAAAAATACGCACAAACAGATAAAAAAATTTCAAAGTGACGCCAATTCCGTGCGAATCCGCAACCGCGCTTAAGATCCCGACGACTTTCATTCTCTAAACGGTCCTCGTAACTCCACATCTGCGATCGAGTTTTCAATCAAATTGTGCCTGGATTTAAGGCAGGTATTCGGAGCGCGACAGGTATTTGGAGTTTGTTTTTAGTGTCATTCTCTCTCACAAACGAGCTCGTAGCGCAAAGTATATTCAATCAAAGAGAGAAGCTACGACTACTTTCCTGGCCTACTTACAACCGTCCCCGAGAGTGCATTCACCTGGCTTTGATAAAGCCGCCATGCGATGAGCCTTTGCCCCTATGTAACGCGCTATTGAAACTCGCATCGTTAGAATTCGTGTTTTGATTATTTTCTTCCAAAAAAAAAAATTGGCCTTTTAGTTACTTGAGTACACGAGAAATAATGAAAAAGTTGAGGAATCGAACGTTCCATGAATCCAACGATCTTTCGACTTCCAAACGACGATTTCTCTTCGACCGATGACAGCGAGTATTAGTCATAGTTTTTTTCTCCTCCTGACGCGAGTCCATGCTTTGTTCTTGCATGCCTCGACCTATCGTGGCACTTTAACGTGTTGACGTACGTCAGTAGTCTTCGGTGATCAAATCCAAGTCAAAAGTGTGAATGGCAACGACAGAAATATACACGTTTCTTATCTTTTGAGTACATTTTTCTTTATATTAGTCACGAAATGGGATGTCGAGTATGTTCGGTCGGTCGATTTTTCTTATCAGTTCTGATAATTAGTATGAGCAGGGATGGGTGATTGTTTAAAAATATTTTTCAATAATCAGACTTTCCTCTCCGTAATTTTGTTACGAGAACAAAAATAGTTCGTTTTTCGAATGGATTTCCATCGATTTTCATCCAGAACGGAAATTAAAGAAATTAGATCGCTGCGTTAAAACGCTGCAGACTGAAATAGCATAAACATCGAGAGAAAAATACACTCCGACGACAAAACACTTGAAAATTGACGTGCTACCGCGCCGTTCTGCATAGCCAATAAACTCATCGTATAGCCTGAACAAACACCTTCCGTAAATTCTATTCGTTCTGTTTCTTCGTAGCATAATTGTGCATTACTGCAGAAGGCGGAAGAGACCTGCGGGGAGGGAGTGAGAAATTCATAACGCGGATATATTTACGCGGACTGCTCGTTTATACGGGGATCGCGTAGAACTTTTTGAGCAGTGTACGAGTCGTTCCATTGAAAATCGTCGCACATTTAAATCTTCAAAATTTTATAGTCACAGGCACTCGATGAATTCCTGATTCATTGGTTTTATTTAAGGTAGATCATGCCCGTAGGACCGTATTTTATGATTGTCTAAATTGGGTCGATTTTTACTTCCTTATTAAAGATATTATCACTCTAAATTAATGTCAGAGTTATTCATTCAAAATTGTAAATACATCTTTTCAACTCATCTTTTGGCGAATGAAATTACAAGCCATTAATTAATCGAAGATTCATCACTGATCGAACCCCAATTTTCATTCGTCCTGGGGAAAATACTACAGTTTTTTATCTTAAAAATCGCATTGGAGAGCGCAAAGGGAAAACACTGAGGGAAATGGATCAAGAAAAAAAGGGTTAATAATAAAAAGACAGAAGGCTGTGACAGGAATGGGCCAAGCCAAGACGAAACAAATATCTTTATCACTAGCAAGACAAACGTTTCGAATTTTTGCCCAAACCTTTACCTCATTGTTATTGTGTGCTTTTTTCATAAACTTCGTAAGAAGCGTTCACTCGTTAAAGGGAAATTTGAACACGTTTATCTCAATAACCAATGAGACGAACCCTTTAAAATTTGATATGCGTGTCAGTCGACTGCTCATCGAAACTCTGTGTAAATTTCAAAACTTTCAAGAAAATTGTTTCGTGCATGAACCAACTTAAAGTCACTGAAACGAAAAAATCATTTTATTTTTTGTTTCAACCTAAAAACCAAGGAAAAAAATTCAATAAAAACTCATCGCTTGTGGAGTAGTTGAGGATCAAGTGAAGCCTGAAAAATGGAGATGCCGTTATAATAATGACGAAAGCTTTCAGGTCCGCATAGAGCTTCCGATAAACCAGAACTGCATTGATATTCAAATTTATCTTCCAAGGTCAAATGCACACAAACATGTCGCATTGAAAACAAAAGTTCTCGATCCAAAATTCGATAACCGCGTTCGCCGGAGTTTGCAGTCCACATAACCGATCGACACGTGCCGCCTCGATATTCCTGCCGCGGATCATAATCCATAAATTCGATCGGGAATGACCCATGGAATACTCGCGTACAGGTAAAAGTTTCACAATAGCTGGATTGTCTGTAAATGCGTGTGCTATATATAGAGCCGCGGTGGCTCCGATTTGACCCGAGAAGAACGCAATACACCGCACTTCGTACCGCAGGAATTATGAAGAAGGCGTTACAGGTATACGGGCCTGCAGATACACGTGATACAACGAATCGAAGGGGAAAGCGGCTCTCGCGGTTTAAGCAAGAAAAGGTGGTCGACCTCGTGGCTCCCTTCTTCATCGTATTTTTTTTCTTCCTCGTTTTCTCATAACGCTGAAGAATAATCGAAGAAATTTTAGTGAGAAATTGGACGCTTTTCGGAGTGACAATGCTTCGCTACTTTCGATGCGCGGTGTTCGATAATTTCATTCCACGATTCTCGTGGTGGGTTCGAGATGAGCGTAATGTAAGAATTGCTCACTTTCGAGCCCGAGGACTTTCGTCCACGTGAAAACTACGAGGAACGAACCGAATTTTCCTCGTTTTGGGTGCTGCTCCCCAACGACAAAACCTCAGTACGGGAAGCTTCGCGATGAAATGAATGTTTTGCTGTTCATTTGTTTCTGAAACTACGAGCTCAAGAGTTGGCACATCAAATTGTGTAGATTCGAACCTGTCGCGTGGCTTTCGAAGGTGCCGGATCCAAGAGTTCGACTACGGTGGAGTTTGCAACGTTGGAGTCCAACGAAATGAACGAAAAAAACATTTGTCATTGATGGCCAATTTTTTATTTCACGAAGTAGAGGTGCAGCTTGAAAAACTACGAATTGCAAATTCGGATGGAAACGAAATTGGAGAATTACTGGAATTATTGGAGGCTTTTTTAGATCGTTTAGTTGGACTCCAACGTTGGAAACTTCAGCGTCATATGACAACGAACTGATATCGTTCAACGAAATGATCGAAAAAAACTCTCAAATAATTCCAGTAATTCTCCTATTTTGTTCTCTGCCAAATTTGCGATTCGTAGTTTTTCAAGCTGCACCAACGATTCGTGAAATAAAAAATTGGTGAATTACAAACGTTTTTTTCATTCATTTCGTTGGACTCCAACGTTGGAAACTTCAGTGTCGTCAGCGTCATAGAGTTCGTCACTTTTCGCTTCGTTTTGACGGTGCACGTGCAACGTCAAAAAACCATGTATCAAAGGCTGCAAGTCTCGTAACCGCTAAATACGTAATGAATTGTGAGAGTCTCGTGACAATTCGACTATGACGAGGAGAGCCTCCCGCTTGTATGTACAATCCCGTGGTGCTTAACAGTGAGAAAAAGAGAGAACGGGGTCACGGTGACGCAAGGTTGTGCCCACCTTTTTATCCCGCGAGCGATTGCTACTGTGTGCATGTTTGTGCGTGTGTTTGTTCCTCGACAACGACTCGTATTTCACGCCCTCGTGTTAATTCAAGTCGCGCTCTATAAATACAGCATCTCTACGAAGCGTAGATTGTATCGCGTTGAGGTCGCAGCTTTATCCAGTCGCGAAGATTTCGTTTTTCCGTTTCTCCTTCCCGCAGTAAATAGAGAAGCAGAGAGAGATCCTTAAGGGGGAATATCAGTGTGAAAAAGGAGCTTGGGCGCAAAAGAGGATGGCGGACTAATCGCGGCGAGAACTCGTTTTATATCAATATTCAAGTTGCATCATTCAATTCCTCTCAAAACTTTGAACGCGTTTTTCTCGAAACCATGTTTTTTGACCTGACTGACATCAAAACTCTGTCAAATTTTGCCCTATCGACTTCATTCGAAAAGGATTCTCTTCAGATAACTTATCGCTGTGGTTGCATCGCACAGTGTTTTTTTAAATCGTTTACTTTTTTTTATTAACAATTTACTGCAAAATTGTTGTGTAAAATTCGAATTTTTTTCTAATCGCCGCCATTTTTTCTAATCAAAATTTTCAAATTTCCTACGATGCTGCGATAGCTACGCTGTTATTATTTAATAATCTTCTTTTGAATTTTTCATTTCAGATGCTTTTGCGACCGCTCCTCTGCTTAATAAAATGTACTAAAAATAAGAAAATTAAATTCCTTGTATACTTCACTACTTCAATAATTAATACACAAAATTTCAAATAATCTGATCGAGCCGTTTTTTCGGAAAAAAATTCCAAAAATACCTCATTTTTCAGCCTCTCACACTGATATTTCCCCTTAAGGGTACATCGATGATTTTGAGGGAGTGTAGATGCGATGATTGGCCGATAGGAACGACCGCACTGAATCTCCCATGTCGAAATGCAACAAAAATTCCTCTATTTCGAACTTCTGAGCTTTTCAGTGGTCGAACGATCATAGTTTTTCAAAAATCGAGTTCGAGGGTCTCGAAAGAGGCCCAAAACTATTTCGCGGATCAAGGATACTCGGTCGATCCAGCCAAGAAGTTTGAGAGTTGAGAGTAAACGCGTACGACGACGACAAAAAATAATGGTAATTGGAAATTCATTTTTACTGAGAGCATTTGCAGGCGATAAGAAGGGAAGAAACTTGTGGAAACTTACCTCGAACACACCTGATGTAATTATTGAATTCCTTCTGAAGTCTGGTAGCGGAATTCTGTTGCCTGGTAAAGTTTTGCAAGTGTTCATCGAATATATCGTCGGCAGTCCTGTCGACCTTGCCCAAATTCTGAAGGAACTGAAACAGCAAAATGAAAACAAAAAAAAAACTTTAAAATCTTTGAGGTTTGAAAACATTCGGTAAAAATCGCTCTTTGAGTGACGTTAGGAAAAAATATTGTAACAAGAATACCGTGAAATTTTGATCGGTTCGTTCGGAGTCGTGGGCGATGCGAGAGCCAAAAATTTGTTTTTATGCGTGGGCATCGAGATAGGGAACTCGCGACAAACTGGCTAGTGAATCGTCGTCGTTTTAGCATCGCCTTATAAGTACTGCTACGTTTCTTTCGGGCGCTTATTGTGTCATGCGTGCGAAAGGAAAGAGAACGAATTTTTATACCGACGAGCAGAAGTTTGAATTTAATTTTCGTTAAAATTCGCAGTTGAAGTAAAAAAAATTATCATCAATTTTCAACGTGCCTGAAATTCTTCATTTTCGCGTCCTATCGGTGAACTGCAATTTTTTTTTGGAAAACGAAGTTTCTAAACGCTTCAATAGCTGCACGAGGAACGATAAGAGATTCAAGAGATAAGAAACAATAAATGTCTGAATTTATAAAAATAAATAAATAAATAATAATAAAAAATACTTTGCCGATATACGCGCCGCAGGAGTTTTTGCTGGCCTTTCTCCTTGTCAAGTCGTAATCGAGGAGAGCAAATCGGCAACGTCAAGGAAGAGAGAGGGGAGGGGGAGAGCAATATTCGTCGTCGCGACGGTTCGTTGCACCGGGAAATTTCCTACAGCGGGAAAAATGCCAGAACTTTAACATGTTTCTGGTGGCAATTGCCGTCGTCTACGAAGATCAATTGCGGATTCAATTTCTACGTAATAAATCGGATGACCAGGATTTATTGAATTTTTCGAAAATTTACATAAAATATTTAGCTTAGCGTATGAAATGATTCAATTTGTGTAGAAATTAAAATATTGAGACGAATCTCCCGCTGTTGTTATCATTTTTTCTTGGGCTTTTTCAAGATTTTTTTTAATTAACAAGTTCTATTTATTGAGCTGTTGAAATGGCGGAAAAATTTTGAAGGTTCGAAAAACGTCGAGGTTCAGTCTCTCCAAAAAAAAATGGAGACGGAAAATTTTTGAATCTGAATTCAAACGCGACCCCACGCTCATTGGTTTCATTTTTTGATCGTTTCATTTTTGAGTGTGTCTTTCAAATCCATTTCTCAAATCGTGCGTGATCCTCTTGACCGAAGGTGCGAGTCAGCGACAGATTTAACGAAGAGAAACTAATGTAGGAGGTGCAGCCCCGACGTTACGCAATTTTTTCAGCACGCACAGTTTTAGTGTTGAGCGTCCGTCCAAGTGTGAGATTAGCCACTTTTTAACAGCTGTTTTGTTTTCCCTCATTGAGGTTTCTAGGGCGTCGGGTCGAGTGAGAATTGGAAAAAAGTTTCACCCACTTGAAATCTCAATCACGCAACCATTTGGAAGTAAATAAATGGGGTATACTTTTCAGTCGTTGATCATCGTGGCTTTTCCATTTCAGTTTTATAAACAATCGTCGATTTTCTAAAACATTGATATACTGAGCTGTGCAGACGTTTCGTCACGCAACGGAATCGACGAATGGAAGTTTTTCTCAGTAACTTTATCGAGCAACAATTTATTATTGAACCCCATTTAAAAAGTAATCCTCAAAGAATTTTTCAGGCCCTGCTCGTTCGATTATCTCGAACAACATCGCCCCGAATCAGCAGTCCAGACACTCGATACAGATCGATAAAAATACAGTCGCGTTAGCGATATTTTCCACCGCGTAACATCCGAATTATTCTATTATATAGAACTCGAAAATACTCGACACGAGTCCGGAGCACCGAGTGAAATTGTACGTGAGTAAAATACGAATTCATTCTTTTTTTTTTTGCTTACATCGAATGAAACGAGATTGCGAGAAATTGCTAAGAAAAAGCCTCACGTATTTAGGGAAAGTAAAAAGGTCCGTTCCGTGACTCTGCGAAGTCAGAGCACAGGAAGGTTCTTCAAGGCGACTTGCAGACATTTATTAGCCACATTTTCAATGGATTCACTAAGTAAAACGAACTCGATTCAGAGTCAGTGATGAATGGATCTATTGAGTTCGTTGGAAATTTCTGAATCGATTTAATCCGCATGAATAGTGTCAATAAAAGTCGTTCATAACGAAACGTTTTACTGGAAAATTGTAATTTTATCGCATGCTCACATCGATTCGGTGTCATAAACCTCGACATAATATCAAACTGCGAAATAAAAGAAAAAACAATAAAACAAAAAAAAAAACAAAATGAAATTCCGTTAGAATATCGAGACAAGGATGAACACAGCTCCGACTCGATGAACGTTTATCTACAGTAAAATTGCGACAAGATCCATAGATAAGCTGTTCCGTTATCAAACGAAGGAACCTAAACGCGTGTACCTGATATTGCCGATGCAATCTGCAGCTTATTATTAACGATAAATTTTTTCAGACCTTTTTGGCCTCCGAGTTACGCGAGATATTTCGCTAACGGTAAATTTACAAGCGCGAAGAGTGCGGGTATTCACGAGGAAAAAATATTCCAACGACGAGAAGTCAAAGTGTCTCGTACATTGTGCAAAGGGTTTTGTGTTTCCTTCATTCTGCGCTGTTCAATCGAATCTTCCACATTTTTTTTGCCCTTTTTCCCTGTACTCAGCGATCGTCGAATAATTCTGCAATAAAGCGAGAATCGATTGGATGAAAATGTCGTTGAAACTGTTGCTTCACACGGTGAATTATATTTGAAAACAATTGTCGAGGTTCGATAATATATTTATCGATGAAAATTTAATAGTCGAGGTAAACGACGTTGCAGCACATTGCACATCCGAATTGTGCGAAAACGCTCCTGCCAGCACGTTCGTTTATACGTACGTGCACCGCAAATGTTGGCGGTGCAGCGCTCCTTATCTATAATTAGCAGCGAGTATGCCGGGATCGTCTATTTCAGAAACGATAACTACCCCTCGGTAAAGAGAGGTTACGCACCTCGGGCTAAGAACGTCCTCCGCAGATAGAGGCAGCGATACATTGAGTAAATCTTTTGCACTCTCCACGATCCCGTGCGCCTCGAGCACGCGTTGCACCAAGTTTTCCAAAGAGTTCCGAGTACAGTACGGAAATAGCCGAGGGAAATCACGCACGTTCGATTGCTTTAGCGATATATATACCTCGGACATTTCTATCGGATGCTAAACCTGCAAACAGCCAATTCCGAAGTCCGGAGCGAAGCTGAAGGCAACAGGATCCGTTCGGAGAGACTGCGAATATTATTCGTTCGAGTAATTTCGATGGAGTTGCTTGTTCAGAGGAATTTGGTGGAAGGCTTTCAATTTCAAAGTGAACGTGGGCTTGATATTTGTAATTTGTAACTCGAAGCGACGAAATCATTTAAACTCGAATGCGGGAGCGTCTCGCTTATACGAAGATTGTTGGATCAATTTCCGAATAGATCCAATTTCTCGGTCTAAACTGCTGGCGCGGGATTGGGGAAGGGACGCTCCGGAGAGCACGTGCGGACTGAAGGAGTCGCCGGAATCATCAAAATCGCAATCTCGCAAGGGGAACTTTAACAAAACAAGAAAGTAAGAGAATACTTGTTTCTCTTTATAATTTAGCGATTATAGGAAGCGTCCAACGCTCTCGGAAAAGAAGTGAAATAAATGAAGCAAAAGTTTAATATTCTCTGCGCCATAGAACAGAAACGATGTATGGTGCTTAAACAGCAAAAGATAAAAACGGCGATCGTTTCCTCATCGCTGTTACTTTCACGGATAAGACACTGCTGGGATGATCCACGATGTTTCACGCTCGAAGAGAGTAAAAGTGATTCGAAATGAGACGTAATAGTTCATCGTGATGCCCCGAGAACGCGAAGATTCCACAGCTCATACATTCTCGTTACTTTAGCCATGAAACAGATGAACACATGTAACGGCAAACTTTTTCAGGGGTCTACCCTAATTTGGATTTTCAAAAAATCGATTTTTTTATTGCATTTTTTGGAAGTGTACATATTTTAAAGTGTCATTAAAATTTTATGAAGATCTGAGCAGTCTTAGTGGACTTTTGAGCGACGTTTACTTGGCTTTCTTGTTTTTCTCGAAATTACTTAAACTATTACGAAACTATTCAACCGATCCTTACCAAAATTTTACGACATCTTCTTTATGGCTGTAGCTGTAGCGCGTATCACACGAGTTTTGGGATTTTGAGTGGAACTATTTTTTTTGCAAAAAACGATGAAAAAAGTGCTTTTTCGTAGTTTTTGGAAAAATGGCCGCCATTTTGTCATTTTTGAAGAAATCGAAAGTCGTATGGTATCCGCTTTAGCCATTTACCTATCGAATTTAAAACCATTTTTATTTTTTTTCTCTGATCATCCATTCTGTTCGAAAACTGAGTATAAAATGAATATAAATAAATTTATTAAATATTTTAAGAGCGTATTTTTTAGCCCCAACACTTTTTGTATCCATATTTATAATTTATACCGGTAAAAACCCATCGTGAAAATAGTCTTTTTTTGCCCGTCTAATTATATAGGGTAGAGCCCTTCGTACGAAAGCATTTAACCTCGCACAAGACTAATCACGCATTCGTTGTTTTCGTTTCCTTTTGTGTTCAAATATAAATTTGTATTTAATTTCTTCATAGTACTCATCGACTGTAAAAAGATGAAATTGATTCTGAACCGTAAATAAGGACTGGGCGATTAAGTTGCACGTTTAACTCACGATCTTTTCTTGCCTGACATTGCGAACCGATCATATTTTCGGAAAATCGTTTACAGTGAACAGCAAATTCGCGCGTCACAATCCAACTTCATCGAAAAAAAGAAGTGAACAGTGTCGAGAGAAGGTTCCGATTGCAGACACATTGGCTAACGAAACAAAGAAAGAGAATGAAGAGAGAGAGAGAGAGAGAGAGAGAGAGAGAGAGAGAGAGAGAGAGCGAGGGAAAAGCCTACGCGAAATTGAATCGGGCCGAATGACTTACGCGTCGCTGTTGTATGCATTGAGCTGAGATAAGATAAGCAACTATACATGTGAAATTCTGCTTTTTTTGTTTCTGTCTTTTTCGATCGGACTCCAATACAAAGAGGTCTTTTACATGGCATCTTTTTTGCTTTTGGAACATGGCTTCCCTTTTTTCCTCTTCGTAATGAAGACGAAATTTGAAGATTCGAAAAATTCGCTAGAATTCCTCGATCCCCGAAGCACTTCGTAGTGTCTATATTAGGGTAATGCAAAAAAAAATCGATATTTTTTTCCTCGGAGCTTCCACGGAAATCGTTAGTACGTAAAAAAGTAATTTTCTTAAAATTTCAGATTGAAAAAAATAATTTTTAGACACTGCTCAAGCCACTTCGATATTTTCCTGTTTTTCTCAAAAATCGCGAAGCAAACATTTTTTTTGCTCTCATAGCATAAAGTGTTAGAAAAATTGGCATCCTGTACAAACTCAGATAGTTTGTAAACGAACAGTTTGGAAGTAAAAATTTTTGCGATTTTGCAGTCATTATTAACCTATACATTTATTTCCCATCATAATTTAATAGAAATATTTTACTATTTTTTATAACAAATGGGAAAACTAAGAAATTCCCAAATTATAACGTCTTTTGCGGCGAAATACCGGACTTTGAAACAGAGAATTTGAATTCGACAAAATTAAATGATTTTTTTTGCAAGATAGTTTTACCCCTTCTTCTGGAAAGACGACAAGAGTAGTTATTTGTAACCACACGTTTTTTAATCTCATAATTTATAGCTAAATATACATGCAGAAAAAAGAAATAAATTATGCGAAGTAGCCTTAAAATTTTTTTGAGAGTGATAAAATTTTATTAGATTTGTGATTCCATGGAGCACTAACACTTTCTGCTGTGAGAGCAAAAAAAAATGTTTGCTTCGTGATTTTTGAGAAAAAAAAACAAGAAAATATCTAAAAGTTGCTTGAGCACTACCTAAATATTGTTTTTCAATCTGAAATTTTGGCAAAATTATTATATTCCGAGTGTCAAAATGAAAAAAGTAAAATTATGGAATTTCAAATCGAACAAATTCTTCGTTCAATATTCGAAACAATTTTAGTCAATTTCTCGAATATTTAAAAGCAAAAAACAATTCCGGATTGTGTGACGTTCAAATGAATGATTAAAACCAAGCTTTGTGTTCTTGGAAAACTGTAATGGTTGAACAAAAAATAGAGGATATAAAAAGTTGGCCACGGAAGGAAGCCGGCTACGCACTACGAGCGAGAAGTTGTAAGACCACCAGGAAGAAAACGACGTGAATCGGAATGTTGGCGCGGGGTGCGGACAACAACCTCTCATGGCTCGTGTCCGAGATCGAGTATCAAGCCTGTTTCGTTCGCACCGGCCAATCCCAAAGTATCCAAGGTCCTCGATTCGTGGATCAAGCAGTTCGGGACTAATCAAAAGTTCGAGAGCTTGTTGCCAATCGATTTTTCATCGTGCGACCGCGCGAACCCTGAATTCGTGCTATTTCATCACTTTTTCCACGCGTCATCATAAGTGAATGCACATTATCGTCGTTAAACTCGAGCTATAACTCCTGAATCTCATGCAATAAGATCGTACCCGTTAAACTTCGCAAATGTCATCAATTTTTCTCGAATCCTCGTGAAGAAAGAATCTTCATGATGATCTTTCATGAAGAAAAGTTCCGCATAAAAAGAGACTCCATCGTTTTGCAGAAGAGAGAAAACGTTCAACCACGTTTTCTTCGTACGCACACCGCTGTTTTTCGCGAACTGGGACCAAAAGAGTCTCAGGCCCAAGCCAGTCGACTTGAATCTCCTTCACGAAGAGTTTTCTCTCTCATTCCCTCGTTCTTTCGGAGTCTGCATCGTATAAATGACTTATGCATACAGATATATGTGTACGGTTGATGTTCTCCGGTTCTCGGGATGCGATGATACCGTAATAAGGAAAGCGATGAAGCTCGCACGGAAAGACGATCGGGCGAAACGGAATGGAACGAAAGAGATAGAGCTCCGTTCCTTGAGGATGGTGTGTGTGTGTGTGTGTGTGTGTGTGTGTGTGTGTGTGTGTGTGTGTGTGTGTGTGTGTGTGTGTGTGTGTGTGTGTGTGTGTGTGTGTGTGCGTGTGTGTGTGCGCGTGTGTGTGTGTGTGTGTGCGCGCGCTCGGATCCGCGTGAAACAAGATTTCGAAGCGCCACAGTGCAAGTGGCCGACTACCGGTACGAGGCATGCCAAGTTTTAGCGTACAGTCAAGAAAAGCTGAAGGCGAAACAATATTTTCCGGTGAAAGATTTATTCGTCACTTTCTCGGCTGCTCGTAGACTCTAATCTCAATCCCTCTTACAATCCAAAGCCATCAAATGATGTTGACAGATTTTCCAAACGAAAAGTCTAACGTTTATTTCAATGGGGGGAAACTTGAGTTTTCATAATGGGAAAAAATTATCGTGCAAATTCTTCGTTCACGGTGAATCCTTGAAGAGGATAACAATTTTAAAAACATGATTTTACGGTACTCCGAGAGGAAGAATCCAAAGTAATTAATAGTTTGTAATTTGATTTACCGCAGACCATTAATTTCCTTCTTACGCGTCTATTTAGTTTCGTTGCAGTTTCGCTTTGTACCTGTTTCCCCTTATTATCATTTATTTCTCGTGATACTCGCGATACATACGCTTACAGCGAGCTCAGCATCTTTCACATGGATCACGCGCTCTTTCCATCTCTTATTACTTACTCTCGTACACTCTCGAGAAGTTCTCGGCTCAAAGCACTGTACACTATCTCGCGCTGACCGGAGTTAACGGAACATTGTGTCCACGCTCGTTCATTCGCGGCAGCATCTACCGGGGGTCCGAGGATGACTTGTGGCTAACGACGTAAATTCGGCTTCGAAATCGACTCCAGAGACCTCGCAAGATCGTATCCAAAGATGATCGCAGATTCAAAATTCAATTTGGGACGAAAATCCTGAAGTAAGTTTCTCGTTATCATGATTAGTCGAAGCAAACTGATTTAAAAATTTGAATAAAGTGATGAATAATGAAAAAATGCAGAAACTTATTGCATAAGTGATAGAAAAATATCTGAAGAATATGTTTGCAGCTTCGTTAAATCCATTCAATACTCATAAAGTTCGCAATTAATGATTTTTCCTCGGAAAATGGTGATTATTGGGAGGTTGTGTTACTTTCGTAATGGCAGCGTTGTAATCGCACGCTTTTTGAAACCGGAGACCACGTTTTCCGATCCACGCGACTCACGATAGGGATTTCCAGAAAAATATGAAGGACGCGGTTGATAAAATATTGATGTAATTATTAAAAACTTGTTTTTTTTATAAATTTCTGTCATGTTTTAATAATGCCGAACGTTTGAACACTGAATAAGACATGAACGCGGGTGAAAAATTCCGTCAATAACAATTGGAATCGTCCTGACTTAGAATTCGAAGCTCGAATGGAGTTCACACTGAGAGCGAGAATTTTTAGGACACTCTGTACATTCAAGATACGTACCATGAAGTTTCGTGCATATCGAGTGTGTGAGTGGGTATACAAACGTAAATTCACACACATAGAATTGACTGTATCGTAAGCTCGTTGCGCAGAGCCGAGGGAACATAAACGGAAAGATGTCCCGTTCGGTTGGCTCGAGAGCCGGCGAGCAAGAATGCCCAAAAGTATATTTTCGACGCGGAGCATCGTGCTCTTGTACCGTTTCAAAGACCGATTATAATTTTTTCGGCGCGGCGAAGATTAAATGAGAGGTTTCAGCGAGGAACGATATTCGAAAAAAAATCGTTAACTTTTAGTCTGAAAAGAAAATAGTGGGACCGAGTAATCCACACCCGAGTTCAATCGATAGCTGCATGATCGATGGAGAAAATGAACGAATGCTGCGACGTTGGAGTCCAACGAAATGAACGAAAAAAATATTTGCAATTCACCGATTGTTTATTTGACGAGTCATTGGTGTGAGTTGAAAAACTACGAATTGTAAATTCGGCATGAAAATCGAGCAATTCCTTCCGGAATTTCGAGACTTTGAAAGTTTTATTCAACGAAATTTGTATTAGTGAAATCGATTTCTGAACGCCAACGAATGCTTTCGAAAACAGTCGACCGCAGGTGAGGATTTTTCGAAGGGATCATGGACACGAAGAATCGAGAATGTAGAAAAAAAGTATCATGAGAGAACGCGCTTAAAAGATCGGATGAGCAGGGAGACCGCTTCTGTGGTATCCGTTCATCACCACGTGCGCTATGTGCGTCTGCCGGTTCTCCGATAATGAAAGCAAAGCGACGCTCGTGAGAACGTAGCCACGAAGCAGTGGCGACGAGGCTAAAGAGCGCGTGAGCTGATTTAAAGAGACTGATACGAGACTGCTGAGAGCAAGATGCTCACTGGAGTGAGACAGGTGGCAAATCCGTTTACATTATTTTTTTTATTCTCAAGGACGGAGGACGTACCGGAAGGAAACCCTCCTGTTATTTTGTCGCACACTCTGGCTCGTTCACATTTAATTGCGTTTTAATGAGCAATACAATTTTTGAGGATGCATACTCGGAAGATTCACGTTCGGAAAAGTTTTTTCTACTATATCGAAAGGAAATAACGATTCAAAATCTCAGTGTCAATTATGGTATTTCGATAATTACAGCAATTACGAGAATTGAGCGCGACAAACGGCGAGAAAATCGAGATTAAATAATTCGAATATAACGACAATATCTCAACTGCTCGTTTCTATCGTTATTAAGGAAAATCATGCGTTGCTTGTGATTCAAAAAAGCAACTGAAATTTTTTGCTCTTTTCATTGTTAAAGAAACTATATTGAAATTTATTCTCGCAACTATTAAAATTGTGTATAGCTTATTCGTTGAGATTCATCAATTTTTAATATGGCAGCGGTTAAAATACTTTCGTAGTAAAATCGTCAAAGTGCAACAACAGCCATTTTCTATTTATATGCGTATGCACATCTATATTTTAAACCAGCTGGCTCGTGGTGTTGTCAAACCTTCCACCACTTGTGTCGTTATTACTCGTTAACCTGCTCGAATAAGTATTTTTCTTTTTTCCATTCCAAGTGATTTTCACCGGTAACGAGGCTGTCTCAAGAAGACACCATTTTGATATCCAAAACATTATATTTTCTTGTTCTCGCTTTTGGCTTTTCAAAGTTGGGAAGATCCTATTTCATGAAGTCCAGATGGTCGCACAAGAAGTGTGCCTGCCATAAGAGCCTGTGGATAACCCTTAAAAAAAGTGATTTTCGTTAATTGTTTCTCGAAAACTAGACGGTAGATCCTATAATAATTCCGGGAATAGATAAACGCTGTATATATCTAGCATATTTCCAAATGTCAACTCTCAGAGTTGGAATTCCATCAGATTCGTGTGATCTTCCTTACAAAAATCTCCAGGACATTCGACAATGTGAATTTTACACAATTATTTAAAAAATCATCATTTCCTGATAATCAACGTACAGTGTGCGGCAAAAACGTGCCAAGTGCGATGTTCTAATTTATACATGAGATCTACAGACACATGCGGTTACGTATGTAGATTTTGTGAATGGAATGGAGCGGAGAGTTTGAGTTATAAAAGTTATGTAAAGTAAGAATGGAGCTGCCAGTACATAAGTTACAACTTTACCAACTTCAGTACACATTTATACGAATGTAACTCATTGTTAGCAAAGTACATATATACACAATCGTCTCTCATATCAATGCTATACATTCTACTGCAGTATTTCGTACAACAATCGTCATGCGATTGTGTGAGACGGTGTACGAGCATCGGGGAAACTAGACCTGATGTACCTTCGTCTTTATTACGTAGCCAGCGTATGTGCACGATACTCACAACCAGAGAACTCCAAGTAACTCGAACTTCGTGTGTGTACAACACGTGCTTGTGTCCAATTTCTGGGACGGTTATAGTCGCCGATTTTATTTATTCGCGCGTGTAGCGACGTTATGCTGTTTTCTAGCACTTCCGTCGACTCTATTGAATGGACGAAAGCTTCGAGGATCGTCACAACGAGCTGGATTTTCAGGAGTGCTGAAATTGTGTGCGAGGAATTTCTGGAGGAGGAATTTTGCGTTTTTGAAAAAGGGGTTCCTGGCCATTGTATCAGGGACTGTGGAAAGTGCAGTTCAACGTCAGAGAAGCTTTTGGCTGTACGAGGTTCGAGGGAGCCCACATTACCGAGTTCTCAGCGAAAAACAACGTTGGAAGAGCTCACGTTTTCACAGGTTATGACGAACCACTCACGAATGGAAATCTACGAGTGATTTTTGGGGAAAGCCTTTGTACGAGTGCGATTGGACGATGCCTATGAACAACTTTCGAAAGCAAAAAGTGCTTCGATGAGAAGAAAGCACATGAAGTGAAACAATGGCTGACTACGTGGAAGAGAATAAAGGAAGGAGTGGCCCTTTTTTACAGGAGGTGAATATGTGCGCGGCACGAAAGGAGCGTTGCCGCGCGCGCGCGCGCGTGCTAAGCCTTACCAGAATGCACCTGTGTATTTGCTGCTTGTTCGATGCTTTTACAAGGAGGCACGTATCTTACCGGAGTCTCTTAATTCCCGATAGGCAGCGACGATCACGAGAGAGTTCAACGCTGTACTCCACGCAATGACGAACAACTAAAGTTTGTAGTTTCGTCCGATTCTGTACTTCGGTAAAGACAGTTTTTTGGTTTCCTCGTTTTATTTTACGGAAAGCACACGGAACTTTCGGAAAAATCCATTTAATTTGACGACGTTGATGTTCACAGCGTTCGAGTCCAACGAAATGAACGAAAAAACGTTTGTAATTCACCAATTTTTTATTTCACGAATCGTTGGTGCAGCTTGAAAAGCTACGAATTGCTAATTCGGGGGGGGGGGGGGACGAAATTGAAGAATTACTAGAATTATTGGAGGGTGTTTTTAGATCGTTTCGTTGGACTTCCAGCGTTGAAAACTTCGCGTCATTAAATCGGCGATGCTCGTAGGTCCTCGATGAGAAAATATCTTTCCGACATTCGGGGCTCGGGTGCGGAAATTTTCTACATTTTTTTAAAAAAAGCATGCTTCGATTTGTATTGACCAAGCGGCTTGACTTCAGAAGAGCACTCTATTTAAGGCTCGAGGAATTCCCAAGTCGCGTATTGAGCGTCGATTAAGAGGTGAAGGAAAGAAAAATATTGCGTCGGGAGACCTTGAAAGTTGGAAAGCTACTCGGGAAGTAGGATACACGAAAGAAAATTCCGAGTGAATATTTCATGGAGTAGAGAAAAAGTAGAAAAACAGCGAAAATTTGAAAGTAAATTAAAAAATTTCTTCCGTCCCTAAATTACCGGTATTATTTATACCGTATTTTTTTTATTTTTATTACGACGAGAGACATAAATAATAGATTTCTACTCGAATCCTGACATTTTCCGACGGGGAACAGACTACAAAAGTGGCTCGACGCGGAGAGAACTCGGCCTTCCATTGAGGTTTCATTTCCCTTTCACTCGATCTTTCGAACATCCCACTGTATACCTACCATAGAAATGCATAATAATTTTTAAAGAGTTGTCATCGAATGAGCACGAAAATATTTTCGGCTAATTTTCTTTCCCTTTCGGTAATTTTTCACCGCGCAAATGAGAGGCTTGAGAATCGCTGTTAAACTTGAGCGATATTTTTTATTGTTTTCCTCATTCCTCCGGACCAGGAAACAAGCAGCTTTACACTTTTTTCGGATCGTTAACGCGACGATATTTCTCAGCAACAACAAAAATTTCGGTGTATCCCGTTTAAAAGAAAGCAAAACCCCTCATTACGACGCCTCGTTGGGCTCCAACATTTCCCTTGGCCTCGATCGTAAAAATCTCTCGGGGACGTTGAAACAGCGCGTAATTCTTATTTAACTAAAATTTAATTTGTTACGCTGCTGTAATTTGGCATCAAGGCTGTGCTATTTTGACACTTACACAGGAAACTCGATCCTACAAAAAAAAAACTTGCACACAAATTTGACAAAAATTATAATCTCACATTTGAACGTACGAAGCGAACGATGTCAATGGTGAGCGGGGAAACGAGTCCATTATTAACCTCCCAATTGCATATGCACACGAACGAGAAAAAAAAAGAAAACTGATCTCGCGCCGCGGTGAGCGAGTTGAGTAGAAACCACTACGAGCCCCACAGAATCTCTCGACTTCGTTACACACACAACTCTATTTGCTGAGGCGACCCCGTGCGCTGTAATTAAATTAACGCACTTCAATTGCCATTATCATAAAGTGTGCAAAATGCCCAAAAATTCTTAAGGGGGTCCTGCTTTAGAAAGACAAAAAAATCGATTCTTTTCGGGAATGTTTTTAGGATAGACGAAAATAACTCATAGCGAACTTTTCGGTATGGATTTAAGGATATTTAAAAAGTACGAAAACATTTTTTTCATGTGAGAAATACTTGTTTGTACATGGTTTATGCGCCAAGTCTGATTGTCGAAGTTTCTCAGCTGCGTACAATGTAGAGATCGTAATTATTGTCTGCAACGAAAATTCTACATTTTTTTTCATTTTCGTATATTTTTCTTCCACATAAACCTACAAAAATCCGAAAAAATTGCGAAATTTCATATTTACAGGGCGTTGACGTGATATTCTTCTGCTTTAGAAGCGTTTTTTTTTTTCAAACTCGCTAAAAATCTAGAATTTAGCAATTTTTTCGGGTTTTTACAGGTTCATGTGGAAGGAAAATATACGAAAATGGAAAAAAAATTTGAAATTTTCGTTACAGACAATAATTACGATCTCCACACTGTACGCAGCTGAGAGACTTCGACAATCAGACTTTGCGCATAAGCCAGGTTACAAATGAGTATTTCTCCCATTGAAACAATATTTTTGTACTCTCTGAGTTATTTCGTCCATACAAAAACATTCCCGAAAAAAATTGATTTTCTTGACTTTTTAAAGCAGGATCCCCCCTTAACAGCGAGATAGTGAGATCAAACGATTTTTAGTGAAAAATCGACTTTTCGATATTTCTGGCAATCGACAGGCGAGCGAAAAGTATGTGCGCGTCACGCATCAAACGTCACGGAGACGAGCGCGGAGTCAATTAAAAAACGGATTTCAAATGGAGTTTCCGAGTCTTTGGAAAATTATTTCCACTACAAATGAGAGTTGCCGGTGGAGGGGGATTTCGCAGAATGAATTGCGATTTCAAGGCTCGAACTGCTCCTTCCTGTAGGAATAGAGCATGGAACGAAAATAAAATTAAAAAAGCTGCATGCAGCGTGAATTTATGCGCACGTGTGAGCCCAATGTTAATTGCAACGGAGTTAATTTGTATTTTTTTTCTTCCCAATGGGTTTTTAAAGACACAGACTGAAGACAAGACTGAAGCTTTTCTCGCGTGTTTATTTTCTGCGATGTGCATCAAAGGCAACGCGTCTCCTCGCGGCGCGCGGGAGAGAAAGAGAGACGCAGAAGGACGCGGAGAGATGCACGAAGTCGAGAGTCTACGATTTTTCTTAATTGGATGCAATTAACCTTTCGCGTTTATCCGTAAAGGAAAATGTCGGGCATGTTTTATCGCGCATGTTCGTCACAAACTTTTGACGAAGTGGGTAAAAATAAAAGGATTTTCTTCGATGGATTTCATGCAGTTTTCGAAGCCCGAATACGTCGCGTCGTCACCGACAACGCGCGTCATTTATTTATTTAACAAACATTGCAGCTGCGGCTCAAGCTCGTTTGTAACATAAACAGGTCAATGAAACATAATTGTGTAATTAAGCACGGAAGCTACGGACTCGAAGTTGATTGCGTCGGAGAAAAAGAATGAAAAAAACTCTGGCCCCGCGGAGCTGGAGGATGCTGCTTAAAGGGCTCCGAACTATTGACCGATCGGGCTATTTCAGGACCTTAACAATGTCGGTTTTCAATTCATCGTCGAGAGGAAACTGCGTCATAAATTTTGCTTTATCGATGTACTGCATGAGAAAAGCATCAATCGATTGGCTCGTAATAAGCGAATTCGATGTTGGAATGGGTTTCATATGCCGTCAACGAAAAGCTGAAAATAAGGAACTAAAAGTGAAAAATAAAAAAGGCAGAAGGAAAAATCCGGAAAAGCTCAATGCAGGAGAGAATGAATAACGTCGACGAAAAAGTGGGTCATGTTCTCAACGATTATATGGTACACGCGGTGCTTTTACTGCAGGTGAAAATTGCAGAGGTCAAGTGTGCGCGCTCTTATTTGAAATTCTGATATTTTTCATCTCTTATCTGCATATTTCAAGCTTCTTGTGCGGCTCGTTTTGTTATTTTTTCGAGCTAAAATCGATAGGATCGGAATATCGAGTGATGGAAGATACGAGATTTTGAATAATTTTTTTGTCCATATTCACTCATCGAACGATGAAAAAGTATTACGAAAAAAATCCTCAATTCATATTTTGAGCCGGAGCTTCAAAAAGATACTAACATGAGAGATGTGAATTCCTCAAACCTTAAATCGAGTGCTCTTCAGAAGTCAGGATGCTTGGTCAATACATATTAAAGTATATTTTTTTCTAGAAAATTTAAAAAATTTCCGTACCCGAACCTCGAATGTCAAAATTAAAGTAGTTCACACACCAAACGATTTTTTTTTAAGAAAGTATTGAAATTTCACAGAGTTTAAATGGATACTCGACTCACACGCATATCAAATTTTAAGGGGTTCGTCTTATTGGTTATTGAAATGAATATAAAAAATATATACAAGACTTCGTAAAAAATCGTTTACCTTTTATGACGCTGAAGTTTCCAACGTTGGAGTCCAACGAAATGATTTAAAAAAACTCTAAAATATAATTCCAGTAAATCTCCAATTTTGTTCCCTGCCGAATTTCCAATTCGTAATTTTTTAAGCAACATCAATAATTCGTAAAATAATAAAATAATGAATTATAAAAATTTTTTTCGTTCATTTCGTTCAACTCCAACGTTGCAAACTTCAGCGTCGTTACCTTTTCCTTTAACGAATGAACGCTTCTTACGAAGTTTGAGAAAAAGTACGCAATGACAATGAGGTATATAATGAAGGTTTGGGAAAAAATTCGAGACGTTTGTCTTACTGGTGATAAAGATATTTGTTTCTTCTTGGCTTAGCCCATTCCTGTCATAGCCTTCTGTCTTTTTATTAACACTTTTTTCTTAATCCATTTCCCTTTGTGTTCTCTAATGCGATTTTTTACATAAAAAACTGTAGTATTTTCGCCAGGGACGAATGAAGTTTGGGGTTCAATCAGTGATGGATCTTCGATTAATTAATGGCTCGTAATTTCATTCGAAAGATAAGTTGAAAAAATGTATTTACAATTTTGAATAAATAACTCTGACATTAATTTAGAGTGATAATATCTTAAATTAGGAAGTAAAAATCGACTCAATTCAGACACTAATAAAATACGATCCTATGGTCACGATCTACTTTAAACGACGCTGAAGTTTGCAACGTTGGAGTCCAACGAAATGATGTAAAAAAACTCTCCAATAATTCCAGCAATTCTCCAATTCTGTTACCTGTCTAATTTGCAAATCGTAGTTTTTCAGTCTACGCCAATGATTCGTGAAATAAAAAATGGTGAATGACAAATGTTATTTTCGTGAATTTCATTGGGCTACAGCGTTGCAAACGTCGTCACGAGAGGACTGTGCCGATAAACGCAGGTGTGGGACACCGTGCAGCGCGTACAAACGAACGACTCGGGTATAAGTGACCCAATTCCAATGGCGAGCAATGCCAGCAGCCTCAAGTAGCGTAGCGATATATGAAACATTAGAAGAGAAAATGAGCCTCGGTGGACCGGTGGACGAAAGAGCATAGTTGAAGTATATAAACGAAGCTTGAAAATCGTGCGAGAGTATGAATCTTTACGATTGCACCGAAGTTTCATCCATTTCGTTGAATAAGTTTTTGTCCTCTGCTCAAACAGATTAAAAGAGCCGAAAATTCTCGTGAAAAAAAAAAACTTTTCCGTACCGCAGTGAAATTGAAACTTCGACAACCCCCCAAACAGTGCTGCTGAGATTGTGGAATAGAAAACGAGAGAGAGAGAGAGAGAGAGAGAGAGAGAGAGAGAGAGAGAGAGAGAGAGAGAGAGAGAGAGAGAGAGAGAGAGAGAGAGAGAGAGAGAGAGAGAGAGAGAGAGAGAGAGAGAGAGAGAGAGATCCACGTACGTATATAATGATTCGTTTCATTTCCGTCATTCTGATGGACGGCACCATCTATAAAGGTCTCGCATGTAGAAACTTCGCGGTGCCTAACACGCTGGTTCGTCACTTCCTGCCTTAACTTATATGCATTTCGTATGCAACGGGTGTTCGACTCGATTCGAAGAGAAAAACGTTCACGAATATACATACACGTACCAAGTTACGTCTCGATACATGCGTGTACACACTTTATAGGGGGAGAAGGAGAGAGAGAAGAGGAAAATGTGTAGAGCTAAGTAGATGTCTAAGGCCTGAGTATGTCGCCAACGAGGCACCGTCTATAGATATCCGCGCCTTTATGATTTAAGATTTACCGTTCACCCACGCTAATTCGCTTCAGAATAATCCCAATTTTCACTCATGTTCCCATTCCCCGATGCCTCCTTCCGTTTTTTCTTGTGCAAGATGCGACTGGGACCGGAGAGCGGGACTTGGGACCAAAAAAGGGAAATTGAATGAGCGATAAAACTCTTGGACAATTTTCATATCTTTTTCTCCTCTTTTCCTCCTCATTAAAGTCTCCAACCGGTCCAGATCGATGGTCCGTGTCCGCTTCTAAGAAATCAAATAAATCGCGTTCCACGAGTTAATTTTGAGCCCGCGCGATTCGATTCGATAAATTCGAAAAAAATATGCTATTTGGAACGACGATTTTTTACGCTAAGTGATTTCTTTTGTGCGGTGCGGGAACTGAGAAGATTTTGTCGCTAATGGTCAATCGCTTTCTCGTCGGTTCGAGTCTATTTTTAAGACTTTACGAAGACGAAATTCTTGGATACTATTTTTTCAAGAAACTACGCAAGGTTTGTAACAAAACGGGAAATTCCTTCGTGCTCAATACCACTAAACACGGCGCTGGATACAGCGAGCTTTATAAACGAACGATAATGAAGGGCTTTTTTAATATCCGTTTATTTACGTTGACTAGGATTTGAAATTTCATAGCAACACTTTGAAAACGATGGTACACGGCGAAGAGAGATGTCCCCTACGAAATTCGGGTCCCTGCATTTGTCGCGAGGAGTTCTCGAGTATTTATACACGCGCTTTCAAACGAGAGTCTTCATATCTCTCTCTCTCTCTCTCTCTGCCTCCCTCTTTCCCACTCTCTTTTCTCTCTTTCTCCGTTTTTCTCTCTGTTTTGCTGGGCGTAGGCCAGAAAATTTTCGCCGGACTTCAGGACGCAAACGAGAGCGCTCTCTTCGAGAGTGTTGCTCTCGCTTCGGGGTATCGAGAGCGCGGTCAAAGCGTCTCGCGCTCGCGAATCCTCACAAAATGTACGAGATCGCGAGACTCACCACTCTGTACACGGATATAAATTTAGTTACGTGAATATATATATATGTGAGCGAATAATAAAAAAGAGCTTTGGGCGACACGGTTCGGAATCCCGAAAAACGAGACCGCATGCCGAGATTCTTGCGATAAACTCGAAATTTTGTTACCGAAGCATCCGCACGTCCACGAACCAATTCCGACTTACGTCAATAACGACTATCGATCGATGATTCAAGTCTTAAGAGCATGGATCAGTGGACTAACCTCACTTGGAATTTTCGAAATCGAAATTCTGTGACACAGTTTGATCGATTAAAAAAAGGCTCTGTCAGCCTACGCAGAACGATGGCAAAAATCGACTGACGGAGCCTTCTTTTAATCGGTTAAACTGTGTCAAAGAATTTCGATTTCGAAATTTGCAGCTATCTCTCTCGCACTCACGGTCGCGATATACCGGCTGATCCATCCTCTTAAGGGCTGTGAGCAGTGTAAACGTTGGAATTTTACGTGTTTTTTGTTCATTTTATAAATATAAGTTGGTTGGCTGGATTTAAATGAAACTTTGCAAAGATCTTTTACGTACTCAGAAGTACTGGAAAACATTTTTTTTCAATTTCTTTCAACACCATTTCTTTCGGCGACCCTTGAATCGGCGTTGACAGAAAATCTCAGAAATGAAACATCTCAGGACGAAAAACCAAAAAGATTCTTAAAATATATGCAATTAACTGATTTTCCAAATATTCTTTAGAACAAAAATGGCGACCATTCGAAGAAAAAAAATCACAATTTTTGTGAATTTCTCAGTAGAAAATTGTTTATAAAAGAAGAAGAAACAAAAAGTTATCACAAAACGGCTACGTCATGCTGAAAACACAAGTTTTCCCTACAAAATGCCATCTGAATCAAGTCGCTGGGATAAAAACTATTTCCGTTTTGCTGCGTCAACGCCCATTCGAGGGGTGCCATTTTCAACGCATCGTCGTACAGAAACATACCATTAAAAAAAGTTTTTTTGAAATAACAATTTTCTAATATTTCTGAGTATGTAGAAGATGTTGTAGTGTTTATTAATGGGATCGTGATTAATTAACAAATTGGAAAAATAAATAGTAATCTTTACTGATCTTTCCATTATAATTTCCCCCATTGATCTGCCCTTCTTCCACATCCCGCCTTCCATCTTTTATCATCTTTTATTTTTGTTCCCCCCCCCCCCCCCCCCCCCCCCCAATTTCTACGCTCTTATATCCTACAATGTGTACAAAGTTTTGTGTGAATCCATCCAACCAATTTTTATTTATAAAATAAACGAAAAAACACCTAAAAAATTCGAACGTTTGCACCATAGCCCTTAAGGAGGGTGGATCGCGACGATACAATGTTGCCACGCTAAACCATGTTAAAAATATTAAGAATTTCGAAATGATAAGAATTTAATCAAATTTGATAAATGTATTCTTTAAAAATATATAAGACAATATAAATTTTTTTAGATTTTTCTACAACATAGCTCTCGAGTAATAGAACACTAAAGTTCACGTGCATAAGCATAGAGTTTGCATACACCTCGTGCATAAGAACTTCGATTTAACGCTCAATTGTTCGAAAACCACGTGGTAAAAAAATTTGAAAAAAATTGTATTCGTATAGTTGATGCCAAAGAACGCTATAGCGAAATTTGATAAAATTCTGATTATTTTAATTTCGTGATCCACCCTCCTTAATTCCGTAGCAAGCCTACTCTTGATATCGTGCTCAATCCGCGAAGGAGAGGACAAAAAAATGCAAAGAAATCGATGCAGAGCCGAGGATAAATGTATTTTAATCATCCGACTAACTGGATCGTTACACCGTCGTTGAAAGCATTGAGAAACGAGTTCACTACGCGAATAAAAAGTCCTAAGCGAATGCTCATGATCGCGAATACCGTTTCGATTATGATTGAGATATCAAGTTCAACAATAATCAGTATATGCAGTATCACGCGATGAGGATAATTATACTCTCGTTTTCTTGCATCGTACACCTAATTTGGTTTTCATCTCATCGGTACGAGACCGAGGATCAACACTGTGCGGCGTCGAGGGTGACGCAAGAATAATATGGAAAGTTGTTCCAGCTAATTTGATGATGCTGATTTATTGAATTTTTCTATATGTATACACACATCGCATTAACCGATGCTCGCGTTCGCACTGGCGAGTCTTTCGCTGGCCAAATAGAAAGGATGTAAATGCACTCTGATGCTTCTTCAGGCGTAATTAACGCCACGTTCACGTTTCTACTAGACAATACACGACACGAGTGTGCGGTTATCCTAAGAAGCAACGAGGCTGGAAGTAGTACGAATGGACAGGTATTTCCACTTTGCTGAGTGCGAAGAGGGGAGAATCAAGTTTTGCTGCTTACGAGGACACGAGCATTTTTAATCTGTCAAACCCACAGGAATTTTAGTTCTGCTTGAGATAAATTCATCGTTAGGGGATTAGTGAAGCTTTTTTCATGCGTTTTTCATCATACTTCGAATTCAATTACATTTAGTATGCTTTGATGATGAAAAAAGCCCAAAATGTTATTCAGCCTTCGCATAAGAAACTTGCCATGGACAAACAACGGTTTGGTAGCAATAAAAAAAAGTTCTGATACACCAATGCACGTTGTACATTTGATTGTATTCCAAGTCCACTTATGCATATGTATTGCATGCAAATACTCATTTATCATTGGGTTAGACGAGGCGGAGAGCGGGGGAAGAGAAAACTGCAATTCAGAACTGTGCAACATAATCCTGCGCATCCTGTGCACTCGAGCAACTCGCGAGATGCAGTTACGCGAAGACAATGCGCCGAGTATTAGACTGCGAAGAGCAGGTTCAATCTGGGTCGACCTCGAGAGTATCAGTGGCCCCGTGGGCGCTATTTTTTAACACGATGTCGTAGAACTCTTTTAATTCGTGAACAACTCGAAAAGGGCAAACACCCCTTGAATTATAAATGAGGCTGAAGTTTGCAGCGTTCGAGTCTAACGAAATGAATTGGATAAAACATTCGTGATTCTACGGTTACAGCTCGTTTGGGCCAAAACCATTTGGGCCAAAATCATTTGAGCCAAAAAACAAGCAAGGATCGTGTAACTCTTGAAAGTGATGTAAGATGGCGCCACCGCTATTTTGTCGATAATCTGACAATAGTAGATTCGACGGAGATACCCGAAGGTGTACTTGATTTGACTAGTTCGGTTGGCGGATTCCGGGCATCCGGAATACGAGGCCACAGCTGTGCATTCGAATCGGAATAGAATTTCAAGCAATATATATAGTAATACTGATAATATTAGAGACATGGGAATGGCAGTAATAACAAAAATGCTCGTCAAAAGTTTAATTGGGAAGCGGTGATGTTTGTTGCGCATTGTATAAATTATTTATCAATAAAGTGGAAACACAACGATGAAAACACAATGGGATCCATTTTTCTTATTGTGTTATATAATTGCTAATTGACCAAGTAATTTCCAATTGATGGTAGACAGCGCCAAGGTTTTTGATATTTACGTATATTTCTCCACGGTTTTCGATGTCTACGTATATTCCTTAATAGTTTTCGCTATCCAGGTCGACGGGTCCATGATTTTCGATGTCTAGGTATATTTCTCCAGGGTTTTCGATGTCTAGGTATACTTTTTCATAGTTTTTGCTACCTAGGTCAACGGCTCCATAGTTTTCGATGTCTACGTACGGTTTTTGATGTCTAGGTCGACGGCTCCATAGTTTTCGAGATCTAGGTATATTTTTTCATAGTTTTTGCTACTTAGGTCAACGGCTCCATAGTTTTCGATGTCTAGGTATATTCCTTAATAGTTTTCGCTATCCAGGTCGACGGCTCCATGATTTTCGATGTCTAGGTATATTTTTTCATAGTTTTCGATGTCTACGTATATTTCTCTGCGGTTTTCGATCTCTGGGTTGACGGTTCCATGGTTTTTGATGTCTAGGTATATTTCTCCACGGTTTTCGATGTCTACGTATATTCCTTAATAGTTTTCGCTATCCAGGTCGACGGGTCCATGATTTTCGATGTCTAGGTATATTTCTCCAGGGTTTTCGATGTCTAGGTATACTTTTTCATAGTTTTTGCTACCTAGGTCAACGGCTCCATAGTTTTCGATGTCTACGTACGGTTTTTGATGTCTAGGTCGACGGCTCCATAGTTTTCGAGATCTAGGTATATTTTTTCATAGTTTTTGCTACTTAGGTCAACGGCTCCATAGTTTTCGATGTCTAGGTATATTCCTTAATAGTTTTCGCTATCCAGGTCGACGGCTCCATGATTTTCGATGTCTAGGTATATTTTTTCATAGTTTTCGATGTCTACGTATATTTCTCTGCGGTTTTCGATCTCTGGGTCGACGTTTTCATGGTTTTCGATGTCTAGGTATATTTCTCCACGGTTTTCGATGTCTAGATATATTTTTTCATAGTTTTCGATGTCTAGGTATATTTCTCCATATTTTCCGATGTCTTGGTATATTTCTCCATGGTTTTTGGTGTCTAGGTCGACGGCTTCATAGTTTTCGAGGTCTAGGTATATTTTTTCATAGTTTTTTCTCCCTAGGTCAACGGCTCCATAGTTTTTGATGTCTACGTATATTTCTCTACGGTTTTCGATGTCTAGGTCGACGGCTCCATAGTTTGCGATGCCTAGGTACATTCCTTAATAGTTTTTGCTACCCACATGGACGGCTCCATAGTTTCCGATGTCTAGGTATATTATTCCATATTTTCCCATGTTTTGGTATATTTCTCTACGGTTTTCGATGTCTTGGTCGACGCTTCTATAGTTTTCGATGTTTAGGTATGTTTCTCCATAGTTTCTGATGTCTAGATATATGTTTTCATAGTTTTTGCTATCTACATCTTCGGCTCCATAGTTTTTGATGTCGAGGTATCCCTAGATATCGAAAACTATGGAGCCGTTGACCAAAACGTAGAAAAATATGGAGCCGTCGACCTAGACATCGAAAACCGTGCAAAAGATATATCTAGACATCGGAAACCATGGAGCCGTCGACCTAGATAGCGAAAGCTATGAAGATATATACCTAGACATAAAAAAATATAGAATTTTTATGGTCAATTGGCAGAACATTTTGGATTCAATGGAAAATCATCGTCAATTGGTAATATCTTCTCCACCAATTGAAAATTTAAAGATCATTTGGAATGAAGTTTCCATCAATTACCAATTATTCAGGCAATTGATGATGTCATTTGAAATATTTACTGAGTTTCTGTCAATTGTTAATAACAATTCTCCGAGTGTGCATTTTCGATCAATGCAAAAATTACAAATTGAACATTTTTTTTCTCCTGTCTCTGGTTGTATGGCTCGGTGTATTATTCATTCCCGCTGATGGCTCGTGAAAAGTGTAATTGAGAAGCGTTGATTGTTGTTGCGCAGCATTGTATAAATTATTTATCAATAAAGCGGTTGAACCCAACAAAACACAACGATGAAAATACAATATGATAATTGTTTTTTTATTATGTTAAATAATAAATCAGGAATAGTAATTATTTAAATTCGATTATGCGTAAATCTCGTTTGTCGTAACTATCAATCCTGTATTCGTTTACGAGAATGCTTGACAATGGATATACAATGAACGATCATTGTCGTATCGCTCGGTGTATTATTCATTCCCGTTGATGAATTTTATCATGAGCCATGTTTGGTAAGTCTTCGGTAAACACTGAGACTGAAATCAATGGAGTGAGGAAAACGATCTTATGTTCTAGTTATTTCGTAAGTTTCGATTTTTAAAAGAAATCCCCAGAAAAGGCTCAGGCTCTTGCCATAAATATCACTTGAAGGATTGTTTAAAACTCTGATGCGAAACTTGGACGATTTTTTCGAAGGCGTTCTGAAAAGTATACGATTTGAAATGTTTACTCAACTTACTGCTGTATTAAATGCAAATATCGCTCTCAAGGACTAAAAAAGTACTTTGGCAAGCTCGGGTATAGATTATTCGATCGAAAGTCAAAAAGTTATCAAAACATTCAGTCGTTAATTGAGTGATCCAATTCCAACCTTTTTGTCATGATAAATTTGTACAATGACTTAGCATCGATCGATTCCCCCTAAAATCTTAATCCAACGATCGAATTATCGTATCAAATTAATCGTAACAGAACATTGCTATTCAACGAATGGACACAAACTAGATGAAGAAAGAACGCTTAATTTTTTCCATTCCATACGACCCGATGGATCCGTTTCATCTGACCCAACATTACATCGACCGTAAAGATTTTCTGTGCGTTATTTCATGTTTTCAATTGTCAAACCGTTTGAATCCAATTCGCTTTGTACGAAAATCAATAAATGCGGATTTGATGAAAGCTTCATCAAATTACACCGGCATACAAAAAAAAAGTTGTCTGCGGATAGAACCGGACTCAACAGTCTCTACGTATTTTGGCCCGCTGAATCCGCATCCGGTGTTAGATTGGCCAATACATTTCCAAAATTTTGAGTTAATTTCAAAAAACCGCAAAAATGGCGAAAAAGCATGATAAAAGTGTCTTTGATAAAAGTTGTCTTTGACCTTACTCGGGGGGTGTTTTTTATGAAATTTGATGCGCTGAATCTAAATCCAAGGTTAAATGCGCCGATACATCCCCAAAATTTTGAGTAAATTTCAAAAAACCGCAAACATTGCGGAAAATCACTGTTAAAAGCATAATAAAAGTTGTCTTCGACCTTACTTGGGGGTGTTTTTTATGTAATTTGACGTGCCGAGTCTGAATCTAGAGTCAGATTGGCATACCCGCAAAATTTTCAATAAACTGTAAAAATCGCTAAAACTGGGTCAAAATCGCTACCATGGGTATGGGAGAGTTTTATTAATCTAAATCGAGTACGCTGTTTTTGTATTTTGATGCGCTGAAACCGAAACCGGGCGTCTATTTTAACTCGTACGTCTATAAAATATTGCTTCCCTAGAAAAAACCGGCTAAATTTGTTCTTTACGAATTTCGAGCAGCTCAGTCCGAATCTGGTAGCTAGTAGTCCCGAGCATGCATACTTCCATCGAAGATCGTGAAAAATAACAAAAAATAGAAAAAAAACGCCAAAAAATATCGAAAAATAATATAGAGACAAATAATATAAGAGATAGTCATGGATGTTGACGAGATCTATCAAGCGTAAAGTTCCGAGGATGACGATTACCTCCCTGAGTATGAAAGCAAAGCTCCCCAACCTTCAACCAAGAAGAATTTAATGACTCTATACGAGATGTAGGACTGCCGAAAAATGGAGCTGAATACTTGGCGGCAACATTGAAAAAGAAAAACTAGCTATCAAAAGCAACATCAACTTACTTTTATCGTGACAGGAAGAATGCATAAAATACATAAAAATTCATAAAAATTACATAAAAAACACCCCCAAGTAAGGTCGAAGACAACTTTTATTATGCTTTTAACAGTGATTTTCCGCAATGTTTGCGGTTTTTTGAAATTTACTCAAAATTTTGGGGATGTATCGGCGCATTTAACCTTGGATTTAGATTCAGCGCATCAAATTTCATAAAAAACACCCCCCGAGTAAGGTCAAAGACAACTTTTATCAAAGACACTTTTATCATGCTTTTTCGCCATTTTTGCGGTTTTTTGAAATTAACTCAAAATTTTGGAAATGTATTGGCCAATCTAACACCGGATGCGGATTCAGCGGGCCAAAATACGTAGAGACTGTTGAGTCCGGTTCTATCCGCAGACAACTTTTTTTTTGTATGCCGGTGTAATTTGATGAAGCTTTCATCAAATCCGCATTTATTGATTTTCGTACAAAGCGAATTGGATTCAAACGGTTTGACAATTGAAAACATGAAATAACGCACAGAAAATCTTTACGGTCGATGTAATGTTGGGTCAGATGAAACGGATCCATCGGGTCGTATGGAATGGAAAAAATTAAGCGTTCTTTCTTCATCTAGTTTGTGTCCATTCGTTGAATAGCAATGTTCTGTTACGATTAATTTGATACGATAATTCGATCGTTGGATTAAGATTTTAGGGGGAATCGATCGATGCTAAGTCATTGTACAAATTTATCATGACAAAAAGGTTGGAATTGGATCACTCAATTAACGACTGAATGTTTTGATAACTTTTTGACTTTCGATCGAATAATCTATACCCGAGCTTGCCAAAGTACTTTTTTAGTCCTTGAGAGCGATATTTGCATTTAATACAGCAGTAAGTTGAGTAAACATTTCAAATCGTATACTTTTCAGAACGCCTTCGAAAAAATCGTCCAAGTTTCGCATCAGAGTTTTAAACAATCCTTCAAGTGATATTTATGGCAAGAGCCTGAGCCTTTTCTGGGGATTTCTTTTAAAAATCGAAACTTACGAAATAACTAGAACATAAGATCGTTTTCCTCACTCCATTGATTTCAGTCTCAGTGTTTACCGAAGACTTACCAAACATGGCTCATGATAAAATTCATCAACGGGAATGAATAATACACCGAGCGATACGACAATGATCGTTCATTGTATATCCATTGTCAAGCATTCTCGTAAACGAATACAGGATTGATAGTTACGACAAACGAGATTTACGCATAATCGAATTTAAATAATTACTATTCCTGATTTATTATTTAACATAATAAAAAAACAATTATCATATTGTATTTTCATCGTTGTGTTTTGTTGGGTTCAACCGCTTTATTGATAAATAATTTATACAATGCTGCGCAACAACAATCAACGCTTCTCAATTACACTTTTCACGAGCCATCAGCGGGAATGAATAATACACCGAGCCATACAACCAGAGACAGGAGAAAAAAAATGTTCAATTTGTAATTTTTGCATTGATCGAAAATGCACACTCGGAGAATTGTTATTAACAATTGACAGAAACTCAGTAAATATTTCAAATGACATCATCAATTGCCTGAATAATTGGTAATTGATGGAAACTTCATTCCAAATGATCTTTAAATTTTCAATTGGTGGAGAAGATATTACCAATTGACGATGATTTTCCATTGAATCCAAAATGTTCTGCCAATTGACCATAAAAATTCTATATTTTTTTATGTCTAGGTATATATCTTCATAGCTTTCGCTATCTAGGTCGACGGCTCCATGGTTTCCGATGTCTAGATATATCTTTTGCACGGTTTTCGATGTCTAGGTCGACGGCTCCATATTTTTCTACGTTTTGGTCAACGGCTCCATAGTTTTCGATATCTAGGGATACCTCGACATCAAAAACTATGGAGCCGAAGATGTAGATAGCAAAAACTATGAAAACATATATCTAGACATCAGAAACTATGGAGAAACATACCTAAACATCGAAAACTATAGAAGCGTCGACCAAGACATCGAAAACCGTAGAGAAATATACCAAAACATGGGAAAATATGGAATAATATACCTAGACATCGGAAACTATGGAGCCGTCCATGTGGGTAGCAAAAACTATTAAGGAATGTACCTAGGCATCGCAAACTATGGAGCCGTTGACCTAGGGAGAAAAAACTATGAAAAAATATACCTAGACCTCGAAAACTATGAAGCCGTCGACCTAGACACCAAAAACCATGGAGAAATATACCAAGACATCGGAAAATATGGAGAAATATACCTAGACTTCGAAAACTATGGAGCCGTCGACCTAGATAGCGAAAACTATGAAAAAATATACCTAGACATCGAAAATCATGGAGCCGTCGACCTGGATAGCGAAAACTATTAAGGAATATATCTAGACATCGAAAACCGTGGAGAAATATACCTAGACATCGAAAACTATGGAAACGTCGACCCAGACATCGAAAACCGCAGAGAAATATACGTAGACATCGAAAACTATGAAAAAATATACTTAGACATCGAAAATCATGGAGCCGTCGACCTGGATTGCGAAAACTATTAAGGAATATACCTAGACATCGAAAACCGTGAAGCCGTCAACCTGGATAGCGAAAACTATTAAGGAAAATACCTAGACATCGAAAACCATGGAAACGTCGACCCAGACATCGAAAACCGCAGAGAAATATACGTAGACATCGAAAACTATGGAGCCGTCGACCTAGATAGCGAAAACTGTGGAGTCGTTGACCTAGGTAGCAAAAACTATGAAAAAATATACCTAGACCTCGACAACTATGAAGCCGTCGACCTAGACATCAAAAACCATACGTAGACATCGAATACTATGGAGCCTTTGACCTAGGTAGCAAAAACATTGAAAAAGTGTACCTAGACATCGAAAACCCTGGAGAAATATACCTAGACATCGAAAATCATGGAGCCGTCGACCTGAATAGCGAAAACTATGAAAAAATATACTTAGACATCGAAAATCATGGAGCCGTCGACCTGGATAGCGCAAACTATTAAAGAATATACCTAGACTTCGAAAACCGTGGAGAATTATACCTAGACATCAAAAACCATGGAACCGTCAACCTGGATAGCGAAAACCATTAAGGAATATACCTAGACATTGAAAACCGTGGGGAAATATACCTAGACATCGATAACCATAGAGCCGTTGACCTAGACATCGAAAACTATAGAAACGTCGACCCAGACATCGAAAACCGCAAAGAAATATACGTGGACATCGAAAACTATGGAGCCGTCGACCTAGATAGCGAAAACTATTAAGGAATATACCTAGACATCGAAAACCGTGGGGAAATATACCTAGACATCGGTAACCACAGAGCCGTCGACCTAGACTTCGAAAACCGTGGAGAAATATACCTAGACATCGAAAACTATGGAGCCGTCGACCTAGATAGCGAAAACTATTAAGGAACATACCTAGACATCGAAAACCGTGGGGAAATATACCTAGACATCGGTAACCATAGAGCCGTCGACCTAGACTTCGAAAACCGTGGAGAAATATACCTAGACATCGAAAACTATGGAGCCGTCGACCTAGACATCGAATACTATGGAGTCGTTGACCTAGGTAGCAAAAACTATGAAAAAATATACCTAGACCTCGAAAATTATGAAGCCGTCGACCTGGATAGTGAAAACTTTTAAGGAATATACGTAGACATCGAAAACTGTGGAGAAATATACCTAAATATCAATAACCTTGGCGCTGTCTACCATCAATTGAAAATTACTTGGTCAATTAGCAATTATATAACACAATAAAAAAAAATGTATCACATTGCGTTTTCATCGTTGTGTTTCCACTTTATTGATAAATAATTTATACAATGCGCAACAAAGATCACCGCTTCCCAATTACACTTTTCACGAGCATTCGTCGTCGCTAATATTATCAGTATTACTATATATATTGCTTGAAATTCTTTTCTGATTCGAATGCACAGCTGTGGCCTCGTATTCCGGATGCCCGGAATCCGCTACCCGAACTAGTCAAATCAAGTACACCTTCGGGTATCTCCGTCGAATCTACTATTGTCAGATTATCGACAAAACAGCGGTGGCGCCATCTTACATCACTTTCAAGAGTTACACGATTCTCGCTTGTTTTTTGGCTCAAATGATTTTGGCTCAAATGGTTTTGGCCCAAACGAGCTGTAACCTGATTCTACCATTTTTCCCCTTTCCAAGTTTCACTGTGAAATTTCACAGCGGAATTCACTGTAAAATTAACCGGATATATTCGACTGCGGAGACAAGTCAACGAAAAATATTTATTCCAGTAACGCACTGTGAAATTTACGGTACGTGTAATAAAATCTATAAAACGTTTAGTGAATTTTACGGTGCATCACGGTAAAATGTCTTTGCCCTGGTGCAGCTATCGATCACTCGAAATTTTGACAGTGCAGCGCGCTAAAATTCACCGTGACGTCAAAATTTACTTACTAAATTAATTTTCTCCGTGTACGCAAATTACAAACGTTTTTTCTGTCGTCCCTTTCGTTGGACTCCAAAGTTTCGAACTTCAACGTCATTTATAAATGGTAGAAAAAAAATCTCCCAAGGTGCAACGACCGGAACGTCAGACTTTCGGTCATTGGGGAGTAATTCATCGAAACATTTTCTCTAGACAAATACTTCGAGTAATTCAATTCTTCGAGCCATAAAAAACTCGCTCGAAACTATCTGATCGAGAGGACTCTGGAGAACTTTTCAACCCCAAAAAATCAAATTTCGGAATCAAAACTCGATTTCAATTGGATCGCATCAAAAGAGTTTTCATTTTCATCTACAATCTTCATAAATCCTCAAATCTCTAGGAAAAAACGGCGAACAATGCGAACAAAAACCTCATCGATCCACCGATTTTTTAAAAATTCATCTTTCGAATCGTTCCCCTCAAAATTGTTGCAGTAATCCCACAACCAAAGTGTGCGTCAGTCCGCATCAACAATCCCCGATTGAAGCAGATTATGCTGTTGAGTATTTCGTCGTGTACAATGTCAAACATATCGACAGTGTTTCAAATGTTGAATTATAAGCTCGAGTATTTTTACCTTCTCCGAGTCTACACCGTTCCTCTCTTATTTATTTATTTATATGATTCATTACAATACAAAGAATATGAGAGGCAGACTTCATCACGTGTACGTACTAGAGAATGGAATGCCGTGTCCAATTAAAGTACTGGCTCAATCCCATCGTTCTCGCCAGGTGCAACGAGCTCTCGGTTCGACACCGTCTCGCGCGACTATCTCGGAGTTTAATAATCTTTCATCTATCGTGAACAAGCGAGTATTCGATTCATGTGTCGCCGTTGTTAAATCGGTTCGTGCTACAAATAAAACGGTGAAGAAAAAAGCCTTGACAGTTAATTAACGTGTTTATGTAAGAAAAAAGACTTGATTGACATAATAATTGACTGACTTTTTCGTGGCTGCACTAATGTTAATTGGCAACATTAGAGCAGCGCCTATTTTTAAATTCATTCACACAATTACCGTTCCAGCAGACTGTATACGGAATAGCAATTATTCAGGTTTGGCTTGTAATAATTGAAATGGAATATTTATTTATTTAGCAAGTTATTGAGTCATCAATTTATTTATTTATAGAAAATAAATTTTGTGGAATCATTGCAGCGAAGATTGAATAGCAAATGCAATGAAATATTCGCCAGTTAACAAAGGATCGTTTGAATTGAAAATTATTTGCTCGTTGTTTAAACGTCAGTATCGTACGTCAACTTCGCTTTGGTTCAAGATTTTGAGGATGCATGTACGAACGAATTGATTCGTCAATCTGTGCGATCGAACGCAACAAGTGGCCTGATTCAATTGGGCCAAGACGTCTCGTCGAGTAGAGAAGAAAGTGACTTGGAAGAAGAAGGAGCAGTTTAAGGGGTGTCGAAAATTCGAATTCGGTTCGTCGACGAAAAGCGTTTTTCGGCTGTTTCTTCGCAAAGATATATTTGCTCGTGAGTACGAGAGCTCGAGGAAGGCGCCCCAGAGCGTCGAGAGGAGCTGACTTCGATGATGTTGAGACTACGCCCGGCAGCAACCGGGGACTACGGTACGAGAATAGTAACGGGAAGCCCGAGGTGGACCAAGATCGAACGAGGTGGACACGCGCTAGCTAGTGTGTCAACCTGAGCTAACGTTTTAAGGCACCGATATAGTCTTGTCGTGCATGGCAATAAGCTACAATGCTGAAGTTTGCAACGTTGGAGTCCAACGAAACGAGGGAAAAAACATTTTTGATTAACCAATTTTTTATTTCAAAAAGTATAAGTGCAGGTTGAAAAACTACGAATTGGAAATTCGACAGGAAACGAAATTAGAGAATTACTGAAATTTTTGGAGAATTTTTTTAGATCATTTCGTTGGACTGCAACGTTGCAAACTTCAGCCGGATAATAAACTAGAGAGTATTCGTCAAAAAAATACGCGAATTTTAACCAATTTTTGCTTTACGATTCGCCACATTGGGAGCAAATCTCCCATAGAGCAAGACCAACGATTAACAACCTGAAATTTATTTATTTTACCGAATTTTTATAGAAAAACCGTTGAACTCCAAAAAACCTGATTCGCATGATTGAAGTTCCTTGTCTTGAGCAATTGTTTTTTTGCTTTCCGGTATCTCGTTGCATTCAAAATTCTCATCGGAGACTTTAAGGCCTTTTATATACATACTTGCAGCAAACGAAAAAACGCGATTTTCTTAATTTTGCGAACGACATTCATTAGAACATATGTTCGTGTACTTGTGCAATTTTTTTCATCAAAAATTATCTCAAAATGGCGCAACCCCAGCTGTATTCCATTTTTTTTTGAGCATCAGTTGCAACGGACATAACAACTAAAAAACTATTGATCCGATCCATACGAAATTTATGTCACTTATTTATTATGATAACAGCTTGAGCCTGGAGGAAGGATTTGTAAAAATTTTGATTTAAAAAAAATGGCGACAGTTTTAACAAAAAATTCATTTTTCGAGGTGCTAAGTTTTTGGTTTTTTAAAATATTCTTCAGACACTGTACTTGAAGAATATCTAATAAAAAAATTTCGATTTTTCCGCCCATCACAAGTTTTAAACATTTAGAAATCAAAAATTTGAATACCCAAAATACTAAATTTGATTCCCAAAGAATTCTACACGTCATCGAATTCATTACACAAGATTTGCAGTTGAATATACGGATTGAAAAATCCTGAGATTCGAACTGTTCGATCGAACGGCGAGGTCCGAAGCATTAAAATGTATTTTGAGCTCCGCCGTCCGGGTCAACGTGCTTCCATTTTCGAAATTATTGTTATTATCATTTGTGTTTTTTTCCCAAAGACCTCGACGAAGTACCCGTAACAATGAAAAACGATGCGCCGACTTGAAACGCAAATGCCGATATAATTCACGATACCGCAGAAAGTTTCACGGTTAAAAGTGCGCGAGGAGGACGTCGAGTGCCCGGACATCGCACCGAAACAGAGAACCCACACACAGCCATGAATACAGGCACGCGCACGGATTCATCGTGAGCGCGCGGCGGTGAGGCTGAATTTAATGCACACGATACGGATGCGAGGTCCGGTGGAGTTCTCGGCGGCGTTGTTGGATCGTCGCGATGCTCCGGCGACTGCCACACACCGACTTTCTTCGGCCCGAGAGCATACATGAACGCAACGAGCCGCGCGAGCTGGCAACACTTTTCGCATGTTTGCATTAGCATGTGCTCGAAAAACTATTGACCCAAAGTGCATACACGCACACGCGCTCCGCGTGGATTCATATTGCACAGGAGGATTTATGTAACTGAAAATTTCCAGGGCACTGAATAGCTTAGTGGCATTGGAACGGGATCAAGACGCTCGGAGGGTGTCTCGATACTCGACACTGGGAAAAGCAACTTTTTGACCGTCGCGCTTCGGATCGAGCAGCGCGCGGACGAAAAATTCGTCCCACTTTCGTTCCAAGTACTACCACGGAACTTCGGAGTCTTGAATCTCTGAGCACGAGTGTGAACACTTTTTGAAAATCTCCGATGCACGGAGAGAAAAAAAATAGTAATAAAAACATTGCAATTTCCAAGTAAATTCGGAATAAAAATTTTTTAATTGCGTATTTTGCTCTGACAGAGGTTTAAACTCTGCTGTTTTTTCGAACGTAGTTGACCGAGGAAAAATTGTCAAATTCGTGTTGACTCGATGGTGAATTGTTGAGTAGAATTATTGATGCCGTTTTGCTATGGTTATTACTGTATTATTCGCAATCGAAATTTACAGTTGAACACAGTAAGATTCGAGCAGCTCGAACACGAGCATCGATGATCCGCCGAAGTGTTTAAAAATTTTATGGTACATGGCGAAATTTCATCGCACATCAATTTTCATCGAGTTCTCGCTTCACAAAAAATCACTGTGTATGACAACCTTGAAGTTTTCAACGTTCGAGTCCAACGAAACGAAGGAAAAAAACATTTGAAATTCACTCATTTTTTATTTCACGAAGTATCGGTGCAGGTTGAAAAACTACGGAATTATTAGAGGGTTAGATGACTTCGTTGGACTCCAAACTTCAGCGACGTCTATGCATGTTCGTAAGAATTAATAAATATTACGATATATCTAGAGTCGAGGTAGCGACTCCGAGATTTATGTTATGACGAGTCGCTTCCGGAGAGTCTTTGCAGAAGCGACAGTGCTTTTCAGCTGTTTTCGATAACTTCCGAAATTTATTTATTTAATAATTCAATAATTACAGTAGTTCAGAGAATGCTGCAAGTTGACGTATTTTTTATTTATTTTTTTCTTTTTTATGCTTTTTAGAATCCCACTCGCCCGTGACAAAGTGTCATTCGCGCGTTTGTGTTTTGGCGAATGAAAAATTAGACAGTATTTTTGAAATTGATATATGAAGACGTTGGACGAATCGTACCGAAAAGTTCAATCCACTAAATTCGGATAACTTTTACCGAGCAGGCTTCAATTTATTCGCGCAACGTTGCGTAAATAAAAATGCACGAGCAGCTCTCGCCTCGTCGAGTTACAAGAACCAAGACTCACGGGAATGAGTGGAATTTATTCATTTTTTTTCTATTTTTCCTCGTTATTTTTAAGTTGGTTTTTCCCCTTTTCAACGCTCGCGCATGTGACATAATGTACAACCGCAAGAACAACTGCCCAGTCTCGCTTCCTAAATTCTTGACGAGAATCGAAAGCACGGAGAAATAAAGAGCCGCGAGAGCGCACCGGGCCATCGGAGCGCAGTAATTACGTCTCTAGGCACGATCATATTGACGCTTTCCACGTCGTTTTATGCGTGAAACATTATTTTATAATGTTCACCGCTTCATTAAACGCATTTCCTACCAATAAATGTGCCTTTTATGGCTCGAACGAAGCATCGAAGTGCTCTTGGCTCGTTGGGATCGTAACTCTGCGCCAATTCTCAGCGCCGTCGTTCATTTTTAACTGGGAGAAAAAAAATTGTTTATCGAACAAAATGCCGGTTGGTGGGACAAGGAAACACTGAAACCGCGCTTCGATTCGTTGGACAACTGAAAATTGTTCGGTTCCCCATTTCCTTGTCCGATTGTACAGAATTCCTTGCAATAGGTAGTTTTTTCTCTTCACGCAGAGCGACTGCGAACCACTGAAAAAGGATTGGTGAGAAATCGATTTTATTTGTAGACTCAAATTTAGGGGAAACTGAGTTTTGAGTAACAACGAAAAATCGAAAATTTTCATTCCCTCAATCCCCCGATTTCACTTTCGATAATTGTGCCGCTGAAAAATGCCTGCACTCAACTAATTTTGTGGCTCACGTTCCTCATGAATATCGCGAAATTACGTGAACTCGCCCGGGATAATGGAGGTCACGGATCTGCTTTAATTTAACTAAAAATCGAAATTTCCACCGCGGAGTCCGATGCAACGACCAACTCGGAGTTGAATCCGACAAAATTTCGTCAGTTTCGGGGGCAACGTTGAACGGGTAAACAGTCCGTTTCCCGGTGCGCGGTGTTTCTCCGGAGCTTGAAGCAACCGTAAAACCGGTTCGAAGTATTCCGTTCGACCCGATTGCGCCGCGTCTGTATAACGGACAAATCATTTTATCGATTCTTACGCGTTCCTCGGCACGCGTGTCCGACACTCCCGTACTTTGTGTGCATATATAAAAATAATAACCGGAGGAAAAATTCCCTCGGAGATCGTGCTCGAAAAGTCGACGACGAAAATTCCCGGATGAGCTTTCCGACGATTTTTTTCGTAAACGGCCTCGAATTGCCGGCTTGGGAGAAGTGATCGAGCCACGAAATCATTCCCATTAGTATAGAAATTTCGTTAAGCCACAAATTTGCGTTTTGGTGGAGCAGAAAAGAGTCATCAACTGGCACCAACTTCTCCCCGGCGAAGATAGCCGATGCTTTTTCCATCCTTTTTCTCCCTGACTCTCGTAGCGGAGCGCACGAGGGAAGTACATAGACAGGTAAATCTGACTAAGGCAATGCTACGGTGGACCGGTTCGACAAGATAAGTCCGTAGAAGACAGAAACAGAAACGAGGATCGCGCAGACTCTGGGACACGTAAGAATTGCTGCGACCGTATTGCTCGTGGCAATGCATACCGCGTCGCTATGAAAGTTGTTTTTTTTCTCGGCTTTTTCGAGCCCGTGTTTTGTGTGTGCCTAGGAATGTAGGTAAGCCTGCGAGCCTACCTGCTCGGGGGTCGACTTACGACGTGAAAAACACAAACATTCGAAGCTCGGAGATTCACTGATACAAATGTACACGCGGGGAGCGAGTCCGGGCTGCATCTCAGAGTTCGTAACCTTCGCGACTCGCACTCGCCTCTTTATATTTACAATTAACAGTGCTGTGACCGGGATTCAAAATTCTTATGGTTCTCGACGCGTTAGCAAATGTTTGGCAAGCGGGCTTACGATTATTCTGGTATTTTTTTCTCAAAGCGATGCTTGTGAGCCATTTTTTATTACGCTGAAGTTTGCCACGTGGAGTCCAACAAAATGGGCTAAAAAACTCTCGAATTTCAGTAAATCTCCAATTCTGTTGGCGTTGCCAAATTAGCAATTCGTGGTTCGACCTACACCAATGACTCGTGAGATAAATCATTGGTCAATTAAGGAGTTTCGGTACAGGCGATACAATGTTGCCATGCTAATCCATGCTAAAAAAATTAAAAAATTCAAAAAGTTCAGAATTTTATAAAATTTGGCGAACATATTCTTTAGTGCCAAATTTGACACAAATTTTTTAAGATTTTTCTTCTACACAGTTATCGAGTAATTGATCACTAAAGTTTACGTGTATAAGCATAGCGTTTCCATATATATAGGTATACATTCCGGGCATGAGAAATCTGCTTTAATGCGTAATTACTCGATAACTAAGTAGAAGAAAATTTTGAAAAAATTTGAGTTTTCGCACTTGATGTTGAAGAACATTATCACGAAATTTGATCAATTTCTTAATATTTTGACTTCTGTACCGAAACTCCTTAAAAATCTTTTTTTCGTTCATTTCGTTGGACTCGAACGTTGCAAACTTCAGCGTCGTTTTTTTTTTTTTTTTTTTTACATTTACGTGAAACTTTGATTCGATCTCAAAGAGAAGAAATCGATGATTTAATGGAAATCCGTGTCGTTAGTTTTATCAGTAACGATTCCATTAGCTCGTGTCCAACGAAGCTTTTTTCTATTTAATAAAAATAAACTTCGGTCACGCGATTGATCGATGGGGAAAAAGCGGGGTAATCCACTTGCCTAATTTGGCTCGTAATTCCCTATTTTAATACGCGTCGCGAGAAGGGAAAATGAAAAAGGGCGCATCGAGCGCACGTACAGCGAACGACGTACGCCCTCGCGCGCCTGCGAACGCCAGTTTTGCGTGTGTGGGCATGTTGTCGTTTACCAGATTACCATTAATAGAATAAGAGTATACGGAACGTGTGAGTGGGACGAGAGAAGAGGGAGGGAGGGAGGGAGAGGCAACCAGTGCTTGGAACACACGAGCCTGATGACGATCCAAAGTGCACTTATCCGTTCGCCATTTTTATCGATCTTATATGATTTCATAACGCTTCGAGTTATTCGAAAATCGCCATTGAAACCGTTTTTTTCGTCTGCGACAAATTATTCGGTCATTTTTATTTCCTTGTTCAATTAGGCAAATAAATTGAATTTTCGTACACGGCAAACGTCGTTAGTGAAACAATGAAAACACTCAAAAATTGAGCGCCCTCTCGATGGAGGCCGAGATTCACATGCAGGAACCAAAGTGCGCATTTTTCTCTGTAAAGAAACTTCGTAAGTTCAGAAAACGATACGGAACCGATTTGCTAATGAAAGTCTGCCATTTTTCGTACACTTTGAGAACCGACGTTTGCAGAATTACAGTTTTTCGAAATTTTTCAAACAGTCATTATTTATTTTTCGATAAAATTCGATACCGAGATTTATTAAAGTCGATCGTCCATCAAGGTAGCTCATGCACAAAACGATTTTCTTAAGAGTCTTGAAATTCGTACAAAGTTTAGTCGCGACTGACACGCATAACAAATTTTAACGGGTTCGTCTTCGGTTATTCAGATAAACGTGTTTAAATATGAACGAATGAACGTTTCTTACAAAGTTTATGAAAAAGTACGCAATAACAATGAAGTATATAATGAAGGTTTGGGAAAAAATTCGAGACCTCGAAAAATTCGAGATTGTCTTACTAGTAATAAAAATAAATTACGTTAAGATGGGTGGATCACGAAATAAAAATAATCAGAATTTGATAAAATTTGGTGATAACATTCTTAGGCAACAAGTATACAAATACAATTTTTTTCAAATTTTTGTACCATATGGTTATCGAATAATTGAGCGTTAAATCGAAGTTCTTATACACGAGATGTATAACTGTATATATGTAAACTGTATGCTTATACACGTGAACTTTAGTGCTCAATTACTCGAGAGCTATGTGGTAGAAAAATTTAAAAAAATTCATATTCAGTGATATATTTTTAAAGAATACATTTATCAAATTTTATTGAATTTTCATAATTTTGAAATTCTTAAGGAGTGTGGCTACATTCGTCAGAATGATAAGAAATTGATCAAATGTGATGATAATGTTCTTCAACATCAAGTGCGAAGACACAATTTTTTTCAAAATTTTCTTCTGCTTAGTTATCGAGTAATTACGCATTAAAGCAGATTTCTTATGCCCGGAATGTATACCTATATATATATATGGAAACGCTATGCTTATAAACGTGAACTTTAGTGATCAATTACTCGATAACTGTACAGAAGAAAAATCTTTAAAAATTTGTATTGTCAAAATTGGCACTAAAGAATATGTTCACCAAATTTTATTAAATTCTTAACATTTTGAAATTTTTAATGTATTTAACATGGTTTGGCATGGCAACATTGTATCGTCGCCAGCCACCCTCCTTAATGACGCTGAAGTTTGCAACGTTGGAGTCCAACGAAATGATTAAAAAAAAACCTCCAATAATTCGAGTAATTCTCCAATTTCATTTTTTCTCGAATCCGCAATTCGTAGTTTTTCAGTCTGCGCTGATACTTCGTTACGTAAAAAATTGGTGAATTACAAATGTTTTTTTCGTTCATTTCGTTGGACTCCAACGTTGCAAACTTCAGCGTCGTCCCTCCTTAATATTTTTACCATGGTTTAGCATTGCAACGTTGTATCGTCGCGATCCACCCTCCTTAAAGATTGAACGAAACTGGTAGCGAGCACTCGTATAACCTCACATTTGCTTATTTTGGCATTTTGTTCCTTCTTGGCTTGGCCATAGCCTCTCTGCCTTTTTATTAATACTATTTTCTTGATCCATTTCCCTTTGTGTTCTCAAATGCGATTTTTTACATAAAAACTATAGTATTTTCGCCAGGGAGGAATGAAATTTGGGGTTCGGTCAGCGATTGATTCCCGATTAATGAATGGGTTGTAATTTCATTCGTCAAAAGATGAGTTGAAAAAATGTATTTACTATTTCGAATTAATTACTGTAACATTAATTTAAAGTGATTATATCTTTAATCAGGAAGTAAAAATCGATCCAATTTAGACACCCATAAAATACGATCCTTCGGGCATGATCTACCTTAAGAATCGAGAGAAAGGAAAATTAAAAACTCAAATTTTGAACGATTTTTCCAACGAAAATATTAGTCGTGTGGAAAAAATCTTTCGTCGGATCCGCGAGCGATGAAAGTTTGCGTACGACATTTTCGAATAAAATAAACAACCAATGAATCTGGTGCAGCTGAACGAATAAATCCCCGCGATAACCGTCAGCTGCGAATGCTCGTTTCCAATGAATTTTTCCTCCTTGTTTATATAAGTCAATGTCGCCAAAGTTGCGTTCGCGTCAACACCTCAGTACGATTTATCTATTTCGTAACACGGTGTATTGCATCGTCAACGCTGTAGAGAAACAGAAAAACAAGTTGCGGGCACACGTGGCGAGCAAATGGGATTTGTTAATCCCCCAACAAAGCCGCATTAAAAAAATAATCGCAAAGCAACTCCAGCCCCGAAGTATTGTAATGGAATCAAAAGCAAAGAATTCTTGATCGAAAATCATTTCGTGCCGTGGTCGAACTCCGAACGATACAACTCGTTCGCCCTTCGCTCGGCTTATTATCTGCTCGAGTGTCTCGCGAACGTTAACTGACAATCGATTAGCTCTCAAATTCCAGGCACGTTGTAGCGACTCTCTCTCTCTCTCTCTCTTTCTCCCTCTACGAGTTTCGCGGGTCAACGGGACACCTCTCACTGTCTGCTTCCTACTCGGGAATTATCGTCTTCTATGAGAATGTGCAGCCAAAAATAACGATATTTGGACTGCTAGATTTTAATCAAAGTCTGCGACGAAAACTCGTATTTTGTGTCCAAAAAATTGTAAAATCTCATCCAAAGAATCTTTCGTTACATTAATTCCTAGATAAATTCAACAGAAACTAAAAAAATGGGCGTTCCCTTGGTCCAAGAATCGATGGTGTTCGACTTGTAACGGCGCTTAAAAATTTCGAATGACAATACGTATTCTAGGAAGAGATTCTCGTCGAGAGGTTTTTGAGTCTAAAGCGAAAAATAGAATAGCTGGCCCGGTGCGAGGGTGTTCGAGTTATTTCGGGCTGTCCACGAGAGATTATTACGTTGACTGCTCGGAGCTACCAAAATCCACGAATAATGTCCAGAAACAATGTTCTTCGAGATAAACTGAACGATGAAAGCGTTATTGCACTGGTAAAAATAAAAATGGAAAATTTCAACTAATTTTGATAGAATTTTTCTCACTATACTCTTCAATTGTATCAATTTAAAAAATTGAGAATTTTCTAAATTTTCCATGACATTTTCGACTCATTTTCGTAATATCGGGGTCATGAATTAAAAAATTGTAAAAAAAAAGAAAGAAAAAAAGATTTTGTGCAAGAATTAAAAATGTGTTAAAATTTTGAAAAAAAAAAAAAAAAAATAGAATTTATTGGAACAGAATTTTCGCTCGACTCTTCGCACATATTCAATATCACACGTGAATTGAGAGCTGGATATGCATGAGCGTTTAGATCGTAATGTATGAACAAACTGGACGATCTACACGTGAGCGATGAACGAACAGCCTCGTTCAATTTATGCAGATATACGTAATACATAAATTGCACTAGTCCGAGAGAGCAACTTCATTTTATGCACATATATAGTTTAGCAAAGTTCTCGCTTTGACGCTCCTCGCAGGTTGCATAAGTAATTGTCATTTTAAATGAAACTCCGGGACATAATACGTCCGCTTCTTCCTCCCCACTACGCTTTTCGATTACATAAGAATTGTCTCCGACAAGAATAAACATAACGAGAAATCGAGATGACCGAAGCATCGTAATAAATCAAGCAATTTATTGAACATTTTCGAGTTTCTATTTTATGGACCGCAGTGTTTTTTCAAATGTTCGAAAATGGACTGTCAAATTTTTTGATCGAGTAAAAAAAGGGCGGGCAACGCATCGATGGGCCTTGAATTTGTCGAGTTTCCAATTGTTAACCGAACGTAAATCAGGAAAAGATTCATCACGATTGCTCGTGTAACGGACGAAAATCAGTACGGTATTTAATGGAGCGGATACTATTGCGTTATATTTATTAAAATCTGTCAACTAGAAAATGTCTCGTTAGCCAACGACAGGTTTATGACAATGTCGAAGTAACGAATTCTACGTAAAAAATTGAGGTTAAGTTGATTCATTACAAACTTCTGACCAAAATAGAACGCCTGTGTATCAAATGTCACCCGGCGTGACACTTAAAAAGCGCATGTGTTCGATGAAAAGCGTCCAACGGAGTTTAAAGTTTGCTGCGATAATCGAACTTCGAACATAAAAATCTCATCGACGTATTGAATTCATTTGAAACCACAAAACACTTTCATTCGTTCGAAGATTTTACTTTTTTGAAGTACCCGGCGTTACAACCTCGTTGTAATGGCGAGTAAGGGTAGAACAAAAATAATCAAAGCGTTAGAGGGTTCAAGACGTCGTTGTACAGCCCTGCGTCGAATCTGTATGAGAATTATTGTAATTGTACGATATTCACGTGTCTCAGAAAAGAATGTGCTTGTACTACAATCACAGGGGAGATGAAAAAAAATACTGGTTGAAATGCCAGCAACGCGAGTTTATTCCTTCTTATGTTTGTATACTGTCGTAGAGAAACTCACCTTTTCCTTTGCTCTGCCGGCATGTTTTTGCACTGTTTTCGCGATTAACGCACCCTTGCTCTCAGCCATATTGACGAGGCGCGTCCGTAAACTTGTAATAAATATATAAATATATACGAATAGAATCCCTCGTAGACCGGGCTAAAATGCACTTAAAAAAATTTCCTTCGACTTCGTTGGGCGGCTTTTGTTTGCACTATCACCAGGCACGCGCGTATACGAAGTGCACCGACGGAAGCTCGGAGAGATACTGGAAGTCACGACGCTCAGGACTCACCGCTACGGCCATCTTGCTTAGTGGAGGTTCACGCAGACATCACCAGAGAGGGCGACACGCGGCGGGTAACGTCGTTACTCCAAGGGTCACGGAAGAGGTAATATCAACATTCTTCCTCATCGCGAAAGGATAAATGCTACAAGTGATGGTTAACAAATAGTTCGACAAAAGGTATGTTTCCGATACCTACCAGAACTAATATTTATCGATAAATCCATTTTTTTCCACTCCAATAATCTTCGTGAACCGTTCGCGAGAGCTCGAATACTGGTCAATCAGCCATCAGAGCAGGATGCCGTTTTTACCAACTTGTAACAATTCATATGCTAACGCAGGCCAATCTGTTATTCCGTAAGTGTACAATTAAACATTGACTTGGCTGTGAAATTTCAAAATTTCGTTCTTTTCGCTTAGAAACAAAGGGTCGGAATCTTTCTTTACCAATCGCGATTATTTATATCCAATTTGGTAAAAAGTTGAAAACTGCCGTTTCCTATTGCCAGCGGTGACTGCAAACGCCTCGAAAAAACACGAGACACGAACTGTATAGAAGAGGGACAACAACTACACGACGCTTTAAGAAAAAAAAAAAGGTAAAGAAACAAAGTGACGATCAACCATGAATAGACAATTGAATAAGTCATGTGATTTATAGATTTGTAAATGGTTTTATTAATAAATTATTTCTTCTTATTTTGTGATGAGGATCGCTCAAAATAAACAAACTTTACGATAAAAATTCACTTTAACAACAGAACAGACAGACAATTACACGGATGTATACTCGATAATACAAGAAGATGGACACAATCGTCTTAATTAATTGATAAATTTTCTTATTTTTTTTCTCTCTCTCTTTCTCTGTTTTTTTTTTCCAAAAATCGCAATTGACAAAAGTGCTCCGAGTCGCGGGACGCGCGGAAACATTGATCTCGCTCTTATCCTCGATTTCTTAGATTGCTCACTCGACCAAAGCCACGATGAGGCTTGTCCATCGAAATGTCTTTCATTATTTTTATTACTCTATGAAATGTTTTCACCAAGTTCCGCGCGAGCCGCAATTACAAATTGCTGAACGAGAAATTTACAGATTTTTGGACCTGTACACGCCACTTACTTCTCGGGTTACCTAATATAAATTTGCTTTTTTTTCTTCCTTCTTCTCCTCCTTCGTCACCTCTTGTCGTCATCAAATTCTTGGAAAAATTGGATAAGGCCATATCAACCAATCTGGCAGCAAGGTCGCGGGCCAGGTCCTCGACTCTACCATAATTGTATTTTGTTTATTTTCTTGTTGTTGTTATTACTTATTTTCATTTCTTTTTTTCATGTTTCTTTTTTTCGTGTATTTGTATCGTTTTTTTCAACTTTTACTCGATTTTTTTGTCTCTTTATTATTTTATTTATAAAACCAATCCTCTTTCTTACATACTCACGCTCTCTTGTTTTTCACTCCCATCCATTCTCAGTGGTCGTGCTCGTAAATTTTGGCAAGTCTGTGTCACGTCGAACAGTCGCAGTCTTTTAACCATTAACTAAGTCGTCTCTAATTTGCATCCTCTTTAAGATCTTTGAGTTTTTCTTTCTGTGTATATGCATTTTATTAATTCAATGCTTGGGTGGTGTTGTGTGAGTGTGTACGCGGGCGGGGATGCGCACGCGCACATATTTATTAACTTGTAAATTTTTAGTGTTTTCGTTCCTTCACTTCGATTGCCTTTTACGTAATTATTTGTTTCCTCCATTATTTTCAGCAGGTTTACACTTATAACCTCGCTTAATGAAATTCCGATTATTTAATTTACACTTTGAAACGATAATATGACGAAATGTAATGTGACGAGGCTGATGTAGCTGATCGTCGACAAACCCAAATTTTCTTACGCTTTCCTCTCTACTTTTGTACGCATTGCAAACGTTCGGTGGTATATTTTGGGACAGAAAATATTTTCGGGATAGACGCTTGTTTTTCGTAGACGAGAAAAAAAAAAGGAGAAAAACAAATGATTTTACTGATTAAAAAGAAAACACGACATTGCCAAGTGTATTTTTTATGATTACTCGACGTTTTAATTATAACAAGCGAGAGATTTCTCACATGATCGACGATCTCGAAAACGTGGCCGTTCTCGCACTTGACGATTTTTCAAGAGATTGATTTATTGTGCTATTTCGAGATTTTTTCTGTCCCAAAGTTCATAAGGTGATGTAAACTTGTACAAAAGTTTTGTTTGTTTTTCATTCACGTTGTTTTGTTTTTTTCACATGTTTTTTTTTTTAGATTCGTTTATACTTATTAAATGGTACAATAATAATGTATTTAAAATGTAACTTATGTAATTCTTAGTACTGATTAACGACGGCTGCATTCCAGCATGACCAGCCTTTGGCCGACTGGAGCTAACAGACAAATACGCTCCTTCGAGTGTAAAACCTCGCTGCCTCTCCACTCTCCGTTGTCTTTTCCTTTTTTCCGCTTCCTCGCACATAATTCAATCAATCAATCTCTCGCTTTCTCTCTCTCGCTCTCTCTCTCTCTTCCTTTATTCCTATCACTCTTTAAATATTATTCTTCGTCTTCGCTCTCGTTTTCTTTTCCTCTATGCAACACCTCTAATTCTCTAACTATATACTCTATATAAAATATCGTTAGTATAACTAAAACGTGTTGGGTCTAGCTGGAATGCGGCCCCTATTTATGCCATTTTTATCCGTATCCTTTTTGTTTTTTTCCCCCACTTGTTTGTTGCCATCGTCTTATTTCATTTTTCATACTCGATATTCACGTTCTTTTATGTATACTTAGTCATTTTGTTGTTGTTCTTCTTGTTAGTTTTGTTGTTTCACAGACGATTTTTTCAGTCAATGATTTTACTGATAAATTCACACCACTAACTGTTAGTCTGTCATTGGTCGGTCAATAAGTTTGATTCCCAGCTGTTTTTTTTCTTTCATTTTGTTTTTCAATCTTTCTCGCTCTTTTTCTCTGTCTCTCACACTCTCGCTCTTTCTTTCTCTCTTTCTCTCTCTTGCTCACTCGCTCACTCGTTCTCTCGCTCCCTCTCTCTCTCTCTCTTTCTCTCTCAGAATCTCTCGCTCTCTCTCATACGGCGATGCAATTACTGTCATTATTTATACGAATTTTACACTCATTCAACAGTAGCGAAATCAGTTAATTTCGCTTCGACGCTCGTTTCCTTTTTTAGTTCCCCGATTCTCCACCGTCCTCATGTTTTCTCTTCTTTCCTCGGGCTGGAGACGATTCTAATTTTATGGAGAAAAGAAAAATCGAATGTAGCATTTACCAAATAAATTTGATTCAAATGATCTGCCAAGCTTTCAACTCTACCGAAGCTCAATATTCAGTAAACGAAAATTCAAGTTCAAACGTCAATATTTTTATTCGATCGTAGGCCAATGTGTTTTCTACTTCTGTTCTTCATGAACACGAAATTCATGACAGCTTTTATCTGTAAAAATACTCTACCTGTGGTGCATTCACCGTCTTCTTCATCCTGCTCATCATCCTCCTCATCGTAATCGTCGTATTCCTCTTCTTCTCCAGCCATGTAGTCTTCTTCGTCACTGTCGTCCTGCACAAACAATCATTAATATATCGAGTCGGTAAATGGAGAAAAATTGAGTCGTTTTTGCGTTTCGATTTCCAGAAATTTGAAGCTCAATGACTCTGTGCATTATGACAATGGTGAAGACAAAATATAACTCGTTCAGTCATTAAGACTTGCTCGGTCGCCAGTGAATTCTGTAACTTTCATGTATTGTGACTTGCAATTCATTGTAAATCGAAATTACCTCCAAATCGTGTTTGTATACTGCCTCTAAGCCCACACCTCCATCTTCGAGGTCATCATCATCTTCGTCATCCGATACTGGGCGGAAAAATAATAGCGATTAATATTTGTTTTATTTTTCTTTCTTTTTTTAATATTTAGAAAACCTTGGCGAACCTTCTTCCTCGCTGTCATCCTCGTTGGGATCGCCGTCACCATCGTCATTTCCATTGACTTCATCGTCCTCACCTTCGCTGTCTTCTACCTCACATTCGTCCATGTCAAATCTGTGAATTTTGAAGGTTTGATTTCAATTATGTTGAATTTTCATTGATTTAGCGACAGTAAAAACTCTGGAGATATTGCTGGAGATATAAATTCTCGTTGAACAAGAAAACATGTTCTCGCTCTCAACACACCGTGAACGCATTTTCGTGATAATTCAATGAAATACGATAATTACCCATCAAGATATCGTAAGCTAGGGATAAGATTGAAAACTTTCTCCCTATAATTGTCCATGTTTGTTGCTTCATTATTGAATAGGTCCAAGCTTTTAAGATTCTTGAAATCTTTCTGTAACCGTTCAAACAAAAAATGACATTTTAGCAATCGCCAATTTTTTAACAGTCGAACACTTTTGGAAAAAAAAAAAAAAGATTTTCAAAACACTGAAAATGAGATGACTCACTAATGGCTGAAGCGTGTCGAGATCTCTGATTTTGTTTCCACTGAGGTTGAGATGAGTTAACTTTGGGCTCGTGTGAAGAAGATTTAGACCTCCTGAAATTCGGTTGTCGCTCAACTCCAACTGAAATTATGAGATAACAATAGTCACGAGGAATATTAATAAATTTTCGTTCGAAAATGCAAATACGAACCTTTCTAAGATTTAGTAGTTTTGGAAATCCCTTGAGACTGGTGAGACCGACGTTGATGAGGCTCAATGACTCAAGAGCCACGAATTCATCGGTCAAGCCAACGATGTTCGTACTCCGACAATTGTCCAGTACGAATTCTGTGATCTGAAAATTTGTTCATTCATTTAGCACACAATCTGAATCATATCGTGACGCAAATCAATTCAAACAATTTACGTCAATGAATGGAAAAAAGAAGAAAAAAAAAAAATGTTTTACATTATTTTTATGAAATATTTCATTTTTTCATAATTATTTATTTTCATAAATTGTCGAATCTTTTGATCGTGTCAAATCTGTTCTCCGTAACCTCGAATAATGTTTGAAGGTTGAAAATCAACAAGATGAAAATGATAAATAAAAGCCCAATGATGAATATTTCGATCACAGAAGAATCAGTAGAAGAAAATGTACAAAATATTAAATTGGAGTGATCGATTAGCGAGTTTGATTCGTCGTGAAAGTGAAGCAAAAAAATGAAAAGATTGAAACAATAAGACAAAATTGAAATGCACGATAAGCTTTTGCGGCAGATGGGCTGTTTTATTGATCGGTGGAAGAGTTAAGCGCAAGGGTGCAAGGGTTGCAAGAGGGGTCGGTAAGGCGCTTGATGAGGAGAATATACAAAGAGAGCAAGAGGAAGAGAAGAAAGGAGAAAGGAGATACGGAGAAACGTAAGTGGGGAACGGGGTCGTTTACACTCGGCGAGTTGTTTAGCCGCAGAATAAAAAAACGCAAACTGCCAAAGGGCTGTGTTAAGAAGGATTGTGCACAGGAAAAAAATGGCATGTAGAAAAACGATGCCAACGAGATCGGAGCCAACGTTCGCTCTTGTTGACGAAGCGTCATGTTCTTTCCTCCTTTATATCTTTTGCTCTTTCTCGCGAGCGCGGCGATCCGACGCCGGGGCGTCCTAATCTTAGATTTTCGATACGGCGCACACACTGTGAGAATGAAGAAGAGATGCGAAGCGAGCGGAGAGGGAGAGAGAAAGAAAGGAAGTAGCGGAGAGTTTGCCGGTTTGGCCGCAACGCGTGTCGCACTCGTCAAGGTGGAAGTGGCTGTGGGAAACTTGTCGCCAGGGAAGCGAAGACGAGAGGGGGCGTAAAGGAGACAGAAGCGGATCAATGGTTGCCCAAACAGCCGCTAGGAGCGCACTGTCCACCAAAACGTGTTTTGTGATATTGGAAAAAACTCGATACAACGCCGTGGCAAGGTCGCCACTCAAAATATTTCATGAATCTTTCATTACTAACCGGATAACCGCCTTATTAGCAATAGAATTATAGTTACTCAAATATTCGAGCTAACGAGAAGATTCGGCTGTCATTTATGATTACGATAATATTTGAAAGTTTACGTCGACGATAATCTGCATGATTTAGAAATCAAAACACTCGTCGCATGTCAAAGAACACTCGTTTTTTTTTTTTTTTTTTTTTTTTTTTTAATATACGAAAAATAGGCCTAGAGACTTGGCACGAGTACTAAAATTTGTCATTAAAAATTTTAATGGTTTGACGGAAATAATCATTTACGACTGGTGATTCCAAATTGATTTCGAACCAGTCGATATTCTGAGGCCTAATTTCATTGGACTTGTGGGGGGGGGGGGGGGAACGCGGTTTTAATGATAAATGGATATTACAATTTCTTGTCTAATCTCATGATGGAGTAGCAGCGCGGGGTGCTCGAAAGGATGGGTACGTGATTGAGCATGCGCGTAAGAGCGCGTTCTTCGTAATTTACAACGACGCTCTCGTAGCTGACGCCTACGCGAAACAAACGAAAAATCGTCGCGCACGTCTCTCCCTCTTCTATCATTTCCTCTCTTTCTCTTTCTCGCGTGTGACATATCACGCGCAGTATCCCGAGGCACAATATATCCGTCTCGTTCAAGGACGCGAGAATGAAAAATTCAATGGAACGAAGATGATCGGAGAGAAAAATCGAAGCAGCTGATAAACTAACGGAACCGGTCGACCGGCGTTACAGTAAACTAATTGTTCGGAACAAGCGAGATTCGATGATAAGAATATCATCAAAGTGAAGAGAAGAAAGTGCGCTGGGGGCTTCGCCACTTGGCAACAGAATGGACTCGTCCAAGATGGCGTTCACGTTCGCTAGGGAGCGAGCGCGCGCGCGTTCACCGCTGCTCTACTTGTTTCGAGCGACGTCCACCAGAGGCGCGCTATTTATTGCATTTCGCCGGTCGTAAGAAGCACGGGAATTCTTCATGTTCTCACGTCATCTCAACAGTTGGAATTATTTTCAAAAATATCATCATCGCATTTCAAATCATTTGTAAAATAAAAGAGAATAGAAAGAAAACGCTCAATATGCGTTTGCGCGCAGTACGCGCGTCAGCCGGTGCCAACAATGGCTGCGATCACATTCACACGCGCCTTCGTGAACGAGGCGCATCTTGGAGGAAGGGGCACGTAAAAACGTGAAGGGGAAGAGAGAGGAACGCACACGCGATACTTGGTAAACGCTGCGATGTGTACACACGTAGCAATCTCCTCACAAATACATTTTCCATAATGTATATAATATCTCCATAGGTTGAAAAACAATTGTCGTTTAGCAAAGGCCCCCTCCCCTCCCCATTTCAGTTTGTGGGTATAATATGCTTCGCTCGCTCGATTAACAGCCGTGAAAAACACGTAATTAGCTGCGTATAGTCAGTTTTATAAACACGTGTTTCCATGTGAAATATAACTCGATTTTCATGCATTTGTTGACGTTTAAATGTCCCATCGGATTTTATCGTATCGTGAGTGGATAGAAAAATACTGAAAAAATGTCTCCACCAAATGCATTTGGGTCGTGCATCTTTGTCGCGTCAACATAACCGAACAATAATCAAGTCTGAGGTTAGTCGAGATCGGAATAATTGTACGAGCCTGCCAAAATGATTTTCTCGACATTCGAAATGTCGTGGAAGACAAATATATTTGAAAACACCATTCACCGTGATTACGAACGAAAAATAATCAACGATGGAAATTGGACTTGAAACTTATTAAAAAATATGCCAGGAGAGACGAGCAGAAGCTGCTTCTCCGAGTATTTTTTCTTCCAAAGTTCAAGTTTTCATGACACAGCGGGCCCTAAAGGTCTGTAATCTCCAACTCGTGTCATCGACGACAGAGGTGCTCGCAGTCACAGAGCACGGGTACGATACGAATAAATGTCGATCCCAGGTGATAAGTTAGGTACCCTGGCCATAAGTCAATAGATTTTGTACTCACAAGTTTTCCTGTGTGTTCGAGTCATGAGTGTTTTGTATTTGTATTGCATTATAGTCAAACTCGAACATTTGTCAAAGCTTCCATGTAAAATGACGAAGAAATGTGAACAGAACATTTTCTGAGCATAAAGTTTTTCAAATCTACAGGGAATATTCTCTAAAGATGACCAACCGTTGCGCAAACAATTCGTAAGAATACGATATCAAATTTCCGTATGTGCGAATACAATTTAGAAAAAATTTTAAAAAAAGCTGAATTTTTAACAGAATTTTTTAAATGTAAACTTTGAGTTTTCACTTCGTTTTTAACATTCGGAAAATAAAAGGTAAGCTCAGAATTATTATGACAAAATCTCACTTCTTCCTACTCCCAGATTTGACGTTTTTTCCTGTTAAAACTACCACAGCTGCAATGCTTGCTAATAGAATCTCATTGGACGCCCTTGAAGCTCTTAACTTTGAAAAAAATTCGTAAGTTGACGATAAAAAATTGGCGAAGAAAAAATGTGTGATTTTATTGACTGCGAGGTTTACGCAGCTCGATTTAATGAATTGACGAACCCTCGGTCAAATTATGTCAGTTAAAAACAAGGAATTGTGGACAACACTGAAATTCGATAAACAAAGATTCAAAAAATAAAAGAGTCGTTTGTACTTTGAAGATGCTTTTATTTCTTGCACACAATAATTCGAGGGTTTGACCGAATTAGTCAAATTCCAATACGTCAAAGTTCCAGGAAGGCGCGCGTCTTTACCGCACGTTATAAAAACAAATAAGTGTGCACGTGTAGTGAAGGAGTTTGTAATAAAATCTCAAGCACGAATAGAAGAAATTGTAATGGTTCGTTTTTTTCTCGTTTTCTCAAGGCTCGTGAAACGTCATTCGAAGATCGTATGTTCATTGAACTTGACGGAGAACTTGACACAGGAAAATAAAAATATGTCAACATCGAAGACGGTGACACCTTCGCAACCATTTTGACAGCGTGAAACTTGAATTTTTTCATCAACTAGAAACGAAGATCTTTTATAGAGTTTAACCGAGGGAAAACTGGGGCTGCGTCGAATGAACAAATGGAGAGAAAAGGAGAAAAAAAGAAACAAGGTTTCCCTTCTCCGATGTGAGGACACGAGTGAGAGCGGAGCAAACGTGCCACGCCACACGCCATTTGTGTTGATACCGCTGGCATATTGAATCGGTAATACGAGAAAAAAAAAAGCTTCCGATTGACTTCACGATGCCAAAATTTCTTCAGTATTCGCTATTAATTAAACCTCGAAATTTTTTGTCCAATTCAATGGAAAGTGGACGAATTACTCTCGAACTTTCATATCCAAAACGAAACGAATGCTGGTGCAATCCGAGCGTGACTCGAGCAAAGTCACTGTGGGGGGAAAGAATTAAATTAGAACATTTGCTCGACCCATAAACGAATGAGAGAGAGAGAGAGAGAGAAAGAGCAGTGGACATACTGACAGAAGGCATATCTTGAAAAAAATAAAATGATAGATAACAATAAAAAGAGACATTGGCGAATTGATTTTACAAATTTTTCACAGGGAAATTAATCCTTCGGCGGTGTAATAAAAATTATTTTCTATTTGAGAACCTTAAATGTTGATCAGCCCCTCCTTTCCACGAGCCAAGAAAATATTTGACGATGAAAATCATTGAATGGCCAATAAAAAGTTGTTGAAAATAATGGAAACTGTAGCTTGTGCGGGGAAATTCGTTGGTACGATGCCTTCGGAACTTGCATTGTCGGCGGGTTCGAAAAGCCTGAATTTTCCATTTAGAGTTCTATTGAATTTGCATATTCACATGGAAAACGTATGACGCTTGTTTGCTAAGCACCATTTTGAAAATTCCAACGGTCACGAGGGGCGAACCGGGTGAGAAAGAATTTTATGCCGGGTGAAAAAAACACGAGCCGCTCCGCAATCGGCCCGTAGTGAGAACAGGGTCCGAAAGAGAGGAAGAGGAAGAGAGAGAGAGAGCGCGAAGATGCAGTTGAACGAGAGCTGACGCTTGATCGTCGTTGCACCTGCCCCGTGTACACGTTCCTTCCACCACAACCTCACAGCGATTTTTCACAATTTTCACACAGAGTCGCTTCCACTTTGAACAGAAAAATGGGAAAATTTATTGGAGGCTTGAAAGAGGAGTCTTCAAATAATGCCAATTAAGTGGCACGTTCAGTAGGAAAATGGAGAGAGCGGGTACGGAATTTTCGAGAGAATCCGTGAACCGGCAGCGAGCCAATAGGGATATGCGCGCACATAAATATATTAACAATAGTTTTGAAACCCCCGAACGATCCCTCATTCAGGTACAAAATTGTCGGAAAGCACTCTCCCCAAAAGCGCCGGCTTGTCGAACGAAGAAAAGTGCGATAGGAAAAGCACCGTTGCGTAATAATATTAGAGAAAAGATCGAAAATCGATGAAACACTCGAGTCGATTGGTGTTTGAGAAAATACGAAAAAACGCGGCTGAATCGTGGTGCGGGAGATTTTTTTTTTCTTCGAAGTTCCAAGTTACGTCAAAAATGATTTCAATATTGGTGGATTGAACGTAGATCATGGAGTTTTGAAGACTCGAGAAAATAAACGGAAAAACTTTCGTGGAATTAATGAATTTTCACGATTCGTGCAGGAGAAAATAATGAAAGTTTAACACAACTGTGAAGAAAGCCGAATTGAGCGAAAAAAAAATGTCGCTGAGCGTGTTGCGGCAAACACGCACGTAACACACATGCACACATCTTCTCTCTGTTTCTCCCTCAGCAAAGACGTCGCGGTGTTTTTTTTACGTTGCCGGGTTATTTCGTACTCTGTTTTCTATATATCGCGCACTCAACCTCGACACATAATACATATAAATGTACAACTAGTCCCGTACAGGCACGTTGTTGAAGTTATCGAAGAACGGCACGGAAGAAAAAATAAGTTGTGGTGCAGTTAGAAAGAACAATAAATAAACAAGTTGATAGATAAAAAATAGAAGCCACGAAAGAAAATCGTCGATGGATGTAGAATGAGACGTAAGCAGGATTATTTCGAAGTAAAAATCATCGAGGGTAATCGAGAAAACAAGAAAAAAAAAAAACTAAGCAGAGAGCAAGATTCCCTTCCCCTCGCCCCTGAGAAAAGCACGCCATGCCTGCTGTTTAATGTTTCAGTAAGAAGAGCTTCTCTTCTCTCGTGTCGGCATCAGCGTAACGCGGCCCACAGGGGAAACGCGATTTGTCCCGAAGCCACGCGGTATCGTAAAGAGTGCGAGAGACCTCCTTAAGAGAGGCAGAGATGAAAAAGGAGAGAGAGAGAGAGAGAGAGAGAGGGAGTAAAAAAAAGCACTTAATTTCTCACACGTTGCCGATATTTTTTCTTCAAAAAGTTCGGAGCACTCGCGAAGAAAGTAATATGAAAAATGTACAGATACGCAATTGACGTAGAGCACGAACGACGACGTGAGACGTTGTTGTGTCTGTCGCTTGATTACGCGTGATGAGGAGACGAAGAAAAAAATAAAGATTTTACTCGGTGTAGCATGGTTATCGGAGAACGCATCGTAATTTTGATAAAAATAATTATAAAGCGGCTCCGTTGCGGCTGTTTCACAATTCATTTTTCCAATTACGTTTGAATCTCGTGTTAGTAATTCTAATTTGGCTTACTTCGCCGGGATTCCTTCCCCGTTTCTCGAGCTCTATCCGCTTCTCCATGGTCTCCAGACTTTTGTCAAACTGGACGACACTTTTTCGGGAGTAAAAAACAACAACCCCGTAGACACTTCTGGATGGACTTTTTAAACGCAACTTTGATGTTTTTCGTGCTCTCTCCTCTTCTTCCTGCGTCGCAACACAACTAGTCGTTCGTCGCCGCACCACCAACCTTGCTTTCAAAACCGGAGGAATATATGACACGGACGGACGGACGGACGAACACGAACGAGAGAGACGCACACGATCGGTCGGTCGGTCACACACCAAGTCGTGTTGGTTACGAACGTGAGAGCCGCCACCACCGTTCGTCGCCAGTAGTTCATACTATAGGGAGGCGGTGAGCAGCAGAGCAGCAGAGAGAAAGAGAGAGAGAGAGAGAAAGACAGTTAGAGATATCGCTTAGCGAGAAAAGGAGGGATAGAGGGAGTGAGACGGAAAAGAGAAATGGTAAACTCAACCGCGGTTCGATTCTGGCCTAGGCCCTACGCCTTCTACGTCCTGTAGTATGAACCCGCCACACACCAGATTTTCCTCTCTTTCTTTCTTTCTCGCAATCTTTATGATTCTCGCTCTATCTTTTTCTCGAGAAAATTGTTTCTCACAGCTTCAGACAGAGGCCCTCTCAACGATCTACAATAACAAGACCGCGCGAGGCGGGAAACAAAACACATGTCTGCGGAACTACTTTCGAAGCAACCAATCAACAACCTATCCTGCGCACTCGTTCATGCCGATCTTAACGAGGAGCGACATCTGTTGACCGAGACTTTGAAGCTGCAACAAAAGCGCGGGCTGTACGGATATGTAGCTTAAAATTTGCGATTTTTCTATAATAAAACAAATCGACGCACTCATTTTTTACACATTTTTTTCCCTTATGGCTTTCTCTTCATTATTTTCGGTTTACGTTTCATTAATTCATTATCAACTCGAGATTCCGGCTATTTTCTGGCTCCTGAGTAAATTTGTGCGATGAAAAATAAGTGCCATCTGAGGTTTACAAATTGGAGTAGTGTAGAATAGAACTTTATTTTCCAGATTATCTGAAATTTTTTAAGACTTCATTATAACTGAATATATTTTTCTGTTCATGTCCGCAGTGGCTGTTTCATTTTTCGCCTTTTTGTAATCATATTGCAATCATATTATTGCTAAAAATTCAGCAGTTGTCCGAGAATTTACACATTTTTATACGTTTACACTGAGATTTTAGAAGTCCATTTGTTCTTTTATGTAACCAAATCACCCGGGAAAACTGCTTTCCGCTCGATCATCCCGCTGTTACAATTGCCGTGTCCCGCAGTTGAACGACGGTTTACTGTGACATTTATTGCATGTCGGAAAAAAACTTGCGACTCGAGAAACACTAATAGAAATTAATGAATACAATTTGAAAATATCCGAAACATACAAATTATTCTTCTCTAATTCTATCGAAATTTCTTGTATTCAATCGCGATAATGAATACATTTGTATTTAGGGTAAAAGCATAGTTTTTTCAGGTTATGTACAAACACATGATGTTGTTACTGAAAGAAAACTAGATTAGTCAGTAAATGAATAAACCTTTTTTTGAAAAAAAAAAACTACTCGGAGTTACATGAAAAGCAGTAGTGAAATATTAAGTTGAAGGCCCTTAGAAACTCCTGCGTAGATACGGTCCTGACGACGATAAGACGAGGCACGACGAGATAATGCAGGAGATTATTATTAGTTCAAGCTTCAATAGCTGAGGTTTTGCTATTGTAGTCTCTATAAAATGATTGTGTCTGCTTAAATATTTCCTCTGATCATCATCCTTCGTTGTTTAAATAATATTTCTGCAAAATGTACGCAAGAATCAGTTCTATTAAACGTGGTATATAGGTTATGTTGCGAAAAGTGCTAAATATCGTTCGAAATTTTCGAATAATTGTTTTGCGTCATGCGTCCAGCAGTTGTCACTTCGTCAACTCAAGCTTCAGTCTCACCGTACGTCCCTGATAAAGTATGGAATCCGACGAAGGGTTGGGATCAATATGCGTTCATTGATTATACGTATAGCTAATACGCTCGGGAGAAAAAAAACGAGATGCCTCAACACCCCACTGATTTATTATATTCGTCTCTTTGCGTTACTGATAAAGGCAAATACTCGAAGTATACTGTAACGAACGTACTGATATGTACATTGGATGAAAACTCAAATTTAATCCTCAAATCACACAAAGCCCGTGCCCATTTTGACCTTCACTCGTATTAATGATCTGATTTTCTAACTTTTTCTTTTCCTCCTTTGAACCTCAAATCGATTGATACTCTTCGAAGAATTGGAACTCTCGTGGCTCCGTACAACATTTGATCAGTTTTCTCAAAAATTTCATACATTTAAATGAATTTCAAGTTAATTGAAATTCAAATAATGACACGGTCTTTACATTTTTTAGTCGGAAAAAATATTCTAAACTTTATCTACCAGTGATGAACGTTTGCATGGTGATGACCTTGAAGACAAAAACCTACGATTCGAACTTGATTCTTAGGCTCGCCGCCATCTCTGTCAAATCGGATTTTTTGAGCGTTTCCGCAGGTGATCGTAGATATACGTACGAAATTCTTTATTCATATTGAACGTTCGCAGTGGCCATTTTTGCAAACCTGTCGTTTCCCCCCTTTCGATTAATCCCATAACCCTGTACCGTAGTACAGATGTGGAGCAGTTTTTTTTTCTTGCCAAACGTACAATACACATACGCACCTGCTCCGATGATATTTTACATGTTATCGAGGTTTTCCCCCCTTTAGAAACGTGCATCGAAAAATCCTCTTTCGCTTCTGAAACTCATCACTCAATTCATGCTCGAATACCAAATGAATTATTATCGTTAGTTTTTTTACCTGAAATTGAAAAAGGTACAAAATATTGAAGTACAAAGGCATTTCGGATAAAATATCTAGTCACCTATTCGTCGATAATGAAAAATTTTTTTTCCACGACATTAACGAAGGTTAAAAAAATCGTGTTCTCTCTTCCCAAAATGTCGCGTTTCGCATAATTTTTCGTTCGTTTATTTTCGAGTGAAAAGATTACGAAATCGTACGTAAGCAACTCGGCGTAATATTTTTCAGGAAAATCGGAAAAAAAGCATCTGGATTTGTTTATTGAGAACAGTCGTAAAAATCGCGTTTGATTTGATAGCCTCAAGGTTGAAATAGTGCTTTCGTTGTACCACACAAGCATCTTCGTCGCCCCACGACCAAGTATATGTTCGTAAGCGCATTACGGCTTTTGTACTGCAATCGTTATTTCAACTCTTATTTAATATCGTACGTGCATCGATTGCAGTGTTTTCCCTCTCGTGCGTTTTACACGACCAATCGAATACCCAGTTATAAATAGATTTAGCGAGTTCTTGACTGCTGATCCTTGCTATTACTATATGAATTTATATATTCCTACGTCTACTCTCTTTCATGCAGGAGTGTCAAGTTCACACTGCAAATGCTCGTGGAGTATTTAGCTGCTCCAATTAGACGTCATTTCCGTTTTTAGTGCTATTCGTCAATAAATTAAAAATAATGTTCTTCGTAATCGATTGTTCCTCTGTTTATTTTCACGATGCCATTATTTTATTCACAGACTTCTCGCGGACGGATTACGAATCTTCGGAATCGTGCAAAAATCTCAAATTTTTTTTGAATTATTTTGCAAATCGCTGACCAATTCTAATACACGTGCGACGACAGCTGATGCGAGGGCATATTTTTTTCTTAATTTTAGAGAATAAAATAATGGGCGCAACAATCGAGTTTCAATATTTTTTCATATAAATTTTATTTGGAAAAATACTTAGAAGACGATCATCGACGTTTTCTACTTTTTTTTTAAGTATTTGTCTCGCTTGAAGATACCATTTGTGTATACAAACACATGTTATATAAGTATTTACATAAACATTAAGAATTATTGCTTAGTGTCAAAGAAAATAATTAAATTATTGTCAAATAAACAATAATGATCACAATTTTCTGTTCGTTAATGTAATAACTGGGTCTCTCGAACAAGTGAAACGATAAGTCTTGGTTCAAGGTCCAAGACAGCTTCGTAACAGCTACGGAGAAAAAGGGTGAATGATGATTTATCCATTTCTTTTAATATTACATTGTCGCAGAAATATTGAACACTAGTCGGCTTCGCTTATCATTTCCAAAACGATTATGCTCGAGTAAAGTTGAAATTATGCCGAAATTACTTGGCTCTTGTAAAGGCTGTGATGAGGAAGCAATTCACAATCGTTTGTCTATTCGCTTTTACAACCACTTTTCTTATTTATAGTTAGAAAAACAAAGCGTTCGAACACGGTGGTGACAATATTTCGATGCTTTTTATATACTAATGATAAAGAGACGGAAAATCATTTTTGATTTTACAATTTCATCGTTCCTTCTCGACCTACGAAACATTCAATCCACATCCGCGTATGTTTTTATATAAATATATTTATTTATAATTTGTGTACATAAATTTTTGTGAGACCAACTCAAAACATGAATATTCCTGCTTGAGATTGGCGGTTTAACGATGTGTGCGAGGTATTTATATATTATGAAGTTCCAACACCGAGGGCAAACACGAAAGAAAGTCAAAATTGTATGTGAACATCATTGTTAAACGTGAGTGATGCCCACTTATCAATACTGCTCTCTGAACAATCAAAATTTCTCAATTCCAGTCTGATAGAAGCACTCCCAAAGAAATCATTGACCCGCAAGAATTTGAATGGTTGGTGGAGCATTTTTTCAGCTCGGTTCGATGCACAAGAAAGAAAAATGCATGCTGCGATGAGGTGTCCGATTCATCAAGAATTAAGCAACTAAAACTATGACGCATAGCCATCGATTGGATGCATTTGCAATTTTTAAAGTTATAAACAATGAGCTTTGAAGATCGAAGCAATCTTCGTTCAAGATAAACGCTGTAGAAAAATAACTGAAGAGATTGTTTGTGAAGAAACTTTTCCCTTTTCTATAGACGATCAAATATATTTCCTCTTTTTTTTCAAGATAATTGATCTACCTCAACGCAGAATCTTAGATTTGTACAAGTGGTTCGCTGGGATTTACAGTCATGACAAGTGTAGACTTGGATTTTTCAAGTATTTTCAATGCCATCCTACGTATCAGTTTCATTTTTATCTTTTTCAGATAATGATCAATTTGAACCTTTCAAACTTCTTTGTGCAAAAGTTAACAAGATAAATGTTTATTTCTTTTTTCTTATAGAAATTGGCACTTTGCGTTACTTCAAAAGAAGGCAACGCTTTATGTATTTTTTTATAATACAATTTGCAATATCACTAATTCTCGATTGTTGCAACAACCGTTTTTATAACGCCATAACGATCCATGTGGACTATAATCGTTAATTGCTTACGTTCCCTTAACTTTGTGATGTTTCGAAACAATTCAGCAGAGAGCATTTTGTAATAAGCAATCCACCAATGGGATCAAATACAAACTTCCTTTTTTCCTCAAATATACTGCAATAAATGTATACACTGTACAAAGTCACTGCTTCACTATTTTCAATTGAATTTTTCTTTTTTTTTTTTTAAATGTGTAACGAGTCGTACTGAATTGTCGAATAAGGACATAACGATTTTTATGTAGTGCTCATCGTGACGAGTTTCATACAAAAAATACAATTTTCTAATTTTTATACGAATGTGAGATCACTGATTTCTATACATATTTAGGGATATTGAAGTAATTAAAGACAATTCGGTTCACAAAATGTTCTGCTGAATATTTGAAAATGTTTTTGAATATCCTCATGAAATTTAGTGATTTGAAAATCACTTGACAGAGATCGATCTTCGAAATGTATGAAATCTTTTGAATACTAGAAAGATGGTTCATTTTGCAATTATTCGTGAAAAATCAAAAGCAACGAAAATTTGGAGCAATCTATACAAGAATCGCAACTCGAGGGTGTAAAACAGCCTTGAGCACGTGAATTTAACTCGGAATGCGCCCTATCTTCGTTACCCCGTATGGTAAAATAAATATTTATTTATTTATACTCTAAAACGAAAACGAGAAATATACATCTGTCATTGTTTGTTACTTTCGAGATGAGAACCAACGGTGATGATTCTATCGTCGGTGGACATTTGTGAGTTTTGTGTTTTATCCGGACTCGAGGATGTTCTGATTTCTATATGGCAAATGGCAGTTTCGATATTCTCGTTTTCTGAATTATGTTGTTTTTTAACTAAGTTCGAGTTGTCGAAGTCGGGAACGAATTTTTTCCTTAAACTCACTGTTTCTTGTCTCCAAGGAGCAACGGAAGATCTCGTTTTTCGAGGCTGATGATCCACCGTGGCTTGCATTCTCTCCAAGGCAGCTCTGAGTGGCAAAAGACCAACGGCGAAGGGAATTTCTCGACTGGTCGAATAATTCAACAATTCGTCGCTCGAATCATCTCGATTCTCCAAGAAGTCTGACATATCGCCCCAGAGAGCACGATCCACGCTAGCTATCGTGTTTAGTCTCGTGTTAACTAAAATATCCGAAGAATCTGATTTCTCTGATTTATCACGGTTCTGCCGAGTGTTTCTCGTTTGTTCGTTCCGCGAAATTTTCGATTTTTTCGAGGATAATTGTCCTCCACTTCGGAGAGAACGTGAGCTAGTGGTTTTTTTAAACAATGGACCGGGAGACTCAACGACATTTTCATCCGTTATACGAAATCTTTGATCTTTGTTGCAACGACGTTTTGACGACTTGGTCAATGGCATTGTCACGCTACTTCCGTAATCGTTTCGTACAATGTCCGAAGATTTTTCACGAACTTTTGGTACACTTATTGTTCCATTATTATTATTCAACGAGTCATCGCTTTCCAACTGATTTATTCGTACGCTCCTACGTAAGACGGGTGTTTCCGAAATTTCTCCGTTGCCATTTTCGCACGAGAACAATTCTTTTATTTGTTGTGTTTTTTTCTGATTGCAAGGTCTGGCGTCGTGACGATTTTTCTCAATCGTATCCTCACATACTTTGTTTTTTGTTTCGCTATCAGCCATCCGAGAATTCATCGAATTGATCGTACAACCAACCACGTATTGTATACTTTCTGTACTGAGACTCCAAATGTATTCGGAAGTTTCCATATCAAGACCGTTCGACAAATTAATCGGCGCATTATTCAACGAAGTATCGTCGTTCAAATCAATACTCGATGTGCTCGTTATTGGCTCTTCTGTCGAATCGCAAACAGTGTCGAAAATTTGACACTTTCTCTCGTCCACGGATTTACGACGTTTGTGCGTATAGACTTTCAAACTTCTACCCGAATTTTTATCCTTTTCATGGGGTCTAGGCAATTCTTTTATCACATTTTCGTCTGGACTAAAAATTTCTCCAGACGATTCTATCGTTTCTTCGTTCGACTCTTCGTTGTCGATGTATTTACGTTTTTTGTGAGTATAGACTCTCGAACATTCGCCAACTCCACGAGGAAGATCGTGATTTTTTGTGCGATTTTTCGATGGCTGCTCTTGAAAAGTATTTTCTTTTAATTGGTTCACTTTTATCAAATCACAACGCGTTTCATCGTAGCATGATTTGAGAGGATTTTCCTCGGTGTAGCTCGACATTTTTTCATTTACCGTTACTTTTTCTTTGCTGTCATTCTCGGTCGTGCACAGCATTGACGATTCACTGTCCAAAGTATCGAGGGAAACTCGATCCAAGGGTTCTTCTTCATTTTGACAACTCATTGGCTCGTCGATTTCATTCGGGATTTCATACAAAGAATTCTCGTCATCGATGTAAGAAGTTCGTGAACTAATGTCGAGAACCCGATCGCCTTTGTTTTCGAAAATTTCGCTTTCCCCGATATCCGATGCTGGACATTTTTCGTCGTAACGTTCGCCGCTCGGGCGCGCTTTGCGATTGTTTTTTACGTCTATTGTGTTTACAGATGGAGAAGAACCGTCGAATTCTGATGAATTTTTATCGCCCATTGTTTTTGATTTCATCATCGTTTCTACTATGCATTCCAATTCCTTGACCTGCAAATACAATTTCTCTTTTCAATCATAGAACTATCAAATTCTGAGCTTTAACTTTTCAGGCATTCATCAAGTATAGATTGTTGAAAACTTCAGTCATTAAATCCATGACCAGTTATTTTATAGTCATTTCTTATTTGCATGGCATAAATTTATCATGACTTATATGAAGAAACTAAAGATTTTGCCAACAAATTCAACTTTTTGATAGCTCTCGCTGCTTGGGCAAAACTCACATGATAATGGAATTAAGAACTAATAAAATCAATACCAATTATCATAATTAATAACTTTGACTATACAAGAAATATTTCTTTTACATTTGTACTACGTTTAATGAAAATGACAAACAATTTTCATTCTCTCATTATCGAAATATGTTGTCAATATAATCGTGCACATAAATTGTATTAACTTCCCATTATCATTTTAATAACTCCCAATAAAATAAAATTATTTAACACACTAATATATTACATAACGACATTACAAACTGCACAGGAAAATAGTATAATTTTAAGTGAATGAATACAACTTTGACTTGGGATATAAATTTGCCAGAGCATTATCGAATTGATAATAAAAATAGAGATTATGTCAGAACATGTAAAATCTGACAAAATTTCCTTTGCTCTCAAGGGAATTTAACAATTTCCTCGCACTCAATTGTTTGAGTGGTTTACTCGTTTACTTATTTTTTACCAACCGTACGACTGATAAATTCCCTAACAATTAACTGTTTATGACTAATTAGTTATATCAGTTAGCATAAACATAACTGTTTATGCTAACGAAGCAATGGAATATTCTTTTTTATAGATTCTGTCTGATTTCCTTGTTTTTTCATGCTATTGATAGTCATTGAATTATGTAAGTTTTGTGTGTACCTTAAAAACTTGAGCGGCATCCAAGAGAGTTTGTAAATGGCATTGAGAAATGGTAGTTTCTCCACAGTACATAAATTCAACCATCGCTTTGAGGACTTCAAAGTCCAAGTCGCGAAGGAGTATAGTAGGCTCCTGGCCTAAATCCTGTTCTAACATTTCCTAAAAAGAAAGAATAAATATTATGAAAATTGGTAGAGAAATTTGTTATTTTTATTAAAGTTTTTGTCTGACAAAATGTATGATTAGTAATCAATTAAAAAGTCCATGTTGACGCACCTCGAAGTAGAGACTCGACGAAGCTAGTACAAGCTTATGAACTCTGAGCTTCTGTCCTTGACATATGAGAGTAACATCTACGAGAGCTTGGCGGGCCAATAATCCACTAAATCTTTCGGTGACATGAGCGGCATGTCCAGTCCACTGGAGGACATACTCTTTCCTGTTTTCGGCTAATGCCATGTCTGGGGAGGAGATGTTCCCTTCTGAGTCCATTTTAGGACAGGCACGATTGAGTAATTCGAAGCTATTTTACGTCAATCCAAAATAAAACGAGCATTCAACCTCTTTTTCTGTTCCAGGCACACCAAAACTCACCATTAGTCAAAAGAACTTTGCACAGGGTACGTGTCTTTCTTTCTCGTTCAAAATAATGAGAAATTTTTCAACCGATCGAACGTTTTCTTGGTATTTAGAAGGCACGTATGCGAAGAGTCGCCTTCGACAAACGCCAGAGCGAGAGATTCGCGATGGCCTCGAGAAGATTCTTCGAGCATTGTTCCAATTTCCTCAAAAAAAAAAAAGCAATAGAATCCAGACGGACAAATAGCTGACGAAAAATGGAAAAATAGCACTTTAACGTTTGACGATGTCTTGCGGGAACCACGATTTCGTAATATGTATTATTTAAAAATTTTTATATACGTGTTTGTATACTGGAAAAAAAGAGATTCGTCAATGCGTTTCATACGTGCTACGACGTACGCCAATCAAACTCGAATATCATCCGTCTCACTCGAATTTTTTGTTCTTGATGAACGCTTAAACTATTCATCACAAGAATTAGGATAGAATCAAGGACTCTTCTTTTTCTGGCTCCCGTTTTCTCTGTTTCTCTCTCTCACTCTTTCTCTCTCAACTTCGAGAAGTTTACGATTTACGATCGCAAAACGCGGTGGTACTGCTGCTGCTGCTGCTGCTGCACAGCGAAAAACTCGTGAGTGAGACAATCTGAGAAAGGAAAGAGAAGCCAAAAGTGGCTACGCGCAGTAGCGTAAGCACTAACGTGAACGATGAACATTTGCATTGAGATGGGAAGAAGCAACGATTTACTCATTGCCACTGTGCTACGCCACTGTGTTTACATTATTTTTCAATTTCTCTCCTCACATTTTTTCTGCTGTTTTGTTGACTATTGATGTGAGAATTAATTGTCCTTGTTTGTAGTTATAGAAAACAAAGTCGAATTTTTTGTTCACACTGCATGAGGAAATAACTCGGTAGAAATCTGTGCTTAGCGGTGATCTGCAATGGTGTCTATTAATGCTATTAATCTTAATATTTGATGAATTTTTGAATTTTCTTTCTAAAATAAGTAAATTTTATTTCTTGATTTTACTAACGCGCTCATTGCATTTTTTTTTAGTGTTCCTGTTTTATCGACGAATGATATGTTGAATGCTTACCAAAATCACCACCAGGAGGGAGTGAACGGCATTTTCGCGCCTCTAATACCGAGGCGCGGGACGTGACGATCACGCAGTGTAAGCGTCTGTTGTTCAACATGCCATACGAATTATCGTTCGTAGATTCCAGAGAAATTGAGAAAACAGGGCACAAAATACGACACGTGGAATTCTACTTCGGCAACGTTAGGGTAAGCTTGTAAAAAAAAAAAAATAAATTGAATAATAATTTGAGAAAAAACCATTTTCATATTTGCGAACAAATTTTAACACCAATAACATGTCTACTGCGTTATGGCGGGACTTGAGCATTGAGTTCTGGGCACATTTAGCTTTCCGGTTTTTTCATCGATGTTGATAACTTTTCCAAGAATGCATTTTTATATTTTTATCGAAAAATTTTCGATGCTATCCCACAATCATACTACCACGATATGTAGCGCTCAAGAGCGTCCTTTGACTATATATGTATTCCGGGTTCAACCGTGGTAGATTTGTAGCTCGTCGATTCGATTCCTCGAAAACACCACCAATTTTTAACCCGTCGAAGGCAAATGTTTTTGTTTTCGCAAAACTTCTAAAAATAACACCAGAAATTCATTCTGCTGTTACGGAATTGCGACTCGAATGCGATCAAGAAGTTTATTCAGTCACTCACAAAATCCTTCGGTTCATCGGATCCAGTGGCAGCAGGCCCAAGGGCACAGCTGAGAGCCTCACTGCATTAGAATCACGACGAATTGGGTACACGTCACTCGAATAAGAAAACCGTAAATTCGAATACTTTCTACATAATTTTTATTCATCAATCTGTGTGTGGGTGTGTGTGTATTTATTTTTTCTATAATTTTCCGTCGAGATGATTCGTTATAGAAAAATGCTAATAAGGATTATTCTATTGAATCCCGTCGCGATATGCGCCTCGAGAGTGAGAGAAGAGCGAGGCGCCGGGAACGTCCAAAGGGGAATATAGTGAGAGAGGCCATGTGATAGTTTTCATCCTCCGAATGAGATTTCTTAAATACGCAAAGGATATATATCGTTATCCTAAATTACAAACGTTACGGACTGTCTCATCATTTCGCTTTTACTTGTATCATTAATATGTATAATTTGATGTATACATGTTTTATATTTCGTTTGTTTCTTTACGTTCTTTTGTTATTTTTTTTCTTCTTTCTTTCTTTTTGTTTCATGTGAACCGAGGGTTACAAGTGTTCCGTATTTAATGAACAAAACACACATTTTCTGTTTCATATATCAAATGGCGAAATACATTGATATTCGATCTAATTTTAATCAGCCTCTTTTAAATCTCGACAACTATATAAAAAGTAATGCAGTTTCAATATTTCGTCTCATTGTCATTTAACATCCTTCGTTAGTACATATGCAATATAGGCGTTTATTTGATACGCTTCGCAGACACTTTTATTATTTCTTTGAATAATCTTCGAAGGTCCTCGAAGACGCGCCTAAGTGGACGTTCGATAACGACTATTTTGATATCCAAAATTTTCCGCGTTTTTTCATTCCTCCCCCCCACTACTCTCGCTCCTTCGTCCGGACACTTCGATTTCTTTCTTAACGGTTTTCTTTTGTTTTTTCATTTTTATTACTTTATTCAGGACGCGATCGAGGCATATTCAAGTGTTTCATGTCTTAAACAGTACTGTCTTGAAAACATACTCAATTATTAAAAACTCTTAACACCTATAATCAATAACATGTGTTCGTACTAAACTTATACTATCACAAACTTGTCTTAGAGGAAGAAAAAAGGAGAAGAGTCGTAAATCGGCAATGAAAATGCATTCGCCGGATCCCTCGATCGCAGCGGTCTTTTTTATTTTTTCTTTGAAATTTTAGCACGCTCTCTCTTTCGGCCGTTTGTGGAATAAATATAACGATGAGAAGTTGCACGCGTGCGCGCACGCGCCGAGGGCGGACAATCAATTCTTAACGGCGATAATGATTAAGCTCTGGTTAAACAAGCTCTAGTTTTACTGAGAATAAAGATCACAAATTTGCCATTCGTTTTGCAAATCAATTTTGTTTTTTTTTTTTATTATGTTTTTTTTTTGTTGCTGATGTTCTTGCTACGGTAATACTGGAGGTTTAACAAATCTTTTTCAACTTTATTCTCAGGACGATCGCCGGGGACTTTGATAAAAAAAAGCCTCTGTGATCGCAACTTTTTTTTCGATATTTTGCAAAACGATTTTAGTTTTAGTTTTTTATTATTATTATTATTATTATTTTTAAATTCGTTCATTCGTTCCATAATAGTACATCTCTAACGATATTTTTTTTCTTCGTTTTTGGCACACCTCAAAAATCACCTAACAACGTTATCATCGATGGGTTCTTCTCATGTCTTAATGTTTATCTCAATCTTCGTCGCGGCTCCTTCTCCTCGGCGAATGAATTTTTCTTTATTGTTTTTTCTTTCTTCAACTTTTTATTCGAATCACTAGCGATTGAGCTACGTACGAGTTTCCTCGATGATACGTATTCTATATAGACGATTCTATAACTCGTATTATTTTATATTGTCCAAATATGCCGGTATCCAACGATCAATAATTCAGTGTCGATACTCATCTAAGGCTTTTATGCCGAGATAAAATATAAATAAAAACAAAATGATTACGAACGAGCTGTAAATTCGTTTCATTTTTTTTTTCTTTCGTATTTTCTTTTATTTTCGTAGTTTCTTTTCTTTTCCAAGCAATTCAAATTTCGTAGGCATTTTTTAAATGATTTTGTTAACGGTAGCCCATCGATCGATGATTGATCGATGTGGGTTTTTAAGGGCTATGAACAGTACAAACGTTCGGATTTTAGGTAATTTTTTCGTTTATTTTATAAATAAAAATTGGTTCGGTGGATTTACATGAAACCTTGTACACATCTTTTACATACTCAGAAGTACTGGATTTTTTTTTTTTTTTTTATGGTATATTTTTATATAACGGTGCGTTGGAAATGGCACCCCTTGACTTGATTCAAATTGTATTTAGTAGGGAAAACGTATGTTTTCGGCATGACGTAGCCGTTTTTTGATAACTTTTTTTCCTCCTTCTTTTATAAACAATTTTCTAATGAGAAATGCACAAAAATTGTGACATTTTTGTTCAAATGGTCGGCATTTTTTTTCTAAACAATATTTTGAAAATCCCCTGCGTCATGCGACAGCTAATAGCGTATATTTTAAGAATCTTTTTGGTTTTTTGTCCTGAGATGTTCCATTGCTGAGATTTGCTTTCAACGCCGATTCAAGAAGTGTCATATTCAACGCACCATTGTACAAAAAAAACCATGAAAAAAATTGAAAAAAAAATTTTTTCCAGTACTTCTGAGTATGTAAGAGATCTGTACAAGGTTTTATTCAAATTCATCCAACCGATTTTTGTTTATAAAATAAAGAAAAAAACACCTAAAGTACCAACGTTTACCCTATTCATGGCCTTTAAGCTGATATGAAAAGTCACATTTTCCAATTGATTTTCGTACAAGTTCGATGACTGGAGTGACGAATTCGGAATTTGAGTTTATTCACTCGTCATTTGGAACCGGTTCTTGACATTGTTTGTTTTTTTTATTTTTTATTTTTTTTTCAAGCTGATAATTGAAAAACGGAAAAAAACAATATTTGCTATTTCCGTGTTTCTCGAATCATGAGATTCTCTTAAATTATTAATCTTTCGATATTCGTTTGCTTCTAATAATCTGGCAATTCGTGCGCCTAAAAATGTGTGGCATTGAATTGAAAAAGGTAAAAAATTAGCAAATTTTGCCAAACAATGCTGATTCTTGTCTCGATTTTCCATTCATATACGATTAATCCCTCTTTATCAATAACATTCTCGCGTCTATCTAGCTTACGTATATTTACAGGACTAGGAAATCTTAATTCTAAAATGATCCTTCACTCATCTTTCCCTCGATAATCCAGAGACCTTCTCAAGTCGACGAAACTCGTAAAAAAACATGGTAAATTAATAAAACAAAGCGAGAACGATTGCACATTCGCATGGACGTTTATACCAAGCTCATGCATCAAATATAAAATACGATTAAAATTAAAATATTCAGTCGTCTATATGACCTACGAAGAGCAAAAAGAAACAATAAATTTCGATTAATTTACACGATTGAATATGAAAACTGATAAAATGAGCGTAGATCGTTGAGTTCGAAAATTAAAGAGAGAAAGATCAGAAGATCGAATGAGCATAATACGAAACATGGAGTATCTAAAAATGTAACTTAAGCCTGAATTTTTAATAGCTGGTATATCCAATTAGCGCCCATCTTCCTGTCACCGTTTATCCCTTCGTCCCTAACCCCTTTTTCTTTTCTTTTTTCTGTTCATATTCGTAAATCCCATTCTTATATATCTCGAAGGTTAATATCGAAATATTTCATCGAGCATTATTTGTCGACTGTATTTTTCAAGCAAGTCTGGTCGCTCGGTGTAAAACTTGCCTTATCTTTTTCCACACCGTTGACAGGCGTTCATTATTCTCCTAAATAAATTTCACCATTGCCCTTGTCTTTTGTTTTTAAATGCTTTCCCAGCAGCACCCATCCATTATTCTTCTCGAAGCTTTTAGTCTCTCCAGCAGCTTTTCTTACACAGAGGAACGACGTTTTTTTCCTCTCGTTGTTCCATTCCATTAGTGAGCAGACCGCGTTATCTCATACCAGTGAAGAATCCTGCCCGTTCTTCCCATTGCTCTGCTTTGCACGAGTCTTACTAATTGCGGGGGACAAATAATGATTTACAATCCCTCCGGTATCGATAACGCTCTTTTTTCTTTCTCTTGCTTCGTCGTCCTTCGCAGAACCGTGAATTTTCCCGTTTACTGGGCAACGATTTGGAAAAGTTCGTTCGTTCAACGATTCTCGTTAAGTTCCCGAGAGTTGGTGCGATTCGAGTTGTCACACGTTCAAAAACACCCGACACTTTTCTCAACTCTCTTTATCGCGCTCTTTTGTGGAATGTCCAAGATAATTCTATTTAACTTTTTTTTCTGTGATCGCGTCGATGCGTTGTATTCCGATGATGAAACTCCTGATTGAGCGCGCGCGCTGGCTAAAAAGACGCGGGAGTTATGCGTATTCAACTACGTTCGAGGCCATGCGGAAAGGATTTCCTCGATTCCTGAGGCTGTTGATCAACGAAATGCACGACTTCCGCTCGTCCGTATTGTCTCGCAGCTACATTTTCTTCTCCTACTTTTGCAGTGTCTTATTTTTCCTTGTTTTTATTTTAACTTCTACACGTCATATCATCGACGATTTGAATAAATTGAAACCACTGCTTCGATCAGATGGATTGTCTTCGGTCGTATTTCTCCTCGGTAACTTCCTCCAATGTTTATTCGTCGTTCGATCGGTGCTAATATCGAAAAGACATTTCGTGGCTTTGTATCGACGCATGTTATTTCATCCCTTTTTGTTTCGTCATCTTTATTAGCGAATTGTAAAATATAAATTATTCCGCACTCGCTACCTGCTCGTTCTCCATTTTCCTAACGAAAGTAAGAGACGAAGAAGAAGAATATTTTTCCCTGTATTCTGAGCACTCGATCCTGTCGAGTCGACCTAGCGCCAACTCGCTGTCGCTTCAAGTTTCACTAGGGGACGAAGCTGAGCAGATTTCTAGAGTTCCTTGTTCGATGAAACCGAACCTTTGGAAATCGAAGGATCGAGGAGCGCCGCGAGGCGAAGGTGGTGGCTCGTCGTGCTTTTCTATCTTTTTTTTTCATCTTTAACGAAGCAAAATCGCTCTAAAACTCGACGATATAGCTCCTCAGAATCGAAATGAGATTGATGGGTTTATCCGGAAAAAAATAAAGCAAGAATAAGCGTTCAGTTTCAGCTGTACTTTTTCATCGATCGGTTCAATTATCGAGCACCTCCGTGCCAGCCAAATCTCACCCATCACTAATTCACCTCCTCCGAGCCGAGCTTCGACCACTTACTACCGGAGAAACAAAGATAAAACAAGCGATAAATCGTTGAACATTGACATTTTCTCAGAGCCTCCCCCGAATCTGGGTCAATCATTGGCATTGTGACAATTCGTAAGAAGATGAAATAAAAAAATCAATTATCCACTCGGTAGATTGCCGTGGATGCTTCTGCCGCAGTAATTTCGTGGGGATGGATTTTTTTTATTCGTTCTATCAATAATTCTATGTGGCACTGCGTAACTGATGTGAGAGCAGGATTGTATTTGCCGAGTTTTCTTTTTTTTTTCAAGCTGAGATTTCAATCATTTTTCCCCGGAAAATCGTTGTGTCGATAACTCTCGTATTTGTAATTTCCAATATTCCGCGCGTAAATCCACGATCGTAAAAAGCAAAGCAAATGAACGAAAATCCGCTGAGCATACTAAAATGAATTGTTGTTTTGTGGTCGTTGTCACCGTATTTACTGGATTTTTGTGAGAGTTCTCCGCGCAATTTACCGACATTTCCGTTCATCGCTACCGTCGAACGGACGTAGTTTTCGGAACATTTTTTCCCACCGTTTTTCCCCGTCGCTGCGTGGATTGTCAGACGTTTTTTCGTATCTTCGGCACGAGATAATTGGTTGAAGATTTGGAGAGGCTTCAAGTGATCGATCGCGGCGATTTCGATGCCACTTATGAAGGCGGAGAGATGATGGGGGAGTATTTTAGTGTTCTGTATTTTTGTTCGTATCTCAAATGGAAAGGGGAGCCTCTTCGCAACGATGCACGAAGCCGTGCTGGGGTCATCCGATCGAGTGATCCGGCAACAATATGCTGACGGATTTACGATTTGCTTGATTCACGCTCGAACCGTTGCCACCGGAACTCGTGACCGCCAGTGGTTGACGATGCGAAGGTGCTACGACCCGCACTTCCGGTCTCGGAGAGGCGTCTCTCAAGGGACTCTCGATGCCCGCGAGATCTTCCGGACTCGTAGTTACTACGGGCCTGAAAAAATGCAAAATAAGTTTTATACACCTTCGTCATTACCGTGGACGCGATTTCAAAGATATTTTTCGAGGTCTCGGCTCAACTATTTTCGAGCCTCCGTTCTATTGCATCGTTACAAAAGACCTTAAGGGAGTAACCCCGTGTGGCAGACGCATCATTTTTTGCGGTTTTTTTTGCGGCGAGGAATAAAAACAGACTTTTTTCTCCTTGTTTTTTTTCCTCGTCGCAAAAAAATCGCGAAAAAACCCCAAAAAAATCCGGCTCGGTGTTCATATTCCCTAGAGAAACCGTTGTTACATCGGCTCATCTCAAACCGTTATTCTCATGATTTTTCTTTATTTTCTCAAGCGTGGACAATATTTACGAAGTGAAAATATCTTGTCTACCAGAAGCAACGGCTTCGAGGCAACTCTCCGCGTGTGCCGCACATTTTTTATTTCGCGAACGAGCTATTTTTCCGTCCTCGAGTATATTAATATCGGTAATGGGGTTATTTCGTCGAGTGCGCGTTGCAACCGTGGAACACAAAACCTACGTCGCTATGTGTCTGTATACGCCAAATGAAGACACTGTTATAATGGAGGCTCTCAGGTAAATTAGAAAAAGAGAATGAGAGATAAAAAAATTGCTTGCTTTTCGTTCGGTTGACTTCAAAGAAATGCGCCTCGTTTTATCGCCCTCAAGTACTTTCTTGCTAACGCTACAACCTTGGACTATACACTTGAATTGGCGCCTTTCATTTAGCGCGAAATTAGCGTGCCGCCGCTGATTCCTTCGTTTACGAAATAAACTTCATTTATTTGCATCACGCGATGAAACCCGAATGCGGACTAATTCTTTTTCAACGTCTCAGATCTCTTTTCGTTAGCCGGCGCAAACATTTATTTGGGTTGAACGTCGAAGTTGAAATTGGCACGACACCTCGCGCTATAATTGTAAGGCGGACTTGACTGTAGTTATGCATCACGCATGCATGTACTTTTCAAAATCATTTATTGTGTATTTATACGCTGAGATCGCACGTGCTATAAATTATTCATTTTCTAAGGCAGGCCCACGTCGTTTTATCGCTCGGTAAATGATTATTTTTCATTGATAAATTTCTTTGGATCGCAATTGAAGTAAATATAAAATGATAAACTGCTTTTTGTTTTCGTTGATTAACAAATTTTCTATGGAATTTTGAGGAAATTGCTCCCGAGTTATGTACTCGATGTTGAAAAAATTCATTGAATTCGTAGTGATTGTTGGATTAAATTGTAGACAAAATTATTTGAGGGGAAACTCACCTGTGCTGCGGCGGCGGTGTTGGGGTCCGCGAAAGTGGGAAACTCGCGACTTCCCTCGTCACCGAGAGCGATCTTATCGAACCGAAAGTTTGATCTGGCGATAGATTTGCTCCCACGCTTTGCACCATCCCGCTGCTAGAACACACAGTTTATTGTAATCAATCAACGAACGTTCTAGATAATAAAAAGCAGAAGCAGTTTCATCGATTTACATAAACGGCAAAAAATACGCTCGTTTTTCACCGTCGAGTCGACAGGGCGAGTGTCTTTTTTCTACTGCATTCTAACAATATTAAAATTCTTTTCAATTAATTTTTTTTTTATCTAATCAAATTTTTTTAACATTTATTAAACTAGTAAATTATTAAAACAAATGAAAAAATAAAATTTAATTTGAAATCTCTGAGGAAGGAATATAAAAACTCAACCAAACATTTTTCCAGGCTTAGGAAAAACTCCAAGTTGAAAAATTTCGAATGTGACGATTCACTTCGAGGTTTTAGGAATCGACAATAAAAGCTTGATAGATCGATAAAGTTCGTCAGACAGAGGGATTAATTTGAAGGGGTATATTCGAAACGCGTGTCATTGTCGATTGAGTTTCTTGTACACACGACTCACGTTAGAGTCGTTTTGTGTCTCAATTGATTGTACTGCAATATCGATTGGCGATAGCGTATCTTGTTACTCTGTACAGCGAGAGCACGTATGCGCGAATCCATTTGCTCGTGTAAAAGTTGACACATCTTGATATACGCGCGTTGTACGTAGAGCCTCGATGCACATCTAACAATACGTCCGCGATAGTGCGCACCAACACTCGGCCACGTCGAAACGCTAAAAGTTTCGTTATTGATCCTTCGGAAAGACAAGTCTGCTCGTGTGCATTTCTGTACCTTCGTATGTCCGTCCGTAACTCATGTGGTTTCAGGACTCGAGATTATGAAATTGAGTTGCGTCCACTCGATCTCGACAGCGCACTCGTGCTTTGATGTGTTGAGAAGTAGTTCATATCCTCGTGAAATTATGTAAAGTGGGATGTGTTCAATGGAAATACTGATTTGATTACGATAATTCAGTGACAGAGATGATTCGTGGCGATGATGATCAGATTCAATGAATGTTTGCACCTTAATAATGGGCTTCGGATGAAATTCATCAGACTCCATCAAGTCATTCGATCCACATGAACAGCGCGGACGGCGATAGAGTTTCAATGTGCAACGGTCGCAGCGTTTATAATTCGCTCATGAAAAGCACTGTTATAATCCACAATTACGGTGACCCAGCGAATTTACATCACCATTGGGAGTCATGAAAACTGAGCCAAAAGCCCAGTTTGACTGCACGAGCCAACGGGTCAGCCGCTACCTTACTGACGACGAACTTTAATTAGATTCGCGTCTCTAGACACTTTCGATCTGTACATTTCAACAGACGCGTTGAATGCAACGATCTCACGGATTGAGGAGAGCCAGCATTTTTTGCCCCCGATCGTCGGTTTTCGCTCATATGAAGATTCAAACTGATGGACACTTTCCTGGAAGGCCCGTGATCAGTGGGGTCGAAGCTTGCATGCCACCGACGTAATTATATTCCGATCAGATTATCGTGCGAATTATTGGTTTTCGGGATTGGATAAATTGTTATGAAATTATTTTGGGATCTTGCACGAAGAGAGAAAAAATCCTGTTGACCGAAACGAAATATATTTTTTGTTTCCATCGAAATATTTGGATTTATATGAAAATAAGAATGCTTTTGAAATAAGACGACATGAAAGTTTGCGGACTTCGAGATAAGTATCGGGGGACCGACGAAGCTTTGGTGCGCAGCCACAAACAGAGGAAGATTCAGGCACCGAAATGTCATCGAATTAACGTGAACCATTAATTCACATGCACGATTAGGTTTACGTTGTAATTGAGATTCGAACACAATTTTATTGAAGCAACCAAAAATATGGATGAGGAATTCAGTGTTATCAGTTCTGCGAACAGAATTATTTGAATCTAGAGACATCTGTGAATTGGGATATTGAAAAAATGGTTGAATTGACCAATTTTCAGAAATTAAATGAATATGACGCTGAAGTTTCCAACGTTGGGGTCCAACGAAATGATCGAAAAAACTCTCCAATAATTCCAGTAATTCTTCTATTTTGTTCCCGGCCGAATTTGCGATTCGTAGTTTTTCAAGCTGCACCAACGATTCGTGAAATAAAAAATTGGTGAATTACAAACGTTTTTTTCGTTCATTTCGTTGGACTCCAACGTTGGAAACTTCAGCGTCGTAAATGAATTCAGATTGACGAAGAAATTTGTTTGCTGGTTGCCAGTGGCGGTTTACCCAAGTTATCGCTCCCTCTCCCCGAAGGAGTTGAAAAAGTTAATAACGTTGGGGCAAAATGAATAATTTTTAATTAAAATTAATAATTTGGAAGATCCCTCGCCATTCGTTCTCGTGATTCGAAACAAATGGACGGTTTTTCGTAGCACACGTCAATCGTTGTTCGACGTTGTTGAACGAAATTTATCACCGTTCTGTTCTCTATTAATCTCCCTCTGGCAAGACACTACCATCGTTTGATATCGCCATGAAAAATACTTGCCAAGAAATATTGATGTATAATTCATATTTCCTGGCGACAATCTGGCGTTCGTAGAGTTTTTTTTTTTCCATAAACTACATCGATTCAGTGATGGAATGTTAATTCGTCAGCATCCGTGGAGGGACGCCGAGGATTCATCACGTCCCTGGTAATGGGATGCCACCAAATAAGCGCGGAACTAATCCATCTCTGCTCTCGCCGAGGCAGCATTTTGGAAAGAGCGAGAGAGACACCGAGACCACCGAGACAGAGTAAAGCCAACGTGGCGATTCGGAAACTATACTGATGATTATACAACGTTAATAGTCAGCAGGGCCTGCAGCTCGGTCTGCGGAAGGTTTCAAAGGGAGGAATCTAACGATCGAATCACCGGGGTGATCGCTGCCTCGATGTCTTACGGATGGGCATGACAGGATGATACTGTTATGCTTAAACACACAGAGAGAAAGAGGGAGGGAGAGGAGCAATGAGAATGTTGGGGAGGTTGGTGGTCCAACCACGTAGAGAGAATGAATTATTCAATGCGTTGCACGCAGGGGATTTGTGGATGTTCCTGAGTGCTCGAGCTCCATCGACGAGCGTCATCAACCCCGGGGAGCCTGCGTGTTGTTTGAGTTTGTGAACGTAAACTCATGCGGAGGTAAAACTCGAGGCGGCTCTTTTGGAACAAACACGCAAGTCAAGGACGAACATCTTTTCTTCGGCGTCGCAGCACCGCTGTTTGATACGTATCGAAAAAGCGTTTCCGCTCAGAACTTTGATTATGTCGAACGCTGTAAACTTTGATTTAAAACTCTCGTCTTGGACGTCTTCGGGGGATTCTCGCCGCGGAGGGGATGAAAGTTCAAAAGTAGTTTTATCAATGCTGATTGTGTTCCTTCAACTTTGTTGGGTCGAGGGAAAAAAAACGCTCTCTGTATAGTAAAGACGCGTGGAAGGGAATCGGCGACTCGAAGGTCAGCACGTTTTTTTAAAACGAGAACGCGAGAGCTTCCGGTGGCCTTTTTTTCAGTCAGTGATTTACCGGAATTGGGCTTTTGCGCCGAGACAATGGTCGAGACTTCGGTACTTCATGACTTCCGGTTTTGTTTAATGTCTCATACGCGTAACGGTGCACTTTTATGGAAAACCCCTTCGCTTCGGGCTGAATTCGAATTCGACGTCAGATTTTCAAAATACGAAAAATTGTTTGATTTCGACGAAACTAGATATCGCTTACGATCCCGAGGTCACTGAATCCGAAGCAGAAGTCCGATATTAATAATTCCAAATGCCCTCTGACTCGCCAAGTTTTCAGTTTTTATTTGAGGCAAATCTACGAAAATTTTTTTTCCAACACAAAAATGCCACGAAAATCTCATTTTCACCTCACTGCGAAGGAGTTAAGGACGATTTTTCTACTGTCGCCGTATTTACAAAGCTTGCTCCGAAATCCCATCGAATTTTATCCTTTCATTCAATCGTTTCCATCGATTATCTTCGCGGTACCCGTCGAACATCTCCCTACAATAAAAACGTAGTAGTTTTTCAAACGGAGATTAATCTCGTTGTCAGTGACACGAAGATCAAGAACTTGTGGAAAAGTACGAGAAAGATACGAGGAATCATGAATAAAAATGTTTTTGTAACTGGAAAGCTTTTACTCGAAATACGTCATTGATTGACGACGAACATACTCTTGACGTTGTCACAGACAGTACTGGATAATAAATGAACAAAAGGTGCATAATGACCGTGTCGTTTTCGTATCCGCATATAGACTAAACTTTGAAATATGCATGAGTTTATCACCGCACCAGAGCAATGGTCGGCTCACATTTAGAACAAGCGTCGCGTGGCTGTGGTGTCTCGCGATCTCTAACATTTCCTTTCTCGTGTGCCCGTTGGTACACACGTACCAATCATTGGAACGATAATCGATGCAGTTTTATCACTCGACTCATAATTCTACAGTGCATATTTTTAGTTGCAGTGACAATTTCACGTGGATGACCTCCATTCGACGGGCGATGCCTCGACGAAATTCTCATCCCGAATAAAATTCTCGATTTACTGTTATCATCGTATTTACAAACCCACGCACGTATACGTGATATTCATGATAACGTTCTTCACAATAATTTTGAGAGGAAAGATAAAAAATTGTATGGGAAAGCTCGTTTTCCCTGGAATCCGCATATCAATATTCGCTCAGAGCCGATTTTATTTGAATGAATTCTCTCGAAACCTCGAACATTCGTCTGTTCAATGGTAGGAATAGTCGAGAGTTGATAATTAAAATTTTCGAACCAAATCAACTGAGCAAAACGGTTTCCATTTCGAAGAATAATAATCAACAAAAATTATATTTTACCAAAACAAAGCGTTTTTTACATTTTCCTAGTTTTTAAAGTCTATCTTATCATTTAAATCCGACCCTTCCACGTGGATGCCAAAACTCCCCCCGCAGGAGTGTCGTTCCCAGCGACTTGTTCTCGGTTCTCTATATGCGGTATCACATTAGTACGAGAGCCAAGGGAATCCGCGAGAGACCTGTTCTGTACAGGCGTAATATTTTCACCGTGATTTCTGTTGGATTCTACCGTGAAGCGTTCAGAAAAGCTCTGTCAACGATCGATCCGCGAGCCAGTGGATGGTTGGTCGTTTATTCCGCAATCAAGTATTTCGGGACGAATGAAAAATTCTGTATCCACGTTGCGCGGGGTACAAACTCGTATGAAATTATGTAATTGGAAGCGTGGCCGAAAAGTTAAATCGTTTCAAGCGACGATTTCGCCATGAATGTACAAATTTAAAATGGTTATTCCCATTTAGATAGTCTTCGCATTTGACCGCGACGAATTAAAAAGAGGCTTGAAAAAAATGTTTGGACATCCACCTGACAGAGTTTGACGTCACGAGGAATGGCATCGGCGTTGGGCAGGGGCTGAGGGGTGAACTGCTGACCGAACTTCTCGTGCTGCTCAGCACCGAGAGGGGACACTTTGGTGGTGGACCCATATGCGAACTCCTCGTACCATTGATGCCACCCTTGCTGTTCGAGCGACCCCTCAGACAGGGAATCTTCGGCCAACGACCCACGTCTTTACCTGGCGTCCCTGGAATGAAAAGAAAGAAAATCATTCGATAAATCCCTCGTCTCTTTGTGGGCTTGTGAATACAACGGGGCATAGACGTCACATTATTCCCGGCGCGTCACAGTCAATGTTTAGATTCGTGTACTTGAGTTCTGAATGTGGAAGTTGTGACGTAGACGCTTCTACGTCTTTTATGTCTGTACGGTCACGATATCGGAATAATAGTATTGGAAAATAGCCTCGTTGTGTTCTCTCATTGCGAAACGACTAGGAAACAAGCGTTTTTTACTCAATGGAATCGTCGCCGCGAGATTTCTACACCGTAAATGTATAGCTTGTGAGGTTTTTTTACATCCAACTCCACGAATGAACTTGTCGCTAATGCCTTCGAGAGAAAACTCGCTCGTACATTTTTTATTTATTGCACTCCATGTACAGAGAGAGAGAGAGAGAGAGATGCAATAAAAAAGGAAAACGTGACAACGACTTCGACTGGAAAAACGAGCGAGTTTCATACATCCACATGGATTGAATTTTTTCATTCGCGAATTTAATGAAAGGAATAACGGTGCGTAGTATCCCTGGCAATTCTAAAGACCATTCAGCGTTACTTTACGCTGTTGAATCCTGCTGAAAGCTTCGTATTAAAATACACGTGGATTGTAAGATTATGGAGCATTGTTTTCTGTACCCCAAAGAACAAGGCAGAATCCAATAGATTGAATGCTGCTAAATAAAATACGAAATTCAACAAAATTTGTATTTTCTTTGCACACTGAAAAAGCAGTTTAGTTATTGTAACAAAATGCACTATGTTGCTACAACATTTAGTCAACACAAGAGTACTTTGGTCGAACGATCTAAACTGAAGTAAATTGAAGAAAATGTTCGACCTTGAATAAACAAAATCGCTCAACTATTTTGTTAAATTGATAGAACTATCGCTATGTGGTTACCTCGACAAAATCCTTGTTCAAAACATTACATATAAATATTTTGTTGTTCCAAGTGTCACCATTTGAGTGATCCCACTGTGTTTGTATGTTTGAGAAAATTCCAACTATTTCGCGGCTTATATATTTTCAATAACCAAGTGCCTTTGCTATTAAGCCATAATACTTGTTCAAACGAACGAAATATTCGATCACATGGAACCAGTTAACAGTTGACAAAGGCTCGTGAGATGACTGTGCATTTAGTTATTTCAACTATACGTTATTATCCTCGAAAAATTATTTGAGAGATATAAACAAACGTACTGTTAAAAAGATGCCTTGTGAAAAGGTAAACCAGCGGTTTTCGATCCCATATAACAAAATTTTGTAGTCTGAATGCATGGGCTTTTCAACGTTAATTCTTCCTCAAAATGCTCGAAAATTTTCATTTTCATGTGTACGGTTGGAAACGAACTCAATTCTCAGCTGTGAATCATATGCTTTAACAAAGTTGGTTCAAAATTCGAACAAACGAAAAGAAATAAAATAACGTGAAAATGTAAATTCACTTGAGGCAGGATTGCGATCTTGGTTTAATTACTGCTCCCGAAGGATTGAAAGGATCGTTGAGAGGACGCGCTGTATAAATAAAATAGCCAACATTTGTCGGTTTCTCGAGTGTCTGACTCGAATAGTCTCGTGACCCACTTTCCGCAATAATCTCGGATTAGTTGCTCTCCTCCGTTCCCCCCTCCTCTGCACCGCCCCGGTACTAGTGAAGTAAAACGCGTTATATTAATTACCCTCTTATCAGAGACCACGACTATGTTTGCTCTTTGAGAACCGGATTCTTTGCTATGCGGGAGGGTTCAACAGGGGCGAGTGCACGACCAACCCCTGACAGTGCCCCGGCACGTTCATTCGACCTGACCTTTTCCGTGACCGCTTGGGCTGCTACCGTATGAGCCGCGTACGTAGTTTTTCTTCCAAAGAGAGCCTCAATATCGCACTGTAACTTGTTATATGGGACGTTTTATCTTAATTCAGAAATTTTTTAGCCCACCGAAAGGATGGTAAAACTGTGATCGTCAAATCCATCACTCCTCGGGTCTCTCGACGATAATAAATTGAGGCATTTTTTTCGTACAATTTTTCTATAAAATCAGCCTCGTTTTGCGTCACCGAATTAATCATTTTCACTTTAAACTGTTGAGACAACTCGAGAACTGATCCCGTACGATCATACTCTAAAGTTCGTCGAATTTTGCACATTGCATTAAGGCTTCAAGAGCTTCAGTTATGTAGGTCAACCCCCTTGCGGTGTGCCAGCCAACTATTGTGTGCACTTACATATTTTCGAAAACGAAGCTGAAAAATATTCGATCGCGACACGAGTCGATAGTCGTATTTTCGTGTGCCGCGTTTCACCTTTATACGTTACGCATTCGGCAAACATGTTTTTAAAGAGGTTTTCACTGCCAAAAAGTATTTTGAACTTTTGTTCCTGGCGGTTAAATATCGTCGGTTCATCACTTTTTTCTCACTCGTCTCTTAATACTCGGCTTTCATTTTTCGCTGGCATTTTTCTCCCCCGTTATATAAAAGTCGCGGCAATGTGCACAAAAATACGTATTACAACATATGCGAATGGAAATATGCGGGAATAACGACGTGAAATGATTGTTCAGACCGGTTTGCAATAACGAGAGCTTTCAACGAAAAAGTTTGCACTGCTTCGGTGCTCCGAGTTGAAAACGAAAAAGATGTTCAAAAAGAGAGATCGAAATTGCGGGGTGAATAACATGCTCGGCAGGGTCGAGGCTTTTCCGACAGAGGCTGCTCACATACAATTCGCATCACGAAACTCAGCGTGTACGAAGTAAAATATGAGTGTGATGAAAACTCGAAATGTTAAAATATAATGGCAGATCATGAAACTGGGAAATAAATTTTATCGTACCGAGCCCTCGTGCATGGGCACGTTAAAAATTTAAGGGTATGCGAGTGTTCAAATGACATATCTCATTTATTTATCTACAGTTACTACTTGATTTATTCTTGTCGTATACAGCACTGTTTCAACTGCGACATTTGCATTCATTTTTATCACTATCGCCCACGTCGATCTCTACTTTATAAAGTTGCATTATTTTTTTATGTTTATAACTCGTACATCAATCTTTAACGTACCATTTCCCCTTGCGTGCTACCATATTTTCATATCATTCACGCATCGACACTCGTTTTGTTATCGAATGATGTTTCGCTTTGTGCACTTTCCGGAATCAATTTTATGCATCTTTATGGGGTCATCACTTCTGATAGCTTTACGCAGGCATCATATTTTCGAATGAAATGACAAGCTTTCTGATTTGTTTGTTCGAATGGTGAATTCGATTGCAACCAGCGATAATTCGAACTCGGTAGGGGCACTTGGCGGTAGTCAGATCTTTGAAAAATCGATTTGTTTGTTTTTTTTTTTCTCAAGTATGATATCTCGAGAAAGCCATGAAAAAATAGAAGTCAGTCCCAACAAATGGATTTCAAATTGGGTCGTTTTTGTTAAGCCGCTCGTGAGAACGTCGTGATCGATCGCGGTCTTGTGAAATGTTACAAATGAAAACTTTTCACGCGGTCCTGAATACGTGTTAGCTGCTGTGTGCAATTACAGCTTTGATTCGCTAAACTGCGACATGAGTTTATCAACTTTTGCAATTAGATTTGAGGCCCGTCTCGGGCGTTTTGAACTTTAGTCCCTGAAGAGCAAATAATTTCGAATCTGCAGCCTCGGATCAGTGGTAAACGCGTTTTGCTCCCGGTTGAAACGCTCGCACTGCTTCGGCATAGCGTACGTATGCATCCAGGGCACATAATACCCGAGCGAACTCGAGGAAAAATGGGAGGAAGTTATACGAAACCGCAGCGACGCTTTGTTCCGCATCGCTGGGCGGTTCACAAGAAATTTGCCTCGCCTTCGATGCTGAGTAAAAAAAAGCTGAAAACAAAAAGCGCTGAACAAAGCGGAAAACTCGATAACAGCGCCGCGGAAATCAATAGGGCAACGCATTCATATGCAGAAGTACCGACTTTGACGTTTTCTTTAGACGCGGCTGATTCAACAAATTTCAAAAACCTCAGCTGACAGACTCGGTTAATTTGACAAAGAAAATGTATCCGCTAATCGAACTCGAATTATCTTAAAACGAGCTACTTTCGGTTCAAGAAAATGTATGATTTCTGAAAGGCAATAGAAATTTGATTAGGATTCAGTGATTAGGAGGAAAAATATTATGACAATTGATACGGAGCAAGATTAATCCTCACAAGAGAAGATAATTTTCACGAGACTCGTTCGAGACGATGATGTACTGTGTCTTGCTCCAGTTTGAGAATTTGAGAATTTATTGAAGAGACATAACTATAGAATTGAGGTGATCGATATGACAGTTTTTGAGGAGGATCTTCATTGAATTAGAGAAAAAACACGAGTGAGCAATCCAATAGAGCATAGAGATTATCGCACACAAATACAATATAATTGCTCCAATAGATATGTAAATTATAAAGAAACGTTAAGTTTTAGTAGATTATCTGACGAAATTTTGATTAGCTGTAACTCAAATGAAGGAAAAAATGTATTAATTCTGTTAATTCATCTCCATCGCTCGTTCTTTTGGTCGCACAGAAGTAAATTGCATCACGTTAAGAAATCTTATTCTTGTTTTCTGGTTTTTCTTGTTTTCTTGTTTTCTTGTTTTGTTATTCTTGTTTTGTACTCAAGTACAATTTTAAGAGTGAAGACGTAATTATAACACAAAATATTGATATTCGATAAACTGATTGAATATTTCCATGACATAAACTTTACGTCCTTTTTCACCGCGTTCGTCGGAGAAAAACTGTCTCCAAGTAAACAAACGTCTTTACTTCGTTTGTTCCTTTTTTCTCTTTTATATCTATATTCATCAATATATCCATAGTCAAAGACGGAGTCTATCAGACAACAAGTTTTTTTATTTTATAAAATTTTTTAAACAAATTCAATAATCTTGAATCTAATGAGATCGAGATTTTTTTGACAATAAGCTTCTATAGAATTACAAGTTTACACAATTATTTGAATACACTCGTGCCTCAAGGGTTTCACGTTCTTTCTCGTTTATTTCTACAAAATGAAAATGAGCTCGAAACGCATGGCTTGGTCGTCATATAGGCGACGAGTTTCCCTGTAATTTCCCACCCTACGAGTAAACCCTTTGTGCGACCGCTCCCTGGTATAGAGAGGGTTAAGTTTATCGGTACTAATCCAGATCACGACCTGGATTATAATGCCGCACAGTGTCTCTGAACAGGTTCTCGCTAGGCTTAAGTTAATGAGTGGACTGCAAATTAACGAGGTTTGGCAATAGATCACTCGCAGGTGGAACGGATGTATAAACCAAATTGGTATTTATTGGAAAAGCATTCCGGAGCGCGATGTTATCGAATATTGCAAAATGAATTGTAAGCACAATTTTAGTGATGGACCAACTGAGAATCTGGGCTTGGAAGATTGGAAAAATTCTGTTGAAAAAACTCTCGCAAACGAAGTTTGCGAGCAGAATACAAAGGAATAAATGATGCTTGGAATTGAGGACACGAATTCCTCATAAAAATTACTGTTCCTGCAAGCTTTCAATTTTCACTTTAAGGGATTCGTTCGAAATACTTCTAACCATGTTGACGTCTTGCCAGCCTCACTTTAGATCACTCATATGTTAGACTTCAATGTCGAAGATTAATTTCTCATGATATCGCGCTCGAGCGGTAAACGTATCTTTATGTTGCAATAAACGCACCGGCGTATAGTGGGATAGCGCAAGCTGCAAATTCCATTCAACTGTGTGACGGTACGAGACTTCCGCTGCCTGACTTCTACCTTACGAGACACCACCTCCCCTGAAGCTTCTAGGCGTGAACTGTTGGCGTGGAATTTAAAGAACTCACGAGATTACTTCCAACGTTGACATATAAAAATAGTCACAAAAGACATCAACGTTCCTTGGATGGGTTGCAGGCCAAAGATTTTTTAAAAATGCAAACATTCTTTCGTATTTGTTTGTGTCTGGTAATGTTTCTCGTCTACACGAATGATTGCATATTTTCAAGATATTGTTCCATCACCGAAGCTTTAAGATTTGGAAGAAAAGTATAAAAGTTCAAGAGCAGGTCGCAGCGTGCGGCTGTCATAGTTTGCCGAATATCTGCTCATGATCCATTCGATCATCCAAGCCGATGAATCCAAATAAGCTGCCACTCTTGTAGGAATGTATCGAATTCGTCTTTTCAGTTTTCTATCGTGTATTATGTATAGGAAAAGTTGGGAACGCTGCTGGATTCGCGATTATGTAAAAGTTTTTAAAAGTCGTTTGATTTTTATGGTAGCGTCGAGACTTTTATGGGTTTCACAATGATCAACTTTTACACCGTCGATCTGGGACACCAAAGTTCTTTTAACGACTTTTGTAAAACGTAAAAAATCCAATGCCCAATAGCGTTTACACCGCGTTTCGCTATCGTGAAACACGAAAACTCGTGTCATGTCGCTAGAAACTGTAATGATTCACAGCTCGAGGTAAATGGTCGAGTGGGTGAATAGTCGCCTCGTTAATTAAAATCGCAGTTTGGTCAGCATTTCGTTTACACTGAAAATAACTGGCTCGTTCATTCATATTCTAAGCGGTAAATTAAACTGAACAACGCCTTGTTAATTTCATCCGCATCCGATTGATATAAACGGCTTCGTCAGCTTACTCCGCGCTCAATTTTTTACAGGCCTTCTCATTAATTATCGATTTTCTCTGATGACCGAGCGTGAACAGGCCAAGCATTTATAGGAGAGATGTTACTTCGCATAAATCTGTATCGTCGTTGTTCTCTCGCCAAATGATTTTAATCCTTAAAAAAATTGGTTTGCTGTTTTCTCGAGTAATTGTTTCGAGACGGTTCCTCGATCCTGGGACAGTGGAGAATTTTCGCATAATCGTTTGGCAAAGCTTTCTTGGTACATTTCCCAAAGTACGACTGAAAAGATGAAAATTCCCTTCGGTGTAATTGAGTTTGAGCAAATTTCATTGACGTCTCTTTCGAAAGTAGAAAAATATCACATTTCGTTCGTATATAAACTCACAAATAAATATCTGCTTCAGCAATATTTTGATATTTATTCAACTATGCAGAACATTACAATTTATCTTCGTACGGAACTCGAAAAACGTGTGCTGAACACATGTCGGTTTAATTAGTAGATTACATAAAAAACGTTGAGAGTATTTTTTGCTTGAGTTAATTAAGAGAGAAGAAGGAAGATATATGTGAGGCCTAATTCAGTAATGATACATCATTTGAAACGGCCTTTGTGAACTCCCTGACATTACAGAGCAGCTTGAATCCAGACGATTTAGTTATAGCTCAATTCTCACGTTGATGATCCAGCCAGCAGCCTCGTTCCAAATTCGTACCAATTGTAATCTGTACACATAGTTGTTCTCTGCCAATATAGTAATCATTTAGTGAGCTTCGTTATCAACGAGTTTGCAAAACCGTACTACGAGACCTTTCCCAAGGCCAGAGCGCATTTTTCATCCCATTTTTTTATTGGCCAATATACAAGAGACGCTAACAAGATTATGGATTATTTCTCTTCGCCACGCGATGCGTGCTTTAACTTGACAAGCTTTGACTACCGTCGCTCTTCCAGCCTTTCATTATATGCAGACCTTAGGCTCGCAGTTATTATAATGGAGGGCAGAGAGAGAGAGAGAAATTGAGGGAACTGTTGCATGCTTTTGCGAGACTGACCAATCCTCGGAATTCTTCAGGAATTTACTCGTGGCCTCGGCGAAAGGTTTCGCAGGGATTTTCTGGACTTTTTAATAACAATCCATTCGAAATGAATATTCCATAACGTGCATATAGTTTTTCAGATTTTCGCTGATTCGAAGTAAGAAATTTACGCTTGCGTTCAGTGAATCGAGCGAAAGCAATCGCTTTCAAGCCCATTACACCTAATTCCATAACGATTTTCAACAACTGCGAGGACAGAGCAGCCATCAAATTCGTGTCAATTTTTTGAGGGGAGTTCATGTGCACAGGCGTGTCGGCTCGCGAGAACAAAGACCAATGTACCGTGAAGCTGGCACGCCTGATCTAATTTTCGACCTTATATCCGCTGCGAATCTCGTCTCGAAAATCCTTCTCAGCGCACTCATTATCGAAGTCACGGTATTCACGACGGACGGAACTTTTCGTCTCGTCATACACGCTCTCGCATCATTTCTCCCTTTGTCATTTCTCACGCTGTAATTCGCACAGCTCCCGTCCCTATTACTTTTCCCCTCTTTCGACGTTGCACATTCTGATGAACATTACCTTAGGGGAGACACTAACTATTCATACTCCGATATTTATGTGTACCGGGTGTCGCTATTTTACTGTTGGAACTTTTGAATCGAGCGTAGAAAATTTCTTGTCTTTTGTCCTTAGCAATTAGGCAGCTAACATTTCATCATTGACCCCACAATCAGGTAAATAAAATATGTTCAATTTGTGCCAACAGTCTTAGCTTCATAATTTTCGATTCATCAACGATTTTCTACATTTTATGTGAAAGTTTACACGAATTAAAATCATTTTAATAACCTACGTGAAGTCGGGAGTTGTTCAACAAACCGAAAGAATTGAACTTAGAAAAGACAAGTTTTCGAATGTTTCTCCTCTTCGTTGTGCGTGTAAAGCCACTTTTGTGTTACCAGTTCGAATCTGAACACCTTATGCATGCACTCGATACGTATATTCCTGTAAATGTATAGGTCTGGACACGCTCTTTTGCGTCTCCCTTGTAATTTGAACACGAAAATGCCGGATACATGCTTTGAGGATCATTTCCTTCCTCTGTTAATTCCTCGAGCCCTATTATCGCGTGACACTTCATCCTACCCTTCATTTCACACAAAATTTTTCCTCTTCGTACTCGGAAAAAATCAAGTGAAAGATTGACAGCCTAAATAAATTTGATTGGGGTTCATACGGCCTTTCATTATCGAGGACACGAAATTTACTTTAATCTTTGTGGGGTTTTTTTTTTTACCGAAACTGGTTTTCTCGCAGAACCGCAATCATGAAATGAAAGCGAACTCAAACGAATAGTAGAAGAAGAAAAAATAAAAATATTTGCAAATGTTGAAAAATTCGAATTGCCGGCTTTATGGCGCGCGGAATTGTAGCTTTTGTAAGGGATTGCGATCGATCAATAACGAACATTCACAACGATAGTGCCTATGAGGATTTATAAACTTACCGAGCATTTTGATACCTTGGACGGGACTCAATGGATAAAAGTCACCGTGAAGGGGACAATGAAATCCAACTAGTCGTTCTCTTCGTCTCGCTCGTCTCGTGAGCATGCACAACAGCACACCGAGGCCGAGCATGAGTGCACCAACGACAATGCAAATCGGTCCCAGGATCCGCGAGTTTCCGGTAAAAGCGATTCTCGCCGCGTACGAATCTTTGTCCTCGTCCTCGCCCGGTCCTCGATACGATGCGGCTGCAAACAGAAACAGGAAGAAAATCGATCTTATTGTGCTGTTTATAAAATTTCAGCCACAAAGAGTTTCATAAAGAATCGAAAAGAAATTTCGAATTCTGAAAAAAATGTTGTGAGGATTTCTCAACAAAATATTGTGGGCGTTCGAATACAGCCTCGTGGAATGAAATTTTCATGAATCTCGTGGGTGGGAATAAAATGTTAGAATGACTAAAATTTCGAACAGCTAAAATCTCGAGTTTATAAACTTTGAATGATAATATGGAGACACATCAATTCGACTAGAGGTTTGAATGTCGAAAATAAATAAAATAGAAACTACAAGGTTCGAAGCACGTTTACATCGAAAAGAGAATGTAACAATCGCCCATAGAGCGACGATTGAAATATCGATTTTTCAAAAATTCTAGTATCACTCTTTCGATTTCTAAATTACTACAATAAGGGATATTGTGAATTTTCACAATTTCGGAAATATAATAACGAAAGAATAAATATTACTGAGGTTGAAATACTCAAACACCAAAAAAGTCGAACGGTCAAAATAACGAAACGTTTAGAAAGTCGACCAATCGAAATAAAGAAACTCAAAAAATACACGCGTCTCACTCACTCACTTCGAGCCATCGCTATTCTGCATATCTAAGTTTTATAGGCTCGAAAAATTCACTTCCGATTTTTTGCTATTCCATATTCTGGTCTGTCTATAAAGCAACTACTCTCCATTTTTAGTTCGAAAATATGAACTTTTGACATTCGTATGGTCTGTTAAAATTGCATTCGAAATGAAAACTATCGAAATATATATATTTTCGAGTAAATACGAATTCAAAGAATAAATATTCGGTTAAACACGTAATCTGCTAAATATAGTCGATCGGAAATAAGAATTTCGAATCACTTATTTTTCTCAATCAGATATTATAACCTAAAAATTTCAAAATATCGACCGTTCTACAATCTGGTTATTTGACATATATTGAACCCTCCCCAATCTCGTGATTTTTATATTTATATATTTACAGCTTCCAAGACAAATTCAGAGACTGATTAGTTCGGGTCTGTTTCTCCCCGATCCGTGATTTAAGCACGTCGCAAACTTTTAAATTTCGATTCTTCGCCACACGTAATAACTCACGATCAAGAATTAACGAGATACTGTTTGCCATTCCTTCACGTTCGTTCCAATCGCGCTTTCGTTGCTTTCTTTTTTCGTACTTATCAATAAATAATGATACACCGGAAGTGTTTGAAGTTTAACCGGAGATAACCCGGGAGATATCGCACAAACAGAGCTCGAGCATAGTGTGCGAGTGCAGCGGTCTCCCGCGTATTTTCTCGGTGGAAATTCGAGAGTCACAGCAACGAGTTATCGCTTTGTTACGTTTGCCGACCCTATGCATATAAATATCACTGAAAGAAGCACTAATGACCTTCGTTTGAATTTCCACGAGGGAATCAGAAGCAGTTGGATCGGCGGATACTTAAAAGACTCGCAGTAATTATTCGTTAACGGTTCCCTCTTCCCATTACCTTTCGCGTGTCAGTGCAATGCGGTAGTTTGCTGTAGGATGTGGAGGAAATTGAGGCAGAATATCGAAAAAAGCTTTTATTCTGCTTGCAAGAAACGAATTCTCCCGAGATATATTTTTCCTATACTTTGTCTTAAGGGTGGGGTAGGTGAAAAAAATTTTAGGTTTTTTTAGACGCTACAGATAATACAAATCTATTTTATTGATTGTGACGTCATAATACGATATATGAACAAGAATTTCCTGAATTCTTAAAACTCGAATATCAGTAATTAACTCGATGGCAGCAGAGATACTTCGGAGAAAAAAGTTGTCTACCGGTGAACAGTGTAAATCGAAATCTACTCGATCGATTCTTTTAAAATTTGACACGGTACTTTTTAACACAATTGACCAGGTATCTACGAGAACTTTTTTCAATTTTTCATATTTATTTTACAATAACAAAAAGGCTCATTGTGTTAGGAAGTACCATGTCAAATTTCAAAAGGATTGGTCGAGTAGATTTCGATTTACACTGTTCACCGAGGGACAACTTTTTTCTAAAGTGCCTAATATAAAGTGCGAATAAATTTAATTTTTTATTGCCTGTAGCGTCTAAAAATTTCTTAAAATTTGGCCTTTTTCCCACTGAATAGACGTTAGCCCGTCCTTAATAAAGAGGGTTTACGTTTTCAACTATTTTCGTTTGGCTTAAAGGATCGGATGAAACAACAGGAAATATTTAAAGATAAATATTCTGTATTCGTATGAACAGACGATCGTGTTCTTTTGTCTGCAAAATCCGGTAACAAGCCGCATGGTTGCGCTTGGAAATTGAAGGCAGGTCATAGCTACGAATCCCACGCGTGTTTCCAGCCACACAGTTATGTTTTAAGCATTGCTCCGAGAGCGGGGAATGCAGCCGAGAAGAAGAACGGCCTTATAATAATATTCATGAAGCGAGCGATATCTGCAACGCGGTTTTGTATCAGAGCGCCTGTGTACGGACACCCCACTCTTACTTTTAGAGCTCTCGAGGGCGTAGGCGCCCTTTAACTTATGTTGTAGCGAGGGATCATTAGTTTCTATGTAAATAATATGCAAAATTCAGTTTCGGAATATAAAACGGTGCAAAGTTTTCAAAACATAAGTTTATACTTTGTCCGAGGGAGCGCGTGCATTTGAAATTCAAATTTACTGACATTCGTTCTAGCGTTATTTCTGTTCAACAATATTTCCATCGCAAAATTTACCGAATTGTTTGTCCTCCGTCCATTTGATTGGCATCAACAACAAACTTTTCAATATTTTCAGGAGACTCGACATTTTGTGAAATGAATATGCGCATTAAGGTATTCCTTTCGCATGACCGTTTTTTTTTGGTGGCGCAAATTGGGACACTCGAAATTCGGACTGATTTCTAACCTCCGAGAAGTCGCGGTTATGCAAGAAAAGCTTCTGCTTCTGTCATTTTTCCTTTTACTAAAAAAAGGGTTTTTTTATCGTCGTTATGGATTATTCCTTACATTTTCTTCCATCTCTGAGACAGTTTGTATCAGGAATTTAGAATTATTTCGTACATGAATTGTCGAATAGGAATGTCATGACGATGCAATTTCTATATAAGCCCCGTATAAATTCTACGATTTTTCAAGTTTTAATTCTTCATTAAATGTTCCATAACCTACCCTGAACGTTGGTCAATCTATATTCGCATGCACTTTTGCTTTACTGTAGTTTAAAATCAGTCATTTGTAGAATATTCGGGTCCGTGAAAGGAATAGCTTGAGCGGAAACGCCGAAAATTTTGGTGCGGAAAGCCTATGCGTTGTTGAGAGAGTAGCAAAGAACCGGTATTTAGATTCAGGTTTTTTCGGAACAAGTTCGCATAAGATTGAAGAAAAACAAAATGAAAAGACAGGAGGATAAAAGTGAACGAGGTGGACAAAAGCAAAAGACAAAAAGATGCGAAGATTGGGGGAAAAGACCGGTTGAGATTAATCGGTTGGCAACAACGGGGTTCGCGGCGAGGAGCTCGCCCGGTCGTCGTAGTCATGGTGCGCCTGTATCTGGGTGCACACACCGCTGGATGATGAGCGGTGCAACGACCACAGCTGTTGCTTGGTGAGCACACGCATCGACTCCTATCTCGGGCCCTTCCTTTCCCTTCTTTTTATACATCCATTTGTGTATGTATAGACGGTGTGCCCCTTAAGTTCTTATTCTCCGTCTCACGTTTGTTTCTCGTCGACGCTGTCGAGGTCGTTGCCGAGGTCAGTGGCCGCGCGGCTTGTTATAGCGGTTCTCAAATTGGTCCACACGCCCTCGTGACCTCAGGGATCAATTAAATGCAACGATGCGTTATTTCTCTGGGTCTTAAACCCTTCGAGTAATGACGCTGATCAAATGATTCTCCTGCGTCTTGAACGAGCTCGTGTTACCAGGCTGGGATCAACTTTTTTGCCAGTTTCATCATTCGGATAAGAGCCCACGAGTTGGCGGTAGTTATTGAGACTTTTTATAATCTGCCTGCGCTGACTTTTCTCTCGCTCTCTTTTGGCAATAATGACCTCTCGAAATTTCATTAGCGAAGGATTCCCCGCGCCTTGTAGCGTCATCCTGGAGTGCCGGAATGGATTTTTTGCTGCGAGTTCACGCCTCCCCAGACACGCCGAGTCAGAATCGCTGAGCAAGTTGTCAAGGGACAATACGTATTTCCGGGCATTGTGTCGCGCGCGAAAGTTCATGAGGCTTCCTATTCGATCTGCATAATCGAGTTGCTCGGAGGCTCAAGCATGGCTTCCTCTAATCGGCACGTAACTCTCGTGTTGCCCCGTTGTTAGCGTCGTTGCGCGGTGCGAATCGATCCCTCATCCTCTGTTCCAACATTCTCACTATCTCTCATATATCTTACATTCGATTGCTGCTTTGGAAAACGAGGATTGCAAAGCCCACACAACTCAATACGTAAAACGATCCGGATTACGCTGATTTTCTTTGCTCCTCCACGCTCACACTATTCTCCTCTGTTTCTCTGCATTGCGCGGCTGTTTACTGACTCGCCTCTTGCGGCGGCCACGTGTTACGTGCTAATGCGAGATTTTCATGTGAGGCACGTGCCTTCGTTGTTTGCCTTGGTATCGCTTCCGTTACATCCGTACCCCGTGCACGATTTCCAGATATGAGATAAATATTTTTATTCCGTATGATTAAAAAAACAATAAACCAACCAACAACAAACCTGTTTCGTTGGAATTTTATCGAAAATTTTCTATAACGCTTTGACGCAATTTCTCTCGGATTTCGTCGTGACGATGCAAAATACTTGAACTGTCGTGTTCTACATTATTTTTCTCGGACTGTTTACAAGTCCACGATACTTTCTTCTTGCCCGCGGTTCGGACGATGTCAAAGGGTCAATTTTAACAAAGGTTCAAACGCGCACACGCGAATCTCGTGACAATTGACCCTAAATTGCTCGGATAAACTTATTAGTTTCTTTTGGACACCATGGATCATTGTGTTCCTGGACGTACACCCTAAACGCTTTTTCGGGGACTGCGTGGTTCCTCCCATGCCAATGATGAATCCGAGCCAAAACAGTTTGGGTTCGTGTCGAGCCTCAAAACCCAGAGCACGTTTTTCGAACAATGAACAATTTATTTCGATGCACGGTGAATGTATGGGTGATTTCAATTATGGTTGCACGTTGAACCACGATCATTGGTAGATGTCAACTCGAGCTTGAGACTGAATTTTTCGTGAAGGAGTTTCCCGAAGGTCCTTAATCGAGCTCAGTCGATGGGACGTCAGGTATAACGAAACTGCTGGGAGAATCAGGATTATTCAGTTCATAGGAACGGTTGGAGATGAAGCAAAAGACTGATTCTGTAAAGTTTAAAGATTTCTACGACATCTTGAAGTCTTCCGTCTCTCATAGAGCTTATGAAATTATGAAAATGTGGCCGCCAGAGCAGCAGCCTCGTTCTCCGCCAACGGATTTTTTTCACTTGACGTATTTGGGTTATCGAATTTCCATCGTATCACGCTTCAGTACGATATTCGAAGGGAGCAACGGTGACATGAACGCAGAAGATGACACGCTGTCGTACAAAAGACGTTCGCAGGGTGAATGACGTCGTACGAAATTGTTTCGAATCATACTTTGAGCAACTGGAGACCATCGCTCCGTCAATATATATAAATATAAGTAAGTATGTATGATGCAACCTCGCATATCGGATGGATACATGGCACATCTATTTATCGAAAATCGAAGTCTTACTGGAGGTTTCCGTGTACAATCTCATTTTCTCGTGACTGAGATAAAGTAGCTTGAATATCTTCGATGGAAAAATGTTCGTCGTCGAATATATTTTTCATCTCGATTTTTCAAGACGATCAGTCGAATTAAAGAGATTTTTTTAGGAAGGACAGATACGACGTTGAAAAAGTTTCCATTGCGTCGAAATGCTAATAAAAATAGTGATGAAAGTATTGAATTTTCAGTTTACCAACGTACCGTCTCGTTCTTGTGTCACCAAGACTGAAGTCCATCCGCGTCTCTATGCTTTCCAAAAATTGAATTCCGAACGAATTTGGTCACATCTGTCGTTTTTGTGGTACAATAAAAAGTTAATGATATCCGTAGGGACAGTGACACACGAGACTGACAGCGATAGAAGGAGAAATCTTATTTCCACGCTCGCACGCACTAAACACGTGATACATGTAAGAGCAGCGCGTTGGATGAAACGTTCTTGAATATTCTGGAGAGACCTCGATGAATATTGATCAAAGAAGTCTCTGTGAAAAATAAAAAAGAAGCCAGAGAGGGACTTTTAATTTGAAGCAGCATTCATCGGATCGATCGCCCGACAAGCTAATATTTTCTATAGTGAAGTCTTCGTCAGATGGAAGAAATACTTTTTCAGTTGCATCTTGCCAGGAAACAAAATTCTCATCGTCAGAAAAGCTTTCGATACTCTTTCCTCACAAAGTTTTTTCCCAGTTTTTTTTTCTTCCAGATCTTTTGCCTTCCTCGAGTGCCTCATAGATGAACGTTACAGTTCCCGATAGAAAAGTCTGCTCGCGCTCTCCCCGTTTCGATTTTCTCTTTACGAAATTTTTCCTCCCCGACAGCTTGTTCATCAACATTTCCGAGGTAGAGGGGCTCATTTTCGTCAAATTTACTGACACGGTTTCGAAGCGATTCACCGGCTTCGCTGTTGAGCTATGTGAAGAGCTTCGTTAATTAGATTTTCTCATAGTGAGCGTATACGTGTGTAAAAATATGCGGATACAATATGAACACTGCATACATAAATGCGCGTGAAATGAGTACCAGTCATCGGTGGATAAATCGATAGCTAATAAGTAAATCTGATGGGTTTTGGCGACGTTCTGGCGCACACGTTTTAATAATCAGCGTTCCATAATTAAGCTTAGCTCGATGTATTGATCAAGCGCCGGAATCACGAATACGTTCCAGAAGCAACATCGCACATAGAAAGTCCGTTCCAGATTGGAATGCGATATTCTTTGCGTCGCGAAGATCTGCTGAGCTTCAAAATGGGTGCGTTTTGTATAATCGTAAATATCGAGTATAGCAATCGAGCGTGTTAATTTATTTTAACTTTTTCATTTATTATACACGTGGCAGGCGACTTTTAATATTTATTAGAGAAAGTTTTCTCGTAAGTGGGCCAAGCACAGAGAGAGAGAGAGAGAGAGAGAGAGTATTGAGACATCTGGCAAGTAAAATTATTAGTTGACCCTTCAAACACTAATTTAGGATTCAAAAAACCCATAAGATTACGCTTAACGGAGGAGATCTTGAAATTTATGGCAGCTGGGAAGTTGTTGAGTTTATGTTGTTGAGTTATCACGTCTCGCGTTTAGTTCGATTTATTTAATTCAATTTTATTGTTTTCTGACGCGAGGATGGTCCCAAGCGTCAGGTAACACACGAGACTTGACGACGCTTCCTCTCAACGTTAATATATTTCTCTTATTAAAAGTGCTGGAACACCCTTGATTCAAACTCCACGAAGAAACCCCTTGGAATCCGCCGATTCGGTATCGGCTGATCGCGGCCTCCAAGATGACTCGTGGATGCCCTTGGTAACGACTAAAATGCTGATATGCACTGAAAACCCCGAAACGACGATCGCTTTCGAGCTCTCGTCGCCGCGGTGAGGATTTTTGTACATTTGTTCCGTTTGGTCTTTATTGACACTCGCGAACGCCTCCGTGCGATAACTCCGTAATTCAGCAAACTCGCGGCGAAGTAGTCAATTGAATTGATTTTGGGTTAACCGCATAGAGATCGTTAGTCTATTTTTCGTTAACAAATGCGACTGAGCAGCATGCTCTTGACTCGAGGACGTTCTTATTGTTACAATTTATTTGCTGTTGTTTTGTTATTCTTCAATTTGTTAAAAGTGTGAAACCGTCGCGGGGAGAATTGGCCCCGCAGAAAACAGTCGTACATAACTCTCCAAACTTTTCTTTTCTCACCCATTCAGTAAATTCAAAATTGTATTTCTCATTTCGCTACTATAATATTATTCTTTTGAGCGATTCCATCACCTCTTTCGGGGCTCGTACGAGGCCGTAGGTATAAATCTCAGATTCCACAATTTTACTTTTATATTTTTCGATAATGATCTCATACTTTTCATTCCAAATCTTCCGAGACTGATTGCTTCCCAATTAGTAATCTAAAATTGTTTTCATACTAAATATCTAAATGCTACACCCCAGTAGTGCAGGTTGGTGGCAGCGAAAGGGTAAATTGAGCCAATCCTTTCTCGTCCCTTCTGGACGTAACGCTAAATCTAGAATTCGAATAGAGCACTCGACATGCTCACTCCAAAGAGTGCTGTGATTCCAGTAACCATAAAACCCAGGCTCTGATTAGTGATTAAAAAGCCTGTAAAGTTGAAATTCAAAGTATATTCAATAATCGTTAGTCGTGATGAATTAACGGATGAAAGAGTTGAAATTTCTAATGGTTCAATGAAAATCGAGGCTTCGTTAATTTGATTGAATGCCATTATCATTCATGCAGTCCTTATTGCGATCATTATTGGCGGGGTGGTGGAGCAAATTTATAATGAAAAAGAACTCTGTAGCCGCGATTCCCAATTAGCTGTTCTGCACTATATTTGTGTATATCGTCGTGTATACGGCCATTATTGTAACTGCACCGGGTATCATCGTCGAAAATTGGATATTGACTTACCGGTTAGAACAGCACCGACGAGCATGAATAGAAAGCCGAAGGCCGGCAGAGCAATCTGGCAGTTTGCGGCAATCACGACGCCCGCAACCATTAGACCACCCTCGATCTTTTCGACCCTCAGTCTCGATATTGGGGTTGGACATTTTAATTTAGAGCCAAGACCGCCAGTCAGCATTCCTTCCTCGACGGATACCGTGTTGGGCCTGGAAAGACGATATTAAAAAAATTCAATCCCACGTGCGCTGTTATTTTCGACGATGAATCATCCAACAAAGAATCAAACTAAAAAATTTCAATCGTTGAGTCGTGTGAAGCAACGAGGGTCAGCTTTGTCGCAAATTGTCAGTGTAAAAAATTCCAGAATCGTCACAATGTTTTTTTTTTCTTCATTTACAGATTAATTGTGCGATTAAAAAGTACAACTTTCGCCTTAATCATATTTCCCAATCGCGATAACGCGACGTGATTCGAGACCACCTTCGCCGTGTCGTGTATCACGACAAACTCGTTTATTAAATAAGGGAAAGCAGCGAAACGTAGCATCTTTGAAACCGACCAGGCCGTGGGGAAAATAACAGCGTTTTCTTTTTGTTTCTTTCGAACTTACGTGCACACATTTTCACCAAAATTTTTCTCACTGTTGACAGTGAGCCCGAGAGTGCGGACGTGTTAATTCAAACGTTCTTTCTACACTTATGCGGTTAATGTGCGCGCATATAAAACTAGTGGGTGCGATAAAACGGTATATAAACGTCGTGAAAGTCATTACGCAATTAACCTGAGCAACTCCGTGACGCACACTCATAAACACGTGAATGTATTTCTCCGTCTGTATATATGCGTGTGTGGGCTTAATCGCAGAGTCAACGACCTCTGCCGCGAGAAAATATCACGTTTATCTCTTCACGAGAACCTCTCACTCGTTCACCTTGCCTTTGCGGCTAGATTTTACCTCGACATTTTCGCGGTCGTTATTCCCTCACCGGTAAACTGCCGTCGGAGCACTCTCATGGGATCCTTTATTTCTCTGCCGCATTGTGTTTTTTCTAACCAATTTTTCTTCAACCGAATGCAGACAAACGTTTGTTTATCATTATTTTTGTTATCGGAGTTATGAAAAATGAAAAAATTGGGCTCAGCCGGGATTCGAACCCGGGACCTCTCGCACCCAAAGCGAGAATCATGCCCCTAGACCACTGAGCCGATTTGCCTAATATTCGCAATAGAATATTCACGTTTTATTGCGATTTAAAATGCTGAAATCGATTCTGGGGAGGTGAGAAAAATGATTTTCATCATGAATTGTCATCCCTTCGCATTTTCTGGCACGAAAAGGTCATGCACGATGGGAAATTACATTTTGTTCCATTCTCCGATGATTCTGCATCGAACTCTTAAAAACGTTATTTCGATGGAGTATTTTGGAGACTCAGATTTAGGATAAGTCTTCATTGGAGAAGTAGAACAACAATTCGTTTTCTTCGAGCAGTTTTCAAGGCACAAATGAAGTGAATTTAATATCCTGGGAGCCGAGATCCTCCGTTCCGCCTAGTGGATGTTTATAGACCGGCCTAGACAAAACACAGTTCGAGTCGTGCAGTTCATTGACCGCGCACCCCCGGCACCGACAGCGTATTTACGTACTCCAAATTGATTCCTTCGCGGGGTGAAATGTTGTGTCATCGCAATTGTACATGTGCGACTGTGTGTATTTTACTCCGAGTTCATCTACTGTCAGCAAATGGAAATGGAGCGTGGATTTGCTCAGGTTTGCATCGAAAAGGTAAACACAAGTCTGCATGCACCATCCAATGCCCTGTATTCACGTATGCGTCTGCGGTACGAAATAATAGAATTTCTTATGAGGTGAAAAATTTCGTCGTAGAAATACTTTTTATGCGGTGGTTCAATATTTTTTTTTGCCCAGATGCTTTTTGTCTCAGGACGTTCCTGGCGGAGCATTCGCCTGCTCCCGTGGACCATAAACCATTAAACTATTTAAATAAGCCACAATGAATCCTCAACTCGCTATTCATTCGCCATCCAGCATTCATATTGCAAATTTCCCAGACGGAACAATTATGCCGTCTTCTGAGAATACATTCAATGTTTTTTTTCCAAGCATAAAATGGTTTCTTCCAGCTTTATGAACAGGATGCGATTCTACTGAGAAGCGAGGGCGCACTTAAACTTTTATGCACTCTGCTTGGTGCATGCGCTGTCTGCGGGAGCCCCGGAAATTAAAACGGGAAATGTAAAAATTGAATCATGTTGCAGAAACTGCGGAGAGCTGTATTTCATTTTACAGAAAGTATAGAAAAGGAAAAAAACGCCTTGACCTTTGCAGATCGCAGTGAGGCTGAGAATGCAACTCGAGACTGTGAGCAATTTACAGTGGGAGGGTCTTCTCGAGTTTCTTCCACGTTATATCGAGGGGGGCTGTATACGCTGTAGAATTCGATTTTAGAGCACCGCGACGAATGGGCGTTTCTTTCGTTCGCTTTAGCGTTATATTTTGCCTCCAATTAGTGACTTTTCCGACGCACTAGAGAACACGCGACCCTTGAGCTTTCAGATTCATCGCGGAAGCTTTTGCTCTCTCGCTCCACTGGGATTCGTTTAATTGGAATTTTGCAGCTGGAAAAATCGTACCGACCATTTTTTACTCGTTTTTTTTTACCGAATTTCGCGTTTTCGAACTCGCTGGACCGAGTAGCGAGAGGCGGCGTGAAAATCGAACTTTTTCACGCCGCCGACTATTATTTTTGGCCTAATGGAACATTCGATTGCACAACTTTCTTGATAATTACATGCACTTTCATCGCTCTTCGGAGATTTCTTCCACATTCGTGAATTTTAGTCATATACGATAACGAGCCTGCGCAGTCAGGCAAATGTTTTTACCGAATGCGTATACAGAAAAGGGGAGAAAAAATTCAGCGAGTTTTCGACAAACGCGCCAAAATGCATAAACCAATGTTGTAATCTTTTGCTGTTTCGTACACCTCAGAAAAGACACTTTTATTTATTTTTGGTCAAGTGCCAAAAATAAGCACTCGGCTATTTTCAAAACTTTCATATTATTATTGTCAATATATTTAAGGCATTTTTGACCCTATACGAGTGTAACTCACGCTGCCAGTTGAAGTTCCAATAAACTTATTTCGTCGTCTGTCGTCATTGTTTCGACGTTACCTCCGAATCTAAAAAGTACACGTGGTCGCGCACACGCTCGCTTTTTATGAAACTTCGAGCAAGAGTTTCGTTTTCACACAAACGTTTTTGAGCGAGAAGACAGTTGCGAGTTGGAAAAATTCCGTTTTGAATACAAATACGGGTTCGTTATCCATTCAGGCGAGCCCGGAGCACTAACGACAAAAGTGATCCCTGCGTGACACGACCGAACAGTTTCTCATTCACGGAACAACTAACCGTTTCCATCGATTCAATGTGGTTCAAGTTCTTTTCGCTGCGGAAACGCGTACACGCCGTCTGGGCGCTTAATTTTTGAACTTTTATAGTCGTATAATTTTAGTTGCCTTTGATAATGCGTTTGTGTGTGTGTGTATCTCTGAGCATAAATTTGCTTATGTTGAAATTCAAATATCATGCTAATAACGTGAAGTGGGACATAAATTGTGCTACTGCCGGCTAAAATCTGCTATAAAGATAATAATAAAAGTGTATGGCGGGTGAAATGAGATTTGGAAAATTCAACAGAGTTTTAATCACATTTTCGAAGATTCATAAGAATTTTTTTGGGTCTTTGAACGATTGGCAGGAATTCGTTGATGTCTGGGCGCGTCGTAGGATGACGCGGATGTTGCATTTTAAAATTTTCTACTAATGAGAATCGTTAAGTTTTTTTGTGTCTTTTTGAACGATTTAAAAAACGAAGCCCAAGAATGAAAAAAGGTTCGCCGAGATGATAATTTTTGGCACCGTTAAACCCTTGTCCTGAAATGAGTTTAAACGTAGGTTTTAGAATGAAAAAAATGTATCAAATACTCCAAAAATTCGTTAACTTCCAAGGTTCAAGCAATTAATGGCCGTTCCGGTCTTAATCGCAATCATAGATAAAAGCGATTTCTCATGTCAGGGGCGCGCGATAGGACGAAGATCGAATACGAGGTCAACAATTTCTTTCCTCGTCTGACAAGTACATAAGAAACTGGCGCATTCTCCTGATAGCGGGAGCACAGGCTAATACGAGGGGCACTTGACTCTGGTGATCCTATAAATAGATCGCGATGGTCCGTTAATGGGTTAAACTTTGGGGGACACGACATTATGTCGTTAAAGTCGTATCGAATGGTCGTTGCTGCGAGACTCTTTCGTCGTTGGGATCCTGCGTTATCAACTGAGAAGGGGAGAAGGGCGATTCGATTCGAGACCGTGTGACGCTGCCAATTCAATTGCGTTGTTAACACTCTTTCCTTCTCTATCTACCCTCAAGGTTGGACGTTTTTTCATTAATTTTTATTGAATGTACGAAGAGATTATGCACGTGACCCTAAGCATTAGGTAAACTTATTCGTTTACCGTGTAAATACGCGCATTCAAATATAGCTTCGCTCGACGTGTGTGAAGTAGAACGACTCCGGGACTACAAAAGCTTTGAGAACGCGAGTCCTCAGTTTTTTGCCCCCGAAATAATCGTTTTTTCGTTTATTTGTCATGCTGAAAAAAGTTCGAACGCTTGAAGCAAGAAAATATCGACGGGATCCTGAACAATGTCGAAGATACCAGGAATCCAAAAAACAATTCGGTAGAGTCAAGAAATTTGAGCTTCCACATAAATCTAGAAAATAAGTGACCATACCGGAAGGGCCAATAATTGCATAGCTTGCGCATAAACCGATATAAATGTGCATCGAACTGAATCTAAGAGCGTGCATGTAATCCGTGCATGCGAAATAGTTGGTTGGACAAATATACGTGTACTTTACGCTGCAGCGCTACTGATAGACTCGCGTCCTAGATCCAATTTAGAAAGCGTCAAGGCCAACAACGCCATCAAAACGATGAAAGAGTGTGCGAGAGAGAAAAGCTCTGGCTTGTAGTCACGAGTACGAGGAGCATTTGTTGACGGAAAACGCGAGTGCGATAACTCCCGAGCTAGTATCAGCAATTCACGTGAGTTCGCGTGGATATCATCGGTACATGGACGACGTACATTGCCTGGATCCTGGGACTGGTGAGGTCGGAGTTATTGAGTTTAGGGCTCTGTAGCAACGCTTCTAACATTTGTGGAACAAATTCTTTTCTCACGATTAACCGACAGTATACAGGTACTAATTTTTGTACTTCATTTTCAACGAGCAATTTTCCTACGTGGAAACGCTACTACGTAAAACTGCTCGTTGGATATTCAGAGTTTTGATTTAAGCTTGATCCTCGATGTATATCGTTCGTTCGAAAAATGTTGCACATTTTCTGTGGAAGTTTATCGTAAACTGACAATATACCGTGGAAATTTGATAGTCCCCTCCAGATATTCGGAAACCACAGATTTTTCATGGCACGATCATGACGAATCACGTCTGTCTATTGAAACAGCTCTACATATTTTACTGCCATTTCTTATCACCAATAAACAGAAGCTTCTATAATATTACATGGTATCGAAAATTCCAACTTTAGGAGTTGCAGTTTGGAAATATGCTAGAAATATACACAGCTTGTATCTATTCCCGGAATTATTATAGGATTCACCGTCTATTTGTCGAGAAAACAATTAACGAAAATCACTTTTTGAAGGGTTATGCACAGGCTCTTGTGGCAGGCACACTTCTTGTGCGACCATTTGGATTTCATGAAATAGGATCTTCCCAACTTTGAAAAGCCAAAAACGAGAACAAGAAAATATAATGTTTTTAGATATGTCTTGAGAAAGCCTCGTTACCGGTGAAAATCACTTGGGAATGGAAAAAGAAAAACACTCATTCGAGCTGGTTAACGAATAATAACGACATAAACGATGGAAAGTTTGACAACACCATGAGCCAGCTTCTTCCAAATATAGATATGCATACGCATATAAATAGAAAACGGCTGTTGTCACATTAAAAGTGTATGAATCCCAATAAATAAATTACACATAATCTTAATAATTGCGAGAATAAATTTTAACAGTTTCTTTGATCATGAAAAGAGGAAAAAAGTATTGAGTTGCTTTTTTGAATCACAAGTAACGCATGATCTTCCTTAACGATAAAAAAGCGTTAGGAATAACAAAGTTTGGAGCTGCCTCGAAGTGCAGTCGTAAAAACTTTTGACAAATAATGTATATTTCCCCAAGCGGATTTGTCGAGACAGTATTCGCTACACTTCAAGCTAAACAGTTTTAATGTGCAGTCACATCTGCTTCGAGCCGTTGCACAACGATCGAAGCATTCGTTTAATTGAATAAACGTAGCGTGTATCACACGTGTGTTTAATTACTTGCGTATAAACCATTTGCCTGCAGACCATGTGTCCGACATCATATGCGCATAGTTGCAATTATATTTATATACAAGTGCAAACACTAATGTACGCGTGAACATACGCAAGTGAATTTTTATCCAATGTGTGTACGAGGCTATACGTATAGCAAGTGTTTGTCCAAACGACGTTGAGTTATGTGTTTTCACCGCAAAAGCCGAACGTTTCAACCCGCGATTCCGCAAATTTTGCTGTTTCCATTCTTTTTCGTATTCCTTTCTTATTCCAATAGCGCAGCGTGTACGAGATGCCTGAAGAAAAAAATATTGTTACGAGAAAACAGAGAATGTTATCGCGTTCCGCCGAGCTGAATGAGAAAGTGGAGCACAAAAAGTTCTAAACTCCTGACACGAAGCTAAGCATCCGAAACGATGTGGGAGTAGACCGCGTGTTGAAGAGTCTATTCTACGTATAGGATCGTATGTTTTCATGTATTGTGTCTACATTGAAGCAAACGTTAAAACAAAAAAATTATGCTATGGAAGAAACTACTCGACGAAAGAGACTTTTTTTCTGCTTTCTATACCTCGATAACACACGCGAGATAGCCTTACTGCGTATTGACGAAATCTTGAAGTTATCATTGGGCGACACGAGTGAGGATTCGGATAATAAATGACCCGCTCTAAAGTGAGAAGCAACCATCCATCTGTGACCTTTGATACGTTTTTTTATCAGCCCGTTCGAAAATGGAGAACGCATTTGAATGTCAACTGAAGTTCTGGGTATTTTTTTTTTTCAAAAAGGATTTTGGTTATTATCAAATTCAATTTTTTTTTCTAATTGCGTTAGCCAAAATTGAAACGCATCCGTTTGGATATTGCTTTGCTAATTATTGATTGATGGCATTCCCAGCTTCCGCATGCACTAGTGCCGATCACTTGTGCTGAAAATTATTCATCTCGTGCTTTCTTCCAGCACACCAGACGCGAGCTTTACGAATACATTGCCAGTCGTCTAGGGTTCACCTTGATAATTCAGTTTTTGATGGGTTATCGAGTTTAATGGACTTTTTCCTTGGCCGATACCGGCGTGAAAATTGCAACGCCTGGAGGCGCGTCGCGAAGAGGAAATTGAATTTTGGAGAAGCGATCAGTTCACGTGGAGTTCCTGCGAGAATATTGTGACCCCTGGTGATTGCGACTTCATAATATGAGCGTTTACTTCGTTTTATCAAAACAAATATATTGAGAGAAGATAAAATAAATCGAAATTTTCACTCTCAAATTGTTGCTCGAAGGTTTTTATGTACTTTGAACTCAAGCGGACGTTTTATAATCTCGTTATTTCGTTTGGGTGCGTCCAAGGCATGATTCATCTCCGAGTTATTCAATCCTCTCTATACGGCTATATCGGGTTGGCTTCTTTTCGGGATAATATGTACCCTCGCACACTGTGAAGCCAGCACGCAAGTTATTACACACACAAGCATGCGTGTGTGCATCGGCGCTATAGAAAAGAGAAAAGAGAGTCGCTAACGCAATAAGCAAGTTAACTGACCCTGTAAGAGTCGTCGCCGTACATACGTTTCTGTACAACGACGATTGTGAGCGAGGTCGATAACCGTAGAACGTAGCCGAAGCGAATATCTCTTAACCGCGCGCGCGACATCACAAGCAAAGGAAGATTCGAGAACGAAATAGCTCTTGCGAGAGCGGCGCGTTTCTTTCTACAACCTTGAATTCAAGCTCGGCTCCGTTCCATCATCAGGCCTCTCTCGTTCCCTCAATCTTATCACGTATGCCTACGAACGCAGCGCGTATCATCTTTTCATCTGCTGTCACCGTCTCCTCCGCCTAGCCATGTATATTTACGTGGGATGAATGCAAAGGACACATCTTTCCTCGTTTCTTTTTATCCCTGCTGCTCGTGGCATACGAGGTAAAGGCCTTTGCCTCGTGGCACGAGTCGTCACGATATTTCTCACCGCTGCTGCGACGCTTTCTGCGAAGCGCAAAAAGGGATGAAAGTGGTAGACACGAAAGAGGTAAAATATCAAAAGTTCTTGTCTTCAAATCCTCTGTCTCTCCCTCTTGTCACATACAGACAATAGCAATTTTCAAGTACGGAGAGAGTGTCTCGCCCAACCTGCTGCGGTGGAGAGACAAAAATTGCGAATATCTTTCTGACAGCCCTGCACCACTTCCTTTTTATTCCATCGTAAATCACAGTGAAGCGTGCTGGAAACGGAGTGTTTTTTGGGCCTCTACGACGAGAGCGACGAATCCTTTTAAGGGTATTCAAATTTTACTGCGCTAAAATAATTATGAGAATGTTTTTTTTGGAGCTGTGACATGCAAAAAGGTTACGTTCGCAAGTGAAAACCTTCGATCATAGAGTACGTCATCTTGAGAGCTTTTCTGAGTGAAAATTAGTTCCGAGGCTTCGATATTTTTCTCAATTCACGAACCGGTTTCGCTCTCCAATAGACGGCGTCATCGTAGTGTCGGCCGAGTTCTTTTTCGAGTGTCCGGAGTGTGAATTCCTAGCCACGAATGTCTGGATTCCAAGTTGATTCAGTGATTTTATACCGGCTCGAAAGTACTCACAGCGATCCCATCAAAGCGGTGGCTCACTGTCAGTGAAATCGTTGATTTTTTTGCGAAACTATACATGCGCGTGGTTCTAACAAGCGAGAAAGAAATGTGGACGATAAAAGTCCGTTTGCGGGGGAGTGCTCGCAAGCACATGTGCCCGGGACGGATGTTGCTCTGAATTGGCCCAACGAGCATCGTAACCGACTAAACGTCGGCCCCTAACGTCTCGTCGACAGTGACCACAACGACTCCTGCGATACATTAGTTGTGCGACCTTTTCGATTTAGGTATATTGAAGAGAGCACTCGCGTAATGTGCCAAGCAAAGACCGGGGTGGAAGTGTCCTCCGTCCGTTCTGCGGCAATTCATCAGATTATTCTCCGCTAAAACTGCGACTTCTCAAAGACAATTGACGAATTTGAGGAGTAGCGCACTCGATAGATTTTTATTGCATTACTTCGTCACTGAGAAGACTTTGGAAGAATTGGAAAAAATTCCAATTCCTCTCAAGTCTAAACGTTCCACTAAGGATTGTAATAATTTGAATTTAGCGCGATATAATATTTCACGAAACGACTGAAATTGTGATCTCACTCCTCCCCGAAATTGTAATCCTCGGATGTCGCTGACCAGAGAGTCAGTGTGAAGAGTGCCCTCGAGTAATAAAGATCGACATAGACCCTGACCGTTTCTTAATCATTTGCCTCACCTTATTTCATCACTCGATAATTCGATATTTGGATCAACGCATCGAGTAGTTCAGGCGAGTAAAGATTTTGATAAAAACATAATACCAAAGTATTCTGCACAGAAATAAAAGGTTTATTACAGGATTTCTCTCGGTGAGGATCGACGATGCCACGTCACAGCAAAAGCAGCTTGAAGATAAACAAGCAGCAAATGCTGCTTGTTTATCTTCAATGATATAATACAGCGAAAAGACTTTGACGATGGATCACTTCGTGAGGGTGATACTCTCGCAATGAAGATTGCTTTAGTGGCTCGGAATAAACGAGAAAAAAAATAATAAAAAAGAAAAAACAAAACAGTGACTGTTATATTACACCCACGAACGCTCGCAGATATGACTCTCTTTTCTGTCGATACTCTCGCCAACACATGTGCCTGCGAGACGTGTCGGAACGTCCTGCCATTGCTTCTGTTTGCTATTGCTGATGACTTTTTAATGAGCCCTGGCATTTTGCCAACACACATGAACGGAACACTCTCCCCCGATGTACCAGTTGTCGTTTTCGATTGAAATGCACACGTGTTGGATTGACAAAAACGAAGCTACACAGCCCTTCACCGACGCATGAATACGAAACCTCGAACCTCGATGTTTGTGTTGGCGGGAGGCTGAAAAATCCATAGAGCATTTCCACGCTTTTTTTTTTTTTTGGGAAACTTCATTCCCTCTGGTAGTTTAAATCGCTGAAATCAAGCACTGTTCTTAACGGTTTACACAGCTCCAAGGGTTCAATGCGACATGAAAGATTTCGGCGAGTTGAATATTTCGAAAAAGTTTAATTTTCGTTTGTAAACTCGATCTAATCGCCCCATCAATTCTCGTAATCCCCGTCTCAATTAAAGTCAGCAGTTTCAACTTTACTTTTCATTGCCGACTTCATAAAATTCCAATGGAAAAAGAATATTGATTCTTGTAGACAAAAAAATGCTGTGCACAATAGAATCTCGTCTCGTAGGCAGAGAGGGCGCATATAGCCGAACAATGAAGCGTGTCGGTGACGTCTAGCAGCTAAAGTCGATCAGTTATTTTTATGCGCGACGTTGCAGTATGAAACATTCGGTAGACTCGTTCGAAAACGAGTAGAAAAATACAAATTTTTCAAGCGTACCGACCAGACAAATTCGTCAAAAGTGATGCTATTAAGGATTTCTCCTGGTTGACCCAAATTCAAAAGCCGCTTAAAATTAACTCCATGTTCAATTTTCAAAAGAGCTTTTCCTATATTTCGGCATTGTGTCTTTCTACTTATTTTTTTCCCATATTTCGTCATTCCTTTTAAATTGAACACCCTTTTAAGGATATTACAACCGCATAGAACGTCCTTAATTCGCCAACGAAATTTCGCTTCCACGTCCCATCCTCTCTCTCTCTCCATCGCTTTATGCTGGCAATAGTGCTTAAGCACACATTTAAAAAGGAGTCTTAATGGATCCGTCACGGATACGCATTCGCGTGTCAGATCGCGATGAAAAGGGCTCCGTCAAATTAGATCCTCGCGATCACAACTGAGGAGAGCTTACTCGAGTTTTGGTTTTACGTTCCCGGACTTTTCTCGCTTTTTATATCTATACGTTCGACGATTCGACTCGTATCGCAGGCTGATTTACGTATATAAAATGATACCGTCTCGAAGCGAATATACGTAGATATTTTCATGCACTTATAGCATGCATTTGCGACGGTAATATTAAGGTCAACTTATATAGTTGGGGGCGAGCTGCAATATGAGACAGAACGAGACTCCTCGTGCCGCAACGAACTATACGAGTCAGTGCACCTCGTACCATTACCTTCCTCATTGCTTTTTTCATCCGTTTTTTTCATTGTGGATTGACCGTGCGCCAGCTTTTTTCGGGAACAATTTGACGATAAATTGATACATGGAAAAAGCCAACGGGGCAAACGCAACGCAGGTTCGATTCTCCATTGTTTTGGTACATCCGAGACGCCCGAGGCTTCGCCAATATTTCGTTCTCAAACACTCCCATTACGGTAATGGATTCTCTTATTGTTAGAGTCTTGAAAAGCGAGAGGCTTTTCCGCACTCAGACTCTCGTGTTCGCTGATTCTTGAGGAGGCTGTTACTGAATCAAATGCAAGGGGCGTTCGGAGATGAATTCGGACGGTTTTGTCACCTCGAGAGTGTATTTTTCAATTGTTTAAAAATCGAACTTTTCTTCGCATGTTCAGGTTACTCTGGAGGCAGATGAATTACAGAAAATTGAAATTGTCTCTTCTCAGGGTTCGATTTACAGGGCTCGGGCGAGCTGCAGATTTATTATGGATCAATGCCGTATCATGCTATGGAGAAGTAACTTTTTATTGGGTTGAGAAACACGCAGTATCAAGTCTCGTGCTTTGTTCAGCTCGTATTTGGAACGTAACGAAGCGTGCGCCAGATCGTATAAAATGAAAAGCGCACTACGATTTTCATCGGCAGTCCCCACAGATGTATCGAGTTTGGAACCAACGTGATTCAGGATCGATTCCGTTTTAGTGACCGCGAAGAAACAATCGATAAAAAGAGACAAAGATTTCTGCATAGAAACGTGATTCGCATTCGTTATTTTCTCTTTTTTCGTCAGTTCGTAATTCGAAAGATTTTACGTCCACGAATTTTTTCGTTCCCGAATGAATCGTGATTCGATTGGATACCATAAGTGTATCTCGATTCTTTTCACCCACTCCAAAGAACCCGTGAACTGGCAATTGTGAATGGGAATACTAATCCAAAGCGTCAATACAAATCCAAAAATACCTGCACCACGACAATTCAACTGTTTCTCTACACCGAAAACGCGAATTACTGCATTGTACACCAGGATGAATATGTGTTCGAACTGATTCCAATCATGACTATTTACTCTGGGTAAGATACAGTTTCGAATACCACGGTTTCGCTGCCTACTAGAACAATTTCCCGAAACTATCGAATTCGTGAACACAGCAGCAATCCCTTGGAAAGTATGTAACAATATATCGAAAAAATGCGAAAATGCATAGAATCACTGGATTTTATGGATTTTTTTACGAACAAAAGAAAGTAATTTTTCGTTCGGTTTTCACTGAAAATAATAACAGCGTGGGTTTCTCGACCTAATCTCTTCGTGCAATATGAAGAGAATGTAAATTGGTTCGTACCATGTTGTTCCATAGTTATGATATGGTGGAAGAGAACCATGATGCAAAGTCTCTTTTGAAATATTTTCTTTCCAAGCTTTGAAATTTTCAAAAAAAGCCTTTTTTACTGCAAACAGTTTCGATGCTAGTCTAATTTATGAAAATTGGTCGATGATTTTCGTATCCCGGATAAACAACGTCAAAAAAGGTGAAAATTGAAGCTCGTGATGGAAAAATTATGGGATGGAAGATACTATGGGATAATTATGGGATGGAAGTTCAAGGTCCCCTGATAAGGATAAGCACAGTTCCGAGGCCTCTTACCGGGCAAAATTTGGAATTATTTAATTTACAATTTTGAGTTTTTAAGACCTAAGACTGTGAAAAAATTGTACGGTGTTCGAGCTGCGGAAAAGTTTATATCGTGAAGAAAATTTATCACAGATTCCGTTCCTTAAAAAAAACATTTCCTTACGTGGCTTTTTAGAAAGAATTTATTTTTAGACTGACTCAATTCCCTTTTCTCGGTGCCATTACACACCGATGTAAACTTTCTTCCGCACAATAAAAATGTTCCCTAGATTGTGTGTATTTCAAGTGTCAGCGGTACCGATTCAATCATTAACTAGTCAAGTTGAAGTACAAATTTTGTCTTTTATTATATTTTTAAAGCATTTTATTATATTCTTATGATAAAAATATTCTTAATGGAAGTATTTATTCATTTTATTAATAATTTAGACTTGAATTTAATCAACATAAAGTAGTTTCGAACTTGACTAGTCATAGAACGGCAGATTTACTCCAATCAAATAAGTCATTCCGATTAAAGTACAATTCTTTACACAAAGAAAAATGACTTGGCCAGGAATAAGGTTCTTTGTCACGGTATTTCGTTTGTTTAAATACTTATTCAAGCAAAGACTGCTCGATGACGATCACAATTGTCCGAATATAACGCTAATTATGTATCCATTGAACGAAATATTGCGAGTACGTCATCGCGCGGTCGTGCAAAACATTATTTCAACAAAACAAAGGACGCGCAAGGAAGTATTACATGAATCGTATTCCTTTGACTCCGTGCCTGCAGTTAATTATTAGTGCGTGGGCATGGATTTTTTTTATGGTCAGCAGGAAATGACCGACGTGACCGCCGCTCTGCGAGTCGCATAACGCGATCGATAACGAGATAACGGATAATTGGATGAGATAATTATTGTTGACGGAAGAAACTTTTTCCTCTAGTATTGTTATATTTGAACTTATCGCGTCTCGTCCACCCAGCGAATGAGCGTAAACACGTATCGTTGACATTCATCATTTTCTTCCGTGAACCGTTTTATTTTTTGTTATTATCCCAGCGTAACGAACGAGCGAATTTCTGTTTCCGGTAATATAACTGAAAATTGTGTAACGTCCCACGAATTACTTTGTGCGTTTAGCGAATCGATATTTTTTCATGTTCCTTGTCAAAGCGTGAAGTGTATTTATAAAAATTTTATGTGCATTCCAAGGATGTTTTTCACTCGACTCGAACGAAACATCGTGATCAATCGATTACTTGAGAAGCCATGCGAGTGCAAAAAGCGAGTTTTGTTTTTCTGCTTTTTCAGTCTTCGAATAAATGACAAACGTCGGTTATTTGTTTCCCCGTTTCAGACAATATCTCACTTTGAGTTTCGAGCCATAACTTCTGACAACAAGAATCGTGAGAGCCAGCACTGCGCGCACCAGCCCACGTTTCGATAAAACAAATGGCCTCGATGTCGAACAAATATTATTTCTGCCAAAATTTCACGGCAGCACAATCGATCATTTTTCTGATACGGAGCAGCAAAAAAAGCAGCGAAAAGAAACTCGATTCGAGAGCGCTTCGTAAACCGTCCGAACTCTAGGGGAGGCATCTTTTCTCGAATATATTAAAGATCAGCATAAATGTATATCAAGTTTGGTATCTCTGTGTGTTTTTCCTCCCCGTTGAGCCCACAGGGATCACACAATTCCCCCCCGCCGGAGACGCCTCCCAAATGTTGACGAACCGCCATTTATTTGCATGACAGGCGTTTGCTCCTACGAACAAAGCGTGTGCGTGCCAAAAATGGTGAATTAATGGGGATCGCGTGTGGGACATTGATTTGACGGAAAAATCCACTAGGTACGAATTACCGCCTTAATTGTTCGGTGTTTGGAGTTCTAAATCTCTTCGCGTTCATCATTCCGCTTGCTTTTCTCCACGATTGTCAAACATTCCTTTATTGTATATGTTATGCCTCATGAAATATTCGAAAAGAATGAAAAAATTTACCGATTCGCTGACTCGAGGGCGATCGGATGACTCGGTGACTTTTCACTGTGAAAAGACGTGCTGAACGTCATGACCGAGCAAGCAGGATGACTCTTGGGATCCTTGGACTTGTCCGTTCTTTCACCGTGGGCATTTATAGTTATCCGGCCGTCAGAGCGCTCACCGAACAGCTCGGTTAGTCAGCTGATCGCTCGGGTCTTCAATATCTCGGCCACTTTCCGCATAATAGACGGAATTTTTGCCGCGCTTTAGAATTACCTGTCGCAACTTCTAACCACGAGCACTTCAACACGGTTTTTCTAAAATTCAATTCTTCGCTAAATTCTATTTTTTCAAAGGTGGAATTTCACTTTTTTTTCCACTTCGTCTGTTCCTTCGAATCGTGTTAAATTAAAAAATCTGTAAGAATTATCACGGAGTTGATAATTGTTCCGAAATCCGATTTTTTCGTTTGTTCAAATGGACGACTATTTATCACCTCACTAAATTCGTTGAGATTCACGTTGCAATTATTGAAAACAAGTTTCCCTTCGTCATGGACAGCGTATCGAACCTGTTTCCGTGGCCAACAACAGGTCTCGTTCAGACGCTCAAGATTTTTTCTCGTTTCACCTCGTCCCTTCCTCGTCCACTTTTCTCTCTCCCTTCCTTCCTTTCTACCGAGGTGTGACTATACGCTCCGTGGCTCAGTGCTCAGTACAACCCACTTTTCTCCAACTTAACGTTAGTTCTTTGTTCTATGAGTCGGACGCGCGCACTCTTGAGACTCCCTGTTGCGAGTTTTCGTATCGATGGGTTGAAACAAGTTCGAATGAATCCAAGTTATCAATGATTGATTGAGCACACTTTTTACAGTGATTATTAAACACTTTTTACGTTTTATCCTCAGAAGATACTTCAATTATTGGAGTCAGTTATTTTTTTGACACCATAAATGTGGAAACAAGGAAAGTGTTATTTCCGAGGATTTTCACCTGATTTTAAAAAACAACGAACTTCTGTCGTCGTATATTTGCAAGAAAACAAAGTCTTTGATTTATTATCTCGTTATTAATTGTAGAAAACGTGTAATTATTTGTTTTTTAAATAAAAAAAATATTGTGAGCAGGTCTATTTAGTTTTAAAATGGAGTTCAACGCACTGAGCCGGGGACGTAGGCCTTTATTTTCCACTTTGTTTATCGCGTTGCAAAACCGATAGCCGCATCATCTGCGTTCGCACGCTCTTTTTATTTGGCGCTTCGATCAACGACCGAATATTGCGCGATCCACATTCGAGTAAATATAGTTATGTTGCTTCAGTACGTCGAAACGGTGTCACCGGGAAAACACACACACCCGCGTTGTTACCGATGATACAGAGAAAATCTCGGGGCTCGCATCGAGGGCCAGTGATCTATGAAAAATGAAAGAGAAAAAATAATCTCTCGAGAGCGCGGGTCTAGTCGGGATCGCAGCACGGATTCAACGATCGAGGGCACCGATCCCTTTCGTCAAAACTCGCCCTCGCCTCTCTACGCTCTTGTATTTTAAGCAGCAGGTACTAAGAACGATCTTTGGATCGTCGTAGCTTGACAGGAGGCTTCAAGTGTGCTGGAAACACAAATTTTTTTGAGACTCCGTTATTTTAATTGTTTCACTCGGTGGCTCGACCGAAATTCTTGACTCTCGTTGACAAATAAATCAAAGATATCAACCAACCCTGTCGTTCAATTGCGATTATTCCGATGTGCTTTTTTCTTGATGCCTGCACTTGGATTGATCGTTGTTTCGGCACCGTAATTTTTCAAAAGTCCGCCCGATATCGAATGATCCTCACATTCGCCCGTATTCTCATACGTTTATACGCTTTTATTTTGTTTTCGTTTAAAAAAAACACACGCACACACAATTTCGTAAACTGACGCCTCGTGGGAGGCGCCCAGTCACGGTCTAAGTTCTTGCTCGTGCAAAGTCTGCCAGCCGACTGACTGCACAACCGAAGGACCAAACGATGCTAGTCGGGGCCGCTCTGACGCCATCCCTGATGATCCCTTCTCTCCGCGCCCCGCGAGTCGACGACGTGCACCCCCACCGAGTATCGTTGCATATACTTCACCCTCCAACCTGCTTCCCAACGACTCCCCGCTCCCCCCGCTCCCTCGATCTTTCCCTTTCCCTGGCTCCCTCTCACTCAGTTGTCAAATCACTGTTGTTTAATGTTCGTACATTTTTTTCTGTTAAACGCCGAACCGAACGTTCAACCGAACTTCAGAAGCTTCCGTTGCTATCGTAATAAATTAATGAGAACCTGTGGAGATGGATGGAATTATAAATGAATTCTGGGCGCCTCTTAGAACGTCGGGAACGATGTTTGGTTTTTACTTTCAAATGTTGAAATATGCAAAAAAAAAATTCATCAACTCGACCTGAAAAGTTAGAAATGCTTCTCGATTTTCGTGAGCTCGTCAATGTGAATTCCCGCATATCGCATTCCAAAAATCTCTTAGCTCTCTGCGGAAAAAGTTAGGATTCTGGAAAAATCTGTGTGGCGTCAGACGATTCGGAATAATCTGACACCAGCTCTGGCAAAAGTACAATAAGTGAGTCTCCAGAACAAAATAATCGACTAAACCAGGAATGTCCTCCCACAAATTCAATGCTGGATGAACTCTTACGTATTCAGTATTACTCCTGAAAATCGTTGGGGTCATCGAATGTTTCAGGTGTCAGTGCTGGATCGTGCATTATTTGTGTGTCACCATATTGGAGGAATCGTTTAGAAAATGATGTTGAGTATTTTCACAAATTCCTATAATGAAAACTGACGTGAATTGTAGAAGCCTAAAAATAGTAAAATTCAGGTGAACCGAGAACATAATTTGATTTTTCATTGGCACGTCCAATTTGATGAAATTGCTATCAGCGATTTATTTACCTTTTTGCACTTTTATCGCATCGTCGATGATGAAAAAAGCTGGAATTTTTGGCATCACGAGTTCATGTAATGGCTACGCGAATTCTTCGGTACATTTTTATCCCAGCAAAAGACTATTTTTATAGATGATTCTTGTTTGTCGAAAGCTCGGTGACCCGGAGAGCTTGTGATAGTCGAATTATTGAACATCCGAATGGTGGTTTGGCGCGTGAAATATCAACGAGCTCGTACAGAAAATGGAAATGTCAAAATTTCTCCGCGTCCTCGCGCGAGCACATCCGCTCCGTACGATACGACTTTTGTTACTCGTACGCCTTCAAAGTTCGATGGGATTTGCTCTGGCTCGCTTTTACCCTTCTGTATCGGGACGTGTACGGATTTGCATCTGTTGTAACGTACGTGGCACATTTACCTATTTTCTAAGGTTTCTTTCTAGTCGTATATACGCAAAACAAAATGAGAGAGAAGAGAGAGAGAGAGAGAGAGAGAGAGAGAGAGAGAGAGAGAGAGAGAGAGAGAGAGAGCTAGAGAAATGGTCGTTATAAATAGGGTCAAAGCGTTATACCGTCGCGAGTACGATTGGCCCAAGTTTTTCTCGAGGTAGCTTTAACACAATTTAGCCAACAATCTTTTACCTAACACATTTAAAAGTACTTCGTTGAACGATATTGATGCTTCCGTGCGTTCCTGGATTTGCTTCGTGTTTATTCTCTCAATTTAAAGAACTTTATTCCACGATATTTTAAAAGTTTCTAGAGAATCGCTGATGTCGCGGTCCCCGAACAACGCGTTCCGTTCGAAATTCTTGGCACTATTAAATTACAGCTCATCTTCCGGTTCCTCGAGCTTTTTTTCAGGAAGTATTGCGAGCAGGAGATTCTCGTTGTATTGGTCATCGGATTCCGCGAATTTTCAGTCACACGTTTATTTGCGGATTTGACGCTCGAAGTAAACAGTCGTTTATTGATCAACATTTTTCTCTGACACCGGACATCGCGCGGAACTCTTTTCGTTCGAATGAATTTTCACTCGTTTAGTTGACCGGCCGACCAGAGAGATTTCCTTTGACTCAGATTTCGGTCAATTCACTAAAAATTTTCCCTCTCCTCTGCGATCGTTCTTCCTCACAAAATCAATATTTTGTTCGATCTCCATTTCAGTTAACTACACAATAAACACAGCTTTTTTATCTTATTCCGTTATTCATTAAGAGGTAGATCATGCCCGAAGGATCGTATTTAATGGGTGTCTAAATTCGATCGATTTTTACGCCCTAATTAACGATATAACCACTTTAAATTAATGTCAGCGTTATCAATTCGAGATTGTAAATAAATTTTTTCAGCTTTTATCTCCATTACGAATGAAATTACAAGCCATTAATTAAACGGGGATTCGTCGCTGACTGAACCCGGCGAAGTTTCATTCGTCCCTGGCGAAAATACTATAGTCGTTTATGTAAAAAACCACATTAGAGAGGGCAAAGGGAAAACACAACGGGAAATGAATCAAGAAAAAAGTGTTAATAAAAAGACAGAAGGCTTTGACCGTAATGGGCCAAGCCAAGAATAAAAAAAATGCCAAAATAAGCAAATGTGAGGTATACGAGTGCTCATTACCAAATTCGTTCAATCTTTAACGTAACATATCTTTATTACTAGTAAGACATTCGTCTCGAATTCCTAAACCTTCATTATATGCTCCATTGTTATTGTGCACTTTTTCATAAACTTCGTAAGAACCGTTCATTCGTCATGTGGAAAGATAAACGACATTTTAACGCATAGTCTTTATAACCCTGTGTATTTTTCTTCATATTTAAACACGTTTATCTCCATAACCAATAAGACGAACCCCTTAAAATTTGTTACGCGTGTCAGTCGACTATCCATCAAAACTCTGTATAAATTTAAAGACTTTCTCATCGAAATCGTTTCGTGCATGAACTACCTTAGTTTTCGAGTGTTTAGGATTAGCGATAAAATTGAATTCTAATAATAATAATAAAACAGAACGAACAAGAGTTAGAGCAATGATAACTTACATTCATCGTCGGAAAATGAGATTCATGCTTACCCTGGATGTGTATAAATTGGAGATCAATAGGCGTACAAAGTTCTCAAGCCGAAGCGATATATTGGTATCTTTGTGGTGCGGAGTTTCCGTCGGAAACCTCAATGCCTCCGAATCCACGTTTCATATACGTAATAAACATATATATTTATGACAGAGATGTGGAAAATTCGAATTCTCGAACCCTTCGTTTCCCGTCGGCACAATGAACAAGTAGGTCGTGACGATTCGTGCGCGCACGAGTTCATATACACTTTTTATACAATTTCTTTAATCTACAGTGATACTGTTACACGGGGAATAAGGAACATACCCGAGGGACACAGGGAAGAACGGAACGGTGCGCGGAAGCATCGTACTATTACGTCTCCTATCTCCTGCGGTCGTTTCGCTCTTAAAGGGTGCAGAGAAAGAATTCAAAGAATTTCGACTACAGTTTATATACGTATAGGTATAAATTTCTCATCTGTAAGTGCGGAGATAAAGCTTGTGGGAACGTCGCGGAAGTGGATCGAGCGCGATGAATCTCGCGTACAGGCAACTGTCGCAGTTGGAATGGTTGGCAATTTCCAGTGCCATAAAAAAATTGTTCGATTTTATCGCACGTGTTACACGATAAGAATAACTTGCTTCTGTTGATTTTTAAGGAAGAATATCGCGGACGTGATGATTTTAGCCCGGTATCGTCCGCGGCAGGAAATAAAATCTGTGAGTGTTTTTTTAACTCATTTTTTGGCATCGAAGGTTGCTCAAAAACCTGCTCGTCCGTAGAGCACGCAGGAGAAGGGAATATCGCGAAATTTCACGATTTGTTTGTGTGCTCGGATTTCGAGGCCAAGGGATCGCTCGTTCCGGTGATTGAATCCAGGCAAATATCTCGAAGTACAAGCACGTCCGCAATTCCGCGAGGCAAGCTCGCGAGCTGGCATCCCAAGCTTTTCTTCGGGGTAATGCAAGGCCGAGGAGCAGGGATGGATTTCATAGCCCGATTCGTCGATCCTCTCGCCGCTATGTCATCGAAACTTTTGACCAATTTGGCATCGAATTCTAAATCACTGCGATGTGAGCCCGCAGTATACGAAGTTACGCAACGAACGTTCGATTACTGAAAGCTTTGGATGCGGAGTCGATTTGAATTCGGTGCTCATTTATATTAAAATTTCAGCTCCCCGTGTCCTGGGTCAGGAGAGCATTTCATCACTTTTCAATCGTCGTGTAAATTGCGCGTGGGTTCCTCGATAAATCCTCTCATTTCGCAAACTTCGATTCATCAGCCGACATTATTCGGTCAACTAATACTTTTGGTGTTCTCACAAACTCCATCAAGCATTTGCGAACATAATCGATTCGGTACAATTTACGACGCTGAAGTAGTTTGCACGTTGGGGTCCAACGAAATGAACGAAAAAAACATTTGTTATTCACCAATTTTTTATTTCACCAAGTATCAATACAAATTGCAAACTCGACATGAAACGAAGTTGAAGAATTACTGAAATTATTAGAAGGATTTTTACATAATTTCGTTGGACTCGAACGTTGCAAACTTCCGCGTCATTACGATTTGAGGTGCGAGTAGAAATGCTGCGGCCTGAAAAAATCCACTTGCGTGGTAGCATCAAACTGCTGTTTGTTCCGACCCTCGCTTCTCGCCCTCCTATACTGAAATAACCTTCTCGTCGAGCCTTCCAGTGAAATGGAGATACATGGCTTAGTACAGAGATCAAGCTATATGCGCACACGTGGGACGTGCAACGCGCAGGGTCCTTCGGGTCCTGTCAACGATTCGAAGGGTGTTCAAACTCGATTGAGAGCTCATCGAGTACCAAAATGGGGCGAGGGAGATTCTCTCTGTGCATGCATGTTGGAATTCGTATTTACATGGTCAGGAATCCTCGAGAAATCAGTGTCCTTGAGATTCTTTCAATTTTTTCGAACTACATCGACGAACCTCACGTCAGTTGAATCGACGAAGCATTATTTGTGTAGATTTTGAATTACCAAAAAGTAAAAAGCAGAAAATAAGGATTTACTTTACAACTGATAGCTCGATCGAGGAGCACTTGGTTTTTCTATTTCCAAACAACACAAATATCACAGATGAACTTTCAAGCTTTCCGGGTTATCGTGATCACGGGGTGTATCGATTCTGGCTGAATATTGAATAAACTTCGTGATAAGAGGTTTGCGATAAAGTCGGCGTTCATTACGCTATAAGACAAAAATCTATCGCAATAAAGCGAAGACCTCTGTTATTCGCTCATTCGCAGACGTGGACGCACGTAGAGCCAGCAAGAAAAGAAGAGAAAAAACCTCGATAAATATTACAGGGAATAATCGATTGCTTAAAGGAAATGTGCGCATGTTTATACACACAAACATCACCGTATATATCAGCCGAGCACACTAAATCTTTTAGCGGTCGCAAACACATCCCTTTTCCTCTGACCTCGAAATTTTCCGGCTACGCTAGCTGCTTCTTACCCTGTCAAAAAGAACATGTGGTTATAGCCGCGTACTTTCTATATGTATTTATACGACAGCGGCTCGGTTATGAATACGTTGAAATATTCCTCCGTTCATTCCATATTCTTAGGAGAAATGTTGAACGGTCGGACACGTTGCTTTTCCATACTTTACTCGAAGGGGCCTCCACAAAGGTCAGCGAAACTCTTGACGGTTTTTATTTTGTAGGGAGGGAGATTCGATTTTTTAAAAATATTTTCTGTGAGAATAGAATGAGAGAGAATTGTTGCAGACTCGAATGATAGTCACGATGGTTAAAAATGTTTCGTAACGAAGGTAACTTTCCGGTTAGAAAATATAGAACTGGAAATGTCGTTCGCGACAATTCGTCTTTTCCAGAGGCGTTGAAAATTCTCGTGTTGCTGGTCATCGGAAGGTTCTCTTCCATCACTCACGTGACCAAAGCTTTCTCCTCTCCAGCTTCCTTCATGTTTCTCGTGCTCCAGTGTAAATAAGCGATGCGGTCGTTGAGTTTTTGATGTAGATATCCCTGCATCCGCAGCGGCCTTGAACCATCGATTCAAAAAGAGCGAGGGTACGATGCGAGCGAAATGTGCAGAATACACATGTGAAAGGATGAATGAATTTATAAGTTTATTCGTTTAAGCATAAAGGCATATCAACGTATGCCTTTTCAAACTCTTCAACTTTGGCCACTTTCTTCCCTTCTTTTCATATGAAAATAAGTATCAAACGCTTTTTCTGTCTATAAATATTCTTCCGGTATTTGGACGATTAAAGTTCTGCTTTAAAAAGTTTTAAAAAAATCGACTGTCTTTGAGAACGTTTTTAGATCGACGGAAATAACTCACCATAGCGAACTTTTCGGTATAGTTTCAAGGATATTTCAAAAGTACGAAAACACGGAGTGATGTTCTTTTTTTTTAGAAGCGTTTTTTTTTCAAGCTCGCTAAAAAATGGAAAAAAAATTTGGAATTTTCGTTGCAGACAATAATTACCATCTCCACATTGTACGCAGCTGAGAAACTTCGACATCAGACTTTGCACATAAACCATGTACAAATTAGTATTTCTCACACTAAAACAATGTTTTTGTACTCTTGAAATATCCTTGAAACTATACCGAAAAGTTCTATGCTGAGTTATTTCCGTCTATCCTAAAAACATTCCCGAAAACAATCGACTTTTTTGGCTTTCCGAAACAAGACCCTCCTTAATTCAACGATATTTCTATCCCAGAGTTCATTCAATCGATACATTATCCATGGTTAAAATTCTGTATACGTGCGAGAAATTCATATAACCTCGGCGCTGGATATCGTTTCAATGGCCTCGTTTGAAAGTTGATACGAGTTTATACCGAAAATATGAAATTATTTAATCAATGTTTGCTATATCAGTAAACCCAGCTCAATCGTTTCAGGATTTATTTGTTCACCAGGACCATTACATTTCAACATACAACGTCGGTCCGATACAAGATCGCGTATTTAAAATGGCAACTAGTCACGCCAGACACGTACCTCAATATTCCAGTGTACAACATTCTAATAAGTGGGTTAAACGGGAAGGAAAAGATACATCGTACAATAACGATGAGTACCTTGTCAACTCGATGAATAATCTCTTCGTCTTTCGTGTCTTTCCTCACACATTTATTTCCACTAGATATTCGCTATAAATAATGCTTATGCCCACACGAAAATTCACCCTTCACACGTGGCATAGCCAACGATCGAGTATTCCAATCGCCTATCGAAAGTGGCCAAAATTTCTGTTTGCTTCTCCAGTCTTTCGAGGTCTCTTCTCGACAGGATCTGTCGGACCCCTAGTCAGGTTGTCGATTATTCTACACTTCGATCGAGATTATTAATCTTCTTTGTTACTTTGAGCTCCACTTATTTTAGGCTGATCCATTTCATCGATTGGACATCCAACTGGTACAATGGAACGATGGATAATCCTTGAGATTTTCTGTTGTCCTGAATATATATGAGGCTTCGCACGACAGTATCGCGAGGATCGGTGAGACTGTAAATAATTCGAAGTAATCAGCTCAAATCTCGCCTCGACCTTCAGTTTCGTCGAAGCTCCGACGTGACACTTTTTGGATGAAATTTCAACTCATCATCGGATGAGATCGATGAGCTACTTCGAAGCGTAATTCAACGCGAAATCGCGGTGCAATTTGGCGCGCATATTGCGTGCACGTATGAAAAAATTCGTCAATCGAGTCGAGTCTACAGTGTCAGATTATTATCGAACGTTCGCTCTTCTGCTTGTTTAGAGATTGTTTTAAACACCCGTCGAGCAAACTGACACTAAAACTTGGATTTATGGCACACAGCGACCCAAAATGAATGTTTTTTCAAGGAATGTTTCGGTGCCCATGAAATATGACGCTTTGAGGGAAATGACAAAAAGTTAATGGCTCGTCAGGAGAAACGGGGGCGGATTATAAAATGGATAAATAAATTTTGAGCGAGGACCCTCGGTGACTTGGGATGCTTCTCGAAGTTACAGAAACGCTTGAGCTCATGCGGGCGTAGAGTGCGTTGGCTTTCTAGAGAATCACCCATAAATGTGCGAGTTTGAGATATATTTATACGAAAACTCTACGTAATGTATGGCGCGCACGTGGCAAACTCTGCAGGAGTAAAAAAATCTGACGAGCTCTCTTCTCGATCTCCTGCCGGAGTTCCGACGCCGTCGCGCGAGTAAATAAAAACGTGCGCTACACATTATTTGTGACTGCTGCTCCGCTGCTCGTTTCACGAAAGCATGATTTTTTCTCCATTTCGTTTTTATACAGAGAAATGTTTTGATGAAATGCGAAAACATGACGGATTTGAAGGAGATTGTCAGAACGATTTTCACTCAAACTCACTCCTCCGCAGACCCTCTCGCGTCGCAGAATCGTTTGACACTTGATAAAAAACGACAATGAACGTCGATTCGTTGGATTTTTCGAAACATCACGAAACTTTGAAGGGTCGATGTTAACATTCGAAATTTAATCTTCAATCCAAAGTGGAATCTCATCGCTGAAGAATGAGCGAATGTTCCATGGTGTGTCGAGAGGCTTCAGCCCGCTCTTTGCTTAACGTCTCTCGTGTGACATACATTTTCTTGAAACCCCTCTGCTCTGCCCTGCTCTTTAATTTTCTCCCGGCGAATGTGCAAGATCTCGGGACTCGTAAACCGAGAAAATTCGAGGAAAAGGGCGTTCCCGAAGTATTTAGCACATGAGGTGGCGCGCCCTTCTGCTTGTCACCAATCGATATTGTTGTGTACCTTAATATTCTTGGAGAAATACACATTTTCTTTGTTGATAGTTTAGAGGGTGTCAGGAGGCTACGACTTAGTTTGAGTCTGATTCACTGGCAGAGCGTTTACCCAAGTTTTATCTGCACATGATTTAATATTTTTATAATTACATATATTTTTAATTATTTGTGATAAATTTGTTCATCGTGCTTTGTGAATGCTTCAATTTTGTAAATGGAGGAGCAAACAAATGTTTTCCATTCTCCACAGTTGCTTGGACGTTGCGCTTTCTGAGAAATGCTAAGCATCATTAATGTTTTGCCTAAGTAATAATACCCTCCGAGGTATGTGTCATGGATGTTTCGAGGCTTACGCTGCTGCAGAGTTTCATGACAGTAGAAAAGGGGGCGACTGCAAGATGATGAAACGTGGAAATTTCCAAGACGAGGGGTTAAAATGTTTCTTTTTTAATATAAATCTGCACGCGCGTGAGCGACTGTCTGAAAAAGAAACAGCGGAGGACAAATTAACGAGAATGAGAAGAGAAAAAGCATAAGATGCGGAAAGAGAAAAAAGACTGCTGGCCCGAAAGCCGGATGATCCGAAATAGAATCCACCGGGGCGTTAGACGGACGTCGAGAACGACGAGCTCACGATCGCTCTCTTTCTCTAATTCGCCTCGTTTTTTCTCAGCTACTTTTCTCTCTGTCTCTCAATTTCCTTTCAGTGAAGCGTGCATTACCGCTTCAAGTTATTAGCAAGTTCAAATATTAAATCCTACGAGCCCTGGAAGATTTTCCATTATCATGGCTCGAGTAGGCAGTTCGAGTGACTGTTCTTATGAAACTTTCCACGAGAAAACAGGAAGTTCACTTCCAACCGAGTTTAACTTTGACACGCGATCATGCCGGAAGTTTTTGGATTCGTCAAAAGTACGATTCCCGGTAATTGCTACCGTAATTCCGTTCATGTCGACCATCTTGCATCTGCGTTCGAATCGATGGAAAACGACGAGGCGATTCTCGTTTTGCTCATGTCCCCTCAAGCTCTTACAAATCGAATAACCGAGTTAGTCGTCACCGGATTATTAAAAAATGTTTCTTTGCTGAGTACACGATTTCCACGGTTTCATTAGTAGAATTTTTCGTAGGCTTCGTCGGTAATGATTATTCCCGAAATTTTCGGCGACACCGAATCAGACATAAAAAGCTTCTCACAGAACTTGGTCCCTCGAGAATTTTCCGGTTCTCGGAAGAAGCGCCTCCCGATCGAACTCACGGACGTGTGAAAACTCGCTCACGCGATTTTCTTTGATGTTTCTTACATCGGGGGGAAAAAATTGGAGCACACAGGATAACGAAAATAAATAAATTTGTTTGATTTATCACGAGCGAATAATATTTTGTTTATTTATGGTCTTCTGACGTAAGAAATCAGTATGTTTTTTCGTACGCATACACAAATAGATAAGTAAATGAAACTGAGGCCTTGGTACATCGATAAACAGAAATAAACGTTCCCATCGGTCGCATTTGTACTTCGAATTTTGCACTGATTCTTTAACTCTAATGTGAAAACGTTATGGTAAGTATATGCTTCTTTTTTTAAATGGGAAGGTGTCGAAAGAAAACTCGCAGTTCCAAGTTCCCTAAATTCTTCAACGACCCATATTTATTTTTTTTATTTCACCGGAAGTTCCATGTTTTTTCCGTCTCCCTTTCGGATGTTTCGACCTTGTTCAGTCTGTCTGTTTTGAAAAAGATTTTTTCAGTTTTTCTTGTTATCTAGCTCATCCTCGCCGGAACCATTTGTCTCAATTTCTTCATAGTTTTGCGCCGCACGCGTTGACCAACGCTCGGAAATGACTAATCGCACGTGTTATTCAGCACCGAAGATATTCTTACATTTTTTTCGATCAAGTCTTATTTCCCTTCGAAGCTTTTCGAACGAATCCACTTTGACGTGAGAGTCGAAAGAGTTTGAACAATTCCATGGTTCAATTTTTATCAAGGTGCTCGAGTACTTCGAAATATTTTCGACCATGAACCAAAAGAGGACAATTTTCTTGACAAAAAAAAACCTACATACGAGCACATAAATTCTCAAGTGTTTTCGACTCGAGTCTTCAAGGCTCGCCTCGCTTTCAATGGACAACTGAATACGGACCATCTCCTATGTACCACCAGACTTCGAAATTAATCCACTTTATGAGGACGTAATAGAACAGCAGTCGGTTTATCGTGCATAGAACTTCCACTGGATTATCCTGTTTAGGAATACCACGAAGTAAATTTCGAAGGGCCGGTTCGTTAATCAGAAAATGATTTCTCTCTAAGCTTTCCTGGCTGTTCGAATGTCCGTCATGTTTCGGTTTGTTTGCACTGCCGATTTTAATTGAACTCAAAAACTTCGGAGTCCCGTTCCGAGTGACTTTCTCACCGGACAACATGACTATGCCGTCGCAATTCTCACGTGTTTCATGCGAAGTTTATCGGATTGTGTGGCTACTGATTAGAAGTGACAAGTCCGTTAGCAGCTTGTACTCTCGTCCAACTGGCGAGCTTCTGCTTCTAGTTGCATCAGAAAGCATCCTCTAAGGGATTACCTAATCTTCACGTAAGCTCTGGTCCGTCATCGGTTAAAACTGACCCGTCCACGTTGGTACTACGTTCGAACTCTTGGTTGTGCAACTTTGTCACTACGGATGTATAAGTTTGCACGAGAGTTTGCTGCTTCGACCGAGCGAAATGCTGCATTTCCAACGGGGTGCTTTGCTGATCGCTTGTTTCCACTGAAATTGCATCTCTCCAGGTAAAAGATCGTTATCTCATGGATCGAACGGCTTTTGAGAATGCAGGTCTCCCGGTCAGATCTTTCCAGAAAGTCGCAACCTCTTCTCATCTCTTATATGTAGCGCAAAACTTTTCTTACCGAGTTTCGGTGCTCGTTCGAATTGGCTTTTGCATCATCGTCAGCTTACGGAGCTCATACTTTTTGATTGGCAAACTTTCCCTCCCCTTTCTCATGACCTTTCGAAAGATTCTTAATTTCGTTTCCATCGCTCCTGGATCAGTGAAAGTCTTACGGTAAACGAAGTCGGTACCGCGTCCAGAAAAACTTTATCGCAAGTCCCTCAAAACGGATCGATATCAATTTGTGTAGGATGCGATAGTGCAATAAACGGCATCTGATGAGTACACGATTCGTCAACGTGTACTTTAATAAAGCGTTACTAAATGCCAAATAATTTGTGATAGGGTCGTTCGTGTGCCTACTCGCTGTGCCTAAGCTCTCCAAATTTAGCACGTTGACTCATCTAGAAATGGCTCCTCTAAACTTTGAAACACGATTTATTGCTCAATGGCCTGAGATGCGGTGGTGCGCGTCTCCAACGCTTGAGATATCGCTGCCTACGAGCGGAACTATGACGATACAAATTTCGTACACATCGACCAGATACGCCATTGCGTTTGCAAGGAAGATTATAAAAAATTGAAGATGCGTATAACTTATCACGGTTCTTCCAGAGCCACAGACACGTAGGAGAGCGTAGCGTTTGTGTAGATAACTATCGCAGTTAACCGTAGGATGCGGTAGCTCCGTTAGATTCACCGTTAGTATGCTGAAAATTCACAACGTCGTTTCTACTGTGTCAAGTTTTACGATCGCGTGTACAAAACCTATTGAAAATGGAGTTACTCAACAATAATTTATTCATTTTTATACGCAATTCTGAAAAGCCGCGCCTTCGACACGGAGAAAACGAGGCCGAAAATTCTAGAGGAAAGTACTATAGAAATATAGTATTTCGAGGACAGAGTATATGCGTACTGGATTGCAGCATTAATTCGAAGAGCAGTAATAAGAATTTTTCTATCCACCATAGCAAAAATACCAATACCCATGCCTTTTATTCAAAAGAATCAAGAGTCTTTTTCTCTATGAGTACAGTCAAAAATCTTTTCAGTCACTAGAAATGTTTATATTGTAAAGTATACTCGGGCAACCCTGAAAAAAAACTGTGGTAAAATGTCACACGTATTCGATGCATTCATCATAGAATTGAGTATGCTGAAAGTCAAAATTTGTGATTTACAATACATTTCCACTTATCAGTAAGTGCTAGTTTGACATGACGAAAAATACTCGAAAACAAAACGAAATGTAGTTCGCACGTGCATCACTTTTTGCTATCCACATAAAGCTGTTTAGAATTGGAGGGACGAAAAATAGGAAAATTCAAAAAATACCATGCTGTTTATAATCGGTGGCTAAATACTTTCAAAATTTTTGAAAAATAATATTTCTCACTGTTCTTGTATTGTTGCAACCATTTATCGGTTATATATAGCTGCATTTTTATGCTCGTGCTGTTGATGAGTTTGAGATTCGAGCTTCCTCGATTATTCTAGATTTGCATACGCAGATTATTGAAATTTTCGTGCAATTCATTTCTGCATATTTTTTTCCTCTTAATGAGGTTTGCAGGAATCATTTTAATGTTGGAATGCCGTCCACGAACTTGGATTTCCATTCCATAATTCCAACGGATTATAAAATCCATTGGAGTTCTCGCCTCGTGAATGCTTTTGAAAAAATCGATAGCGACGTTTCAATAGCATTTGAGCCTCCATGAAAAGTTGGATGAACTTTCAGCATTTTTGTCTCGTATACAAAATGCTCCGAATGCGATGAATTGAGAACGTTGTTTCTCGCAGTACCGACGCGCATTGTAGGTACGCTATAAATATAAAGGGTCGGGCGACGATAAAGAGAGCAGTGAGACGAAACGGCGTGTGCTGGGATATCCGAGCTACGGAAATAGCGAGTTCGCCGTCCCCGAATACGACACATAGAAAATCGCGTGCTGAAAAGCGATTCATTGTACAGGTAAAATACACCATTTTCCAATGCTCCAAGAGAATTTTCGATTAGGCAAGAATTGCCAAAGGGAATACATCCTCCGTCGGTGAGCAATCGGAATCGTTCGTTGCGTAATATTCCCGATAGTTCCAATTCTCTGTCACTGAGATTTAGATAACAGTCTTCGAGTCAAGCGGATACAAGCGACTTGGAAAATTTACGATTCCTTGAAAACTTGATATTGGATTGATACGCTGGCAAAAACGGGACACCATTTCCTGTGGAACGACGGGAAATGATTTTCCTGCTTTTCCTGTCATGGTATAAGCCGCTCGCAAATCTTCCAAGCTCCCAACTCTTTATGTACAAATTCGTATGAATATTTTCAAAGTTGCACGCGCATTCGTACTCGTACGATAAGATTTCTACTGTCGTAATCGAATGGCTTGACAGGATTTTTTTTCACGATCATTAGGAATGCAAAAAAGAATTTTCAGGGGGTTAAATAACTGGAAGAATAAGTAGGTTCCTTCAGCAGAAAATAAAACGTTTATTTCAAGCCCCGCACGGAAAGTGCGCGGGCTCATCGGACGTGCGAAGCTCAAGCATAAAAGGGCAACGTAAACTGTTGACTGCGTATGAAAATGTAATATGAATAATTCAAGAGAATGCACACTTATTTAGAGCGTTTGAGAAAAATAAGAGAACAAAGAAACGCGGAGTCATAAGGAGAGCGCGAATCCCGGATTTTCCGCTCCGATTTTCTTTTCAGAGATCAAGGCCACGCGACCTTGTTCCAGATGACTTACTGGAACGAAATCATGGTTGCGTTGCTGCATCACGGGATGTAGGTTTCTATGAGAGCTTAAAAAACAAAACAAAAAGAATCCCAGTCGTATTGCGAAGCTTCTGAGAAGGTTTTACCTTTTTCAAAGAGTCTCTGATGGTCGTTTACGCGCTACGAGTATGTGCATAACCTTTCGCCTTTCCGCATGAATAGGCCGCCCTCTTGAGTCGATGAATACTAAAAATTTTCAGGCCCTCAGTGCATGCAGCAAGGGTCAGTTCTTCCGTATCGCTCCATCTTCATCATTCCTCTTGAACCGCGTATTCCATGTACATACACATACCGCACCTGCACAGCATACCCGCGACTTTATTTCGAGGCCGCGAAAGGGGCGCTACGCGGAGGGAACCGCAAGTGCAGTGCAGGGAGGAAGGGCACATATCTGCGGGCGGAGAGGTGTGAAAGGCGAAGTATTCGCTCGTACTACTACTACCCCCTGTGCTTTCGCGGGACAAGGTCACGGCTCGTACCGCTAACATAGCCGCTGCTCCGAAGGGGTAGAAAGAAAAGGGAATGACGAAACACGCGCTGCTGCTGCTGCAGCAGCCACGTACATGTATCATGCTCACTTATATATGGCTCGGATATATTTGGGAGATGTCGGATATACCGACACATTGAAGCGTCGCAATACCAAACATTTTAACAGCATTACTGCGCCAATAGCGTGGATACAATCGAATTTTTTACAGGCTAATTTTTTCTCTCTGCATACACGGGGAACGAATTAAGGAGGGTGGCTAGCGACGATACAACGTTGCGATGCTAAACCATGTACATTAAAAATTTCAAAATGATAAGAATTTAGTAAAATTTGGTCAACATATTCTTTAGTGCCAAATTTGAGAATACAAATTTTTTAAAATTTTTCTTCTGTACAGTTATCGAGTAATTGATCACTAAAGTTCACGCGTGTATGAGCATAGCGTTTCCACATATATATAGGCACACATTCCGGGCATGAGAAATCTGCTTTAATACGTAATTACTCGATAACTAAGCAAAAGAAAATTTTGAAAAAAATTGTGTCTTCGCATTTGATGTTGAAGAACATTATCACCAAATTTGATCAATTTCTTATCATTTTGACGAGTGTAGCCACCCTCCTTAAACGGTAATATTATGGAAACGGAAGATGAAAGAGAAGACGAATTCGAAATGTTATATGTTCAGATTGTTAAAGCAATGATAAAAAGAACAAGGCTTTCTTAAAAGATAATTGAAAGTGGAGAAAAATAAAGTATCAAGAGAAGTGACAGTTGTGTTGGTGAACCTCGAAGAACGAAGTCGTTTTTAAAAAAATATATTGTTATTCGTTTGAAATTGAATTTGAAAATAAAGAATTTCGAATTTTTTATATCCGGTTATATTAATATTTTGCGGAATTATCAGTTTTATTATAGTAAATATTGCAGATAGGAATTTTACGGTATACGTGTATATACTTAAATTTACAAAACGTTTAGTTAATTTGACAGTGCACCGCGGTAAAATGTCTTTGCCCTGGCGTAGGTATCGATCACTCGTTTCCGAATTTCTTAGCGCACTCAACCGGTGATTTGTAAATCACAAATTGAAGTGTGTACACTTCAACAAAGGGCTGAGCATATATTGAAAGAATGAGGAAATAGGCCGACAGAGCGACAGCGCGTTAAAATTCACCGGGACGTCAAAATTTACTAGATACTCCGGTAAAAGTTTCTACTGTGAACAATGAATATTATTTTCTTTTTTGACAGGAAAATTCAATTTCTATCCCATAATAAACTATCGCACTATCGTTACTGTACGGTAATTTTTCAAATTTAGTTCTCTCCGTGCACCGCGTGAAGCAAATATATGAGATTTCTGAAGTTTTCGTGGAATGAGTTCTTTTATTGGCTGACTATTTTAACCCTCCGTGGTCACACATTCTAGAAAAAACACGTTGGCCACGCACGGGGTCGGAGTGACCCCGGCTGTGTTTAAACGCTCGCCGCGTTGCCGGTATCGTTCCAAACGACACATAAAAATTCAGGATATTAGTTCGAACCTTTTCGAATAAGAAAATTATGGGAAAAGTTTTAATCCAATTTTCGAAATGGCGAAAAAATCATTTCTTACTAAAAACCATTTTTACTAAAAAAACATAACCCTGTAAATAGTTTAACCAGCTTCCTCGGGCGCCGATGATTAAAAAATTCTAGATTAAAGTTGCTCTTGGGGTCATTTTAACCCCCGGTGACCACCGACGGTTAATAAACGAAAAAGCTATTTTCTTCAATCTGCTGAAAAAAAGCGAGTTACTATTTTGTGCGTAATAAATATAAATAAGAAAGTCGTAAAACCCATTGGAGACAAGAAAAGTCATGCGATGACTTTTATTTATGATGAAACGAAAATCTTATTGTAACTGAGCTTCGGTTATTTCGCTGATTTTTCTTGCAGCTCTTCCAAATCATGGCGGAAACAAGTGAGGGATGTAGCACCGCAATAATGACGATATTGAGTCCATAATTGTCCCGCAGTATCCATGGCACGAGCACCAAGAGATTCGTGAAGAGTCTCGGACCGTAATACCCTGGACAATGTTTCATTATGAGCGATGCCCACGCGTCGAATATGAACGCAGGCAACGTAGCAGGGGCTCGTTTGTTAGTAATCGATTTATGGTATTAACTCGATGCGGAGGATCATATATAGGGTCTGAAGAATGGTGCTAAATGGGCAGTTGGGATGAGAGTCGAGTGGGATCGTGCGGAGGAGAAAATGGAGGCGAGTCTTATCTCAGTCCGTCCGTATTGCCGAGGAATATTGTACTCAGGACGATGGAACTTCTATGAGAAAACGAAACGAATGGTGCTAAAGTATACTAGAAAGGAAGAAAAAATGGGAGAAAAGAGACGGAGGGAAAAATGGAGGGAGAAAGAGAAGGATGCTGCGTGGGTGATCACCACGAGAGATCAGGGAGGAAACGCTTCACATCCGAAGCAATACAACGAGAGCGGTTGCCCGTCCGTTGTGTCTCTCCGTCAAGTTCTGACGCTGGCAAGCCGCGGTGCAGGGGGCGCGCCTCGTGGAGAGCCTCCAGGCGGGGTCCGCACTCTCTCTCTCTCTTGCTACGTAGGAGAGCCGACTACGGCCGAAAGATCGATAGAACGGAGCTGCGTGTTAGTCTGTTTTCGGGATACGACCAAGCAACTCTATCTCGACACCGATAGCATCTTTTAATAGGACAAACTTCGGCTACATTTCATCTGCGCTCTTCAAACTCGAATTTTCATCTCTTTCGCACATTTACCAATGAAATATTTCGTTGTCGCGCTCACTCGAACGAAAAGTCTTCATATGAAAACTCTGTCGCGATATGAGAATCTGTTCACTGAAAAAACGTCGAATCAATGATTTTAATTCCTCTCTATTTTATGCACATTAAAGCTCAACGTATCCAGTCTCACGTGGACATAAATTATTCTTATGGTACATCAATGAATTTCCCGATGCTGTGCATTATTCGTGCACGCAAGCTCCGCTCCGTAAATAACTGGGAATGGAGCTGTCCCATACACCGTCTAAATCAAGCACAATCCCCTGACTAATGAACGTATGCAAGCAATGCGTTCGCTCGTATTGGTAAAAGAATGTGGAAATATTTGTTCACCACATGATTGTGAATAATTCAGATTTAAAGCCTGACCAAAAGAAGTAATTGCTTAAGCGTGATCTACTATGTTATTTATTGCGAAGTACGAAACTTTTGAATAATTTTTTTTACAATTGGTCGATCGTCGAGCAGCTGTGGTTGTATTTGCCAAAAGAAATTTCATTCTGGTGGCACACATTGTCGCGAAGCCACATGAATTTTTGCGAGTATTGGAGAAAATGTACATAACAATGACGCTTATTTCCCTTGGGACGTAAGTTTTTTTCTCTTTCCAACGTCACGACTCTGCGCGGACCGATGAAGGTGGAGGACTTTTCTCCGAGGGACAACGCGCGATCGGGGTGGATGCTCTGGGCACGGTGAGATCTTCAGAGGCCGCGACCCCGTGCATCGACGTGCGAGGGAGGTCGCACAAGACTCCTGTACCCAGCGCATGCTCCTCTACCTCGATTCTATTTATATTAATAAATGGAAAGAAAAAAATACACTCCAAGTCTGTAAATAAGCGTGGGTGCGTAAAACCGTCGTGAAGGGAAAAGCAATCGGGACGTATTTCGATCTTTTTCTCACTTCCTCTGCGTATACTTTGTAGGATATCCTGCAGGAGAGCCTCTCTGAGGTATTAGTCATTGATCTTACATTACTGCCTGTTCCCACGCTCGGATATCGATCACTCAAACGACAGTGTCCACGAGGCTATTTCCGGCATATCCATAATTACGAACCTTTCAATTTTCGCGGATCGAAGATACGGACGTTCGAACTCGTTCGATTGAGGAATATTGTAGCTCGTTAAAAAACTCGTGTCACGACTCGATGTCCTTGCAATTTCATTCGAAGATTTTGATTTGATTGAGGGGGGTCGCCCTGCTCTAGAAAGTAAAAAAAATCGGGTGTTTTCGAGAATGTTTTTGGATAAACGGAAATAACTCACCATAGTGAACTTTTCGGTATAGTTTCAAGGATATTTCAAGAGTACAAAAACATTGTTTTAGTGTGAGAAATACTAATTTTTACATGGTTCATGCGCCAAGTCTGATTGTCGAAATTCCTCAGCTGCGTACAATGTCTGCAACTATTGTCTGCAATAAAAATTTCAAACTTTTTTTCCATTTTCATATATTTTCCTTCCATATAAACCTATAAAAATCCGGAAAAATTACGAAATTCTATATCTTTAGCGAGCTTGAAAAAAAAACGCTTCTAAAGAAAAACGTGCTGTAAATATAAAACTTCGCAATTTTTCAGCATGTACTGAAGAACTTCACTATGGTGAGTTATTTTTGTTTATCCAAAAACATTCCCGAAAACACCCAATTTTTTTTTTTTTACTTTTTAATGCCCCCCTTAGTGAATGCAAAGTTTATTCGATCGAATAAGCGATCATCCTTTGGAACTACATCGTGGTAAATTACTTAAGAGAATACAAGCCTCCGTAAATTTATTACCGAACGACCCCTTGGGTTATGCAATTTTAACAAGGATTATTTTGCTCTCGCGTCTCATTTTTATTTTTTCATAATATACACTATGTGGTTCCGTACACATTAGCTCTGGATTGAAATACTTCAGAGCTATAGTTGAAGCGGCTGGTGGTTAGATCGATAACGTCATTACAGTGGACAGAAACCGGGCGTATAAAGGTGACTGGCCGATGAACCCGGTTATCCCTCGGAGGTACATAGACTCGTGCAATATGAATTCAATATCGGTTTTGAGAGCCTCTCAACGTCATAAAGTGGATTTATACGTCATTGTTGTTACATCGAAGTATTCCTTATTTATGGAAACTCTCTGACGAACATAACATATTTTCAAAATTAGCTGTCGGAGGATCTTAAGATGATGGATCAGTCGGTAATCACAACCGTGAGTGCGACAGAGATAGCTGCAAATTTTGAAAAGGAAATTTTTCCACATCGTTCGTCTGATCGAAAAAATAAAAATGTCATCGAATTTTTGCGATCGTGCTGCGTACGATGACATTTTTATTATTTTAATCGGACGAACGATGTCAAAGAGTTTTAATTTCAAAAATTCGAGGTGTGATTACCGACTGATCCATCATCTTAATTATGAAAATAATTGTTATCGCAGATTTTCAACTTCGTGAATAATCGGCTCAATTATTAATCGATTTATTAATCGGATCAATTATTTTGTAAAAAAAATAATAATTGTACGTAAAAACAGACATTTTCCATTGCAGGTTCACGTCATGGGAGATTTTTTTTAAATTACAGTATTTCATGGTTCACATGTAATTATTGGAAGAATATTTATTATTATTATTACAATTAAAAAATTCTTTTATTATTTAATTCGTTTCTCTTCTGAATCCGTAAAAACAGGACCTTTTGTCGACAGTCATAAAAAAATGTATCCAACATTTGACTATTGATATACGTAGCGTGACTCGAAAATACCAATAAATGAATCCGATCAATCCGTGTCCCAAAGAAATAGAGAAAAATCGTACTCTCCAAAATAGTATGAAACTGAATAAAATTATTTGGCCTTAATTATTCATAGAAATGTGAAAGATCCGATGTAAACTGCAGTGCTTTAGCGTGACGCGTGGCACGTGGTTTTTACCTAGTTCCCTACTATTGATAAAAAACAAATGGATTCGGAGTCTGCGCCGTTAAACCCGCCAAATCTCTCGCTGAACCATGACGATATTGGGTGTACGAAATTTTGCTACGATTGTGAAAATAATAAAATTGAGATGGACAAAGTATTGCGATAACGAGAGAGAATATCAGGAGGAATAAACACTCACATGTTATTGCCAGGCCCTAGCTGGGAGGAGGACCCATCACTCTCATTGGTGTCCGATTCCATTGGGAATTGCGCATCATGGCTTCTCACCGGCACTCTCGTTTACTACCACCATTCCCGCATTAATATACAACCGATTTAGTTGACATTGTTTTACGGTAATTATTGAATTCGTTGGCACGAGACTGTTTTTCGAGCCGTCTCGCCGCCGCTAGTAACGGACAACGATTAATTCAGGCCTGTATTTTTATCCGAAGTTTTGGTGGGTTGGGGGTCACTCTCTTCACGCGAGCAACCCCTAACGTTAACCCCAACGCGGGACGCGCGACCTCCGCAGGAAACACCGTCCAAACGCGTCACTCTATGCGCCATCACGAGGGCAACTCAGATGGAGCCACGCGACAGCGATAAGGGTGAAAATGACGATACAAAACGATTATCGTATTCGAGGAAGAGTTTGACGAGAGGGAATGAGGTGAAACTCAATAAATTGACGCTCTGATAGAATCGATGGGATATTTCGCGTGGAGGAAAAGACAAAGGAAACGAAGCAAAAAAAAAATAAAATGGAAAAATTTAGAGGAAATTCAAAATTTTGTGAAAACTTTGCAAGAATCGAATGATTTTTTGTGCTATAATTTACTTACAATATTTGACAAAGACAATTTTCTAGGGTTCGTGTCTTCAAACTTAATTGGCGATCGTATCTACATCGACTCGGAAAGCCTTTTGTATTTTTATATAAACAATGCAACATACGTTTTTTCAGTATATTGCAGAAAACGTTTTTTTCCTCGTGAAAATTTGATCGATCGATTGAGTGATGGGATTTTTTCATCCTTTTTAATCTTTTATCGACAGATGGTTTGAAAAGTATTTTGATTAAACCCGAGCAATCCAACTGAAGGTAAATTTATCTTTCATTGTTCATTTCTTCAATGGATGAACAATGAAATAATCTACTTTTGAGAACTAGAAAAGAAGCATGACATGACAAATGAGTAACTCGGTTGTACCTCAAGTACGATTTCAGTTCTGGCATTTATTCAATCATAACGTCAATAATTTACACCGATACTGGATATACAAGATATAATAATCATTGATTTAATCAATCAACGGATCGGTGTACAGAAATTTCTTCAAACACTTTAAAAACTTGAATAATCACACTCAATGCACAGGATCACAGAATTCATGAAATTGTTTTTTTCTATGCTCATGTGGTAATACAATTTTCACATATAAAAGTACGTGAAACGCTAACATTTTTTGTGAACCATTTTTATTTTAATTTGAACAATATTTCTATGTACGAACTTTTTCACATCCTATTTTTATTCTTCCCACATTATATTGACACGTTTCTTAGATTGAAAAATATATTTGATTACTTTTTCAAAGAACAGAATCTCCTGTTCTGAAGAATTTTTGTTTACAGTCAGTTTTATCGTATAATCACATTCATATTGTAGTCATTGTAAATGTGTTGTGCACTAAAATTTCTTTACACATATTTATAAATACGAATACATATTTATATAAATTAATATGCAGTGTTATCTAAAAATGTTATTCGAAGATTTGTGCAATTATCATTATTCCTCAAATTTTTCACCCTCTTCATGGAATTCGAAGTATACATGGTGTGTCAGGGGTCTTTAAATGGACTCGTCACTGTTAGCATTGAATGTGGCTGAAAAGTATAGATTCTGTTTACACGTTAATATGTTTTCAAAGTTCATATCACTGTGATGTATCGAACATTTTTGATCGTACTGTCTGTAATTTGAATGAAAAATGAACCCACAGATTGGTCAAATTTTGTGTCGATTTGCGTTACATTTAATTCCAATGGAATCTACGAAAAAGATGAAAAATTATGAAATTCAACGATTTGACAAAGTACGTATGCTGCATTTCAACGACGCACACTTCAATCACGTATTTCAAGGCACTTATTATATTATTAATTAGATGCAGTACAAATATCACAAGTTGATAAAAACATGTTGATAATTATTTAGGGAATCAACACGTCAATGAATTTTACTGAGGTCTTTGAAGACTACACTTTTTCAATAGATTTTTTTCGTGTCGGAATATAAAGTTACTTTTCTTTTTTCTCTTCGGTCGTTTGTGACAGTTCGACTTTACTATTGGCAATTTTACAATCGCCTTCGTTCAACGATATTTCTTCCTTAGTCGGAGCTTCGGTTTTCTCAGGATCAGCCGTCGCTTCGTCTTCCGGTTTGTCGTCTTCCTCTAAGAGATAATCCCAATCGTAAATATCACCGCCATTCTGCACTCTCCTCAATTCTTTTTTCAACATCTCCAAGCATTCTCTTCGTTCCTTCCATCTTTCTTCTTGGATCCGGGGATCGATCTTTTGTTCCGGGGCTTTTTCATCACACTCCGGGGACGTGGTGGATTCGCCGTTCTCTTCTGCTTTCTCCCTCGCCTCGCACTCCGCCAAATATCTCTCATAACTACTGACCTGCGTGAATAATTTTCCAAAAAAATATTATAATCCTGTTTAATTTTTCAACATTTACGTTTGCAATTCGAGGTCTGTAGAAACGTCAAAAAAAAAATATATATATTTCACTGTATTTTTCATCAGTAAAACGAAGAAAACTCGAACAAAATGGAGTTGGTGGATAGTTATAGCCAAGGTTTGCATCACCTTCTCTTGTAGCATTTGCTGAACATCGTTCTGTTTTCTCAAATGACGTGGTAGCCAGAAGCACGCTTGTAAGAGTCGCAGAAATATCCAAGCAGCTCCGGCCAGGGCCACATAGGAGAAAGCGGTGAACACCATGTTCACGAAGTCTACCGATACCTGTTGATACTTCATGATTTTAATCCAGTTTCAATCTGAAATAAGAAAGAATAAAAAAGCATGAATTTTAGGTGAAATTTTCATTTATCCGTGTGGTTGGTGATCGATATTGTGAACAATAATGATCATAATGCAAATATAATATATAAATAGTTGAGCACGCTACTTAAGCATAGTAGACGATGGTGATCGATTGTGCGCTTCTTTTTGTGTGTATCTGTGTAAACGACAATGGAACAATTGTTCGGAATCGAACTCAGAGGCAAAAAGAACATTATATTACTCACCATTTTCATTAAGCGCGATGATAAAAGTATAATATGCAGTTTAAATGTTGATCGTTGCTCGATCATTATGCAAATCAAATACAAATATCAATTAACAACGGAGTATAAAATAAAACAGTACAGATTCAGAACGAAATAGAGCATTCGCAAAAAACAAACTTTTTTATAATCGAATGTAACAACAATAAAAACAGCCTTGTCAAATGGTTTTAAATATTTCCCACACTGCGGTGCATACAACTCGAATGTTGCATTAGAAACAGAATTCAAAAAATTGGAAACAGAATTCAAAAAAAATACCAAACCATTCGTTCAAAGCATTTCGCATCGAGATTGCTGAACAGAGGCAAAATCATTCGACCTTTCTACACTTAAGAAAATATAAAAAATTTATCAACTTATTGCCAATTCGAATGATCTACAAAAGTATAAATTGAAACAAAAATGATTTATGATACTCGATGCGACTTACCTTATTAGTTAAATTTCAATATGTTCATTTCTAGAGTGCGTAGTTAGGTGAATTGACGAGCGAATGGTCGAAATATGAATGTCAACCGGCACGATGCCTTGGTAACGACGATGTGTCAGTCTGATGGACAGAACGTAATTCCACCACTGACCCCTATACCATTAATCGATATATGGATATACGGCCACGTACATAATCGACCAGAGAACCCATAACAAACACGAGACCGTCAATACAGTAATTTGCAAATTTTTCAAATTATTCCATCAGTTAACGCTGACGATAAGAAAATGTTGCAAATGTGAAAATAAATTTTATTGATTTCCCACTAAATTGCCAATGTGAAAAATAGAAACTGAACTTTTTAGTTTTCACTTTTTTAATGACAGAAAAATATTGTGCGTTCGGTTGAGTCAACTGCTCATCCACACGGACAATGGGGAACGCTGATTTCGAAGCTATTTCCCCTGGTACGATTTCTTATTGTCAACGATGACTACGACTATATACGTGCGCGGTAAAAGTGGGGCGTTGAGTGCCCGTGGACGCCGGGTGAATTAAATAATTCATTGTATATAAAGAAAACCGTGAGACAGCAGCACATAGAAAAATATATTTTGTGCTCATGTGTTTAATTCGAAACGAAATGTATGCAATCGTAAAAAAGGAATAAACAACAGTCTAGTTTAAAAATTATTAGTAATAATGTTAATAAAGTAACGAAGTTGACAAACAAAATAGAATAAATAATTTGTCAAATGAAAATAGAAAAGAGAAATTATTTATTTATTTTCGTGGGAATTTCTACTCGTACGTGGGAATTCATTGGATTTTTTAAATCGAATTTAAAAAAAAACACATCAACTAAATCGTTCAGAGGGCTAAAGTCTGAAAAATGAATTTATTCACATTTTCGACGTGGAGAAGGTTTTTTCCGGGTTTTGTGCTCTTGAAACGTATTCACTTGTTCAGGGAGGGGGTGAAAGTTTTGTAATTGGAGAAAAAAGTACACGCGTCGACTTACGATGTTTAGCGTACGTTCATGCAGCAGTTATCGACCGTGAATTTATCCGAGACGTGAATACTTGTAGTAATGAAACAAAAATTAACAATTCCTCGAATCCCAGAAATTACATTGGAAAGAATTTAAAATACGATAATAATGATGGACGTCTAATGTATCGATGTAAAAACACAGAAAAATTTAGTTCCAGTTTCCAACACTGGTTGCGGTTGATCAGTCGTATGGGCTTCATTCACTAATCACAGGATGTAATATAAAAACAATGATTGATACGATCGAGGTGAACGAAGTATCGAATATTCGCTGAAAAATTACTTCTGAAGAAAAAAAAAACCAATACATTCGGATAGTTTGAAACTGTATTTTAATGGGCACTCAAGCATTTTTGTGGTTTACAAAATTTCGAGTGCCATCGCTGTAAATATAATTTGTTTTAAAAAATAATTAATCGCTAATTATCGTAAAATTATTTTTAAATATTCTACACTGCAAATTAAACGAAATAATGTTGACGGGAGGCTTGAATTTTTTCTTTTAATGTAAAACCAGAAAGGGTGACGTGTTCGAATTATAAAGGCAGTATAATCACGTAATAATTCAACACAATCGAACCGGGTAATGAAATATTTGACTTACATTATAATAGACCAAAAGGTAATCAATGATTCTTGTTTTTGGTAGTTCAAGTTTCAGTTTTAATAGTCAATTTGCTCAAACATTGGGCTGGTTATACACAACTTTGTAAATGAATAGAAAAATGATGCAACGAACAGATGCAGAAAGTTGAACTTATTGAAATGTTGATTGAATTTTATGAAAGAAAAGACAACACTTTTTCATGTACATAGAAAGTCTAGTTTACACATTTACTTGGGAGATATATATCGCCTTTTATTTGCAAATTCATAAGAGAACGTTCATATCATACGCCTCGTTCTATTGGCAAAAAAAATATCATTAGGCTCACTGAATTAGGTAGATGATCTAAAAATTACAATACTTTGTTTACCATCTGCTACTGTTAATTTCGAAAAACTGATTTTAATCGTTGAAATTTTATTTTTTTGTGACAGCGAAAATGTTCGTTTTTAGAAAACTATGGGGGGGAAAATTGTGACCATTATGACTGTACAGTCAGAACATGATTAATTTGCATAGGACATGTGTTTTTCGAACTAGCTACCTTCGCATTTATTTAAAATGACATTTTCTTCGCCGTCCAGGAATATTTTTCACCCGGTGGAAAATGTAAACGAGAAGACAGTTTGCCTGTTGGGTATTTCAAGGATTTAATTTAAACCGAAGACATTTGATACATTTGTGGTAAGAGACATGGGAGGCAGGCTTGGTGTTTGGGGAAGAGAGATCGAGAGAGAATGAAAGAGGGAGAAGGAGAGAAAGAAAGATAGAGAGATAGAGATAAAGATTTTGGTGAACGAAAGTAAGGAATGCTTACGTCGTGGTTCTCACGTAAAATAGGAGATACGGTGTAGCCGAATTTCGTGGATTCGGCGCTAATTTGTCCTGGAGTTCACGCTCGGGTATTGCTCTTACAGCCTCATCGTCGCATTCGAGCCACGTACCCGAATGTTTGCCACGTACTATTCCGCAACAGTCCATACTACGACAACCGACCCTCATCAATTGTTGTTCCTTACTCTCGCTAATATTCGGCTTGCTACGAAATAGTTTCCGTAGATTCAATGACTTGTCGTTCGTTTGATTGTTCGTATTACTGCTGCTACCTCCTTTCGTAAAATTTTGACGCCTGCAGTCGCGATCGCATCGATAATATTCGCTGAACATCGACTCGTCCGGAACTTTCGTGTACGCGATATAATGGCCCGCTGTCATCGTTGCACCCTGATGCATTATCACCGAATATAGCTTGTAGACGTGACGGGATTCGGCTGGTCTAACGTTTCCACTTCTTTGTGATTGATCTACGTTGCACTCCTCGCAGAAACACTGAAGTGTTAACGGCGAAGGCATGTGATTGTTGATTTTTTCCATGGATCTGAAATGAAGGAAAACACGAAAATTAATGGAACGTCGTTCTGAACGAACGAAAAACTGACATTAACTTTGGGATTTGAAGCATAGAAAAAAAAGTATGTTCGGTTTCATACCCTGCGGCTGAATAGAATCTTTTCAATTGAAGTACGAGAAGTCGTGGCAATGCTGGGAAACAAACTTCACGACGTGCTTCGTTGTATCTGAGGCAACTAGCGCACCAATATTTATCCCTGCCACAAAGAAGCTCACTGGTTACAACGGCGCGTCTGTACACCTCACTATCCATCGTTTTTCCATCCTCATCTGAAAAAAAAAAAACATTTTTTTGTCGTATTAACTAGAAATGACCTCGCTCGCAATACTCTTATTTCTCATCCATAGAATTTATGTCGGCTTCGTTATTATTTTATGGTCGATAATCAATAAAGTTCTTATTACGTGTGTAGTTGCCATTTGCATCAGGAAAATACAACGAACCAATTCGTAATGAAATGTAAATAAAAAAAAAAGTATTTTTCAATAATTTCAACGCCAAAAACCAAAATGATTTTCAATAAAATTATGTTTCCTAGTAATAAAAGAGCTCACCTTTGTCGTTCGATCTTCCCGTTTCGATTGGCACGCATATGTCGCAAAATGTTTCCTTACGCTCGGTCACGTGCTCGCATTCCAAACAAGTGGTTCTCAACAAACTAACCCCTTCGAAATCCTCGGAGATGAAACACTTTTTGCTTTCAGGACGATGCGAGAATAAGTCTCCGTTGCTTCCGGTTAATTCAGCATGCCCGTTCTCGAAGGGTCTGGAAGGTACCGCGACTCCGTTTACGTTCGTTTGTATTAGTGATGTTGTACTTCCCCGGTTGGCTATTTTTTTCTTCTTCCAAGACGTTCGTAGAGCCCTCTTACCGGAACTACCGACATCGCTTTGTAAATCGGTCATACGGTCAGTGCTCATAAAGTCCCCCATTCCACCGTTACTCTGACCAAATTGACTCTCCCTGTGCCTCACTAGTAATTGAAATGTTTCCCGAATATTGTCCAGAAGACATACCAACAGCTCGTGAGCATCTTGTTGTTGATTTCCCTCGAATATTGGATTAACTTCCCTGTAATTAATTGAAATAATGTTGGTCGACTAAGGCGTGTTAACAAATTTTTTAAAAACTGCAAGAACTGTAAAACCATGTATGAAGAATTAAATGAAATGTTAATGTTGCAATCTTTTAACAGGAAACTTCAGCGCTGATAACAAATCTTGTTGGAAAAATTATTGTCGTCTTCGTTGACAAAATTTTTGATAGCTATAACAGCGCTTAGAATTATTTATACAACACAATCGAATAACTTTGATTGAACAGAGTTTGCAGTTTTTTTCATCGAGTTCAAATTGTGCATTCAAATCACTCCTTACCTTAGGGCCTGTAAAAACGCATCTGGTTGGTAAGGTTCACTGCTCTCGCGAGCTTCTGAAACTCTTAGGGCCATAAACAGATCATGAAGTTTTTCCGTTGCGACTTGTATACGCGGCTTATTGAGCTCACCCACACCGGCTAAAGCAAGTAAATCTTTGCTGCTGTAACTTCGACTTCCGCTTGCCGTTAAAGACACACCGGTTCGTCCGAGTGACGAAGATTTTACCTGTATTCGTGAACGTGAAGTTCGGAGATGCCGACAATGATTTTTTGATTTGTCATAAAATACATAATAATTGGCTCATCTTTTATTCCTCTTACCTTAGTTTGCAATTGTTTTTCATTCAAATTTGAAAGATCGGTTGCCAGATGATGCAAATTGTGCAAGAAAGATGGTGCGAAACGCAGCGTATATATAACACTGTTCAGGAAGCAAGTGTTGCCGAGATTGCATAGCGTAGCTATTCTCAATCCGTCGGAGCCAGCTCCAATGTAATCATATCCGGGATCTTGATGATGGCCTGCTTGACTTCGATATCCATTCAACATCCTGCTCGAGCCTTTATATTTTAAGTGAAAACACAATTTATCACATCTTTCAAATGTTCAACTCATTTCCTTCATTCACTTGATTCTTTGAAAATCTGTATTTTTGAAAAATTGAGTTGGCGAATGAATTTTTTTTATAAACACCACCATGTATTATGGGTACGATTCTAAATTATGTTGCATGAGTTATTTGAATTCGAAAATATGATGGAAGTTTATGGACTATTGATGTCCATTGTAATTATTGCGCATATCAATAGCTAGATATTGCTGCTTTCCATTTGCCACAGTACACAATGTTTGTGTCCATGAATATTTCAGCTATTCAATGATTTGAGTATATATCTGTATAAACAATGCAAGGACATTATTTTCTTGAGTCATCTACATTGAGACAATGCCATGGGTTGTAATATTGCTCAATGTTACAATCAAATCAATTTTGTAGCCTCCTAAAAGAGTCAAAAGGATTTTAATTTGCAAAATTATGATTCATATATCAAAAAATGTTTCAACAATACTTATTGATGATTTAAAAATTTTACATAAATATTGAAATTTAATAACTTCATGAAATATAAGATAAAAAGTACAAAATTTATTATTTCAATTAACAGATGTTTAGTCTAATGACAAAAAAGTATGCAAGTAAAGTACATCAGTCCTCCCTTCAATATAACAACATTTGCAAATACATTGAAAAGATGATTTTATTTAATTAATTTTATCATTTTAAACTGAATCATTGTTGATTCGATTAAGAAACAAAAACTTTTTGGCAAAAATATTTAGCTATTTCTCCATTAATGGCTTCTTCTAATACTACATTACACCAAAAAATTTGAATTTTTGTAGTTTCTTGATAGGGCTTAAGTATTTTTAATTCTCATCTTATGCCTGTTTTGTCACATTTTTTCAAACAGTAGTTTCATATATCTGTCTGTTTTAATTTTTTCTAGACTCGGGGCTTACCGTAGGGAAGATCCTGACCAACGAAGAAGCCCCCTCGTGTAGATGTATGAGGGGGCTGCGAAATGGTCCTACTAATATTGTGTTCTCGTCTTGGTAGAGAGAGACAAAACTTTTTTCTGGGTGGAACAGAACGTTCATCGGAGTCTTCTTCTGCTTCTAATACTGTCATTTTTCGCTAACCTAAAATGAGAAATACCAAAACTTCAGTTTTGAAGGTTTGCGGAGGCAGAAAAAACAGTATTATTACTCTATGGATAAAAAAAAAATACAGAACATTCACAACGAAAATTTTTAGGGGAGATAAGAGGGACGTCCGGAAAATATGTCAATTTGATGGGCAAAATATTTTTTAAATCATAAAGAAAACTCGAAAAAAATTTGGAAACGTAGTGCGAACAAGCATCTGGCGATGTAGTCGGGCAATATATGCATGCATACGCATACAGCAATGTACATATGAATATATATTGTTCGTGTGTATATACATATATGTACACGCGTATATAATTAAAGGTACATATATTGAGAATAGCCTCGAGGCCTTTCACATTCTGTACATATTAAACTCGTAAATATTGTTTAGGAAAGGGATGCATTCTGCAGATATCCGTCTTACTTACGTATTATCGGGTAGAGGAGTCATGGAATAAATAAGTTTACGGGTTAGAGCGTCACTTCTCCGCAATTAATGGTCGCACAATGTTTGTCTTTTAGTTCGCAAACCAGAACTGTTTTTCTTTTATGATTTTTTTGTAACGTTCCCGTGAATACGGTGAAGACTACATTTTATACAACTGTTAAGAAAACGGGTACCACTTTTCACGCAGTTCCGAACTATTTTTTTCTTTTCTTCTCTCCAATGGCCATTGACCACCACAGAAGGATTTTTCACCTATTCTCAAAGTATGCTTGTGTCTGTGTGTATGTGTGCGTACAATGTGGAGTTCTCTCGCTTACGGTTACACTGAGTTCACACCCCGCTACGTTTCACACAATCCATATATGTATATGTTTAATATATGTACATTGAGAATTCATACGTTTTCTTTTTTGCTGCTCCAAAATGTACCATTCCCGTTCTGTATCTCACGCGACACGCGACGGAGATCGAGAAAATGTCTGAAAATGTCTACAACGACGAGAAGGAGAAGGGATATAATTATGTTACCCCCCGAAATATGTAAACGTTTACTAGACGTTATACTATATATTTATGTATATTTATGTATGTCTGTACTGTAAATAATATTACAGAAGCGACGCTCGCAGAATGACATTGGTTACGAATTGACGTTCATTAAATCGTCGAAAGATGGCAGTAGTCGGTAGAAAAAGCGGCTCGGGCGTTTTTCAGCAGATAGACCTCCGTGAATTAGGCTGACAAATTTTTGATTTCTGATTTTTTTTCCGTTTTTCGGTCACAAATTATAAAAAGTTCGTTGTCGTTAACGATTTTTCAAATGAAATTGTAACTCTTTCGTAATTGAAAAGTTCAACTGCAAAATGAGCTGTTATTCTATATTTCCTCACTAATTGACGGGGACCGGGGACCGGGCGTCCAGCCAGATACTTCAAAAATTTGACAGGCATGTTATATGTTGGGTACATTCTACTTGGACACTGACAGCGTTAATAGCGTTAATAACGCTAATAACGAGCGTTGAGAACACAATTCTAAACGCACCCCATCTAAACGCTTGTAGCGTTTACAACGCAAAGTCGAAAACGCTTATATTCCCTCTTCCCGCAGATTGACTAGTGGCGCCGCGATTGTCGACGAAGGTAGCGCAAAAATTGTTGATATATGAGATCGATTTGGTTATGCAGAACTTAACAACTTAGCCTAATGTCGGGGTCTAGTTCCAAATGTCAATACAGATGTCGCTAGAGTTGTTTTCTTCGAAAAATTCGACGACAGAGATTCTCTCGATTTTGTTGGTAATTGAATTCAAGAGTTGGTTTCGTGTTAAACGATACATTACAGTTCGACCAGAAACATTTCTACCAAAATTTAATTGTACCAGAAGCATCTATACCAAAATTCATCTATACACCCAACAAATCAAGTTTCATATTTATACTATGAACCAAATACTACCCCTTAACTGCACCATGAATTTAATTTTCATTGCACAGCTACCACATATCGACACTCCGCCAGAACTTTCTATTCGTAAATGTATAAACTATAACGACTGTACCATGAAAATAAATAATTTAAAAAATGTCCACTAGAAAATATTTCTACTCCAAAAATGTTCTATCATATTACATCACTACCTCACTTTTTTTGGTGAAGTATTTTTCCAGGTTAAAAATAAAAAAATATTAATTAAAATTTGATAAAAATACCTTAATATATAAATATTAGAGCGCCACAAATAATGTATAATTTTAATGGATGATCATAATTTATTCAACGGTTCGGTATATACAATTTTGTGTATTGATAATTATGGCAATTAATCGGTGAATATTTTCGAATGGATTTTGAATAATTCGTTCAGTTTATTTTCGTTCTTCACGTGTTTACGTTTCACGCGTTTACGCTTGGTCGTGTTTTGGACTATTCGCTATAGCGTAGTAGCAGAGCGGAGTGGGGATAGAGGCGTTCGGTCAGTCAGCGGGAGAGAGGGGAGACGGGCGGACACCGGGCGGAGCTCGAGACAGGGGAGAGGCGCAGGCGTAACATGATTCGCTTAGCTCACGCCGCTCGGCGCGCACAGGGAGGGAGAGCTCCGGCCCCAGGGCTGGACAGGAGACAGGAGAGAGGCACAACACGTTTCGCTTTTCGCTTCACTCACCGCCCGGCGTGCGTAGGGTGAGGACTGGCGTGGAACGTGAGCGCGCTGTTATCGCTACGCATTGTACATTCCAGTGCATTGAGAAAACGGGGCACGAAATACAACACGTGGAATCCTACTTTATCCTGAATGACTAAAATAATCTTTTTTTACCATTTAATTTTTTTCAATCAATCGATAAACAAATAAAATAGAAACCAATAAAAATTGGTAGCGCGGTCATAATTTTATCAATTATTGTAACTTGAACAGTTATTTCATAATTTTAACAGTAAATTCAATCTCGCTAAAGCAACTGATCGGTCATCTAAATTACAAAATAAAAGAACTTAAGATCATGCGAATCGATAAAAGATACGAAAACACAACGTAACGAATATTAATGTTGAAATTTAATAAAAAATAATGATTCGTTCCTTGTCAATATACATTTTTTTTCTTTAATTTCTGAGATTCCTTTTTTTGACGCAACTATGGATAAGCCGATATAGGGAAGTCCTCGCACTCGATGTTATTATTATTACAAAATTTGCACATAAATGAATATTTATAAAATTTTGATAATTCGTGAAAAATAGTATCGAGGCAAGGGCCAGTAACAGAAAGAGTTTAGTGACGCCTGTAACATAGCTTCGAGAGTCTTGTGTATGCTCGCACGCGCGCGTGTCCGCAAGCGAGCTAAGATGTAAGCATACCCCGAGCAACGCAACGCAAAGCAAAGCACCTAACGCACGGTCCTAAAGCCATGGGGTTGTCGGCAAGCGAAGACGGACAGTCAGTAAATCTACTCCATAGCGGATAGTTTGACACAGTTCCGAGCTCGATACAGTTTCTGTATCACTTTGAAGTCGCGCAGGCAAGATTCCATGCAGATAAGTCGGAGTTGCAAACGCTGCACGCTAAGCAATGCACGCAACGCGTATAACCGCAGCTATGTACAGCATTACGAATAGTTTTTACTAGTCAAATGCTAACAATAGGACGCGAGCAACCGACCACGCGTGCACGCACGCGGGCACACTCGATTCTCTATGAAACGGTGGTACAGGTTTTGCCACTACAATTGTTTCTGTTACTCGACATATTTCGCTTATCCATTTGCGCAAAAACGGTTTTCTGGGGAAAAAAACCTAGGGAAGAGTAGGCAAAGAAGAGCCCTCCCTAAAAATGGGGATATTTTTTTTCGTTTATGTTAATTTTCACATTCAATCCGTCGTACAATTAAATAACGAATTTTTTCTCTCGCGTCGGTATAAAGTTAAATTTTTGGTGAATAAAAACCCAAGTTCGTTCTCGAAAAAAAGACCAGCGGCAATACAACTTTGTGATAATGAATCGCGATTACGATTTTCCGCGATACGGTGAAGTGATAACAAAAGTTAAAGGTGAAATGATAAATTCCAAACATGGGAGGACGATAAAACATTGGAAGAAAAGTGTGTTGAAATTATGTGGAAAATTCTTTATGATCAGAACCATGGAGCAGGATAAGAGAATCGTAGAGGCAGAGGGAGAGCGAAAGGATCGTGGAGGAAGACGGAGAGGGAGAGGATCGTCGAGGAAAACGGAGATCGCAAGGATCCCGGGAGAAAAAGGTAGGAAGAAGATCGAGGCCCGTTCCTGTAACCGTGAGTAACTACACCAACGATTTTTTTCTAAATATGAGTGCGCGAAATATGAAAAATGGTTTTCATGTTACAAAAATGTAGACATTCTGCCGATTGAATGATCAAAACACGTGAACGTCAGGATGACGTTTAGATATTTCATGGAAGTATTTTTTTCAAATAATGAACCGTTAGATATAATATTTTCATATTATTTATTTTCATGATACAGTCGTTGCGATTTATAGATTTACGAATAGAATGTTCTGCAGAGTTGATATCTGGTAGTTGTGTAATCAAATTTCGGTTGAAATGTTTCTGGTAAAAAGATGTAAATGTGTCTTTACTCGACTGTCAACAAAGTTGAGAGTCTCTATCGTCGTATCTTTTTTCTTTATCGAAGAAAACGACCGTAGCCACATCTGTGTTAACATATTTGGAACTAGACTCGGATGTTAGGTCAAAAATTTTTGGGTACATTGGGTACATTCTACCAAGGTCGAACGCAAAATAGCGCTATAGCGCTGTTAACGTTGTCAGCGTCCAAGTAGAATGTATATTATAGAAAAACTATAGACAAAGACTGGAAGAAAGCAGTTTAATACTTGGTCACCAGAGATAAGGGTTTCACTTGTAATTTTTTCCCAATCTCGTAAAGTTTGAAGAAAAGTATCCGTTTGTTTACAATTCTGATTTTTTGGCAGTTTTGCTCGTTCTGCTGTTTCTATTGATACATTATATCATGGCAGCTGAGGAAACCTTCGAGCAGGTTAGTGTATCAACTTCATTCGAATACTCTTTTATTTTGTTACATGATTTTTTGATTGTAATAGACCAATATGTATCTAACCATCAGTTAACTTATGGACCTTAAACAAAATTTATTAGGAGGTTAGAAATTGATACATTTGATTTTTGTTCTAAAATTCTTTTGTTAGTTTCTCTCTATGAGAATGACCTGACAATTGAGCGTTTATTGATTCGTGTCATACACAGATCATGGATTCATCTTTGTTCTTGATCATCGTTGATAATTTTTTTATTTATTATTATGCTCTTTTTTCTCCAGTTATACGTTCAGGGAATCACAAAAATCAAGTTCAATTGTCTCGCAGTTTTCAATCAAAATGAGATAACATTTACTTTGTTTCAAGTTTGAAGATGAGGAAACTGAAATTCCAATTGGTGGTACATTACCTGGTGGCCGCAAACGTCTTTTTTCCAAAGAATTGCGTTGCATGATGTATGGCTTTGGTGATGATCAAAATCCCTACACGGAAAGTGTTGATTTACTTGAAGATTTGGTTATTGAATTTATCACCGAAATGACTCATAGAGCTATGGAAATAGGGAGAACAGGAAGAGTTCAAGTGGAGGATATAGTATTTTTAGGTAAAAATCTCAACGAAATCAAAATGTTGCATCATTAAGAGAAAGTCTAGAAAATAATGTTAAAAATTATTCTTTTCAGTTCGTAAAGATGCAAGAAAGTATGCAAGAGTAAAAGACCTATTAACGATGAACGAAGAGCTCAAGAAGGCAAGAAAAGCTTTCGATGAAGTGAAATACGCAGGTACAGTCTCTCCATAGAAATAAATGCACCACATGATTTTTGGCTATGAATAGACGTACCAGTGTTCAAAAAGGGGTTTTTTTGTTATTTTTTATTAATTGCTTAGCAACACTATTGTTTCGCAAGCAATTTTTTTTTTTCCCACTGATGGAGTATAATTTGTATTTCATCACGGATTGTGCAATAGAATAAAAAGTTTAATGAAACGGAGCTCGAACTTGTTTGAGACAGCACGAAAAAACAATCAAAGTCGTGTGCAATCATTTCTGAATAAAATCAATTGTAATGTTGAATGAAGAAAAGTGTATACGCTTTACGACCATTCTAACATAGTTGAAAATGGTTTCAAATTCGACAATTTTGACTGATTGTGAAAATAGAGTTTATGCTTGTGGAAATGCAAAAATATAAGACATATGGAAACATTTTTTAAGCAGCTCATGAAGTATTGGAATATCATTTTTCTTCGTATTCGTTATTTGTTTCTTATGCATCATGTGTTCAGTCAAAACTGGCGGTACCACATTGATTTATGTATTTACACATGCGATTTTTTGATACATATTTTTCAACGAATGAAACAAAAAACTCGTCGACTAAATAAATGTGACGAATATGCATGCGGAAACGATTCATGATATTCCACAGCCTTTATCCTTAATCCATGATGAACCCGCCATTATACGCGTGAAGTATGCATGAATGCATGACCGCAACGTCTTTTTTTAGATAATTTATTTTTGATATTGAACAAATATTCAAAGTAACTTCAGGCGCACTGCTGTTGATGCGTCGAAGTGCACGTATTTTATTGCGTCACAGGCAACAATTCGCAAAAGTTTCTATGCGAAATGGTTGTTCTTTGTTTTATTTTATCGTTTTGTATGCGTTCAAAGTGTGTACACGATAATTCAACGAGATTTCGTACGTTCTTCGATATCACATACGGCTTGTTTTGCCGACAGAATAACGTCGTTCACACCGATACCTTGATACGAGGAGCCGCACAACGCTAGAGGAAGCCCATGAGCGGATATGTAATTTTGGATTCTTTCTAGTCGTTTTTTATGACCGACCACATACTGCGCTATACAATCCTTCAGTATAGCTACATTTTTCGACGTGGGAGCTTCTTTTATTCCAAGTATCTTCGCAACTTGATCGAGGGCAACTTGTAACAAGTGTTCCTCGGTTGGTGATGTGCCAAAGTGTTCTTGAAACCAGGCACCGCCCATCATCACCGTCAGTACCTGTGGATTTGAACGTATTCCAATTCAAAGCCATATCTCAATAATTAAACTTGTCATTAATGTTTTTTTCTAAAACTTTAGCAACTTTAGCTTTAGTTAAACCAATAACTTTATTCAACATCAAATCCCATGCACAGTTGATGCTAAGAAGTAGAGAACATTTTTGTTCTTAAGATTATACTCTCATAGAAATTTATTTAAGCCTCGAATTCGATGAATCCTATGTACAATACATTTCAATAATTCACTCTGGAGTGAGAATTTCATTTTGTAAATAACACTTTTGGCTCATAAGAATTTTCATTGCAACGCTGCGAAGGTGAGCGTTTTGGGTAATCGTGCAGTTAGATTAGGCATTGAGAAAAAAAATTTCACTGTTCATATTTTCGTTTTATGAAATGTTTAGTTTAATGAAATGGAGTAATTATCTCATGAATTTGTTTATAAAGAAGAAAGGAATGAAATAATTGAAAAAAATGTTCAAGATTTTTGCACAAAATGAAATTAAATATTGTGATAATATTTTTTGAATCCAAATCCAACGACGCAACTACATTTTGTTAATTGGTTCATATTCATTAATAATAAGCAATGATTTGAGATTGAACGGTTGATTTTTTCTTTATGAATATTTTTGTATACAATCGAAAATTGGAACTAGCAAACATTAAAAATGAGATGCACCTTTTCTCTACTGTTATATCGAAAATGTCCTAACTTCTATTTTTTTCAGCTCAATGTATCCAAGAACAGAAGGAAACAATTGAATATAAATGTAGCATCGTACATACCGTGAAATTCTCGTTGATATGAACACAGGAGTCGAAGATTACACCCAAAATAGGATTTTTTTCTTTTGGAGGAACGAGAAAACCAAAACCATCCATGGGCAAGCAGTTGCCCGGAAATTCAAGATTAACGATTGCTACGGTGACATAAGGAATGGCCGATAATTCTCTGGCCAATTGAGGATGTTGACGTTCCAGTAGCGGGGCCAGACTTTTTGCAGATAAAGAGGAAATTAATTGTGAGCATGTGTGCGTTCCGTCGTCGAATTTGAGCTCAATGTGATCGTTGCAAAAAGTGATATTTTCACATCGCTCATTCAATCGAATTTCGGCGCCTTGTGCTCTCGACTTTTCGGTCAATTTATTTGGCAACTGCTCAAAACCACCTTTCAATCCCCACATAGCCCATTTTTCTGTTTGAGCGGCAACTGCCGACTCGGAGTCAACGTCATATAAATTGGCCTTTTTCATCATGTCAACGTCAACAGTTTTGTCTTTTTTTGAAAATATTTTTCGCCAACCTTCGAGTAAGAAGCCATTAAAAACTGAGCCGTGTTTCTGCTCAACTTCGAACATCCTCGCCATTAACATTTTGACGCTTATTTTCTTAGCGTCACCCGCACAAATGCCGCACAGCATAGGACTTATAAGATTGTCAGCGATATCTTTGCCGAATCTTCTCTCGACGAAGCTGTACATACTTTCGTCCTCGCTCGCAACCTTCCGTGCCATCATATCTCTCCAGTATATTTTTATCAATGGACCACCGAAAGGCTCCATGCTTTTGAATAAACCAGACAGAGAATTGGGCAAAACGTATAACTTTTCCTTCACGTATATCATTCGATTTTTCGCTGCTGGATGATCGGATGTTACGTGCCAAAGTTTGTCACGCAGGTCTAAACGATCTATCAAGTTCAACGTGTTTTTTCCTTGAAGGCCCTGAGGTCTTATCATCCTTGGACCCATTTCGAAAATCGTTCCATTCGGCAATTCCAAACTGTGAATCCAGCCACCTAATCGATTCGATGCTTCCAACAGTATCGGCTGGGCCAAACGCCTCTCGGACGCGTAAAATGCAGCACTCAGACCGGCTATTCCACCCCCGAGTATTGCGGTCATGATGCTGATGTCAATAAAAATACTTTCGATTCTATCAACTGCAAAATGCAAAAACGTCTTGTTTTCAAAATTGAGTATAAACGTGCAATTTCAAATGATTTTTCAGACCCTTTATCAAAATTCGCTACCGTTTCAGTCTTCGTTTTGTTGCTAATATAATCAAAGAAATTTTCTTATAAATTCAAATTTCATTCGATTAATGCTAATTTCGATCAACAACCTTTGGAAATATTCAACCACGTCAATGCCAAGTCGTCAGAATATGCCAAGTGCTTTTTCAAAGTTCGAATTGCGCGGGCTCCTATTGGTAAACGAGTTTTCTGCGTTGGCAACCGAGCTTCTGTTATCGCCCACAACTGTCTCCACGTGAGTACCAGAGTGTCGAATTCAGTGACGAATATCAACGACAAATATTAAATAGAACATATTTAATCCTACCTCTACAATACTTTTGATATCCTGCCACGAAATTTGGTGATTTTGCAGGTGCTCGGGCTGTTCCGGACGGAAGGAACACTCGGAAGTTCTCGTTATGTTTGGAGCGACGGAGTTGGTCGACAGGCGTGAAGCAAGTCACGTAAATAGTGCATGTCACCGGACAGTAGCAACACTTGATTGAATCGATCGTCTATGATGTTGCGACATAATGTGTGGCGCGGAAATTAGAGGTCGAGGGAATCTCCGGGTGTTGAAAAAGTGACGTCGGCTGGAAAGTTGGATGCCATCTGAAGAAATATCGAAAGCAGGAGGGAGTTTAAAATCTACCAACAAGTTTTCGCACTGCGCAATGGATCACGCACGAAAAATCGGCAAAATAAATACACCGATTTTATGGTCCCAAAAACCGTCACCGCCATGTAATCACACGATGTACGAGGGAGATGGATCGTTAGACGAGGATCTCGGGGAAGATCGTCGTCTTGTTAACTGGCGCAAATGGCTAAAAAATAGGGAAAAACACTACCGCCATTACGAGCAACGTTGTGATCGAGATCGCGAGGATCTGCTCATGGTGAAAGATCTCGACGACTACCGTGCTGAGCCCACCGTAGAGGATATCGTCGATTCTGTTGACCGGCACAGCACGGGCAAGGATCGGGGGAGCCCCGCGTTTTGGGTGACCCCGGAGTTCTTATCTAAACGGGGGCATCCCGATTGGCCTGACATCGCGGTCACTCTCACTCACGATCAAACCAATGCCAAATTCATGACCGAACGTGTTGCTCTGCCGGATTTAATAAAGCGGGAAAAAGGTTTACCGCGCTCGAAGGAACGAAAGAAATTGAGGAAAACTGGCTACGAGGAAACACGAGAGAAAAAAGTTCCTGGTAGAATCGGAGTACTTGCGCGTGGCGAACGAGACTTGAACCAGTTGGCGATCAAGGGAGAAAAATTTGAAGGAAAAACAGCTAAAAGAGTGCCTAGAATCCTTGTTACGTCGGTTGAAACATTGAGAACCTTGAAGTCCGATGATGGCAGTCAATCGGAGGTCATTGAACCCGACGGCGCTGAACGTCCTATCGCTCTCGTTATACAGGATCGAGAAGTGGCTCCGGACAAAAGAATTTCGCTTAGCGAGACCGACGAGTCAGGCTCAAACCATTTAACTTGGTCGCTGACATTCAAATCCACTGATCTCAGCGCATCCAAGCGGGAAATCCGTCTTGAAAATCGTGGCAATTACGCCATAACTTATCGCTGGCGTTATAACATCCAGAACCCTAGTTTTCTCTTACCCGTGCCATGGAAAAGCCCTTTTTTCTTCAATAAAAATAAGGGGCTCATATTGCCCGGGCAGATAATCGAATTGCCTGTTTGGTTTCGTTCTCGTCTGCCTCGTATCGCCTCAGAATCCTGGACACTGACAACGGAGCCTCCGGTTTGTCAGGAATCCTTGAATTTTCGGTTTTCAGGCATTGCTACCTTATCCACTCGTTTTGAACATTCGAATGTCTTTAAATCTGCATCAACCGATTTCACCAGCTGTGAATCCATTGAAAAATATCTCGATCGTCGAACTCGCGATGCGAGGATCCATCAAATAATCACATCCATTATTGATGACGTTCCACGAAAGGATCTTCCGCTCGTTCCGTACGACAGTCTTTTTGTCGAGAGCGAATTATTTGATGCCAAGAATCCAATGCACTTTTACCATTCTGAATTGATTCGAGATTTACGAAACATTCATGAAAATTTAACGAGCAGAGATTCGCCGGCGTGGGGCTTATCACTAATGGAACTTCGTAGGGTTTTATTGATGATAAAAGATCCAGAGCTCCGAAATGAAAAGTTGCTTCGATTCAACGAGCTGTGTCTCGAGTCATTGAAACCCAGTCTTCTACATGGAACGAGGAGTGATAAGGGCACTGTGGTGTATAATTTATTATGCTCTTTCGCCAATAAATTCGAAGCGGAGAGCCATTATGTTGCGATCAAGTGTTCTCCAGTGGAAATATCCACCGCAAGGAATTTCGATGAAGCTCCTGATGACGTTTCAAAACCAGCCAGTATGACGAGCTCCCAGGGCAGTCTGATCACACCTCGTAAAAAGAGTAGGAAGAAGAGTCGTTTGGGACCATCGAAAACGACTTCCAAAACGAGCGTTTCGACGTCGACGAATAATCGTGACATCACAGGAAATGCATGGGACGAAAAAAATGCAAAATCCTGTTTTTTGTTAAAAGAAGTCTTCCGGGTTAGGATACGCGAAATACTTGCAGATACGATATTGGCGATTTGTGCAGCTGTCGATACGTACAATAATCTCAGTCCTCACAAATAAAATTATCGAAAAATAACGATTTTAATCGTGTATGCAAAATGAAAATAACCATTTTATAAAAAGTTCTTTTTTTTAGCCGCAACGTCCGTTCCTTAATTTTTTTGAACTTCAACGTTCGAATATGCCTGTCATGAGCAGAGAAAAACTGATGATCCTTGGAATTGACGTAAAATGAGTATTTTGTTTTTACTTTCAATGACTATTTGCAACCAAAAATATTCTTCGTCCATTTGGAGTTTGGATATCTTTGCAGTTTTCCATTATTCTGGCACCTTCGTGATTTCGCAGTTTTCGAAATTCTTCAATCTGCAAAAAAATCGTCAATCATTGTGAAATCTTCCTGGATCGTTTCTTGTAAATAAATATTTCTATTGTTAAACGATATCACCTGACAAGCGCTGATGGGAATTATGAGTGGAAAGACGATCCATGTTGCGCACTCCGGGGTCGATCCTTTGTTGTATGTTCCCGCGTACGTATAATATTTTGGGCAATAAGTTGCGTTCCGCATCCAGCACAAAGAATCTAACAAGATTTTCACTAATGAGATAATAACCGATTTGATTGATGGACAGGTTGAATTTTAAGAGTTTCCATAACACACAATTCCAGGGACTCTTACTTGCAGGAATGTTTATTTCCGTATTCGGTTCCACGACATATTTCAAATAATCCGTTATTTTTTCGACCAGTGGATTATTCCCATCACAATTTTTTTCGGTAACCTTGAAACCGAATATTCAATTCAATTTTCCCAATAAATTTGCAACGACAAAACTAATCGCTTTCGAATGACAATATTGTGATTTGAAGACCGATCAGAAGATAGGAAAATTTGAATTGCTCACCAGAAAGAAATATGTCAAAATGGCCAGTCCATCTTTGTGCTGCAAACATTTGTCAAACGTTAAGTACTTTCTATTCCAATGGACGACATGTGCCTCCATGGAAAAGCTAACAAATTGACAATTCAATTGCAGTTCCTCGCAAGTAATTCATTAATTATCCATCGATTTACGTGAACTACCAAGTTCCGTTGATCTGATGTTCAGAACCGTTGCTATTCTCTTTCCTCCAATGAAAATGTGTATTTGTAAACTCGTAAACATCATTTACCAAGGGCCCACCGGTGACAGTCGAAGGGATTCGGTGGCCACTCAATTGGATCATAGCTAAAAGTAAATCGTAGCGAAATGAAAGTATCGACGAATAAAATATGAATGATTCTTACCAGTTTCGCCGTTGTTCGATAAATAAGCATCGCCATCCTTCAACCAATGACCATTCAGGATCAACGGAGCAAATTTTTTGAATTTCACGTACCTGTCGTCTAGGTTAATGGGCGAACTTCCTTTTTTCATCAACCCGACGATATCTGTCGCAACAAAATTTCGAAATAATAATAATCGAACCTACGCTACCTTGAAACGAAGATTACAAACTCACTGTTAGACATGATGATTAATTATTTTTTGTCCCAACTGGTTACACTTTTTGACGTGCGATTTTTAGAGCCATTTTTTCTTGCCAAACTTCAAGCCACGAAACTGTTGTCGTCGGTGGCATAGAATATTCTCCTGCGGTTCAGGGCATGCTGAGATCGATAATTTCTCACCATACGCTCATATTTGTTGTTGTACGTTCCTCGAAAAGCGTCCATCTTTTTTTTCAGAATAGTTCCCTCATTAAAATTATGTTTAAAGTATGAGCACATCTGATGTTTCATCAAATGATAAAAAACAATCGATTTTAACGTTCGTACTTGGCGAGCCGATATTTTAATTGGTCGGGGAATGACGATCCATGTTACGCATTCATGGTATGGTGGAAGTGTCAGTGATCCTTCGTAGGTGTAATATCCTTTCGCTAAACATGCCTCGGACATCCAGCGCAGACAGTCTTTTCAAAATCGTAAAAACGCTCGTCTCTAGCTCATCGTATTTCAAACAGCACATAAATGTTTTACGTTGCTGGGTAATTACCGGAAGGTATTGATGTCGAAGTTCCAGGGTTTCTGATTTTTGGTAGACTGTTAGTTATGTCAGAGAGATTGGGATTGTCTGGTGTGTCTGGACAGCCTACAACCTTTCGTATTAAAATAATAGAATGCGTGAAAAACTGTTGATAAATGGAAATGGTTCAGCGTTATTTTAGCACTTGAAAAAATATGTAACCAATAGTACATTATAATACTAGGACGAAAAAGTTTTTCGTACGCGTGTTATACGAAATTTTATATTACGAGGTGCGGAGATGGGGGTTTTGTGTACGCGAAGCGTACGCAAAAGCGTCCATTTACGTACCGCGTGACATAAAATATTTATTTGCTGTAGAAAAAAGAAAGAAATTATATTTACTGTTTTTAAGTACCATCACTCATTACATTGTAATGAATGATCGAGTAAAAACTTAATGAAGAATGCATTACATTTCCATTACAAAATTTGCAATCCTGTTAAGTCAGCAGAGTTTCGTTAAATTTTTTCAAATTGGAAACTCGTGACATAAGCATGTTGATCGAGTTCTCGCCATGAAGTGGTAGACAAAATATTACGAGATTTCCCGATTAGATCATGATTACTTTGAGATTCATTGCAAAAACTCACAATTTTCATAAAGGAGACTTTTTTTCCCAAATAATAGGAATTTTTACAAAACAAATTAAGCAGTTTTTTATGTACCCTTCAGCTACTTTTTATGAGGAAAAATTCCTTTCTATCATTTAGAAGATGCCTGATGAAAAAAACATTCTACTCTGTGTCACGAATTCTCATTAGAGGTTTCCCGTAGACACCTTTACGAAATATTATTCTTATTCGTGTTTTTCCGAATTTCGTAATAAAAGCTAGAGTAAAACAGAGGCAAAAAAAATTATTTAATTTAAAAAAAATGTATGCTTATTTCTCCAAAGCAAAGGTGGTGCAACCATCTGAGACAGGTTTTAAAGAACGAGCAGCTCATTTACTTGGAGGAGGTATGATAGTACAGCTATTCCATCGGATTTTTCGTAACATTGTTCGATCGATTCGTACCGGGTGTTCCAGTGGATTGCTTGAGCCTCCATGGAGTACCTGCCATATAAAAATGAAATAGACCATTCATAATTCGACTGTCATTCAATTTTACCTATTTTCCCAACAATCTCCATTGCTAAGCTGCGAAAGTTTTTTCGAGAAATTACAATCACGCTAATTATAATTTGAAAAAAAAAAAAAAAAAAAAACAATCATTAGTAGAATCATGCCATAAGTTATCGATGGAATGCTCAGCTCCACGACAATTAGTAGGACCCCAACGAAATTCGAGTTCGGAAAATTCGTAACGATCATCGTCGTTTAAAGGCCCACCGAATATACCAGGCGACGTCCCGTCCAAAAACTCAATTTTTACTGCAATCGAAAATTATATAAATCTTTAGCGTCTTCAGCGAATATCATCATCATGGGTTTACCGGTGTGACCAGTGTTGGTCATCGTCGCCAAGCCACCCTTGTGCCAATGACCGTTGAGTCTCAAAGGTGGGAATGTTTTCGACCACGTGTAAATTTTGTTTAAATCCACAGGTGACTGTTTCCATTCTGGCAATCCAGACGACGACGTTGAGACTATGGTGCGAGGTTTTGTATCTTGCATGAATGAAAAAAAAGTGCAGAAAATTTGGGGAGGGAAACGCTTGTGATGTGGTAAAAAAACGAGTTGGCAAGAGACTAACTTGATTTATTTAATTTTTGCAACATCATATTGGAGGTTATTTTCTGAAAGCCTCACAATGCCACGATGTTTATTTGGAAGGAATGATAACGAGGATATTTCAGGTCGATCAATGACAGAGTTTCTTGAAGGCGGTCGACGAAACAAATGAGGGCTTTCGTTGTGATCACTTTTTTGTTGACACACATCAAATTTTCAATCTTTGCCAGGGTCTTCCAATAACCTTCACTCCAAAACGTTGAAGAGTTACAAATTTCCAAGTGTTGGATTTGCCCTATTTACAAATGCAGAGTATCAAATTAGGGGTGAAAGCTGTCAAAAAGCTTTCAGCTCCTTCAAGCCAAAGATAATTGAGAGGCGACGAGGTTTTCGCGGCTTGGGAGAGAAATTATTCCGCAGTAAAATGTCTGATTTCACGTTACCAGAATTTTTCGTAATCTGTGGCAGTGCAATCCTCACAAGTACGTTTCATAAATACTTTTTTTCTTCAACGCTCGAGTGAATCTTGATGAACGCGAATTTTATATTGTTCGAATGAATTGAATTTAACTGTTTTTATCGAAGCTTTCCTCATCTTCGAAATATTCGAATGGACAAAAAACTTTGGATCCTTTGAAAGTAAAAAATCGATGAGCACTTTCGGCACTCCTAGTGCCTGGAAATGTCTGTACTCTGAGCATCGATACGGAGAAGAAGAATCCTCCGTTAATATCAAAACTTCTTTGGCTGTCGTGGTACAATCTTCCGAGCCCCTCAAATGGAACGGTTACTCATCGAAACCGGTCATCGTGACCATGGCCAACGACGGAAATACAGGTACTCTGATTATTTGACAGCAGCAGTGGCGATCCATATTTTTATCCTCTCAGCCGCACTTAAATATTGGCCACGACGAATGAAAAAAATTGACCAGCATAAATAATCTCGTGCAATGTACGAATACGATGGAAACTCAACGAGTGCATATTTTTCCATCAAGATGAAACCAGGAAATGAACTTCGTCGTAGTAATAGGAATTTTCGAAAATATAGTTACAGTAAGTGGTTTTTGGACACCTGACCTCCGACCGAACATTACGGGTGGTCCTTTGAGCGAAGTTTACGACTTTCACTCAATGATATTTCACTGGGGTCCAACCGATAAAGACGGAAGTGAACATTCCTTGGATGACGTAACTTATCCCCTGGAACTGCAAATGATTCATATGAAGCACAATTTCCATTCGCCTTTCGACGCAATCGTCCTCGGTGAAAAACATGGCGTTGCGATCGTGTCAATTTTATTTCAGGTATTTCACAGGCTTGAGAAACGCGATAGTAAAAAAAATGTTTTTTAATTTTTTGTTCAAGCGAGAGGCTGCTCGCGATCGATGAACCTCGTCGTCTCATTTTTCTCCTTTTAATCTCTAGATTTCAGAAGCCGACAACAAATTTTTGGATCACGTGGTCAACAATCTTTGTCGCATACCCTCACCAGGATCCAAAGTTTGTGTAGCGCCCTTCGCCCTCTCCGGATTCTTTCCCCTATTCGAAAAACATTATTATTCCTACTCCGGCTCCATGGCTCAAGAAAGCTCTAACGAACTCGTGACTTGGATCGTACAACCGGAGCCAGTCAACGTGTCACCGTCCCAAGTAAATCTTTCAGAGAATCCATCAAATGAAAATAGTTCATCGATAAATTATCGAAATGGTGAAAGCACCAACAGTTAAAAATAGGAAAGAATAGAATTCATCTGTCAAAAAAACATGAAATTTGATATCAATCAGAAAACATCAAGAGCGAAAAACACGTGATGAGCTCGTGATCAATTTTTCAGATGAAGAAATTTCGAAGTGTTCAGCTGACCGAGGTTCCTGCGGTTCTGGATGGAAAACTGTTCGAGCGTCAGAACGAACGCGATCTTTACTATCAAGATTGAAAAACACTTTTGTCCGTTTTCTCAAATTTTTACGTTACACACGTTGTACAACATTTATTTATTTCTCGCCACCAAATAATACATGTGTGGGAATGCCTGGGTCCCCGGTTCTCATCCAGCCGGCCACTCACAAATCGTACATTCATCGAACACTATGTACACATATTTATAAATATATAATATATCTATTTGTACCATGAATAATAGTGTGGTACATCAACAGTGAATAATAAAAAAACGTCACGATTGTCTAAAAAATGAAAGAGCATAGAAAAAATATGGTGCCAATATGACGTCGTAATAGGAAATTGTATTAAAAATAATCTCATCTCCACTCGCGTTTTGAACATTGCACTACTTTTTCTGCCCTTTTTAGCACAACTTTTCGTGTGAATTTCGATGTTGGCTTTTTATGTACAAATAATTGAGTAATTAGCAAATTTGGTGTGGCGCATTTTGTGGCCTTGTAGTGAAAAGCTTACGCGGACGATAAATGAACATTGTTGAATATCCAGCACTCTTCCACGTCTAATTTCACGATTTTCTTCGAATATTATCATTTCACAGTAAAATATGAATGACGGACGGGACTCAAAGTGGATGCACCCAATTTTTAGAGCAGCTTATGATTATTTACATACTTCAGACGTTTCGTAAGAAATGAATAAATGTTTTATTAATAATGCAGAGCTTTATACTTTTTCTAATGGAGTCTGGCGGGGGAAAAAATTAAGATTTCACTAGTTCCAGTTCGGATGCTGCCGGTTGACATTGCATCACATCGTTCCGGTATTTTTAGAATATTGAATTTCAATGAAAAGCGAATTTTTTCAACGCATTGCTTCCTTCGAAAACATATTAAATTAGCAGATAATTCCTCTTTTTACATTTCATCTTTCGATAACGTTTAATATATTTTTCTATACACTCAACCTTACTCTGCCAAGATTACCTTTCATTTTCTTCTCGCAAAAATGATCGTTCTACATGGCGATTGCAACAATCGATGTCGAGGACTATCAGCAGATGATCCCATCGACTTTTCTCATTTCTGTATGCAACTTTTTCATATATTTTCTTCTCTTTATCATCTATTTTGCACGTCAGAAGAAGAACGTCGTTCATTTTTACGAACACCGGTGAGGACGGCAGTGGACGAAGGTCACCTTTTTAATTTTCCTGTACTTCTCTGATCCGACGGCACAACATGGCTGAACACAGTACACCGGCGGTCTAAGAAAAACCATAAACGAAATAAGCCACCGGTCGTTATCGCTTCGGGAAGAGACCATGAATTCAACAAGTAAATTTCGAATTTGAGAAATATTTATTGTCATTTTTACTGACCTGAATGCCCGCAACAAATAGTCCTATGACTATAAGCTTAAGACTCTCTGCTCTTAACCAATTTGTCGCTTTGTCCAGACAGCCCTGGCAGAAAAAATTACTCTCAGAGTTTTTCAACGAATTCGTTTAGAGATGATGTTTTTGGTTGTATAAATATTGAATAAATGATTTCAGCAATTCATGTGATTACGTGATTGCTCCAAAGTTGCTGATTTCATGAATCGAAATTGTGGTTAATTCACCTTCATCAATATTATATTGACATGTTGATTTGTAGCTAACTTTTTAATTATAAGCTCATCAATTACTTACTTCCTTGTGTCTGTATCCTTCCTGGGCTTCCAGTTCTAAAACTTGGCAAGCAGCTTCATCCCTTGGTTGTGGATGAAGCCATGGCTTCTCGTTCTAATTTACAGTAGGATAATAAGGTTTTTCGTTTATTTGAAAGTATATTCCCTGTGCGGATTTCATGATTTATAAATAAAAATAGTAAAAAGGCCGTTGATATAGAACTCACATCTTTGTGGAAGACCCTTGAGACCACGCTCATGGGGCTGCCTGCATTTTTCACCTGAAAACCGAGCAATGAATTCTTAATTAGTTTGAAAAAGGCTTTCTCTTGTTTTGTGTGGAATTCTCGAGTTTTCTGTTGCTTTTGTTTTTATTGTTTGATAAATAGAAGAGAAAAACTTTACAATGAGATTATGTGCATTTGCTCTTGTATTTACTCGTACGTAAGTCAGTTTTTCGTCGTATTTTAATTCTGGGCAAACTAATTTTTCAAATCTAATTTTCTAGCGACTTATTTTTCAAATCGTATTTCTAACAATCGAAGCGAATTCTGGAAGCGAAAAATATTAAACGCACAAACGTTCAACCCATTGAACTTGTTAATTCCTTTTTTGTGAAGCGTTAGAAACGAAAGCTGAAATGAGGTTGTAATTGGCTGTCCATCCAAGGATGGCTAGCCGATAAGCACGGACCAATGACAATATCCGGTCGCTTTCGACATGCAAGTTTCAAATGAAAATAGGTCTTATGAGTGATACAACGTACTTCGGGATTTTTTAGTACGCAACAAGTAAGTGGCACGTGTCTCTTGGTCCCAGAATATTGCCCGTCTCTCCACCATGCTGTTTGATTGTAATCACCATCACCGTAGATACCGCAACAGTTGAACTAAAACAATTTGCAATTAAGGTCTTGTGTTGAGCGGAAGAGATGGAAATGATCGATTTTTCGATCCATTTTTTATTCCAGATTCAAACAAGAATCATGACAGAAAATTCAATAACCGCTCACACCTTCCAAAAGGCTGAGAAAAAAATTCCTGTCCATTCGAAAAGTGCTTCAGCCTCCTCATCAAAATTGTGTTTTTGAAAATGTTTTAGAATATTTTATTTCTTGAACTGTCTGACCAGTTTATCATACGAAATTTGCTCGTTCGAATCTTCGTCACTTTCAAAAAAATAGATTCGTGAACAATCAGTCTTGAGGGAAACAAGATTTTGTCCATCTGATGAAGTTTGCTTCAGTTTTGAGCTGACGCGCACAATCGGAATCGTTGTTATAACAAAAAGCTCTTTTTGAAAAAAAAAAACTGTTTCATAGAAATTTGAACTTCAGGCCATACAATTCTTTTTTCATCTTCCCCAATTTCTTTGACAACATTGTGTCTTCCAGATTGAACGAAGAGTTCTTTCAATAAGCACATTTCTTCATGCTCAAAAAAAAATGGTATGAATCGTCTGTGAGCCATTATCGCTTGAATTGGAAATGGAGGATGATTTATGGTTGTACCTTGTATTGTGCGAAATCGAGGCTGTGGCTGAAGGCAATATCACTGGTAGAATCGTGCCCATAGTGTTCGGCAAGCCTGTTCAATAATCTTCCCTCAAGACCCGACGTTGTTCTAACTGACATGAAACTACCGACGCTGACAACAGCCAATTCTGCAGCTATCAGTATTATAAGCATGGTCATGTACTGAAAAGCAGGTGCAATGAAATTTTTTAACAATTTCTCATGACTCCTACATTACAGAATAGTTTTCAAAGTAATATTTTTTTAATTTCATGAACATACTATTGCGAGAATGCATTGATTTCCTCGTAGGGATGCTTGGCATCCGAAAAATCCAACGGTGAGGACAACGGAACCGAGGCCGAGAATACTGTACGAGACGAGATATATAGTCTCGTGGGGTGTTGTGTTCTCAACGAATAAATTGAACAAGTAACCGTTGCTCGGATCGAGCAGGAGCCACACACCGACCACGAGCACCATGCATCCCGTCAACTGTTGACGGTTATTAACAAACAGAAATCAAATAATAGGTTATAAAAGTGCAGTACAAAAAATAATAGTTTTCAATATAAATGAGGATTGCTAACGATCGTATGGGGAAGCGAATGTGATCGTCGCGAATTTCCATATCGAAAATCGTTGATTTAATAAGGTTTTTTAAGAGATTAAGGTAGATCATGCCCGAAGGATCGTTATTTATAGGTGTCTAAATTGGATTGATTTTGATTTCCTAATTAAAGATACAATCACTTTAAATTGATAACAGAGTTATTAATTCGAAATTGTATATAAATTTGCTCATTGCCAAATTGCTTTTGGCGAATGAAATTACAAGCTATGATCCATCACTAACTTAACCCAAAATTTCATTCGTCCCTGACGAAAATACTTTAGTTTTATGTAAAAAATTGCATTAGAGAGCGCAACGGGAAATGGATCAAGAAAAAAGTATTAATAAAAAGACAGTAGGCTATGACAGGAATGGGTCGAGCCAAGAAGAAACAAAATACCGAAATAAGCAAAAAAGCATTACCAATTTCGTTCAATCTTTAATGTAATCTAGAGTCGCGGCAGCGACGCTGAGACAAGTGCATTTATGTTATGACGAGTTGCTGCCAGAGACTGTTTACCAGAGCAATAGCGTTTCCAATTGTTTTCGTTATATCTCTTTATTACTAGTAAGACAATCGTCTCGAATTTTTCCCAAACTTTCATTACATACTTCACTGTTGTTGTGTACTTTTTCATAAACTTCGCAAGAAGCGTTCATTCGTAATAATGAAAGATAAACGACTTTTTACACATAGTCCCTATAACCCTGTGTATTTTTCTGTGTAAGCACCCTGTGTAAGCAAAAAAACGAACCCTTTAAAATTTGATATGCGTGTCAGTCGACTATCCATTTAAACTCTGTATAAATTTGAAGACTTTCTTGAAAATCGTTTCGTGCATGAACTACCTTAAGAATACCAGTTTTGGGATGATTCTCAACAAAAATTATCGATTTGAAACTCACAAGAATTACTGACAAAAAAACTATTTTATTTTAAGAAATAAAATAATCTTTTTGTCTTTCTTTAAGAAATAAAATAATCTTTTTACATGATTTATAATTACCCATATGCACAGATTGAAGAGAAAAACTGCAATTTTCCAGTACTTCATTTCCATTGGTCTTCGGTTTCATCCAACACTCACAGACCTGGGGATGACGAAAGGGCGACTATAACCACTTTGGATGTAAGAAAAAAGCTAATGCAGAGTGCTCCAAGCCGAAGCGTAAACTGGCCTAATATCGCAGTCAATAATAAAGCCTTCAAAATCCTAGCAGATTCATTCAGTTTCAAACTGTCATGAAACACTAAACATACGAGGAAATGGACGAATGTTTTCACATGTACAACTATCACATTTACAGTAACGGATTGACCATTATATTTACTAATTAGATCCCTAGAACAGAATTATAGCGTGTCGTTTCTCTTGTACTCGGATGTGAGAGCAACCTGAAACCGACGTGTATGCCGTAATTAATGGTCGACGAATTATTGCCCATTTAAAGCTAATTATATCACATGTTCTTCGGTATTTTTTCATTGTGGGTTTTTTTTCTAAATATATTCATTCATCGTCGGTTGATTTAGTGGGCAATCCGAACTGGAAATACTGGAAATGTAATGGTTTTAGATTATGATTTGGGTTCCATGTGCACATTTTGCTGAACTAGATCTGCAACTGCCTTCCAGCGCTCTCATTTGCGAGTGCTGATTTCATACTGAAAATTATCACATTGTGGAAGAAAGCTATTTGCTTTTTGGAATGGACACTAGAATATTTGAGTTGCAACTGCTGTTCGAGTTCATAATTCAACGAGAGTTGAACTAACAGAATTTTGAATAAAATAATGATCTGTGACAATTACCTGGTGCAAGAAACTGTTGAAAAGGAATCTACAAGCAAGAGTCGAATCGCTTGGAATTTTTTTCCTTAAAAATGAATATCATTTCACTCATCGCCTTGTCACAAAGTCAAAACTCAAATCTACCAGAATTCTTCGAAGCTTCGAATTACAGTCCTGCTTTATGAAAAGTGCACTTATTACTGTGAAACTTAACATCCTAATAAATGATCGAATTAATCAACGGAGTGTGGAAAGAATTCACGATTCTTTTCTAATTAAACCGAGTGCTATTTGCGTTTAGAGTTTAGGGTGGTGCGGAGTTGAAAGCACCAATGGAATTAAATTCATTCGACGCACGGAGCATGAAGGTAATTCCGGTGGTTATGAAAGGTTTTGAGGTTCTTTTTACCAGAGCCGTATTGAAAGCTATTTCATCAGTGCTTTTATTTTCGCTTTGATGGTACGTCTGTGAGGGAAATTCCACTGTGATATTTGAGTAATATTCGAGGAAGTATCATTGCGTTCCATGTAATAAGTTTATTTTCGTAATTTCTTGAAGTCGCACCTTAAAATTACTGAATCAGCTGGACTCGAAACTCGTTTCTTTCTCTCGTCGATCCACGAATTTTCGCGATACGAAAAAGGGACGAAACGTTCGATCACTTTGCTTTGCACTGTGGACGAATCGATCGCACAGTTTTTTTTTTCAAAACATCTGGCTTTTGCTCTAGAAATAAATTTACACATCGCGTCTATTCGTCAAGGAAAATCGTTGGGTTCTAAAGTATTACGTCTTATATGGTAAAGAACTCTCATTTAGCTGTTGACAAATAATTGGCAAAGTTTTTGTGTAGAAAAAACGAAACGAACATAAATAGAATGTCGTTAGCGAACAGATAAACATATAAAATTCGAAACTGCTATTCGACGAATTCCGTAAAAAATACACGAAGGTACTTGGATAAGGTTTACTGCCATTAAAAGTTCTTCTGTTGGTGAAAATATAGCAACGATGAAGAGTCATAGCACGGAAGACTTTAGAATATATGAATAGAAAGTAACTTTGATTGCGGACTCTTCCAAAGTATGAAGAGTTATTGAAACTTTCCGATTATCAATTTTCCGGATTTAGCAGGATGTACTTTTTTCACTCGCAGTTGCTCATGCATTGTGAAACTGTTAATGGAAAACTACGATATCCATTTAAAAAGATTTTTGCACATTTCAAGAGCCGGACAAATTCTTGTGACTCTCGTGTCGATCATGGAGCGAGATTTGTCAAAAGAATAGTCATTTATTTCGATGAAAATGATACTGAGAGATTGGAAAGCTTGAAAATGTGGTTTCCGAAACCACAGAATCGACGTTTATGACGAGATTTATTAATTCTTTTATATTTTTTTGCATTTTGATATTGTCTAATGTCGTTTTTAAGACAAACAATGAGGATTGGTATATCCGATGGATTTTTTTATGAGATGGAATCCACATTTCACGCATCTCTCAAAGTACTTTTTTCTCGCTCGATTTGAAACAGAATTTTTATTATTCCAGAGAAAATTTGTACTTCGTACCCTCAGAATAACTCATCGGTCATAAAAAATGTACGCTGTTGAGATCCACTGATATTGTCGAAATGCACGCCGCTCAAATTTTTTTATAACGTCAACAGCGTTTGAAAATAACCTTTTCCTGAAATTTCAATCTCACAAAATTCTAACGGAGGCAAATAAATCGATATAAAAACATAAATTGATAAGGAAAGAATTATTTACGTCACGACATCAAAACAGATAATCCGTTTGGAGCCCTACCGACTTGATGAATGTCTCTGATTTTTTTTCCGGGGAATTATCGTTAAACGTTTTTGTCAGGGGTTAATTAAAAGCCGAGGCCTTTGAGCCCGTTTCTCGTAGAAGGGTGGACGCTCTGGGACGCGCGAGAGAGAAAGAGGGCGAAAGAGAGAGAAAGAGAAACACACACGTTTACAGGTGGTTGACTTTCTTGGCACACACAATTCGTTATTCACCGGAGCGGAGCCGGCCTGTACGTGACCTCGAAAAATCGTTTCGGGTCGAGTTAAATGAGGGAGGAAAAAAATTGAAAAGATAAAGCCGAGATGAAATGGGTGGAGAATATGTGGTGGTCCAGGAGAATAAACGCACAGAGTAAATCTTTTCAACGAGACAGAGTCTACGATCGCTTAAATTATATTTGAGCTTATCGCAAATTCACAATTTTCTTTCTTTATTTTTTATCTGTTCGTTTTGAACGTTAACACTCACTGTTTTTAAACCGTGTTTACGCGCTTTATTTTCAAATCATGCTTGCGAGAAGAAGCAACAAGAATTATTGACACGAACGACTGTGCTACGCTCGACTGTTCGCCGTGTGATCTCCAGTCGTGGGAACGTCGATGTAAACTGTGTGGTCTACGTTGTGGAGCACACAGCTCTCCCGTTTCATCTGTCCAGGACGTTATCCTCTTCCATGCTCTCTCTATCTCATTCTTTCCTTCCCTATAAGCTGCTCACAACCCCTACCGACATGTTTCCCTCACTCTCGAGGTTACGTCACTTAGTGGGGGGGGGATCCAGAAACCGCGTCTGCGTGCATAGTACTATTTCCAGCGCCGACGCTTTCCTATAGAATTTCTCTCGTTTCGACCCTCCTCCCTCTAGCAGTCTGCCTTCACCGAACATCTTTTTTCCACTTTCTATTTTCCATCGTGTAAGCGTGGTCGAACTTTCGTCGCATGATGCTTTACTGACTTGTTCACACTGTATTTTGCATCCCTTATTTTCGACTTGGCTGTTTCTACTGCGAGTTAGCCCACGTCTCTGTCGTGTTACTAGATTACAAAACTTTTTACTGATTTTTTTTTCTGAAAACCTAAGTCCTTAATCGATACGTTCAAAAGCATTTGGAAAAGGTTTTTATTTTCATAAGATTTATATTCGAGGGCTGAGTGAAATCTCACATCATGGAAAATAACCTTTGGAGTATTATCTGAATGGAAATAATAAAACGATTATTTTGATTTACGGTTTATTCGACAGAGTTTCAGGGAATCGATCAGATTTTTCAGCACTGTTAGAATGCTTTTTATATTTGAGGAACAAAATATTAGGACTTTCGGGGATCTCGATAGAGAATATGCACACGGTTTGATAATAAATGAAACACGATAAACGGATTAATATTTAAATATAATAAAAGTCTTATTATTTATTAACAAGGATTTTTCATTTCGTTGGCATTCGTTTTTTATACAATCGTCGTCAAACATGACGATTTCTTAAGTACTATTCAACCGCAAGTAAAATAATTACTCAACATTGGTTCGTTGATCGTTGGTCAGTTTTCTCTCGTGACAGGTCTTCGCAATGAGATCAAGAGAAATACATGACATTTTTCTGAGGAATATTGCCCCATATTGGAAGACCATAAAAAAAAAACAATATTTATGTAGGATATGAGTAATGCGTATAATCGAGCAGACCGGAAATGAAATTCCGACTGTCGAATTCTCGGAGATAAAGTCACGAGGATAGACTGATTTTGCAATACGTTCTCAGCAATAAAAATAAAAGCGTGATCTTTAGACAAACATTATACGGGCAGTTTTGTTGTTTTTTCTTTTCTTTCTTTTCGTTATGAAAATAAAAGAGTAGTCGCTGAACCGTACGAACAAAAGCTCGCGATCGACGTACTCGAACAAGGAGAAGTTGACACTGCGGATGTCGTTGATTCTCCAGTTTATAGCATCCACTTTCAATAACTTATCTCGATTTCCTATAATCTATATTTATAAAATCTGTATATTTGTCAGGCATTCGACTTTAAATCGAGCTAAGTCTGACTTTTATGTTCTGGAATTTTAACTGCAATTTTTCATATCATTGCTCCATTAATAAACGACGAAAAAAAACAAATTTTCGATTATTCTCATATGAAAAATTTTCTTTCGCATCCGGTTCTTTTATTTTGATTGTTATTATTACAATAATGCTGGCAAAAATTTTCCAAATTTCTTTGGATCCTGACCACTGAAATGCGGTTCGGATGAAATGCATAACGATGCGTTTCAACTACTGAAAAATAGCAGATGAAATTTCAATGGATAAAAGGCAAATTTCATATGATCTCGCATCGAACGTCTTATATACATTTTAGTATGAGCAAACACATTGTATAAATAGTGAGATAATATTTTACAACATCGATATAGACGTTTAATCAGATAAATGTACAAAACTTTTCATCAAATCTCAATCTCCTTATAAAAATACATTCTTTCTCTTTCGCTCACATGCTCACTTGTATATCGATAATTCTTTGTGTATTTATGTGACCTTGCATTTTCGCGAAAATGAAAACGTTCGTCGAGGACTTTTTTGCTCACTCGATCACTTTTACGCGTACGTGTCATTGTTCGCCAACATCGCACACACTTTTTATGGACGGTATCAATCATTTGACGTACAGTCTAGACGGGAATAAAATAAACATAGAAAACAAGCGTGATGTTTCGGGTAGAAGAGCGTTTCATTTACTTCATGCAGGTCTATTAGCTCGTCCATTAGTGTTAAGTCTTTAGAAATCGATTTTTTTTCGTCGAGACCTCATTCCCTTCAATTTATTCGTCCAATAATGACGGGGATAATTCTGACGAAATGCAATTCCTTGTTGAATCAGGGTAGCCATTGAACGATTTGATTGAAAGTTTAAAAAGTGTGACGAATGTGAATAGCAACTTTTCTCGATTGTTAATTTCAATTACTAGAGACTTATTATTCATTATTTTAGTCGCACATTATTGAACTTCAAACGATGTTTTGGGTCTCGTTGACCCAAACGACCTAGTTGGTCGAACAAATGAATCTTTTCACTCCACCTTCAGTCACATTTTTTTACTGTTCCAACATTAAACATCGTTGGATCAAAAGTAAAAGTATTCTTTTCCCTGGAATTATAATTCCGTAGTTGTTTCGACAGGACTCTGCTCACCGAGATAGGTGAACCCAAGATGCGAGTAATCTTTTCTTTCGCGAAAAGTTACGTTGTCATTCGACGGACTTGGACTCAAGAGGTCCACGGAATGATTGTAAAGTGGATTGAGCACTGGAGTCGTATCGTGATTGTTGAGTGTATTTGTGTTACTGGCAGATGGATTTTTCCGGCCAAGGGTTGAACGACGAATTGATTGAACGTTTGTGTCACCGTGATTTCCGGCAATACTCGATGCTCGTGCTGTCGTCGCAGCTTCCGAACTGACCGGGCTTTGTTGGCCTTCGATGTGAAAGGAAAAAAAATATCAAAATGAACATACTGTGATTGATCCAAAATTATATATCTTCCTATATGAACAAAATGTCAATATTTGATGTAGTTGTGCTGAAAATATAAATAACATCGGTGAAGAAATAAATTCACAATTTTCAACGAATTTGTTATTTTTTATCATTTTTTGAGTGTTCAGATAAGTTGAGTTGAAATAATAAGAGGCGAGAACAACATTCTCACGATTATCACGAAAAAAAAGTAGTAATAGAACGTCACTGGAGAACCGCAAATTTTTTTTCACACATTCGATTTTTTTTTCTTTTTCAGATTACGTCACGTAGTCACAATTGAATGAACGAAATCATATCGCTGGGATACATTCTTACACGACGATTCACGAGAAACCTTCTTTTAAACTTACCGGTGCTGTCGCCGTGATCCTTCGTAATGTAGCTGACATTGTCAAGGCTGAAGGCGTGATTTTTGTTGCTAAAATCGAGCTGTAAATCATTGTAACTATCGTTGTCGTCGTTTGGGACGCTCATTCGTAATACTTGAGTTTCATACTCTTTAAGGTCGGTTTCGACGAACACGGGATCGTAACGTGGGACAACGTACATTCGTTGCATTCTTTCCTTGTACGCTTTGTACCTGGAATGATGGGGGAAAAAAAATCGATCGTTATTTCATCAAGATGAGATATTCTCGGATTCGTGGACCCTGCCAATTTTCTACTCCACCTAATCGTTCCGCCTCGTTTATGACCGAGAGATGGAGCGATCGAGCAAATTCACCGGAAAGAATAAATTAACGCTAATAGGATTAATGAAACCAGCCGGGTGAAGTTTTCTCGTGTATTCTACTGGCGTTCACAAAGAGAAAACGAGAAAAATGAGAGAGGAGCTAAATGAGTCAGACTAATAAAAACGACACGAGTGGATCAAGGAACGATGAAATTATTCGAGACACTCGTATAAATTTAAACAACAAGTCCTACAAATCAAGGTTTAGCTCGTTTCAGATCGTTGCGAAATGTGTTTTTTTAAGTTTTTTTTTAAATAACAACTAAAAATTAATTTGTGTATAAAAGTTTGTTGCATTTTTTATTTTAAGAAAGAAAATGTTAGCTCTTCCTAGTTGTTTGTTCGCATTGAGTCTCTAATTCGATTGGTGTCTATAATTAATCTGTTTTTTTGATAAGGTTCAATTTCAGGAAAATTAAAAAAAGTGTTATAGAAATTCTATGAACTGCAAAACGATGATGAGTCCTGGAAGCGAAACGCGTTAATATTGTCGGTTCAGAATTTTCAAGGAATGAAGGAGCACTCAACTTTGGCAAGAAAAAAATATAAAAATATGAAATAAAACGAGTTATGATAGAAATATTATTCAACGGATTTTTCACTCACTGTTTAAAATAGTTATTAAATAATAAAGATTAAAGAAAAAAATAGAAATGTTCATTGCCTACTGGTGCTAAATATAACCTGAACATCGACACATACAAACAAGCCTCAGAGGAGGTCTAGATGATTTTCTACTTTCCAAGGCAACGAGGACAACACAATTTTTTTGTCTTGTCTCGGAGGAAAAAAAACGTAATAGAGAGAAGATCATCGATAGAGAAGTAACGATGTTGATTGAGAAAAAATAAGGAAAGCACAAGTCCATTATATTCAAATTGGTTCAGTTATTTAGTTCATGATCCTTATAATCAAGGTGAGTTTATGAATTATCAATTTAACTCAACTATAGAATGTAATGTGCAAGACATAGTGACTCTCAGCTCACACGGTTGTATCTATCTCGATGTCGAAACTCTATCTCACCGTATGAGTTCCGTCTTGCACATCGCACCATCTCAACTCGTTGTAATTCTCTCTCAATTTCAAAATGGATATGAATGCTTATCATCAAATTTACTCTCCATTTCTCATTATTTTATCACACAAAATCATGCTTCATCATTAAAATCGGTATCAATTATAATAATGTAATCTTTTTTCAGGAATTACCAAATGCAATATTATAAATTACACACATATATTGAATACTTACCTCGACCACGAAACGCAGATATAAATAATTCCTGCAATTCCCAAAAAGAGAATAAGGCAAGCAATTATGATGAGTGCATAGGGAAAAACTTCGCCACTAAATGCGATTGCTGTTTGCGTTCGAACCGGTTGTTCGGTCAGAACTACTGGCTCGTGAACGTCTATGGCATTTGCTCGAATTTGCGTCGATACGTCGAAAGTAATCGCTGACATTGCACTTTTATCGCGAATCGCTCTGTAAAAAAGGAATTGTATGAAAATATAAAAAAACATTCGCCCACTATTGAGCTATAAAACGTAAAAAAATTGAACAGAAAAATGTGCAAATATGTAGCTTGAAAATTCTTTTGATAGTCACGGTGATCAAGGTCGATATGAAGATATCTTACTTGTGTAATTTTGTGTCATTTCTGTCCAATATGCTGCCCGTGTTGGGGTCGACAGCATAAAACCAAATATCTGAACCTTCCGGATGGTTTTCAACGGTCCCATTTTTCGTGAGTGATTTTCTGACGGTGATTCGATCAATTCCGATCAACAGACCCGTTTTTTCCTCGATGACGCGCGTTATTTTCATCGCTTCTTTTTGCAGTATTTCGGGTGGTGCGTCTTGGATGCCAAGAACCAGGAGATTTTCGGGATCGATGATGTTGACGATTACGGAGGCTTCGGCCGTATTGTAGCTCGTCGTGGAGTTTGGATTGTCACGGACTTGTACGTTAAACCTGAATGGTAGCTCGTCACTTTCAACGTTATCGAAAGTACCGATAGTCTTGATTATTCCCGAGGAAGGATCCATTGAGAGATACTGAGTGCCACGTCCGTCCAACATTTTGTACTCGAGCTTGCCGTACTTTCCGTTATCATGATCGTTCGCTTTTACTTGAATTACGGTCGAAGAGAATTGAGCGGAACGTGGAATCGCCGCAAAGTAACGTTTTTTCCGTAAATTTCGTGGATCCTCGGGGAATATAAATTCAGGTTTGTTATCGTTGATGTCAATGACTTGAATTTTTACCATGGTCGTGTTACGATCAGCATTCAAAAGGCCGGAAAGTGATTCGAGCTTTATTTTTATCTGATAAAATTCGGTCTTCTCATAATCCAGTGAACCTTTTTTTAATCTGAGAGCACAATTTCTTTCTTCCGTAACATTTGCCTCGAATAGGCCATCCTCGTTGCCGCTATAAATCTCACACTTAAGCGGCGTCGAATCGTGATTGTGGCTGTTTATTATCGTTATTATTTTAATCAACGTGTTGTCACGGGCGTTCTCAGGTACCTCGACGTTGTAAGAATCTTCGGCAAAACCCAAACCAATTTCCGGTGCTACCGTCGCTACGTGACGTACGAAAATTGGTACCGTCGTCACCGAGGAAAGCTGAGGCTCACCGAGATCATAAGCTCGCACGTCCACCTTTAATCGAGTCAGGAATATTTTTTGGTTAGATTGAATATCTTTAATCTCAGTCAATCATATTTTAAAGATTAACAGAAAATAGAAAAATTCAGAGATAAAAAGAACTTCTTAATCTTTTTATTCAATCGATGGTTGAAGTGAAATGAGGCTGAAAAAAATTACTTTGAGTAACATGTTAATTCGCATTCATTATTTTGAATTGAAACAATCTCGTTATTGATCATCATACACTTTTTCCGTATTCCTACGATCTAGTCCATCACGATAATTTTCATTATTAATTTAAGGATATTTGGTACAGGCTTACAATGTTGCCATGATCAGAATTTTATAAAATTTGGTCAACATATTCTTTAGTCCCAAATTTGACAATACAAATTTTTTAAGATTTTTCTTCTGTGCAATTATCGAGTCATTGATCACTAAAGTTCACGTGTATAAGCATAGCGTTTCCATATACATTCCGGGCATAAGAAATCTGCTTTAATGCGTAATTACTCGATAACTAAGCAGAAAAAAAATTTTGGAAAAAATTGTGTTTACACACTTGATGTTGAAGAACATTATCACCAAATTTGATCGATTTCTAATTATTTAGACTTTTTTACCATACATCGTTAAACACGAGCAGTACTTTCATTGGAGAATAGAACTTTCTATTTGTGAAACGTGGATTCTGTGGGAATGCAATCATAAAATTTGCAACGTCAAATATATTTAGGGCAAGGCCAAATTTGTTGAGCTATGCGTATAAGTCTGGGGAATTGGATTTTGATATTTTTCTGGGGTTATCGAGGCGTTAGAACACGCGATTCGGAATTCATTTCGACCGTATATATTCATAATACGAAATCTGCAGGCATACTATTGTCCTTGGATATTAATTCAGACCGAGAATTATGGCATTGAGGATAGCGGGCTTGCCAAATTGGAAAATTTCGTAATGCGGCGATAGCTGCGTCATATAACAACGAACCAAAATGAATTTTAATATAAAAAATGAAAAAAAGTGGAACGTAGAATACAAAAGAAAAAACAGGAAACGCTTACCTGATACTCCGAATCTGTTTCTTTCCTCAAGTCATCGCGAACCGTCATGATGCCAGTGTCCGGATCGATGACGAAATATTTATTGGCGATACCTCGGCCGGTTATTTCGTAGCGAATCTGTTAACGCGATACAGTGTTATCCAAGTAAAAGGAGAGTCGTTTTTTCGCTTTACAGTAGATTTTAGTATGAGAATTTGAAAAAATGAATAATTCAAGAGCAACTCCTCGTGTTGAATAATTTTCAATCATTTACCTGATTTCCAGGCGCAGTGCCGTCGGAATCTTGAGCAAGAAGGTTTATGACTACGGTGCCGATTGGCACGTCGTCATCAAGAGTAATTGGCCTCGGTACCATGGTGAAAACCGGTGGAATGTCATTAACGTCCTAACAAAAATGAAATAAAAAAATACAAGGCAGTCCTGGTGTATCAAGAACGAGGCACGAAAACTCAGCTGATCGGACTAACAAACATTTTTTATTTCGAGCTTCCTCAATTTACCTGAACATTGATAATGACGCGTGTCGTTGATCCAGGCAAATTGCTGGTGTTTTCGAGAGTTCCTATGATCAATATGTGTTGATTATCGCGTTCGTAATCCAATCCTCGAATAGTTTTGATAACACCGGTTTTGGGATCGATGCTAAAGAGGTCGGTATCGCCTTGTTTGATCACGTAAGTTATTTGTTTGACGGTGTCAGGATCGTCGGCCTAACGCGAATAATGTGAATAATAAATAATAGTAAAAATAAATGAAAAATAAAAATAATCGTTAAATCGAATAGAAATGAAAGATGAAAATAAGCAACTCACGACGACTTGGATGACCATGTAATCGGGGACATTTTCTTTGACTTTAGCCTCGTAGCTGCTTTGATGGAATATTGGAACTTCATCTTCGACGTCTAAAACTTTGACCGTTACGGTCGCGGTGGCTAATCTGTGATCAGGTGCCCCATCTCTTGCGGTTATGACAAATTTGTACTCCTGTTACACCCGGGGGAATAAATAAAAATAAAATCGCGATAAGAATAATCATGTGAAGAGAGAAAGACAAAAAAATTATGAGAAAAACGAATCCTACGTGATTTTGCTCGTAATCCAGCGCTATTTTCGTAAGGACATCACCGGTTTCAGGATCTACGGTGAACGGAATATCGTCAGGTGCGAAATAAGTGACCTCGGCGTTAATTCCCTCGTCCGCATCGTCCGCGTGGACGCGACCTATTAATTTTCGAGCTTCTCCTTCTTTCACCGTAAACTCGTACGGAAGCCCATCGAATTCAGGATTTTTGTCGTTAATATCGGTCACCTTGATATTAACCGTTGCAGTGCTCGACAGACCACCCGTGTCTTCCGCCTTTATCAACTGTTCGAGGTAAATGCAAAATTGTAATATAGCCTGAAGCATGTTTCGGAATAATTTCTTTCCATCGGATAAAAACCTTCTTCAATATTTTTAAATAATCGTTTTTTTTTCATCAAGAAAATAACGAAACACAGTTCCCCCCTCGAGTTAACTCTGACGTCGAGTCACAGTTATCGATTTTTCTTCGTTGCATACGCTTTTCATGCAACTTTGACAATGAATTGGGAAATCGATTAAAAATAGTTTCTTAATATTTTTATTTCTTCTTTTCTGAATATTTTCTCCTTCCTCTGACTCCCGCACGTACAGCCTCGTACTCATACCACGAGTGTGTGCGTACAATTTAACATAGCACAGGTATCGAGATCCATGCCTGATAAAATTGTATACACGATTTCTCAAAGTGGTTTGACTCAGCGGCATCTCGCGTAATGAATGGCTTTACGACGACGGTACACTTTATCTCTCGCTTTTTCTCTCTGTTACAAGAAGACGATTTCACCCACTTACCAGTTTATATCGCGTCAAGTCCTCCCTGTCCAACTTCCTTATAACGGTTATAACGCCTGACTTGTCACCGATTGAGAATTGCCTCAAGTCGTTGCCCGAAACAATCGAGTACGAGACGGGATCGTTTTCCGGATCAAGGGCCTGGTGATGTTCGAACGAATGAATAAAAATATTCTTTAACAGTGTTGAAATACTTTGACGTTCGTCGCTTTGTCGATGCTCAATATTGGAATTAAAGTGGGAGATCGAGGAACAAAAATCCCGAGGACAGATATATAGAAAGTATATTTTATTTCAATGCGCACTCACCGTGATCGTCGCCACAGTGGAATTGATCGAAGCACCCTCGCTGACCTGGACCTCGTAAACGTTTTGTTGAAATACCGGACTTCTGGTATTCGGTCCTGGTATAACGTGAACTTCAACAATGGTCTGAGAGTATTTACCGCCCTTGTCGGTTGCCTGTACCGTTATGCTGTATTGTTCGTCGGCATTCAATTTTCTCACTGACTCAATAACACCAGTTTTTGGATCAATTTTGAATTTCTGTAGACCATTGTTGGAAACGTGGTAAATGCTGTACGTTATCTCCGCATTTTCGCCCTCGTCATTGTCAGTTGCCTCGACCTTCAACGGTGGACAGAAGGAAACATTTTCGGGATTAATTCGATGATTACGGTTTAATTAATTGCAATGAACGAATGAAACTCCGTCAAATTAACCGAAATTTCGTGTTAATTATTCAACTGTTGTGTCGATTGTTAGGCACGTTTTAGTTTGCAGTTTTGTTATATAAACTGGGCCAATGGAGGAGAATAATGGTGAAAAGCGATTGCGAAATGGCCAAGGTCAATGAAATGATTATGCAGATTCTTACGAGCGAACGAGCATTCTCCATGCAGGGGCAGTGAAAATGAATGAATGAAAATGAGAGTTTCACCTTCGTTACTTCTCGCCTAGACTCGCCGGCTTGTACTGTGATCGGAGGGTTCATTGGCAGTTGTGGAGCGTTGTCGTTCACATCGTTAAGAGTGACGACAAACGAGAGAGGCGAGGATGCCGCCACACCAGTTTTCTCCCGTGCAACGACTTGGAAACGAAAACGTCCTGGACTCGGTGGATCGCGATCAAGATTTTCCTCGTGTACAACTAATGAGCCAGTTGAATCGATCGAAAAGTAGCTTGTCGTCAATTCAAACGTGTACGTTGGTTTTGGATCTTCGGCTCCCTAAAAAAAAAAAGGAAAAATATCAAAGTACAATAGGCCGTCTCAGGACATTTGGACACGGGAAATGGCACGGATTTTTTTTTTAATTCTGAACAAGGCGTCAAGGTCCAATCTTTTCCAATCTTCGTTCGTTGATAATTCTCTCGTTAACAAAATGAAGAACGAGCTCACACGAATTTCGCAAAGTATCAAAACAATTTATTTCCCTCGGAATGCAAGTTCACTTGACTTATTTTGCGTAAGCCGATAACAGGCAGTTTAAAGCTTGCAATAACCCAGCTGACGTTCTACTCGTGTGTCCTCCTTTGTTTCTTATCACCGGCATCCAATCCTTTCTGGCACGAGTCCCACGGGGCATGCAATTTTCCTCATAGTCGGAGCGATTTTGTAAACTCTCGTGGATAAGCGTCGCATAGGGCATTGGGGAGGGATTTTAGCAAAGGCAGATTTTCCGGAACACGAAACTCCGAGTTTTTACATCTCTGTGTACAATGGGCTCGTGGGTTGGAATTTTCACAGTTAATAACGTCGAGTTGCCACGTAATTGCGAGATATTTTAAGCACGTTATTTCTGTGACTGTAGAATTCCAGTCTCCTCGTTAAAGGACTTTTTTTCGAGCATTTCGCTTGGAAAAATAAAATTATTTGTCCACGACGAAAAAAGCAAGGGCCGAGAGCGAAAGAAGCGTTGAAAGGGGTCGAAAAATCCAGCACCCTGATGCTCGCACGTCGTGTAGTAGAAAACGCTGCTAAAACAATTGCTACTTGTCGCGAACTCGGCTATCTTATGGATGCAATATCGCGGCCCCGATAATTCAACTGTACAGCGAACCGACTAGAATCCAGCACGAGCTTGACCTCCGAGAATTAGTGCAGCGTGTACATGGGAACAGTAAATCCGTACGTCTGTTGCAAAGAAAATTGCGATTCTTGGATGGCGGGCTCTCGCGTTATTCAAACGCGAATTTATCCATTTATCAAACATTCGATATTCGACAACTGAGCTTAAAGTGTTGCACGACTTTATATTGGAATAATAAAAAACGAGCAATACAGTCGAGTTGGATTTAATTAGCATTTTAATATTACTTTGTCTCGGCGAGACCGTTGCCATTTAAAATTTTAACGAAGTCACGAGTTCGCGAAGCTCGTTTACCGGGAACACGACGTTTTTGTTTTACTTTTGTCTTCCTCGTCGTCATTGATTAGAGAATTTTTCTTATAATCGTACCCGAGCTTGCTACTCGATGGTTATCTTGTGAGAAATTTCTCGAACGGACAAAAAAAAGTAAAGCGAAAACGAGATTTTTATGTCACATAAAAATGTAACACTTTCGATGATTAACGACGTGTAACCACTCGAATGGAAGGTATGAGAGTCGTCGCTACTTACCAAATCGGCGTCGGACACCGTGAGCACGATCGGTTTGCCATCCTTGTCGATTACTTTCGTACCGATAGGCGCGTTCTCATCGACGTAACCCTCGACCGAGGATGCTGTGATAACCGGTGGATTACTGTCCACTGGCTTGACCGTTATGGCGAGCTTTGCGATAGCCGATCTTTTGCCTTCTGACATTTCGACGGCCTTTCAATATAACAAAATCGAATGAAGAAGGTTATCATCGAATGAAGAATCGATTATTCGTGGCTTGGTATTAAAGGGTGGAGGACGGCGTTTATTGCAGTTTGATAATCGATCTCGAACGTCGAATTTTGTATAAATCTCTTTTGCGGAGACAAATTATTTTAACGAATGACAATTTTTGCAGAAATCATGGAATTTGTTCGATTAAAAATGATTACTTGGGGTGAAGCATGGTTCGAAAGAATCGAGAATGAAGAATTGCTATGAAAATTACTTTAAGGGGTCACTCCGTGTGGCAGCTCAATTTTTTGGAGTTTTTCACGATTTTTTTGCATTTTGATGTGCGTAAAGCAGTGGCTATCGCTTGAACTAAAATCATACAGAAATATTCAAAATTGTAGGATTTCTGCGCTTTCAAACTTGTGTTTTAAAGTGCGATAGTCCTTCAATTTTTAATATTTCTGTATGATTTTAATTAAAGCGATAGCCACTGCTTTACAAATCAAAACGTTCTTTGCGGCCAGGAATTCGCCGCAAAAAAATCGCGAAAAAACCCTAAAAATCCGGCTGCCACACGGGGTGACGCCTTTAAAAAGTATCACGAGACCATGCAGGCTCGGAAAAAGGGCGAAATCTGTACTCAGCACTGAACATGAAGTTTGAATAAACCAATGAATCTTTAAAACGTGTTTACTGCTCGTTAAAATTCGCCAGTGACGCGGAAGCGTGGACAGGAAAAGTTAAACTCGATATTTTCCACGTTTCCTGTTATCCCGAAGGTCGTATTTCTATAAATATAAATCTTGCAGTCACAATCTGAGATTTATATTTATTTTCGTATCTCACGTACCTTGATAATAATGTCAAATCTCTTCGTGACGGTGGTATCAACAGCTTTGATTTGTTTCACGGCACCAGTATTGGAGTTGATTTCAAAGAAATCGCGATAATTCGCCGGGCTTCCGCTGAGGAAGGAATAATGGATCGGGGCGTTAATACTGTCCATGTCGATTGCTTGAATCTTCTCCGGTGACAGATTCAATATGCCGGAGAGTACACCGCTGGATACCTGCATGATTGAAAATGGATCGTGCCGAAGTGAAGAGATGAGTCGTGACTTTCAAAAGAGCGAGTATGCTGACGAGTTTGTTTTTATTGTTAGTCTATTCATTCATTTTCACTGGTCAGTTTGTAGAAATAATTGTCTCTTACGGATGCCGAGTACTCGGGATTGATGCAAGCGCCGTCGTGCAACATGCAGCCTTGATATATAAACGATGGATCCTGATCGTCGTCGTCTCTTATGTTGACCGTGAGCGTTGCGGTCGAGGTAAATCTCTCGCTTAGGTTTCTGGCACGATCCTGATAAATAAAAAAAACGAAAATACAAACATTTTTAAAACCGTATGGCTTTCTTTCGATGCCGGAATTGAGTTTTTATCTATAAAAGCGATTTTGGGATTAGCTTGTACATGAAATAAAAACTAATGAAATTGACACGACTCCTGTTTTTGTGGATGATGCTGAAGTTTCCAACGTTGGAGTCCAACGAAATGATCGAAAAAAAATCTCCAATAATTCCAGTAATTCTCCTATTTTATTCCCTGCCAAATTTGCATTTCGTAGTTTTTCAAGCTGCACCAACGATTCGTGAAATAAAAAATTGGTGAATAACAAACATTTTTTTCGTTCCTTTCGTTGGACTCCAACGTTGGAAACTTCAGCGTCGTTTTTTGTGGTGCAGCTGTTGATGTTTGCATTTCCATTGTTTTCGTTGTAGATGAATTTTCATGAAGGAATTTCTTCATTGTTTTTGTTGCAAACGAATTTTCATGAAGGAATTTCTTCATTGTTTTTGTTGCAAACGAATTTTCATGAAGGAATTTTCTCACTGTTTTCTCGTTATGGACGAATTTTCACGGAGGAATTATCAAAGAAAATGTATTCATAATAAGAGGCAAATTATTCGACATAAATATCCCACGTACGCGTACGATTATTTTAGGATGCGGCTATTGGAATAACGACCGGATCTATTACGAAAAGGATGCAATTCATTGGATGCTGTGTATAAATATATCCCTATATTACATACAGAATTCAATATCATCCTGATTTTTTAATTCTGATTATTTGGTGCCATTATTATTATTACTGTTAATAACATGATTGCGGTGGAATAAAAAGATCGTAAAATGAGCGCCAGGAGGCACTTGTGTACGGGATGCTATTGGCTTCGGTTGGAGCATTTTGTTGCATAGTTTTGAGAGAAAGAAAGCACGTTAAATCCGCTATTACAGACTCAATCGTATAGACGGTTGTTCGAGATGAGGAGCATTGCTCCATAATGCTATGTTATTTGAGAGCGCACCGCTCAAATTATTAGGTAACCCGGTCATCCCGACGCCTGGATGAAATAAAATCTCGAGCTGATCGTCCAGCGGGCACGGTTGCTCGATGGAATTTCTTCGATTTTTTATTTCAAGCTTCTGGTGACACATTAAGTTGGTGAAAGCGAGTCGAGGTAATCGGGTTATACGGGAGTGGTGGGCAATCGAGATTCGCATTGTCTGCTTTCAGCCGCCTGCGTTTTACTGTTGAACTCCGATCCACAGCTTATTGCCTCGTAAATATCATTTCAGTTATTTTTCTTTTGCGCGATAAACGTTTTATATTTAATGGAATTTGATATATACGTTTTCGAAAGCTTTGCACCGTGTAATTATGATCTAAAAGGAAGCGAGAAATGAAAATGTCATTTGACACTATAAATCGATTTATTTTTATCGTCAACGTCGACCATAACTTTTTTTTTTTTTTTTTTAATAAAAATCGAGAAATCACGAGTCAAACATCTCGTTTTACTTCAGTGCCGAAAAAACCGAGTCCCCATTCGTTTTCTTGCTCTAGGAAATCGAGTTTTTGGAACGCCGTTTTGAAAGGAGTCTGCGTTTCGATCCAGTCAGCATATTTCCACAGGCACCTGCAACCGGCAGCTCCACAAACTCCAAGAGGGAGGGGTATCGCGATGCAGATCCGATGAAAAGGCAGCGTGATTCACTGTGATTATATACACCCTTGTATTGCGGTGTCCATCTCCCTTTTGATTTATCGATGTAAGTACGAAACCACTGGGGACGAAGACGTTGCCGCGCAGCGTTGATTTACTCCAGTCTGGCCGTGTACTCGGCTTAATACATTACGCATATATACGTACAAACTATATTGGGGACAGATTACAAGCGACGGAGAGAAAGTGACGAGAATGACATGAGACTAGATTTATCGCAGCCTGGCAAGTCTTGATACGTTTACACGAATGTTCACGTCAAATTTCGGTTGCGGATCTAATTCTCACGGTGATAAATGAAACTGGAACAACTCTTCCAGTGGTGCTGGTGACGCACCAATAATTTGCTGCAATCGCGTAGCAGCATAATGCGGAAAACATTGAGAACTGAGAATCGGTAGAATCGAGCTGTTTTCTCGTAAGGAAAGAATGGAAAATAGGATAAAGACAGAAATGGAGAAAATCTGTGCTGAATTTCCAATTTATTCGGAAATGCATCTTCCCTTTCTCCCGATTTCTTTCACGCTGTGACCTCACTGCGAAGTAATCTCGATTGATTCGAGCGTCAGTGCTGAAACGACTGTAAGGCTGTGGATGCACGCTCTGAGATTAGGAAAAGTAGCTGCCATCCTATATCCTGCGTGTGCATTTACGTGCAACTCTATACACGTGACTAGAGAGAAAGGTGATGTAGAAAGAGATGACAATCAGGTGGATGCGACTCCGTTAGTAAATTGCATTGTTCAACTCTTTCTCATTGTCGATCGAGCAAATTGGATTTCTCGAGTAATATCTTCTGACACCGAAAGTTCACGATTACAGTCGAGGGTTCAGTGTAATTTCGCACGAAGAGGATACCAAGAGAGGAGTCAATATTGGCGCATGGACGACGGTAAATTGGTGGACTAATCGTTCCGGATCTGAGACATCCGAAGTCGAGGTAGGACGATTGGAGTCGATTTTTTTTTTCTCGTCATTTTATAGTTTCAACGATTTTGAAGTATGCAGTAGTTTCAGACAACGGACGAAACGAGCAGCCATTGATTTCCATCTGTCGGAGTGTTTTATGTCACTTTCTACGTTCTTTTTTCGCTGTAAGAAAAGGGAAATGTCTGGAGCTTTTTGCATTATAAATCGAGGTGCAGAATTTCCGGTAGGGCTTCGTCGGGTTTGTTACGCTCGTCTTTTATAAATTCAGTAATGCGTCAAATTCGTGCTTCGTGTAAGACAGACGAGAGAATGCACAGCGGAGTTTGATAAAATATCGGGGCAAAACTTGCTCTAACTTTTCAAAAGATTTCGACAATTCTCGAGGAGCTCGTACTTTGTTATATTGAGCGTGGTAAGCCAGAAGCTCAAACTCCACGAAAAAGAGTACAAGAGAATGAAGAATATTGGAGCTCCGAGTTCAGAAGCGAATCAAACAGAAGTTTGCCAGAATTTAAGAATCCTTGAATTTCGTCATGAAAGATTTTCACTGAAATAAGGTTCACCGTTGCGAGGAAGGAAAACGATAGAAAGCCGAACGATCCACCCGTCGTCCAGGATCATAAATGTCGTCGTGTTTCGTATCGAATTCTTCATCGAATAAAAAGTTCTTCAAAATAATGATAACATTGATTATTATTGACATTTCAAATAGCTCGTAAGCATATAAACGAATTGCTTGTTTCTAAAGGATCTTGAGAATGATGCAACACTGAATACCGAATGGAAGAATCCGAACGGATTAACTGGCGTAGGACTGTGTTTTTATCGAGTGCGATGCGAGTTATATCTCAAGGGGATAATCATCCGATCGCGGAGTAATATATTACGCTATAAATACTGGATGTAATTATTACGTTACGAGACTCACCGTGGAGGACTCGGTAGCTCCATCAATATCGCGGAGAACGTTCATTAATGCCAACGAAAGCAGAAGCTGCAACACTTTCACCGTTTCGAACGCTTCCATTGTATGATCTCGAATGGTCGTTACGTCACGCGAGAGGGTTCAGCGTCAATGGAAATTGCGCGTCAAGTAATTGGTTCGTTCGGTCTTTCGGACAACAAAAGAAAGGAACAATTTGGTAAGAAATCCGAGCGGAACTGGGCAACATTCGAGACTCATTATTCTCAAATGGTTTCCGAAATGAAGACTGATCTTGAAGCGTGAACTATGAAGCACCATTAAATTGATCGAAAAATATTAATTTTTCTATAGAATTGAAAAAACTCTTTCGTACAAAGAGCAACGAAAACCTTGATCCTAATTATTCTTCGCTGGCATAGCATATTAATATTGTTTTTCAATCCCACGACATCCTAAAATCAGGATTGATCGATGTCCTATCTCCACTGCAATCTGCCATGATATTCTAGATATTAGCACATAATGAACAATGGTGATAGGAGGCGTGACGATAAGAGGTATAAGAGAAACTTACTACCCACGTGTTTCCTAAGAGCGCCCTATTATTAATAACGCCTGTGCGTGTGGAATCGAAATGTTTTACTTGAAAGACGCGCATATTTCAGTACTGTTCAAAGCCGTTAGAAAATGAGGTAGAAGTTAATAAATGTTTTTTTTTTTTCATACAAGTCAATGCAATAAAATCATCGAAATGATCGTCGGTTCATTGGGAATTTTTTTGTTTTTTTTTTTTAAGTAGCGAAGGGAACAGATTTTTCTGAAACTTTTCTAGTAACTGTTGTTTCTCAAAGGTAGTTTGCTGGGAAGCATCAAACAATTTGTAGGAATAAAATGTAAAAGTGGTGTTTCTGGTAGTTTCTTGAGAAATTTAGATCTCTTCGATTTTATCTCGCATTATATCCATCGCATATCGAGCTTCCTCGGCTATGTAATCACGAAAATCGACGGGCCAGAATCCCCAAGATATATCTCACGAATTCCTTGCTGATTGCGTGAAACTATAGGACGTGAGTGATGGTGGAAGGTTTTCATAGCATCGAATAAGATGCGCGGATGTCGAGATGGAAACTTGTACTGGATGGACCGCTATCGTTGGGTATGAAGAATTTCGATATGTAGGTCAATGCAATTCCGGCAAGAGATGTTTTGCATCAATAAAAAGTACGCAACCGTAAAATTCCATGTGAAACGTTACTCAATTTTCCGACTACTTCACTTAATTCGTGTGGTAATTTTATGGTATCACGATGGGATTGATTTTTTTTTGACGTTTACTAATATTGGGAGGCTTCAAACGTTCCAAGTAAAACGACGGTTGATAGCTGCACTCTTTTTGTACTCGGAAGGGATAATGGAAAAAAGTGTTTTTGTGACGACGTAAAAATGATGAAGTGCGAGTTGAAGATACAAAGCACACAACGATTAAAACAAGAATCGTTTTTCTGCGTATGGAACGGGCCTACCGACTCCAAAGAGAGCGAGAACGAATACTAAAACGGCGTTTAAAGTACAGGGTACCATGTTGACGAGTAAAAGAGGCCCACGGAGACTCGAGTCTTGCTCGCGCGAACGCGTGAGAAAAATCTCCCGAGACCCGTGGCACGAGAGATTCGATCGCAGGCTGTCGACCTGCTCGTGTCTGCTGGTCTCTTGGAAAGTACCGTTTTGCGTCCACGTATGTAACGTTAGATCGAGATAAGGCGTAAAAATTTACTGAAATATATTGGCGCGATAAAAATATGGAAAACTTATATGTATGAGCCTAAGCTTATGATTTTACTAAATCAAGTGATATGGTAGCAGAGGCTCGAAGCTGGAAGATCATCATTTATCTTTCCCACCTCCTCCAACCAGCCGAAACATCGATAAATGGAACAATTAAGGGGGTCACCCCGGTTGGGGGGAACCGGAGTGTTTCGCGATTTTTTTGCGACGAGGAAAAAAAACATAGACTTTTGAAATTTGAAGGGTTTATTTATTGGTATTTCAACTCTATAATAGAATTTTTAAACTCTGATATCTCGGGTAGATTCGATGTAAAACTACTCCACAGGAACCCATATGTTTCTCCGTGGTCTCAGCACGATTCCGGGGGATCGGTTGATGTGTTAAACAGTGGCTATCGCTTGAACTAAAATCGTACGGAAATATTAAAAATTGGAGGACTTTCGCGCTTCGAAAGACAAAATTTCAATTTTCAAAAACGTTACAAGTCTGTTTTTATCCTCGCCGAAAAAAAATCGTGAAAAACCCCAAAAAATCCCACACGGGGTGACGTCATGATCTTTATGCCAAATTCTCTCTTTGCCTCGTCCGCGGGATCGATTCCACGAACTTCTCAATTTCATGAAATCTATTCTGAGAGAGATTGTTAGAAAAAAATGTAGGTCAGGTGTCTTAACGAGTGAAGGAATTGAGGATGCTCGACGTGATCTTGTGTGCTCAAAGATTAATTCGAATCGATATCTGACTCATTCTCCACCTTTGAAATACTTTTCCAAATGACTCGAGAAGAATGCGAGTCCCGAGGTTCGTACAGCCGCGAAATTTGCATGATTTTGTCAACGCACGCACGCTTTTAAATCCCAGTATTTTTAATTCAAATTACTCATAGATTCAATGCGGACATGATAGGACGAAAATATTGAAGAGGCAGCATAAAATGTACCAGAGCACATTCGTATTGAAGCTTTTATGGCCCCGCCTTACGCAATCTCCATGTCATCTCCATTTCTCTCCTTTTTTTCTACATATATTTCCAGTATGTGCATACGTAATGCATATATCCCCGAGAAGAAGGAAAGTCCCGATAAGATCGTCGTGGTGCTTGGAAATCGTGATTGCGGTATAATTTTGCGCTGCCCACACGAGCAGGGGCCAACATAGAGGCGTTGCACTCCTTTTTTTCGGTGTGCCCAGAATTGCGGGTTTTGCTTTATTGCGCAATTTGGTCGCGCTTCAGCATTTTAGTCTGATTTATCATGCAACTTATTTTTTCTTGTGTGTGTATAAACCTCTTTTGATTACATGTATGAGTAGTGAAGTCCACCGATGTGCTTCCGCGTTCGAACTCGCGATTCTAAACTGATTTTCCGTCGACGTTTTGATGGCGATGGTGCGAGTGGAAAATAAATAATTACAAGATACACTCTTCAGAGATCGGACGGATTTTTTTCGCAAGTATAGAGTAAGAGTGGCTTAATATATTTGATCATAAACGTATCGCTGAATTTCATTATCTGCGTTATATCAACTAGCTGAGAAATGCGGAAAACGTCGATTCGTAATCGGTACAATAAGCACGCAATGCACGAACAACTTGCGATTTCTATAACACCGTTTCGTTGAGAAAAAAATATTTCACGCTCTTCATTCCATGCTTTTGAAACACTTCGACGATTACGCGAATCACACGCGAACTGGGAGCCCTCAGGATTTCAATGGAACGCAAACAATTTTTCTGTTTTCGTATTGCAAAGTATCCAGGTGAACGCCACGATCCTTGGAAAAACATGCTACCAAAGGTTGAATGCGTAACTATTTTTTTGGAATAAAAAATCGAAAGAGAATTTCGAGAGCGTTATATTTCTGAGCAGTGAACGTCTTCCGGGAACTTCGAGGTATTTCGTTATCGTCCCGTAAGGCTAGTCGAGAATAAAAAAAATGTTTTGTCTCAAAAGTAGTGCATGGATGTAAAAAAAAAATTGTTGCAACGTTGAAACGACCCGAGCTTCACTGCCTGATTTATTTTCAAACAAACTGTTGTAGTTTTTCATTTGCATCGCTTTTTATCGTTTTTTTTCAATGCTCGATTTTCGGATTCGTCGGCCCTCACTATTCCCAGCGATTACAAGAAAGTCGAACACTGACTGATCCAGCTCGTGCGTCGAACGAGAGTCTCCAGTGCCAACTCACCCTCGTTCGACCTGCAATATTCATGCGTTTTGATAAAATGGATACATAATTCTGCTCGTATCGCCTTCGTGAATTTTACGGTCGCAGACTCGAGAGTCTCTACTCAACTGTAAGCTTTATCTGTTCAGAGTTAAGTTGTTTCTATTTTTTTTTTCGTTGGACTGTGTTAAAACTTCACTGTCTTTTAAGAGCTGTTTGTGTATTGTTTATTTTCATACATATGTGTTAATGCAACGAAGCCGCAATGCGAAGCGGCTCGAAAAACTCGCCGATGCGATTCGACGTTCTCTCTCGTATAACGCGCATCGCAGTATTTTCCCGAGTCAAGAGTAGCTCCGAGGAATTTGGTGATGTAACGTAATCTACGTGATGAGAAATAAAAAGAAGCCTATTTTTAAATGAAACTCATCCGGCCAGAATAAAGTATAATAATCGAATATTTTCGATTGGAAAACATTTTCATCAACTCCATCGAGGAAGAATGAAAATTTTAACGATTCACGAATACTCGGAGCATCCAATAATTCATTAATTAGTGGAGAGATGAAGCTCCACTCTGGTTTAACGACGAGAGCGAAGTATTTATTTTCAAGCACTCTGCTAAATTTGATAATGGTATCGTAAAATAGCTTCGGGCTCTTGATATTTTTAATAAACCGATGTCCCCGATAGCCCGAGAAAATTAGCAAGCCCATTTGGGAATGTAAAATATTAAAAGACTAGAGAGAGGCAAGAAGAGAGGGAGACAGGCAAGAAAAGTGCCTTTTTTTGCCAGCCCTGCTAACGGTATTTTGCTCCGGGCAAAAGTTATACTCCACGGTCACCACACATGAGTTCGAATAAATTTTGCGAAAGACTGTCCACTCTTGAATATTTTTAACGAATATAAGTGTGTCATGCGCTATCGCAGCAACGTCGATTCGATGTCTACTCGAAGAAAATCCTTCGCGTTGTTGAATTATTCTCAATGAACATCTATTCGTTCTTTTGCAAGCATTGAAAAGTTTACAGTAATAGAATACGTAGAAAAGGGAAACTCGTGGCATGGCTTTCATGCCACAGGATTGGAAACATTCGTACTGAAATCTGAAACAACGAGTTTTACCGAATCAATGGAATCAACAAGGTCTTGTTATCAATTTATAAGAGTAATAGTAAGTCAATAATAAGAGTGACAGGATAGTGACACACGTGATGAAAGGACAGGTACGAATGAAAAAAAGTATTCGTTGTATCGCTGATGTTGCAGGAAAATCCGAACGAAAGGTCGTAAAGAAATATGCAAATTTATATAAAAACATTCCTCAGCCTTCCATCGATAATTATGAGCAGAAATTCTATCGATAGAAGCGTAGAAAAGTAATTGAGAAAGTGTACGACATTGACGATACCTTCGGGAGCTCGCATTTTTTCGGACATATGAAGGAAATTGTTTGAGAAAATGAAAAAGACAGTTATGGGCTGAAAATAAGGAACCTGACCCGGTCCAATCACGGGGAAAAAATTTTCTAAGGAAATAAAAGCATCGATGGTCAGACGCGGTGAGCTCAGGAAGCGGAGGAAAACGCGGTTGTAAAAAATGGCTAGAATCGTGGCGATATGCAAAATAGTCGAACCAGTCATACGAGTCTGGAGTTTTCGATCGGAGACACGAGTGGCGTATCGAAAAGTACGTGCAGCAACGAGTTTACTATTTTTTGTCACTTCCATCATATCGATTGCTGAGGGAAAAAACGGAGAGCGAAAATATAAAAACGGTGGCAGGAATAAACTTGCGAGGTGAAAACAGCGAGAGGAGGACGAGAAGAAAAAATAATATTTGATGACGCTGCGGGCCAGAACGGCGAATGAGATTTGCAGCAAAGTAAACAGCGGAGAAAGCACCTGCTGCGTAGTTTCATTGTGCTTCGCAGTGAAATCGTAGCTGTAAAGAAACATTAAATGTGCCAGAGAATTAATTCGTGTTTTCTTTGAAGGCAAAGTGTGCTGCTAATATTGTCGAATGTACAACGAAGATGTGCGCTATGCTGTCTCGAGGATGCGGTAAACTAATGCAAATATATACAGACATGGCACTTCGTGGCATTGCACGAAGCAAGACAGCAGCTCGATGAGTCACTACCCTGTTTTCTCTCTCTTAGTGAATACGTGCTGATACAATCATCCTACGCGTGAAACCATCGACCAATGTCACTGTCGTCCAACCATTATGTATCAATGCGTCTCGCTGCGAAAAATGACGTCATCGTACGCTCATTTTTGAAGCTTAGTATGGCACGATGGAGCAACAAATTTGGTAATAGCAACAAGAGCTTGGCTGCTTCTCGACCATAAACCACTAAACTGATTACTATTAGTTATCAATTGGTGTCAGGCCTTAAGATGATGGATCAGTCGGTAATCACAATCGTGAGTGCGAGAGAGATAGCTGCAAATTTTGAAAAGGAAATTTTTCCACATCGTTCGTCTGATCGAAAAAATAAAAATGTCATCGGATTTTCGCGATCGTGCTGCGTACGATGACATTTTTATTATTTTAATCGGAAGAACGATGTCAAAGAGTTTCAATTTCAAAAATTCGAGGTGTGATTACCGACTGATCCATCATCTTAATAACCAACGTACAAAATCACCATGAACAAAAAACCGATGAACAATGTAATCCATGAATAGAATAACCACGAGAATAATAATCGTCATTTAAAATGAACTTTAAGTTCGTAATTACTGGAGCATGGAAAATAATTGAAACATTCGTTTGAAATATTGATTGCGGATAAATGTGAAACTCTGTCCGGGATTTTCGTTACTAGATTCGAAATGCTTGATTATAAATTTATTGATTATTGTCTTTAACATGTTTAATATCTTTGTCTCGATGTCTCGAAAACACACCCACCCTGCAATTTTTTTTCCTCCGTATTGGTAGGTTGGTGTATGTGCGTTTTTGTTTGTTTGGTTGTTTGTTTTAAGGATATTAGAGTTATTTTGTATATCGGTTATATTCATCACGATTATATTCTGTTCGCGGGTTCTATTTTTCATCGATTTTTTTGTTCGTTGGTTATTTTACCAGGTTATTTTGGACGAGGTTATTTAGGATGGAAACCTATCAATTGTTATGGATCACATTCGATGATTTGTTTTTTTATGAAAATGTAACAAAAAAGTTTGGATCGGATACGTAAAAAATGAGCGATGGTTGAGGTCTAATTGTTCATAGAAAATCGTTGCAGCAGATTTTTTTGAAGTTTTTGAATGCCAGGACAACTATACGTTTTTGATTCCGACGTTGAAAAGCAGATGTACAGTCGGCGAAAAGAGAATGAAAAATTGTGACGGAAGCCCCAATACCCAGGCACGTGAATAACGAATGTGTAGAAATGCCATGTTTTCTTTCAACCCGTTTTTCTTTAAAGAGTAGTGCACTAAGGTGGTAAAAGGGGAATGAAGAAGTGTTCTAAATTCGTGAATTTTTTCTCAATAGACTTTCGGCCTCGTCTGAGTTGGCACAGCCGATGTAATTGCCGGGGAATGTAATATCTCAGACGTATACAAGTACGTAAAAAGATCAGACTAGTTACAGTTTCGTAGCACTCGCGGAAATATTACGAGAGTGAAATAGATTTTGCCGTTGTGGTGTATAATAAAAGCGCGCAGCGCACGAGAGATAATGCTCCCGTTCAAATGCGGAGGCAGTACAGACGCACACAGCGCACACCTTGTATTCGTTGAATATTTTATCGGAGGTGTGTAATTTAGAAGTTGATTTTTAAACGTGATTTTCTTGGGTTTTAGAAGCGCTTTTAGATCGAGAGTGAAAAGGTCAGTCTCGCACCGGGCATCGAGCGTGTGTGGTATACACGAGACAACCGATAATTGGCGGTGTTGTTGATCCATCGTGTGAATTCGACACGCCCGCAGCAGTCCTCCAATGAGAGTATAACGTAATTGCATTTTCCCAATGAATTGTTTGTTCTCGTTTCGAAAATAAATTTATGGGATCAACTCACCGAAGCCAGGATCGTGACGAGGTAACGCTGCGTTCTCTCGAAATCGAGTGTACGATTTACGGTGACTTGGCCCTGGTGCGGAAGATTGATGCTGAAGTAACCATAACCATCAGCGGTTGTTATCCTATTCCTGCCAATTCCATTGCCCGTCCCAATTCCCGTGCCGTCGCCGGGCGCGATGGAGTATTCAACGAGGCCGTTGACACCTGCATCCGCGTCAACCGCCTCCACGTTCTGGAATATCGTTGATCCTACAGGAGTCAACTGAAATCCGAATACGGAAAGACCATTACGAGTGAACCCTTAAAATGACGCTTTTTTCGGGAAAGATATTCGCGACTTCCATTTCCTGAAGAAAATATACAAAGAATGAACTAACAACGAAGTCTGCTCGACGGCGATGACGTTTTATGCTCGATTAAAAGTTTTTTTATAGGTGTTTACAGGCCATCGAGTCGTCGAGTAAATCTCGCATCCTAACGATGAACTATTTCCGCGAACCGTGAAGAGAATCGGATCATTATATGCTGAAAAATCGATCGAAGGCAGCAGCAAAAATGATCCCATCCGCGATCCATCATCGCACATTTCTTTTCCCGTATCCTTCGTATCCGCATTATTCCCATCGTGTTGTATACGGAAGGAAACACGTGTTCATCGTATGCACAAAAGAGTCTTGGCGAGTGAGCGGGATATAGAAAGAGGCAGAAAGGGAAAGAGAAAGAATTTCTTCAACTGTCAGAGTTCTTTAGTCATCACCGCGAGTTGACGCTGCGACGTTATACCTAAAAACCGGTATTTACTGGTTGAACGTTCGGCTATAATACAAGCAATCGCAATGCCATCATAACGGTTGGTGAAAATGGCAGAAAATCCTCGAGTCCAGCAGAGGAATCATGGGACATCGTACACACGTGCTGAATATAACGTGCGCCGACAAGACCGCAAGATCTGAGAGATTTGCGCGCAAGTCTGCTAGTGCTCTAGCTCGGTTGGACTCGAGTGCACTCCGGTAAATCTTGTAGCAATCAAGACCACGGACCAATTAAACCACGGACCTCCAGGATTGTTGAGTAACCTAATGGAAGGGACGATTCAAGAAAAAGAATGAAACGTCAGCGACGCCAACTTTTTATTCCGTAGACGACGCGATTGGAGAAGTTATAAAATGGGAGCATTTTATGTCGATCTTTACCGTATACAGAAAACGAAGAATTCACATAATGTGCATGCATTCCTTTCAGGTAACTGTACAAGAATAAAAAACCGCGGGCTTATTTAAGCGAATCTGGTTGTTATGGGAGAAACAAATGATTTCCTACTTGGAACAAAGACGCTTTTATACCATCGTCATTAATTTATTGCTGTAATTAGATAATTATTCGTTTACCGACATTCGCTGGACGCGTTCAGGGCGCTGGTTTTTCTGTTAAGGATCGTTCGCCTCGGACAGATTGGGAGGATCAACGAAAGGTTGGGTTGCCATAATCTGCAGAGATTCGAGCTCGTCTTTCCAAAAAAACTACTAAAATTTGCAACGAAAACAAATTACGGAATAAGGAAACAATTGACTTTCCTCGGCGTTTATACGCATCAAAACTGATTAGAGCGCCGAGAGTCCGAGATTGCGGAAATGGCTAATCGCACAATTTAGAAACTATAATCGGATAAAACCGTAACGAGGTTTAGTACGAAGTGTTTAGAGCAGATAATTGGTGTACACGAGAGGTAATGCGGTGACCGGTGCACTTCGGAGCGCATCGCCCGGGACTTGACGAACCGCTGCGATGATAATGATCTCCAGGGAGTGGAGGGAGGCTGGAATAATCGAGTGAAGACGACCTCGCGGCCCTGCGGGCTTTATTCATCATCCTATCCGTACTCGCATTATATCTTATCCGTAATGAGCGTCATAATCGCCATAGTTTACGAGGCTATTTCTCTGTTTCGTTGTTTTTTTTTCATGATTCTCAACTTGCCCTGTTGCTGGTTGGGTAATATCGTTGGATGAACACCACCAGGGAGGAAAATGTGGTCAATTGTGAAAGGTGATTTGGCCGAAATACAAGTTTAGCGAGATTTCATTCTTCACGAATGTCGGAGCTCGGACGTGACGCGGAAGTAAGAAAAAATTACGTTTTTTTTATTTTTAATGCCCGCATCATCACGTGCGATTGCGTAAATCAATTTATTTTCATTGTTATTCTATCGATGTTTCATCGCTTCGAGACTCACCTCCGGTACCGTCGTCTCGTAAGGCGTGTTGACGAACTTCGGTGCGTTGTCATTTACGTCGGAGACTCGAACAATGACCGGAATTATTCGCTTTTTGCTCGTTGCTCTTACGGTGCAAGTTAACTGAAAGTTAAAAAAACACATATAGACACATTTTTACGATGTTTTTTGCTAGCAATGGAGTTGAAGTATTTCAATTGTGTCAGGCTTAAAGCAATTAATCTCATTAAGTAATGCATCATCTTGCTTAATTCCGATGCATATATTACGAAATTGTGAGAAAAATTGTGATCCAATTAGCTTTCGAATAAGAAGCAAAATTTTATCAAGTTATGAAGGGAAAACCCGTTGAGCTCATGGTTCGAGACATGCATGCGAATAAAATAACTGGATTATTAAATTTCGTGAGAAATTTTACTCAGATGAACGCGCTCTCACGCAAGGTCGAGATTCCCGAGGATGTGAATAGCTAACGTCGTTTTTCGCGAGGATCTTACGTGGAGAGCGACAGATAAAAATAAAATTTCTTTACCAGCAATTTGGATCTTTAAAAGGAAATATTCAACAAGGCGTCGATGTCTTTTGGTGTGGATCGGTTTGTTAAATAGATGAAAAAGTCGCGGGACGAGCCAGATCGACGAAGGTTTTAGCGCGCGCGCAGACGTCATTCTGCCTCTAGGTGGCTCAATCGTCTCGTATTCCTCGGAGAATTGAGAATACGAAACGAGAGAGAAAGAGGCGCACGAGAAGAAAAAAGCTATTGGAACGAGCTAAAATAACGAGATTCCTTGGATCTCGAGACAGAGATCCGTTAGACGGGAGTATAAAGCGCGCGCGAGGATTCCCTCGACAGAGCAATCCCCACTCCTTCTCTATTTATATGTTTCTCTCAACGTCACGAAATGCCGGGGGATCGCAAGGAATGTAGCGTTTATTCTCAAAGCGATGAAACGAAACGCTGCAAACTCCTGCGATTTCGCTCTGATCCTTTCGACTTTGTCTGTCAGTGAATAACTTTAGCAACGCGCGCGTTTGAAACTTTTTTACGTGTAATTATGCCTGAATTTATTGACATCTTGGCTCCGCACGTTTCAGCAAAGAAGCTTATTAGCCCGGAAATCACTGAAACTAATAATAAGTTCAGTGGTTTGATGATAAAAACAAAACCTCATCGATTCAAAGTTTATTGGCTTCGTAAAAAAACAAAACTTGTTTCTTTTTCTTCTCACCTGAAAGACGACGTGCGAGAGATTCTCGCTGTCCCTGTCAAGGGGCTGCAACAGCTTGAGTTTCTTTCCCTCGAGAGTGAAGAGCGGCGCTTTGCCGGGGAAGACCAATTCGAGAGTCGTCTCGTTGTAGGGATCACCCGAGACCGGAAGCTCTTCGGGCACGGTGGATTGGTCGAACGCTGTAAAAAAAGTTGCCAAAAATATTGATCGTTACTCACTCGCAAAGCCTCCTCTCTGCTACTTTGGATAATCGATAGTTATTGTCTTAAAAAAGAAAATAAAATGTGCAAGAGCCCAGGACGCTTCCAGCTGCGCCCGACGCTAACTTCCATTTTAAAAAAATCTGGATCTCGTTAATCTCAGTAAAAATAACGCTCTCAAGAAAGAAATCAGGAACTCCCGTTTCAGTATCATCGAGCGCGCATGCCCATTTTTGCATAGCTAACGACATGGCGCAAGGATATAAAAGCGAGTCTGAAGAATGATGAGAATCTGCGCGAGCGGTGCGGTGCGATCAGTACCGGAGGATGCATCAACATACGTGCATTGCTGCACTGCCGGTTTCTGAAGTACGACGCGATGCTACATATGTTACATATACTATTATAATGGTGCACGGGAAGAGCCCTCGTCGGCGGTCGTTGATGCGCGCACCGAGAGCGATTCAACTAGTGCGCCAAGATTATCATCGAGGACTAACAAATGATGGCGATTGGACGCGGTGGGCCGAGTTCGCAATATATTCTCGACATGCGGCGCGCGAGAGAACGCCAAGATTTCTCGATGCACATCGATGTACGCGCATCATATGTCTCATTGCATATAAGTTTTGTATCTGTGTATATTCGCAGGGGGAAGCGGAGCAGAAGAATACGCGTGGAAAGAAGAGACTCCTGGTCGTGAGGCTTCGAAGCTGCTCAGAAGAGTCCGTCTGGCACATGCGAGTGTATGTCCAAACGAATGTGAGTGTGCATACATGTAAATATACAGCGAGGCAGCATTGATGCTGCTAGCGGCTTGGAAAATTACTTCCTGATACGGTGAACGCTCTCACCGCGAAGCCTCATCGGTAGCGGATAATTGATGTTACCCTTTATGAACTGGGGCGCCTTGAATGGTAGTCGCGGCGAGCGAGGGCGAAAACAAGACCGGAGTATCGTGTTGGAGACTCGAGAAGATGGAATAATGTAACTCGTTAGGGACACTATAGACGCGTGTCTAATTAGCGCTCGTTATTTCCTCGGATGCGTGGTTGGCCTGTAATGTGGGCTCTGGAAACTCGCACGCGCAAGCTTAAATTCGAGCGTATTTATTCTCAGGTGTAATACAACTTGGAGCTTTCTGTACGTATATGACGTTTATATAATAAATGTCAACTTGTAGGGACAAAAAGTTAATCTTGTACCACCAAGAAGATTATGAAACTGCACAGGGTCCAAACATTTTTCAATGAGTTGGATACTGGGACGAATTCGACCGGGAGTTATTGCTCACTGCGGCGTAAAAATTCCTCAAATTGCCAGAGAGATTGATCTCGTGATTACGGATCAAAGATCATACGCACTATGATTCAGTGCGCTGCGCTGGGAAAATAAAAAGAGAAATGACAAGAAGCAAACTGCTCATTGGGAGACAGTCGACTGGAAGATCGATCAAGAAATCTGTATCATTACTACGACAGATATATATGCGTATCGGTGGATGCTGAAAATTGTCATAAATCCGTTAGTAATCTGTGCCCACGGGTTTGTAGATGCGCGCGCTCGCTTCCAATACCTGCGAGCTGATTGCATACACAGATATATACGCGCTTGTGAACGCGACACTGAGATACCTGCCTTTCTAATCACATAAATTTTCTCCTGCCACGAGACGTCTTTATCGTAAATATTATTCATATGCGGAACCTACAATTTGTATAGAATCACGTTTTTTCGTCCGGGTGAAAAGATTTTTAAAATAAAGATCGAAAGATGCAAACAGGAAGCACTCACCGTCGCCCCGACTCTCTTCGATGTCGAGAATTATGTTCGACTGGCCTCTCAGTTCTTCGCACAAGCCTGAAACAAACGTGAAATCAAAATATCAATAATGCCATTTGTTTAAAAGATTTTATAAAATAAAAAAAGCTTGTTGTTTGATAAATGGTTCATTATTTGAATTGAGTATTAATATTATCGATTGATGTTGACCGGAAAGATGGTCACACTGTCTTTGATTAGTTCGGATATATCGATGAATATAAATATAAAAGTGAAAAAAAAAAGAACAAACGAAGTAAAGACGTTTGTTTACTTGGAGACAGTTTTTCTCCGACGAACGGTGAAAAAGGACATAAAAGTTTATGTCATGGAAATATTCAATCAATTTATCTAATATCGATATCTTGTGTGTTATAACTACGTCTTCATCCTTCAAATTGTACTTGAGTTGCCAGAGTACAAGAAGATTTCTTAACGTGACGAGATTTACATCTGTGTAATCAAACGAACGAGTGATGGAGATGAATTAATGGATTACATTTTTTCCTTCGCTTGAATTACAGTCAATCAAGATTTCGTCAGGTAGTCTACTTAAATTTAACGTTTCTTTATAATTTACACCTTTATTGGAATAATCATATTGAATTTGTGTTTGATAATCTCTATGCTCTATTCGATTCTTCACTCCTGTTTTTTTTTCTAAAGTTCCTCCTCAAAAACTATCATATCGATTACCTCAATTCTATAGTTATGTCTCTTCAATAAATTCTCAAATTCTCAAGCTGTAGCAAGACACGCAGTACATCATCGTCTCGGACGAGTCTCGTGAAAATTCTCTTCTCGTGTGAGATTAGTCTTGCTCCGAATCAATTATAATATTTTTCCTCCTAATCACTGAATTTTAATCAAATTCCTATTGCCTTTCAGAAATAATAGATTTTTTTGAACCGAAAGGAAGGGTTAATTTTAACACTATTCCTTGAAACCAAAATCAATTATGAAACCTGCAACACAGCACGAATGCTGTAAAAAAACTAGAGACAAGTACATTTGTGCCCTCTGGGAAGTCATCTGTAAAATCATGGAAATCAATGGTCGTAAGACTTTAAATCCAAGAAACAAAACGTTGTTAAATAAATGCAGAAGTTGCCGAGCACATCGCACTACGAACAAAAGAATTACAAAAGAAGAAAAATAGGACACAACAAATTACAACCACAAAGAATACAAAGACAAAACATTACAAAAACAAATTGCGACTAAAATAAATTAAGATCATAAAAATTTTAAATAAATTACCCACGGAAAAAAATTATATACCAAAAAATTGAAACAAAAAAAATTTGGCCGTTGTACTTGGCGTTTTTTTTCTAGCTAATATTATCTAATTTACCTGTATCTTATACTCACAAATTCGAAAGTCGAGTAAAACGCCAAGTACAACGGCCAAATTTTTTTTGTTTCAATTTTTTGGTATATAATTTTTTTCCGTGGGTAATTTATTTAAAATTTTTATGATCTTAATTTATTTTAGTCGCAATTTGTTTTTGTAATGTTTTGTCTTTGTATTCTTTGTGGTTGTAATTTGTTGTGTCCTATTTTTCTTCTTTTGTAATTCTTTTGTTCGTAGTGCGATGTGCTCGGCAACTTCTGCATTTATTTAACAACGTTTTGTTTCTTGGATTTAAAGTCTTACGACCATTGATTTCCATGATTTTACAGATGACTTCCCAGAGGGCATAAATGTACTTGTCTCTAGTTTTTTTACAGCATTCGTGCTGTGTTGCAGGTTTATTTGACGACTTTTTGTGTACTCGAAATCTGAAATTTTATGGGATACATTGAAAAATTGAAATAATGATCATAAAATTGAAACATCTGATCACCCAATAAAGCAGTTTATATATTCACCTACACCCATCTCTCTCTATATATTTATTTTGACATGCTGAAGCCGAATTCCAAAATACCGTGAAAATAGGTGAAAATTGCGAAAAATGGTCGTTGAGCAAAATTTTGTTGACCTAAATCTAGAATGTTTCTCGTGTTTTTCGAAAGTTCTGATAAACAAGGTTTCAGACAATATTTCGGATTTTTCGATTCTCACAAGTGACCCATGAATCTCATTGTCAGTATCCACTTATATATTTGAAGCCCCTGGCTCAAGGAATGTCTTGGTATGAATCAGTTGAGATTTCACACAATCTGGACAAGCGATGAGAATTTTTATTATGAGGTCCAAAAGCTTGGAATATTTCCATGAGGCACCCGAGACTTTGTAAAACCATGTTGACCAATTGATTTTGTTCTTCCGAACAGATGTACCAATATTGCGATCGTAGAAAATCACTCCGTATCGGTTTGAAGTTAAAAGTATTATTAGGAAATTGTGCACCCTTTCCACTGCAAAATCTATCGACGTCAAAAAATCGAATTGAAACTTGAATATTACTTCAGAAATCAATTGACTGAAGAATTTTAATTAAAATTGAACATGACGCTAAACGAGTTTATCAGTTGTGCAGTTTATATTCTGTTTTAGGATGTTTTATTAAAAGGTAATGATTAAAAATGATGAATACAACGTTTTTATCACTCCTTCTTTCGGATCAACAAAATGTTTGCCGGTTCGTTTGCCTGTTTTGCTTTTGAACCAGGCAAATTTCCGGGTCCCTTCCTATTATTGTACCGCGAAACAAGACTCTGCAAGACCGGAAACGAAAAAAAAAACACGCATTAATTTTGCTATGGCTGAATTTTCAAAAACCCAAGATTTCGCGGTGTCGAGGACGAAATGAACGGTGGTGTGAAAATAATATGTCAACTCGAGGAAAATACAAGAAATAATTCCCTGTCCGTCGAGTAAAGCTCGAATGACCGAGGAATGACCTTCCACAAGAAAAGCGAGTATAAAGTGTACGTAACAAGTTCTAATACTTTGGGAATCCATGAGCTTGGTTCGTTACGACAAAGTCTCCAAAACTTCTGTGTGAAATGAAAAATACCACCAAGCGGAACCATCTGACATTGCTCTGACTCGATAGCATACCATGAATAAATGACGAATGAGAAATAGTGAAGCTGCGACAAGCCTCTTCCACATTTATCAGCACTGGGGATCAAGGGACGCGGTAGCGGCTCGTATTGTTACAAGATTCTGCAATCGAAAACATGCAATTACTGTTTTACTTTGGAAAAACGTTTATCAGAAAATCTTTTAATCATAAATGACATTTCAAATGATTTGATTCCATCCAATAGTCGTAAGACTTTTAAAAGTTCTCTTTAAATTCAAGTCAATAATGAACATTTTTCTGCTTACTTGACAACCATAAACTACACGGCAGAACACACAGCACAGGCATTATTAACATTTTTTTATAGAAGTATCCAAAAGTCTGAGAATTTCAAAACCATTGTCACCAGCTTGTACGTATGCAATTACAATCGCAAGATCTCTATCATCATTTTCTTTTCAGACCACCAGAAATTTTCTCAATGCGTCGAGCCCTTGACTAGAATTAAACTTTCTTAGTGTTTTTCCATACAATGGGTTTGCTTCTTCGGTAGATATTTTTGTAGTCCTTGATCTTATTCGTCACTCCTATCTTGGGTTATTTTATTTATATTTTTCAATGGAATCTATCCAATTTTTGATAAAATAGCATAATGAAAATGATAATGATCATCTACAAATCTGATAATATTCAATTTTGGAGAGCTGATGAAAATTGTCGCCATGACAAAGATGCAGAGGCATGGATTTATTTATTTATTTAAATCTCCTTTAAAATGTAAAAGGATATTTAAAAACCAATTTCTCGTGAATTATTGAATAAAATGTTTTCCATATGATATAACAAATGAAACGAAAATGGAATGTGTAGGGAATTGAAATCTGAGTATATAATCAAACAAATATCGTAGACGAATATAAATTCTTCATTTGTTATTAAATAAAATGTTTTCCATGAGAATTGAATAAAGAATCAAAAATGTAATGTGTTAAATTGAATTATTGTAAAAATAGATATATTCAACAAATATACCCATCTATAATATTCAATTCAATTCTACACATTTCCGTTTGGATTCAATATTTATATCATACACAATACATTTTATTTGAAAATTTATTCCGAACTAGGGTGCATTCCGTGCGATTAAGCGTGTGAATAGTTTTCTTGTAGCGCTGCAGCGCTACTTTTATTGCAACAGCGTCTTCAAGCCCACCAATCTTGAAGCAGTTCAATAAGAATAAACAGGAGTACAGGGGGATGGCTCCATAGTTTTCGATGTCCAGGTATATTTCTCAAGAGTTTTTGATGTCTAGGTATATTTCTCTACGGCTTTCGATGGCGAGGTCAACGGCTCCATAGTTTTCGATATTTAGGTCGCTGTAGTTTATGGGGTCGAGAACAATCTCTCAATGATTACCATGTTAACACTGTTATTGTCATTGTTTTTCGATGTTTGAGAGGACGTTTCCATGTTTCATTATCTTTTTCATCTCGTATCATGTTTCATTAGGTTCCAGTATCTAGATTGACAGTTTCATGTTTATCAGTGTCCGGTGATATTTATTCACGATATTCTGGGTTCTTGAAATCTCCCCTGTTATTGAAGACCATGGAGTCTTCGATCAGGATATCGATAACCATGATGAAATATATCCAGACATCGCAAACCATTGAGTCATCGACCTCGACATCGAAAGCTACGGGGAAAATACCTAGACATCAAAAACTGTGGAGCCGTCGACCTGGACATCGAAAACTATAGAGCTATCGACCCAAACTTTGAAAACCATGGATCCATCAACCTAGACATCGCAAACCGTAGAGAAACATAGCTAGACATGGAAAATTATGGAACTGTCGACCGGGATAGCGAAAACTATGGAGAACTATACCTGGACATGAAAAACTATGGAGAAATATGCCTAGGCATCGAAAAACATGGAGAAGTATACCTAGACATTAAAAACTATAGCGCCGACGACCTGGATAACGGAAACAGTGGAAAAAAATATACCTAGACATTGAAAACCATGAAGAAATATATCTGGACATCGAAAACTATGGAGGCGCCGACTTAAATGTCGAAAACCTTGCAGTCGTCGACCTAGATATCGAAAACTATGGAGCCGTCGATCTGGACATCAAAAACCATGGAACCGTCGACCTAGACATAAAAAACCATGGAGCCTTCGACCTAGACATCGAAAACCATAGAGCTGTCGACCTAGACATCAAAAGCCGTTAAGAAATATACCTAGGGTCGACATCTATGAAGCCGTCGATGTGAATGGCAACGACTATCATGAATCATACCTAGACATCGAAAACCATGAAGAAATATACCTAGACATCGAAAACTATGGAGAAATATACGTAGACATCGAAGACTATGGACAAATATACCTGGACATCGAAAACCATGAGGAAATATACCTAGACATCGGAAACTACGGACCCATCGACCTAGACATCGAAATTCTTGGAGCCGTCGACCTAGACATTGAGAATCGTGGAGAAATATACTTAGACATCGAAAACCATGGAGAAATATACCTAGACTTCGAAAATCTGGGAGAAATCTATCTAGACATCGAAAACCATGGAGCTGTCGACCTAGACTTCGAAAACCTGGGAGAAATCTATCTAGACATCGAAAACCATGGAGCCGTCGACCTAGAAATCGAAAACTATCAAGCCACCTACGAGAGATGGATTTTGCTTGTGCCCTTGGTGAAAAGGGGTCGAGATCGTTTCTCTACTGCGTATGCACCGACACATCATTCTAACCTCGTACGATGACGCGCGTAATTATTTTTTTCCTGCAAGTTTTGCTCATACAAAAAATAAAAAATGTACGAATGTACATTTGGCGCATTCTTCACTTAAATTCACTCCAATGCTTATCATCAACGATAAGCACGAGTAAAAAAAAGCCCAATCCAACGATTTACTCGATAGCATCATACCTACTAAAAGAACATTAAACGATAGCATCACACCGACTAAAAGAACATTAAAAAAAAGATTCGGCCACAATACGTGACTCAGATTTCTTGGTAAAACGAACATGTGGTATCCTTTAATCTCTGAATGATTCGATAACATTTCGTGAAATTGACAGCTTAAATTTTGAATACAACGGGGAACTGTCACTTTCCAAATTTTTGAAGCATGAACAGATTCATGGAAATATATAGGTATACAATTTGTATTATGACACCAGAAAAAAATATATAGATATATAAAATGTATTATGGCACCAGATTTGTCACTAAAGAAAAAACAAATAAACATCAAAAATGTGTGCGAAAAAATGCAACATTTTTTGATGAAATTAAAAAATAAATAATTAATATCTTTTCAATGCGTTAAGCTACAGAGTTCGTAGAGGTCGCGATCGAAAGATAAAAAAAAATAAAAAATACGTCATCTTGCAGGATTCTTTGGAATACTGTAATTATTCAGTTATTAAAGAAATAAATTTTGAGTGTTATCGAAAACAGCTGAAAAACACTCTCGCTCCGGTAAAGACTCTCTGGAAGCGACTCGTCATACATAAATGTACTTGTCTCAGAGTCGCTACCGCGACTCTAGATTTAGCACGTAGAATTCGTGTTGGGAATTGGAGAATATGTAGGGATCGGAAGTGCAGTAAGTTTCAATAAAGACTTCAGAACGAGACTCTGATGAGAATCATGCAAACCACGGGCAACCTGCTATAGTATATTCAAGTGGTTATGCTTTCAGTGAATTAATACGAAGAGCCCAGAGCTCCGTTTTCACCATTTGATACCACAGCTGCACCTTATGCACGGTTTAATGTTCTAAGCTGTACCCACCACACGCTCCGTTAAATCCTTTTCTCATGGAACATCGGGAATCATTTTATTAAATAACTTCGAATCACTGCGTCTCGGTTTGCTTATCATTCATTTCGCCCTCCGAACCAAAATTTAATATATATTCTGCGAATAGTTCCATCTTGGAGCTTCACGAATCTGGAAATTTTACTCGGTTCCACAATATTTCTAACTCTTGTATTCTTTAACTCAACTTTTGACTCAAATATTTTTGAATTATTCTCGAACGATATCTACCTTCGCTCGTGAGATTTTTCAGAGTCCAATTTCCCGATGAAAAACAACCGATTTTATTGTTTTCCTGTTTGACTACTAATGATGAATTAGCTAATCACTCCCTGCTGAAGTTTCAATGGAAACTCTTTCCGGAAGTCGGATTCCGGAAACTGTTTTATTCACTCGACAGTGTCGGGACCGTGATGGCATGAATATAAATTTTTCTCATAAAAGCTCCGATGGAAATCCCATCGAGAATATTCTCGGAGGCTTTACAGGCTCTCAAATATTCACGTTGCACCCCAATATATATTCCGCCTGCAGAAGAGTCTTTCGGCAGTCTCCAGGCCTTTAGTTCTACATTCTTAAAAATACGATTTATCAATCATCATAGTGTTGAGAAGAGTGTTTGTACTTGTTAAACTCGAAACATCATATATCGCGCGCGCATACAAAACGACTCATAACCAGTTTTAATGTGCGTCCTTCACGGTTAATAATTAGATGCAACGCGCTCCCGGAGCCCCACTCTTGTGTACGAGTTGCAAGATAATCAAGATTCACCGTTGATCCGAGTCTTAAAGACTCCTCATATTACTCCACGGCCCAAGCCAAGTGCGAATATCTCCCGATCCTCTGGCGGCGCGAGTTCCGATATTATGACGCTTGACTATGCACCTTGTACATCGTCGTACACGTCGTGCATACACATCACACGTAAACGTTTAACACCGTTGCCTACAACGTTCTTTCCTTTCGGCTAGCTCGACCTTTCTCTTTTGGCACGATCCCTCGTACCTACACTTGCACGATGTTCGGCTGCTTTTAAATTGTGTTTGAATCTCGTTTGCAGAAAATTTCAGAATTTCAGATAATCTAGCGACAATACATGTTATTTGTAACTGTACACGTGGTTGTTTCAACTTTTATCGAATAACTTGCAATTCTCTCGCTACTCGCGACGCAGCAGATTCTGACGAAAATCCCCCATTAATTTGATGTATTCAGCGATACGATGCAAACACCTCTATTCGAGTATGTTGTAACAATGTCGAGGTGGAAAAAAGCGATTTCCATGATGCCAGGTGCAAGAAACACGTCGCTCGTGTAGAAGAAGCGTGAATAAGCGAATACGAATGAAACTCAAGTAAGCAAACTCGACGAGGCTGCTCGTCGACGACAGATTACTCGTAACGGGACACTGGACATTCATTCTTTCACACGTATCCGAGACGAAGAGATTATTCAATTTTCTCCGGGGATGGTGTGGCATTGACAGTCAAGTATAGCGACAGAACACTCGAACTATGCTTGTGGGTTGATCAAAAGTGACGAGTCAACAAAAATGATGGAGCAACATCGACGTTTTGGAGACTATAAATCCGTTCAAAGTTTCTACAATGAGAATGTTTTCTTTTCTCAAAATCACTTAGTCATCGGTGACAGTTCTTGCGAAAAATCATCCATCGAAACTCAACAATTTTCATTCAAATGATTTCAACGATGTCATTGCACTGAGATGTGACTCTTCGTGAGAATTTATTGCGTTTGAAGTGGGTCGAAAACTGATTAGCAGATACTGGGAATGCTTCGGACGTTACAAGTGTTACATTGGATCGACAACTTTATGTTCATTGAACCAAAGTGAGTGTGTTTTGTGAATTCGACGCCCAGACGATACCCTCGCATCACGGGCCGGAGGCACATGGGCGTACAACAATGTACACCGAGGTAAATGTCATCGGGCAGAGACTCGAATGTCGGACAGGATAGAACGGCGAATGTATGGGAGATTATTCACGAAGATGGAAGAGCTAAATGCAAAAGAAACGAACCGCGGATGCTACGGTCGAGGCTGCGTTGCCATATTCTCTTCGTTCGTGTGTTGGATGAGCAAATATAAAAGTTGCTATTAACGATGCTAGAAGGTGTATAACCTTTCGGATAGGAGATCGAAGGTGGAGAAAACTTCGGTTGCCTATATTCTTCGAGGAAGAATGAGAAGAAGATCTTTTGTTGTTCTCCAACGATATCCTCGGGCGTATAAGAGTCCCGTACCTCTTTGAGCCGCATGGAAGATACGACCTCGCAGAGAATGGCCTCGTAACCTCATCCCGAGCTACGGATTCGGAGAGCGTGACCTCCTTGCGTCTGAGATTTATCCTACAATTTCCGTTTTTCAAAACTGTGCATATTCCAACGGCTAGAAAGTTTTTCTAGAAGAAGCCAAGTTAGAGATGACTATTCGCTCGAGTGATTTGACAAGTTGAACGAGATTTATAGTCGCGAGGGAGGAAGAAATTGTTGAGCTACTGGAATGTCAACTTATTTTTTGTGGGCAATGTCATTAGGGGAATTCCAACGTATTTTCATGAGACTTGCTCGCGCGACGAAAGACATGCAGAAATGATCTGGGTAATAAACCCTCTGCCAGGTACTTATGTTAGATAAGATTTATTTATGTTGGAAAAATATTCATGGAGTTGTGCATTATTTATGGCGAAAAGTATTTTTTATTATTTAGTTATATTTTTAAAGTATTTTACTGATATTTAAATCCTCACATGTTGGGACGTGGGATAATGAAGTGAAAACAAAATTCTATGGGGGATAGAAAGTCTTTGAGCTTCAATGGCATGCACAAAAACGTGCATTAGAAAGTAACTGGGCCCGATGACTCGGGGACGCACGCACATAATTGACGTGGGTCAGGTCGTGGTTAAGATACATCCGACGGACGCCCCCGCAGAGGCATTAATAAACCTGGTTCTCCGATATTTTTCTCACTTTTAGAGCACGCGGTCACGACAGCGAAGGTTATAATCATAAGATTTTCGAAAGTCTTTTTTTGACGCTAAAAATTGAATGAAGTGAATGACCAGCGTATGCGTTGATGAAAGTGCAATTGCGGCGGTTCGTTCCGAACAATTAGGTCAGAAAAATATTTTTTTTTCGTTAAAAATTGGTCAGAGACAGCAGGTCATCAATATTATTCTGTATGTTTATTATGATAAAGCGAACTTTCCATGATTCTTTTTTTTTTTTTTTTTTTTTTATTCCGATGAAGTTTTTGAAACTCCACGAGAAAAGCGAGTTTCTCCGATGAGAACAAAAGCGAAAGAAAGTGTCGCCGACTCGTTTCGTAAGCTCGGCGAATCATCAGACATAAAAATTTACCGGTTGTGCATGTTCGCGGTTACTATTTTATTACGCATGCGGATGAAAACTCCTCGTCTCTCCCACGTAACGTGGGAAGAAGAAATAAAAGGGAAACACATGTTTCAGAAGGATGAGTTTTTTGTAGATGCTATACTTTAGTCATTTTGTCTGAATCTTGGCATTTATTACTCAATATGCACGATCATGATAATCAGAAAAATTGCGTTACGTGTACGGTTGTATAGTTACGAGGATCTTATCTTCTGTCCATTGAGAGAGAAAAGAAGGAACGAAAATCGTCGTGGACGGAGAAAACGGGTTCGTTTTATATAGTAAGGAATATATTATTTTTCAAGAATTTTGAAAGTATTCAGGCACCGATTACAAACAGCATTGCATTTTTTGAATTTTCCAATTTCTCGTCCCTTCAATTCCAAACAACTTTGGATAGCTAAAAGTGATGCACGCGAGAACTATATTTTGTTTTGTTTTCGAGTGTTTTCTCCATTGTGTCAGACTAGCACTTACTAATAAGCGGAAATTTTTATTATAAATCACAAATTTTGACTGTCAGCATTGTAAATTCTATGGTAAATGCACGAATATACACCGAACACGAATTACAACGAACGAAACGAATTAATGCTCCAATCCAGTACGTACACACTGTCCCCGAGACATTCCCTAGTACTTTCCTACAGAATTTTCGATCTCGTTTTCTCCGTGTGGTGATGAAAGCCGTTTGTATTATTCTAAATTTTCTTTTATTTTTCCAAGTTGTTTCTTCGATCTTTCTCATTGATTCGTTCATTTCCGGGTATTTGGTCAAAAGAAATTGTGAATGGAACATTGTCCTGGTTTTATCGAATTCTCCTACCCCAAACAACGTTAGAACATTTTTCATGAACTCGAGTCAGCTTTTTGAAGTTGAACTGAACACGTAAGATTTCAGGGATAAAAATATACAGTTAGGTACAGTTGTATATTTAGCGTGATTTATCGATCATCGGGAGTGCTCCTGGTGTACACGAAGCACAAAAGATCGAGTGCCACGGAGCCTTGGGATAGGTCACCGTTCGTTTTCCTCGTCTCACGCTGTACACGGACCTCTCTTTGAGCTACTGAGTTAGCTTTTCTATGGCGATTTTGCAATGAGAGTGAGCAATAAGAAAGGATACGAAAATCGTCTATTTTATAGCTCTCGGCAGACTCCGATGGTGATTTATCGAAAATGTGTTTCCTTATATTCATATTTACGACTCGCTATCCAGTTATATGTGCCTATACTTCGTCTAAACGGTAGTCATTCATCTACCCAAGGAATTCCTATAAAATTCGATACGATCTATATCTGAAACGTGGAGATTTTGACACCGAGCGTTATCTTGAGATGCAGCATAGAGTATTACTGTGGATTCGATAAAATACTTTTTTTCTATGAGGAAATTGAAATATTCGAAACGATTCATTCTCTCATTTTGCATACGACGTTGCAGGGAACGAAAATTATTGTCGTGTTCAATAAAATCATAACTGCTGGCTGCGAAAAAATGAATAGTGCCATGTCAGCTTGATTTCCATGGTTACGAAGCATTACTGCAGGAACAGTGATAGCTTCCTAGTCAAAGGCTTATTATCGGAAAATAGATGAATCAACTTGCTTGCAGGCCTGCAAGCTCGCGAGGCGAGCTCCGAATCAAGAGCGAAAAAAGCAACGACAGAAGACTTTGCCGTTGCTGTTGCAGACTTTTTCTACTCCGAGTAAATCCTTCCTTTTCTTTCCATGCGCTATCCTCTTAACGGAACGCTCTTATATCTCCGTATTCAGATTTTTACAAGCTCGAGAGCAGCTACGAGCTGAAATATACGATTCTCGCGGTTTACTCGTTACATGCTTATATATCGTGTAACTCTTGCTACGGGTATGGAACGGCGATATTGGGTTTTGCTCGCTATACACATGAATCCATTCGATATGAGAAATCGGATAATGCGGAGCTCCGCGTGACCACTGAAACTGTATCTACACGAAAACTCGTGCCCGTTAACATGTTGACTGGTGCAATGAGCGATGGAAAAAAAATTCGTACGCGAAGAGGGAGGAATAGAGTGCGACAGAGAAAAAGAGTTCACGTAGGTTATTCGCAGCGTTATCGCGAACCCGTGTGTCAGCGCCGTTATGTGTTATCATTCAAAACAATGATACGAATTTTCAGGGCAACCGAATCGTGAAAAGGAGGATTATCGAGCGTTTTTTATCATCGGATTTGAAGCGGAGCTCCATGGCATTGAAATTGTCGTTTTTTGTTTATCGCAACGAATCCACCAGTTTTTCTCCTTATTGTTTATTCCTAACGAGAGACTGGAACGAAAAAATCGGGGAGAAAGAAAAGTTCATTAGAGTGCATGAATGAGAAAACTTGCAGCTTCATCGAGGTCGAAGTTGACTGACAAAAACGGGATTTTAGTCCTCGTGTCGAGCACACAATCGTTAAATCTCTCACACATGGCCATGGCACACACGTGGAACGACTGCTATCGGGAGTTTCGGTTCCTGGAATGCCTTCCGGCGTTGGAACTTCCGGTGTTGGGAGTCCAGAGAATTTGCTCCGTTAATGGAATCGAATCTGGTAAATCTCGTGGTTAAAACTCACACATACACATGAGTTCGTGGATGAATGTGACCAGTCGCTGGGTCTATTTGCTACTCGGGTTTTCTCCGATGTCGGTCTTGCTCTCAACGTAATTCAGTGTGTTTCAATATGCAGACTCAAATGTGTCTGCTTTTAAGTGTACGTGTACTTGGGACACAGCAGTTGCGCCGCGCGTTTCGCTATCCGTACATTATCTCGTTCCCACGCAAACGTTTTCGCATTCGATCTCAAAGTATTTAGCATTTCTCACACACACACACAATACGTCATTCTGAGGAATAACGATGGATATCGTTGAAAGCGCGTTTGGAAACGATCGGAGAACGATTTCCTTTTGCAAGGAAAAACGAGATCGGCGCCCATCAATCTTCGAATCGCACTGGAATTCGATCACTTAAACGCACGGGATATTGCAATGAAATTTATTTTGTAAATATCTTCAACTGGAAAAAATGTCATTCAATTGTTGGATTTTCACAGAGATTTTTTCATCCGGTCAACTCACGATTCATTTGACATTAATGAGAGTAGAAAATAAATAACGAATGATAGCGATTCGAGTCGTGGAAAAATAAGTGAAGAAAGAAATGTATTTCCCTCTCAACTTTATTGCTCGCCGTGCCTTCGGCTTTGCCCGATTCCGAATACATAGATAATCCCAACAATGGCAAATGAAATTTTATTCGCCACGAAAAGTTGGATTTTCTCCACTGAAATATCGGGGTGAAGTTAACACCTTTCTCTAAGAATACAATGCTCTTGAAGCTCTCACACCACGTGGCGCCATTCGCTACTAAATTGTGACTACCTGAATCCATAGTCCGTCCGAACCGATCGTGTGAAATGATATCGAGAAAAACTGCTCGAAAAACGGGATTCAGATATGCTGGCAGGAGAATTTAAAGTTTCGAATAAATCGGACCTTTCTCAAGGAAACGTGGCTGCAAAAATATTAAAAATCATAAACTCCCAAGCGATTTACTACTTTATAGAAATAAAAAAGACATACAAAGGTTTTTGTGTTGCGAATAGAGACAAAATTGCAGTGGCTTGAAAAAGCGGTTTAAAAAAGTCTCTCAAACTTTCCAACCTGAGATCGTTTTCAGAGCTTTGTCCATGAATTTCTTCCTGCGAAAAATTCACTCGAAATCTGTCCATAAGTTCCTGAACTGTATGAGTCATTCAAGAGACAAATATAAAAACGCACAACTATTTTTTTCTTGGAGATTTGAACATATTGAAATGAGAATATTCAACATTAGACATGTCTGATTGACCAGCCACACTGAGTGAAGAAAGAATCAAGAAAATTGATTTGCCATCGAGGTTTGGCATCTGCTAAGCTTCTCAATGATGTTTTTTTTGTTTTTAATTTTTATTTCGTATGCATTTACGATGAGATTTGTTAAAAATGCAACAGCCGTTGAACTTACCAGGCTGCGAAGCGACATTGCGGAACAACAAAAGTACGCTGAAGAATCTCAAGAACCAGGAGATCGATGTCATCGCCTGGAAAAGAAAATGCATTTTTTAAATCGAGTCTTATTTTCCTTCGATGCATAGTTTTGAGTAAATTTTTTAAGCATGAAATAATCTCAGGGAAATCCCTACGTGGTCTTACATATTTGAATGGAATTTCTTACTCCATAATGCGCCGTAAAGTGGGTTTACGTAACCGAAACACACTTGGATGTCTAATTGTCATTTTCAGATCAGCTAGTTAGAGATACGGCAAGCGAGCGCTTCCTCTGAAGTTAATTAAAAGTGGAAGTAGACGAGGAGCGCGCATCCTGCACGCGATTCACGATCAATGAGATGAAAGTGCAAGAATCGCTTGTCGGACCTCGAAGCGACGTGATTCCTTTCTTGAACGTGAGACCACATGACGTTTCAGTCGTAATTTCAAAAAAAAAGATGATAGCAATAAATTTCTCAAAGGCTCTGAATCGTTCCGGAAACACGAAGCGAAGGAGTGATAAAGCAGATTTTATTCTGATGGGTTGTGAAATTTGAAAATATTATGATTTTCGATTATTTTTTTCATCACTTTGCCAACGTATTCGATTTTATCTTTTCTCCTTCTCACGTTTTTCCGTCTCGCTCTCTAATGTCGTGTCCTATCGGGCCGCCAACCCTGCGGCTTAATTTACAGCGATCATTCACCGATCGATATCGACAGAGTTGCAGCAGGGGAGCATTGAAAACGAAGTGGCTTAATCGTGGAAGTTGTTAAGTCAATCGCAAGTGCATACAGTTAAACATTTTATTGAAATTTCATCAAATCATTGAACGAAGGCTCAGCTTATGAGATAAATTACACTCTCGGCGGGTGAAATTTTCCGATTGATAGTAGTATCCCATTGGATCACTCAATCAATGATCATTGAACGGGCCATGAGACTGCACAATGAAAAACAAATAGAATAAAATTAATACTTTTTGTCAATTAATGAAAACTCTTGTCGATTTCGATATAAATTCGTTCATTTATTGAGCTGTGCGATAAAATTGGTAGTTGAGAGAGGCAATGAGATTAAAATATATCACAATCACTGTAGACTGTCGTTTGAAACGCATCGTTCGCATGAGAAAGTAGCAGAAAACTAATACGAGATTTCACAGTGGATTATGTGCTCGAAATAAATTCTCGTTTATCGAGATTGTTCAATAAGTGTCCCGATGTGATAACGTATAAACGGATATTTATAAATGCAATAAAATCTCAAATGCATCTATGAGAGCCAAGAATTCCAGGGCGTAGGCACTTCTCTACTTCAATAAACACACCGGCTCACGTGAATGTATTGAACGAAAGACCCTGCTTCGCTCGCTTTACGATGAAGAGACTTTTGCTCCAACTTGGCTCATATTCCGCTCAGCTCTATTTTTATACCAATAACCATATATATCTGATTTACTTTTATATTATTCTGGCTCTGCTTTAAGGATACAATTGCATGCGATCTTTTCTAGCACGGAGTACTGTCACAAATGCTCTCATATTACCTTACTAGATACATATGTACAGCGGCTTGTTCCTCTCAGAGTTATTCTCAACGCAGCTCGTCGATTATGAACTTTTTTATAAAATCTGTGAAAATGAATTCCCGACGTTTACGGCGACTGAGATTTTCTTTCGAATTAAAATTCCTCTGAATAGAAAAGTCGTTCGAAGAATGTCGCGATATTGGCAGATTTGAATTTTCATCAAGTTTTAGTATCATTTCCGGTGGGAAAACATTGAAATTTTAATTTTTTAGACGCAGTCGTTTGAATTGCTTTTTAAATATTATTTCTCCGGAGTAAAAGTGCAAAAGAAATCGAAAACGAGTGACGGGAATGTACGAAATGTAAACAGCAGCTTGACGATTTCAACGCGGTTTACAAAAGGGACTCATCAATGCGTGAGCGTTGACCCCATTAAAACGATGCAGTTCCCACATTTCATTTATTCCTACCACCCGCGTTCCTCTCCTGTATGATTATATGATTTCGGCCTTTTTCCATGACGCGTGTTTTCGGTCAAGGCTTTTTCGAGTCGATTTTTTGTGTCGCTTGAACGAAATTAAATGATGAACTTTTTATAATTCTACCAATGGATGTATGCGTACATGAGAGAGAAAGTTTGATCGTTTGGTCGAATTATCAAAGGATCATAAAACGCTCTCGTGGCGATTCGAAAGAGTACAGTGCGCTAGAATATCTCCGGTGGTTGGTTTTTTCATCTGCAGGCTTGCCTCGAGTCGCATTAAAAACGCATATATTTCAACATGGAATAATATGGGGGCCAAATTCAAAGGCAAGTTTCAGAATTACTATCTCAGAGTTTCATGCAACCGTGCTCGACTTCGAATAGCATGAAATTGAAATGAGACCTTTTTTATTTATGAATTTGAAAGGGCGAAAACGCATCTTGTGCATTATGCAGGCATTCAATAGTGATAGGAACGTAATCACGATACCGTGGGAGTTTGAAACTTCCGAATACACTGAAATCGACGTTTTCATATTTCACAAAATTTAATAAATAATTTTCAACGAGGAAAACTTTCCCTTTCTTAACTGTGCAATTCTTTCGTCCGACTACAAATTTAGTGATTCGAATGGCAAGTGAGATTCTGGCGTAGACATGGTGACAAAGAACACTGTAAGTTCGATGCCAATGCAGTTTTCGTATTATGCTAATGGCTTTTTGTTTTCGTGTATACAATAATGATACACCAGCATTTTCGAAGGACAAACTTTTCCGTCGAACCCTGCCGGCGCGGCATCGAGAATAACGAGGTTGCGGGCCCGAACGTACATGCATATGCTTGTAGCGTCTTTGACCAAGTACAGAGGCTGCGACGTTTCTTGTATGTACCACAGAGCCCGCAGGTATCCACACAGCAACGTCATAGAAGTTCCGCGCGGATGAGGGAAAACAATGTTATCGAAATCGCGTAATCTTGGAACTTTTTTTAGTGACCATGCACGTATGTATACACTTAAATTCGGTGTGGCAAATAGAAAGGCGTAACTCGAACGATTCTCACCTTCGATTATGGGCATTTCGCCCTTTTGTTATGCTCGTATTAGGTACACACGTACCGCGGAGCGAATATTACAGGGTTTTTTGCGGTTTTTTGTCTCTTCACAAGAAACGGTTTTTCCTTCTCATCAGCACCGCGAGTATATCAAATGCTGAGCTATAGCGTACCGACGATGATAAAAGAGCGCGTTAACGCTCTGAAACTTTTTGTCTACCTTCATTATCCGATTCTATGGCTTGTCCCCATGCGTCCCCATTTCTACAGGTTTTACGCAGTTGATCGTGAACAGCAGGAAAATAAATTTTCACTGTTAACGACACTTCTCGAGGAGAAAATAATCCGTGTAGGAATCGAGCGTCGGATTCTTTTGGAACTCTTTATCGTGTCAACTTTTTTCGATCGAGCTAAAGAGTGCAATGGTTTAAGGAAGTTCAAGCAACGTATGTAGGATACCATACGGAGAATACATTAGATTTTATTATTGCGAGTAATGAATTGAAAATTTGCGGGAATCTTGTTGAACAGCGCTTAATTACGTGTGAAAAATTTGGAGAGGCTTCACCGTCTGGTAACCGAGATATTCATTGTTGAAAATGACAAGTCTGGAAGCTTTCAAAAAATAGCGAACTTCAAGAATAAATGTCTCAATTTCGAGACGGTGAATCATCGGCATATTCAGCCAGAAGTTTAACACTGTCTTAAGCTTTCTGTTTTAAAAATTGTACCGTGCGAAGACGACACATTGGCGGCAAAAATTGGTGTAATATACCAATTTTTTGTTTCGCGAAGTATCGGTGCAGGTTGTAAATCTACGAATTGCAAATTCAGCAGGGAACGAAATTGAAGAACTGCTGGAATTATTGGAGGGTTTTTTAGATCATTTCGTTGGACCCCAACGCTGCAAACTTCAGCGTCATGTGCTGCAAAGTTGGAAAATCATTTATCCATAAGATACGCTTGAACCTCCTTAAGGACGTCTTTCTGCGTCGAACGATACGGAAGAAAGGATGTAGCGTGCCACACTTGTACTTTTCACAATGGAGCTTTAGGGCCTCGCTTTTGTTCGCTCTGCCGCAGCAGCACCATGCGGTTTCCTTTTGAAAAACGCGATCTCGTACAACTCAATCTCGATGAACCAATCGCCCAACGGATCCGAACGCCCGTGCTAAAAACGTCAGTACCGTTTCCATTCTTTCACTTTTAATCGAAAAAAATCTCGTTTTGACTGTTCTATGATCTAATGAGAACGAGGCCGAATGGATTCATGCGCACTTTCCACTCGATTGATCCTCCTACATTCTCGATGGGCGTCCGTCGCTTCGGAATTTTGCTAATTTTATGTGTCGAAAGCGGCGTTATTTGAAATACACTTAACCGAAGCGCGCGAAGCCCCCCGCTCGACGTTTTTATATCTGCGGGTTAAGTGGAGCCAGTAGGCAAACCGCCACCGCGGTTCACGCTATTATGTCGAGCCATAGCACGTCCTGTATAACAGCACGGTTAGCTATTAAATACTATAAAAGAGAAAGAGACGCGCGATGAACGAAAAAGGCGAAATATCGAAATATACAGCTCACGTATATACAGCTTCGACTGAAAATTCAAGCGAACACGAATACACACACACACACACACACACACACACACACACACACACACACACACACACACACACACACACACACACACACACACACACACACACACACACACACACACACACACACACACACACACACACACACACACACACACACACACACACAGAGAGAGAGAGAGAGAGAGACACAGACACACACACACACACACACACACACACACACACACACACACACACAAAGGTGCTTCTGAGGTTGAACTCATTATTCAAGTGTATAGGAACGTGCGAGAGTAGAGAGCGAGCAGTGCAACCGTTGCACCAAAGAGGCAGGATAAAAGTGTACAAAGAGAGATCAAAAGAAGAGGAACACGGCGAGCCTGGTGGGTCACGCGAGCAAACGCGCACGTTCTCCAACGAAGAAAGTTACTCAGCGAAAATTCCGTTTATATTTGTCGAGATATTTTAGCCGTGGCATGAAATTCGTCATAGGATATTAGCACTGGCGCAATGAACATTTTTACTCGGTCGAATACTCATAGAAAGTGCCTGCTTGTGCTTAAATTTCTCTACTTTTCAGCTAGTACACATTCTTCTTTCGCACTTTGTATCAGTTGTCGTAGGTCTCTCCTTCACGTTTGCAAAAATAAAGAATCGATTTCAACTGGTATTTCCTCAACGATTTTCTGGAAACTCTGAAATGCCGGATCGTTACGACACTCGTGTAATTGATGGGGAATACCACGAACGTGGTTGTAAACATCGACGTGATTAAATTCTTCGAATACGAGGTCGATTCGGACAAAAATGATTGTCCAAGCTCGCTCTTTAACGCGCAAAGATCGTTCGAATATTCCGTCCGAATATCGAAGAACGAAGTTTGTTTCACAACGAAAATATTATTCTGGATGTTAACGATTGTTGGCTGGGGGATAAATATTTCTATAGGATTCCCTGACCTCGTTGACCCCTTATAGAGACCGACGTTTGATACAATTGGGTTTATCAGAGTGCCGACGAGTTTACATTTTTTTCGTCAAAACATGATAGCATTAATCCCAAGAGTTCTCTAATTAAATAATTTAAACTCGTTGTCGAAATAAGCCGACACAGAAATTATCTGAAATCTGACGAGTACGTGAATGATCTGAACCGCCCGCTTGATAAAAATTGACAAGATTTTCAGTCGTATAAAAGCACGATGTCGATTAAATTCCAGAAAGTCCAAAATTAGACGGCGACTATGAAACTCGTTGAAGTAATATTGTTCCTTCTGATGGGACTACTGTTCTTTATTGGCACGGCGCATTCTCAGGATCACAGGAGAACGAACATGAAAGGTTGTGTCGAAGAATACGCCATGAAGCAATCCAAAGGTCTGCCTTCACCCGATTGTCCGTTCTCTACGCTCTAGAAAGGACGATTGACAATTATTGAAGATTTCATGTTCCGAGTATTCGGCTAGGAGGCAACGCGGATGCGCCTATCAAGGGAAAAACCACCCAGTTAATCTGAAGGAATTGAACTATTTAATTAATCGACCCAGTTTCATTGATTATTAAAATTACAATAAAAGTTCAAATCGATCGAAGTTCCGATGAACGCGTGGTACGATTTTTTTTCAATCATTCATCGCCTTATCCAATGCCTGTGACCATAACTGATGAGATGAAAACAACAGACATCTCCGAAACAATCCTTTCTCTTACTTGACTTTCCAAGACGACGTGCGTGTCTTCGAAAGCTGCACCTGTGTGATGCCTCAGTTGCGAGGAAAGGTTGCGATGTCTTTGCTCAAAGTTCACCACCAAGAATTTTACATTGTACATGCGGAGTATGCTTCACTGAATTCGTTCTATGACAATGTGCAGCGGGCGTACCCTTTCAACTGGTGCACTATGAAGATGGATTCGAGTTCGCGTACGAAAGTTACGAAGAGGCATAACGAAGCTACGATGAAAGCAATGGAGGGTCAAGAGGAAAATTGTTTGTGCCACTTTCCGGTATCAAGGCAGATTCACAGAAAATAAATGATCCGTTTTCTCACAAAATTTTTAGCAACGAAGTTCGCAGTGTTGCTAAGTCGTTTTGCACCCGAAAGTGGTCCAGTGTTTTACTCGGCATTTATATTTCGCAAGTAATGATGAATCTAATGCGCGTTCGACGTCTCTCGTTCATCGCCACAATGAACATCGTGACTGTGCCACGAGTATTTGTAAATATAGAAAGAAAGGCAGAACACATTGTAGAGGCATAACAAAATTGTTGGCCCTCCGGCAGTGAAGTACCATGGAGCTTGTGAAATACCTCTATTATGTATCTCGCACGTGCGTTCGCTGTAGATCTTGAGGGTTTTTTTCGCCATAAGAGACGGAAGTCCCGGGCGATCATGAGCTCGGTTGAGATCCTTGCGAGGCAGGCCCTCGAGCTTTTCACGATGTATCTGCACCTTGAGACAGGCGCTTTGCGTGATAAACGTGAAAGTGCAGCAGAGACGGGGGAAGACGTAAAGTCAGTAACTACGAGTAAAAGTTCTGCACTACCGCGTCTATTGGGAGAAGAAATTCTCGAAGCCAAAGATGCTCAACGATCTATATCGCTTTTCCTCGTGCTTTTTTACCCTTGGCTCGAAGGATCGGATAACGTCATATTTCACAATATGAATATCGGTTTACGAGTATCGATCGGATGCCAAGAATCTTTCTCGCACAAATAGAATCATTTAAAAGATTGCCAATGGAGTTCGGAATGGGAAAATCTTCGAAATCAATGGACAGCGCGCGGTAGATGCACGAATCCTGGCTTTTGTTTGGAAAGAGATCGATTACGATACAACTAGCCTGAAAAAGCAGTCGTTACACAATATTTATTCTCTTTAGTAGCAGATTGATTGGAAGTACTGTAACATATACAAAAATTAACGAGTGGAACGCACTTTGCGAATCCACTTTTGCCAAACAAATGGTTTTTACCGAGTGTCAGCTCATTGATCAGTCGTTAAAAATGAAAAACTGTGCGCAGCCCGTTAATTAGCTTGTCATCGCAAGCACCTGTTGTAAAATAGCAACGGCAACATGTCGAGGCAATTATTAATGCTTATTTATCGTTGATGTAGCACCGGTTTTACGTGTTTCAATTTTTCTTCTTCCAGTCTATATGCGGTATCGGGTTTCCCTTAATAGAAGTACCAACATGACATATACGAGGCATTCCGTGTCCAACTTATGCCGTCTGGCTCCCGTAAATCTCAAGCTGCTTGCATTATCTTTGGATCGCCTATGGATATTGCTGCAGTAAATATTAGACATTTTTTCTCGAATTTTTGCCTTCTCTTGGGTTTTTCATCGTGGAGTGGATAAAAAAACGTCGTAAACAGGGTTGGATTCGCGGTGGTTGTTAAATTAGGAACGTATGCATCGAAACTAGCCATCAGAATTCATTATTATTTGCTTGAAGGTAAATAGAATTTCAATATTGTTCGATCAGCTGTGAAAGGTGAGTCTCTCTTTGATATTCCACTTGGATCTATGTTCATATAACAACTCTGCAACAACTACTCGAAAAATGGAACTAGTGAGATGGAGGATTTGTATCATATAATTGTCTACAATGGTGAATTACTTCACTTTCTACAATCTACCTTATTAATCTTCTTCTTAATATGGTCTGCGTGCATGTGTTCGTGTCTCTGAGAGCCCGTTGTATAATGCAATAGGAGTATCCGAGTTATCTAAGTCGGAAGCAAATTTAACTGAGCTCTTTTACTTACTGATTGGCTGCTTACGAGCTCATTTTGCTAGGATCTCACAAGAGTTACGTACGTGTGTGAATAAGCGAGCGAATGCGGCCTGCTGTTGTGAAACTCTCAGGCAACCGAGCAATGTCCTCGGAAGATCTGATGTCTGCGGCGGGGAAGCGTGTGCGAAAGGAAACTAGACGACAGAACGAGACGACGACGACGACGACGACGACGTTGAACCGGAATCGCCTCGAATTCTTATACGCGTAACATGCACGCGCGTTTACGCAAATGAATACGGAAAGTTGGACAAAAGATTGCGTGCGAATGAACAGGTTGGTAGGTGAAATCTCACTTGATTCAAACGACCTGTTTGAAAGACACTTTTCTAGCAAAAAAGACTTGGCTCTAGAAAAACAATATGCAAAAACTGTTGACTTATTAAATTTAAGGTATATTTTCCTTTCGCATGATCGTACTTTTTGGTGGCGCAAATATGAAGCATTCGAAATTTGGACTGATTCCTGACCTCCGAGACGTCGCGGTTATATACGAAAAACTTTTGCTTCTGCCATTTTTTCAACTTCTATCGTTAACATGATTCTCATCTTAAACTAACAGAATAACCGTGATGAATATAACCGATATACAAAATAACTTTAATATTCCAAAACAAATAAAAACACAAACACACCCACAAACCTAAACAAGCAAACAAACACACACACACATACACGAACGTATCAATACGAAGGAAAAAAAATTGCAGGGTGGATGTTCTCGAGACAACTCGAGATATTGAATATGTTAAAAACAATGAACAATAAATTTATAATGAAGCATTTCGTATCTAGTAATGAAAATCTCGCATATAGGCTTTCATATTTATTCGCAGTCAACGTTTCAATTGAATATTTCAATTATTCACCACATTCTATTGATTACAAACTTAAAGGTCATTTTAAATGACGATTATTATTATCGTGGTTATTTTGTCCATGGGTTATATTGTTCACCGGTTATTTTATTCGCTGGCTATTTTACGAGGTTATTATTTCGAGCGTGGTTATTTAGGCGGGACACCGTTAATATCTCTTTTAAACATTCAGGAACAGGAATTTATAATAATTCAGTATATGAATTTCTGAACAGAAATGTTGTGATGATGGAATCTGCTTGAGCTCCCGTATAAGTTGTACGATTTTTGAAGTTTTAATTCTTCATTAAATGTTCGATAACCTGACCTGAAATTTCGTCAATCTATTCGCATGTACTTTAGCTTTATTGTAAATTAAAATCAGTGATTTGTAGAAAATTCGAGTTCGCGAAAGGAATACCTTAAAGTAGCCCTATCTACCTAAATGAATTTCTTCATTCCTTATCCAAATTCCCCGTCACCTCCATATTTACCATGCCCATCGACTGTTTTCATTAAGTAAAATTGTATTAAATTCTACCACTTTCCTTGCCTCGATTTCGGTCGAAGGTGCGAGTGAACGTGCACCCCTAATGCATACGTTTTCAGGAGCTGTCTTCCCGAAATTCTACCTTTATCAAGTACATATATTCTGAGCAGAGGAGTAAAAGGGCGTAATTGAGGCAGTTGAACGGTCAAGGCGATTGGTGCGTATCTCCTTTTGTTCACTAATGGCTAATATGGAACAGAAGAGACTCCAGGATTCCCACATGATTTGGACGAGCGAAAAGCTGTTCCCGACACACTGTTTCACCCTTCATAGTTAACCGTATACCTGTATCCCGGCGTCCAGCAATTATGCAACGCACATATATTTCGTTTGTGTAGAGGTTGGGAGTGCGAGCAGAACCACGACAGCCAGCAAGTGCAATGCGTTGTTCGCTTTACGATGCAGTCATTATCTCCATCGTGACCCAGCTCGAAAAGTTGTGTTAGATCCGCCATGTATACGTACATACGAATAAACTCGTCCATGGATACACACGAAGAGCGGAGACCACATATACCGCAACGCCGCTGACACGTTGGTCTCTTTCGTGCTCTCTTGTTGCTGGCAAAGATTATTACAGAACGAGATCGCTAATTCGTGCCATGCAAAGCTGTGGAAAATTGCGCATAGATTATTGTGCCGCAATACAATTCACCTCTGTTGAGATATTGTCAGGTGTGCCTTTGTAAACATCAAAACGAAATATTTACGAGCATGAAAGATGCGGGATGCTCGTTCCTCAGGAATATGTTTGCTTGTTATTTTGACGAAAATGGTGCCAAATGTAGGCCTTTTAAGTTTTTTTTTTTTAATCGAGTATACTGTGTGGAATACCGAATAAGATTGCGTCTGCATTCAGACATCGGTGGGCGCGCGCGTGTGTGTGTGTGTGCGTGTGTGTGTGGATAAAGATAAATATGTTATTACTGTTTGTATATGTATTTATAATGTATACGAATAAACTTGAACCGAATGGCTCTGCACTATGTAACAGAGATAGAATGCACCTGCTTCTGGCCTTCGTGGTATTGTGTATCGCGAGAGGGCCCCCTCGACGTCGAGGGCACCTCCGGGGCAAAATCCCCTTCTTCCGTTTTGAATACATTTGCTTGAGAAAGTTTTTCTGCCTCGCGCGCGTTCTATTCTATTTTAAGGTGACTACACGAGCGAGTGTTGTTAAATATTTTTTGAACGACGATGTTTAAAAGTTCAATAAAACTCATGGAGCTGCTGTCGTTCATAAAACGTGGAAGGCAAGGTGTTGACTTTTTCTTCGTGTCATAAAATGCTTCTAAATAACGGGGCACTATTTCCTAGCTGAATAGTGCAAAAACTGTGGCATGTGCATGTAACGCGCAGTTGATCTGCATACCGAAAAATGAAACATTGCTCAATGGAACAATTGGTATATGAAAACTGGGTGCTGGGAAACTTGGCTAAAAAATGGTCGATAACGAAAAGAAACCTATCAACGAGTCTGCATCTCTCACTGCTCCTCGTCGAATTAGAATGGCACGTAAAGTGCAAGAAATTTTCATCCAGTGAATATATGTACACGCTCAATTTTATATGGAAAAAAGTCACAGCAAGGGTCACCGGTTCGATCTTATCGTGAACATATCCAACGAGCATCCCGGAGGTCGACGTCCATGTAACACACCTTACGCGCACCGCGCGATGATATTCCGCTTTGGAATTTGTTACTTTAGAGGGTTCGACGATGCGAAAGCCAATTTATAAAAGGATGCTGAAGCAGAGAGTACACGCGAGTAACAAACAGAAGTGGACCCAAAAGATGCTCGGGGGTTGCATGTCAACCGTGATTATTTATGGCTCATTATAACATGCCTCTCCACCACATGTGTATATAAATATACACACACATATTCATGTAGTTTGGCTCATGTGCGCATTCAACGCGATTGCAAGCGATCGTAAGATATCGATAAATCGATAAGATCGGAAGAGGCATACGGAATATACTTGCTCTTGGTCACCATACCGCCTACGATTTATTGAGTACCGGCGCGCCTTTCCTCTCTCCATCATACACCGGATACATGTCTCGTTGAGATCTTGCTCCCATTTTTTTGTCTCGCGTAATACGTCTGGATCAGTAGATCATGCGTTATTTTTTGTTTTTGTGGAGCTGTTTTGATGGTGACTTAATTCAGGCAACTTGGAGGGATTTTACTTCACTTCGATGGCGACATTGCTTTCTATGTTTTGTAAGACGCTGAAGTTTGCGACGCTGCAGTTCGACGAAATGATCGAAAAAAAGATTTTTGTAATTCACGAATTTTTTATATCACGAAGTAGTATCGATGCAGGTTGAAAAACTACGAATTGCTTCGGCAGGAAACGAATTTGGAGAATCAGTGGAATTATTAGAGGCTTTTTTTAGATCATTTCGTTGGAGCCCGCGACGTTGCATACTTCGGCGACATTGTTTTTGTGATGCGATTCATATGCAAAAATGATATGAGTCAATGAAATTTACGACACTAAAATCAAACGATGATTCCACTGAATTGAATCATCTCGTTAAATGATTATCGTATTCGATTTAATCTTCACTTTATTCCACGTTCGACCTTTTCATCAAGAATAACTTTCTCCAAGAGCACAAAAAACGTAATCAATGATCGTTCATCGTTGCGAGTTTCTGGCTTTTTTGAACCAATAAAACGAACGTTTTTTCACCATTTTGGTAACTCATGTAAGAATCGAAAGGTACGCGTTGCGGGTTTAAATATTCTTTCAACATTTTCGAAAGTGCTTCGAACCGAGTGACGGTGCTACGAGGGAATTAAATATAATCGCGCAGCAAGTAGTGATAGCCAGTGGAGTAAAAGCGAATTAATTCGTTGAGTGTGACACTCGGAGACGGTTAAATATACCGTGCGTTTCGATCACAGGGACTCCTGTAATCTGAAACAGGTGTAACAGGTGAAGTCACACAGACGTGTGTTGCCCCTGCACACACCTACCACGACTCACTACATTTACACGTTTGCACGGATATACGAAACAGGTTTGGATACAGCGAGTGTATTAGCCATCGAAAGCGCTTGATCGATCTCTCTCTCTCTCTCTCTCTCTCTGCGGTGCAGTCACGTATCGTTTTCTACAAAGTATATAGACAAACGTTCGGCAGCTTCCTTTCTCGGTGCATGTACCAACCGTGCTGTGGCTAGTTCACATAGAAACGAGGCTAATTTCATCAAATTTCGCATTCGTTCGAGCTTGCTTGGCTTCGGTGTACGCGCTTAGGATCGCGATCGCGGTGCATATCGACACGTGCGTTTTATTTATTTTGGCAAATTGTTGCGACGCCAATAATTACTCGATACTCCTGGCAAATCTGTGCAATCGTCAACTCGATCAGATTAAATATATTTTTTCGTTCGTTCCAACGATCGATAATCTCATCGAATGGAATCGAAGACAAAAGTACCCGATCCTGACCGGTATTAACCTTGCCTCTTTCATGCCCGCGTGCGAGTCCACACCCTCGGATTGAATATCGTCCTACGCGTTTGGACATAATTGGAGAAGGCGTGCGATTCGTTCGGGCTTCACGTATTTATATGTATCATATGATCAACTGAGCCAAGAGGAACGATCTGGAGAACGAATACTCGCTTCTGTTTGCAAAAAAATGTATGAGTTAGGTGTGTGTATAAGTCGTGTGTAGCGTGCCCGATGATTCGATGCACAGTGACATTTCATCGGTTGTATATAATACCACAGCTTCTGTAATCTCTTACATGTATACGAGGACTGGATTTATGTATATATGTCATGCGGATACCACGGAGGGCCAATTAAACGAGGGAAAGTATATACACTTGGTTGGCAGACACTGAGATAATCTCTATTAGGCGATTCTCTGATCTCGTAAAGCTTGCATTATTATAGTAAAATAAAAATCATAATAAAAAGCCATAAACGACAGTACGGAAGCAGGTAGAAAGACTGTGTACTTATTCAATCAATCAGCGGACTCAGTCATTTACGTCACTAATCATTTATCCCATTTCGAATGCTCCCAAGTGTCTCTACGTTCGAATGAATCCTGCAAAAGTGATTTGATATACAAGCTCTATCGGTCACGTACATCGAAAGCGTGCTAATGGTACTGCACCCTTGCTCGCACCGAGCGAACATTCGACGGATACCGTTCGATCGAATACCAAGACGAAAATATTGCTTTTTTCTAATTAATCCTACAGGAATTTTTGATCTCGAGATATGGGTAGCGTTCATGGGAAAGTTCACCGCAGACCATAGAAAGTGCGGATTGTGTCAATTATTTTATCGTGTACTATTAGTAACAACTGATAAACGAATGATTTATTTCGTTGGCAACGCTCTAATACGGTGAACCGATGTCTCCAGTTTTGTCACGTAGCTGCTTTACTTCGCTTTATTGTGGGGCTGCATTTTTTTTTCGTTTTTAATTTTAAAAAACGTGGGTTCAATCTTTTACGTACTTTGAGTGCTTTTTTTTCAATATTTTTGACAATTTCGTAAAAAATCTTTGAACTTGTTTAGAATGCAGAACTTTTTAGAGCAAACAGCAAATTTATGGGGCTTTTTTTCATGCTTTTTTTATATCGAAATTCATTAGCACCTGCTTGAAATCGATTGCGATCGAACGATTCGTTGTTTGGATGATTCGCCTATGTCTACGAAGATTTTTAAGTGTCTCTGTGTAGTGGCCATTCGTGACTGTTGCGTCGACAAAGTCCATTCGCGTTAATGGAAGGAACATGGGTAAATGTACCCGTGGCGGCTGGGAAAAAGCTATTAAATGGGACGACGCGCGGTATTCTCAGCGGAAGTTGGTTTTCGCGATAAGAGCGGGAACCGGTGGGGGCGGATTTTGTGGCGATGCATAGAAGGGTTTGGAGTGACTCATCGTACCGTGTGATGCATGCGTCGTGCGTGCAACGAAGAAGGAACGCTGAGATGAAACGAGCTCGTATAATCTCCTCGACATTCAATGCCATCGTCAGGAACCTTGACGTTTCTGTTTCTTCGCTAAATATTGTCCCGAAGGGCCACCCGACGTGAACATTATTTGGCGATGGCACAAAAATGTCAGGAAAACAACGCTGAGCTCTCGCTCTATTTCGAGACTGCGCGGTGGCAAAAATTTTTTGTGGGAAAAATTCATCGAAAGCAACGCGAACTCACAGAAAACTGCACTTCTGCTTTACTCGAGAAATTACATTCAGAACTTTGCGCTTAATGTTATTTCGATTCAACATCCAATTGAGAAATGTATTTTTTCCTGAATTTTTTCGAAAAAATGATTTTACCGATGTCTTTCGAGACAGTATATCCAAAGCGTATAATTACTGAAAAACTTATGGGGGTTTTGAACTTTCTGGAATGATATTTAGCTTCCGAGAGATGCGGATTTTACGGTCCATGCTTCACTTTTCATTCTTCCTCTCTCGCGCTTCTCTCCGTTACACAACTAACGTCATCTTGAAAATAAACTTCAGTTACGCTTTCAGGATGAAGTAAGAAGAATAACTGGAAGGGGCTCGTTTCGTCTAATAAATGTGCCACGGAGGATGTGTTCATATGCTGTGATAGAGACATGCAAAAGTAAAGTTCAACGGCGTTAAAGGTGAGTGGAGCGCGGAATGTGAAGCAGAAGAAGTTCTTCTCACGCGTAGACTCCGTAAATTGCACACAAGCGCAAAAAATCCCCAGGGTATTATGTGGATAATGGTGTGTTATGTTTAATAATCGTGCCAGTTAGCGCGCGCCGTTTCCTTGGAGGGATCAACAGCTTAGGATGCTCGGCGGAAGAAGTCACGTGAGTCTTTTTCGCGGGAGGATCATCGTGCAAATGGGCCTTGAATCTTGATCCGGAGGTGAAACTCGGGCAGAGCATGGGAAAAGTTGAGTCGAAACTCGCGAGGCGGTGTGTGATTAAGAAATTGTTTGGTTCGTGGAGAAAACAGCCTTGAAAACCGTTGAAAACAAATTATCGAAAAATGAATAACACACGGATCACGAATTTATTACGAAATATTTCATTCTTTGCATGGCGAACGACCTTCGGCTGATTTGAAATCCTCCAAATTCAATGCCATTTCATTTTTATACAAAACAAGCAATCGAATCCTCGATAAAACCGTCTCGCGTTTCTTCGAAGATCAACTTGATACCGAGTCTGCATAAGCTCTCAAACTTTATCCAGCACGCACCGTTCATTTATTCGAGTTGGTTGATGCAAGTTCTAACATCATTAAATATCTATTCGAAGAGCTCTTGAGATTTGCGTAGGTCATGTAACAACTTGTATACATGTGTAAGAATATCGTAACTCGTAACGAGGTGAGGGAGACGAAGTTACTATCTGCTTCTTTAAGGATAACGGATTTACGACTCGAGAGATTTTACGCCACGACCATATCTGTAGCGTAAATTATACCATACAATATCAGCTTTGCTGCTAATATAACGAGCAGCTCACTGGATTTTTAATTCCTCGTAAATTATACGAGCAAGACGTTTATCATAAAATCGTTGATTTTTTTGTTATTTCTTCAAAGCATTAAAATGCAATGATGGTCCTTAATTGGAGATTCTTTCGATTGTTTATCTCGACTATTTGTCAACGTATACGAAATCTCCGTTTATAGAGAAAAATATTTTTTACTGCTCAGCGAAACGATCTTTTTTTTGTTGTCCATACGTCCTGTGACATCCGAAGAGGAAACGGGAGATCGTTTTATACGCAAATCTCCTGCGGCAACTCGAATTATGGAAATGAGCAGATTTGTTCAATCTCTTCAATTAATCGTGCCACGGTCCTTCGCGTGCTCGAGTATGGACCGTTGGAAACGCTGGAAAAAATTGTACACTTTCAGTGTAATCTCGCGTGCGAGCATTCGCGCGAATCCTAACACGACAAAGTTTATACATATTTTCTCGGTTCCCTCTGTACGTGGATGGACCCAGTGAACCTCGCACGAATGGAATGTCAAGAATGCTTTTTACGCGTACAATAATTGTTGATCGAGAAAAATTTTCAGCTTGATACACAAAGATATCAATTTTCATGATAAATATTCACGATTTTCATGGGTCTCGATTTTGAGCCGTTTGAGAAGAAAAGTTTTGTCGCGCCGAGTACTCGATAAAAGTTTGTTAATTTGTTCGATGTACGTCGAGTGTCGTTTAATAAAATTTCTCAACCGTGGAAGGTGGAACTGATGTTTGAAACTCGATTGACGTTAGCGTTCACGTATCAAAGGTGAACCGAACAAATTGCACAAAATTAAACAAATTTGAGGACTAATTTATACAAAGTTTCGGAAAATTCGCTTGAGCTTGGAGTACGTCAACGTGGTTGATATACTGTGAAAGATGAACAGAGTAAATAAAACGGATTCGGCAACAGTTGAAAAAAGATAGACAACTGCTCAGCTCCGTCGAAATTGACCGAGATCGATGCAAATTTTTCAAAACTACTCGCAACGTTTGTAACTTTGGCTTTGAATAGTTTTTCGATTAAAAAATTAAATTATAAATTTTCGTATGTTTTGACACTTGCTAGCTCGAAAAAAAAAATAAGCTACGAACCCTGGGTAATCGCATATAGGCATATACAGTGATGAGAAACCGTCGGAACGACTCAAAATTCCACTAGTTCGACATCGTGTGTATCAAAACATTTAGATTATATTTGACTTACGGTTTACTCATTAGGTTTATGAGAAAATCACATCAGAGCTTTTTTGTAGAGAATTTAATTTCCTACAAAAACATGTCTATTGAAATTGTGGAAAAAATTTGTTCAATAGTTTTATTCGAAGAAAATGGAAAAAAAATTTACGTGCTATTTATATGGAAAAACGAAAATCCATTGAGCGTATTTTATAATCAAAATATGGAGCTGCCCTTGCGGGAGAACTTTTGTTATGCCCCCTAAAAATTTTTGAGATGATAGGACCGGAAAAAAAAATAAAAAATGTTTCGTTTGGGTCACCCTAGTGTACATGCAAACAAAAATCGAGTATTTCTGAATGGTTGTGAAATTTTTTCCTTCAAAAAATTCATTTTTTTTCTTATAAATCCATATGCAGGTGACTCGAGGTATTTTTTATAGAGCAGCTTCACATGCGAGTAGTAATAAAATTTCAGAAGTGACCTCATCTGTGCGCGATGTCGGGGGTAAATCTATCGAAAAACCGCCATGAACACGAACTTCGTAAAAGCTCATCCGATCGAAATTGAAATTAATAAATCATAAATTTATAACATCCTGAAAATCCCTTATCAGCAACTTTATAAATTCACTTTTCTGGAATGAAATTTTAGCATGTTATTTATTGGGCGATCATGCCAAACAATTTTGATGCTCTGACCCTTCAATATAAAGTTTGGGATCGAGTGCCAACGTCGTTTGGTCATGATATTTCTACAGGTCTTATGCTTCCCTATTCTTCTGTGCAATTTAACGTGTCGAGAGAAGTACCTGTGTGCATAGCTTGTGCATGAGCTATATATTAGACTCGAAAGCCATAATAATCCAGAGACGCGTGAAAAAGACTTTGCACGCGCCAAGATTCCGTTAGAAATCGTCTTCAGCTATATCCCGGGTCTATGCAAACGACTAGGAAGACTAGACACAGGCGGCATCCATCCTCCTACGCGCAATTGATGGTACGGCTTATGCACGAAGTGCAAAGTGACGGGCGCTCGATTATTCATCTTTCGTGCTATTGTATCCTGAATGCAACGATCTCAGAGAATACAAAGATTTTTAAAATATGAAAAAAATCAACGAGTTCGATTCTTCATTTTAATTCGATGTTGAAGAAATCGCTATTGTTGAACTTCAACATAAAATAATTTTCAATTTTTTTTTTTTCGTGGATTCGGGTCATAGTGGCTTTTTTACGTGGATGGTTTGGCTGAAAAGCCTCTTTTGTTTGGACGTTAAATTTGAAATTGAATTTCGTGACGCATTGGAGAGTTCAATTACAGTATATTAAAACGGGAAATTTACGTTGGAGATTGTTAGCTTTTACATGGCGCTTAAGTACAGGTACGATCGATTCTGTCCGCGTTAACTTGGTGATGCTATAATGCAGCGTTTTATCCACGCATGGAGGATAACGGTAATGCTTGTGTCCCAGCAAAGGTTCGACATGTGTGCAAAGCCTGTTCATATATAGGCGCTTCTCCGAAGTGGATCCACAAGACTGATTCACTCACCCGGTTCTTGTCACTCACCGCGCAGCATGTGAGCGAGCAAAAATTAACGTACGACGCCACTCAAAAGGTGGATCGTTTACAGGCAGAGTCGCTCTCCTCTTTCTTCCTTTTTTTCTCGTTAGTCGATGATGAACGAGGCGGAAATTAGCAGGCCGAGCTAACAATTCATTGGCATTCGGGATGGTTCGGAACCTCAGGCACAACTTGATGCTCACGACTTTGAGAATTATCGAATAACTCGAGAATTAATTGGTCGTTCGATGTTTCGGATTTTTTAAATTAGTCGTACGCGGAGAAAACGAGGCCGAAAATTCTGGAGGAAAGTACTAGGAATATGATATCTCGGGGTACACGTATCGGATTGCAGCATTTATTCTAAGAGCAGTAAAGAATTGTTCTATCCGCCATAGTAAAAAGACCAATACCCATACCATTTATTAAAAAGACTCAACAGTCTTTTTCTCTAAAAACATAGTAAAAAATCTTTTCAGTCACTTCAAATATTCATATTGTAAAGTACGCTCGGGCAAGCCTGAAAAAAAAAACTATATTTATGGTAAAATGTCACACGTATTCCGTGTGTTTTACAATAGAATTTACTATGCTGACGGTCAAAATTTGTGATTTACAATACATTTCCACTTATCAGTAAGTGCTAGTCTGACACGATGAATAACACTCGAAAACAAAACGAAATATAATTCTGACGTGCATTACTTTTTGCTATCCACATAAAACTGTTTAGAATTCGAGGGACGAAAAATTGGAAATTCAAAAAATGCCATGCTGTTTGTAATCGTTGCCTGAATACTTTTGAAATTCTTGAAAAATAATATATTCCTCACTATACGAAACGAATTCGTTTTCTTTGTGTAGAACCTCGAAAAGATGGCTTATTTTGGAGTACAATCAGAAATCCACAAAATGATTGATAAGATGTTAAAAAAGAAATGATTCAACAATTTCCGACAACATTTTTCAATGCGTTACGAGTCTTCAGGTATCTTCCAATGTTTACACGTCGCACAGTGAAACTTCGCAGTGGAAAATTGAGAATCTCGGTGACAGCGTGAGACTCGCAACTTCTTTGTGTTTACATTTCTCTTTTACTATATTTCAAGCTATCATGGCAGGACCTTGTTTCCACAGAACTCCGTTTAATACGGATCCATCTAATTATTTTACTATAAAAATTGAATGAACACAATGGATTGTTTGTAAACAAAAAAAGCTTCGAAGCGAATATGAATAATGTGTGTTTGCGTGGGATCAAGTTGAAGTTTGGTGAAATCAACGAAGAAGATTCTTCTCTAGAGATACGCTCTAGGTTGTGACTTTCAGATTTTCTTTCCAGCACTTATTAACATGAAGAGTGCACCGTCTTCAATGGATAACAGTCTCCTATAAAAATGTAATTTTCATCGTTTTTTTCAAACTGATAAATTCGATCGTTTCTCAACAGCTCAGAATTCTTCTGAATTATGGAATTTTATAATAATCACGGATGCTGTAAGTGAAGTTTTACTCTCCGTGCTCAATTTCACAGAATACGAAAACAAAAGTTTGCGGAAACTTGAATCGAACGTTTTCTTCGAAATAACTATTTCGATAGCTGAAAAGTTTCACTGACGTCCTATTCATTGAGATGCAATGGTCACATAGAAATGCATACTTCCACGACCGTGTTCCATTTGGGAGAACACGAGAAGTAGGAAAGCTCCTCATTGTGGGTGAAAAACGGTTAAGGTCAAACCCGAGAAAGGAAGGAAAATTAGATACGAGAAAATGAGAAAAGAGATAGCAAGAAGTTTCAGTATGGACTGCATGTGCACATTATCGAATCGAAACTACTTTCTCCCCGTTCTCGCGAAGTTTTCACGTCCGTTAGAAAATTTTGTCGGAGCCCCAGAATTCCAAGTATCGAATAAGTTTCCAACGGTTATTCTGTTCTTGTTTTGCTTGCTCGTACTCGAGATCAGCGAGCATCTGTAACCGAATTAGAACAGAGGTAAACATTGCGAAAATTTACCGGAAGTAAATTCGTCCGGAGTCGATCCCAAACGACGATCAAAGTTTAGCCGAAATATCTCGTTCGTTTTACATATTTTTTTACGAAAAAATGCATTGGCGTAAAATTAAATTGCAAGTTTAGGAGTATTTTGTCGTTCTTGACCTAACAAATGAGCTACGATTCTGAGGGTTTTACTTGGAAAATTCTTTCGAGGCTTAGGGTAACTCTCACTAAAATCGTGTCGACCAAATGACCGGATTAATGTGATCCCGATGGACGACATCAATCAAGATTCCCGGAATCCATCGATAATCTTCGGTGACGATCAAAGTCGTGCGTCAATGCACCAGTGCATTAATATCACTGAGAACCAATGGCGAGTGCTTTCGACAAGGAAAATCTGCCACGTAGACAAAACGGTTGAGTAATGGGATAAATCATCCCATTACGCACGTGCTAATCACACGTGCGTTCGAGAAATTGGTCGACGTGTTTGGCGCCGGATCAGTTGAGAGCCCTGCGGTACTCGTTTAGTCGAGAAACGCATTTTTCCAACGTTAAACTGCTCATTTTGGCCAAAAAAGGCCACGATTATTTCCGACAAATGATCGTTTCCTTATTGAAACACTTACAATGCACCCATTGAAAAGTGTTTCGTAAAAATTTTTTGATTATTTATTTTTTCTTTTTTTCGAACGATAAAATTTGAATTTATAACGAGTTTGATTGACTCCTCAGAAAATTTTATTATATTTTCAGATATTCTCGCCAGTTATGCAATCGATGCACGAATCAGGGCATTACGAACCGGTAACCCATCCAAGAACTGCTGACTACGTCAGTAGTAGCTCGACCTTTAGGGTCGCCACTGGCCCTCCAGCTCCGATTATTGTAATCGAAATGTATTTTTTCTCTTCTTTTCAATACTCTTTTACATGCTTCCTCTAGTTTCCCACACCACTTTCCAAAAAGTTGAAGCATTTTTTTGTCAGTTCGATATCGCTGGTGCGTGGCTACCTTCGATAAACGACTCGACAGAAATAACTCTATCCGCCCAGGTTCTAAAATAATGTACGTCTGTATATATACATACGAATGCATCTATCGATGTACTGTTATGTGGGACCATCCTATTTCGCGTAGGCAACAAGAGCCACCCCATTTCGAACGGAGTGTTGAGCAGTAAAATCCAAATGGCCAACAAATGGACGTATCGATGACGCTGAAACTTGCAACGTTGGAGTCCAACGAAATGAACGAAAAAGACATTTGCGATTCTCGAATTTTTCATTTCACGAATCATTTGTGTAGGTTGAAAAACTACGAATTGCAAATAAGGAAAAGAATGAAAGAATTAAAAATTATTTTTTCCGTTCATTTAGTTGGACTTCAACGTTACAAACCTCTACGAATCGATAAAATACAAGACAAGACAGGAGGTTATTTTGAGAGTGAAGCATTTATCAGTCTCTCGCGTTGGTACTGTTTATTTTAACGATCGATCAACCACGCGCCGAAGGGATATTTTTCTTCTCTTTCTTCTCTTATGTATTCATCTCAAAATATTAACAGTATCCAAGGTCATAAAAGTTCCTGGTCCAGAATTATGGTTGTCATAAAAAAGTATGAATTTAAATATCAGCAAAAACAGACGTGACGTCAAATATTTTTATGAAACTTTTGGCATTTCAACATTCATGAATTTTTAAGTGCAGCTAACCACTTCTACTTTGTGCCTCCAGTTGCCAACGCTCCAGATAAATGAGTTTAATTATAATCAGACCAATCCTGCTACAGGTCGTTGCTACATTATTGCAATATAATCATCCTCGCGCACGCCGATACGTATGCGTGTTCATGAACACATTAGTCATGCCGTTGAGTACGTATGACGCTTGTACCGAGGTTATAGAGTCAGTGGGGCACGACTGTTGGGCGCCCACATGGAGAAATGCCTCGCAACGTGCACACACGTGAGCTAGGATGATGTATAGCCAGGCGAAATCACGTTGAATGCAGGTTCATACCGAAATTATACGCGAGCATACACTACCGACAGGAAGTTTGGAAGCACCGTTATACTCGAAAGAAATTTTCTCCGTTGTATCACCGCGTACCACTGAGATACCAAATTACTTTTCTCATTATAACTCTCATCTCTGTACGACACGGTTGAATTCGCGAGAAAAAAAGCACGGTCCCCGCTGAACTTCTCTCATCAGAGAAGCGTTCGAGTCCAACGAAAAGAGCGAAAAAAACATTCGTAATTCACTCATTATTTTTTATTTCACGAAGCATCGGTGCAGGTTGAAAAACTATACGGAAATTCGGCAGGCAACGAAATTGGAGTTATTGGAGGCTTTTTTAAGATTATTTCGTGGGACTCCAACGTTGCAAACTTCAGCGACACGTGTCAACTCCTTTTTAATCTCGAAAATCCTCTGCCTCGCATTGCCCTTTAAGGTATTACTGCTGGATGGATATAGCCCAGCCGATAAATTGTGCCTGATCGGAATTTTCTTATTTCATGATGCAATAAAAATCTGAAAAAATTCAGCAACATTTGGAAAGTTATGAACTACAATTATCAATAATAATATTGCCCAAAAGTTATTAATAAATTGTTTAAATAAATAATTTTTTAACAATTTTACAGTAAACCCTTGTTTTTTACGAATCGAATGTGCGCATTTTTCTGAATGCTCATGATTTTTTTCAGAATTTTCGTGGATTTTTGAAATTCCCTTTTTAAATTTTTTAAGTGGCTCTATTTGTACATTTTTAATCCAGTAACCTCGAGACTTTTCAAAACTGATGATAAATATGTCTTCTAAAACATATCCAAAATTCAAATTTTTAAAAATTTTTTTCAAAATTTTTTCAAGAAATTTAAAAAATCCACGAAAATTCTGAAAAAATTCATGAGCATTCGGAAAAATACACACACTTGATTCGTAAAAAAAAACAATGGATCACCGCAAAATTATTGAATAATTAATTGTTGTTCACAGCTTTCCAAAAATGTTGTTGAATTTTTACAGATTTTTATTGCATCACGAAGTACGGAAATTCCAATCAGATATAATTTTTGGTCGAGCTATCCATCCAGTTATATCTTAACGTCCAAAGACCCTCAATAATCGAGTTTTCTAGAAATTTGAACGGACTCACGATCCAAAACTTTCCGCACGTAATGTACAAACAACATATTAATACACATATGAATGATACCGAACACCGTGTGAATCGCTGATGAGGATTCTAAGGGCACATACGAGAAGCTTCTCATGCGATAAGTTGAGGAGGCTAAGGCCTTTTGCTTGTCACGAATTTCGATGCACGGCAACAGCCGAATAGATAGATTGCTCGTATTCACGTGTTCTACCCACATCGATGGCTCAGGAACAGAAGGGCTTTGTAAATGCTCATTTTCGTGTCGAGTCGTTTCGGATCGAGGCCTTAAGATCGTGAGCCACTGAACTGCCATTTATCTCAAATACGTAACTACACGTAGTATGTAAATGACGTTGGTACATTGGAAGGCGCGAATATTCAACGTGCGGGGCAAGCTCCGAGCCTCCAATTTAACTACGCGGAGAGCCCTTCGACGAGTCTGCCCGGCGGGCGCCTATATCGTGTGCATGATGTATCGAGGCATGCTCCACGTTCACCGATCCGTATTAATGCCATTCTCGATAGACGTCGAAGCCATCGAACTGATCCCCACGCACCTTGCAAAGCAATTTCATCCATGAGATCCGATTGTTCAAATCTGACCTTGTCGTCGTGTTGTGATGCGAGCTCGGAGTGAGAAGACCGTTACGTAGATGGGTCTTGAATTGATTTGGAGTGTGAGTGTGCAGCAGGCACTTTGGGGGGGGAGTGAATATGATTCAAACGTCTTTGCTGAGCTATCAACGTTCGAGGCGTCTGCATACAAATTCGAGTAATATTCACAAGCGGGGCTATGAATATGGCTTGACTCTTGATCAACAGGTTTTTCCTGACGGTGCCACGAAGATTTCGAGACACGAGTTCATCGTCTCCGGTTCGAAGTGATCTCAGACATTCCAAGCAGGGATACAGCACAGAAGGATTCCTGGTCGCGAAGGTGTTTCTTTTCTTGCACTTTACGATTAACGCCTCTGCGTGCTCCCCTGGGAAGCTTCGGCAGTTTGAAATATTCCGAGAAACCTGACAAAACCGATCGAGAGAAGAGGCTAAAGTTAGCCGGAGGTAGGAGACGAGAGAAATAGGATTGCAGCGAGAGCTACTTCCCATGAGAGAGGAAATGACTCTTGCTCGGAGCACAGAATTCTCGGCTCGAATGTTCGCTCGCGCTGCTCCGGATGAGAACCAAGTTCTCTTCTCTTCTTTGCACGGATCACTAACTTTCCCCGCATTCCATCGAATCGATTCGAATCGCGAGATGAACGCTCGGTAAATAGCTTTACTCGAGTACCGTTCCACTATCATAGTGCGGACTAAATATAAGCGTACTTGCTAAATTCTCAAATAAATACGCATAAGTATTCAATAGAAAATTTACTCAGAGCGAGTTTTAGTTGCCGTTTTTACAGAATGGTATCGATCTCGAACGATTAATCGACCGCTAATTACCCTGGGACCTTGATTTATGTGATGGCCATCTGATCAGGCAGTGCATGAATCACGCTCGTAATGTGCCCTGGTTCTTCCGGTCGTTACTCGACTCATACCACAACTTTTTTTTACTGGGTTCCGAAAAAAGTATCGTCGCCAGCCAAATTAACATGTTCTTTCACTCACAATATCGCTTCGCTGCCACGACGCGATCTCTCAAGAATTTCATGTTTACGCATTGTTCCCATGCTACCGTCAATGATTATATTTCAACAAAAGTAATTACAAAATTGAACGCCCTCGGTGGATGAGGTTCGTGAAAAGTTCTTCAGGTTAAACCGACACCCTTGACTCGTGAACGCGGTGTCCTACGCAATGTTAATAAAGCGTGGGACGCCCGCTCGAAAGCACTGAATCTCTTATGGTTCACCAGCCACGCTTTTCATCATTGCATCGTTGTTGCGTTGTACACTTTCCTGCCACTCTAATACCGGTCAGAGACGACCGGTTCAATGCAACTTTGCAACAAGATATCGCGATGCGAGACACCTGCTGTTTGTCCAAGTGAGCAATGATCGTACCTACACCTACGATTTTTACTTTTCACTTTTCACTTTTTCTTCACGCATTATGAACTCTGTTTAATGGTAGGCGTGATCGGTCACAATTGAAGCAAAAATAGTTATTCCTTCGCGATTTATAGAGCTTTGTCAGTGTTATAAACGGTCGATTATCTGCAAGGGAATTAATTACGCACATGCGATATGATAGTTTCATTGCACGCAGTAGCTCGCAGCACGTGGGGCCTAATAAAGGCGTTTTATTGGAAACACTTTGTTCATCATTTCGTGAGACACGCTGGATATCTGTGGCTGAAAAGCTGAGAGTCAGCCGAACCGGAAGTTCATAATACAGTGACGGGTGCAATCCACATCCTTTGGATTTTCTCCGCGTGTGCATCCGAGTTTACGAGCTTCGCACAGCGTGCGAATCGTATATCATGCCACAACACCGGAAGATCCGACGAAGCGTCATGAGTCTTCGTCGAGAGTTTCCAAGTCCAATAATAGTAGGAAGGTACAGCAACTGCGGAGGCTCCAAGCTACGCATTGGATCATGAACTTTAGCGGAGCTGGTAGAAAGCAGCGAGTTAGAATGAAGCGCTTTGGGGCGGATCAAACAGAATGAATAAGCAACCGATACGACTCCGCGATCAATGAATTCATCAATTTGAAAAATTGGCAGTATCTCTGTTAGCCTGAACGTTGAAATAAAAAAATGAAATGTAAATATAATTAATGTAGCGAGTACCGTTGCCGATTGAAAGGATTTATCAACGACTTTTCGTTTGCTGAACAAGACAAAGTCACTTGAAAATCGATATGTGCACAGGCGCAAGTCGATTAATATATGCAACGGGATCGTAAACATAAAATTCAAGTTTCCGAACGTACAGTCGACATTTCGTAGAACTTTTGCTTGGTATGTAGCAGTGACCATGCCTCGCAAACTCCACGTTCATTTTTACCACCAGGGATCGTGCTGGTACGAATACTGAGCAGGAAAAAACTCTTACTCGTGTACCAAGAGAAATACAAAAAAAGGAAGAAAGGAGGGAGAGAAAGCGAGAAAAAGAAAGGAGCGAGAGAAAAGAGAAAAGGTGGAGTAAGCTCGCGGAATATTCTGCTTCTCAACACACGCGATGTTCGCTAGACTGCAAAAACGATGCCGACGTCACCATATGCTTAATTTATAGTTCAATGCGACTTAACGTGATAAATTCGTATATGTAGTATGCTCATAGTTTATACATGAATTAATGAAATGGTAATGGAAATATGTTTGTGTACACTTAAACATTAATTGGCTGAGGAACGTCGAGAATGTGAAAATTTTGCGTCGCCCACGCGTCCGTGTGCTCGGCGTTTAGTTTAGAATATCAAAAAACCCGATTTTGTTTGTGATCTATCGTTTAAGCATGAAAGAATTTCTTTCCGAAGTTTGAAAAACTCAAAATATCGTTTTTGAGATGTCCCGTTTGGCAGGGATGTTAAATGAAAATTTTTTTACCCAAACGTTTTCAAACGAAGCTCGCACTCTTCGCAGCATCGAAAATTATTGATAACTTGATTTTTAAGGATATCTATTACGTCATTGATGAATCGTTGGCTCAAAATACTCATTGATACAATCCAACGAAAAATTTTGGACTGCTTGTTGTTTCTTGAATTTTCCTTTGTTCATCGACTGCATTGAAGTATTTACACCGAAAATCTTTTCGTTCTCTCCATTTCAAGTGACAAGTAACGAAGATTAAAATCTATTTGATATCGCGTCGCGTTCGATGCGAATGTGAAATGGTCGAAATACTACGGGGTTGGTCGATGGCAATCAAATCTCGGAGCAATCCGGAAATAAATTCAACATTGAATTTCGAAAAACATTCTTCAAGCGAAAGGAATTGGTCGACCTACCGATCGAATTTCAATGTCGAGTATATTCCCATGCTTCCTCGTGAAAAAGGAAAAAGAGTTGCGAGGAATCAATCTCGATGCATTCACCGTTCGGAGCAGTGAATCCGAAGGTCGGCATTCGTTGGCTGACCATAGGATCAAAGGGTGTACAAGATGCTGCATGCGTGAATACAAATAAGAACGTTATTTCATGGAGAGAGGGCTGGCGATGCCAGTGGACAAGGGAAAAGATGGAATAAGGAGGCGGAGGAGAGAAAGTTTCCACGAGGAGGATATACAAAGACGATGCGAGTAAACTCCACGCTGCGGTTGTATGTAAGCAAAGGTTTGAAAGTAGAAGCGTATTATGGTGTGTCTATGTAGGTACTTGTTACCTAAGAATAAAGGAGCCCCCTTAAACAAATAAAGCGAAGAAGATCGCAATGGAGGCTGGCCTGCTTGAGCTGTTTCTCAGCCATAGACGCATACATGTGTTCCGATGAGTTTGAGACAAAAGGGCATATAAAAAATACTTATGACTATAGGATCGACGCCCTTAGAGGTTTACAATACGCCTGTAAAGTACCAAGAGTCCCCGCACGCACTTTGCGAACCTCCACGATCGTTCAAGCCCTTTGTTCGTCATGTGAGAGTTCGCTGGTGGGTTGTCCAGAGCGCCACGAAACGGCGGACGCAAAAGGGATATTTTCTCTTGAGCGCGCAGCTAGCAGAGACTTCGGACTCGTTTTCGCAGAGCAAGACAAAAAAATAGCCGAGAGAGGGCGAGGAGGGAGAAAGAAAGAGAGATGGGAGCCAAGACGATCGTAAACGTGTGGTTTTAGTACCGTAGCTCTCCTGGCCCAAAGAAGTTGAGCGTTGCGAGCGCCCTTCGAGCATGCAACGATACACTCTGCTCTTCGACTTGGCAACTCTCACGGCCCAACACGTTTTTTCGAGCATGAAAAACGCTTTTTCTTCCCCACAGAAACCACTTTTTAGCCGTACCGTATCGTCGTACAGTGATACCAAATAGTTTATACATTATTTCAAATGCAGACGCGTGGCATTCCTTTTGCTAATCATCTGAGCAAGAACGAGAGTGCTGGTAATCAAATAAAATATGAAACATCGTAATCATTACCGCTCATCGCGCTATGTTTATACTCGGGAAAAAAAAAACATTTCGTAATTATACACCGACTGGAATTATGGAAATAAACAGCCGTGTGGGTGTTTTGCGTCTTGCCAAGATTTTTCAAACGCGGATATCTTTCTGGATTTTAACCAGGATGAAAGAACATAATTGGCATGGCATGCTCAGTCGAAGCGAAGGAAACGTCATCTTCGGGGTACCAACTCATAGAAAATTGAATTTCCAATATAAATCTGCTTGCCAGTAACGCTCAACGACTCCCCGGCGTATGGGGCCCCATGCGCATGTAACTTTTTCAACTAACTTTTCAACATTTTTTAAAATATCTCGAAAGCAAGTAGAACTAGAGAAATTGGAATAATTTGCCCATCGCTCTCGGAATCGAGAACACCGCGAGGAAACACTATGAAGATGAGGTTCGTATAATCGCACCGATCAAGAGCTCCAGTGCGTTTAATAAACGGGGCTCGAACGAATTGAAGTAAAATTATGGAAGAAAAAAGAAACGTATGCCAAAGCTTATTTATATTGTGGATATTATCCTGAGTGGACTTTGGATCTCGTCTACACACCCGAGTCCATTATATGCAACTACTTATGTGTGGCTGACGGGAGCTCAAAGCAGTGGGCGATTCTCCCACAGTCACGGTCGTAGTGTAAATGGCCAATCGTCCATTGATATATTATGCCGCAAAGTTGTACGAACGAGGCGAGCAGAGAGAGAGAGAGGGAGAGAGTTGGAGCGATCGAGAGTGTTTCAAGAGCTCGAGTTTACGCAGAGGCCGGTCATCACCTTCCGGAGGATGAGACATTAATGAGGAAATGGGCGTTCACAAATGTCTAATAGAAGGTTTCCGATACGTCGTGTGTCATTGGCCTGGAATCATTAGGGATATCGACACGAAGCTCTATAAGGAGAGTTGACTCATTGTCTGAACTGTCCCATCGCAAGAATTCTTCATTGTTCAGGATTCAGGATATGGGATACAAAAATAATAGCGAAAATATGTTTCGTTTATATCGTCAAAGTATTGAGTGAAAAAGTCATTCAGAGCGTTCCAAAAACGATTTTTTGGGTCTGTTTCTATTGTACTTTAAATCCCTCGTTCCAACAGTCCAAACGGATGACGTCGAAGTTTGCAACGTCGGAATCCGACGAAACGAACGAAAAGAAGGCTTATAATTTACCACTTTTTTATTTCACGGATCATTGGTGTAGGTTGATAAACCACGAATTACAAGTCAGGCAGGAAAGAAAATTGGAAATTTATTGGAATCATTCGAGAGTTTTTCAGATCATTACGTTGGACTGCTCCGACGTTGCAAACCTCAGCGTCACGCGAACCGACGATCCGTAAAACTCTGAAAAACGATTGCCCCGAAAATGTTTGTACGAAAATTCAAGTTCTGCGATGGGCTCCATCCGCCTTTGAAACCTACGCAATCTCATCGGGCTTGCACGCAGAAATTGAGTGTATATAATGGCATACGAAAGGATTCCTGCTCGATCGAAAAAATACAGAAATCCCGTGTGTGCACGCGTCTGCTCGTGTGTATACGTCTCCTTAGCGGATCCCACGATCGAGAATCCAACGAGAGCTATTATGTGCGCTCGCGAGTGTCCTCATCGAGATGCACCTAGTGTACTAGTTACAGGCCCGAGTGCGAGAGCCCGCGATTGTGGCTAAAGCGGAAAAGGATCGACCAACATCACTGTGCACGTGTATATTTGTGTGCGTGAAGAGGCTAACTACGCGACGTTAGTTTCCTCGGATATACTCTCAGTAAGAGCCTTTGAAATCGGCATACACTGCGTACGAGAAGATCAGCCGAGGTATAGTGGAAAGCTGTCTGACAGTATTCGTGCATCGATGTATAGCCATGTAGGCAATTATTTCCACGTGTGTTCACCATACGAAGTATGGTATATGCGCGGCTCAAGAGATTCTCAGAGGATTCTAAAACACAATGTAAATATAAGCTGGTCAGCCTTGGAGTGAAACTGTGGGGGCTCTAACACCAGCAGTATAAAATAAAAACGCATCACTTCTTGTGTGTAAGCGCTGACACTTCTGAAGCTACCTTCCACCTTGAGCCTGCTCTTGGTAACTTTTCTACGCCTCTTCCGATTTTACGCAGAGAAAATTTATCGCTTTCTTGACATATTAAGGCATTGCTTTCTCGAACCCGAATATTCTACAAACAACTGATTTTAAATAACAGTAAAGTAAAAGTGCATGCGAATGGATTGGCGAAATTTCAGGTTATCGAACACTCGATGAAGAATAAAAACTTGAAAAATCGTACAACTTATACGGGAGCTTATGGAGATTCCATCATCCCACATTTCTATTCAATAATTCGTGCACTAAATAAATCTAAATTCCTGATACAAACTGTCTCACAGATTGAAAAGAAAATGTAAGGAATCCACAGCGACGATAAAAATGAAGGGTTACCAAATGCTTAAAAGAGGTATCAACGATAGACGTTGGAAAAATGGCAGAAGCAGAAGCTTTTCCTGTATAAACGCGACCTCTCAGAGGTTACAAATCAGTCCAAATTTCTAGTCGCCCAATTTGCGCCAAAAAATACGGTCATGCGAAAGGAATACCTTAATTGAAAGTCGAGGAGACCCAAATGGGAAACGCTGGAATCGTTGAAGAACTTGGCCACCGAGGATTATTGCATACGCAATAAATTTGATTGGATCTAATTATTCTGTATCTCATATTTTTTTCCTAGCCTCAAAGTTTTATTATAGGCGACGATTGGGATGCAGAGACGAGGAGAAGCGGAAAGTATTCATGGTGGCAATAAAAGTTCGTCCCTCGTATGCCACCCCATAAATGTTTACAGCTTGGCAAATGTCAACGCGTACTATGTTTGTGAAATTTAAACATAAGTTATATCGTCTCGTATAAATTTGTGTAATCTTGCTTATACCGGAGGTACAAAAATGTAATTTTCTGTGAACGTCGAACCACACATTTGCTTTTGCGGGAAGAAAAGTATTTTTTTTTATCGTTTCAAATCAATAAGAAATTTTGTTTCAAGTTATTTTTAAATAAACGAAAAGAAATTTGCAAGATTTTCAACCGAGATGAACGACGATTTTACTGCTGATCTACTATCGGGTTTCATGTCAACGCAAAAATTTGAATAACTGATCGAATCTTTATCGCATTTTGCAGGACTAAAAGACAGTTAAGTACTGCTGCGAGGTTTTGCGCCGACGCAACGTTCGAGTCGAGATTAAGAATCGCCGTAGGAGCGATAGGAACGTACGAACAAACAGCAACATCACGCTGAAACAAAATAGAATTGTGTATAGTTATATAATATGTGTAAATAAACAAAACAATGCGTCAGTTACATAATTCTCACGCAATACGTTTCACTCCGCTTTGTCCGTTCGATCGTTCGCATACCTTATTTGCATTGAATGCAATAACTTATTGCAAAGAGGCCGTGAAAAAGTGACGTGGGAGAGGAGGGGAAACGTTCGATGGCTTTGCGAGAGCTCCAGGGTTGATTAATAACGAGGAAGCTGGAAGAATGTGCAATGCCAGATCTGCGTACTCAATATTTTCCCATTTTCTCATAGCCATTAGAAAGGCAATATATTTTCTGCCTCGGTTCTCGGTTCTGTTTGCGATTAATGGCTGAGGTGTAATCATCTTCGTGAAAAAGTATGCTTACCATGAAAAAGATAAAAATGAAGAGGCAGAGGAGAAATAATTATTTTCGTTATAAATTGGACTGATCGAGAAGTGAGAATCGAAATCTTCGGCCTAAACGTGCCTGCTGCGACTCTTTTTCAGGGACTTTGATCTCATGCAATTTTTCGCGACTGTCAGTCAGTCTGTCGTAAAATCCCGATTTGTTGTAAGTGTGATGTGGAGCCGATAGTGCTGCTGTGCCTTATAAATGAGGACCTTCGTATATACTCGGGGTTTAATGCTGACGGAGAAAATTGTCTTACGATAACATTTTTTTTACCGTAACAAATTTTTATTTATAATTGTAAGATCTTTTTAAAAAATCGAGTTTGAGAATTTCTGGTGAATCGATGCGCAGTGAAAAACTCACTTCTGCATTCTCATAAGTAAATTGATTTCGAGTAAGGTTATTATTACTATGTTGAGTATGATCATTTAGCGATGCCTTAAATTTTCAATGGTCGTAATGATGAGAAATTCATTGAGAGCGAGAAGGCGCTTTTATCAGCAGGACTTCCAGTGTTTTCTCAACCTCCATGCAAATGTGGTACATGAAAAGGGGGTGACTGTGGTCAGCATTTTTTGGGGTGTCTCACAGAAGGACATCAGTGAAGTGGAAGGAAAAGTAGGATGAATTCGTAGAAGACTATTTTCAGAAACATTACAGAAATAATAGAAATATACAAATAAAAAACTTCTCGTATACCTAGGCTACTCGTTTTTATCTCGAATTTCGTTTATTCGAATCAGACGCGCTCACACGCTCGCGGATGTGACAAAAATCTACATAACTACGCTACTGGTTCGACTCGCCTAAAGAAAAGCGATGAAAAAAGGGAAAAAATATTTTTACACAAGGGGAACATTAGCCTTGAACAGGTCCGACGATTCGTCGTTTATCCTCGCGCAGGAAGAACGACGAAAAAGGCGCAGAGGATGAAATAAATGGGACAAAATAGTAAATCCTGCACTCCGAAAATTCTAAAAAGCAAAATAGTTTTATCAACACCGTATAATGTTTTGTAATATTGCGGACTAAAACCTTTTTTCCACTACCAACGATTAAACGTGTTTCGCAGGTTTTTTCATACCAACTAGCCAATTATTTTTTTTCGTTTTTACCAACGTCGTATAAATGCATGACTATTGTACAAGTGCATACGCACATTCGTACGTGTATTCTGCTTGAGTATCGTAATCGCACTTGGCGTAGAGAACCCCACTGAAGTTCAGTCGATTGCAATTTAACGGCTGACACTGTGAAATGGGTGAGTTGTATATCGAGCAGTAATTATGGCGAAAGCTCTTGGAAATCTACGCTGCTAAATGTAACTAAACTCATGCAAGGACAGAATTGCGTATTCATGTATTCATGCTTGGAAGTATAAAGTCTGGAGTATCGCAGGAAACTTCATCTCGCTCGGACTCAACGCTCTTCTACGAAACGTCCGGCTTTCTGTGAATTACATAAAGGGCATCGGGAGGGTGTATATCAATACAGATATGTATGTATTTCTCGTGGCAATCTGCCGTGGCACAATCCGCCGTGGCCTTGAATCGCTGATGCCCCATCAATGGTTATCCCTAATCGCTTGGTAACGATCGACCGGTTCCCCATTGACGGGAGTTTCCACGGTACGTACGTCTGGCGACTATCAACCGCTACTACTTAGAATTATAAAGCGTTGGAGGAGAAATCTTGGAGAAGATATAACATGGAGTGGCTTGATTGGAGCAGGTGGTAGATTCGTGTTATTGACGTTAGAAAACAGCGACGTTAATTTATGCAACTTTCCGGTACTAAAGCCCCAATATTTCTTGTTTTTATTTCATAGGAAGATAAGATAGTCGCTTCGTATAGAAAAACAGGGAAAATAATTATTCTCGATGAAATAAAATAATTGAGCAGCGCGTTGAGACAAATATAATGGCGCTACATGTTGCGAAATTCGTGGTATGCGTTTTATGTAATATCAAATATCACTCTTAATGAACGCCTCGCTTTAGGAGAATAGGGCTGCCTCGAAGTTGTGAAAAATTAATGAATTATAGCGCGACTTGGACTCCTTTTTTCTCAACGTAACCGCAACTCCGTGTTGTCAGATATACATAGGTTTCTCGGTATTATATTATGTGGCTTATAGTTATAGGTGCATGGCGATTTCACAGGCGTATACACGCCGGCCCGACACACGAAGCTTGTAGCGTAGTCAATTTCGTTCTGTAGGGCGTGCTACGTAAGGAAATAACTAATTAACTACGTATAAGGTTCATCTGTGCGTGGTTTGTAATGAGTACAGCGCTCTGGAACGAACCACTGTCGGTACATCGATACGCAATCGTAAATAATAAGGAAATGCTATTAAGCGGGGAAGCAGTGTGTATATACATATTTATTGTGGTGTGGTACCGGATTATTTCGTATCGGTAGCCAATGGCTGTAAACACTAAACAATGTGCGCCTGAGTAACGATACATCGTATAATAATTGCTTATTATCGTCAGTAAACGAATCGTCGCACTTGTCGTATCAATTCAATTTTAGTCACATATCCTATTGAATTTGTTAAAATGAAACCCTTTCGGTTCAACAAAATGTATTTTTTCTGAAAGGCAATAGGAATTTGATCGGAATTCAGTGATGATTAGGAGGAAAAATATTATGACAATTGATTCGAACTCGACTGAGATGACGGTGTACCGTGTCTTGGTACAGTTTGAGAATTTGAGAATTTATTGATGAGGCATAACTATAGAATTGAGGTAATCGATATGATAGTTTTTGAGGACGAACTTCAATGAATTAGAGAAGAAAGAGGAGCGAGCAATCGAATAGAGCATAAAGATTATCACACAAAAATCCAATATGATTATTCCAATAAAAGGGTAAATTATAAAGAAACGTTAAATTTTGTAGATTACCTGACCAAATCTTGATTGACTGTAATTCAAGTGAAGGAAAAAATGTAATCCATTAATTCATCTTCATCACTCGTTCGTTTGATTACACGGATGTAAATCTCGTCACGTTAAGAAATCTTCTTGTCTCTGGCAACTCAAGTACATTTTTAAGGATGAAGAGGTAGTTGCAACACAAAATATCGATATTAGATAAACTGATTGAATATTTCCATGACACAAACTTTTATGTCCTTTTTCACCGTTCGTCGCTTTTCACCGAACTAGTCAAAGACCATCTTCACTGTCAACACCAATCGATAATATTAATACTCAATTAAAAGAATGAACCTTTATCAAACAACAAGTTTCTTTATTATTTTATAACATCTTTTTAACAGAATTCATACTGTGTCGACAGAGTGTCATTTTGTGAATGTTTGTTTCTGAAAACGCTTTCACAGTGAAGCGCTCAATTATTTCGTTTCTTCGCTTCTTCCGTATTCGACTCACTCAGTGTTTTACTTTGCACAAGAAAATAAAATTCGACTCAGTCTCGTGGATTAACATCTGGAAACGTTGAAAGAACACTTTTCAGATTCCCATGATTCTACTTTATCTCACAACAAAGAATCCAAGCTCACAGTGAATGAAATTTTGATAAAGTGCGCATACCGCCGGCATGCGTTCGTTTTCGAGTTTCTGTTTCTTAGAGAATGCAAAAGAAGACGAATGTACTCACTGATGCAGATAGATACGAACTCGAGTCCTCATTCCCTAAGCTTTACCGTCAATTGCTAATGTTGCGGAATGAGGAATCGATTATCGTACATTCTTTTGACGTTTATCGGCTTGGGAGACACGCAAGCGTGTACTCTCGAGCTCTATGGCCACAGGCTGATGAGTAGCACACGATCTGGATTGTCGTGAATGCGGCGATCGATTATCTCCAGCATCACGACTACAAACACAAACCCGCCCTGCTTTTGCCTCTTGGCATACTTCATGCAATCGAGGGCAACAAAAGTTCCAGCGAACGGTGACCTTTCCGACTTTTAAGAACCTATCGTAATGGGGGAGAACGTTGATATTCTCATTTTATCGTTAATTTTGTAGCCTCCAAGTGAATAAGTCAATAAACTTCATTATCGCATTATTCAGATTTATGCTGTCGCTTTAATTACTTTGGAAAAAATGAGATTAATAAGAGAATCCGAGCTCTTCACTAATTTTTGATATTCGATATTATTTTACATCGTATGAAATTTAAAAATAATTCAAACAGCATAGAAATTTGCTTCAAGAAAATGGAAAGGAATAACGAAAAGCATGAAAATCTGAGAATCCTGAGATTACGAAGCAATTTTCCAGAAATTCTTTGTTTTCAATCAAAATATTGTCTGTTTTCGATGTAAAAATGCCAGAAAGGAATAAACACCGATCAGTTGTCGATCTAATGTTACCGGCCAAAGTGAAAAATGATTTATAAAAAAAAAAAATTCGAAACAATGTTTTTACAGAATCCTGTGAAAAAAAATTGGCAAACGGTGCAAAAATGAAAGCAAAAACAATGTCACTCCATGAAAAATGGTCAAAATTAACTTTTTGCAGAGCCAACACTCGTAGTCAGCTCCAAGTTGATATAACGGTGCTACAAGACAGAATAAAAATGAAATATTTCACATTTTCGAGGGCGTTTCTTTTGTTTTTGTGTACAACCGTCCGCGCATCAGTACTGATATATATTTTATAGGATGATATCTCTGAAAGTGTGGCGGGTTGAGGTTCCTTCGCGTGCACCTGACAATACGTTTATTTACGATATGGTCACACATCTTTTTCCTGGCTCTCTGGATCCCTGGTAAGTCAGACGCATGGTCATGTATCGCCGTCTATCGTCATACGCGCGGGCACTATACTAGTTTACAGACGCCACCGTGCGACGTCTCCTCGTCGCCGCCTCTGTGTCGCCACTCCCCGATGGCTGCCAGAGAACTTGGTGGTTCTCGCAAAGCCTCGCGAGCGCAGCAACCGTACTCCGTTTTTGTATTTTTTTCTCTGCACTTTCCTGACTCATGCGTCGGAGCATCCCTGTCCTGCGAGGTGACAGGCTCGCATATATACGTGCGCACAGGATTTTTACTCGGTTCCTCGGCGAGCGCGAGGATCACGCGATTGCACGATGCTGTGCGAGTATCCCAGGACACGGAGTGCACACCGCGCCGCGGGTATCGAAGCTAAATCATCAATGTCGTGTCAATTTTCATAGGATTTATATGGCGGAAAGGAAATAACTTGGGGTTTCCAACGTCTTCGGAAACGACGATGGATATCTTCGGGAGAGTTTCAGATCCGAGGGATGAATCGCGTTACAGAGGCTCGTCGGAATACGGAGTGAGGAGAGAAACTGAAGGTGGAAAAACGAAGGAAAGTTGAACGAACGTGTATCGCGTTCCTTCAATCCAATTTGCATTATGCACAGCGCGGATAGCCGCGAAATTCCTCGAAGCTCTAATGACGAAGATATGCGTGTCTGCAAAGCACGTGGTCGAGTGCAATTGGCATTTTATAAGATGCTGATTCCGCGATTCGGCAGCTGAGTTTTAATTTAAGCAACCCTTGCGGACGAGTTGGTGTGCGATATCCCGAGAGACTTTTACTCGGGCTCAATCCGATGGGGAGATTCCGGGCGTCGGTTGCCAGGCTTTCTTGGAAGTATCATTCGAGACACGCGAGTATCATGCATCCGACACTCGCAAGAGAGGCGTGTGTACGTCTCGCGCAAAAGCTTCACTGGTGCAGGCCCTGCGTGCACGGCCTCGCACGATTCTCTTTAGCTCAAGACGGACGCGTCTTCGTGGCTGTGTACGTCTTTCCGATGTGTTTGTCTCCCTGTGCGCATCTCAAGCTATTGGAGACTTCGGACTGAAAAGTACGTGATCGGCCCTTCACGTGGGGTTCTACCACCAACGGAAGCACCGGCGAGGCGGTGCAGGAGCACCATCTCGCCAGAGGGAGCGCTTCGACATGGCGAAACCGGATTCACCTACCGTGTGTGCTCTCGCGCGATCTGCTAATGAGGAATCTCTTTACAAGGTGTCTCAGCTATTGCTCACGTTGGAGAAAGAAGCTCGTGTGATGCGAAAGTTTGCAGGGAAATGCTACTCGGTTGGGATCGATTCGCTGCTCATTCTCGGGATTTCTCTCTATTTTATTTCGCGAAAACTATTGTAACGGGAAAGCTCGCGACGAGAATATTCGCGAATGGAAAAAATCGAGAGCGAACGGGAGGCTCGCGAGAGCCCGAACGGTCCAGGAGCGAAACTAGAAAATTTAAACGTTCGAGCGACCCAGTCACCCGGACGGGGAACAACTGCTCGTCAAATATTCACGCGTCTCCCATTTTCTTCGGGTCTTTGCACGTGTGCACTCTCCATCTCTCGCATCGCTATCCGCTCGGCCGAAGTATATTATACGATCTGGCTCCAGCTGGTGCACTCATTATTCGAGTGCAAAGTGGGGGAAGAGCGTTTGAAAATGTCGCAATGTTTTGTTAGGTGAGTCTTTCGATACGATGACGAAACGAGGAGGATAGAACGCTCGGATATGCGAGAGAATTTCGAAAGAGTGCATGTGCTCCAGCTTCCAAGGATCGCTGTTCCTTTCAGATCGTCTTGACTCTCTCGTACCCTCGAATATAGTGAATGTGGGATAGTCGCTAAGAGATTTTCGTGTCAGGTCGGTGAAAAATACTCGACATCGGGAACAAAACGTTGACACGATATAAATGTGGACTTCTGCGCGTACCTCTTGCCAGCGCGCAGTACATATTACGAGTCGTTACTCCGCGAAGACATGGCCAAATAAGGAAATGCATTTTCCGTATTGATCGTAAACTGCATCAATCTTTTTACGTGACATCATAAAGGCAGAGTTGGCACGAACGTTCCTCGGCACGTGAGCAAGTGAAAATTGAAACGAACAGCAAAATCTGACGAATCAAACTCAAGCTGTGCAGGAGAAAAGCAGACTTTTCATTACGATTCCCGGGTAATTGGCTCGTGCTCGAAACGTCTCCTCGGGCAACACGCGTTTCGTGTGTTTTAACAGTTATAATTAACGTTCACTCGTGTCAACAAAGCCATGCAAGCAACGTTCGTTTCAGGGTTCTAATTTGTCATTGAGAATTTCGTTGCCTCGAGTGAGAGAAAGTTTATGATTGTGCTTATTGATAGCCTCATCCGATGGCCCAATCCATGTCACGAAGCTCGTGAAATCTCAATTCAATATCACTATTTTTCGCGCGTCTTCCCCACCCTCCCGCTCCTCGTTTCGTTTCATTTTTATGCTTATTTTCTATCATGATTTTCGAATACTTGGAAGATCTTCGGGAGCAAAATTGGCACGAGAGGGAAAGACAAGAGGGAAAATAATGCGAAAGCCACCAGGTTATTTGCATAATGTGGCAGGGTCATTCCGTCGCCGGAGTTGGCTCAAATGTTCCAGCTCCTTATACACAGAGATATTTGTAATTTCCTATATTTATATCCACAGCTATACGTATATCGTCCTTCAACCTCCCGACCCGGAAGACGATAAAACTGCACAGCCAAGCGTGAAAAACAATAAACCAAGCTGCGTAACTTGCTTTTTTCCTTCATTCTCTCTCTCTCTCTCTCTCTTTCTCACCATTCACCCCAGACCGAAACGATCGACCCCTTTCACTGCACCGCGACTCGTGCCGCTCTCCTCATCAAGTCGCGAGTTTCGTCATTAAACTATTTTCCGCCGGCAAAACGTTTCAATTTGCTCATACCTTCTGTCGAGCCCTTGTATATATTTCTACGATGCTACGAGCATTGTCAAGTAGAAACACACGCTACTCGACTCGTTGTTTATGCTTGCCATCAGACATGAATTTTTTGTTTTCTCTCTTACACAGCAACTCGTTGATTATGATTACGTCAAGGGTTACAACAGACATACGACTCGTGCAGGCGATCCATCATACCGTAAAGCCAAGGGGAGGGAGTGGAGAAAAGTATTTTTAAAAACTCGTAGACAATCCCAGCCCGTTGAAGTGCCGCAATTAAGGGGCTTTATTCAAAGTGCAGGGATCATTTGGAGGTACTGATTTATCGAATCGTGCTCGTATAACAGTCGCTGATAAGAGGCTTAAGTCCAGGAACGTAGCCAGCTAGCGATGCGGACATAACGTGATTGTTCAAAAATTTATGGGCCACGTGTCACAGCGAAATTTAAGGTCGCAAAGTTTTTTATACTATAAAAAATATATTAAGTCGAAAGCGAGATTGCTGTAAGCCAAACGAATATCCCCGCATTCATATGGTTATCGGAAAATGACCTCGGACGTTTCTGGGGTCGAAAGATCGAGATTAAGGAACGAGCGTTTATACGACTATGCGCTCAAGCAGCTTCGGACACCCGGTAAGTGTCTCCAGGCGTCATTATCGACTTGCATCAATCGTGGGATTTGGTCCCAAAGTTCCTTTTTCTTACTGCTTATATACATAAGTCGAATTAATAGCCGAGCGAGTCGTGGAACGATTCCGGTAGAAAGAGAAAGGTGAGCTGCGCTTGGAAACAGGGGCTAAGTTGATTGCCCTCTGCATCGCGCTCGCTCACATATGACAATCTCTCGTCAGACACCACTTTCAGGAACCCTTTTTTCCTAGTTCGCGCACTTCCACTCTGTTTGAAACACACATATATGCAGCAAGCATCGGGAAAGAAAATAAAAACGAAGGAAGAAAAAAAAGAATTTGTCTCGCTTGTTTATCCGGATGGAAACCAGTTTTACGACATGAGAGCAAAGCTGCAAAAGCCACGAGATAGCGCACGGGTTAAGTGCGCCGCAGGAATGACGCGTAACGCGCGCGTTGCCACGGCTCATAGACCCAACAAAGTTGACAAGTTTTTCTGCGTTTACCGAGCGCAACATAAGCACCGATTTACGAGCAATGAAAATGGCGAAGTTTCACCGATAGCCGAGTTTCATCAGCCGCGGTAAATTATCCCAATGCACGAAAATCCACGGAACCTTTAGTCATTATCGAGATATCCATTATGATCGAAAACTCGAAATATGAACGAAGGGAATGGGAAACTGTGTATAAGGCATGAAAATTCGTTCGCTTGTACAGTTTCGCTTTCGAACAATGCTCCCTAATGGCGTCGACATTGTGACGAGAGAAGTTAAACTTGGTACAGTCTCAAGTCAGGTAATGGTTTGAGCATTCGAACGCTTTTATCACCCTTCCGTTTTAATACAACGAACTGTTGAATTTACGAGGTAGATTCGCTCGAATGCGTGGAGGAAAAAGACCAACGGGCTCTCGACCGCGGAGAAAATTCACAGTTTGCATATAGAATAAAGAATTGCGGATTTTGGGATGTGATGAATTTCACACAGAGTTTCCTGTCGAAGAAATTTGAACATGCATCAGTACTCGATAATCAAGGCCGCGGTATTGTCTTCATTGCTATTTTCAGACAGAGTTTTTATACAGAATGATTAAGGTAGTTCGACAGCTAAACACTCGTTGTGAAATATGTTCCAAAAATCATTCAAATGATGGTTAATGATCATTGAAAAAATATGTCGTTACGATGTTTTACTAAAATTTCACAAATGCTTGTGATTTTGGAATTTTTATATTTTTTTCGTATACGCTCCTCCTAGAATACATGTTCGTGCCACGCGCACTCATTTTTTTCTCAAAAACTAGACGGTAGATTATGTTTTTTTCAAGTTTTTTCTTCCGAAGATTCTCAAATTATTTCGATACACATTTTTAGTTTGACGATTACCATGTTTCAGATGGAGAAACCATAGAACTTTAGCTTGCAATATCTGAAAAACTATACGGTAGAAGTACTTTTTTTTTCTATCGATTCGTTAGATTTTTCTGCGCAACATATATATTTTTAAAAATTTCCGTAACAAATCGGGTTTTGCGATGGAACAATCTTGATCGAAGTGTTATAGTTTTTTTTTTTTAATTTTATTCACGCGGTAAGTCATGGATTCTTCACGAGTCCATACAAACTTTTAGAAAAATATAAAGAAAATTGTAAGTTTACCGAAATATAAAGGAAACTGTTGTGAGTCAGAAAAGGATCGCGAACAGCTTTGGATTGATTTATTCTAAAAATCATTTTGAGAATCGACGACAAATTTATTTCGAAAATCGATGAACGAACCTTGCGGGATTCCATTTTCTACCGACATTCCGCCACTCTGCAAACTTAATTCGACGTTTCCAAGCACATGCGGGACTAAGCGGAATATTGCTTTCTGTTGCATTCTAAAACCATCCGGCTCTCCATTACTCGTACCTTGATACGCTTTTCCATCCATTCCATAACCTGCGAAGTTTCGTTCCATGAAATTTTGTCACCGAAACGACGTCAAGTGTAAAAGCGCGGACGCAGAATCTAGGTCAGGGATAAGTCAGGATAAGCTCTTGTGAAAAGTGATTCGCACATGGAGGCTTATCAACGAGAATACAATGGCTTGGGAATGTTTTTTTTTTTCCAGTATGATGGAAAGACCGAAGAATGAGTGACGAAGCAATTCGTTCGAATCAAAGATGAAGTTTCGGTGTTTATACTGTTGAAAAAAATATTTAGACGAAAAACTAAATTCATTCTCGCAGCACCGTTCACCCATTTATTTGTCGATGCTCCATAATTTTTTATGTAAAAACGAGCAACCGGATGAAAAAAAATCGAAGGCTGAAGGAAAGTAAAGCAAATCGGAAACTATACCATTTACCGAAATCGACGATGCGCACTCGTCGACAGCAAAATAAAGAGCTGCGATATCAGCAATGGAAAAAGTTGTCTCGAGAAGTTTCATACTTTCAGTGTTTACGTCGTTCCGGTCGTTCGGATGAAAATCAACCGAGATACGACCATGCGGTATCACCTTTCGAAGTAATTGCTTTCATGGGAGTCGCTAATTGAGCATTGAATATTGAAGAACCGAACCAATTTCGCAGTTTCCGTTGAGAATGCGCTTCAATATCGATAACAGCTTTCGCTACTGAATAATTTTCGTTCGACGGGATTGGCTCCTGCAGCATTTCGCGTAAGTGGAGAAGAGCACGAAACGTCACACACGCGGGGACACACAATCACGCGATAAATTATCAAACGCCGAGTCTAATGATCGCTTTTTCATTGATGTTACGTGAATTTAATCATGCGGAAGTGCAAAATCCATGCAGGGAGAATGGGACTTGCATTTTCTGTGGGAACGAAACTAGAAGGAAATCTCAATTTGCACAAAAATGCCGCATCCGACATTTCAAATCATCGCGCTAAGAGCCCCGTATGCAATGCGCTCTGGGCGGATGGAGCGGAGTTAGAAAAACAAACGGAAGCATTTAAGGAAAAGGGACGTGCGTGTTTCCTTCTTTCTCAATATATCGATGCAGTACCACTTTGGATTTAGCAAAAAATCAAAATATTCAGAGCTCCACTGAATCCGGTCACAACTTTATTTGACGCGTGCGTCTCCGACACCCACTATTAATCTTCTTCGCTTCCCATCTCCCTTTCCCGTTTCCGCCGTAGTTGCATGCACCGAGTGATAAGATCGTTTCTCGTCTATAGCGAGTCGATCGATTCGGTGTCACGCTCGGCATCTTCCGCGATATATGAAAGAATATTTAAGTACAAAATCATTGGTGTATCCGTCCAAGCAATTTCCAGAGATCTGACACCCTCGACGCTTCGAGAAATGAAATTGTTGTTCAGGAACTTTCTATCGATAAGATAATAATGTTTAATGAATTTCTACTGTGCTAGGAAAATGCTGTTGTTGGTTCCAGCTCAATACGTTTGGCTGTTGAAAATTGGAATGGAAATTTATTGATAAAGCGATAAATGATTGTGCAGCGGAACGTGTTTTTTTTTTAATAAGAATCACGAATAAATCTCACAGTCTCGATTCCTTCGTATTCTTTCATTTGTCCACCTGCCACCGACAACTTGACATCCCGCCAATAACTGCTCTTATTTTCAGTATTTCGGGCTCGAGGATTCCTGGAAAAGATTTTCAACATCGCACGCCTTACAGACGCCGATATAGCCAGAGGGATTGCTTTTCTTAGTCCTTCTGCGATGAAAAATGTCTGCAGTAAGAGACTCAATTTTCTGAGACCTTTGCGTTCTACGAACAACGAGCTCGAGTCAAGAACGAAAATTTGTACTGCTCGACGCTTGAAAATAGCCATCGCGCTCATTACCTCCTTCAATAGTTCCGATCCACGAAGAGTTAATTAGCAACGACGAGCGTACTGCAAAGCACAATATTTTTCAATATTTCTGTCAATAAAATCGTGTTCCGTGAGATTGGAAACTTCGATAATTACAATGAACATATTTAACGATCGAAATATGAAGCTTCATCAGCGCTTTGATTCGAAGCCTTCAAACGATAAAAGTTGATCGTATACAAAAGTTGCGAGAGTAATTTAAAGTGGAATACTTCCTTCACGTGCTTCCCCGTACTCGATCTCTCTGGATCGTCAGTTTTTGAACACGTTCAAATTCCCTAGCATATCCCACAAGCCCCGCAAGTACACAGCACACATGTAATGAAAGTTGCAGCATCGTGCAACCAAAATTTGCCCGAGGCTTCAGTGCGATTCGTAAAGGCTCGTGCATATGTTTCTAGCATTACGTCCTTCCCTCTCCCTTCTGCTCTTTACGCAAGACACACATGCCGGTATGATACCGGTCTTGTGTGAATTGTTCGAGAAAAGCATCAGTAAACAGCCGTCAGTCAAGGCTCATGAATACATGTGCGTGCGTACGTTTATCCAAATACATATTTACCGGTAAACACGAACATCGGCATGAATACACGTTCGCATATGGAGATCTGCACATTGTTCGGATATACGGGCGATCCCATGTGAAAATCAACAGCAAAATATGTACTTTTCCCCTTTGTCAGTGTTCATTCGCGGATGAAAATGATCGAGCTTCGTTGGAAATAAAAAGAAGTCGCATATATTCAAAGAGTATCGAAGAAGAACGAAAACCCAACAAACGAAGAGACGCTATCGCCGGCTGTGACTGTTCATTCGGCATCAAGAGTCCCATGTGTACTCCCTCCATACACCCACACCCGGAATAAAATCTTAATTAGAATGCTCTCGCATCAACGAACACGACGTTTTTTGCCGCTGGGGAATCAATGAATACTGGATGAAGGGAAAAATGATGCAAAAAACTATTGAAATTGGATTTCAGGTCGAAATGCAGAAGATACGAATTACCATTATTATATCAGACAATGAGAATGCACCGATGGCTGTATAATTATATAGTTAGGAGGAAAAAATTCTCGTATCCGTGTCAACCCGTTATTTGCTGAATTATCATAAACGTTTTGCGAAAAAAAACTTGATTTTCTTGTTGTCCCGTTGTTTGATTAGTAGTCACGCTATCATTGAGTCGTTGGAAATAACAACAAACTGCGGACGAGCTCCGAGGAATTTCAGTTTTTCTTAACCCATTTGACGGTTTACGAGGATTTTTTATCAACGACGACACACAGTTTTTCACGTTGCCACACACGCTAGCCGGGGGCGAGAGAAAGAAAATATTAGGAGACTCAAGCTAGTGCAGCGATTAAGAATCAGAAGATTAATTCTCGAAGAGAACTGACCCATGACGTTGGTCATGGTCTCGGAAAAGGGGAACACAACGAACGCGGTCCAAGTGTCTTTTTCCAAGTACGAACATATTCATTATGGCTATACGGTTTTAATGCACTTATGTGGAGAGCTATTCATTTATATATTATACTCTCGTGTAAAGTGTCGAAAAACAAAAGCAGCTTGTAGGCAACGCATAACCGAATGGGAAATAGCGCAGTTCACCAAGACTCGATGTATGGACTGATTCAATCGGGAGTGGCCTTCGGCAAGCTGAAACGATAATCGTATCTTCTGGTCAAGTGGACTACAAGATCAGAAGGCAAAACGGCCGTATGAAACAATTCTGAAGACAGACAAAAGACAGGGACGGGGACAGACCGAAGGGGAAAGAGCGAGAGAGCGAGGGTCAACGAGAAAGGGGAATACCACAGAATATCGAGATATAACTCGCGGTTGGGTAATGATGCGGGAGAAGGCACGAGTACACGCGAGATAAAATTCCTATCTAACAATTGATCGAGGTCCAATAATGCATGAGATCTTTGCGCGTACAAAAGAGACCGTGGAGCAAAGGAGCGAGAGAGAGAGAAGCTGAATGTATGAAACGAGCCCTGCCACATTACGAGCGCGGGGAAACAATGCACAGGAGGTTTGAGTACGCGGGGCGCGCGTGCATTTTTATAATCTCATTCGCAGGCGGGAGTGGAAAACAGAGGTAATAAACGGAACTTAAGATCCGAAGTGACTGCTGCGGTAGCTGTTCCTACTCCTGTTTTCAAGTAACTTATTTACTGGTCGTGCAACATACGAGCTCATTGACTTCTTCTAATGAGAAATACTTGGTTTCTGCTCTGCTGGAAAAACAAAATTGTAGAGCTGAAAAAAGAAGCGTGGCATCGATTGAACTGGGATGGGGGGGTTGGCGTAATAGAACAAAATGAATTTTGTTCAACGAATTTGTGACTTGCTTCTGAAACACTGAAAGCTGAAACGACGCTGAAGTTTGCAGCGTTGGAGTCCAACGGAATGAACGAAAAAACATTCGGGATTCGCTCATTTTTTATTAACCGAAATATCGGCGCGGGTTGAAAAACTACGAATTGCACAGGCAAGGAACGAAATTGGAGAATTACTGGAATTATTAGAGGATTTTTTGAGATCATTTCCTTGGGCTCCAACGTTGCCAACTTCAGCGACATAAAGCTGAATCATTTTATCGGACTCTCTTATCATTGGTTTTTTGTTACTTCGTTGCAGAAGTTTTCTCAGATATATGATACGCAACTTTTCCCATTAAAAGTTGTTATTAAATATGATTTTTTTCAAGAATACACGCGAAAATTAGAATTAAGAGGGAGCGAGATAAAAATAAGAAGGGAACGAGATTTCATGATTTGTTAGACACTCCATTCGTTGTTATCTTGGAACGGCACTTTTCCACAAGTAAACGTTATCTTATTTTCGGAAAAAATCCTCGCGTATACGTAAAGCAGGTTTATGATCAAAGTGGGCTTGTTAATCGAGATCCCGTAATTTATCCCTCAAGCTTTTACGGTTCTTATTTAATGCGATCAAACGAGATATGGGGCCGACGCTATGCCGCTTCGTGCAAGCAGGAAATAGAAACTAGAGAAATCGAAACCGCATCTTAAAGTGAATCCACGATGTGGTATATGCGCTTGCGGTAATCAGTAGAAAAAAATTTTAAAAAATATTTAAATTAAGTGAAAAATGTAATTTCTATGTGGACGGATAATAGGATAATATTTTTTTTCTTACTCGCTTTTAACGCTGTTTCTTCTTTTTCATCTTCTTGGGTATGTTTGCATTGTACATTGATAACAATGGAAAGGATAGTTGTTGTAACGATACCAAGGAAATACGTATTTTCATTTCTTCAAATTGTTTTTCTTCAACTCGACGAAAATCTACTCTGGAGATACGAATTTTCGTGGTTTCTCAGTTTTTCCTTCACAGAAAGAATCTTCGCCACGGGGCAAACTTCAATCCCATCCGACGGCGTGGAATTTTTTCCATGCACTTTTATAAATACACATATTGGTGAGGAGTAAGAAAAGAGAAAGATTCCTAGGGAAGCTCACGACGATCGGGTTTCATTACAACGTATTTGAACGAGCGTCCATCGCAGCTTGCCTTTCGCGAGGTTCTTTTGTTTCCATGTTTCCTTTTCATTTTGCGGTTGTTTCATTGTCCTTGTACTCTCATTTGGAGAGGGTATCGAGTCGTCGTTTCAAAAGGTACCTTCGTCGACTTCTTTTCAATGTTTTAGTCCCAATCAACTAGATCGAAAGAAATATTGGAAGAATCAAAGATTGAGGCGCTCGAGGTCCACTTTTTTCTGTGACTGATAATTGCACGATTTCCTGATGAAACCGTCGCCTAAATCACGATAAAAATGTCTCTTCCCGTTACTAAAACTTCGAAGAAAATCGTTGGAAAAAATTCAGTTCACAAAATACATGGCTTATAACTACGTGAGCTGAGCATCGAAGAACTAATAAGATGCGAAGGCGATCTCTCGGGCTCTTTCATCCGCGACTTACAGTCTTTCGATACCGTTATCAACTGCATAAAAAAGCGCATACCATATAATATGTACGGTGAACACATACGCAAGAAGAAATACCTGCATATGTTAAGGTGGTCGCGCACGCACGATTCTGAATTTTCTACGTATATTACGTGCTTATGAGTAACAACCCTCACATGACGTACCACAAGAGTCCAACGTACTATATGGAAGTTACGTAATTTATCGCGTTCTCGGCATTAATAGTGGAAACGAGCTGGTGTGCAACTATTTATTTAAATATACAAGTAAGCAATTCGAAATTCCCTTCGCTCTTTGTCGGTTTGCGCAGGAGCGAAGTCAGCAGAGTTCGTCACGTTGATTTTACAACCCAATTATATAAGTGCAATAATAATATTTCTTCGAGGGAAACTGTAATCAAGTGTTTGAATGAAACTCATTTCGTGCTCATTGTAATACTCAACATGCGACGGGCGGAGCGAGGTGCCCTAGGAAATCTCGTAAGGGTGGTCGTGAATCGAAAAAAATTGTATGAAAAATTTTAAAAGACGCTAATAAAATTGGTGAAATTAGATGAAATTAAATATACTCGATGCGCTTTTGGATAACGTCCAATTGGATTTGAACCACTGGAAAAAAAATACACATTTTGTATGGTTGTGCATCGAGTCTTGGCTTTTAATAATCTTCTTAATACTGGGGATATAATCAACTCTGTATCTCGACATTATTTTCTCGGACTGTAAGAACAATTGAATTTTGTCTCGAATAAGATACTTGCACTTTAAGTGGCCAACGGTCTGTGGTGAAAAATAGTTTTGTCCAGCCGACGTTGGAGTCTGCGCGAACTTTTTTCGTCGTTTTTGTTGGCCACATTTAAAATTGAGGCACAACTCGAGAAGACAGTTCCTGTCAGCTGCATAACAAGGGCTTTGTACACCATTTATTTCTCTTTCGACCCTCGCATTACTTATTCCTAAGGATCTCATCGAGCGACATACTTTTTTCTGAAGGTGTACCAATGCAATTAAAATTACGTAATTAAGTTGTCGATCTACAGTCTTCGTCTCAATATCGAGGCTCCAATGAGAGAATTTCATACAGTTCGCGATTCCTTCGTTGGAAGTGATGCAACCAACGGTGAATAAGCGAATTCGATAATTTTTGGTTTCCCAAATGCTACGTGGTTAGTTTGGGTTTGTTTGGGTTTGTTGTTAAAAAAATTGTTGAAAATAAATGGGTGTTCAATAGAAGCTAATGCGAGTATCGAAATGTTTCATTTTTATTTTGGTATTCAGTACTCACGAACTGTTGCAACACCCACCGGTGACGTAAGCATTAAGTAAAGTGGTAGTGATTGGTTGACATCTTACCTGCAAATAGAAAAACAGAAAAATTCAACGTCAGTTATTTTTCCATGGACAAATTGATGAGTGCGATGTTACTACATGTTCGAAAAATAATATTTTTCCACTTTCCTAAAACATCCCTGCGGTATGTATTTATTGGGGAAGAAAAAATGCAGAATTCTGAGAAAAAAAATTGACTTTTTATCTCAGCTTATATATAAGCAGGGCTCCAGCATGGATTAATTCAACAGTACCATTTCATCGGAAAGAGTAGACGAATTGAGTTCTTGTTTTTTCCAAAAAAGCTTACAAGCATTTTTAAAAGTAAAAAATTTCGACGTAAATATTTCGACAAAGAAAATTCAACCCATGAATCCCACAATAACATTTCAACGAGATATTGGCGAACGCGCTTAACGAGACCAAAAGAATTGGGGCAATGCGTTTTTTTGGGATTTTTCCAAGAATTAGTTCAAGCCAGGTCCATGAGAGTCTTAATCAAATGCGACGTGGGACATATTTCTACGTATATAATGTTTGATCATAACGGTAGTTCACTCAAATTTGAATCGCGCATTTTCCTCCACGTCACGAGAATCACTTGGGCGTCTTTTTCGTAGCATGAACTACGCATGTGTGATATTCCACCCTTATGTTTTCGTGTTATAAAGCATATAGCTAGTGACCCAGTGAACTTTGACGTACGTATAAACGTTATAAACGTTCCCACGTTCCTCGCAAACGACCTTCTGCCGTTATTAAGCCGGAAATACGTCCTTGCTGCAGTCAAATCAATTGAAGTATAGTCTTCGTGTGTGGCTTTGTACAACATGACGAAATTTTGTGAGCTCCTTGTCAGAATCATGAACATAAAATTATCAATCGCAATTAAACGCGTTTTTCTCGAAGCCATGTTTTTTGACCTGGTTGACAGCATAACTGTCAAATTTTGTCAAATCGACTTCATTCAGAAAGGACTCTCTTCAGAAAACTTATCGCTATCGTCGCATCGTAGAGTTTTTTTTTAAATTATTTACTTTTTTATTAAGAATTTTTTGCAAAATTTTTGTGTAAAATTCAAATTTTTTTAAAATGGCCCCCATTTTTTCTAATCAAAATTTTCAAATTTTCTACGATGCTGCGATAGCTACGCTATTATAATTTAATAATCTTTTTTAATTTTTCATTTCAGATGCTTGCTGTGACAATAATTAATACACAAAATTTCTAATAATTGACCGTTTCTGGTTTTTTCGTAATCAATTTGCTATAAGCAGAGCTGCCGAAATACGTCATCTGACGGAGATGATCAACTGGAAGTTCCGGGGACACGGTTCCTTTTTTTTTCAAAATCTAAGATTATCGTTACAATAGACGGTGCACTCTACAGATTGAAAATCAGTAATATTGTAACAACTCTTAATTCATTTAGTATAGTTTACAAAATAGTCTCAGTTTTCCGTTCGAAAAGGGTCTTGGCACGTTCACACGTACTTTTTTCAAAGTCCTTGGAAATTTAGATGATCAGTTTTAATTTTTGCATACTCGTTATTGGACGATGACCATTGTGCATTAGAACGAACAACAAAAACATCAATATTCGACGCAAATCAGGATGGATCCGAATATTTTTTGATCGACGTTTATCGGTGCTTCGTTCGGTTACGACAGGAAAGTTTGGAGCCGCGCAGTATGATGGTAATTTGAATTAAAGCGTTCTTTACTCTCGATCGAACAAACAGTGTAAAGAAACTTGACTGTCAAAGTACTTTTCTCCCAGCGAAAGGAATTTTTTCCTTTGCGCACCGAGCGGCGCACGAATGATCGTAATCGTAAACAGAAATTCAAAAATACCGCGAACCAGAATTGATTCGTGTCTCGAAGCGGCACGAGGCGCCACTGGCGCTGCCGCTTCATCCTGCCTCTCTCTTTCTTTCACCTCCGAAGCAGTAAGCAGTGCCTTGTTGAAAACGAGTGACCTCGTTGGAGTGAACGTAGCCACAGAGTATCAGAAATGAACCAGACGAGAAGGAACACACGCGCAGTGTCGCGTGGTTCTCGCGCATCTGAATTCGTCCCTCTTTGCTTCGCCGCTCGGAGAAGAGATAAAAAGAAGTTGAGCAAACGCTTTGGAGCTAATGCGGACACGATCTCGTTGTACGTATCTCGAAAACTCTACTAAGTGTATATCCAGAGGAGCCAGAGACGTGAGCACGTTGTACGTGTCGCAGCAACGTCTTGTGCACACGTGTCGCATCCTCGAATACACATGTATACACACATAGCTATGGCCTGTAGTAAGAATGTGGCACGTGACCATTTGATCAGGTGTTTTAGGTGCATATACCCGAGCCTGACGTGAAATGTATTACTGAGGATTGAAGATAGAGCCACGGAGAAAATGTCGTGGTGTTAGTACGTGGCCAATGTGCCTTTGCTCATTCCGAACAGGTCACGAGAGGATTTGCTTGACATTGGCAGTCTCTGGTACTGTGATTTTTCGAGGTTTTCAATGAGGTCAAAGTGAACGCTGATCATCTCCGAAGAGAGGAAAATTTTTCGGCAAGATTCGCAGTTCTTTACTAAAAAACATTTCTTTTCAAGGTCTTTGAGTTTAATCGAATGTGAGAAGAATAACTTGGGTATATTTTTATTGATGTTATTAATTTTTTAAAAAACCGTTGTCAGCAAATCGTTTCGTTCTTATAAAACCGTTATGCATTTTCCCGGATCGCTGCTGGGCCGTCTGTTCTAAATTTCCATTCTTTCATCACGCCGTGAATGGTTTTTACTTTCACCTCCGTAATACAAAGATGCATTTGACGTACGGCGCTTTTGTCTCTTTAAAATGGCCAATCACTGCAGCTTTCCCCGAGCCCTCGAGTACGTGAGTCCCGTGGCGTCGAGGTGTGAAAACGGCGCGGTGTTGCTCAATCCCTGACTTTCGCTCTCTCTCCCTCTCTCCTTTCGCGTTATGGAGAAAGAAGAGGAACGGTTTATTCGAAGGCTATGGCCATGCACGTTCTACATTCGAGTCGCGTGCATCTCCGGCTGCACACACCAAACACTATCGAGAAAGTGTCAGCGCAAACAAAGATGTAATAAACATATTTTGTCGCATGCTTGCCTGCGTCCTAGGTCAGTCCCCGTAAATGTGTGAAAAAATAAGTCGATGCACAGCTACGTCGACGTACAAGTGCGAAGTTGATACGGAAATGAATCGATTTTTTTCACGGACGGTTGCGTGGCCAATTTTAATCCATCAAAAAGCAGTTTCGGCTGTAAACCACGACGGAATTTCCCTCCATCAACCTGTCAGAAAGTGTTCGTGGTTTATGAAAGTGTGCGGATTCCCCTAAAATTTGGATACTTCAATAAAGGATAATGCTCGCCCTACGTAAGTTGCACGCATTTTTCTGCACTGCGTTGAAGAGTTTTGCATTTCGTGAAGAAAAAACGTATGACTGGGCAAAAGTTTTCATGATTTTATGCTAACTCATCGATTGTTGGTTTTTTTTGTGAAAATTATTTTCTTAATTATAATTGTGTCCTTGGAGGACCTCACTTTTCGCTTCAAATATGAATAAAAGCTTTTTACACTTTTCTAATTAAAAAAACAGAGAATCTCAATAAATTTAATTTTAATGCATCAAGATAATCGTATCTCGGGATCGCGTCCATGGATCAACTGGTAACAAAGTCGGATGAGACGAGAGAAGTCGACAAAAATCGTTTTCTAAGATATAACATTTTTTAAAATTAAAACGTTTTCGCGCGGTGCAAGGCATTTGGGAAGTTGAAAAGGCCCAGAAATCATCATATCCAAGTATATAAAAGTGCGGTAGGACTCACGAAAGTTGATTAATTTTTTTTACTTTCCGTCGAATCGTTGACGTGTCTCTTGTATCACAAAACATGAATTTTTCCAGTTTTTAAATTTCTATTTTTCCAGCTTTTGTCGAATGTTCTTTTCCAGTTGAAACGCTACCCTGAAAACTAATCCTTCCCTTTGTGAAAAATTCATCCCACGATTCCGGACTGGCGAGCAATGAACACAGAACGACAAACATTTTGTCCTTTAAAATTTCATACGTTCAAAAATAAAACTTTACGAATAGCTGAAGCATACCATAAAAATAAGAATTCAGCAATAATATTAGAGAGAAAAGGATCCGGTATTCTCACTTTTCCATTATCGTGACTTTTGTGAAAGGCACAAACATTCGCAATGAAAACCAGAAGAACAATAAAAAAACTGGCGTCGAGTTTTTAATATGAAATTCCTCCTATGCACCTACGAGATCCCTGCAGGGGGTTTTTTGTTAGAAAATTCATCAAAAACTAAATAAAGAATATATTAAAAGTCACTAGAAAAGTTACTGCTAGCGGAGAGTCCAACAACCATGGATCCATGGGCGGTGGTTGGCTTTGAAAATTTCCAGATCAATTCGGCTCCAACCTAAGCCGGTGCTTTGACAAGTGATCGTGCAGCAGGACTGTTTCTCTCTCTCTCAGTGTTTGCAACGCAAAATATAGTTTTTCGAGTTTTTGATTATTTTAATCAATCGAAAATTTGATCCAATATGAAAATCGAGTGTCTAACAGGAGCATGGGAATTAGTGGACAGTTGCTGGGTCCAGAGCAATGAGATAAACTCGTGAAAGTGCGATACGAAGGAATGCAGGAATGTCCAGAAATATATTTATAGAAGGCCAGCAGGATCTAAAAGCATTCGCGATCAAAGTAACGTTCGAGTGTGAGATAAATTAACCGATGTGTGTCCCTGACGCAGATCAATTCTTATACATAACACGATGTTTGAAGTGTTTCGATTGCTGCACGAAAATTCTATTCGTACTCACATTTGAACTTCAGTTTGAAAAAAAATAAAGTGTGTTTATTAAAGTTTCGATATTCTTCGGATCACTGTGTTAAATTAGTCTCACAATACTCAAGTGAGCATTGAAAATGATCAGGGAGAAAAATAATAACGAATTTACATAAATTCAGGACCTCTGGGCGCATGTTTGTACTCTCAAGTACTCTGAAAAGTAAAACGTCACGTCTCCTTGCGAATTAAGCGATCATTGGAAAAGAGAATAAATGGCATTAACCAATGTGCCAGGAACAACTCGCGAACGAGTTTAAACTGATCAGCATACTAATTACTGCCTGCCCTATATGCAGCTAAATTACGTAATTGCTTTTCTACATGCGCGAGTGCACTGCACTCACATGTATGGACGACATTTCTGTAATGATTTTAGTTATTTTTCCCCGTACGAAAGACCGCCAGGGAAGATAATTGTGTGCATAATTGACAAAATGTATAGTTAAATCACTTTGAAAAAACGAAATTTAAAGAAGATGAAAAATGTTTATCCTTAACAAATTTATTTTACATTTTAGGCAATTGCATTAAGAAGTCTTTGATAGAAGCTCGACAAATATTTCTCCTCCTTTTGATTATTAAGTTAAATTTTCAGTATAATTATGCAGAAGTGGGGCTCCACCCCAAAACGGCTCCAAATAATTTTTTATGACTTCGGGACTGTACTATGGCATGGGAACATGTGTTTTATGGTCGTGGAAAGTGGCGATGATAATCAAAATTTTTATAAATTCGAAATTTATGGAATTCTGAAAAGTTTGACGAATCAGGGCTGCAGCTCAAATCTTTTCCTTTTGATGTGTGAGCGGAATCGTTGGGTCGGTTTGGAACACCTTCGATGTGTGAGTGGTATCATTGGATATTCCGTCTTTTGATTTTTTTACTTCCCCTTCGTGTTTTTTTTTCAAATTCAAAAAGAAAATTATTATTATTTTTTTAAGTCATGCGCCAACATAATATTGCTCGTATATCATGTCTCTCATTCTTCAAGATTCATCAAGAACGTAAGAAAAAAAAAATTCAGCCCAATTATAAGCGGAGCCCCACTTCTGCATAATTACCAAATTATTTTCGATCGAAGTTCCCCAAATTCCTAGGTTCCAAATTCATAAACTGATAAAAATCGAATGGATTTATCGACAATTAACTTTGCCTTTAAACAATTTAAATAATTTTCTTTCGAAGAACGAGATTCCACTTCAAAGTTTCGAAGAGTGACAGTTCAAAGGCGAGCGTTGAAAGTAATGGGGTTGAAAAAGCATCCGAGAATGTTGCATTACATTTGTACGACGTCATATTAGCCATAAATAAATTCGCAGTAAACAAGAGCCCATAATTCAAACACAAATCCTACGGTTATATTCGGTTAGCTCGAGGCTCCTGTGTCTTGTTGCATCTTATTCATTCGTTTTACCAAACTCGTAGGTTGTTACAGTACTTCTACAGTAAGTTATCGTAGAATGTACTCGAGAGAGTTTTCTAGCCAACCTTGACATTTAAGGCTTGTGTCTACGATAGCCGTTGTTGTGTTTCTACTCGGTTCGTTTATTTTAGAAAGGTGTACATACGATGGTAACTGGCTCATGGCACTCTCGGCGTTGTACGTTATGTTCGGTTCGACGTCCTCTCAAAAACTATATCAAACTTTACGCTCTCGGAATGCAGTGTATTTTTACATTTTCGGGAATTTCATAATCCGTTGAGACTTTGATTTATTTGCAGATTTTCTCTCCGGGGATTCTAAGCGAAAAGTCCACAAGGAAATTCGATCAACCGATGCAACTATTTGGTTTTTTCTTCAGGTCCAATCAGGCCACGAAACATCAGGGATAAACGAGGTTGAATGACCAACGGTCTCGCAATATTTCTGCGGGCGACTCAGCTTACGTTTGGACGCATCGATGGACTTTACGGAGTGAGGAGATTCGCAACGAAGGGAAAACCCTTAGCCTCGGAGGTCAGCACCAAAGCAGTGCATTTTTTACAGTAACGATTTTTTTTTTATTCAATTTTTGAGATTCTGACAGGTCAGTAAAATAAATTCACGACTAATCATAAGCTCGAAAACTTGAATGTTGAATGAATAGAAATCATAAGATTTCAATGAAACTGACAACCTCCGGGGATTCGATCCTATCACTTTGGTAACTAAAGACCTTCACTGCATACGCACTCTACCGATGCACTATCGCCTCCATTGTGAATTATCTGTCAAAAATTGTAACGCACGTGGAATTTCAGAAATTCAAATGAATCGAAAAAAAAAAATAATAATTTCAAAATATCTCCATATTTCATAATGGTCGTTTATAGCAATATTGAAGCTAACTAAAATACGGAGCATACAGTTCAGAAGAAAAATATTAATTGCATGTATGAGTGAACAGTACGCGATCTTACAAGAATTGGCTTTCGAACTAATACTAGGTGAGTCACAGACGCGCGCTCCGCGCACGTCATCTTCTTGCATAGCGTAATTTATTATTTATTTTTACGCGGATTAATAATTCAACCAATTAATAACTATTGAAAGAATGTCCAATTCGATGAATTTTCGAGAAATCGAGTCGAGCAAAACGATATCGACAAAATGTCAAATATGGTTTGAATTCCAAGCTGTCATTTTGACATGACGAGTGAACGTTGTTTTTCCCGAATGAATTTAGCGTCACAATGATCGTGTTTTAATAACCAAGCGGAATCGCGGAAAAGCAATGACAATGAACAACTAATTCACGCGCCACAACCTTACTTTATAAAAAGGCAAATGGCTCGTCAATGGAGTTGATTATATATACATATTTATATGATTTCGACAACGCAAAGTTTTTTGTTCACTTGCAATTGTATAAATCGTAAAGCAAGCCTCCGGAGGGCCCATTGAGTTAAGCTCAATCAGGCACTATTGCGACGTTATCAGGTGTGCTTTGTTGAAGTATTCGTTGGTAGGGCCTTATTCCGGCAAATCTGATCAGAAGCATTTCAGGTTTGCCTGATTTCAAAGAGTTATTCTGGAAAACCTGATAATAACCACGTCAGGCAACAACTTATAAAGTTCGTTCTACAACCTGATTATGAGCTTATCATAAACAGACAAACCCTCACGAATTTCTAAGCGGCAAGTTCGTTAATGCGAATCGTGAATAAATGTATACCGATGGGAATAAAATCAGTATCGTTATCGCGACTGGACTGAGGTCGAAGACCACGCAGAATACCCGCTGCAAGGTATCCCACGACTCTAGTCCGAAGCTGTGAATTATCGAGCGAGAATATCTTCAAGCTTCTTTCGCAATGTATTGGATTTAAGCGTGTGAAGCTTCGGATAGGAAGAATCGATCAGTATCATTGGTACGGTGGATATAAAGCTTGAGGAGAGTTGACGAGATGTGTAGCGTCCGGGCTAGTTTCTCGTTTCCACGGTTCACACAAGACTTTTCTTCGCTTGGTCCATTTGACGGTTTATCTGAGGGACAGATCTCATTCACTGGAGTGACCGCGGGAGACTCGAAACGATGTGTTGGCTGTGTGTGTACAAATCAACGTATATATATAAGGCCAATTCGAAGCTAAATTGACAGATTCGTTACCTTCCGGAATGCGGTTTTCTTCCTCGAATCTTATCGAGTGATGCGACAACGTTATTAACTGGATTATAAACCAACTAAAGTAACGGACGTTTGAAAAGATGACGCTGAAGTTTCCAACGTTGGAGTCCAACGAAACGAACGAAAAAAAACGTTTGTAATTCACCAATTTCTTATTTCACGAATCGTTGGTGCAGCTTGAAAAGCTACGAATCGCAAATTTGGCAGGGAACAAAATAGGAGAATTACTGGAATTATTGGAGAGTTTTTTTCCATCATTTCGTTGGACTCCAACGTTGGAAACTTCAGCGTCATTTGAAAAGTGATCTGATCGAACGTAGAGAGCCTATCGATACTGGAAAACGATAAAAGCACCAAGTTGCAGATGATTACCAGAAAATGAGAGAAAGCTAAAAAAATTGCATGCTTAATGATTTGTTAAAAAATAGACAGTAAACGACATACTTGGGCACTGTGTAACTACGTAATATTGTCGCATGTTTCGCCTTCTCGAAATAGGTCTTAACGAGGTACCTGCTGCAGAGCAAAGAGCCCCCGTGGACATCGTATTTCGTTAAATACGTTGACGTTGTCAACGATCAGCGTGGCATGTCCCACTTCAATTGGCCAGCTGGTACGAGCAACTATCACATACTCCGCACCGGTTGCTTCCCTTACATCAAGTATCACTGCACGAAAAGGCCCAAGGAGGATCTCAGTCTAGACGACAAATTCTACAAGGCTATCAAGATCATTAACCTTGGTATTTGCATAATTTATAGGTTTTCTATTAGTCAGTATCAGCAGTGAAATATTGTGTTGTGAAACGAAATTTCGAAGGAGCATATACTTGATCGCGGATTCGATTTTTCGAGTCACAATCCTGGCAGGTCGACTACCAGACGGAATATACGCAATGTCATTTTCTAAATCCTGTTAATATCACCTTGAATTATGAATACAATGAGTGTGACAGAAATTATATTACTATTATAAAATCAAGTCAGAAATAGTTTGTTCGCCTGGAGCCAGGAAAGACCTTCAGGGCCTCTTAAAAAGACCTCAAATCGTATTGGTGAACGTCTTATTCATTATATTTATCCCCGTTGCTCGACTGTTCCAATATACCGAGTGACTCACATTTCTCTGTGTACATAACTCATAATTTTTGATCAGGTATACCAACACTGATGTACGGTTTGGCAGCGACCCAGCTTATCAGACACGAGGAAATGGTCACCACGTCCCAGGGCAGGGTAACCATTTATTTTTTGCTTCCAGAGGATAAAGGATCGCGCTACTAAAAAGAGAGAACGATGGGACAGAAAAAAATGGATGATGCTCGTTCAAACGTGCACGAAGAAACGAAATAAATAGATAAAATGTTACTGTACATTGTGACGCGGAGTTCATGAAACAAATGTCAAGTAACTCGAAGCACTTCTCGACAAACTAGTTTCCATCCTGTTACCCACTCGTTAGTTTTCTCTTTCTTTCATCTCCGTTAATTCGTTTTCTTTTTTCATCACAGTCTAAGCCACCGCGAGACAGAACTTAATGACTGTATTTATAGACGTCCTTAAATTGTTCGAGATTCCTGCACGCGGTCGGATAGAAATTCCCGAGGCCAACCACGGGAGGAGGACGACACTGACGACGAGATTTTAATGCCACAGAGCGAGAAATACTGGCATCTCCCGGCATCTCGTTGATGAAGCTACCACCGGTCCACGAAGTTTAACGTATTTTCATAGTCCCAATGAAATTATAGTATCGATCGTACTCTTCGAGCTTGCAAAAGCTCGACAATTTCCGACAGCCCTTAAAGAAACATTCGCGAATGGCGCGACGGCGTTAAAATTCAAGAAAAAACTATCCAAACAAGTACTCCATGGGGACGCTGAACTAACGAGCAATTGCGTCACAATTGTGTTGATCTCGTCCTTTAATAATCGATAATCAATCCTTCGCAAATAATCGACCCACACACTTTTCATACCGTACCAAACAAAACGCTACCGAGCACATGAAAGTTGCAAAACAGTGAAATCGATTTTCGATCATGTTCTACTCGACTTGAAAAGGAATGTCCCGTATTAGCGAGAGCACGCAGCCCGCGCGTTACAGATATGTGATTTCTCAGCACATTAACCATAAAATATATTTTACTGACTCATTGATTGCATATAATCAGTTCTCAAGTCTGTCGTACGACGTATATCGTATACACTGAAGAATGCGCACAAAGAGGCACACGCGCGTGTATGAGAATTAAAAATAAACACGAACATGTATGTGGATGTATTTCTTGTTCTCGTGGGTGACTCGAGTACGATCGAGATGCATAATAATTTGTATTAATTATGAACATTGGCGAGGCAGTACGTGCACGGTGTGTATGGTGAATCGGTCCGTTGGACAAGTAAGACAGCAATAAGGTATGGATACAAATACGTGTAGGACGGTGCGCGAAAGAACAGCGAAGAAACGACGCCCACTCTGTTATACGAAGAGGGATTGACGTTTATAGAGGACAGCGGGATTTTCAATGAACGATAAGAGATTTCGCGCGCACACTACTAGCCTTTTATATACATTCACACACACGCGCGCGCTATTTACGTCTGCGGTAGGAGACGCGAGTGCAGCAAAATCCCGGCGTATGGGGAATTCCAAATCGGGGATGGGCGTCATACCAGCGCAGCGCAAGCGAGAGTCCTCGCGCACATAATTGCACGCGGCAAAACAATTACGATTAATCATCGCTCAAATGTGGATAATTCGAGTTCCTCCATTTTAATCCAACGGATTATTTTCCATCATTTATATTTCGCAATTAACGCGAATATTCGATGAAAAATGAGCTGTAAGCTCGGCCATTTGTGAAACGAATTGAATTTTTCGTTCTGGCACATTTCGCTTGCATGGTTATGGAGAGTGAATTATTGGAACGGCTGAAAAAACTTTTACGCATGTACCATTATACAGGATACCCTGAGTGAACTTTTTCAGAGCGCATTGTTCACCGTCATTTTTTCTACCGATTAAATATTGAGAAGAAAGCCGCAGCTGTCACCGTAATTGACATTTCTGCTTCGAAAAATTACCCAATTTAACTCGAAGCACGCGATATATCGCACTTAAAAATCTAGCCAATGCACGTGTGTGCGTGTTGTAATACGTACATCGATGAAAACGATGCTGGTAGTTGCACGTACATGGCTGACGAATGGCCCAGAGCCGCGAGGCTATCGACTCGGACATTAATAATAAGATTTACGAAGGTAGTAAAAACCGGGAGATCCTTGCACGGAACGTCATATTGTCAGACAAGCGCGCGGCGAGATAAATCGCTCTCCTCGCTCTCCAGGTGTACGTAAAACAAGCCCTACAGTCCGAATGGCAGTAACGCAGCAAACGTACAACGTGTATTATTATCAGTACGTACTGTACGTGTATCTCACCGTCAGTAGTGTTAATCGATATTCAATCAGACTTCCTAGTCATGCTTTTCGAGGGAGGATAAAACGTATCCTTACAAACGAGCATGTGCGGACATAAAAAATGATCGCGTCTCGGAAAAACGGATCGTAAAATTAGGAAGATTTACGCTAGGGAATGTGGAGCACACTTTTAGTGTTGTCTGTCAACGTGAAAGGAGAATGAAATAAAGTGTAAGATCGATTGGCCTCTGCTTTCAGTCACCGGAGCCTCAAACTATTTTACGTCTCACGTTTTTCGAGTTTTAGTGAATTCTCAGTGCACCCAGTAAAGATCGAATTGAAGTTAACTCTCTGGACAGAATTTAGGTTGAGAAATTCGTTGGAGTTGTTTCAGGGACCCACCTGAACTGTGCGACACTCTCGTTAGCATTGCAATTTGATGAAACAAGTGTCACACATAGAAGAGGAAAATAGAATTTTTCTAGTCGCGTAAACCAGCAGTGCTGGTCAGTCGTAAAAAAAAAATTTTTAGTGAGAAGGCAATTGCATCGTAATCGTGTCGAAGGTAACGAACTAGAATGATGAATTGACCCGAGATAAATCGCGAATAGCGTTCACTGGGCGTTCGCGTCGTCAAATTCGCCTCGCACATAGCAGGCGAACGGCGTATAACGCGGGAGAAAAACTCACTCGAATTTCATTCCTTCATATCCCGGTGCGCGGTTGCGAATACGAGCGATCGCGGAAGTTCTGCTGTCTGCGTTAACCAAATAAATCACGCGAGATACAGTGAGCCGTTACGAGTGTCGGGCCGTAATATATTAAAGTGTTTGAATCGTGACAAGGAGAGAGAAAAAGTTTCGGAATCGGGGACAAAAATATCGCGCTGCTTTTTTGTATGGCCCGGGATCATTGCATCCATAGATAATTCCTATGAACACGAGTAGCATAACGATTCGTAATGGTGCAGTTCGGTATGCTGGTTCGTTCTACCGCGATGCGAATTAAATCGGTAAATTGCGCAATTTCACGCTTCGTCGCCGTCACAAAAGTCTATAATTTCTCTTCAGATTCTTCCGCAGATTTCACATGCATCGCGTTTGACGAGGGATCTCACATTAGAGGCTGATAAGACTTTTTCTGATTGAATAGCGTTAGTGAATGAGATATAGGAAAATTAAGGTGGGCACGAGGCTCAACGTATCATTCGCTCGTTCGAAATATTCATAACCCGTTTTCTCTTATATCCACGCTTGCGAGCAGGTGGCTTAGTTTTTCGTTCACCAATGTCATACTTTTCCGATCACCGATCTTTCCTTGGCGCAGATAAATTGTGAAAGATCGTCGAGCTAAACGCTCCGAGGACTCGAGGACATATTCTTGCGCGCAAAAAAGTGCATCACTTAAATATGGCGTCAACGGTCTCGAGTCCTCGGTTAGCGGTATAATCTTGGAGAATTTTTTTTCTAGAAAGTTGGTAACTCAAACAAAAAATCTCTATCGAACGAGGCTTGTTTGAAAAAGTTGAAGAAAAAGGTAAAGAAGAAGTTGAAAGTGTAGCTCCTCGGAGGGGAAGAAATTATGCATCTTTCGTTCAACTTATCGAACGATCGTTTATCAATCAGTCGATTGACGGTCATTTCTTATCCTCGCCTGAGAAAGCTTCATTCCAAATCCATTAAAAAACTTGTATTAAATTTAGCAACCTCATGCCCGAATCTTCTGAGTGTACCAACTGAAATGTTTGCTTCCTATCTGATTTGCCACAACCGAGATATCAGAACTGTCCAAAATGATCGATCCCTCGAATTAGTATCGTTGGTAGTCGTAGATTTACAAGCCCGGTTGTGGAGTTGAGGTCGGGTCATCTATAACGGGAAAATGCTACGAAAACACCCTCTCTTGAGGCGAGTCCAAATGCTCAATATCCTTTCGAAGAATGTCGAAGAAATCATGAAGAATAACTGAGAACCTTTGGTGTTCAACAAGCTTTCGTATAACTCTGAGTGGGAACCAATGAATTCATTAGTACAATTTCGTATAAGAGAAAAAAATGCACACAAGTTCAATCGAAATGGTTTTGACCGTCTCTCATTTACAGTGGAATTGTACGAAAATCCAAGCATTAAGGTAGTTACTGCACGAAACTACTTTCTTAAGAAAATCTTGAAATTTACACAGAGTTTAAACGCGTACCAAATTTTAAAGGGTTCGTCTTATTAGTTATTGAGACAAATGTGTTTAAATATGAAAAAAAAATACACAGGAAAGGTCTGGAAAAGAATTCGAGACGATTTTATTACTGGTAATAAAAGATAAATTACGTTAAAGATTGAACGATATTGGTAGCGAGCACTCGTATAACCTCACATTTCCTTATTTCGGCATTTTGCGCTCATTTTGTGCGTATTTTCGTCAGGGACGAATGAACTTTCGGGTGGTTCAGTCAGAGCGATGGATCCCCGATTAATTAATGGCTTGTAATTTCATACGTCAAAAAAGATAAGTTGAAAAAATTGATTTACAATCTCGAATTAATTGAAGTGATTATATCTTCAATTGGGAAGTAAAAATCGAGCCAATTTAGACACCCATAAAATACGAGCAGGCATGATCTACCTTAACCGCGCCTCGACATGAAAAGTCGCGCAGAAAATACGCAATCGATGACACATATTAGTATTCCGGCGTTATGACTATGGAAGGAAGAAATAGCGAGACGGAATTGCGTTTGAAAGATGCTCGTTAGGCGAGGAGACTATATTTTCTGCTATGATATGACTGGACTACACTGGTATATATGGACTCGGGCATGGAGCAGCATTATGTCGGTAATACTCGCTCATCTCTTCTGAATAATGAAAAACAGGGCTGTCAATGTACTTGTCCCGAGACTCTACCGAGTCTCTTGAAAAAAACTAGACGAGAAATACAATATATTTATAGCAGAATATGCGTAAACGTCTCTCTACGAGACACGAGGATTGGCGACTTTGCTTTGCGCGTATGTTCAGGCCGGTCTTAGTACGTTGAAGAGCTTGGTAGGCCAGTAAAAAGGAGCTCAAAAGCTTGCACGAGGCTCCCTTATCCGGATAAACTGGCCTGGCGCATTAATTTTTCACGTATAACTGCGCCATAAGTCTCTCTTCTTCCTTTTATTTTTGCCTGGCATTTATTCGTTTTTATTTAATCGTCGATTCATTGCGGCTTAGTAATTCTGAAGACGTCATTATTCTCGAACACAGTGCCGACAAGCACAGGAGTTCCGGCTCACGTTTTAGCACGTTTTAGCATCGTGTATGGATGTCCGCGTGCGTATAAGTTAGTTTCTAGGCCGAAAAATTCCGACGGTGAAATGCGAAGTGGTATTTATATGTACGACTAGCTCGCGAAGCCTCGATCCCGATAATCGATCTTCGAACCTATAAGATATCGTATAAGTTCTGCGCCGAGCCTGATCGAGCTTGTAGCCCGATAACAAGATCTCGTGTACATCGGAGCGTACAGATATCAACGTCGGCCGATGACATAGGTATTCCAAAAGCTAAATGCGAAACTGGTTCCTCCCAGATGCACTCGTCGTCTCCACAATCGAATCACCAGCGAGGGGATTTCCCTTTAAAAAGTTCATCTTCAAAACCAGCAAGAATTTCATTCCCAAAAAACCGCTCTTTCTGCGGGACATTTTTTTATTCAACGCAATGGGAAGAAAAACAGAGAATGAGAGGAGATTTTCTGCAGTGAGGTTCATTCAACTTCAAGCCTGGACCATTGAACATGGAATTGATGACTCGCAGGGATGAGAGAAGCGTCGGAGGTATCGGAATGAGCTCCATATGCCTTATACACGAATTTAATGGGGATCGAACGTCACGGACGATTAATAAAACACGGAGCCTGCAGCACGATGATACCTGACCCATTTGCATGCGAGCGCAATTCTAAGCGACCACTGTGAATTAGAGAGATGCGTATCAAGATCTCGATATATGGCGAAATTAAACGCTTCAACGAGTCCGTAGATGCGGATTCGATTCGAACGGTGCTGATGATGTATACGAGGAAACAAAAGGACAAGTGCGTAAACCGAAATGGAAAAATAAACGGTACGAAAAGCCGTATCGAAAAGTGGGGAGAGAGTTTACGATCGCGGATCAAAGCTGTGTGAAATCGGGATTGACCGCATCCTCGTAAGTTGTTGGCGAGTAGCTTTTGCAAGAAACCGAATTAAACGGTTGACCGTTCAAGTCTGAAAGGAGGGAGTCTTAAGGACGACTAGTTTGATCCTTGAAATCCTGCAGTCCCTTTGAAAGCTGGTGTTGGCGAGACTCGTTAAATTTTTATATCGATGTCGTTAAGGAGAGCGAGCGAAAACTCGTCCTCGTCGTTCAAGAAATTCTTGTAAAAATGCTTCAGTATTCGTCCTCAAGTATACGTATATATTTATATCATATTATACACATGCACGATATAAAAGCGAGAGAAGGCTATTGATGCAAGAAAAAAACGATCGGATGATTCGGTCGAATAGTCGAAGCATAGAGAACTCGGCTTATCGGCACCAATCGACAGGATGCATAATTGTAACGAGCGACTGGGAACTCCACTCGGCGCTCTATTCGTTATAGGTACGTGTCCGAGTATACTCCCCGGGAGAACTTCGAGCCCAGATCACAACCACATTCGTGCCTTTCTTCCTGAACACCCGTCCGTACCTCCACTATTTACGTTCCAAATACTCTACAGTTCAAATTCCTCAATCATAAAAAAACTTGAACCTCTACGCGGACAGTTTATTGACCTCGATTCTTTCGAATCAGCTCACCATTTTCGTTTTTGGATTTTCTTATATGAAAATCGACAAGCAACGACATGCTGAACGCGCCAGTTTTCATTCTCCATTGGAATCCCAAAGGCCTCGCGTTTCGGAGCCTCAATTTTTGGGTATTTTATTTTCGAAAAGCATCCGCACGCATTTCTGTTGCGTTTTCTTGTTTCACGATTATTCCGATACACATCGAACTCAAACTTCATTATTTTCAAGTGTCTTCGTCCAGTTATTTCCGAAGTGGTGATTTCCGTTCCACTGCAAAAACAAGATTGTCGGGACTCCAAGGCCGAATGCTATTTTCTCTCATCCCCTTCTCTGATATCGACATTGCGACACTCCTTCCTTATTTGTCCATTCTCAAGTTGGATATTAAAAAACGTAAAATATCAGACAGGCCAATGAATTGTGATCGACCCTGCCTAATTATTGGTAGAACAGTTACTCCCTTAACCGCGAACCGGATTCATGACCGCATTAGGATTAAAAGTCTCCGAGGTCTCGATTGCCAGCACGGTTTTGATCACTCGATAGCCCAAGGGCTTGGAAACATTGCTCATCAGTTACTGTTACTTCAGTAACCGAGAGTAAAACGATGACCGAGAGGATCAGGTGAGGATCCAGGGTCCAAAAAACAAGCTTAACTTGAACGCTGAGTACAAATTCTCCTGACAGATTTGGACGCAACGATTTTTTTGGATTATTCCAAAATGAGATTCGTTTCAACATCCCTTGAGGTTCGAAGCGTGGTCCGAAGAAGGATATTCAGTTACCACACCGTTTCTATGCAGTACCAACGATAAGGTATGCAACACCGCAAAATGAAAGCCCTTAGCGCTGAACATTTGATGCAATAAGCTAAGCCCGCATTAAATTTAATTAATGTCCCTACATTTATAAGTATCTCAAATTCCTCCGCGCGTCGTGCCGCACGATATCCGCAATGGCTAATCCACCGAGTCAGGTGGTGAGAGTTAAGCGATCCTTTATAGGATCCCCGTTGCATATTAAATAGAGAAAAAGATTGCTCTCTCTCTCTCTCGTCCTGGGATGAGAATAGGCGGGTGCTGAGAAATCTTCGAGTACGCGGTGTTTGTAAAAAATGTGAGGGGCGGGGGGAAGGGAATAACTAAAGAGAGAAGACTAACCGATTTTCGTCTCCCTCGATCTCATCTGCTCTTGCTGTTTGTGTCTATGTAAAGCTGTTAGGTGCCCGGACCGCGAACTAATGGACTTTGTAGATTTTTCACGATCTTTCTCGTGTACGTGAATGTCCTTTGTATAGACATTCGATCCTTAAGGAGACTCCGAGGTGTGGTCCTTGCAGTTTCCTGAGATCGCGTATACACGAAAGGGCAAATCCTATCTGCCTATTTAACCTTCCCTCCCTCTATATATGTATGTATGCAGCCGATATTATAGTATATGGATACGTTAACAGGTAGAATATACAATGCGTGGCAGCGGTCGCGGCTAATGGTCTCGTTATCGGTACCACGGCGCGAGCTCGGACCTCCCGACCGCTTGCAACCACTGAAAAATACCTGCTGCATCGAGCCTGCAAAGCGTTAGACAAAAATGTATTCATGCTGCAGAAACGCTTGAAGGAAAACGTGAGAAAAAAAGGAGCAATAAAATCTCCGGTGTGGCAAAAATAGGAAAAAGTCGTGTATCGGGATGAAGCTTGATAGGGGCGTAAACAGCAAACACATGGAGAATTTTTGATGGGCTGTAGACATTGTTTCAATCTCATTAACTGGAATGCATTTTTTTAAGAATTTCGAGCCAAGGTTTTTTCGAAAAAATAGTATTTTTCATCAGTCTTTAAATAGATTACTCAATCGAGCTATTACTTGTACCAGGAGGTCCAGAAATGTTGTTTTTATTGGCCTAATGTGAAATGTGCACGAGTTAAGATTGTGAAGTGGATCTGGCTACATGAGACCAGCGTTTGGAGTCGCGAATAAATATTCCGAACGCTACTACACGTCGGCCTGTGAAGTGCATACCCGATGCACTAAATTCGGAATCGAGCGTCTCTCTCTCTCTTTTGCTCTCTCTTTCTTTGGCCTCCTGACTTCAGCTCATTAATGCAGCAACAGCAACAGCTGCAACCAACATCATCGGATGCAAGAAAGCCGACGGTTGAAAGCCTTCGGAATAATCGATTTCGGATCTCACAGCTCTCGAAGAGTGCTCCATTTTCGACTGTGCGGGTAATCTTTTAACAAGAGCGAACGTATATAAATACGTCTGGGGCTTGGTGAGCAGACCTTTTCTCCGATCCTTACAATCTCTCGACACCCATAAAGTACCATTCAAGCTCGCATTTGCGACAAGGAATAAAATTAAGTAAATACCTTTGCTCCTCCCGACAAAGCTGCGGATGAAAAGCCCTTGTGGCTCGCGAATGAAAGTATTGCGTGTAGCTGACGAAGAATTTGTGTCAACAGTTTAAATATCCGGTTCATTTATACAGAAATGAGGTTGATCTTGAACGTCAGATCGTTAAGAGCCATATGATAATTTTGAAAAAACAAGCCATCGAAGTGAGCGAGTAAACTACGTTGGTGATTGCTCTTCAATTTTAACTACGGTGAAGTTTGCAACGTTCAAGTTCAACGAAATGAACGAAAAAATCATTTTTCCCATTTTTTCCAATCCACATAAATGGTCCGGTAAATGAAAAAAATTGGAGAATTGAAAATGTTTTTTCTCGTTTATTTCGTTTCGTTGGACTCCAACCCTGCAAACTTCAGCGTCATAATAATTCGTAGTGTTTCTTCTATTTTTACTCCCCAAACGATGCTTTTCAGCTCTCCACAAATCTTCCTGTATTCAACGGAATACGTATGTGCACATGCGACATACTGAAAATTGTTCCAGTTCAACTCTTCGCCAAGTACACACAATCCCATGTACTCTCCGCACATGCACATGAGCACGAACACTTCGCGGATTATTGAAGTATCTTTCCGTGCGTTATCTAACTTCTTCGCTCATTTCGCACCGGAAATGAGAGCTCTGTCCTCTCCTCTCCGTTGGAAAAGTGGAGCCTCGCATCCGAAGCATGAACTAGTGAAAGATCGGATCGATCTGCACTCGAGGGAAGGATGGTGGTGTTGCGTTGCCATTAATATTGCGATATTAGGCCAAGCTCGCAATTTCATCGTGCGATGCTTTATCTTGATAGATCGATCGTACGAGAGGCGTTTGCCCACAGTATCTCGCGAAGGAATAGAAACAGGAATGAGACCTGGGCAAAGGAAAGCACTGCCCGGGCAGCCTATGGAGATTCAATTGGATGAGTTTCCAGAGATCGACTGGCCTAATCCCTATACCTGGCGAAAATTGAATTATTTCATTTCCGTTGAGATAAATCGAGAGTGCAAGTGAATCGAGTGTTATTCGTTGTTTTCTGAGTTTCATGTGTTTTCAGAAGCAAATTGCGGCAGAAGTGCATCGCGAATATTATTCGTGTTTGAAAATGATGAAAGAGCAGGAAAGAAACGCACCGAAAGTGTTTGTTAATCTCATAAGGGACAAAAGCCAGGATCGGTTCACGGAGGGCCATTCAATTTCTTAAAAACCCTGGAGCAGTTACCCTATTATCTGGGTTTATTTCCACTTTCCATAAAGCAAAGGAAAGTATGCGTAAAAGGAGAGCGAAAAGCAGCGGTGTGGGGTTTGACTATGCACGTGCAAGCTCGAGTTCCTGCAGTGAGATAAAAAGCTCCGGGGAAAGAAAACTTCTGAAGGATCAAACGATTATGCGAGAGCCCTAAATGAGGGTGGATCCCGTGCGACGGACCCTTTAACGACTAACTTCAACGACGCAAAAGCATGACCGGGCGGATGAAAAAAGATTCGCTGGAGGAAAATGGAGCACAAGAATGAAATAGGACGCGCTCTGAACTTCTGCAAAACGAATAAAATGCATTGAGACCATGCGTCAAGGGGAACGAGAACAATGGGAAAAGTAATGCTTTCGTACTTTCTCATTATTTAAGACTGACCTCTGCCATACATGCTCATTTACCGGAAAGTAACGCATCGACTTTGAGAATTAAATGTAGCATGAAAAGCCATGTGATAACAGTGGAACTGCTACAATCACGCCCCAACTGCAATTAAGGAAGCGCGAGGACTGTTTTTAGGCACTCTTATTTTTTCATGTCTTACAATCCAAGATTTCTTTTCTATGCCTGTTAAATTTCAAGACTCCTTATCGACTGTTTGGTTGAAATATTAACACTCAAAAAATACAGAAATTAACATGTCGCTTATGGACACAATGACTCACTGGCTCCTTCAAACATCTGTAACTCAAAATTCAATAGATTTCTAAATTAAATGTCAAACATTATAACCAGTATTTATATGAATTGAATCGCGTCGAATCTAAAGTTCATGAATCTAATAATAATGAATATACGAATGACCGAGGTAATTTATTTTAAAAAATATGAAAAGACTGCGTTAACTGACTAATACGACGCGCACGTACGTCCTTAAACGTACAGCACATCATGAAACAAAGCTATTCAATCGATCATGTGTAGGTTAAACCTTCGACCGGAGCAGAAGGTTCTTAAAAAAATGTGGAATTGTTTTTTTTCGGTCCCATAATTAGGTATATTTATCGAAACAAGGGAAAAACGCTTCCAAAATAAAATTTAAAAAAATTGACAAGAGTAAAGAAGATATTTTGAAAAAAAATGAAAATTGGATTCCAATTTTTTCTGCGACTGCTTATTAAAAGAAGCAGTCAAGACGCGTTGGGTTGAAATTACTGCAAAAGCAAAAAAAAACACCAATTTTTGAGGTTCAGTCCGTTGGGCACTAATTGTGGTGTTTTTTGAAAATTGCAAGAATTTCAGTACGTTTTTTATGGTTTTTTTGTGTGTTTGAGAGTAAGAAAAAAAGCTCCCCTATAAAAACTTCCCCAACAGTGCATACTTTCAAATCCATTTGCGCTGACGTCGACCGGAGACGATGAAGCGATACTTTGACCGTAAAATTTAGCCATCAAGCTTCCAATTTTATACCCAAAATAATTTGTTACCAAAAACTGATGATGACCAGTCACGTGGAAAAAATGATGAAACTAAAAACAAGTTAAGCACAAAATGTTCTCGTAATGTTCACTATTTGTTTTGATACGTTGTTGTTTTTTTTTTTATTTTTTTCATGTACCCCCTATTAAGGAGGCATCGTATTCAGTCGTCAGCCGAACGGAGTTCCGTCGGCTAAACCCTTACGCGAAGGTAAGCAACACGATACCCCACGCGTCCACGTCTTCTTGCCGTACGGACATCCGATATCGCTGTAAGAAACGACGTATTTTTCACTCAATTCGTAGGAGACGCATCTGGTTGACCGTTGGAAATATGAGACTGTTGACTTAACGTGGTTCATGAAAATAAATATATGAAGCGACACACGCACATGGAATCGTCCAGAGAATTAATGGAAATCGTAGTGCAAGCTCTCAACCGATGATCGCTAATGCATCGGTGTTACTTTCCACACGACGTATTCATTCCCAAATAAACGGATCACACAAGCGTCAATTCTATGGTCACGCTTTGGTCACATTTTGCTAACTATGACGCTTCAACCAAAGACCGATCAAACAAAATTCAGCAGAGAATTGGTTGGTGCGCAATTACTCGTTACTATGTGCTATAATACTATCAATATTTACTGGTATAGAAATTCTATGAATTTCTGGCAACTATTGATCAAGCCTCGAAAACATAATAATTATCGAAGCACTAAATATTGCTTTTGGAATCTCTTCACTTTTTTCAACTGTAAATGCGAATGCATTCGTTTTATTCGAGGAAAAAAATAAATTTTTTTATTTTTTTTTTTGCAGTGGACACTTTTGAAAGTGTTAATCAAACGGCAGTTTCCAAATTATGAGTACAGCGGAGCATGAAGTCGGAGAAACAGGCCAACCTTGCAATTTCCTTTCGCTCGAAAAGAAAGTATTTTGAATAACTTGTGATTGTGATGAAGCCATTGATTGTACCCGATTATCGAAATGCTACACGTACATTTACTTTATAAATATTATTTACGAAGCACACTCGATGCGGTTCTGCTCTGAAAGCCAGTCGTTTATGCATCTTCACTCGATGTCGCGGCACGCATTCGCAGAACGACGGTATGCATATCAATGGCATTGCGGGCTGAACGTGCGGCGACAACGGAGAGGAGCATCAAGACACAAATCTCGTGTGTGGAACCGATGAACACTCGGTGATGCACTATCTCGTGATTCGTGTTCTCGTCCATGTGTACAAGAAAAAGGCACTTTTTCAGCGAGCAAAAGTGTTCGTTTTAACGGCCACAAAAATTTATTCGACCAAAAACGCCGCAAAAATTTTTTTTTTCATACAAACAGGATTTCAAACAAAATTTTATTGCCCCAAATTAGTTTTCCACTCGAAAAATATCTTGGATATTCATATCAAAGTATCTCGTTTCTGTTTTTATATAAAAAAGGAAAAAAAATTATTAAACGGTATTTAAGGTCCGTAAGTTTTTGAGGCCGCACTGTATACACTCCTTTTCCGATTCCACAAGTTTTTGTACCAAAACAATGCCCTGATTCGAAGTCTCAAAGGAAAATTGTCGAAACTCAGGTAATTCAGAGGAAACAACGACGTGTGCGAATCGTCGAATAATTGAAGCATTAATTAATTCCGGGAGCATGCAGTCATACGGTTTTCCAGGCAGAGCTTCGACGCTGAATATCCATCAAAGTGTTTGCATAGAGCCCCCAAAGCAACAGGCGTAGATTACCAAAACTCGATACATTTTGCAACAGAACATTTTCCCAGAATACTTGTTCGATTCCGTGGGGAAACACAGACTTTTATTCTGGAATAAAAAATCTCGTTTCTGAGGAATTTTGTCTTTTGTTTATTCAGTTGTTGCGAAATTATTTCTTTATGTTAATAAAGGCGATGATTTTCTGGCTAATTTCGCATGTTTCCTAAGCAAATACAAGTTTTTAAATGTCACGTATCGACGAGATGAAGAATACTTTGAAACAAAAATGCAGAGGGAAAGTCGGGCCATGTGTGCGATTGAACGAGGATATTGCAAGCATTTTTCATCCTGTATCTGATGTGTTCATCGTTTCATTCGACGCCCTGACGTAACTCCTTGGGGTTACTACCTGAAAGCAACTCGTTATTTCAGAAGCTGCAAGAAATTCCGAAGATTCTTTACCGATTAAGTGTGCTGTCGCATATACGACACTTTTGTCACCGCTCTCTGGTAACCAGTCACACTCTACGCTGCCATTGTATCATTTTCATAAAAAATAACGAGGTCTTCGGCCCAGCCTCCTGCAATTGAGATTGCCTTTTCCAACAAAGCATGTTCTTCTCGTCATCACGCGAGCATGCAGTCATCAACTTTTTCATACGTCGTCGCTATATTTTTCTCAGCTTCTTCGTGTCGATAAATTATTCTGTTTTTTTTTTTCGAATAATTTCTTCTGTAAATTCGTATAAATGTTCTGTCATTCCGGCATCGATATTTTCAAATTTCTAGCAATTAATGTCTTTTCGGTGCTTCATGGTTTCAATCCATGAGAAAATTTCTTGAAACAGCAGCTGTTTTTGGTTTTTCTCTTACATATTGTTACGGTTTCCCCCTCTTGCATTTGCATGTATTTATTTGTCTTATTACTGAAATGAAGATCTTATGCTCCTTGACAACGATTGTTCTTTGTAATAAACAAGATAAGACACGCAGAAGACGTACAGAACCTCAAGCATACACATTACATTGTATTCTGTTGTATAATAAACCGCCCTATACTTTCCAAAAACTAGTTCGTCTATTTATTTTGCCCATTTCGTAACAATACTTTTGAGAAAATTAGTCTCCCACTTTTCGGCCATAGATTATAGAAATATTCGTTTGCAGGACTGTTTTATTGAAGTATAAGAATAGGAATTCTGCTCTGGAAAGCTTATTCCATAATTCATGGCACAGATAAAGGTTTTCTGTAGAAATGATTGAAACAAGCACGTTGTTTTTCGAGTTTATACGTCGAGAGACGAAGTAAGATAAATAAAGTGTAAATAAGGTTCGAAATTTTGGTCTTGCGCTTCTCTACTTTGCCTCTTAGTTTCCTCTTCCCAGTGACTGTCACAGAGAAGTGACTTCTCGAAGTTGTAAATGAATAATCGTGGAGATTAAGCTTCCGCGAGATTGTCAGGTGCTCTGGACTGCTGGCGAGGGCAAACATAATGCGGAGACAGCAACCTGTTGACATCATCTGGCGATGCGAAGGAGTCCGGAGGCACTGCGCCGAGAAAAAAACCCACGCCTTTTTATAAGCACACGGAAATCCCAGATCAAACGACGATATTTGCTCCATTCACTTCTCTCTTTTGTATCTGCTGCTCCTTTTCAACGGACCTTTTCCTCCCTTTCCGCTCTGCTCCCACCTTTCCCAATCGCCTTAACTCTGGATCATTATTTGAAATAAAATCAACACGCACACAAGCTCTACCTTCCCTCCAGCAAGAATATAAATTCATCGAGAAGCAAGTTTCGCACCTGGCGGTCTACCTGCGCGCGTCCCTCGTGGGAGAAGAAAAGAGCCAACATCGCTCTAAAGGCCGTCCAAAGTCCCGCCGGACGATTCTTAAAGAAGGTGATTCGGTAAACACTCGTAAAGATGCTTTTCTCAACCCAAATCCCGGATGCTTCAGTGACGATATTTCTTCTGGGGGGGAGGGCTCGTGACGTGTGATTCTGGAGCGAGAGTTTTCGGGAGCATGAATCGAGGAAGTCGGTGTTGCGTGAGTGGTGACAATTCATGGGGCGTGTCAGCATTTTCTAGGAACTACTTTCCCGAAAATTCTTGAGAACATCCTGCCCGGGGATTAATCCTATAGAAAGAATTCCGAAAGCAAAAAATCTTCCGAACTTCAAACGACTTTCGTCAACATTTTTTCCATTGCTGGCCTCCAACTGAAATTTCTATTGTAATGCGAAGGAAACGGATGTGATCGATCAACCAGTTGTACCTCGTTATTCAACTTATTCAAAAACAATTTGCGTCCTTTCTGCAGTACTATTTGAAAAAAAAAAAATAAATAAAAATGAAAGTGCAATTGATACGAGACGATTCATTGGATTAATTGATAATCGCTCGTTATAAGAATAACCTGATCGGCACTCGAGCCGACGATGGTTATACGTTTATTTAAGCTGGGCAGAAAGTGGCCAGATCAGCGAGACAATCTCGTGGAATCGTCTGCGAGTTCTCTTGCCTTCTATGCAAATTTCCAATTAATTTGATAAACGTTGGGCCTGCTCTTCGTCCTGCGGCATAATACGCAGGCTTCATTTCATGCATACCTTTAGCATAGCATATATGCATGCCCACGTGTGTGCGAATCGCGGTGAACACGCGTGCCAGCAGGTTGGCATTTTGCGTACCGAGCCCGCAAGTACGGATTGCAAGTAAACGTAGCGAGGCCACAGACAAGAATTCAAAGACACGCGTTGAGAATGAGAGCTTCACATGTAGAAAGACCGCGCGCGCGCGCGCGCGCGTGCATTATACGAAAGGCTCAAATGCACACATAGGATCTCGCACAAGCTGCAACGACATACTTCCAATCGGCAATTTATATGGTTGATTAACGAGAGTGCCGAGGGCTGAATACGCCCAAGCGGACTTTAATTATCACTGAGAAACTCCCGCAAACATCTACCCACACACGTGCGTTCAGCGACACGACGATTTAGATTATAACCAGTAGTTCCGGGCGGGAGGTTTTCATATATATTCAGTGCTTGATTAAACGAAAAAAAAAAACAATCTAACAAATCTTTCAAATCGTGGAATGGAATAATTGAGTATGGATTTCTACGTGTGCGGAGAACAGCGTGCGGTTCTTTGGACCGATTAAATGAAGAGGCAGACACGAAAACGTCGATTGCACGAAGATTGAATCCTTGCTCTTTTCAATTCTATTTGAACCTGTCATAAAAGTTTACTGGAGTTACGTATGAAAAGGTATTGATAGATGCATTCTGATGTTTAAAATCAAAACGTTACGAAAGAAACTTTGATCCACCATGGACGAAATGCAGTGTTAATTAGAGTGACTCTGAAATAGTCATAGTTCAAACAACCGTAAGATATAATAAATTGAAGTAAAGAATATCAATCGAATATATTTTATTAGAACAACAACATTTTTGAATTCCGATAAAAAAAATGATGCTTTGACATGCGCGTTTCTGTCACGGTTGGGTTCTCTTTTCATCGCTTTTCGTTTTCATGTGGCCGAAAACAGATCAGACGTCATTGACAGTTCATCAGCTGCTTGAAATATACATTAGTTCACAAGAAAATGACTTTGCGTTTATACGAAAATGTGTATAGAAATAAAAGAGTACTTCTCAATTTGTTTGTAAATTTATTATATCGATAGTCATTCTGACTCGTATCCTTTTAGCAAAAAAAGTTTTCGAACGTGTTTGCCAGTCTGTGCATACATTCAAATTTCAAATAACGCGCGCACAACCTCGAGTATGAGACGTTGCACCATCTCTAATGAAGCTCTGGAAAGAAGCGAGTGTCATGCCTTAATAATAATAACTCCTGTCATAAGTCACCTCCGATAAATTTTAAGCCGGCTAAATGATTGGAAATATTAAGTCTCTCCACTGTTCAAATTTCGTTCCATCCGATCCGCATCAATGACGAAGAAGATATTGGGAAAGATGTACAGCTACTCCGTGATTCCTCATAAGAGGCCATGTTAACGTGGCTCGTCGAGGCAGCAGAAAAGAAATTACAGATATTTCGCGTTACAACCGCAACCGCGGACCTCAAAAATTTGTACGAATGACTTTTACATAATAATTTAACATTCTGTAAAGTCTCATATTTTTCTGTCCATTGATACCATTTCCTGCTTAACTTCTTTAATTCTTTACACAACCGTTTCCAGAATCATTAATTGCACATTTTCATCGCAACTCCACACAAACCATAATGGTTTTTCCGTTGTCAACGCACCTTATGGGGCTCCATTTCGACGAGAAAAATCTTCATTGTTAATGAGCAACCTCATCACGTGTCCCTTCCACGATGCAGTATACCAAGCAAACGAACTTTATCAATCTCCGAGACTGTCCCAACGCTACGTTTACGTTCATTGGTTCGTACATAACGGTCAGTATCCAAGTGCAACCCGATGTTCCACATTTTCCGCTCGCTCTCTGCTTGGCAAACTTCAGTTCACGTAGCAGCGCAGCGTGGATCATACACAGAGAGTGCACACAGTTGATGTGTACGTTAGGTGAGATATCGCAGGCGACCAGAAGAGCAAGAGCGATCGCTTGCTCTCACCGGAGTTCAGGTCCCCACCAAAGATTTCATTGCTACTGCAAAGTCTCATGGCATTCTTTGGCGCAGAAGTACCGTTTCGACTGCAGTCGAAGAGTTCTGTGGTCACCGCGGCTGCGATTTCCCGCTGTCAACGAGGCCAAGGGACAAGTTCAACGCAGTAGAGGAAAAAATCTCGGTCCTGACGATTGAAAACAAAGAGGATGCTGAGTAAAAGTAGCAGATGCAGCCAATTTGTCATGTTTCAAAACATTTTGTTTTTTGTTTGTGTTTTTTTTTTTATTTTTATTTTCCGTTCCACGTTCATTGTACTCTCGAGTCACGGAAGATTTACTAATAGGTAAAGCCCAGAAGTACATACGCTAAACGCCGTCACGTTTTTCATGTTCGTACGCGTGCGAGAGCTCTTTTGCCTATAACTGCCCGAGGCAACGTGCCACAACTTCCGGGAGCTGACGTTGAACATTCACAGCTGGTGGCCGACGGACATTAGCATCGTCGTACACCATCGCGACCACTTAGGCATCCTTTTTTCCCCCCAGCACGAATCTTTTATTTTCTCACTTCGGACATGCGAACTTGTTTGACTGAGTGAAAATGTGCACAAATCGCCGGATATTGATCTTGTTGCGCGATCAATGCGTGCGGAGAAGGGAAATCCTGCTTCAGGGAAAACACGAACCGAAGTTAACAACGAGCCGTGAAGCTCGAGGCGCCATCTTCGGATCTTTATCATCCTTCGGCTTTTCACGAACTTCGCTCCAACACTGAAATCTTTCGTAATAATAATTTGCACTAAAAAAACTAGAAAAAAGCCCTTATGAATATTTAGCACCGGTGCACGTATAATAACACTGTAAACTCGTCATTCTGCGCAGGAAAAGCTTCCAGTTTCCTCCTCATATTTGTTTCAACTTCCTACCAGGTTTTACGATCCGGCTAAAAAAGCAAACAACTTTTTGTCCCTGAAGGGAAGCCTGCTCGATGGAAAAAACCTGTGGAAATCTGGGAAAATGGTCAAAGCCACTGTCGTCGAATTCGTAGGACATGCCACAGCTGTGTGGGGCGCGTTTGAATCTTCGTTCCGCACCCTCCCGTACACACATAAATAGTGCCCCAGGGACGTTTTTATTTCGAGTCGAGCTAGTAGTACCTGTCGCAGTCTGCTACATATTTCGTTCAACAAGTTCGACTTCTCGTAGCGATGATGAAAAAAGCTCTTGTGCGTGCCTAACCGACAAGCAGGAAGGTGGTCCTTTTCTTAGATTCTCAGGTAGCCAACCTCGCTCGTGATCAATGGCCGATCACGTTTCGCGCACCGCTGCCGCGATTCGGCTCTGTGCGTTCACCGTCAATGAGGAAGAGGAAGAGAAAGAAAAAGTTCTATACTCGAACAGTATAGAGCTCCCTCTCCTTTTTCTCGGTTTTGTTGCAGCATCACGGGCAGCCACAGCAAAGTGTTGTTTTGTCATCCGGAAATAGTTCGAAGCTGAGTCCTATCTGGAAGTTTGCGGTGCGTAACGCTTAACGAAAAATCGCTTTTTGTCACCAACCGTTTCTCCTTCGTCTCACGGGGTTTGCAGCACCGTCGAAATAGTCACGTCTCTCGCGTGCACTTTTTATTCGTTTCTGTACGATGTGGCAAAGAAACAACGTTTATATCGCGAGTGAATAGGCGATGGAGCTTGCGAGCGAGCCCGTCCGATGTGGAATCGAAGACCAAGTTATTCCGGAAATAGCACCCGGAACGCGCGCCTGGAATTGGACGCAATCCAAGCGTCTCGAGACGCGAGACAGAGAGAGCGAGGCAAATTTGTTTCAGCAAATATCCCTAAGCCAGAATTGTAGAAAGAGGAGAGAAAAGGAACGGAGCGCGGTGCCGTCTAGTTTGGTAGAAAGCAATCGTGCATGAGTACATTATGTGAAGTCCCATTGCCGCAGCTGTGCACTATTCGGTTCACCATCTATCTCCTGCCTCCTCGCTCTTTCTCTCGCCCCCCGCGCGTTTCTTTCTTTATCTCAGCGGCAGGGTATAGGGCACGGGAAAGTGGGCATTTGTCTTCATCCGTTTCTTCTATCGTTATATGTATACCAGCGCGATACAGACGAGTGAGCATACATCCAACAACTGTGTACACACATATACGCGGGAATGTGTACACAGCAATGAAAGGTGCGCCAGATACCGTATTCTCCCAAGTGAAAATATGAGAAGTATGGCGTACGTATTCGCGCGGATAACTTCAACGAGTGAGCCCTCGGAAACTCACCATTACAAAATCATCGCATCGACAGGAATTGTTGATCGAACGTGATGCAGGTTTGCGGAGAAACGCGTTTTTCACGAGCTCCTATGGAGAGTGCGTCACTTGACCTCTGCGCGGTGGTGGTGTATGCACGAGTACGAGAAAGTGCAGCAGGCCGCGTTGGAAAAATAAGCAAGTTTCTTTCGGCTCCGTCGGCGTTTCACAGGCCCGTCGGTGGACTCCCGAAGAAATCACAACGCGAGGTGGAATCATCGGGGAATCCGTGGACTGACCTCCCTCGGAGCAGGCGCGGAGATCGTAACACGAGCATGAAAAGCTCACTATTTTTAAGGAGACTCGTTGAAAAAAGAGCGATCAGTATAAAATGGAGAAAATATGTGGAGACAAATTTGTCACAAGGCGAAACAGGTTAATAATAATTTGCCGTTTCACTCGAATAAATGTCCCGTATATCGGTATGAATGTGCGCGAGTTCGACTTTTTTCACAAGCAATAAATGAACAGGCATAATGGCAGCATGGCCCGATCATATCTCACCCATTTGAGCGTATACATGAGTGATTATAAAAAAAAGTAAAACCGGTAAATGGGAACCGTTCGAACGTAACCGCAACTCCCGGGTATCGATGCATTATGAGCCTTAATACATCTAGCACAAGCGGTGAATGGATGCTTGACAGCGACGTGTATATATCGCTCTTTTGCCCCAAGGCATCTCACCTAACGCACACACACGCTCAACCGCTACGGATCACGCTTGCGATTTATACTCTATCGAGACATACACGGAGGTTTATGCATGAATCGACGGGGTTCGCAAGTGCCTGAGGCTTCTCATCGCGGCGAAACGAGATCGTTAAGGAGAGGCTGCTTAATGAAACTTCAACGGAGCGCCCAAAATTATTTCATTTTCTTCCCATATTTATCATTATTTAAAGGAGTAAAAAACCGCTCAAAACCGAGTCTCCGAGTCTCAGAATGAAGGAAAAAAAACATTTGTAATTCACCAATTTTTCATTTCACGAAGTATCGGTGGGGGTTGAAAATCTACGAATTGCAAATTCGTCAGGGAACGAAATTGAAGATTATTGGAGGGTTTTTAACATCATTGCGTTGAGCTCCAACGTTGCAAACTTCAGCGTCATTGTGGAGAAGCAATCGGGGGAATAATTAAGTTGAAAAAGGCGTTAATCTTGCTGAGGAAACGGTTGAAAAACCACAGAAATGCCATGACACCGAGAGCACAGAATTGAGAAGCCTTCGAAGATCGTATTGCCCGGTGAGTAATTAATCGATCGATGAGTAATTTTATCCTCGAGGTCCAAGAAGACCCGTCGCAGCCCCATACTTCTATGGTGAAACGAGAGGTCAACGTATTCCCAAAAGCAGAAGACGTTTAGAGCGACCGAGACGCAAAATAGAAGGTTGAGTTGAAGAATAATAAAAATGTGAGGAGCGACGAATAGTGAGGAAGATTCAGAATGGATAGAAAGACAGCGAGGGATTCACGCCGATGGGGCCCTCGAGCTCTGCGGTGGCTGTGACTGGTTCCAGGTGAGTCAAGACTTCGAGAGAGGTGTTTCGCCGTGGGCGCTGATATAACGGTGACGGTCTCAGGTCGCCAGTGGCCTCCTTACCAAACGTGAAACGCTTATTCGCTCTCCCAGTCTTCCCGATCTCTTCCTTTCCTTTTTCTCCTATACGAAGAGCCGTGCATACGAATGTATCACTTTTTCACAGCGAGTGGAGGCCTCTCGGCCTCACTCGAGGACCGCAGCAGCCGAACCAAGATTCGTGTAACTGTTCACATATTACGCGGTTCTCGCGGTGCGTGCATATGTACACGCAACTGTACAGTACCCCGGTGCGTGACCGAGTCGTGGCCCCGGTTGACTCGCGTCGTAAATAAAATTACCTCTACGGTGGGCTCGAGCATATGTACCCTAATGTATACGTGCGTGAGACGGAGTATGAAACTTCCGGCAATTAAAAAACGCATCGATACAAAATATGCTTCCTTCATTTTTTTTCCTATTTCACGACAATGCTTTTAAGCAGGCGAGTGACTTGCGTTGATTGCTCAATTTACGGTGTATTCGTTCACCGAAGGATTAACGACTCGCAGTCCCACAACTGTTTTGGCTAGTTCTTATCGAGTCATGCTAAATGACGTTTTATTGAGATTCTTTCTCAATTATTATTTTCTCGCTGAATGTATTTTATGAAGCTCATTTTACTTTTTGTCTTATAATTCCAAGTGCAGTAAAGAGTTTAAGGAGAGATGGAAAAACTAATATCCCGCTATTAAATAACCGGTTGAATCTCATTTGCTTCCTTCGCTGTTTTTATGGAATCATGGACTCCTCGAAAGAAAACTCGTGGTGTAATTGTTCTGAACTCATAACAGCGATTTATTTAACGATTTTAGTATTTTATCAAGTGAATGGCATTCGATTGTAGAAAAATTGTAAGATCTCGTCGGCGCGGATATCTATATAACACTTTTCGAAAATTACTCTTATACACCGGAAAGATGTTTCTGTAAGTTGACCGGAGTGTAACGTGCCCCGCGAGCGTGGGATCGTAATTTATGGTTCTCACGACATTTTGTACGACTCCGGAGTCATCTTCATATGTATTTAGGTGTGTATAATTTGGATATAGATAAATATAAAAATATCAATATTTATGAGAAAAGAATAAAAATAAAAGGCGGAGAATGTTCGATTGTGAAGCAACGGGATTCGATTTTCTCAAGCTCCAGAAAAAAAGTAAATTTTCCGGAACGTTGGCCAGCCCACACAGATCTCGGCGGATACCTTTTTACTCTCACTCGCGGACGATCCTTGAGAACATTTCATTCGATCGCACCGTCTCTACCACGCTCAAACACATAACAACGAGAAGAAACATGAGGGAGGCGAGAATAGGATGCTTTCGCGGTCTACCACCGACAGATTAGATGACTCGCAACCTCGCATCTAATATATACAGATATACGTATAAGCATTTAGAAAAATGGGGCCCATGTTACTGAGGGCGTACTGTTGCACCTGGTGCTGGCTGTAAACCTTTATTTGGCCACCGGTAATCCCAGACCCGAAGGAAGACGGTCCTAACGGAGTCCAAGTCTTCCGAACCTAATTGCAGCTCCGCGTTCTAGCTCATTTCGTCATCAAGAAAAATGGGCTATTCAAAGAACGTTACGAGAAGAGGATATTTTATCGAAAAATTAGTGAGCCTGCGATTCTCGAGTACTATCATGATTATTCGGTACACTCTATGAAGATTTTCACTGCGAACGCAGTAATGTCGTAGTCGATTTTTATTAAAATTCGCCACGCAGGGGAGACCGGGGCTGATTGGCCAACTTTTCGAACTATTGCTTGTAAACAAGAAGCTAAAGACGATTTCAAAAACTAAATGCGATTGTGAATAGAAGCAACCTTCCTCTATTTTAGTTTCAAATTTGAATTTTTTAATTTCAAACGAAATGAGTTATTGAATCGCTTTTTTGACGAAGGGTTTTTGTGACGATCGACCCCGCGGTCGGGGCGAGTTGACACAAGCATTTTGGGACAAGCTCACTATTTTACAAGATATTATTTTTATCTGATAATCGACTTTGTTTGAGTGAAATTAATAAAAACGGATAGTTATCAATATTATTTATTTGATGATTCGATAAATGAATAGAAAATGTTGACATAAGTATACGTAAAGATGATTTTTGTCCATAAGTGTGAGAAAAAGAAATATTTGATTTTCATCCTGGTAATCACGAACTGCAGAATTGCATTTTCTACACAACGACGCTGAAGTTTCCAACGTTGGAGTCCAACGAAATGAATGAAAATAAAATGATTTATCCATCAGTTTTTTATTTCACGAATCATAATTTTGTAGATTGAAAAAATACAAAGTACAGATTCGACAGGAAATAAATTGGAGAATTACTGGAATTATTGGACAGTTTTTTAGATCATTTCGTTGGACTCCAACGTTGGAAACTTCAGCATCGTCTACACACATAGAATGTTATGTTTTACTGTCACACCTTGAATGTCGACAAATGTGTCATATTAATGTTGGCCTACTTACTCCACATTGTTTTTTTTAGCAACAAAACGTTCTACCAGCAAATTATACCGATAATTGAGAAAAAATACTATGCAAAATTATAGTTCAATATATGAACATTCGTGGTAGAGGATTATTGTAATAAGGAAAAAAAAAAATTCGAGGCAGCAGGAGATAGATAATATTGACGTGAAAATTTGGTTTTCTATCTGGATTTATGAAAATTCTTCAAATTCTTCACTGTTTTTAAACGACGAGTCGCTCCGACGGGTCGAGACACACGAACGAGAAAGAGGTTGCAATGAACACAATTAAATCAACCGGGCGTATGCTTAAATTCCGTAGTTTGGCTGCCCTACTTTGAATTTTAATATCGAAGTGACTTTTTGTGAAATTTTCTTTCCATGCAAGTCCCTCGAATGAACAGAATCTTCCATCTTATTAAAGCAACTGATAAATTCTTCGTATTTCTAAGAAAATCTCTAGAAAAACAACGCAATCAACTCGACGCCGGCAAAGGTATGGCTCAAGGTTGTCCAATATTAAGTTAGTTGTAACTTCACGGGAGGCAGGTAACAATATTCTGACGCGATTGCTCACAGGTTACTATGAACATAAAAACTGTCAAATTCTTGACCGTGGAGAAAATCTCGCTTTTCGACATTTCCGCATTATTAGAGTGGCTACATTTGCTAAATTTCGGACTGCTTCAACTGCCAAATGGAACGCTCGTGGATGTCACATTCTGCTGTATATGATGGACGAAAGCTCTGACGCAGTTTCTCGAATCCGGAGAACGCTTTTTCAGGCGTTATTTTTCGTTGAGTGTGAATATCGGAAGGTGGTAAATGGACGTGTTGACTGAGCAAATTTGTAGTTATGCGCGAATGAAATAAGGATGGAATCGAGCTGAGGACTGTTTGCGCAATAGAAAACATAAGAGGAAACTGGTGAGACGCGATCCGTCCGGTATTTACTACGGTACACCTGACGCCTTTTGTGCTATATATAAATACGTCGCTATATGGCTATATACGAATATAAATGTATGTGTATAGGCATATGACACGCCGATGTGCACTTTGTAACCCGGCTGCCACGCTGGTGGCTTCTGCTTCTAGTTGCATTGTGCACAACCTGCAAGAGGAAATCTCGCAGTCACGATTCTTATTCGGGAGAAGAGAGCAGATATCCGTACAACCTTTCTCGATATTCTCTTTGCCACTTTTCTCATTTTTTCTTCACGGTTGCGGGCACACGCTCCGCTTCGATGTATTAAACGTGATAGAGATTGATATGCGGGATCTGTGAAAAAATATAATGACGTAAGGTTTTAACGCTCGCGCGCGCTGCAATAGACGCGGATTAACGGAATGGAAGAATCTCCTTGGGATGGAGAGACGGAGGAAGGACACGAATTGGATTCGCGCTTCCGACTTTTTCCATTCATAATTTGTTTATGCTCATCATTTTTCTAATGCTTCTGTACTATTGTTTCGTTCTTCATTTTTTGCTATTTATATTTTTCCACTGGTCATTTCTTTGCTCTCCATTTTATTTTTTTATAATACAATTATGTTTTCAATTTTTTTCATTCCTCGTCCGATGTACTCGCCGCTTTGGCATTTATTTGACCAACGTTTTGTTCCTTTGGTCCAAACGTTTTTCATGCATTACCGCATGATTTAGCAGATTCATTTTATTTTATTCATTACATTTGGAATGGTTTTTTTTTTTTATTTTTTATAACCTTTAGTAATGAGTTGCTCAAGTGAGGCAAGTCTCCAGAGAATATATTGAAGTACTTCTTCTTATAAATTATTATAAATTTGTTTTTCGGACATTCATGCTGCTCTTGGTGGAATCACGCGGTTCCGACCAAATGATTTTTATTGCGAATACGAAAGTTCTGACGCGGGAGATCGATGAAGATATTTCTGATCTCGTTGCCCGAGTTCACGCTCTCCGAGTATCCTGCTGTTTGCGTCCTTTGAATGAGGCAGTGAATAATGTGAAACGGGATTTATTATAAATAGATGTTTAGCACACATATTCCATACTCGTTTCAATGGAGTAACATTGAGCAGCACACGCACATTGTTCGAACTTGGCGAATCGGGAGCGTTCCGTTGTGCGACGAAAAAAGAGTGTTAGAGGGAGAGGAAAAATCGTACGCGGGAAAAGGCGTTTTTGTCTTTTTTAATCTCGCCCTCGAATCGCGTTGCATTCTTCGACGGCTTTGTAACTGTTGGATTTTCCGGTGGATGAATTTACCGATGCGATATACCACCGGCTGCTCTGGTGTACGCACTATAGAACATCGCGCCGCGTGGAAATTGGTCTCGTGCTCACTCGGACGTGAGAAAAGCGAGTTTCTCGGATGCGAAAGAGAATAAATATTTTACACCAACGCAAACCTCCGTACACGATTTTTTCTATGGACAAATTCACTCCCGAGCGTTTCGAATCCCGCATTACTTATCGTATTACTAATTCTTCTTACGAGGGGTGTGGAAAAGCCTACGAAAGCTGCGACCGCACTTGGCAAATCGTTGTTGACACAAATTTGTGTCTACTTTTCTCTCGATTGTTCGTTCTTCCGCTCATTAACTCGCCGCTGATTAATCTCTCTATTCATGTTCAAGTAATTGTGAATTTTGTGATTTTGAATTTACTTAATAGGAAGTACGTCAAACAGTCTTGCCAAGCAAGATAAACAGCGCACCAACACCATTGTGCTTCTCGGAATCGTTTGAATTTGAAAACGATAAATTATTGGAGGAAACAAATCGGGTAAAGGTCAGAGAGGAAAAAACTTGTTCGTGTATTTTTTTATAAAATTGCTTGTGTTTTTGCATGAAAAATAATCGCACGAATGAACAAGAAAAATTCGGTGATCACTGCAGTGGTACAAGAGAGAGCGCAATCCATCTCTCTGTCGCTTTCGTCGTGTGTCGCTTTTCAAAATTTTATCGTTGGCTGCGACACGGCTGGATATTTTAAAAAATGGTTCCACGAAGTTCGTAGAAGGATTTTCTAATCTCCCCTCCCGGCGGGATGAATTCGAGCCATTTGTGCAAATACGAAAGTGCTTAGAAGAATTGATGTGAGAAAAATACTACCGGCCACCGGAAATACCAAAAATGTTTCGAAGATGAGATGCTCCGACGAGAGGGGACTGCGTAATTTATGTACGAAATATTCCCAAATATTGGGGATTTTATCTACCAGCTGAACCGGAATTTCGACAATTTGCTTCCAGAAATCGGTGCGCGCGGAGCTATATTTGGCTCTCATCTACTTTTCACGACTCAGTGAATGTGCACAGCGACGGTCTCAACGCGTGTTCATTGACTTGTGTGATTCGAGGCTTCGAAAAGGCATCGCTGTGCTCACGCGAGAGGAAGAAGAGACCGAACGTCAGTCGTAAATCTCGATCGGTTTATTTTTCATTCTCCGGCTAATTACAATTACTCCGCACTTTAGCCGCGGAGAAATTGTGGCCTGTCGGATGAAATGACTTCCGTTGTATATCAGTAGACGCGTGAGAGATATCTCAGGTCTCCGGAACCGACCTATGCCGAGGAAAATCACGAAGAAACCTTGAAACCCAACAACCTTCCACTTAGGAATTTAATATATTTTTGCAGCAGCCTTTGTCGACGTGGAAATTGTTTCCTGCGGACTTGCCACGCTGCTCATTTATTTTTCAAAAATCCAAATATATTCAATCTCTTTATAGACGAAATTGGATCCCCCACTCCTTACATTTTCGTAAAATAACAGAATATCGGAATTTTCAAAGTTATAAAAATCTTTGATCTGGCGAAAGGCTCGTTGCAACTGTTCCAATGATTTTGTTTGAACAGTCAATTTTTATGATGAACAGATTTTCGTATGTGCGGACAACTCGAAAACTTTTCGCAATATAACGATACTTGAACACGGTTCACTACATTTTATTCTTTATCTAATCAAAGAATACAAAAATGCGAGGTTTCATCAGAAGGGTTCATTTATGCACACATTCATTTCTGTTTTTCGTTAAGTGTTTATTTATTTGTCATTTCGTTTCTTTCATGAAGGTGTAAATAAACAAACGAATGAAAGCCTTAAAATAATGAGCATAAATAAAGCTATTTGAGGAACCTGGCTGTTGTTAAGAGCGTTCTCGAAACTCTTTTATAAACTACGACGCTGAAGTTTCCAACGTTGGAGTCCAACGAAATGAATGAAAATAAAATGATTTATCCATCAGTTTTTTATTTCACGAATCATAATTGTGTAAATTGAAAAAATACAAAGTACAAATTCAACTGGAGATAAATTGGAGAATTACTGGAATTATTGGACAGATTTTTAGATCATTGCGTTGGACTCCAACGTTGGAAACTTCAGCATCGTTATAAACTCTTTAATGTGAAGACTGAGTTTTTATTTTTGTCCGTACTGGTTCGTGTTTTTTGGGAGGTGGAAAAATGATATGAGAAAAACCGCCATATTTTCTGTTTTCAGAACTTATGACTAACTTAAAACTCAAGCTGTTTACATATTTACGTTTGTACAAGATGTTGACTAGCAGCCGTTCATTTTTAGCGTCGGTTTTGGACGATTCTACGTCTGTTTTCTGTTTCTCTCAGTCTTTTTCTTCTTTTCAAGTCTAATATGTCACAGATTCGTTCTTTAAAGTAAGTTTACTTTTTTTTTCTCACCAAATCATAGTTTGAGGGCGTCCCAACGTAACGAATGTCATGCACTGTCATATAGCAAAGAAAAAAGGGTTCCTCGCAGGGCCAAATTAGATTTTTCGAGTACGTCAGAAGGCCTCCTTTTATTTTTTTCCTCGCAAGCCATAATCCGTTTCGTGAGCTCTGACTGGAGCCAGAAAACGAATCTACAGTCGATCGGATTTCGATTTAATTATTGCGAGTGAGCTCGCGTATAAATGCTCTTGAAAAAAATTTGATGGAAATGTTCGAAAGGCAGAACAAGATTCCAGCAAAAAGTGTTTATAATTTCAGGACGCTAATGAATGACTTGGAATTGAGTTACGTGATCGAAAAGCGCACTAATTAATGCTGCTTGTAAACGGAATTTAGTTTTTCGAGGTGGAGAAGAATTTACTTTGTGCCAAGTACGAGGAAACAATGAATTAATCCGAATGTCGCGAAGTTCTTCCGCCACGCGATTTCAATTCGTGATACAAACTATCCGCGCGCATCTCCAAAGGAGAGAAAAGAGATCGCGCGCATTATACGAATTTCGTGGAATTGCAGGTTCGCGTAGAGGCTTCCCGGCTTGAAGCCACACCGAAACGTGCTCCGGTTGCACTTCTTGAATTTTAAGTGCCCGACGAAGCAGAACTGGAACTTATGCTAATTTCTCGATGTTCAGGGGACCTCGAGAGAATAATTATATGACGAGTCCCTTAGCAGGATTCTAGTACGCAAAATGAATTCGTTATTTGGCTTAATGTCCCAAGAAAACAATTACTCTTTCCTGTCGATGCAGCGCAACTTTTAATTGAGAACAAACAATTCCCTGACGAAGCTAAAATTTCTGGTAAAATTCCAAACTCGAACTCAAATCGATTTGCTCATCGAAAGCCTACAAAAGAAAACAAAATTCCCACTACAAATGAACAAAACGATTTGTTCGAATAAGTTTAAAATTCGACTCTAAAATTCCCATTGCATCGACAATAAAATACTCGGATATGCCAATAGACTTTTCGTCTTCACCAAACAAACGATTTTTCTTTTATACCGTACAAGCCGCAACGTCGTGTGCAAAAATTGAACCGAGGAATCGCTAAAATTAACAGTTTTTCAATCTCGCACTCAAACGATCTTCCGTTGTGGCAACTGAAAGATAAGAAGTCTTAAAAAATAAAAATAATAATAATAATTTATGTGCGGATGGTCGATCTCCGGATACGTACATCGTCGAGGTCTCATAAAATATGATATAACCACAGGTAAAAGAGAGTCGATGATCGCAGCATCCCTGTACAAGGTACTCGCAGCCAACACAAGGGCTTTGTAGGGATGGGAACATCGGTGCGGAATCAAGTTCCTCGAGTATTTACAGGCCCGAGAAACGTTATTTCGCTACGATCGTATGCGATAATATATACTTTTGTGTGAGAAAGGAAAGGACACGCGCCGGAACACGGACGTAGTACATCCACACACGGGACTAAATATTCCTGTACAATAAAGCTAAACAGGACGATTATTCATTCGAAAAAGCCGATCGTTCGTCCGATCGTCGTAAATCAAATAAAAATAAAGCGCAGCTCGTAATTTTGTGTATTGGATTGCACACGATTCTCCGTCTTTTGTCGAGACGAGAAAAATTCTCGACATTCGCAGTTTTCGATCCTCCGATCGTGAATCGATGTCCACGGATATTGCACAACGAGAAATTGTTCACGGAAATAAGTCAGCATGCTACTTTCGGTCTGCACATGTTGGCGATTTTGTTTCGAAACCTGCCAGAGGTACGAGATTCGTCAGCGATTGTTCAAATTTAACAGCTTTTTTACGTCAATTTTATGATGATTCAGAATTTTCGGGTGCTCGAATACTCGGGAACAGCTTTCGAAATTGCAGGATGAAGCAGTTCCTTGAATTTCGAATCGACACGTCGTTCGCTCGACGCAGAAAAAAATACGATATTTTTGTTGAATGCAAACTACGCGAATGTCGCAGCATTCGAATTCTCGTAAGTGATGAAAAGTTCAGTTGTAGAACGTCAATTCGATTTCGAAATAAAGTTCAGTTGACGCTTTATACTCGTCGTTCCGAGGACTTCAAACCTCTGTTGAATCACACGTAGAATAACGTTTTATCGAATTTACTGTCTGACGATAAATATCTTAGCGTTCGAACTTTCATTTCTTCCCCTGGAGTCATACATTTGAAAATTCTGATGAACGATGTTTATTTTATCTCGGTATCGAGATAATTGGAAAAAAAAATTCGTGACATTGCCACATCCTTGACACGCGTTCACGCAGATGATAAAAAATGTTAATTCAGCATCACGAATATACTTCGATGAAAAATGCATACCTTTGAATTTCTAAATCAAACAGGTGTCCATAATTACTGTACATTGATTTCGTACTTACCATGGCCGGTGTTGTTTAATTCCAAAGTTGAGCAAACCGCATGTCCCTCTAGCTTTACGACCGCATTGACGCAGGCTGTTGTACACAATGATACATGTATGTGTGATATTCACAATTTTTCCCAAATTCACATAAATGGTAACACGCGACAGCGAAGAAACGATAATAAAAAGAATATAAAAATGGATTTCACAAGCAGAAATAAAACGGACACTCGCGTACGCACTGTATTCACTCCACAATCCGGTTAAAAATTAAATAAAAATGTTTAAACACCGAAAAAACTTGATAGATTTAGTGAAGTTCGTTCACCGTGTTTACGTCGCGGTTGGAAAAGCGCATGCGTGGGATACACTACCGGCTCGGCGCACGATCTTTTTTGTTTCGCTCCACTCTCGATCGTTTCTTTACGTATTTTACCCACTCGCGAGATAAATAAGAGCCGCGTACAGCGTTTCGAAACGAGATGAAAATACGGAATCACTTTTTCATTTTTGAAGCCATCAAAATATTTTCGCGAACTTTTGCTTTTTTGTTTTTGTTTATCGTGCACAAGAAACTCTGTGTTCTGACAAAACAGTCGCGGAGCTGGAGTGAAAAATTCGACAAACAGATGGCGCGGAAAACTGATAAACACGACGTTCTTGTGTATATATTAAAAAAAAAAAATAAAAATAAAAATAAAAAAGACCCAAATGTCGACGCAGGTTTTCAGGTGGAACCGAAGGATTTCCAACCTGGCGGCAAAACTCGACTGAGGCTTTAGAGTGACCGGCAGGTAGCTCGAGCGGCAGTTTGCCGCTTTCCCCCACCTTTCCTTGCACCGACCACACGAGCCGCTCTAACCGTCCCCGCTCGGTCGCCACTCACTCCCGCGGCTCTCGCGTGTGTTGCTACTTCGCCGTGTATACACGCACACAGTATTATTTTCTCTCCGTTCTCCTTCTTCCCACTGTTAGCGCACGTATGTGTTTTTTCCTTCTAAACTTTGCCTCCGTCTCTGTACTCTTTGCTGTGATCAAGGTTGATTTTCATTCTTTGGTTTCAGCCCGCGCTAACCCGAGAGACGGGGAAAATCTCGTATGAAGAGAGGGCGCGCAAGTAATGCCGGTGAACCAATTATTATTCTGGCACCTCCTTGTACGAGAAACGAGATGGTACGTACGAAAATTTCGAAAATTTATTTATTCCGTGTACAAAGAAAATAACGATTATCATTATTTTTTTCTGTTTTCGAAAAAGCCTTGCAACACTAAACATTGAACAAGAAAACCCGTTACATCCCAACGAGGCAAGCTTGCACATCATCCGCATAAAAACAAGTGGATTATTATGATGAAATTACAAATTTTACCGGTTCCAACTGAAAGGTTAGTCGACCCATATATTTTAACGGAAAACATCGTAAAAGTTTTGAAAAATACAGTGAACAATTTTAATATGAAAATATATGATCGAAAGTTGTATCACGAGATTTTGTTCTAACTTCGATTCGTATAAGCGAGTTTGATTTACATAAATTATACAGGAAATAGACGATAAGAAATGCTCCTTACAGTCACGTTATTTGAGATTTCAAAATCTGTATTAATTATTCTGTTATTTCAAGGCATTTTTAGCTTTCTATTTAAAACGCTAACGTATCGAACCAAATGAAATATTTCTTGACAATTATTCAGTGGGGCGATAAAACAAGTATGCGCGAGCGTGATAGAAACTAGTAACAACGAAGATGCCGACACTTTCGATTATTCCTTTATGATCAAATTATTGTAGGTTATTATTGGTCTTCTTGCGAAAGAATTCTCATTCGGAATTTATTTGAAAAGGAAATATTTCGGAGAATTTACCAAAGTTTGGTCAACGCGAAGTTTGGCTATGCTCCGGTCTTCCGAATCACGCGATTCAACCGGAAGTTAGCGTTCCTGGAACTCGTCAAAATTCTTGCGCACTGTAATACACTTGTGTTCTCTAATTACTGAAAACTTTGATAACTTATTGTTACGAGGAGAATTTAGTTGGAGATAATTGAACGGCTTCCTGCAATACGTCGCTCGAACGTAATATTTTGTTCATTCGAAAACTGTTAGATTCTACAGCAATTATTTGTCTGTTCATAATAAAACAGTTTATTGGAACCACTAAATATGACTTAACGTATTTTACGACATTTAGTTGAAATCGTTTTCAGTATTTTCTTCAAACACTAAAAACATATCACGACTGAATAAAATTCTTGTTTTTTTTTTCAGAAATTGTGATTCATTTTTTAAAATCAAAGCGATACTAACTTTTCACAAAGTCGAGAGAACATTTGTATTTAGGGACGAATTTTCAAGCCGATAGTAACTTTGTCGATCACCCTAAAAAAAATGAAGGAAGAAAAAAATATCTTTTTGGATGTAAACTATTTTCAAATTGAACAAATCTCGTCACACAGCTCACATTTTCGTTTCCTTCAATATTATGGAAATAGATTGGAACTATTGTAGAAAGAAGGTACTCAAAAAAAATTTTTTAAAAAAGTGAACAAAAAAAATTCAAATATTTCTGCTCAGCTTGACACGAGGTATCCTGTGATTATTTCATTCGTGGACATTTCGTTCAGAATCTAATCTTTCTTTAAATTCACATAAATTTTGAATCTTGCGGTTTCCGAGTTCTTAGTTCGGTAAAATTTTAATTTTTCATCACCAAAAATCGGATTTGAGCAACAATTTGTTCATTGGGTTTCTATTAATTACATCCTTATTCAGTTCTATCTAAAAAAAAAGCTGCAAAACATCTTTTCAAACTCGACACTACAAAAAACTTTTGAAGAAATGAATACTCCGACTATAATTTACCGATTCAGTAACAAATAATTTTACTTCATTTCATTAACAAATACAATGATCAATTAAACGGTGAGAGCAATAGGCTGGTCGTCGTCATCATCCTCCTCATCGTCGACCTTTTCGCCCTCTTCACATGGCAAATACACGGAGTGATCGATTTTCAAAAACTCTCTTTTCATTTCCGTTGAAATTCGCACTCTTGAAACAAAAAAACGAATAAATTGACACTACTCAAATATTCGCCATAAGAAATCGGAGATTCTCTCAAAGGAATACGTCGATAGCAAATAAAAGATATTTTTATCAAGATCTAGATTTCAATTTACCTCCATATGAAGGGACCTGGACGTTTGGGCCGAATAGAATTCAAGTCGGTCAGTAAAGCAGCGAAATTTTCTTCCAATTTTTCCGTTTCCATATCAAGCTGAAATTTTATGCGGTGAATATAGTTAAATTTCAGTTAAAAGTACCAAAAAGTGTGAAGTAACTAATCATTGAACTACTACACTGATCATCAATGGAGATAAACTTCATAAATTCAATTAATCAATTAATAATCATCAATAATCAAACAAGAATAATGCTAATAATAATAACCAGAAACTATTATCTTAAACTTCGATCAAGATTGACTCGATAGACGCAAAAATAATTAGAAAGAAATGGGAAATACGAAGATGCGTTTACCCTTCCAAAATTGGCTTCCGATAGTCCATACAAAATTTGTCGTTCATGAGGATTTCCGTTGTATTTAATGCCGTGCTGGAATTTATGTACCATTTCCGCAATGTTTACACCCAGTGATCCTAAGCAGTGAAGTTTTTCTTATTAACGTCACCATTTTTTAGTCAAAGGTTTATTGAAATGCATGAAAAACTTACCTGTAGCTGCCGCCGGAAATTTTTTCTTCATCAGTCCTTTGATCACAACTAAATCAGCCATCATATTTGGATGTGCAATAGCATAGTCGTAATCAGAAAATGCGATTTCTCCGCTCTGGAACAATAGAACAATTTTAAGCTGGAATATTTTTAGCAAACAGTATTCGATGCCTTTTGGTTGAAACCTGAAGTTTTGTAATAAAAATAAAATCTACGAGTCGAAAGAAACATTATGAATGGTTTCCAGAATTTCAATGCGATGATAACAGTGCAGTGTACAAAAAAAGATCGAATTTTTGCTCCAGTTCATAAGCAAACCTCAATTCTCAAGGATTTATAGTTGCTTCTTTTTTCAGCATCTTAGTCCAGAAAACACGAACGATTACTTTTGACATACTTCAGATGACTTTAGGATTGTTCAACCTCTTGTGAGAAAGGAGAGTAAAGAAAAATTTATCTCAATATATCTGACAGATTGTATACATAAAGTATGCGAACCTGAATTTGCGATACAAGTTCTGAACCTCCGATGATAGCAGCACCAGCTTTTTTCGCCTCTTCACGATGTTCTGGATCTTTGCAAAAAACTGCAATAATCCTATTCTCACCATGATCAAAAGAATGAGGCACAGCTGCGAGTCTTGCAAATTTTGTAACAGGCCTACTTGCTTTTATGCCAGTCATGTCGAGCTCAATCATAGCTTTGACATAGGCGTTCGGAACTCCAAACATTTCTAGACTGTGGGTCTCTTTGTGACACTCAATGGCTTCAGCGAGAGAATAAGTTTTCATCCTGTGATACTTTCCTATCCAAACATCGTCTTCGGGTACAGGATCTTTTATTATGTCATCGAATCTTACTTTATTAATAGGCAACGGCTCCCTTGAAAATATAAAAACAACAATCTTTCATGGCCAGAGTTCAGGATTGTTTGAGTATTTTTACGTAGAAGCATTGTAAACCTTTTGTATTTGTATATTTGAAAAGTGTCACATATTCGACAGAAAGCATATTTGATCACAGCAATTATATGAACTCCAATGGCATTAGTCACTAGTTTGAAATCAATTTTTCTGCTCATACTTCATCATTTTCACAAAAATTGTAGATACTATCAAATATTTCATCATAAACAAAACATTTACTTTTCAAAAAATGGATTCAACATGTATAATTGACTACAAAAAATTTTCAATCATATCAATTTAAGTAGAAAATTTTTCATACTATTTCAGGAAATACTTTGAAAGAATTAAAAGTAAGAAAGCACTTATCTAATCTTTTCATATTTATTACTTTGGAATAATATCAGAAAAATGAATATCATACTCTAGATTTTATACTTACAGTTTTGCTGCACGATCCTTGTGCGGTATAAAAACTTTTTTCTCCACAACAACCTTGACTTTCTTTTTCTTTGCTTTTTCTCTAGTACCTTTACGAGCAGCATAATTTCGGACTTGCTGATATGTGCAAGTTTGTGAATATCCCAAATTGAGTCCTCGACCCGTTGTGCTCCGAAAAGTGGATAGAGCACTCACAAATTTTCCTGGAGAAATAACATTCGACGTAATTGCAAGTTTCAAAAACTATTTCACTCAACAATCATTGGTATTTCATACAACAATATCATTTTTTCAGAAGTTATGAGTTAAAGAACACATTGATGATGAACACATTATTGATGTGTTTCTACACATCAATACTGTGTGATGTAGGTTATGTGACGCGTTTTAGATGAAAGTGGGAATGTCACGAGGAAATATACAAAAATATCCTTCAAGGTGAACTATACCAATTGTAGTTTGAGTGGAAAGATATTTTACACAATGTCGAATTGACTTTCTATCAATTAAATATCTTTTATGACAAAAAAAAATATCGCTACCTGCAGCCGACGCAGCCATCTTGCACTCCAACTCTGTGGCTGTGTGGTAAGTCAAGATTCGAGATTCGAGCACCAGGGGAATCGTACAGCATCGTACAGCCCCGCTAATATAAATGAGTCGTGCCGGTCCGGTATGTCAACAGACAAGTCACTAATAACTTTGTTGAAAAACTTTTTCTTTAGTAAAACAATAGTAAGCTTTAATATACTTTTAATCACAATTTAAAAAAAATGGTATCAACAGTCCAACTTTAATTCACTACACATCGTGGCCATTTTATACACGCGTTTACAGAACACAATTTTATTACAAAATAATAGAACGTGCATTAACTTAATAATTCTAACCTACAAAATTACAATTCTTATTGTTTTTGGCTGTATGTGAGAGCGTTTATCCATCGATTCAGCTTTTGAGGCCACGGTTCTGTTGGTCCTTCTACGACTTTATTTCTTCGTGACGACGATTTTCTGCTCATTTTAATATTTTCATTGTAATCTGTATGATATTTTGGATAAATATAAATTATTGAGTAAAATTCAGTGCGGTAAAAAGAGAAATACGAAACCATTCAATTTTTCGTGTAGCACAGAGAAACGATTGCTGTATTATCTCCTAAATTTTCATCAAATCATTTCATAATTCACTATGTTTTTCATCAAAATTCCCTCGGTGTTTATTTTCGATGTAACGCAGCGCGTTATTTACTGCAGACTGTCGTCGTAATGCTTCCCCAAACATTCGCTGCTTTCGCCTTATTTGACCTCTGTATCGATTGTTATCGTAATATCGATTCGGTCTGACGTTACTATAAAAACATAGTAATTTTTCGTATAAAAGTCTCCGTCCGGTTCTGTCCATATACGACTTAATAAACCTTTGGCTGAAGATGCGCTCAACACGTGCATTCGAGTGAGAAAAATTCTAAGTGAATTCAGCGAGTTCCTTTGTAAGGATTATCGTTACAGGGGTCGATATTTTGACAGCTCGTTCCAGAAAAATTTCGACACCGTTACAACCGTCCATTTGAGGATTTTTAAGTGACTTACCCGGAACATCCCGGGGTAACAAAGAGAAAATTCTCATTGCGATGGCAAAGGAAGTTTTGCGGCATTGTACAGCGACGACTCTGTAGCCTCGACCGAGGTGGGGTTGGTTCTGACATTCTCCCGAGTTCACGACTGGAACTCCTCTCGGACTCGACCTCCCCTGCCATCTTTAGCCACAGTCCGATATTTTCCCACTACTGATCAAGCAGATTACAAACATTTCTCTATGGGTAACGCAATCTCATGGACGCAGAACGTAACCGTCTAAAGGTTTTTAGCAGTATTCGTCCGGGCAGTGCAGGCAAACTGGTGACCGGTTTGATGCCAGAATTTTCCTCGTGATCGACGACTCTTTATTGACAGATTCGCATTCGCTGATGAAAAATATCGATTATGAGCAATATGAAAAAACGATCGAAGCTCAGACCTCGGAAATGATAATTAAGGTAATTCCTGTACCGCGTGGTAGTCGAATGAGTGCTAAATTTTCAAAATGCTTTTAGACCAAGTTTAACGTACGGATTAAATGTATTGTTAGTGGATTTTTATTACAGCATATCTTATTAAAATGTAAAAATATTAAAAACGCTAGTTTTGCAAAAGCATCAACTGATTAATGCAAATTTCCACGCTGACACATTTTCACTGGTATTTTTCAAAGAATTATCTGCGTTTTTTCATCGATTTTATTGCAACAAGTCTCATTTTGTTGGTCAACCGGTCCTCTATGAATCCACCACGTAGTTGTTTTTTTAACTTGATCGTTTCACTGTTGCAGCTAATTGTTCATTAAGTGAAAAAACTTTTTCATTCATGATTTCTCTCAGGAATGAGTTTAAAGGAAAATCTACGTGGTGAATTCTTAGAGGATCAGTTGAGGAACAAAATGAGACTTGGTGCAATAAAATTGGTTAAAAATACAGATGATTCTTTGAGAAATATCTGTGAAAATGTGTCATCGTGGAAATTTGCATCTATCAGTTGATAGTTTTGTAAAACTATCATTTTAAATATTTTTTTACGTTAATAAAATATGCTTGAATACATATCTACTAACAATAAGTTTAATCGGTACGTTGAGCTTGGTCTAAAAGCGTTTTGAAAATTTAGCACTCATTTGACCAGCATGCAGTGCAGGAGTTACCTTAATTAAAGGTATCCGGCACGAATCAAGAACTGTGGAAAGCACGCTTTCTTATTGGACCACTAGAGGCGCGTGGCAGTTTCAAACCGCACTGTTGCATAACCGAAAAGGTGCGAGGAAGTTCAAATACAGAATGATTAATTAGAAATTCATTTCTTGAAACGTGTGTGCACCTTGACAATTGACGTTCGATAAAAATCCAAAGCTCTTGGCATTCGGACAGGAAACCCATTCTTTGTCCATGGCGACGAAAAACGAAGCGTTGAAACTGTTCGTCGTTCCACTCGTTCTGAAATCTGAATTTTTTTTCCAATTTTTTCCATCATTGATTCCACCCTGATTTTTAAATTAAAAAAATTTGTCGTTTCTTCATTTGAAGAAGTTCGCCAATAATTTGAGCATCGAATCCCCTTATTTATTTTGACGAATGAAACGATTTTCGCAGGTACCAAAACGATTCGTTGCGCAAATTGAAAAAATCTCAACGATCTTCTACGAACAATGTGATTTAAGTTTTCAATGACAAAGCTCATAATTCGTCGACTGAATCAACTGCAAACAATGTGCAGTGGCAAGTGCAGAGTATAATTGATTTAATAGCTTTCTCACGCGTTGGTTCTACACTGTAGTTTTTTCTAGTATCCCCAGCTGCACAGTCTCGAATAAATGGAGCAACGAATAACCCAAATTATTACTTTCCAGAGCCAAATAAAATTCCTAGGCGCCAAAGTAATTACTTCGTAATTTGTAATAATTTAAAACGAAATAAAAATATATGAAAGTATCAGCACCGGAAATGAGAACGTCTGATTATTCCCTCGGTTTTTAAGCCACAAAAATCGTTCGTTAATTCAAACAATAATAACCGAGAATGAGCTTTCGTTCGATCAATCAATGTTCACGTAAAAACGAAAGAAATAATGATTTTTCACTTCCTCGCGAAGTGTATTTTTGTACACATATATATGGAATCAAAAAGGCCGGGAATTAGGAAAGCTCGCATCGCGGAGTCGATAGTTGGTGAATCGAGCGTCAGGGGTCACTTTAGCTGCAATACCGAAAAACATAATCAATAAACTGGGTTGAAAGCGCCGGTGGGGAGGAGTCTCACGGAGTGCCTCGTGTAGCGAGCGAGCTTTCAGTGCCACATTCGGCCGCGCCAGAAGCTCACCAAGTTTCAGCCTTTCCCGGGATCGGTGGTGAAAGTAGCTTGATGGTGGGTGATAGTGGTGGTTGAATTCTCGTACGGTTGTGAATGCTCGCAGATATTCGTATAAAGGAAACTTGAGGCGGCGGCAAAATGGCGTCGTCTGTAAGAAACAAATGACCGTGAAGAGCTTGGAAGCTTTGCTAATTGTCGGTGCAACATTCCGTAGCTTCCACAATAAAAATTCAAACAAATTTCAAGCGTAAACGAATGAGAGGGAGAGACCATTAACGTTTATGATTCGTTTGATCAAATCTGCGCTACTTTCAATCGTGCTGGGGGGTTTATAAACTTTTTTATACAAGTGTCAAGACAGCGTGAGACGATAATAAATCCAATTGACGTTGCTATTTATATAAAAGCATTTTCACCAATGACAGTGCGTTGCCGATCATTTTATTTTATTCATTTCGTCGCTCGCCATAAAAGTGCACGTGTATTAGCCTAAACTCTCGAAACGAAACGATTTCCCTCCGTGCGATGCGTTTCGAGCGTTTTTATCCAATAAACGCTCGTTAGAAAACCCACACGAAGAAAGCACAAGCTAACAACGAAATCTGGAACATGCGATCGGAAATACCGAACTATTCCAAACGATAATGAACGAAACAAGTTGTTGAGTTTTATCGCGGATTGGAGAAAGTGGCGGCAGTACAATCAAGTCCGTTTGATGGGCCGGTCTGAGGCAGCTGCACAAAAATGCATTTGCATTTCGAGAAGAACAGCAACGCTAAATGTGATTGCAACATACTCTCGCTCAGCTGGATGGGAAAAGTTCCCGACGAACTACCCGAGGTGAGAAATCGCAATAAACGAGTCCAGTTAACACGATACTAAAATAAACAATCGACTTATGAAAAGTCTATAAAATTAGTCTATAAAAAAATTGATTCCCCGCAAATTTTTTGAAATTTCACTCTCAATCGACGCCGCTTCGATGAAAAATTATCTCACTCAGGAGCGATACAACAGTCAGTCTGTAAAAAACACATCGCATTTTCTTAATTACAAACAATTCTTTCGTAATCGATGACAATTTACTACACACGGGGAACTCGGTATGCAGCACCGCGAATCTGGCTGATCGATTTTCTTTGAAATGAGCCAGTTATTCACAAATCTAGGAATACCGTGACCAGCACGGATATCGTAGGCGAAAAAGTCGTTCAAAACTATAACCAGCCATCCAGTGAGTATCAGGTATTGAGGACGAGGATGTCGCAACGTCTCGTAGGAAGTGGGATCGAAGCAGAACTTGGAAAATCAAACTTCTACGTATATATAAATTAATACTCACACGTATATCCATATACAACCGAGAACATATGTACCGCGATACATCGATTTTAATCTCGAATCTTAGATTGCAGCGAACCTTACATACGAGCAATGAATGGAGGAATAATTAAAATACATCCTCGGAAATAATTTTCCTCCGTATTACCGTCGAGAATTTCCACGGTACGGTACGTTGGAGTTTTTAAACATTTTTCCCCCGGTAAAAACTCGCCGAGTGGCGTCTTTCCAGTTTTTCCAATCACTGACATCTTCTCCGATCTCTTTTGATGTAGCAGCCACGTGGATTTGAAGAATAGAAATATTCCATACGGAGAGAATTAAGCGGTAATATTTCATAAATTCACTGTAAAATTTACCGTGATATATTTGACTGCGGGGATACTTTGAACAATAAATATTATTTAAGTCATAGTAAAAATCAATTTTTCTCCTATAATAATATCATGAATTGCAGCTCGTCGCCGCACGGATAGAGCTGAATATGTCAAATAACCAAATTGTGGAACAGTCGATATTTCGAAATTTTTTAAGTTGTAATATCGGATTGGAGAAAAATAAGTAATTCCAAGCTCTTATTTCCTTTCGACTATTTAGCAGATTACGTGTTTAACCGAATATTTCTTCTTTGAATTCGTAGTTACTCGAAAATATATATTTCGATGGTTTTCATTCCGAATTCAAAATGGAGAGTAGTTGTTTTATAGACAGACCAGAATATAAAGTAGCAAAAAATCGAAAGTGAATTTTTCGAGCCTATGAAACTTGGATATGCAGAATAGCGATGGCTCGAAAAGACGAAAGTCAAAATGGCGATGTTTGAAATTGGAGATCACCAGTTTTAGTAAGTGAGGGAGCGAGACGCGTGTATTTTGAGCTCCGCAGCATTCCTTTATTTTGATCGATCGACTTTCCAACGTTTCGCCACTTTGACCGCTCGACTTTTTGATGTTTCAGTATGTCAACCTCAGTAATATTATTAACTCTTTCGTTATTATAGTTTCAAAATTGTGAATATTCACGGTATTACTGACTGCAGTAATTTATGAATCGAAAGAGCGATAGTCGAATTTTCACAAAAACGATATTTGAGTTGTCCTTCTAGGGGCAAATTGTTACGTTCTATTTTCGATGTAAACGTCCTTCGAATCTTGAAGTTTCTACTTTATTTATTTTCGACATTCAAAGCTCTAGTCTAAATGATCTGTCTCCATGTTTTCATTCAAAGTTTCTAAATAACTCAAGATTTTAGCTGTTAGAAATTCTAGCCATTCCAACATTTTATCCCCACCCGATGCGTGATATTTTCTATTTTAACATTTTCTCTCGCCATTTCTACATTCGCTTTGTATAGACAGATTAAGCTCTCGTATACACAATTAAATTCTCGAGTGCTGAGAAAGCTTTGTGGACGAAAGCATAGGCACGAGGAAACTGAGAATTCACGACTGGCCAATTGTGCTAGAATCTGTGGAAGATCTACAGCGAAGAAGAACTAATGCATTCTGCACTGCTACACCATTATGGGTTATAAGCAGAAGCACTGACGTCTTACGTACCTGGGCGCATACGAACTCGGTGGGGCTGGAGGAAATCCGATGATAAGGGGGAGGCTTTCGTCACCAGAAGTTTAAAGCGTCTTTCTGTGTGTGTTGCGTGTAGAGTACATTAGCTGAGCGAGGATGAAGATCGCGAGGTACGCTCTGTGTCTCGAGTGCTGCCTTTTCAGAGCCCGCGCGTTTTAGACGCCTCCTCGACATTTCCGAAGCCAAAATATTGACTGTTGACAGAGTGGACAAAAAAAATGATAAAGACGCCAAATTTTAATATTTAAGGGGATCGTAATTTTTCATGCAATTCAAATAATTATGTCGCTGAAGTTTCCAACGTTGGACTTCAACGAAATCAAAAAAAAAATTTTTTCGATTCATATCTTTTTTGTTGTACAGAACGCTTTGAAAGGTCGAAAAAGTAAGACGTACCAAATATTGTAAAAAAATTTGTTCCGGAACAGCCCCATCTCGGGGGTTGAAATTTTCGACGTACAGCTGACTCAAGAGGGAAGTATGAGACCTATGGGCATTCAGATCTTTTTTATTTCACGAATCACTTCGTGAGGACATAAAAAGAAGACCTGCCGAGTTTGGTCGAAAAATTCGTTCCGGAACACCCCCATCTCGGGGGTTGAAATTTTTGAAAATTTCGTACAATTTTTCCTATGAGCATTCACCTCTTTTTTATTTCACGAATCACTTCGTGAGGTTTGTTTGATTTAATGCTGCGTCGAAATCGTATGGCGATTCTTATTCAGCTACTTCATTTTTTGATTCTACCAAGTATATGCAGCTCGGATTTTTGTGTTTTTTTTTCTATTCACCACTCGCAATATCGTTTTATTCGGAATGAGGGTTACTGCAATGACGAAAGACTTGAACTCTATCAGGATCGAGTAGAATTGATGGAAGCTAAAAAGGAACATTGTATGCGCTAAAGTGGAACGGAAAGGACACATTCGTCGAACCAGTTTCGCTGCGATCGTTTTCGTCGTCGTCGTAGTTGGAAAAATAATGGAATTACGGAGGCTATTTCGTAAAACCTGATCGCACACTTTGCTGTTAACAGGATATCATTATTTCCTGCCGTTAAACCGTTCACTTGTGTATACACAAGTCATTTCTGCAGTTCGTTTACTCCCAGATAAACACACAAATGTATATATTGGCCGAAGTGTGCATTCCATTTGAAATGGAAAACTGCCCTAGGAACTTCACCAATTGATTCGCCTTATTTTCACTCCATACCAATCTCTTCGTACACATGCATCTTCAATAATCTTCATTCCACGAATAGCAATAATTGTAAAAATAGAATGACAATGGGCAATTTCAGGTGGTACACCGATTCGAATGAAAGATTGTTGAAAAAACCAATTATTCTATAAATTTCCCTCCCTTTAAAAGGAAAACTGAAAATAACCGACATCCTGTCTCGGTACAACGAATTGGTGAGAATTATTTGTTGAACTAATAACTGGGAACAAGCGACAAAAATTGCACGTAGAGAATTTCGTTATACTGTCAATTCTTATTGTCACAATTTACTGAATTCCAGTGTTCGTTATCATTGCAAAAACGTAATCTCGAGTGAACTCTTTTAACCCATAAGTCTTAAATTATAATTCATGTCTTATAATCCGAGTATTAGTAAAATGAGGCACGCTGCAATCAACTGTGATTTTATCAGAGGGTTTATCGCTTCCCCAAACTAAATTCTGTCCTCTGCAGACACGAAACCATTCAGCCGTTAGATTAACATCCGAGTATCCATGCTGGGTAAACATGCATGCACGACCGAAATTACCATAGAGATTAAGGGACAGACGAGACACGTAAACGACGTTTACTTCTCGGGGGCTCCTTATGATACATATGCTCGCACTTTACTGCAAAAAGATTTACGGATCACTTGTCAAATTGTTCGTCGGTGTCCATTGACCCACTTGGATTAGCCAACGAACAAGTGGGCATCGAAATGATCTTGAATACGAGGATTTTTCGTTGTGTTTTTAAAACTTTTTTGTTGCAAAGCGATTCGAGCTGACGGTTTCAAATATTTGTTTATTTTATTACTTAGCTGCTGTATTTTTACCGATTCGCAGACTAAACGAGTGTTCGGTTCTTTCGTTTTCAATTCGAAAATTGAATTTGTAAAAAAGGGAGTTTCCAGGAACGAAATTGGCAGCATCGTGTCGCCTAACGTTCAGTAAACGTCAACGTTCGTAAAACGTTCAGATTTGGAAATAGATCATTTTTATGCTCACACGATACATTTGAATCGACTTCTGATTATTTTGCCAAATGAGCACCAGAGAAGTGCAACCGAGCGGGAAAGTAAACATAATTTTCGAACACGAGAATTCAAGCCCCTCCAAAAGTGCTTTTCCTAATATCAGAGTACTAGCTTTATTGCTTTCAAATAATCATTTGAAAATACACCTCGTTGAAAACCGTAGCGATTTGGTACAAGTTTCCAGAGTGAAAAATGAAAAGCTAATTATATTAATACCATTGGAGCTACAATCGTAAATACTCTCCTCACTGCGAACGTGCTTGACCTCCTTCGTATAGTCTCGACAGAAAATACGAAGGATTTTCTCATTGTACGTGAACACGTACGAGAATTTACTTTGCACTAATTCGAATAATGGCCATACGTATGCTTACATAAAAGTGTATACGGTGACGATGAGACAAGACCAGTGCACTTGTCCACGAAGTAATAGCAAAGCTTCAGAACTCCGTGTATTCACTGTACACATGCATGCATAAAACAGACTCTGTGAAGCGAAACTCTCAGGGATTCAATGCGAAATAGACGCGCTACCATTATGAGCATCTCAGCGTCAATCGATAGCGTCATTATTGAGAATCGTAGCTCCCCAATGTTCACGGTATATCGTACATGACAACGCCAGGTAGTTTCTCTACACACCATTCAAACGTATATATTTTTCAATACGTATTGCCGAGGATACGTTCCATGCTGAATCGCGCTTCTCACATTTCAGTATCGTCGAGTGTGATTGAAATTTAAAAAAATCAACGAGTTTGCGAAGAGTACTGAAGGCAGTAACGAAGCCACGTTTTCGCCAAATCAAAATCGCGCGCTTCTGTGTGTTTGACTGCAAACATTCTGAAGTCGAAACAAATGAGCTTTTCGATATTATTTTATTCCTTCGGATTTCGTAAAACGATGTTGACCACCCAAAAGTCAATTCGCAGATGGTACGATGAATAAAAATGTTCGTTCGACGTGAAATGCTCGAAAGCTGGGGTTGTACATCCATTGTTTGAATGAAAATTGAATGCGTTCCTCCGCTAAGAAAAAAAGAGGAATGCCAATCTATTTCTACATTACTGAATAAGAGTGAGTTCGATCTGCATTGAAATTGATGTTCAAAGGCATCGAGAGCAACGAAAAAGAAGTGCAATGGAAACGAAGAGATAAAAGAACGTTTCGTACTGCACATAGTACATTTTATGTTGAATTTTTATCCTCCAGCAAACAAAAATTTTGATTTATTTATGACAGATATAATCCTGTCGAAGGAAACGATCTGCAGTTGTTTTACTAGAAAAAAAATGGTTAAAAATGACTAAAAATATTGACGTTCTTCAACCTCTTGGCATTTGGATCCCACGAACGCAATACGATCTACTGGCAAAAAAGGAAGGAAAATCTCCCCTCGCAGAAAACATGCTGTAATTATATGGAGATGTTCTTGCAGTCTCTTCCTTTCGTGAGAGCAAAACATGGTGGGCTGATGAGAACAGAGGACGAAAAATACCTCATAGAAGGGTTAGAGTCCATTTCATACTTGCTTTCACCCTTATACAAGGTGTCTAAAAAGTTGTGTTCTTGATTGACGAAGTAAATAACTCGGAAATTTTTCGAGAAGCGAGAGCTTCGGAGCCTGCCCCTTCCTCGTTCTATTGGTAATGAGGTGTCGATCAATTGACGTCGTTTGATACCTTCGAACGTGAGAAAATGTATGAACCGAAAGTACAAACTTTCAGTTCTTCCAATGCTTCCTGTCCACGAACCCAACTGAGTGTTTCTCCAAGTGATGAGTACTCCATATTCACAGGAAGAAACAACGATAAATCTGAATTTTTCTCTGCAGATACTGACAAGTTGACTCGCTCCAGAACTGCAGCTTGATCTTTTGGACAGCGAATAGTATTCAGACGCATTTATAAAAACGTACGTGTTCGGTGGAAGAGAAAAGAAATGAAAGGGGAATGAAGGCTGCACAATATACGCCAGTCTGACAAGCGAAAATGGGATGAAATGAGGGAGGAAAGCAGAGTGGAAGAAAGCCTCGAGAGTGAGAGGATGTGTACGCGTGAAGGAGATAAAGAAAAAAAAAATAAAAAAAAAAGTAAAGAAATCAAAAGGGAGAAGAAGAGATCCTGACTCCCCGAGTGCCTTAGCCCGTGTTCTGTACTCCCGCACATGCACATTTGCCCTCGAGCCTTTTGCCTCGAAATTGGAAATATGGGCGCGAGATTTTTTGCAGCGCGTGTGCCCTCTCGTCGTTGGGTGTTCCAAGTATGCATAGCGCTGTGTGTACCAGAGCCGGAAACTATCCAGGGAACGTCACGAGACTGAAGAAACCACACAATATGTAGCTCGAAGCCTCCGAGTTTGAGGGAGCTTCGATAACTCCGGCAATTATGTACACACGCTCGATATTTTCGTTGAAACATTCGCGCACGGAAATTCTCAAACTTCTTACCCCTTGTACTAATTATTAAACAAGGAATCGAACATCACATTTTTTCGGGGGAAAAATATGCTGAAAACGATTATGGAGGATGGAAATATGCGTCAGAGAATTCAATGAGCGTCAGACGAAGTACAGTAAAGTTTGGGGGGTTCAGGGAAAAATAGGATATTTGAAAGCTTTTTCAAAGCAAAATATGCGGTTGAGAATTTTCGTTTTGGAATTTAATGATAAATTATGGTTTTCGCAAAAATTTTAATAGCAGGGAAAAAAAGATCGTTGCCGAGAAACGGTAACGATGAATTTTGTCAATTTCATTCGGTCGAGGCATTGTGACGATAAAAGTAAATTAAAAAAGTATTGGAAATCTGGATTTAAGTTTTGGAGGTTATTTATGAGTGCAGAGCTTCTAAAAGATCGTTAGTAGCGTACTTTTAATTCAGAAGTGATTTCAGTATATACTCAAACCAAATGAGAAACTCTCATAACGATTATTCAACTCGAATTGTTCTCGAACTTTTATAACGAACTTTATGTGGATAATCTGGCTGGCCGTTCAACGCTCGAAAGATATTTGCATACCGAGTAAATTGATAATATTCGTGAGAAAAATGTTCCAACGCGTTCTTCGCTGAGTCGAAGGTTTATTCAAATCGAACAAGTTAATTAAAGGCAGGTATGATCAACTTTAATTGGATTTCTCTACAATGCCAATTATTATTTCGCGAAGCTCGACTGTCCGAAATATGAAATGTGATAAAGAAATTTTTATAACATACAAAATCAATGAATCCCAATTCGAAGCTCATCGTCTTCAAGGTATAATTGAAATTCCATTGTTTTTGTAGAATCATAAAATAGTTCGTAAAATCAGCAGGAACAAATCAGTCGAATCACCCCATTCAGATTTTATTTCGTAATTTATGAATTCCCGTTTTAATGAATTTTCAGGACTTTAAGAAATCTCAATAATCGATCGTGGATTTAATTCGTCCATAATTTGCTGCAATCTACAATTTATATTCGTTATATGAGCGTAATAAATGCACACGTACAAATGCACATATCGCAGATATATATGTTTATAACCCAACCACATCCATTTTAGTGGAAACAAACTACTGTCATTAAGGACACTCCCCGACATCAGAAACAGCGTTACGAATTTTGCTGCTGCGCGGATTCATCGGACTGGAAAGCCTGCCAAACTCACTCTACGATAATTAGCACAAATTTACAGCTTAACGATCTCGCAGTGCTTGAGCTTTCATTTATTTTGTGAATTGGTATTTCACTACGTTGCAGTTGTAAGGCAAAAAAAATCCTCGAAATTTATCCACGCCCTCCCATTGCTACGTTATTCATCGAATTCCCTTCCAACGCGAATTGACCCTCGGATCGAATGAACTCTTCACTAACACGTTACTAACGTTCTAACGAATATTTAATCCAGGGGCAGAGACTGCTGCAAACGATAATTCTCAAGATATAAATAACGAATTACTAGGAGCATTCTAATCAGCGATGTGGATTCAATCTTTTTATCAGAATTAACTTAATGCTCAGATCCCGTGACGAGTGTGCATAAAAATAAACTCTTTCGACTAATTGTCCATTCCTTCAGGTCTCTCGTGCAGAATTAATTGGAGAAAGATCGATCGGGTAATAAATAATAAATCGCATTCCAATTAGATTCGGTGGAGCGAGTACAAAGTCGAGGCCTTTAAGGCCTAACGCCTTAAAGACACCTTTCGCATTGTAGCCTTTTCTAGGGGATTATTCACTATGAAAACGTCATTGAAAAATTCATAAGTTACCTTGTCGACTATTTGTGAGATCACTCTTTTCAACGGTGCCGTCAAAATTTGGCTGAAACAAAAAAGTAGCCATTTTCTAATCCTACGTAAGTAGTTTTTTTCAAATCCACGATTCGGAAGCCTTATCATATTTTTTTCCAATGACAAAGTGCACAAATCGTGTCCTCGATGTTTGTACTTTCGAAGTTCGTACGAAGTTTTTTCTTCCCCAGGCTTAGCATTGTAAATAAACGGTAAAATTGCTCAAATAAAATGTTCAATTTTCAGGGTATTCAAAATTTGTGATATGAACGAGTATTTTAGAGTTGTTGTATAAATTACACACGAGGTCCAAGGTTTTTTCGCTCGCTGATCACGAATTTGCAAAATTAGTTTTGCAAAATTAATTTGTTTGAAAAATTTGTTCAATTCCACGGATTTCCTCACCGTTGATTTTGATTTATGAAGACACCAGTCACTGATTTCAGTAAAAAGTAGGAAAAAAATTGTCACACCGAAATGCGCAGCTGCGTTTTTAAGGACAATTTTCAGTCTCTTCTCTGCAATCTAACAATTTTTTCACACGATCGATGTTCACGTTTCGTATCTGTTCCTACGCGGATCCTCATGACCCGAGGCACATGCCAGTAGCATAATAGCGAAAGCGGTCAACTGACATGGTGGGAAAAGAAAGGGGAAAAAGCGAAGTCATCAGGAGTGGAGTGGTTTTTAAAAAAATCGTCACAGATTCGTGGCTGCCACGTCGATGGATCTAAGTTGCCGCACGTGCAACCATGCACCTTTCTGCATGTGAGGAAGGATGAGTTGAGAAAGATAAAGGTAGATCGGTCGGCAATACGCGGAGAAATCGTTGCGGGAAAAGGGAATAGCAGAGGATGAGGAGGAGGGCGGACATCTCGATTCCTTTTGAGATTTAAGCGAGGCAAACGGCCATTGTTCTTGCATTAAGCCATCGCAGGAAAAGAGAGCAAAAGAGGAAGGGAGAGAGAGAGAGAGCACTTTTGTTCCCTGAGCTTACTACTTGTAGCAAGCACACATACACTTCAGTGTGCTTCGGGCGCAAAAACTCTCAGTGGAATCGCCAAGTATGGGCTGGCTTTAAAGATGTCCAGGTTCAACACACAAAGAGAAATAGAAACTTGCATTATATATTTCCGGTATAAATGATCGAGGGGCCAAAGTCTTTCGGTAGTTGGCAAATATCATGGATTCCAATTCTCATAAGATTGGGATACATAAACATTCATAGATGATATCAGTGCACCCTTGAAATCCCGTTCCCATAAATCTACTTCGCGAATACCACATTTTTTTGGTGTCCGGCCTAAATAACCTCGCTCAAAATAACCATGAACAAAAAACCGATGAACAATATAAGCCATGAAGAGAATAATCACGAGAATAATAATCGTCATTTAAAATTAACTTTACGGTGTAATTACTGGAATATGGAAAATAATTGAACTATTCATTTGAAATATTGATTGAAAATTTCATTGAAATATTGATAAAATTTTGATAAATAAAATAAAATATTGATAATAAAAATAATAATAAAACAAAATAAAATAAAATAAAATATTGATAAATAAAAAAAATAAAACAAAAAAAAAAATTCATTGAAATATTGATAAAATCTATGAAAACCCTATGCAGGATTTTCATAGATTCTAAATGCTTGATTATAAATTTATTGTTTATTTTTTTTTTAAATGTTCTTTTTTTTTTGCCTCTTCGTATTGGGAGGTCCGTGAGTGTTTTTGTTTGTTTATTTAGGCTTGTTTTCGGATATTAGAGTTATTTTCGTTGGTTATTTTACCAGGTTATTTGGAGCGTGGTTATTTAGTATGCTGGGAACTATTTTTTTTTCTGTTGAGAATCAAAACACGAATATCATGTATAATGGAAAATCAGTTACATGGTGTATTATGCAATATTGTCCTTCAATTTCCAACGCAGCAATTCGTAAACGCCGTGAAGTTCTTTTCCTTTTACTACAGACTATTCGCGATTTTATATTTCCCGTTCAGTTTGAATTTCTATTTCGCCTCTCTCTCTCTCGTTCGCCATCTTTCTCTGTTTTTCCATTTATCAATCTCGAGAAAGAGCACATGAATACGGAAGTCAATCCTGCTCTGATATTACGTGGGAAACACACATGCGGAAGACGCTGTTTCCCTGAGCCTCTGAAAGCTTTCCGTTTCTTCGAAACGCTCATTTAAATATTTGTATATATATGTATATGTCATATGTGTAGGAACGGGGAATGACGATGGTGCGATTTTGGCCATTGAAATAAGAGAAGACCAGTGCGGAATTTTATAGACCGTTTTTGAGCGTCGTTTCACGTGAGCACGTAGATGAAAGCATAAATTGTTTCTCCATTCGCAAAACCGAGCGTTCAACTTCGATTTCACTTCGAGATTTGAGCGTTCGAAAAGCATTGCGTATTGGTTATGAGGGAAAATGTCTGTAGCGGTGTATTACCTTTTCCCATAAAAAAAAAATAATAATAAACAATAAATCCAAATAAAATGAACATTTTTAATAATTTCGTGCTTGTTCGATCAATTATCAGGTTCTGCAGCAACGAATGATGAAATGGCACCTTTTGAGGATTCGCTAATAAATATTGAACATTTTCATCGCGATTAATTTGAAATTCACCTTTCATACGCAGCGTTTCATTGGCTTATTTTGACAATTATGGAATCCGAAACAAGTGAAGGGATAACAAGTGGGAGCTGAAATAGCAGTGACAATCATTTTCTCCATTTTCTCATTACCTGCGCTCGGCATCGAGGATCTGTGGATTTATAGATGCGTGTCGAATTCGATAATTCCATGAACGTTATTTTTTCATGAGCATCTTTCAGTGTACACGATTCGAGTAATTGGAGGGCTAATAACATTTATTTCGTTCAAATAAACTCATTTTCACGTGCTTTTTGTTGGCTTGTGTTCACACGGAGGGAGAGCAAACAAACTAGCGCAATACACGTCATGCCTTCTTTTTGTGTTTAGTCGCGATCGATGTGTATTGCACGAGCTACGAGAATCGATCGTAAATGCAGCCCGATGAAGCATTCCAATCGTAAAAGATCCCGAGATCATTTCGTCTATTCTAAGAGCCTTAAAAAAAGCTTAATTCTTTCCCCCAAGATATGCATATTGTACGTCCAAACGCAATCCGAAAATTTATCGCTGGCATGACAACTCTCGCCCATGTCTCGTTGTACTTTCTGCGAAAGAAATCTATACTTTGTAGCAGAGGTAAGAAAAAAGTTATTTCGCAATGCGGTACTAAAAAAACTGACGTAATTTCAATAAGAATCTGAGTTTATTCCAAGACCGAAAGAGTAATAAATATTTTGAAAGACTTTGCTGCTTCGTTCTATTCCTGTTTCGAGGCGTGTTGATAAAACACCGGCTTCGAAAAAATTGTTCCTCCGAAGGGGTTGGTGTAATCGACATTGAATGAATGCAGCTGCTGGACGTAATATACAGGAAGAATGAACTCAACTCGGGGATGAAATTCGACGAGAGCGCTGAGGGAGAATTATGGCTAATTGGGGCGGATCTATGGAGGGTTGTTTTGGTCAACTGCAGTAGGAATGCGAAAAGGGGTTCAACACTTCCTTTTCTTTCAATTACTTCCTGATTCAATACATATGTATACGTATTTGCAGAGGCACATTCTCGTGTTACATGCGGTTGCGTGACTTTTGGCGATATTTTTACCCTCGTCTTACACATCGCTTCGCCAGTTCACCCTAAAACATTGCAGCTCTGAACTTATCAAGACTGAACAGAATTATAAATGAAAAAGCTCGATGCATACTCGTATCTCTCGGTGAAAAAATACCTCGAGCATCGTCGTTATCGATAGAAAATACTCAATGTGTCACTTGAACTATCGTTTTTTAAGGTAGAACGGTATCTCTTTTGCCTCTCGTCTTATACCAACTACACGTGAATTTAGTTTCTGCTTTTCAATTTACATGAAAAAATGATAATTGTGTGCTTTTAATTTTGGCGAAACAATAATTTTGGCGAAACAAAAGCTTCTCGTTTTATATTTCAAAATATCAAACATTTGCTTTGACAGCAGCAGTGCAGGATTATGGCTTTAGTTTTTGACCGCCAGAAGAAGAGAGAAACAAACTTCGTTTATTCACTTTCTTTTGCACATTGCAGATAAACGGTACGGTGAAATCACTGCAAATTTCGCGAGAGTTATCTCGACAGTTGGTTCATACGCTAGTATTCGTTTCATCAAAAAGTGGCTTTTTTAACAGTAGTTTTACAATGTTTTTTGCGTTTTTGTACGCTTTTCCATAAAATCGAATGTAAAAAACTAATTCAATTATCTCAGAAACGGTATTTTCGAACCCGTTAAAATTTCGCGAGCAAATTGTTTACACACTTTCGAACGTATATCTACGAATTCGCATAAAATTACCTCATTTTTGATACATGCTACCGTTCCACCTTAATGTTTCCAGTAGCTCAACTTTTAGGAGATGAAAATTCAACTATTTTTCTTTTATGAGGAAAATTCTTGTTTCCGATGAAGCCAAGAACAGTTTTTACTCGGGGTAAAATATGATTTTCGAAAAATGCCAATTATTTGTGTCATCATATCCAAAGAACTGCGCCCATCACTATTTAAATTCAATCACATTTCCCTGAAATTACTCTCGTCGTCACCCTTTTTTGGCTGATCTATATAAAAAGAGTCGTAGAAACGGATAAACTGGAAACGTTTGATCGTCATTCCTCTCGTTGAAAAAATTTTTTTTTGCACCACGACGAAGATGGCAAATTATTGTGATGAATTTTGTGTGGATGGAGGAGAAAGATGAGCTCGGCAAGTTCCGATGTATACAGAGATTGTTTAGGTTTCGATCCACCTCCGGCCTTCCATCCCCACAAAAGGTTCATCCGCCTACGGCGAGCATGTTTTCTAAGGGTTCGCTAGACCTTTTTTCTCGTAATAAGCCCTATATACACGTGTATGATCGAGGGAATACGGCGGGACGGAAGAAGAGAACGAAAGGGTTTCAACCCTCGTTGGAACGAAGCCACCCTCTTGCCACCTGCGACGCCTCTCCAATGTACTCTAGTTTTTCCTCGAGCTTGCTGCCGAGTGCTTTAGATGTACGTCTGTCTACAAACGAAAAAAACAAAAAAGAAACAAACGGAAAGACGAATCAACGAATACATTCCAAATGAGAATAAGAAAAATTCTCATAAATCCCGCTCCACTGAGGAGGATTTGAGATAAATTTATAAAGAATGCAAATTTGTCGAATCGTTTCATTATTTTTGCTACAATGGTCAATTCAGTTTGAAAGGCTCGAATGAGTCTGCGACGAAAAATAGTACTGAGCAACAAACGTGCCGTGCGTCCTCGTTCTGCTCGTAAAAGTCCACAAATTAAGCGCATCAGAGAATTGTCAAGCCACACGAAACGTGTCGCAATATTTAGGAGGAAAAAGGGCTTTTCGGTAAATCCGTATCGCGAGGTTAGCGCAGTGAAAACTGGACGTAAAATTTTAAAAGGAAGAATCCTGAATTATTCATCGAAAGTGTGTTCTAAAGCTTTCTGCGTTAGAAGGTATTCGATATAGACTAAGGATCCACTACTAGCATTGAAATGACGAGAGAAAGGGACTTTTCGGTTGGAGTTTATCGCAATCTCATATGTACATAGACTCTTTCGGTCCCCTATATTCTATGCAAAACTCGGAGAGCTTCTCCGAGTCATTCTCAAGCGCATTTAGTCCCGCCGTGCTTTCTCAGACACTATTATTCCTTATACGTTCCCCGTCCGTGTGTTATTTGTCGTCGAGCCGTGAATTTGTATACCGCACCATATAAGCGTCTGGGAAATATGCTTTTTCGCGATAAAAAGGGACGAAAGTGTATTTATATACACGCGGTAGAACGTTAAGGATTCTCCAGTGTAAACGAATAACCGTTGAATGAAAAGGCGCAACTCCCGAGACTTTTTCCATGTTAAATCGTCCTATTACGCCTTTTCGTCCACGCGAAGCGAGTTTAAAAAAGGTAATATCCTTTGACGAAGAAGATCTTATTCTCCGTACTGTGTAAAGACCGGAGACCCCGCATAGAAATATACAGATAAAGCTTCAGATTTTGTATAATGCTTTCGTTCTCGATTCCTCACTGCACAAAAAACGCCCCTGAAAAGTGTGGCAATAAAAGTTTTGTACCCTATAGAATTGGCGCATCAGCACGGGCGAAAAATTGTGAGAGATACTGAGACATTGTGCCGTATCTGAACGAGGTTGTGCAACCTTTCAAAGCGTCGTTTCAAAATGCTTCAATTTTCAGCGCATTCAATTTCGATTGAAAGCTCATATTTGAAAGCTCATTTTGCTTGACTAACTTTGAACGATGCACTGCGTCGGATTGTGCCATCATTTTCGGAAAGTTGTCGCACTTGTGAAAATCATTATTCGTCGAAAATTGCTTGAATTTGTTTCTTTCAGCGATACTTCAATTTTTGGTCGTTTAAAAATTTACATGCAGCGATCTTTACTGAACAAAATCGGTTTTCATTGTTTTTCAATGTGGCGTAACTTTTCGAACAATTTTCTAATTTCGGGGACACCGCCTACATCGGAAAAAACATTTAAAAAAATTGTTTCCAAGTTGTTCCAGAAAGCTGTCATAAAGAGAAAGAACAAAATTTGAAAAAATAGCCGTTTTCTAATGGTCGTTATGAAGATTGTCGGCTATTTTTTTTTCTGCTTTTTTCACGCGTACCCATTTTTTATTAAAATCGATTCGACTGTTGTTGAGAAAAACAAATTTTCAATTTTTTTGATTTTCTCGATTTATTCACATTAGTACCAACGTTCCCTCAAAGGATAATCCAGACAGCTTTCTGGGGCCGATTGGCTATGCCTATCATCCTGTGGCCTTTGGATATTTATCCGATTATTATGAAAATAGTGGTGAGCGGGAAGTCAGCGCGTGAAAAGCATCAATATTCAAAGTACTCGCACCAACCTTTTAACTTTTATTGGAAACTCGTTTTACGAAAAAAATATATGTTACAACAGACGGAGACTAAAGGTATAACTCATGCCGATCTTAGCTGAAATGTGCTGAAATTTTGATGGATGAGGCAAAATGAGTAACAAATAATGTAGATTGTACAGAACAAAATGTGTACAAAATGTATCGGCGTCAGTAATGCTGCGCGATAGCCCATATTTACCGATGAAAAACACCCTGTAACAGCTGCGGTTTTCGACTCGTCAAAAGTTGATGTACCTTTTTAAGGGATACTCGCGTAAGCTCAACAACCAGTCGATGAAATTCAATGATTGACGACTCAGAAAACAATTTGAATACGAAATTTGCATTAATTTCGTGCATAAGTCCTTTGTGATTGTTTTTTGCACTCCTGTCAAAATGGGTGACATTATTCTTTTCTTTTTTTAAATCCCATTGGATCTTAGTGATTTTCTCCCGTGATAAATATGCTTTCTCACTCGGTTGGAAAGTTGCCAATCCGTTATAGGTATATACCCGTGGCATCTGCAGGCGAATTTGCAGGCCTGACTTTGAGCAAAGGGGCTTTTGTATAAATGAAACGTTTCACGAAAAGCTCTTACTCCCTTTGGCGCCTCGCTGACATTGAATTCACAAAGTGTTCCATTTTTTGTGTGTAGTCACACATTCGTATATGCGTCAAACTCGCGTTCGTTTATCACTGAAAAATCATAATAATGAGATGCCGCATGACGATCATCTTCTTCACAATAATACCATTCGTCCTTTCTTTACCTTTCATGCGATCATTATATTCCATTCATTAAAAATTTCTTCAACATTTTCTATGACGCCCCACCCTCGAATCATTTTCTTTTCCAAGGATCCAAAAGAGCAACAACAATTGACTTTACACCACTGTGCAAAATTTGATTTTCACTTCCTTTCTATTTATCCGTTTCAGGAATTTTATGCTGGCATCACAAGTGTCCCTTCCGGGGAAATATTGTTCTAAAAATGTTCCCGAGTTCCGTCACAAAGGATGACGTTGACGGGGAGAATTTATTCACGAAAAATCACTGCATGTTGACGTATATCACCGTCAAATTATAGTCTCATTGACAAAATTGACTATTTTCTTCTATTCGAAAAGCAGAAAATTTCTTTCGAAATTGATGATGTAATTAAAAACCAGTACGAGGCCAGTACGAGCTGCTCCCAATGAGCCATTTTTCCCGGTGTTTGCATTCGTTTTAATTTTCTCGTCCCACATTAATATGAACGAATGATGAATTTAACCTTCTCTAATTCGGTGATATTTTGTCATCTACAGGATGAGGGATGGAAGTTGAACCGTACAAATTACTATCAGGAGGGCTGGCTAGCAACCGGAAATGCCCGGGGTCTCGTTGGAGTAACTTTCACAACTTCGCACTGTCGCACCCGCGCTGCTGAGCTGCCACTCCGGGCAAATTACAACCTCAGAGGACATCAGAGCGAAGTGAGCTGCATTAACTCTCTTCAACTTTTATTTCTGCACCAACATCGAATTTGTTTTTATTTTTCGCGGTAGCTTTGATGCACAATTGCCAGCAAGCATTCCAAATCCTCTTTTTCTTCTCTCGCTAAATGCCCCTCGCAAAAGCTGAAGCTCGGGCAAGATTCAACCGTACGGCTAACGAGAGACGACTTCGCTAACTCATGAAAATGTCAAACGAAAACTAACCAACGACCCTGATGCTCTGAATGCCTTTTTCCACGAGAGACCAGCAGCAGCGCTTCGAATTAATTTGCCAACCTTTTCGAGCTTGCAACTTTTTATTACGAATCCTTTTTTTTATGACAAACAGAAAAAACGTTTTTTGAGAACGAACGAATTTAATGGCATTATTCCCATTATTCATTGTTGACGAGAAAAGTTACTTCTGCAACAATCTTTTTCCAGTAAATATAAATCTTTAGACAAGAACAGTGCACGAAAACAATTTTCAGGGAGTCAGAAAATACTTAACATAAATGCAAATGTTAAAAAATTCACCATTTCTGCAGTAGAACTCGAACGTCACAGAAGGCTGAAAGCCGATGGTAAAATTTCGATTGTGAAAAAAGATTGTGCGGATCGAGTCAAAGTATTAATAAAATTTTAGCCTCAAATCGAAACTTTTTCACTCATCTCATCGCTCTAGCGATCTTGGAATACCTATACGAGTCCCGGTTATCACAAGGAGTGAAAAGTTTCGGAGCGTCTAGTATAGTACGTGACTCATTGCCAGGAGTCTAGGCAGCCTGATAAAAATTTTCTCTCCATCGTAAGTTACGTTTTATCACATCGTAAAATTCGAAAAACAAATATCCAATGAGACACTTCGGATAACGTAGGAGCTGGGGCCTGGAATCCACGGGGCATACTCCGGAGGAGCGGCAAAAAAGTGGTCGATAAAAAGAAGAAAAAAAAGCTGAAGTTCAACGTCGTGAAAAATTTAATCAGACGTTGCAACCCCGAGCCTGCGACCGAGGGGCTAGAGAGTTTCAAAAAATAGTGGCGGCCCATCACTTGCCGTTGGAGTCAAGAAACACGGGAGAGAAGGAAAAGCTAGAGACAGAGAGCGAGAAGGACAGCTCTGCAGGGCGAGGAGAAAGATTCGCTTTTCATCTCCCCCAAATATCTCCGTTGCTCTCGGCGTCTTGGCTTTTAAGTGGCGTGCACCCCATCAGAAGAACTCGTATCGAAGTCTCACAGGCAAACGCTTAATTTCACGCCACTTGAACGAGTTTCAAGGGTGTTGTGGCACTCTGCCGTTGATATGGAGCCTCCAAGAGGATTCATAAAGGTGTTGAGTTGCACTCGTTGAAAGAATCTCCAAAGAGGTGGCACGCTCAATATCCTTAATCGGAAAATATCCGATATTTGGCATTTGGAAGAAAGTTACCTTAAAAATTGATAGGCAACTTTGAAACTTGAGATCCTGGATCAGCCAAAAAGGTTTATGATCTGAGATCATTTGATTTTCAGTTGATTTCGAGCCTTGACATCGCGGTCATATTCGCACCCAATGATACGTAGACAGGCGAGACAACTCTGTCGGTATTGTAAACGAATTTATATGCGGGAGGAGCAGGCTTCGGTGCGCAGACCGCTTGAGTTAATTGGTCGGCTTTAGCCGTGACTCCGAAGCTGTTAATCTTCTAAATTCAGTTTGGCAGGCTCATTCCAGGTAACTGTAGCTAATCCTTCTTGAATGTTATCCCTGTTCAACCGAAAGCCAATCCATGCACGGAGAAAACGGATTTGTTTTGTACAGTAAGGAATGATAAATGATTTTTCAAGAACTTCAAAAGTATTTAGCCATCGATTACAAGCAGCATAGTATTTTTTGAACTTTTCCATTTTTCGTCCCTTTAATTCTAAACAGCTTTATGTAGATAGCAAAAAGTGATGCACCTGAGAACTATATTTCGTTTTGTTTTCGAGTGTTATTCATCGTGTCAGACTAGGACTTACTGACCAGTGAAAATGTACTGTAGATCACACATTTTGACTTTCAACACAGTAAATTCTATGATAAATACACGAATGTACACCGGATACGTGTGACATTTTCCCATGCATATAGTTTTTTTTCAGTGTTACCCGAGCAAACTTTACAATATAAACATTTGAAGTGACTGAAAAGATTTTTCACTACAGTACCTGAGAAACAAAAATTGTTGATTCAATAACAATTGATGTTAATGCAAGAGTTTTCTTCATTTAACTGCAATGTTTTTGGAGAGAATGAATCCGCAGTTTGATCCAAAACTCTTTCGTTCGTTAAGGAGTTTCGGTACAGTAAGCCAAAATGCTTAGGTTATTTTGAAATTTTTTTCCATATGTTCGTCGATAATGCCAAGGCTCACCTGCAAAAATTGAGATTGATTCACAACACAGTTTTTGAGAAATAAATTTTTTTATGAAGCATTTTAACACGGGATTAGATGGCACAAACCACATTTTTTTTTTCTCGTAATTTAAAAAATGCTTACACATTAAAAAGAAAAACACCAACTTCCACGTTGTATTAAACTGATAATTGTGTTAAATTTTCAAGAAGTTTCTCTGCATATAGTTTGTTAGATTTTCGTAAAAACAAATTACTGAACTGCTCATTTTCCATTGACTCGCCACGGTCGAAGAAAGTAACGACAACGTTGCATTATGCCAGGATCGGCGCGAAATTTCAAACGGTCAAGTGGAGTGGATGGATGAGGTTACGTGTATCGTATGAAACCGAGCAATATTCATATTTTGTCCAACCTCTGTCCACTGGAGCAAGTGGCAAGCGCGTGAGGCTGTGCTCGATCTCTTTGCACTTTTTCTGCCCTACTAATTTATCGATAATACGTCTTAAGACACGGCTCTCACGATCTTTTGTTTTCTTCATAATGTCTGGAGGAGAATTGACCCAGACGCAGCAATGAATTATGAACGACTCTGCCGAACGGAGCAACTAACCTAAATGTTCCGCGTAGCCCAGTAGGGATGACTCAACCAGTTTTTTTCCCCTGGAATATTGGAACATTCCACAGTGTGTTCGAGAGTTTCCACCCCATAAAAAGTCCCACGACCCTCCCAGGCTATTAACGCCGTTTGTATTTTTCACGCTCTGCTAATCAACGCTAAATATGGAAAGAGCAATCAGGCAAACTTCCAACGACCATTAGAAAACTCGGTAGATGGCATCAGAGAGCGATTTCCACAACACCGATTGTCGCTATAAAAGTGTCTGGGAATACCGAACCAAAACCACTGTCGACTGGCTTATTAGTAAGCAAGCTTCTCAGTCAATCTACTGTCCTGGACTTGTAAGGATTTGGAAACACGTGTGACTCAACAAATTTTTTCTCAGCGCACTTATCATATATCCCCCCCCTGCTGGCAAGTTTGTCAGGCGTGGTGAAGCCCCCATCGATGCGGAAAGATCATCCCTCTTTTGTCAAAGACCACACAGAGAAATACAAAGAATAAGCACACTCTACGCTCAACCGAAGGCTTTGGCCTCTACCAATTCCCTTTTCCCCTTCGCCCTCTCGCACATATATACTCGCAATATCGGCCTTTTTCTCGCTACACGTTTCGAGGTGGTTTATAGAAGGTTACAGGAAATGACCGGTGAGTCGAGGGGTTAAAGCTACTATACTGAAAACGGGGGCGTAACGAAAGCCTTCGCCGCGAAGACGAAGCCACTCGTGGCCCGTAAAACAGTCCCCGGAGGGTTCTCGTATTCGTACTCTCGTTTCTCTCGGAACTCGAGTTACCTCGCACGCTGTGCATATAACATTCGTATCTTTGGTCGTCTCGCACGTCACGTAAATCGCCGAGCTGATAAAAATGTTTGATGTACATGTGAAAAAATGATGTGCATGCGATCCTCGCGAGTACAGGTCGAAAATATCGGCCGCCCTACTTATTCAAGTTTTTCTCCGCCCGCTCAACGTCGTCTTCTCCGCACTTATTATTTTCATGAAATATTCAACATGTTGAAATATCGTAGGTCGAATGTCTCAATCAATCGCTTTTGAGGCCAGTTACGAAAATACTTTTGGCTTCACTCGTCGCACCTATTCGACCCTCGATCGATTTCGATATTATTCCCAATCCCCCTAGACTGACACGGTAAAATACTCGGAAGAAAATTGGAGAGAAAAAAATCATTTCGAAGGATCAAGAAAAGCCGGAAAAGATGCTGAAAGGAAAGCAATAAAAAAACGCGATGCGAGCCCCTGCGTCTGGAGAGGGCGCACAACTTTTCTCCCTTATTGCAGTACACGAAATTCCCGCCCGAAACGCCGGAACAACCCTCGAGTAAACCCTCAATTTTTCTCCCCGCTTCTAGGCGACTCTCGCCACTGCGAGGGTCGACGCTCTTTCCTTCCGTCGTGACACTACTGCAGTCACAGTGAAAATGTATTGCACACGCGTCTTGTACAGGCTCCTAAAGAGCCATCGTCTTCCAGGCTACGTACGAGTGGAAAAAGTCACGTGCCATCTCGTGCAATCGATTTTCCGTCCCATCATATCTCATTTTTCATCTACGCGTGGAAGTATCTCGCTTCGTCGAGATTTCATAGAGAAGCAACGGATTTACCGAACCCTCTTCAACGTCAAGTTTTCGACATCGAAAGACAGAGGTAGAAACGGATAAAACGTCGTAATATTCATGCCCTGTCGATAATCCGTATTTTCAAATTTTAAGTACAAGGTGATGTAACGTTACTTCGTCTTTAAGAGGGTTACGTGTCTGGGAAGAAAATCTGAACAAGTGTCAAAACGGAACCCAAAAGTATGCGAACAAAGATGGAAAGTTTCTGGCGGTAGAGCGAGAAAGGAGAATTTTTCGAGTAGACCCCAATGTCCTGATTCTCAAACTTACTATTTCAAGGGGTTTCGACGTTGAAGCGTATAACGTCGTAAGCATCGTCGTATCGATGTCGTAACAAATTTTATCATAAAAGTGCGAGGGTAACTCCTATCAGACGTGTCCCACATTCATCCGGGGCTGGAATTTACCCAGCTTCTTCTTTGCTCGTATTTTTCTCCTCCATCGGGTTCGAGACTTCGAAGTTTCGTGTGTGTGTATAGGGGAGACCGGAGCAAAACGGGGTACTCCAAAAGTTGCGGAAATTGTTTTTTTCGTCTGGCAATTCGGTGTATTCTTCGAAAATGACAAAAAATGACACGCCTTTCAAATTTATAAAAAAGATATCCAAAAGGAAGAAAAGTCAAAGTGTACTGCACTGAAGTTGCAGCGAAAACAAAAATTTCGCCGATTTTTAAGGGGTACCCCAACGTCCCCAGAGATTGATTTTCCTTATTTCGAAAGTTGCAAAAAATCCAGTACCTTTCTTACTGTCTGAGAGTAAGAAACAGACGAAATTTCTCAAACTTAAAAATTATGATGTGTCCTTGGGTACTCCGCTTTGTCCCGGTCTCCCCGATATAATGCGTACGAAGATGTATCGAAAGGATGGTGTGTACGGCCGACTGCATCACACGAGGAGACGCGATACGGAGGACCTCGCAGGGCAAACGCGAGGGAGCATATTACATACGCGAACGAGCCACCCTATTTTTCTGCCCTCCCCCTTCGTCCCTATCGCGCTCTAACCCTGTCTGTAAATAAGGGAGATTGTACGACGGACACACCTAGAGCGTTGAAGCGAGAGTACCCTTATACGATACGCTTGCTCACACCAGAGCTCCTGCTGCGGTAAAATAACCACCCTCTCATTGTTAAAGATTCTTCGTTCCCAGCACAAACGTGTACAGGCGATTCCACTCGAAGGAGGCACGATCTTGAGCGTTGAAAATTCTATTTTCTTAGATCGTTCTTATTTTTAACAAAACGTGATAAAAATAAGAATGCAATCATAAAAAAATCTTGATGCCCGGAGCACTTTCGTCATTCTTGTTGAGCCTGTTGTCCAATTGACTTTTCGTACTCTTGCTAACAACATTTCCCCGACTGTTTCTATCAGGGTTTTTTTGTTAGGGCAGTAGAAACGAGTCTCGAATAGTAATTGGTCTCTCGCCAAACTCTCGCCAATTTAAATTGGCCAGATTGATATTAACGAGCCCGTATTGATCCTTGGTGCAGCGAACTTTCATGTGGTTCACGGCGAAAAACTCCTTCTCGCGTGCCGATGCACCGCTGACGCGTGCTCAACCACTGTGTGCTACGTCAACCACGTCCCGAACCAAGAGAGGAGCAGCAGAGAGATAAAGTTAGAAGGGGAGGAAGACAGAGTTGAGCTTTTGCGAGACTGTGCAAGGGAGAAACCGAAGGAAATAGGCACAGCCGCTCCCTGCACGTTTCCCGTCGAATTTCTGCCCTGCCTCGAAAAACTTTGTTCCATCTGGGTTACCGTTTCCCAGCTTAACACGAATTTCCGATGAAATTGGAGAATTTTAATTTCTCTTTGATCCCCAAAAGGTCACCAATCGAGTGAGTCATTTTCAAATGAGAGCGACCACCCCTGACTGAAAGAGTTAACAAAATGATCGAAGACCTTCGTCTGCTGTCAGTATTTCGGAGATGGCTCGATTGCTGATAAATTAAAAAAAAAAATTATCCTACATTTTATGATTAGTTCCGTGGGAAGCGGTGCAAAAATAACACGATCAAACGGTATGCATAAAAAGAAAAGGGAAAAAAACAATAGAAACTCTTTTTTTAGTAACAAGAAAAAAAATATAAGAGTTTAGCATCGAGATATCATTCATCGCACACCTTATTAATATTCGTTTTCAATATAATCAACTCCACGCACATTCATTCAACTATTATTTAAAAAAAAAAAAACAATATCAACAAAAATTGTATTAAAAAACTTTTCAATTTGTTCATTCTTATTGTATTTAAACTGGTTTAAATAAATTGGGGTTTTAAGCCTTTTAAAGGCTTTTTCCCAAACATTGACTTTATAACTTCATGTAATTTAATTTACAAATTTTAACTTTATATGAAGCAAACAAGTTTTATCTGGAAATTATTATTTTACTATGATCACGCAATTGAAATTGCCTTGGAGAAAAGGAAAAAGCGATTTTTATTAACTCGAGAGTCCCCTATTTTGTCGCTACCTACACACTGTCTGCAGTACTATGTTTGCGCCAAAGTTGCCACGAAATGAGATCATCTGCAGTCGTCGCATGTAGGCCGTTTAAGGCACTGTAATTTATTACAATTTACATGCACACAACGCATATGATTTTTATATGATGCATTCACATGTATACCAACAAGTAGTATAAGAATAAGTGACGTAGGCGTACGTAGAGAGCCAGGTGCATAACCCATCGGCGGTTCATTCGTTTATTTGAGCTCTATAGACGGTGCCAACCTCAAACTGAAGGTGCAAATCGATATTGCGATTATCCACAGCCGCCCGAAAGAAACAGGGAAATAAAAGAGGGTCGAGGGAAGTTTTTTTGCCTTCTCTGTACCACATTATTGCCGTCTACGACAGCTTCAGCGCAAATTCGATTATCGCGTTCCTCCTCTTGGAATCACATTAAAATGTGCTGACCCCTTTAGGAAGTGGGAAATAGAAAACACAGTGTGACACGGCTCCCAGTTATCGAGTGTGAAAAAAGCCGGCTGGTGCCTCCAATTACTGTAGCAATAACCATTTTCACGAAACCGAGAATATGTACGTTGGCCAACTATTTAGGGCATTTATCGATACATGCCTGGGCATTTTCGCCGCAATAACGCGCGTAAAGTTGCCCTTCGCTCCAATACACGCTTGATCGACCAATATCTTTCCAGCACGAAGCTTTTCGACGGAGACTCGTTCGTATTTTCATCAACACTCAAAGTCTTTTATATTTTCGAGCTTTTATGAGCGATCCAAAATTTTGACTCGTTTTCTCTTTTCATACTCCCATGATTGAATGAATCACCATCATTTTTTTCATGCGCTATTCATTTAGAGCGACTCTTTCAATCATTTTGTTGTATGATCGTTGAGTCTTATTTTTCTAGTTGATGCGCTGCAGTTTTTTATGAGTAGAGAGAATTTTTTTTTAAATCTGTGCAACTCCCTGCTGCGGCGTCTCACTGAAGTCCATCCAGTCACTGTAACTTCTCATGTTTTTCAAAAAGCATTTTCGTTTAGTCCAATTTCAGTTGTACTGGATTTGGAATGAGTAAAAACTTTGACACTTGGAACTTGAACGAACGTTGAAAAACGGCGTAATATTTGCCCTTTCAGTTTATCAGTTTAGTAACGATTGTAATGATTCCGTCAGTGCAAACGAAACGATTTTGGAACACCCCGAAGCCAGAAGGTTGAAGTGTCCCGCTCCGGAACTGCTGCGTAACGTTTACGTAACAAACATCCGACAAGAATCACATAATTTCGGCTAGTTACTTAAATGCGAAAGGTAATTAAATCCTCTGCAAATGTGGTTGAAATTTCTCGTCTCAGGGGAGTTGGTTAAAGGGATTGTACTGCATGGCAATAGCGGGCGGAGATTACCGGTCATCGATGGTAGCGAGAAAGCGAATGGTCTAACTTAAGCCTCAAACCTTAACATCAGATACCTTAATTCCTATTCAAGTTTTGAAACACGAGGGCGGAGATTGTGGTACAAAGCCTCGCTCCTTCCGCTTCGAGACTAACGGGTACGCAGGCTCTGGGAAGGGAAAAGCTCGGTATTCATAGCCTTAGTCGTTGTAGTTATACCAACAGCGAGAACGGTGAAATAGAGGGAGTGCATAAACCTCACAGATGTCTCTGCATAGGGCCACGAGCGAAACGCTTGACTGTCTTATATATAATACATATTGCAACTGCAAGAGGAAGGCAGAGAAAGAGAGGAAGAGAGGAGAGGACGTTAAGTCGATAATAAAGTGGTCACGTAGACTACCCTCATCGTACGTAGTAGAACTGTACGCGAGTGGAGTTATACGATGCCACGATGTATGCGAGTCTTACTCCACTATACCGAAGGGATTTCAAATTCTTTTTTATGGAATTACAAAATTTCCTAAATTCTTTCCACGAGTTTTATTATTTTATAATATTTTTATAAGGTTTCGCTATCAGAGATGTGTTCGTTTTTACAATTGTTTGTAGACTGTCGTAAAATTGTAAGATAAAATTACCATTTTTTGGTGGTATTTAGTGAGAGTGATAAATACTGATTGACCTTGAGTTCCACCATAGTTATGTGAAAATCATATTGAAAGCGAATCCCCATCACCGGACGCGGATTCTTATTGATCGATTGATGAATTCTTCAAACCTGATAGCGCTCGCAGCGTATTCTTAGACCGACGAAAATAGCAATCCCACTGAAAAAAGAGAAAAGTCGCATCACATGGACATATTCGCTTGAAATTTTTAGTGCGTTGACTTGCATTCGTGCGACGTTCAGTCATTGGAAAGTACTTGGATTAACCCCGTTTTCGTGTACGACATAAGCCTCTCAAAGAAAACATTTGAGATTAAAAATTTGTCAGTATCTTGACTGCTTCACAAAATTGTGGCATTTTTTCCCATCGAGTTCTCTTCTGATTCATCTCCCCCTGCCTCCCTAGAACGCCTGCTCCATTTATCTTCTTTTTTCACTTCTCACGGGCCATTACGGTCCAGATTTATTGTTCAAAATTCGTCAGGAGCTCTCAGTTTTTTTGGCACTACAGTATGAACAATACATTGAAATAATAAAAAACCTGCATCCTCTTGTAAATCAGAAGTTCCCCGGCTGCGGATGATTTATTGAAATTTGATCGATAACATTGGAGTTGTAAGTAATAAAACTCACGTGAAAACACGCTGGCAAATTAATGAACCAACTTTTCCCCCTTTCTCTGAGTTTTCTTCGATAAAAAGTTGAACAAACACTTTTGGATGATTTAATGCGGTTTTTATCGATTTTCACCATGCAACGAGTTAAATTTCTGACTTTGCTCTCTTCTTCTGGGTTCAGGCGGTGACTATTTGGAAATGTGACTGAAGAAATTTTCAGTTTCGCTCCAGCACTATTTATCGTTTATTTAGCCGCTCGTTCACTAATTCAACCAAAAAGACTAGAAACGTGAAAATCTGACTAATAAACTCGTTCAAGACTGTTAGCCTGCAAAAGTATAATTTCTGTCTCGCTGCATTTGCCAGTTGGAAAATAAACGAAACCAGGAACACGTCAATGACCGAATTGTTGAGCCTCGTTAAGCTACAACCCGCAAATATTGATGCTCATTAGCGATCATTAATCAACTCGAAAGAGAACACAATCAGTCAAATTTGTTCTTTGCTGGACGTGATGCTGGCAGATTGGAAATAAAATAAACTGTAGCATAATACAAATTTATCGAATCCTGTAAAAAAAAGTTCGAAAATCGTAGTCAATGAAAAATTTCAATAAAGAGCGCAAAAGCGGCCAAGAAATCGTAATTTCTCGCTGTTTTTCTTCCGCCACAAACTCAGTCCATAAATAGCCCAAGATCTGGAGCGATAAAAGGTTGAACGAAAAGAAAAAAGAAAAATGAAATAATAGGGAAAGGGACATTCCGGGTCGTTCTATTTTAACCGATCAACAGTCGCGGCGTTCTCGCCTGTGTGTGATAACGTGAATTTCATCAGTGGTAAACAGTGTCAAAATCGATATTTTCAATATATATTTAAGTAACGTAACTTGCACATAGCAAGCTCGACTCGTTTAACAATTAATTACTACCTCTCAGCGGTTTGTATAACCGTGTCGCACGGATAAATGTCCTCATACGTATATATGTATGCACGTATACATGGAAAAGTACTACAGGCTCGTTTGCAATCGAGCGAAAGCACCCGCGGTACTTGAAATGATGAAGTAACAACGATATAACGAACTGCTGGTGTCGTAGCTGCGTCCCTTAACATCGAGGTCGCGAACGCCATCTATAAAAACGAGCACGAGTTCTCTTTCGTCATTTATACATGTATGTATATGACATATTTTAATATAACCGGCGTGTCACGATGGACAATCATAAATCCAATAGTTCCCAAGTGAAAAGCCTCTGAGAGCGAGCCACCAGTGGCTCGAGCGGCTTCTTCAAACCTCTTCAGATTTAGTCAGATAAAAGACCCGAGATTTCTCAAGATCGGTTGTGGACAAAAAGTTTCGCGAAGCCCATCTTTAGGGTGGATAATAGGGCATTTTTTTGTCTTCGTAATCGAGGCATCGTTTTTCGATCTACGCTTCAGGGCGATCGGAGATGTGTATTTGTGGGAGATTGGAAAAATTTTAAAAATAACAAATGTATTTTGAAAACGATTGAGAAAAAAATGCAAATTTTCACGTAGCACGCATTTTTTATTCTCAATTGAAAGACTCTGTCATCGACTAGTTTGGAAGGTTTTTAACACCATTTTTGGAACAGCAGTTTTTTCACGTGTCCTGCTTCATTGAATCCGAAAGAGAGTCTTTCTGGTTTTTCGGAAATTTCAAAGTCCCATAAACATTGTTTGAAATTCTAATAATTTGAAATTTTTATTGGCTTTACATTTTAGTGAAAGCTTTTTATCTACTCGAAGAATTCTTTGTTCGTCTGCTAGCACTCAATACTCGGTTCTCTCAAGCTGATAACTTCTCCTTCACCTTTCCACTGGCCGGCACATAAAAAAACCTCTCCTCCACGAAATTTGTCTGCTCGAATAAAGTTCGAGATTGATCGTAAATCCTACTTGTAAATCGGTTTTGAGTTTAGTCTTAAAACTTTTTTCTATAACTTTTTATCTTGTTTCACGGCGAGATACTCAAATTCCATAATTTTCATGAGTTTGACGAATATAATTATTTTCACGAAAACTCGAAAACGTCGAGTTCAGCCAAATTTTTTAATCGTCAATAACCTTGATTGTAAATTACAGGTGATCCTTGTGAAATGGAACGAGCCCTATCAAAAGTTGGCCTCATGCGACAGTTCGGGAGTTATATTCGTTTGGATAAAGTACGACGGACGTTGGAGCATCGAATTGATAAACGACCGGAGCACACCGGTCACGCACTTTTCGTGGTCCCACGATGGAAGAATGGCCCTTATATGTTACCGGGTAAGTTGACACAATATTACTCCAAATCAACGATAAAAATCACGTGTGTTGCATACCGTATGAGTATGAGGATGGAAACAGTTGGAATATAGTCACGTTGATCGAAAAAGTCGTGAAGATATTATCCAGAAATATGGCTACGTCTAGTGAAGCAAAAAGGAAAATGTTTTTTGTTGTTCTATATAAAAAAAAAAAAAAAAAAAAAAGTGAATCCTTTGTGACCCAGACGAAGGCAGTTTTGCTGGAAAATAGTTGTAGCCCTTGACACTTGGGATATCAACTTTCGTATCTTTATATCCAAAAAATATCCACTAAAGGTTCGGTAAACGGAGCTCTGGGTTCGCGGGGCTCTACTAGTCTCGGTAAAATGTCATGGAAAAAATGCAGCTCGTGACACTAAAAGCGTTTGTCATTGTGAAAAAGATCGATAAATACTAAGCCATCTAAAATTCCTAGCTACCGACTAAACCAATGAGGTTCCACTTTATACGCTGACGCTCGCAAATATCAGGATTTGACCTTGTTCCGTTACTGCTCTCTCTCCCCCTCGCTCTTTCTCTCTTCATTCTCGCTTTTTCACTCTCCCTGCCTCATGCCGGTTTCTCGTCCTCGTTTTCGCTCTCGCAAAGTTATACGATCCGGTTGATGGGACATCGGGAGGGAGTTTCGTTGCCAAAACTCAATTTCAGCCCTGCTGTCGTCCTTGTCGACGTGGCGACGTAGCCTCCGCGATTTAAAACTCCGAGATAGTTGATCGTGTTCTGGATTCTTTTATTATATATCCCTTGGTAAAATGTTTCCTTGTATTTTCCACTCAGTGATCGACTAGTTCCTTCTCCAACCTCGCTTTTTCTCTCTCTTCCAAGCTTTGGAATAATAAATATATAATGACGCGTTTACACTTTTAATGGGGACAAGGAGCATGAATAAAACTGGCTGCAACATTGTCAGAAGTTTCGCCTAAAATTATCGTGAACTTCAACCATTCTGAGCAGATAATTAAAATCTGTTAAATGTATCGAATTCTTGACCACTTGTGAGAAACTTTTTTTCATTCCTTTCAGGACGGATTCGTGTTGGTCGGTAGCGTTGCTGGGCAGAGGTACTGGTCCTCGATGCTCAACGATGAGGCAACGATCACCTGCGGTATTTGGACCCCTGACGATCAGCTGGTAAAAGAAACTTATTTATCCTCAAGGAAGATCATGCGTTACTTGTGATTGAAAAAAGCAACTTTTTCCTCTTTTCATGATCAAAGAAACGATTAAAATTTATTCTCGCAATTATTTAAATTATGTGTTACTTATTTGCTGAGATTGATCAATTTTCAATATAATGATAATAATTAAAATACTTTCGTTGTAAAATCATCGAGCAAAATGTGACAACAGCCATTTTATATTTATAAGCGTATGCATATCTATATTTTAAACCAGCTGGCTCATGGCATTGTCAGACCTTCCATCGTTTATGACGTTATTACTCATTAGCCTCAAATAAGTGTTTTTCTTTTTCCATTTCCAAGTGATTTTCACCGGTGACAAGGTTTTCTCAAGACATCATAGATATTTCAAAACATTTTATTGTCTTGTTCTTGTTTTTGGCTCTTTAAAGTTGGGAGGATCCTATTTCATTAAATCCAAATCGTCACACAGAAAGTGCGCCTGTCATAAGAGCCTGTGTTAACGAACCTTCAAAAAAAGTGATTTTCGTTAATTTTTTTCTCGACAATTAGACGGTAGATCCTATAATAATTACGGGAATAAATGTCTCATCCTATCAATTACCATACGGCGTGCCACCAAAATGAGTGATCGTTTAAATTCTGTTACAAAATTTTTTTCATAATCACCGTTGAAAATAATTTCCGGTCATTGAAAACAGTTCCGGAGATCGAGAAACATTGTTGGGTACTGATCCGCTTGGAAAATAGCAGGATCAGACAGCCGCTCACGTGTTATTTTTTTAAAATGATTTCACTGCAGCGAGAGCGTAACTGATTTAATTGAATGAAGCATAATTTGGATAAGTTCATTACGTCAAAATCTGTAAACTCGCATTGAAATCGACCAGGTTTATTTCGGCACGACCGCCGGTCAATTAATCGTGATGGACGTTCACGGTGCGATGGTCTCGGAGGTCCAGCTAGCAGCTGGTGTTACATCGATGGCTTGGAGTGCCGAGAAATTCAAAATGGAAGAGGGCGACGACGACGTATCGGGAAATGCTGCTCAACAAGGTTAATCACTTTACGTCACATTATCCTAGAAATGCACTTAAAAAAATCGGATATTTCGTGATGAAGATTGATGAGCTGATCAATGTCACCATTTTTTTTCCTCCGCACACTCATTCTACCAAATATTATAGAATTCCTGAGAAATTCGTGAACTCGAACAGAATCGATACAGTCGTGCTCGACTGAAATGCACTTTATTTTGGTCAATCTCGAAGGACGCACTTATCGACGATATCTCAATAACCATTCCACTGATTTCACGGACCATCATTTTCAATTAACCTCAACTGTTTCGTGATTTCGCTTCTTTGGAGTACGAGGCAGAGATTCATTTCGAAAAACATACCAAAACCAAATAAAATCAACGGGTTTGTCCAAAAATGAAAAGTGAAAGTGAAATCAACTTTGCCGGGAGTTTCGAGGCCTGTTTTTTCAGTGGAATGTCAGCTTCAACTTGCGATAGGAATTCTGTCGAAAAACATTTTGTACTTCGAGAGTATGCAATTGAGCCTAGAAGCTTCGGACGATGAACAGTGTAGCTGTTCTTGGTCCTTGTCAATACCGTTCTGCTAATCTCATTTCTTGGAACGTCAATCGGTTCTTTCAGGTCTGCTCGGAACGTAACGAGTTACTTTGGAATCTCGTAAAATTTATTGTTAATTCAGTTGTTCCCTAATCGACCAACTTGCTTTGGAAAACAACAAAAAAACGTGGCGTTGCGTTTCGAGGGCTGTATTCCAAAAAATTTGATAAAACACTATCACCGACTTGCCAACGCGCGTTAAAGTAGTTCGGCCGTTCTATGACTAGTCAAGTTAGCGACTACTTTATGTTGATTTAATTCAAGTCTAAATTATTAATAAAATTAATAAAAACTTACATTGAGAATATTTTTATCACGAGAATGCAATAAAATGTTATAAAAATATCACAAAAGATAAAATTTATACTTCATAACTTGACTAGTTAATGATTGAGTCCGACACTTTAAATACACAACATAAATCTAGGGAACATTTTTATTGTGCGAAAGAAAGTTTATATCGGTGTAATGGCACCGAGAAAAAGGAATGGTCAATTCATTAAAAAAAAAGCGAAGCCACTAGACGAATGAAAGCACGTGAGTCGGTCTTAAAAATAAATTTGATGAAATTCTCGTGATTCCCGACTTTGCCCGAAGTTCAATCCGCTGTTACCAGCAGTCCAACGTAATGACTAAAATCCGCTTTCGACGCGTCAAAAACTAAAGTCTTTTCAAGTTTTCTTTCTCAAAAGCCGCATAAGGTAATGTTTTTTTAACGAAACGGAATCTGTGATGAATTTTCTTCACGATAAAAACTTTCCCGAAGCCCGAACACCGTAAAACTTTATCACAATTAATGTTATTGTGAGTTCTCCCATAAGGTACCGTGTTAGAGAATCAAAATTGTAGATGAAATAATTCAAAATTTTGCCCCGTATGAAGCCCCGGAACTGTGCTTATCGTTATCGGGGGACCTTGAACTGTCACTTACCGCAAAAAAAGTGGACCTTCACCGGACTTTATCAAACGGCTGAGCTACTTTAACTCATTAGTTATATTGAACTGAGAAAATCAAAGCGTCGAAATAAATGAATCGATCGATTACTCTGTTCTTGGCAGATGAACGAAGTTACATCCTCGCTGTTTGTCTGGCTAACGGCAATATCGTGATGCTTCGTTCATTCGATGATTTATCGCCGATTACCGTGAAGACTGGTCTGAAAGCCCCGCTCCACGCGGAATGGAGTAATTCGCGTAAGCTCCTCGCTATCGCCGGTACAAAAGATTGCGAGGTCTTTCAAACGAATCCGCAGGAATACACGAATCTATTGAAATTTTACTCCGATTCCGGCAGTCTCGTCTATAGAACAACAATTCCATACACTCAGGTATTATCCTTGACAATCGATTCGCCTTCGTACATCATCGTGAATAATATAATAATATGAAGAATGGGACTATGATTGCACGTGATATTTGATCTGATTTTGTGCCATTTAATATAAAATTTATACGTAACTTATTTTAAATCCAATTGTGACGATCGAAGAAGTTCCTCATGTGAACGTTATATTTACTCAATTTATTAACGAGTATTTGGAAATTACAGTACAGAGAATAAAAATGGGACGACTTTTGTTTCGGGATAAATCAATAATAAAACAAGTATGTTTTATTGATGCTTGAAATGTTGCATTTCAGTGTCAAGTATCGGCGCTGACATGGGGTCACAATGACAGGCGATTGTTCGTTGCGACAGGTGCACGTGTTCACGCGGCATGGGTGTCACGGTAAAAACGAATAATAATTATTCATTATTCTAATAAATCCGTTAAGCGCACACGGGATTGTTATTTTATGGAATGAATAGCGAGAAACGAGCGCGTCGAAGTGACGTGGAAAATCGATTGGCGCACAAAACTCTTTCATACATTCGACAGATTTTCTTACGTCAATCATCCTCCTCGCTCTATTATTATCTGGGGCTTTTTTTACACGCATACCCAGGAGGGTGGGTTCACTGCAATTGTTGTCGAGGCTCACCGTACGTGCAGCCCTCGCACGTGAATCTAGTGTACAACAATTACCTCTTCCACCTAGACTCAGGGCCCTCGTAGCAGCCCTTTTCGCCAGTACCATAAGGTAAGTTTATCAAAATATTCAACGAGAAACGATCATCGATGAATTTCTGCTCAGCACGTAACAGAATTCCAAAATATTTTTACTCTGTTTTTATAATTTTTACTCTGTTTAATAGCAAATTCCTACGATTAAAAAAAAAAAAAAAAAAAAAAAACTGTAAATACCACTAATAATTTTACACATGAAAATCCGATTGAAAATGGTTTTCGTATCGAGGGGGCAGGTTTTCAATACACGATTGAGAGCCTGTGTAAACAGTGTAAACGTTGGAATTTTAGGCGTTTTTTGTTTATTTTATAAATAAAAATTTGTTGGTTGGATTTAAGTAAAACCTTGTACACGTACTTTGCATACTCGGAAGTACTCGAAACGATTTTTTCTTTATTTTTTTCAAGGTATTTTTTTGTACAATAGTGTGTTGAAAATGGCACCCCTTGAATCGGCGCTGACAGCAAATCTCGAAAATGGAACATCTCTGGAAAAAAAACCAAAAAGATTCTTAAAATGTACGCTATTAGCTGTCGCATGACGCAGGGGATTTTCAAAATATTGTTTAGAAAAAATATGGCGACCATTGGAAGAAAAAAATCACAATTTTTGTGGATTTCTCAGTGGAAATTGTTTATAAGAGAAGAAGAAAAAAAGTTATCAAAAAAAGGGCTACGTTCGAGTGGTACCATTTTCAACAGCCCATTGTACAAAAATATACCATTAAAAAAATGTAAAAAAAAATGTTTTCCAGTACTTCTGAGTTCTGAGAAAAACACTGTTCATACAGCCCTTAAGAATGAACGAAAAGCCACGATCACAGTTCGTAACGTGTGCCTTAGAAATAATGAAAATACAAAGAAACGCAAGAAAAACATTCCAACTGCACGAGTCGATATTGAGAAAAAAATTTTTTTTTGTACGTGACAGACTTTTTTCGAGAGAGAAGGGGAGGGGGGGGGGGGGCCGCGGTGCCCGTGAAAAATGAGACAATAAAATGAGCGTGAAACAAGTTTGGCGATAGCCCGACTCGCCAAAGAAAATAGGAAATAAGTTGTTCTGAAATTCAATAAAATTTGGCTCGTTTTCCCAAAGGTCATGCGTACCGGAGCCAAGAGAATTGAGAAGATTCGTTTCTCGTCCACCGCCCGGGGGTGGACGATTGCATTGTACGATGTTGAGACACGCGGGTGAGCCAGCGCCGTGTTACACCCTGTATTTGGAATATCTTGGTGGTTTGGTGCCCTTATTGAAGGGCCGTAGAACGAGCAAAATAAGACCAGAGTTCGTGATATTCGATCCACAAAGCCAGGACACTCTGAACGTGCCGGAATACACGAGCCAATTTCCCTCGTTCAGCGATGGCTCGGACACGGAGAAAGACACCGCCGAACTTTGCGGTTCACCGAGAAATAGAAGAAAAAATCGTCGTAGAAGGGACGAGAAAACAAACAACGAGGAATCTGATGATTTGGCCTACGTCGACACACTGCCGGAGGTAAAAACGAAAATACAAATTATCCCAAACGCTTCCTTCAGTAACGTTCAATCTTTGAAAGTTTTTTTTCCCCTAATGGCTTCTGCGATTTCTCTTTGGCAGCACGCGAGATTGGTCGAGGTCACGTCCAATATTTGGGGCACGAAATTCAAGATTCACGGCCTTGCTGATTCCGTACCAGCTAATCTTGGCCAAGTCACCTACAGAACTTCTTTATTACATCTCCAACCACGTCAGATGACACTTGTTATGACCGAGCTCCGTGATGATTTGCCTGCAGGTACAAATTCCTATTTCTGCTTAACCCCGCAGCGACAAAATGGAGAGCATTCGATCACACATCATTTTTTCAAATGGTCAAACGAAAGTTATTTCGTTGATGTGATTCGTGCCCACCTCAATTTTCATTATGCTCTCTATTTTTCACTCTCGAGATTTAAAATCAACTTCAAAGCTCTTATTTTCTTTCGTTGCAAATGTACGTAAAAAACCTTAAAAATTCAAAGTTAGATTCACGGTTGCGTGAAACTTCAAACCCCGGGCTCACATGGCAAGGAGCCAAAAGTTTTGTTTCACCACCTTCTGGAAGGAGCCAACGAATTGTACGAGTGAAAAATATTTTGTGTCCACAAGCGTGAATTATATTTAAAGTACATAAAGAATTGAATAATATCGTGAATGTCCGGAATGAGAAAATGGCGAAGAATTATTGGAATACGAAGTGAAACGTGACTATTAATTCCACAGGACCTGATCCAACCTTCAATCCAAATCTCTTTTCCGAGGACGAGGAGGAGACGTTTCAGGAGCCACAAGACGCAACAAGAATGAGTTCGGAGGCGCAACAAGCTCCTCCCGTGGCGCCGATGACACCCCGAAACACGAGGTTGAATCCATCGAACAGGCCAAAGTCACAGACATCGAATCCATTTTTAACGACGGACGCGTCCCTGCCCCCGGTATTGGCAAGAGCCGAAAGCTACGAGGAGGAATTTCCATACGTTGATTTTCAAGACATGGTTAATTTTTGTGAAAATTTACGTGCAGCATCGAGCAACACGTACAGAACTCCGCCTCGTCACAATGCGCCAAGATGTTGCGACGTGCCCGCGCTTCAGTCGCCGAAGAACGCGGTTGCCCCGACGCAAACGTTGATAGCCACGTCGAATCCAGGAACCGATTACGCCGGTAACATGCAACGCGTTAAGACAGCGTTGGCCGATCAGCAAACAAGTATGGCGATGAGAAAGGAGCTCGAGAACAACAAGATCAATCAGAATTCCGACGAGAAAACCAACCTGGCAAGTTGCCCGTCCAATATCATCCCAACGTCCATACAAAACGGTCAGAATTCCGTAGTTGGCAGTCCTCACAACGGACGATCTTGCCCACCAAGTTCGATAATAAACAGCATCAACGGTAGCACCAATTGCTCCCAATCGCAGCAACATTATCTTAGTTCACCGAGTCCCCAGAGCCTCGTGTTGCAAACGTGTCAGACTTACATACACGCGAAAAACAGTATAAAAGCCGGTAACTGCGTTCTCGCTAATCTCGGCTCGCCTTCTTCGAACGCCGGACAGATGGGAAGCTTCGCAAAGAACGTTCTCGGCTCTCCGAACGGCCCCGGCTCGCCGACGTGTTCTCATCAATTACCCGGTAACTCCGAGCAGTGTCACTTTGGCTCGACGACCGCTTGCTCCGCTGGCCAATGTGTCAATAAACGGAAAGCGGAAATTAAGGCGTTGAGCTGTTGCGGTAAAGCTGGAGCGAATCATACGAACCAAGTGGGTGTTTCGGGCGGAAAAAAAGACGAGATGCGGTGCATCGACGAGGAAAATGCTCGTTTCGAGGCCGATTTCGTTGGTCAGTTGAGAGGCGTTCATAGGACGCCTACGGTCGCCAGCATAGGTCCGCTCTGTCCGACTCTCGATCCAATCGTCCGGAGCTGTAGCGTCGGTTACCTCGATTTCGTTGATATTCAAATGGTGCCCTGCGACGTCGCCCTGGAAATGTTGCGCAGAGAAACTCCCAACAAGCGACTCGTTCTCGTATCGAGGAAAACGAAGAAACGAAGAAAAAATAAAGCGCCCAACGAAACGACGAGCCCGCAGTGCGCGAAACCGCGCTTGAGAACTTGCGGCAAGTCCCGGAGCTTGGACTCCGGCGACATGTTCCCAAGCACCGAGCACATTTCACTTCCGCCAAAGTTGCCGGAACACGTGGAAGAAGCCGGGGGCGCTGACGTCGGCGAAAGCCCCGAGGACAGGTCGACCGAGCTGGACGACAACGAAGAAGCCTGGGAAAATATCAAAGGCGAAGATTCTGAACAGTCTAAAGAAGCTGTTGAAGAATCTCGGGACGAGTTGAGGAAAGAGCCGAGCGATTCACCAGTCAGGTCAGTTCGAACCATGAACGAAGCATTTGTCGATAAATTTACTCGAGCAATCGATAAAAAAAAGATTTTTGTAGCGGCTCGTTGGCATCGTCGCTGGACGGCTTAGCGGCGAGACTCCGAGATTTTGACGAGAGCCATTCCCTCCCACCGCCTTCACCGCGCCCGACCTCGAGGTTACCGAGAAGTTCGCCGAGTAGTCCAGCCCCCTCGAAAAAGGGCAAGAGACCGGCCTCGGCCTCGCCGATCAGAAGAAGATTGTTGTCGAGTCCGTTGCTCAGCAGAAGAGCACGGAAGAGCCGGGGCGAAAGCTCGGACGACGAGGGACTCGTTCAAGACGAGACGTCGAGAAGTTACAGAAATTTGGAAACTTTCCAGAAAGCTCAACTGCGTCAGAAGGTTGGTCATGAGGAAAAAGTCTGTTTACGAAGGTGGCTAACTTCACTAGATAAATTATATTATTCTCGTATTTGACGATAAATAGAGTAATCTCGATTCGCAGCTGAAGCAACGAGGCGTGGGCACCTCTGGATACAAAACCGAGGTCACCAGGCGAGAATTGGTCATGCATAATAAAGCACCCATGTGGAATGAATCCAGTCAGGTCTATCAGCTCGACTTTGGTGGCAGGGTCACACAGGAAAGCGCAAAAAACTTTCAAATCGAATTCCGAGGCAAACAGGTCAGTTACTTTCATTCTTCGATCAATATTTTTATTATTTCGTTTGTCTTTCTCAACGATTTACGATTCACTGGATTCTCAACCATGCGCACTAAAATCAATCTCGATATGAAATTCAATTTCGATAATTGCATGATACTCTTTCAACAAATTCTTCATAAATTACAAATCCATAAATTTTTACTAATCGATTATCTAATTTTGGGGGGAACAAAACAAAATCAGGTGATGCAGTTTGGAAGAATAGACGGAAACGCTTACACACTGGACTTCCAATATCCATTCAGTGCACTTCAAGCGTTTGCCGTTGCTCTGGCAAACGTGACGCAACGGCTCAAGTAACCATCAATCTCCAGTACTACAATATATGTACGAAATTGGTTATAATCGATGACGTTTGAAAGAATTATTTATTTTTTTCTCAAAAAATTTGACGTTTGTGCTTTTTTCTATTAAGACAATCGTCTCTTCGTTGACCTCGGAGTCTTTCTCGATACTCAGGATTTAAAAAATTGAGCGAGTACCTTTTCTGAAACTTGTTCAGTGCAATAGTAGATTCACAAAACTATGAAAATATTCGAATCTCTGAATGTTTGCTAAATTCCTCAACGACTGAATTCTCAAAATACTATTTCGAAGAGTCTTATTTGAAAAAATGTTCATTCCTTTCGGTGGATCCAACGCTATGGAGCCGTATGTTCTTTTTTTCTGATTACAGATCAGTACGAAATTTGGAATACGAGTATTCAAGCACGACTGTGGTTCATTGATGGCGGAACGAAAAGGAAGTCCTACGAAGCTGACCTTGTGGAAATTAGAGGCTACTTGGATGTATGATCATGTCCAACAATGTCGCGAGGAGCATTTCCAAAAAATTCTATTTCCTTCTCGAAACCTCGTTTTAGAACGACAAAAATCTAGTAAATTCGAGTTTCACGCTGCGAGTACAATCCCAAACAGTGCAACGCAGCACTGCAGACCCGTCTTTGATTTGCCGATTGGGAACAGTTGAAAAAAAATAACAATTTATCAGTTCTTTATAAATGATAATTACCAGTTTTAACCTCAGTAATTTTCGGACATTATTGCGCGATCAAAGTATCCAAAATAACCTTTTCCGAAAGCTCCTTCTGGAGAACAGTTTCTTTGCAATATTTTCCTCAAACGATTGACGAAGAATTCAGTAAGCCGAGTATGGTATCCGCGTCGAATACAATTGCTCGATTGTCACCGTCCAAAAGAATGAAAAAAAAAATATTGTTTTTCGAAATCTCGATTCGCTCGATTTTTTCGTTCTCGTATTATAGTTCATAAGCGACGTTAACGTGTAGCCACGCTGTTGATATATTACAGAAAAAAATAAAAATGTGCTGCATTTTCAGAAACAAACACGACGATCCCCTCCACCCCGAACCCACGCGATCGTGGCACCAGAATTTTATATATGAAAAACGATTAATACGTTGAAGCTCGCTGCTTGAAAATGCGACCTCTTCATTTGTTCAACTCTAATTTCGTTTTAATTTTTATTACACGAGTGCGATCGGCATCGCCTCGGTTGATAACGATTATTATTCCACCGAAATCGATTGCAACAATAACAACAACAAGAACACGTATCCCATAAATTTATCTTAAGTCACACAAACCATTCGATTCGAACAATACGAGTATTGAACAAACGAATACTTGTCGTGCCGAGAAGCCTAATCGATAGAAAGAAAACCTGCTCGGAGCCTACGAAGGAATTAACGACGAGACAAAAAAAATATTCAATAAGCGAAAATACGGTATTTGAACGAGGCAATTATTGAGGCTATAAGAAAATTTATATCATCATTTTCATCGTCAATGTTATTATTAAAATTATTGAAGTTTTTATTATAATTATGAAAACAAGAAAAACAAACAATTAATGCCTCAGATATGCGTGAACTCGCTGTAATGTAAAAAAAACACTCACACACATACACACACACACATTTTTGTCGGATATGCAACAATAATAAAATAATCGACCTTAACCGTTGATAGATCATGAATTATTTGAATTTATAGATTAAAGCGTAATATGTATAATTAATGGATCGAAATAATAAAACGGAAACGGTCAGCGAGCAACGGTTGCTTTGTAATGCATACATACATATAATGCGTATGTTTGCATATATATGTATGTATGTACGTCGTACATGTTAATCTAATGTGGTCAGTGTTGAGTTCGCCTTAGCAGAATATTGCAATGTTGAGACTTGAGATTAAAAAATTGACGTAATAACGGGAAGAAAGAAAAAATAATATGAATTAAGATAAATGCGCCCCAGCCTTTCACGTTTTGGGTACGAAGCGACGAGCTCGGAATATCACTTCGTTATATTCGGATTTATTATTGTGCGAATTTTCATTGAATTTGATTATTTTACTCGATTTACTCGATCGAGGGGAAATGCTGCCCGGATAGATATATTAGTGTTGTTGAAAAGTTAGCTTGGTAATGTTTCTTCGTTCGTCGAGTTCATTTTAATTGATTTTCGATTGTTTGTTTTTTTATTCATCCAATTGCGCAATATTTTAGAAAATTTTCAAAATTTTGGCCATTCCAAGAAAAATTAGAGATTCAACGACCGAAGAGTTGACACATCGATGATTGTTTTTAAGCAGTAAGAAACATTAGTTGCTTTTTTTTCGTGGTAAATAATCAATGTTGTAAAGCGAGCATGTTTATAACTTTGTTGCAATGTTTCAACGGTCAACGCATTTGACCATTCATTTGACACCTTGGTTGATCACATACATTCATATTTGTATAGCAAGGCCTGAGAAATATGTCGCAATAATCAGCGCTGTCAACCGCGTTGACGACATTCTACAATAGTGTTTATTTTGCACGGGTTTAAAATCCGAGCTACATTTTTTGTGCATATCGTCCTTAATAAGTGCGGAGCAATAACTGACCTAACGAATGTCTAATTCGAAACCCAAAAATCGGTAGTTCGAATGAAATCCATTGAGGTTTTGCTAGGATCGTGGCTATTTTATAAGGTCGAAAAACTTAAACTCTAGTTAGAGTTCAATCGTCTTATGCGATATACAAAACTGAGGAGATTCCCATTTTTTGAAAATTATTTTTAGAGTCTCCAGAAATTACACGAAAATTGTCATTGCAATGGGATTTTTCAGTTTCTATCCGGTGTGTCCAATCTCGTTGAGGATAAAAAGTGATAAAAATGATTTTAGACAAATTGTATATCAATGTACCTTAATAATCATATTTTCATCTCAGGCCTAGCTCAATTAACATAAAAATGATTATGCTACCTTAAGCGTTTCGATTGTGTTAGAATGTCTATATCTATAGCTACGTTGCGAAAAAAAACATTTTTTTAAATGTGCTATATACATATACATAGTGATGATATATTTATATATATCAACGAGCGATCAGCTTCTCGATAATGGGCGAAGAAGTGTAAACTTTATGACTGAAAATCTGTGGTTACGATGAAAGTTTACATAACCCAACAAAAAACAACAGTATTTTTTTTCTTATATTATATGGCATGGAGGGGGCATTGTTGATTGGTTTTTATTGCCATACATAGTGCGCTAACGATTATTCTGTATATGTGCATCTCGCAATTTTGTTACCGAATACCATTTAACGATTAACAAAATATTTGTAAATAAAAAAGAAGTAATTGGCAAAATTTGTTGTCTTGTTCTTATTTAAAAAGAGAACATAAATCATAATTAAGGAATTTGAATAAAGTTTTACCTGGCGATTTATTATTTGGAAAAAAATACCTCTCCGCGGGGAGTCTCTCGCCTGTTGACTCTTTTTTCGACTGCTTCTAACCGACACGTTGAAAAAAAAAATCATTCTAGCCACAGAATATTTTATCATCCAATTTCTTCAATGTTGTAACCTCAATTCGAATATAGTTCCATCATATGTCTGAATTTTATTGTAAAAATTGAAGTAAGGGTAAAACATGTCGGGTAAAACGATGGCCCGGATCGTATAATTAATCGCGTATGTATTTTTTTTGACATATTTTACTTCTTTAACAGAAATATTTCTACCAAAATTCAATTCTACCTGAAAAATCTCTACCAAAATTCATTTATACCGAAAAAATCTTGTCCCGTAAAATTTCTGCTATGAAAAGTCGTTACGTGGGAGTTGTGTGCTATGAAAATAAAATTTTTGAGTATAAATGAACTTTGATAAAGATATTCCTGCGGTAGAATTGAATTTTGGTAAAAATGTTTCTGGTGGAGATTTAACTGTGCGATTTTATTTCTGTGCATAAAAGTTTGCAGAGCCTAAGCCTGGAACATCGGCGGCTTTTACGATTATAGTAGAAACGAAATTGCCGACGTGGCAGAGTTCCGTAAGATAAACTCTTATTTCCCGAGTTGACCGCTATAAAAAAGCGTCCGTAAACGCTAAAACGTGTTCGATTTGAAATGAACGCGGTGACGCTGGTTGCATTCACGCCATGTTCGACTTGGTGCGATTACAAAATAGCGGAACCAACAGTGATGTTGTTCTTTTTCAATTACTCGACGAAATAACACTGGATTCATCGAAAAGTGAAGACAGCGAAACAAGCAGTAGTACGATAACAGAGATAACAGACGATTCTCTCTGTGGATGCGTTCAACCACTTGAACGTCGGGAGCAGTCGGGAGCGTTGAGAACACAATTCTAAACGCACCCATCTAAACGCTTGTAGCGTTTACAACGCCAAGTCGAAAACGCTATCAGCGTCCAAGTAGAATGTACCCCTTATTCCCTCTTCCTGCAGACTGACTAGTGGCGCCGCAATTGTTGACGGAGGTAGCGCAAAAATTGTTGATATATGAGATCGATTTGGTTATGCAGAACTTAACAACTTAGCCTAATGTCGGGGTCTAGTTCCAAATGTCAATACAGATGTCGCTAGAGTTGTTTTCTTCGAAAGATTCGACGACAGAGATTCTCTCGATTTTGTTGGTAATTGAATTCAAGAGTTGGTTTCGTGTTAAACGATACATTACAGTTCGACCAGAAACATTTCTACCAAAATTTAATTGTACCAGAAACATCTATACCAAAATTCATCTATACACCCAACAAATCAAGTTTCATATTTATACCATGAACCAAATACTACCCCTTAACAACTGCACCATGAATTTAATTTTTATTGCACAGCTACCACATATCAACACTCCGCCAGAACTTTCTATTCGTAAATGTATAAACTATAACGACTGTACCATGAAAATAAATAATTTAAAAAATGTCCACCAGAAAATATTTCTACTCCAAAAATGTTCTATCATATTACGTCACTACCTCACTTTTTTTGGTGAAGTAGTTTTCCAGGTTAAAAATAAAAAAATATTAATTAAAATTTGATAAAAATACCTTAATATATAAATATTAGAGCGCCACAAATAATGTATAATTTTCATGGATGATCATAATTTATTCAACGGTTCGGTATATACATTTTTGTGTATTGATAATTATGGCAATTAATCGGTGAATATTTACGAATGGATTTTGGGTAATTGTTCGGTTTGTTTTCGTTCTTCACGTGTTTACGTTTCACGCGTTTACGCTTGGTCGTGTTTGGACTATTCGCTATAGCCAGCGTGTCATAGTAGCAGAGCGGAGTGGGGATAGAGGCGTTCGGTCAGCCAGCGGGAGAGAGGGGCGACGGGCGGACACCGGGCGGAGCTCGAGACCGGGGAGAGGCGCAGCGCGTAGCAGGCGCAACATGATTCGCTTCACTCACCGCCCGGCGGGCGTAGGGTGAGGACTGGCGTGGAACGTAAGCGTGCTGTTATCGCTACGCATTGTACATTCTAGTGCATTGAGAAAACGGGGCACGAAATACGACACGTGTAATCCTACTTTATCCTGAATAACTAAAATAATCTTTTTTTACCATTTAATTTTTTTCAATCAATCGATAAAAAACTAAAATAGAAACCAATAAAAATTTGTAGCGGTCATAATTTTATCAATTATTGTAACTTTAACAGTTATTTCATAATTTTAAGAGTAAATTCAATCTCGCTGAAGCAACTGATCGGTTACCTAAATTACAAAATAAAAGAACTTAAGATCATGCGAATCGATAAAAGATACGAAAACACAACGTAACGAATATTAATGTTGAAATTTAATAAAAAATAATGATTCGTTCCTTGTCAATATACATTTTTTTTCTTTAATTTCTGAGATTCCTTTTTTTGACGCAACTATAGATAAGCCGATATAGGGAAGTCCTCGCACTCGATGTTATTATTATTACAAAATTTGCACATGAATGAATATTTATAAAATTTTGATAATTCGTGAAAAATAGTATCGAGGCAAGGGCCAGTAACAGAAAGAGTTTAGTGACGCCTGTAACATAGCTTCGAGAGTCTTGTGTATGCTCGCACGCGCGCGTGTCCGCAAGCGAGCTAAGATGCAAGCATACCCCGAGCAACGCAACGCAAAGCAAAGCACCTAACGCACGGTCCTAAAGCCATGGGGTTGTCGGCAAGCGAAGACGGACAGTCAGTAAATCTACTCCATTGTGGATAGTTTGACACAGTTCCGAGTTCGATATAGTTTCTGTATCACTTTGAAGTCGCGCAGGCAAGATTCCATGCAGATAAGTCGGAGTTGCAAACGCTGCACGCTAAGCAATGCACGCAACGCGTATAACCGCAGCTATGTACAGCATTACGAATAGTTTTTACTAGTCAAATGCTAACAATAGGACGCGAGCAACCGACCACGCGTGCACGCACGCGGGCACACTCGATTCTCTATGAAACGGTGGTACAGGTTTTGTCACTACAATTGTTTTTGTTACTCGACATATTGGCTTATCCATTTGCACGAAAACGGTTTTTTGGGGAAAAAACCTAGGGAAGAGTAGGCAAAGAAGAGCCCTCCCTGAAAATGGGGATACTTTTTTTTCGTTTATGTTAATTTTCGTATTCTATCGATCGTACAATTAAATAACGAATTTTTTCTCTCGCGTCGGTATATAGTTAAATTTTTGCTGAATAAAAATCCAAGTTCGTTCTCAAAAAAAAAGACCAGCGGAAATATAACTTTGTGATAATGAATCGCGATTACGATTTTCTGCGATATGGTGAAGTGATAACAAAAGTTAAAGGTGAAATGATAAATTCCAAACATGGGAGGACGAAAAAACATTGGAAGAAAAGTGTGTTGAAAATAAGTGGGAAGTTCTTTATGATCAGAATCATGGAGCAGGATAAAAGAATCGTAAAGGCAGAGGGAGAGCGAAAGGATCGTGGAGGAAGACGGAGAGGGAGAGGATCGTCGAGAAAAACGGTGATCGCAAGGATCGCGGGAGAAAAAGGTAGGAAGAAGATCAAGGCCCGTTCCTGTAACCGTGAGTAACTACACCAACGATTTTTTTTTAAATATGAGTGCGCGAAATATGAAAAATGATTTTCGTGTTACAAATGTAGACATTCTGCCGATTGAATGATCAAAACACGTGAACGTCAGGATGACGTTTGGATATTTCATGGAAGTATTTATATTTCAAATAATGAAGCGTTAGATATAATATTTTCATATTATTTATTTTCATGATACAGTCGTTGCGATTCATAGATTTACGAATAGAATGTTCCGCAGAGTTGATATGTGGTAGTTGTGCAATCAAATTTCGGTTGAAATGTTTCTGATAAAGATGTAAATGTGTCTTTACTCGACTGTCAACAAAGTTGAGAATCTCTATCGTCGTATCTTTTTTCTTTATCGAAGAAAACGACCGTAGCCACATCTGTGTTAACATATATGGAACTAGACTCGGAAGAGTAAGTGCAGCTAATTTGGGATAGCATTATACACGTTTTTTTGTATTCCAAATTAGCTTCCTTTCCTCTACATTCTACTGACCCATACTGATCACCACGTTTTCTCACGATAGATGACGCGATTGTTAATTTTCATAGCCCGTTACTACTGACGGTATCTATTCGATCGGCTGGTTAGAATCCTTCCATAGTTTCCTGCACGAAACGTATTTGTTTCTCAGTCTTTAGGGTCCGAAAAAGTCGTGGGCTGTGTACAAAAAGTATTAGGTATACAATGAAAATGTTTCATGAAGACTGGAATTTCGCACTCTGTTTCTCCCGCTTCTCGTAATTAACGCGTTGAAACTTTTCAAAATAGAGTCTGGTAGATAAACGAGCCATATAAATTTAACTTTCGAAGTGAAATAAGAGAAATTCGTTTTATTTGGTGAAAATTCGTCAATTTTTCTAAAAGTTTTTATAATACCTTATAATTTTAGTCATCTTATAAAACCGAGATCAAAAGTGCGAAGGTATATCAGTCGAAGAAGGAGCGGAACGGTGGAATGACGTGAAAACCTTCATAACCTCGATTTGGAATTACCGATCGCTATTATTAGCGAGCATCGTAATACGCGCAGTGTATTGAGAGAAATGAGTATATTTTACGCGGCAAAATATGGACGAATACGCAGATGACTTGGTTATTATTATTATTATTATTATTATTATTATTATCGCGTGACCCGGGATTAATGGACGGGATATAATTTCACAACGGTTTCCGGATCGTCCAAAGTTTTGGACCTGTGCTATGGTCGAGACTGAGTGACGTCTCGATGATATAATTATTTTCTACACATACGTATAATAAAAAAGATAATCGTAATGGATATGATTGGTTCAGCAGAAATTTCATATCACTACAATTGATGACAGAGATGAGAGTCGATAAATTCTATTTTAATTTTTTATTGAAGCTCAGCGTCTGAAAATACATTTAACTATATGAATATCTTCGATTCATTTCCATATTAACGGCTCAAGAGATTCGTATCGCTCGTCGCACGATCGCTATTTTTTTTCTACCTGGCAGTTGAAACAATAGGGAAGCAACAATGACTATGAGAAGTCTCTGCTGAACTGTTGGAAAACCCCACAACCCACGTAGTTCTCGAGGTTAGAAACTATAGGTGACTTGAAAAAAAAACATCTGAACATATATTGCAAAAAAAAAATCGGGAAATCCGCTTCGACTGTTTTTTTTTTTGCAAAAAAAAATAACGATAGAACAATTTTCATGGCGCAAGTATGTAATTAAACACTTTATTGTTCTAACGCTTTATTTTATAATTAATTTATTTGTTGTGTGTACGAAAAAAAGAAGAAATTGTATAATTGATTTTCAGATTTGCATAAACAATTTATTTTTAAAGCTTGTCCATCAATTATCACGCTTCTTATGCAAAGGTTATCCGAATTTTCTCGCACCAATCGATATCGAAAGAGCTGCTCGACCACGGTGAAAAAATTTCACTCGAGATCCTCTCTTTCACCACTGAAGTTTCGAAGAATTCACGTAATCGATGGATCTCACGTAACTGTACGAAGAAAAGTTGAAATGCATGTGATGTGAAATAAGATTTTTTTTTTTTAAATATGTATTATAAATCTCCTCTGTCACGGAACCAAATTTTTCAAGGCGATAGATCTCGTCGCCGTAATGACGTCCAACTTTCGGAGACTCGCGAAAGAGAACGAAATTCGAACGAGATAAATAAAAATGTAAAACTAGAGATCATTTGTGTCAAGATTCGTATCTCGTTCCGGGTTCATATATGTTTCATCATTTTTTCTTTTGAAAGATATGAAAACTCCGTTTCAAGTCAAATTAAAAAAAAACAAAATCATTTCAATGCTTGCCGCGTATGTTTAATTCCGGGGGAAAAAATAGTTTTATCACAATTATCGTTACGAAATTACTTCCAATCTATTTTTTGTTGACTGCTTACTTACGAAAAAGTATTAAAATCAATAAATCCAATCGGATCTTCGGAACGAGCGTCGAACAATTTTCTTTTTTTCATCACCAACGTTTGACTGTTTTCGAGAAAGTAAAAAAATAAAAAATAAAAAAAAGAGTTCAATGCTGACGAATTTTTCGTGAAATTCCCCTCCATTGATGATCACGCTGTTTTCATTTTCGTTTGTCCACTTTTTTCGGAACAGAACCGAATCGAACTCGATGCGGTGCGGAGGACAACAGAGTTCAAGATCACTGTAATTTTTTGTCAACTCCTCGGTCGTACCCCCACCCCCGGCCCCGGATCCCCACGATGCTCGTGCGTGAGGAAACGGTTGGGACACTTATAAGAGCCACGCGAGAAAATACGGGTGAGAAGTCACACTATAAAACGAAGAAGCAGTCCGATCTCGTAATCACATTTTACCGAGAGACTATACAGCTCGCATCTTTTTCGGTCAAATCAAGTGGTATTCTCGTGTTTACGAATCATATATTCGACACATTCTTATTTCCGAGGAACGAGTCGAAGCTTCGAAACCTCAAGGGTGAAAAGGACACGACAGAGAACGAAATAAAACAAAACGCAGTCAGCGTTCCAACTCGACGAATCCAATATTTCATTAATTCGGGCATTTACGAAGCGAATTTTCTCTCGAAAAGTGAATCAACGATTGTAACACACGTTAAAATAAAGGCGATCGAAGTGCAAGGTGAAAAATATTTGCACGAGTGTCACAAGGATTTTCAAACAATTCTGATAAAACTCAACGGTCGATCGATTCGGGTAAGAGTCACCGGAAACGCATTATTTTTGCTGCTTTAATTTTTGTGACACGACGAGTTATTCCGAATTCAGATATTTTTTTATCGAGAAGTTGATGGCTTCGTGACACGAGAGTAAATGCGGCGATATCCGCGAGTAAATAATAATCAGGCTTTGATGTAAATAGCGGAACATTGCCCAGTTGGTGTTTTATATGGAAATAGCAAGTTTTTCGTTTTGATTTCACTTCAAACTTCACGTAAAATTTTCACCGTTTCAATAATACGAAAATTGTGTGGCCAAGCTAGAGGCAAAATAATTCGGAGAATTACAGTCGAAAACGGGGAACGGTGAAATAATTATTTCGCTTAGAAAATCAGAATATTAATCGAATTTTCGTAATTTTGTTTGTCATGAATCCCAAGGAATCCGAGGAAAATGCCAATTGATTAATTATTAATTATGCATAAACGAATCGATGATTCCGATAAAAAATCGTCATCGTTGTTAACAAGGAGCAAGGTGAAGGTGACGCGATAATAAATATCTCCGGCTTCCTGTATATAAATGGTAAATTCACCGAGTCCATAAAAAAGGCCTTTGTTAACGAATCGTATTTTTGTTACTAAACATGTGTACCGTAAATGGCGTGCCCCGACCTTGGAGCTTAAGAAACACAGTCGCGAGACAACGCGATAGATGGTCGGCGGTCTAACAAAAGCAATGAAAATGAAGCCAAAGCGAAATTTTCGAATTTCCATTTTCAATAATTAAAACAGAAAACATTTTTCAAGTTTTTCGACTAAAGGGGAAGAAGTCAATCGATTTTTTGCTCGTGACGAAAATTGTGCAAAAATCTTTTATAACCGATTCACAACAAAGTCACGTAATTTCGAGTGAACCAAAAAAAATCATTAACTCAATAAAACGAATTTTATTTCAGATCCCCCATACAGAAGGCTTCGAAGAAAGGAGAAAAAATGATCAAATCGATAGTCCTGATTGGGATAACGATCAGCGCGATTGTTGTCGGTATAAATGGACGCGCGACAGGAAGCGAAGTTGTTTATATGGAGGGTCAATGTTCAAGCAATCAAGACTGCAATGCTGGAGAGTGTTGCGTATTAGGTAAAAATCACGTATTTTCCAATGTTCACACGACCGAATTGAGCAGCAGTAATAACAAGCATGTGACTAGAAAATGTTCCATTTTTTTGATTCGAGGAAAAAAAATCATTTATTCAACTGAGTCATCCCTTGTTTGAAAAAAATAATTCGTTATTCGATCGCTCGGAGATCGTCTCCCAAGATCATTCCCTTTCGACCGAGGCTTTCGAAAAATCAAAGCAATTTCCTGAGGAAAATGATTTTAAAAATCAAACGTACGTTAATAATTAAACGAAGGTATGAAATTTTATTCAAGGCGGGAACAGATACAGCATCCCTCAATGTATGCCACTTTTGGAGAGCGGGGCTAGTTGCAGACCGAGAAACGTACAGCTGAACACGACCCTCGTGTATCCGGATGGTAATCAAATAACCCTAACGGACGTTTACTTCATTTTTTGCCCATGTACGTACGGGCTGAGCTGCGAGGCAAAAGAGGACGCCACGTGTATCGATCACACGCAAAAAAGCGGCTTCAATCATTTGCTCGAAGAGGAGAGCACGCAGGACGATTAGTGCATCGAGTGAGGGGAAAATTGCCAAAACGTTGTCACCAGTGTTGGTCGGCTCCGAACAAAAGGGGTTCGACCAACAGGAAGGAAGAATCGGGGAGAAACAAAAGCCAAATAATAAGGAGTTAAAAACGAAGGAAAAATCATATTGACCAACGAGACGAGAAGGCACTGTTGAAAAAATGACTTAAATTTTAGCAAACTTCGTGGAGCCTTGCTTCTCGTTTGGGTTGTTGTATAAAGTAGAATTATTTATAATTGTTTTTCAAAGCATGATCTCTACTCGTTTAATTTAATTAATGTAAGCATGAACAAAAAAACACGTTTTTCCTACCAACGAGACTGTGTTTGTTTCATTTTCGAAATAATTTGGTGAGCTTCGGTCTCGCGTAATTCAACGTGAACAAAAAAAGGGAGCGAGTTTTATAAAAATTTAGTATTCGCAGTATTTTATGCAAAAAACATTACCATTTGTCCAAAATTTATCTACCGGAGCCTCGGGGTTAAGTAATCTTGGCAGATCACTCCACAAAAGTATAGCAATCCAATGACATTTTATGAAGCACGAGCGAAGCATGGGAGAAGACGAAATAGCTCGATTCAGTTCTCCCGAAGTTCGTCGAACTCCTGGACCAGCGGATCCAATTGATTTCAATGTTTTTTTTTCCGCTTATTGCAAAAACTTGACGAAAAAACTGGTGTACCGTTCGCCCGGATCCCACGTACGAAACGTTTTTTCCAGCTGCATACGCCAACGGCCAAATTGGACGTCAGGGAAACGAGTTTTTCCTAAAGTACAGTGTTTCTCGTTTTAGAACAACTTGACTCTCGTTAATGCTCAAAATTGGAGAAGAAAAATTAGCGGGTCGATTCAATCGAATAGGATAGAGAAAAAGCCCTGAAATGGGGCTCGGCTTTTTATGTATTTTTTATTATTCACGCGTAACGAAATGATGCGCGAGATTATCGGACAGGTTTTTCGACCCGTTATGTATTTCGTTACGTACAGCGATACTTATTTCTTAATGCGAGTTAGAAAAAGAAAATGGTAAGATGACCGAAAGAGGCTGATATAAAGCATCGATAAATATGTAAATAAATAGACAATACATAATCGAATATTAATGGAACTGAATGTCATTTTCACTCGTAGGAGGTACCGTGATTGGTTGATAATAGTGGAGAATAATAGAGAAATAAAATGTCGTAAGAGTTCAGACGAAAATGTTGGATCGTCAAATTTTGAAGGTTATGAATGAGAATTGCTTTAGAACAGCCGCGACGACGACGATTGCAACAACATCGGACGATAACAATTACGCGTCACTTGTTCGCGCATAATAAGTGTTTTGTAATCGATTTCTTTCCGGGAATAAAAACGAAAAAATAGTGACTGAAGAACGCAGGATGAGAGCTCAATGACGCGCAACCTGACACACCGTTTCGAATTGTCCGAAAATTTCAGTGTTGAATCAAGTTTTTTCATCATTCGTGACCATGACCGTAATAATCACTTCATGAAAAAACCATTCTTTTGAGTCACGTCAAGATTACGTAAAAGAATTAGAGATGTAAAAATTAGAAAATCGGTTTTTTTCAATCTCGTCATCGGACAAAAATAACAAAAGTACGAGTGAATCTTGCATTGAACGTTTATCATCGAAATTAAAAATTTGCAACAATTATTCAACTCAGGATAACCGATGAAAACACTTTTTCTGTTCGGCAACGGATGGAATGGGGATTCAAAATGAAAAATAATCAACGAGCAGCCAACAATTGTATCAAACTTTCTAATATAGTCGCTGAAGTATTCAGCCATGTTGAAAAACATCGACTTTATTCGCTACCTTTGAGGGGGCGAATACTTTGCCTTTTTTTTTTTAATTTATATCTCTAAGAGGAAAAGAACAGCAAAGGATCAAAGGTTGCCGACTCGTTATATTGCAAAGTTTAGCCAGCTTCGAAGACCTGGAGATTCGTTATCGACGTACCGAATTTTAGAGCACTCGGCATCGTCGGTTACGTTTCACAGACGAATATACCGCAACCTAGCAGATGTTTTCTGAACTACGTCGGAATAGGAATCCGTTCTCGGAGCTTGTTCAAAACTACTAAATAAAAGTTCTATTATAATTTCAAAATGCGATGAAAATCAATACCACTTTTAGGAAGTTAACAGGTGAGAATAAGGAATAAATAATAAACAAATCCACTATGCCAAGCACCGCGTGAATTACCGGAAACTTGGTAATTTGACCAGGCACATAGCTGAAGAATAGTGTGTTACAGTTGTCCAACGCTAGATGGTGCAGCCAGTGATTTTTTCTCCCACTATCGAATCGTTCGTGCAAGACTCGGCGTAGGGCGGGCGCGGCAGCCATGTTATATCAGTGAGGTGTCAGTATTTGCTCAACGTGACGGGATTTTTTGGGTGTGGATTGCACGGTTTCCTGTCGTTCTCCTCCTCGTCGTCGTCGTTCACGTCTTCCTCGTACTTGTTCCCGTCGCCTCACGTCGTTTTCGTTAACACCGCGCTCATTAACGCTCGTGCTAGTGCAAGTGCCAGCCGGTCAACTGTGAATGTGTCGGACACGTGCCGGAGGAACGTCCTTATAACGCGGAATAAGAGGGTAAGTCGTGTTTTCTTTTTGGTTTTTCGTATCCAGTGATAGATAATAAAAAGAGAAGGCAAAAAAAAATTTAACGGATTTAGGACGAATGTTAATATGAGTGCATTTCTATTTATATGTACGCAGTCGACGTTCATAAATGTGTATTGGCGTATGCACGCTACGTGTTCTATACACCTATCTGAATTCGATAATTTAACGAAAATTGGAACGATACAGCAGAGAAATAAAAGCCGACTATGAGTTTTTCAGAACTCGACAAATTACATGTATTTACGACTTTCGTAAACGGATGTGGATCTCGTACGTGTACGAGCTCGTAATTATTACCGAGTTTCAAAGAGAGTCGAGTGTCAATCTTTTTCTTCTAAATTTCCGGCGAAATGCCCATTTTTTCTGCGCCAATCAGTACCACTCGACTTGCGAATGTTTCGTGTTCTTTTTTCTCCTCTGCCTGACTGAAAATACGTGATATTTCATCGCGGTAAAAAACTGCAACTTCATATAGGTTACGTACATCCCTATAAGGTACACACACACACACACATAAATGCGAGGATGGATGTCTCTCTCTTCTCGTAGTGATGTTGGCGCGCGATGCACACGTATACGGTGCGTTCGCGCGCGTGTGGTTCAGTCTCTCGGGCCTCTGTACACGAATATGAGAAAAGAAAGAGAAAGAAAACTGAAGAAATGCCCTCGGGGACAATTTTCAACTTCGATCTCGCGGATCGTACGATTTCTTTCGGTGCCCGGGATCGTGAGTGTGTGAGTGCGTGCGCATTTTTTCTTTTTCGAACGATCGTCAAAGACCTCCCCGGGCGTCTTTACCGTTACTCGAAATCCGGAGAGATCGAAAACGTGAAATCACACGGTATTCCGACCAAATCAGTCGGATTCGGTCGGACCTTAATAGTTCGAGGGTTACGGTTTACACTCGCATCTTCTATCACACAAATAATCCCTTCTACGTGCATGAAGTTGAACAAATAAATCGAAAACATGACATAACCTAAAACCGGATACGCGAGAGGAAAAAAAAATACCGTAACTCTCGTTTCGTGCTACATAAATATCTGTATGAGGAATTTATACGTGTCAAATCGTTATTAGTGTTATATTGTTGTACTGACTTGAATTTTTTTCTCTCGTTCGTTTTATGGATATCGCTTCAAAGGCACGTTTGCCTAAGCAATCTTTTCGAAATACGGAAAGCGAACGAAAGGTGAATTTTACTTATTTGACGATTTTAAAATGTGACGCTGAAGTTTGCAACGTTGGAGTCCAACGAAATGATGTAAAAAAACCCCTAGTGATTCCAGTAATTCTCCAATTTTGTTACCTACCGAATTTGAAATTCGTAGTTTTTCAAACTGCACCGATATTTCGTGAAATAAAAAATAATTGGTGAATTAAAAATGTTTTTTCCTTCATTTCGTTGGATTCCAACGTTGCAAACTTCAGCGTCGTTTTGAAATAACAGTTTCGAGGTTATAACAGTGAATTTTGACATTCGTTTTGAATCAATAGGAAACATTAATTATTTTAGAAGCAAAGAACACTGAAATATTATTTTTATGACTAAAAATATCGGGTAATTATAAATCGATCAGACCGAAATACCATTTGATATTTATAATGGCAGTACGTGTCGAGCGGTATCTTCGTATCATCGTACAATGAACAACTAACGACAGACAATTGTCGATATTAAATCATTTTCATGGGGAATAGCGATACGACCTATTTGTTGGAAGTTGGTTCACGCGTGAAGATTTCTACGCGATTTCTCCATTCGAGACGCGAAAGAATCGTTGCTGAGAGAACTCTGGGAAATCGGAAACCGTTCTCATTGAAATTCAAGGTTTTTCTCTGCGATGGAAGACATTCGTACAGCAGTTTGTATTATCGCCTTCTCAATACTGCAATTTTCGAATGTAACGCGATATTCAGAATATTTGATCCCCACCCCGTTAGCGATTCGCGTGAAATTTTGACTCGACGATAATCCAAGCGGGTTGAGTGGTTTGTGTTTTTTGTAACGAGGCCCAAAATTGAAAGCCTCCCTGCAGAACCGACGGTCGAAATAACTGAAATTTCTCGGCGCTCCTCCGGCGGCCTCAATCAGCGGCGTTTGCTGTGCACAAAAGTTTCGGAATTCACGTAGATCACGAGCTTGCGCAATTTGGTTGGTCGCCACGCGGGGTCAAATTACACGGTCAATTGAAACGTGAGAACGGCCGTTGTGAGAGGCTCTACTGTAAGATCCTCGATACTGGTATGTTGGCCGTCGCGATGTAGGAATGTCTCGCCGGCTCGTGCTATCGAACATTATCGTATCGACTTTACCGTTCGGATCTTTCATTCTCACATGCGGTACAACAAAAGCCTCTTTACGGTACGATCCCATTGAATACTACTACATCGATCTTGAGATTAAAATTCGAAGGAGGATGGAATAACAATCTCGATTTTTCCCTATTAAAATATTTAACAAATTTCAGTTCCGTGCGCGAATCGTGATTTAAGGGCTCCATCGATTCAGCCTGAAGTGAAAAAAGAAGGAATTTCAAAAACTAACTACGAATAGGATTGTTAAAAAGCGTCGATTTTCAGATTTCTTTCCCAAGCATTCCACGACCGTTTTTCGAAAAAAAAAATCTGAACATTCGCTTTCTTTTCGTTCTTTACGAGAATTCACGACGTGACGCCGTTCCCACGCATAATTACTCGTAAAAAATATTGCTTTTTCAGTCTCAGCAATTGAGGAAGTGAACGAGTAAAACTATTAGTCGATGAATAAGTCCGTTCAGTTATATTTTCGTTGAATTCGCACGTGCCACGATTTTGTTGACGACGAATACGAGAGCGGAATGAGGTGAACGAACGTACGTTCTCTCGAGTCCATTCTACCCCCCTTGCCGACGTTGCTAGACGAGCGTTAGGACAATACGAAGTATGCAAACTCCGGGGAAGGGAAATTTTTCTGAGAGTCGCATGAGCGGCGGATTTCGGTCGCGAAAATTTGCATTTTAACCTGTCCGTCGCGTACCCTTATGCGCTGCTTTTTGCGCTGCTTGAAAATCACGGGCAGAAGACAAACTAGAGCGGGGGGTTGTGCAGGAACTCGGTAAGATTTCCATTGATGAAACGGGCTCCTCTGCTTCGTCACTTTCCTCGCAACAATCTTTTGTGCTATTTCGGGCGATTTAATAAACGCTTCTTCCTTTAATGAGACGCACATGCTTCATCTTTTCATCTGAAAATGTTCTTTTCGTTAGTTGCGCGGAGCAGGGGGCAGCAGGTGCCACTTCTGGGTTCATTAAGTTCGGATTTTACTAATAGGGTATTACACCTTTTTTTGAAAAATGTTTTAAAATAATCCTGAGATCGTAATAAACCAGTAGAATTTTTATTTTCATTTTATAAGACCGAAAACTGCCTTGAAAACTATTTTTTATTTATGATTTTGAATTTTCCCGCGGAAACGCTAGCCGCCATGTTGTTTCGATTTGTGACGTCACTCCGTTAGTAAACAATACAATTGCGAAAGACCAAGTAATAAGATTTGTAAAAATAATGAGTTATAGTGGTATATCATTGGTGTCTCGTATGCCTGAATGCAATAATACAAGTGTAAAATGCCACAAAAATTGTGGATTCATCGCCACCATCAACATATTTATCATTGGTAGATTTGTACTATCTGCTTTCACAAAATCGTTTTCCATAATGCGATTTTAATCAAATGAATGATAAAAGTCCACAAAACGACGCTGAAGTTTCCAACGTTGGAGTCCAACGAAATGAATGAAAATAAAATTATTTATCCATCAGTTTTTTATTTCACGAATCATAATTTTGTAGATTGAAAAAATACAAAGTACAGATTCGACAGGAAATAAATTGGAGAATTACTGGAACTATTGGACAGTTTTTTAGATCATTTCGTTGGACTCCAACGTTGGAAACTTCAGCATCGTGTCCACAAACGTGTATAATAACTTGTAAAATTTTAAAATAACACTAGATTGTTTACTATCGGAGTGAATCCAATATGGCGGATGGCGTTTTAGACATTTGAAAAACAGATGAAAAAGACCATTTTTAAAATTGAATTATAAAATTTACATTGCGTTTTTATGAATAAATATTGACGCGTTTCTCGTTTACTTTTTACGAAATCTATCATAATCATGCATTTTTATATTTTTTTTTTTTTAGATGGTGTAAAATACCCTATTCGTCAATTCGGTCGAGTGCATCGCGCAGAATCATTTTTGACAGTTTCATTAATTCGTCCTCGGCCAGTCTAAAGTTTTTTTGCAAATTACTGCATTTTAGTTTGCCGAAAAAAGCTGCAGATTCGGATACAGATTCGAGGGCCTTTTCGGTCAGTGTAAAATATTAATGAGAGTATTTTCGTTGTGGGTGTAAATCGTTTGTCGATTCTTTTACGAGAAAAAGTTTGCTGCAGACCTCTTGGCAGGATGCTAGGTCTTCCGATCGTATTTTTTGTCCCTTGAATTTTCTTTTCATTCGTCGCAACGCCTTGCGTTGCAATGCCTTTACACAGTCAGCACTGTGTCGTACGGAATTTGTGGGGGAGACTCGAATTCACGAGAGTCTCGAGGATCACGGGTCATCAATTTTCTGTGTTTTGTGCGCGTGTGTACGAGCACTTTGACGTTCGTACAATTTTCTTGCTGAGTTTATTTCGTTTGGCCGTTGCCACGATCGTGCTGGAACGGTTGCACGAACATCGACGTTATTAAGGGTTATCAACGGCTGATTATTTCGCGGATAATTCATTTCCTTTTCGTCGGTTGTTTGTTTGTGTGTGTGTGTTTTTTTTTTTTCAACGATTCATTCACACTGAGAAGTAAATTTCGTTTATCGAAAGAAATTTCGTTTTTTCCAATCGAACTATTCAGTCCGGCGTTGCTGAACCTGATCTCGTAGCAATGAAATTTTTCATACCGAGAAGGAAATAATGAGCCCCTCGAACAAAATCCCATCTCGAGTGTGTGGAGAATCCGAAGTTTTTTCGTTGAGTAAACTAGAATGTTTGGCATTAAAAAACAAATACTCGAACGCGCCACACTTTCTTCTGCATGAATGGGTATTTTTTATTTTTCACCATCGACGAATTTCACTCTTAGCCCAACGTTTTTTTCCGTTGACGAATGTTTTTTTCACATGCTAATTTTGTCAGGTACACACTTCGGTGAGCAAGTCTCACTCGTAGTAAATTAAAACTGTGCGATGACTCTGTGTTCTAAACACGTCGTTTTCTATCTGTTACAGGCTATCAGTTTGAAACTGCCCACAAGGAGGAGACAGCCGTCAAGATGCCGAAATCGGTAAGTCGCCGAAACAGAGGGGGAATTCTTTCCCCCTCATTTTCATCGTTAGTTTGAACTCGTGAATTTTCATTGAAAAAAATTTGAGAAAAGAAATCTAATAAATGGAATCACTGAGGCGAAAATGATGGGTTTTTTTACAAATTTTCCTACAGTCAAAAACGAAATGTACTTTTTTATTTCGATGATGATAAAATCATCGCGTTTTTTACACGACGATTTTCCTTTTTTTCAACATTTTTTACGACCAACTTTCTCTTCATTCGGTAGAATTGAAAATGCCAAGTAATTTTGGACATTGTCGTCTATGATACTTGCAACTTATGAACCGAGACTTCTACGTCCTCTCCGGATATGCGGGCTGCCTGCCCACGTGTTCGAATCTACTCCAGACTTCCGGTTTCTAATCGCTCGATCGCTTCCGAGTGTAATCCGCGACATTATTTCCCGCTCCACTGCGTACATTTTCTGCCAGCAATTTGTTATAAAGAAAGTCGAAAAATATCAGAACATCGATCTCTCAATCTGTAACTCGAATTTATTCGGTTGTCTCAAATTTTTGGATTAATTAGAAAAATGTTGAAGCCGTTCGACGAGTTTCATCACCTTTTTCAAATAAAATCTTGCTGAATTCTCGATATACACAAATTTTGAAAAGAATTGCTCCCAATTTTGCTTTTGTTTTTCCAAAAAGTGATGAAAATGATCGTTTTTTGATGAATCAAAATTTCTGTGAACGATCAAACGCCAAATAAAGCTGCTTTTCGAAAAGTTGCCATTTTTAAAGCCCGACTCAAGAATCAATGGAAAGCTTGATTCTTATTTAGTAGACGTTTCATTTAATTACGATTCGGTTAATGACAAAAGCAAGGGATCGGAATAAATCCGGACTCTGATTTAATTTGGACACCCTGTGTATACTCTCCCGACTGCGGGCTCGGTTTGGCTGCGGAACTTTGCAGAGAGATCGGGTTTGCCGCGTCATCCGCAAACTCGGGCGTCGTCTTTTCGTTTTCGTCTCGCTTTTACGACGCCATGCGGGTACACACGCAGCCACCCAGAACACACAAAATATGAAATTTCGTATCTCCGAAGGAAGAAAACGGTGCTTGAGAGACGATTCGCCCGGTGAATCGGTCCAAGTTGTAATCTTTCATGTCTCAAAACGTTTCGCGTCAAGAACACGAAGATTTATATTTATACGTAGGAAGCTGTCGATGCGAGCGTTCCCACGTACGGAGTCCTGAATTTTGTTTCTCCTTAAAAATCTGACTTTTAGGATCGTAGACAAGGCGAAGCACAAACGAATGAGCAAAGCTTTTGAAATGAAAGAAAAAAAGACTCGAGCAGATGAAAACGGAAGATTTATTGCGTCAATGGGATGTAACAGTATCGGTAAACGCGGTTCCGAGCGTCTGAGAACGGGGAGATTCAATATTATTTCATTTAAACGAATTTTGACGTCGATTCGATACGAGACTGTCGAAAAAATGCGTTATTAGCGGACAACACTTTTGTTCATAAATTCAGGGATGATCGAACGTTTTTCCGACATCGCGATATCGATAGATTCGAATTTAAGTGCGGCTGCAAGTGAGAAGGACTCATGTAGTAATTTCGGGTACAAAATGTCGAGTCTTCCAGAGCCCTCGTTCCTCGTTCGTTGCGCGTACACGTTTTGTGGCTGTATACTATACTCGCGTACATAACCAATAGCGTCACATCGGAGGGAGACAGCTGCGTCTCGCCTCCGCCCCGCTCTTCCCTCTCCATCGCTCCCCCATACTCTCATGTACTGTTTGCGTTCCTCATCTTTGGGCATCGTTTGGCCGTTGGACTTGCTCGCGTTCCTTTTCGTCGTCAAGTGTACGAAAGGGGGATATTTCGCTACTCTATATGTATATTGATACGAAGCCCTCTTCCCCCTCTTTTCGACTGTTCCAACCGATTCTCGAGGAGAGACGCCGCGCCGCGCCGGTTGCACTTGCCCCTTTGGCCCATTGTTCAATTCGTCTTCGAAACGCGTCTATCTCTCCGCAAAACTCGTCTCAAAACTCTTGTTTTTTACTTCCTCTCTCTCTCTCTCTCGAGTTTAAAAAAAATTAATTATCGTTGCGAAATAATTGCCGGGAAAATTTTTTAGCCGTACGTTCGTCGCGTGTCTCTCCGTGTGCTTGTGTCCCTGTGGCTGTGATCCGTGCTTTTTTCGTGGGTGCGTTTGTGCGCGCGTGTCTATCACAAGCGTTCTTTGTGTGTTAGACAAACGCTAAATTAACTCTATCGCACGTATAGATATGTATGTATAAACCGAGATACGTATGTGTGACGAGCCACCGAAGGATCTCAAGGATAGAGTCTGCGAGACCGAAGTTGGTCCAAACCGGCGGTTTTTTTCCGCACAACATTAGTCAAACGAGCAACTCTGTCGAGACTCTGTGACGTGCTGAAAAAAATCTGTTATTTTGTTCCCGGCTTTTTTTCTTTGTGTTTCGGTGCGGAATTTTTCGTTCCTGCTGTTCGTACCGAACGACATTGGATTTCTCAACTATTTTTCAAAGTACATTCGCTATATTTTTTGGATTTTTTCAAGATTCAAACTCACCACCATGGTCGCCGGCACGAAGATGGTAAGCAACCGTCTCTCGAATATTCGTTTGTGAAACGCTGCGACGAAGCCGATATCTTTAGTCTTTTTCGATCGAACTTTTTGGTCGTCTTTTCTTCTTTCGAGTTTGCCTCTATACCGTTTTTCAATCCTACTTCGAAATAGGGAGCCATCATTCCTGGCTCTGAATTCTCGTGTCGAATGAGTTCTCGGGCCATTTTCGGCCTCATCTTACCTGGCTCGAGAACTGGCGGCGCTCGCTTCTTTTCGAGCTTCTTTCATCCTCCTTCTCGCTCTCTTCCTCTCGTCCTTTTTTTTCTCTGCCCCTCTTTCGTCTCGGTTATTTCTCCTTCCTTTTTTTGCCCCAGGTTCGATATGGGGGCCATCGTTGTCCAGTTTCGCGTCTCTACAGGGTGCCCTTTTCGCATTTACGTTTTTTACACGCCCAGAGAAGGAATCGGGCGGTGATACAACATATTTTCTCGTCGGAAATAGAAACTGTTGCTTCGAAAAATATCCGATTCGACGCTTTTTTTATCGCCATGGAATATATTCGAGCCGGTAAATTGAGCGTTCGAATCGACCAAATTTCTGTTGGGTTAAACAACCAAAAAATTCCGTTGATTCAAACATTTTTCTCAGTCCAACGTCAGTCCATGAAACAACGAAGAGATTATTAATTTGATGAGAGAATTTCAGCTCGACGGCTCAAAGTACAAGCTATTTCGTGAACTTTGTATCGTCGAGAAGCAAAACAATAAAGAAATTGATTATTGTCTTCGAGAAGATTTTTTCGAGCGTTCAATCCGACGACGATGATTGCATCCATTGAAACTCATCACTCGAATAGATATTTTCGAACGACCATGAATTTAAAAAACGAACAATTATCTCGTAATAAGGATGAGAATATGGTTCAACTTTTCATGACTTTTTTATTCAGATTTTAAAATTATTTACGGTCGAATTGAAATTCAAGTTTTAGGAACGCCAAGAGAAAAATTTCGATCGTCGCAGGCCAATTTGTCGAGTCCAATGAATATTTTCGATTCTACGAACATTTCATTTCACTCTTTTATTATATTTCGGCTTTTCTGCTTTCTAGAAACCTCGACGGCAATTCGAAACGACGGACTATAATATTGTTCATCCCAATTGATCAGCATCGATAATCAACTAATTTAGTCATTTTTCGTTTCATGCAATCTTCGCTAAATTTTGTCTCACCCTGGGAAACAAAAACAACGAAAACAAAAGCTGAATGTGAGGGTGACGACGATGGACGCGGAGCTGGAGTTCGCGATCCAGCAGGCGACCACCGGTAAACAATTGTTCGATCAGGTCGTCAAGACCATTGGACTCAGAGAGGTTTGGTTTTTCGGGCTCCAATACACCGACATGAAGGGCGATCTCACTTGGATCAAACTTTACAAGAAGGTATGTTCGAATTTTATTTTTTATATAGAATCCTAACGATCGAGCGAGCTTGCTCGAAAGAACCAACGACGTGAAAGCGAAATGAGGGAGTCATCGATTCATCCACATTAAAATATTGAACATTATGACAGATCTTGACCTCGGAACTCGTGAGCGGCGATCGATTTTGATTCGAGAATAAGTTTTTAAAAAAATCGAGGTTTTTTTCCTCGTTTTCCTAAATTTTTTTTATTAAATCCACCTTTTGTCAATTCATTTTCCATGAAATTCGATTGACAGCGTATCATTTAATTCGTTATTGAAAAGCAAAAAGCTTCGCAACAAGAACGAACTTCGTTTGTCATTGTCAAATCAATTTTACGACGAAAATACTGCGATTTTGTGGATCTAATAGATGAGTCATGATTTCTGAGGTCAAAAGTACATTTATTGTTTAAAATAGTATCAGATTTTCGTAAATTAATAAATTATTTGTATTTGTACGCTTCAATTTGACAGTTATTTTACAATATCAAGCTCGAAACTTAATTCCCAGCTGTAAAAGCTCTTGCGCCTTTAGCCTATTGGCTCTCGCCAAAAGCTAAATCCTCGTGAACCCTCGCAAAGCCTTAGAAAAATCTCTCCCCTGTAATTTATACTTTCGTACATCGACGCGCGCGCGCAGACTCTGAAGCTTCGAGCAACACCGCGCTGGAGGTTTCTGTCTGCACCGCGTTCATTCCTTCGTCATCCATTTTGACAAAATTCTGATTGAGCATTCCTTCGCGAATTGCGATTTTCAGAGATCCCAATCTCTCGAATTTGCTCATATTTGTTCCTCGGAAACTCGATTTTATCGGATTTCAGAGTTTTTTTTTTTTTTTTTTTTTGTAACCAAATTTCGATCGATAAATATTCGATGGTTGTTAGATGCAAATTTGAATTTGATTCCACTGTAGTGAAACGATGGTGAGAATAATCACTCGAAATTGTTTATTCCGCATCGAGCATCTTGACTTTTGGACGAAACTGTACGGTCCGCGTATCCTCAACGACGAGTAACTTGCATCGCGACTGGTGTTTTGTCCCTCCACCTCCGACCATTTTTGTCACGACGATGAACGAAAAAAAGGTATGAAAAAAAAGTAACGACCGTTCGCTCGAATGACAAACGGTGATGTCATCGTTGTCGAGTATCTTCAGCTCCCTCGTGAGATCTCTGCGTGACGCGCGCTCCGTGAAATGAGCCTCTTCGAACGCGGATTTATTCAATGGAGTCATACCTCGAATCGTCCGCTTCGCTAAATTCATTCGCGATTGCCAAAGTCAACTACACAAATAACGATGATTTTTCTACGTGATTTTTTGGATGTCGCCCAAAATGGGAACCGAAAGAATGGACGAATTGGAAATGACTTATTCCCATTCTCGAATATTCTTTCAAATTTTTTTCATTGTTTCTGTAACTTGGAATGTCCTTAGCAAAAATTGGTAAAAGGTTTGAAATTTAGTTTGGTATCGTTGAACACATTGAACTAGTTTTTGCCCAAGTTTCGTTACATTTACGTCTCGAAAATAATAAACTTTCGAGCGATTCTGTAAAAAAGTAGTCTTACAATGCTTTATTCGAATTCTTCGAGTTATTCGAGCGAGTATAGCAGTCCTTATATCGTGTCATAAAGTCGTACATAAGTTGACTCGTTGTACAGTTACTCGTAGGTGGGTTTCGTGCTATCGGTTCTTCGCGCGGCTTTCACCAACCACTCTCCTCCTATACTAACTCAAGAGAATCGGTCGTCGTCGCCGTTTCTTCCTTACCTTGACACAGTCGCGAGCGCGCGATGCACTTTATATATCTATGTTGGAATAACACTGACAACGAGGATTTAACAAAACGACGTTTTTCTCGGTTCGCAGCGCCCAGCTTTTGAGAATTCTTGCTCCAAAATTTATCTCCAGCTTTGAAAAACGTTGTAAATTGCTAATGAAACGACCATGCCCTTACGCTCGTCGATGGTCTCAAATATTGGAGGGAAATGGAAATAATAAAGTGGAGAAAAATTGAAAATTATAATGAAACATTTGACGCCACGTTTTTCGTCTATTGTTCACTGTATTTTTTGTGTTACTTTCAGAAATATTTTTCTGCCCCCCAACGGAATGTTTTGGTTGAGAGTATTGAAATTCGATCAACGACTTTTTGTCTCAGTTTGCGTCATACTATTTTTATGGAAAGAGAATCACCCATTGGAAAGTGAGGAAAAAACTTTTCTGATTGAGTCAATCGTAACATTGATTGACGACGACGCTGAAGTTTGCGACGTCAAAGTCCAACGAAATGAATGAAATCACATTTGTAATTGAAAACAACAATAACATTTGTAATCGTAGTTGAAAAACTACGAATTGCAGATTCGCCAGGGAACGAAATTGGAGAATTACTAAACTTCAGTGTCATCCCTGACGTGGGAATGAGGTTTTAGTTTAATTGAACAACAAAAAAAATAGAAATGGGAGGGAGAACTGGAGGCTTCGAAATTCGTTAATAGCAGGATAGAAATATTAGAAAAAGCTAAAACTTCGTCGGACCCAACGATGTAAAATGACATGTGTGCATTAGGGAAAACAGGTGAATGCGACAGGTGTTCTCTACAGTCCATTTTTCTCGAGCTTACGAACCGGGAACGCGAGTTCTGGAAATGGTATTGAGGCTGGGGGTGGAACCTTGAGGCAGTAAATTTCCAGTTCCATGTGCGAGCCCATTTTTTGCTCAGGGTTTCATTGCGGTAAAAATTGGTCTGCTTACCTAACGTTTGAAGTGGTTTTTCCAAGAGGAAATTCGTCGACAGGGTCTTCCTGCTCGTCAATTATTCTGCGAATGTCTTTATGGCGTCACAAAACGAAGCTGTGAATTTCCCTGAAAAAAGTAGCGAGAGAAGCCAAGGTTCCAGGTAGTTTTTTCATCTCGTTTCTAAGATCGTTCGGGGACGCAAAATTTTATGATTTCTCGCCATAAAACATGTTGAAATAAGAAAAAAACGGCGCGGATTCTATTCGCGTGTAACAATTTTCGAATAACCGCAACTTTGTTGAACGTTGCAAAAAGATTTATCTACTGGTGCCAGCAAACGGAATTGGCTAATTGAAAAATTCGTGAAAAGGTGACGATTGAAGATTCCGAAGAATATTTTACCAAAGTTCCCGTATTTCGAACGACGCTGAATTTTGCAACTTTAGAATCCAATAAAACTATGTTAAAAAACCCTCCAATAATTCCAGTAATTCTTCAACTTGGTTCCCTGCCGAATTTGCAGTTCGTAGTTTTCAAGCTGCACCGATGCTTCGTGAAATAAAAAATTGGTCAATTACAAATGTTTTTTTCGTTCATTTCGTTGGACTCCAACGTTGCAAACTTCCGGATCGTTATTTCGATAATAGGATTGAAAATAAATCACCGTGTATCTCAATGACGAAATGAAAAGTAAACCGTTCGATGAAAAATTCAGTTTTTCCGGCATATTTAATCGTAACGCATTTTACGAGGAAACGATGATTACGAGACCCTCGAACGGACGATTCATCGGTTTAAAAATACTACGAAACGAGAGGAGAAGATGAATGGGAGACGAAAGGAAAACAAACAGGATTGTCAATCGATCAAACTCGTCGTCGGGCACGAGCAACGATGCACCACGTCGTCGATCAATATTTTTCCAGAATTCCCACACCCGCGTACATTCGAGCTCTGCGTACAGAGTGCCTCGATACCGATTTTCACTGACTTTTATTTCAAACTTAAATCTTGAAATTAAAAATTCTCAAAGTCTCTTCCTGTTCAGATATTCGTTACTGAAGTTGACAAGTCGCAGTTACGTTCGTGACAAATTTCGCTTACGCAAAGCTCTCGAGAACCGGTTTGTTTTTGGAGTCTGTCCGACAGTTAAAAACTAAAGGTCTTTAAACAGTGTTGACGATTTTTTCATTCAAGATTTAATGAGGTTATTGAATATTATTGATGGGGGGTTATATATTGAATGGGGTGCGATAAAACTCGATTGTTTTTCACACTTGGAGGATTTCCTCCAATCAATCGATAAACAATGATTAATGGAGCCTGCTAAACTAAAAAATCTGTTGTGATTCGAATCCGCGAACGATATTTTTCGACTCGAAGATCCGTTCTCGTATTGGGGTGGTACCCTGCGTAACGTACTGAAGTGGGCATGAGACGTAACGCTTCCGCAGTCACTGGTACATTTGTCTCGAGGCTCGTTATTTTTTTGAAACCAGTTTCGACGAGGAAATGAAACCTATGCGGAAGCTGGTTGGTGATTTGTCTCGTCGGTGGCTAAAATCTTCCTTTTTCATTCCTCAATCACACCGAGTCTTCGTAATATTTATACTGTTAAGGAAGTACGACTATTTCCTTGGGGCGAGTTTGAATGAAAAATGTGCGGAGCCTTTCCAATTAGCTCAGAGCATTAAGATTTTTCATTCTCGTCGATTCTAACCTCTCACAATCGTGCCAATAAGTTTAACAACGTATACGAATCGCATTTCTATGATTTGGGAGTCGAAGGAAATGAACAAAAGGCATTTTTATTATTTTTCAATCACTTGGATTTCCTCATTTCAATTTATTTTACTCTCCTTTTGGTATAACACGAAATCAATCTACTTGCGACTATTGTTGTCGTCCGTTATTCATGTAAGCAGCAGGGTTAATCATCAGCGATCCCATGATCTCATGCGCTCACAGATGAATGTAAAACGAGTAGATTCTAGCGCAAGGCCTCCGACCGATAAAAACGAGGACTGCTGTAATAATTGCGACGTCGAGATACAATGAGCCGTACGCGATTCGAACAGGATCGTGAGTATGCGTTGCACACACCTGAATCGATAATTCACCAATTAAGGGGTCTACCCTAATTAGACGGTCAAAAAAAGACTTCACGATTTTTTTTGACCGGTATAAATTATAAATTTGAATATAAAAAGTGTTGGGGCTAAAAAATAAACTCTTGAAATGCACAAAATTTTTTTTTTTTTTTTAATTTTACTCATAATTTTACTCCGCTGAAATGGATGATCGGAGAAAAAAAAGGGTTTTAGACTCAATGGGTTAATGGTTATAGCGCGTATCATACGATTTATTATTTTAAAAAAAATAACAAGTTGGCGATCATTTTTCCAAAAACTACGAAAAAGCACGTTTTTTTCAACGTTTTTTTGCAATAAAAACATAGTTCCACTAAAAATTCCAAAATTCGTATGATATGCGCTGTAGCTATAGTCATAAAAAAACACGTGGTAAAATTTTGATAAGGATCGGTTGAATAGTTTCGGAGATTTTATCAACGAGCCGTCGAAAAATGTAATTTTTAGACAAAGGCGCTTGAACAAAGGCAAGTACGCAGTACCGCATTGGGCGTACTCAGACAGAGCAAACCTCGCTCAAAAAATTTGAGTGTGATACTATTAAACACGTATACTTTCGAAAAATGCAATAAAAAAGTGGATTTTTTGAAAATTCTAATTAGGCTAGACCCCTTAATTTTCCACTTTTTAAAATATGTGATCGTTACGTAGTTTGGTATTTTTGCTTGTGGTATATATTTATGCTCGGGGTTGGAATGGATTTTGAGAAAAAAGCGCTTCCTCAAATCTGCTTATAGTCAATTAGCTCCTTTGTGTGATTCGATCGATATAATTATCCAGTGTAAAAGTACAAAGTGCGAAGTAGAATTGTAAATGGAGTATAGAGTAGTAGGATTAAAAATGCGGAATGAAATTGATACACTGGACGCAGCCGGAAAGCGCGATAACCCGAGTGGTAAAGAAGGAGGTGAAAAAGAAAGTGCGGAAGCTGCGAGGTTGCTCGGACTCGGATAGCGACGACGACGAGTACGACGATGACCTGGTAAGCAGCGCAATCACGTGGAAACCGTTTATCCATGCGGCTATAAACGGCTTTCATATTTCTAGGATTATGAAAACTTTCAGGATTTTTTTATCAGAGAGTTCATGAAATGCAGCTGCGATCGTTTTCCGATGCAGCTTTCTTCGGCTAGATTCTGCACTGGATGCGAGTCAATAGAGTGCTGAATTTTCACTGTTTTTATATCGAGTTCAGTGCACTGATTGAACACAGGGTGAAGGTAAATTAGTGTGACAAAGTGCCCCCTCAATCCGAAAAAACATAACGACAGATTTGCTAAACCGTCCATTAAATTTCCATTTAAACGTTATTTCATCGAGATTTTTTCAAAGCACAATCTGCGTTCATTGACAGGTTTTAACGCGCCAATATTTCTTTCGTTTTTCTACAGATTCTTCGCGAATCCATTACGCTAATGTTGGCGATTAAATTTGTTTGGAAAGAAGAAGATTTTTTGTGTCAAATGAATCTGAATTCACGCAGTGGATGGTTATGCAAATCTCGCTATGCTGAGATGAAAATCGACTTGAGCCACGTTCTCTGAACTTGATTTGAAACGATCGTTAAATTTTTGCACTCCTTTGACTGGCATCATCAGCAGAGTCTACCTCGAGCGAACGAGTTCGGTAATTCTTATTTCGAGATGGAAAAATTCGACGACTGTTCATACGCCGGTTGAAGTGGCTCGTGACTCAATTATTCGAACGTTTCGAACCAGCGGTGCAATTATTTCACGTGCCAGGGCATTCCTGCAGCACTTTTAATTACTTTTTCCATACCTATTTTTATAATTGATCGTTTTTTTTTGCTCGATGTGATGATACGTTTTATCGGAACGCGCTCTTCGAACTATAACTTCTTAGCTCGTGAGTCCGTAACAGAGACCGACAGCTACTTCCTCTTCGCGAGGATAAGAAGTTGTTATATTTATAATGACAAATATATATGCCTGTATTCATCGAGTTTCTGGAGCACACGGACGTTATGCAAATCTTTCATACTTCGCACACTCTTTATCACCATTATCCGCGAGGTCTGCTCGGCGCATACGTAGAAAATTGAAATTCGTTCCACTTATTTCATTCCCAAATGGATTTCGGAGCGAAAAAGTACAAAAATTCATTTAAACTTGTAACTGAATTGAAAAACAAATATTTTTCTTCAAATAACTAAAAGTCAATTCTGATCGATTCCAAATGTATATTTTCGACTGATAAAAAGCATCGCCTGCCCTACATTTATTGTTCTTCGCGTCGGCCACGGCTTTTCAAATCACATTGACCTGAGAGCGATAAGATTGTTGGAAGATCAATGAAAGCTATGGAAAATATAAAAATCTTTGGAGTTTATCTAATCTGAAAAAAATGGAAAAAAAAGATGAACTGCGGTACGCGCGCACTGTGGGGTTTAACACAAATGTTTGCCCCGTTGAATCATCGATTACGTTTGAAAACATAAAAAAGTGCTGTTCGTTGAGCCAAAATATTTTTTGTTCGAAACGAATTTTTCGCCAGATTCAACTCTGAAGTGACAAAATTTCAGCGTTCCTTGGACTACAATTTTGCTTCGAAAGCTTCACATTTTTAAATAATACGCTCCCTAATTACGTAATTATACGGAATAATCGTAACGGAGAGCAACGTTTTACGTTGAACAGTGCCGCGTGTTAATTCAGCACGTTCCCCTGATCTCGTTTAGCACTGTGGCACTCGTATATAAACATACATACATAGAGAGACGTACACACAAATTCGCACAATGACGTACGACACGCGAGAGGAAAGTCGTTGAAGGGAGATTTCAAATAACCCGTTAATGGACTCTACGTGAGTCACGTTTTTGATAGTCCTCAATGAATCCTGTGAAACCGTCTGAGCGATCAGTTTTATTTTCACTCGAACGATTCCATCCTGATTTTTTTCGGCTTCCCAATCGACGAGTATCGAGAAATTGAAACTAATGAAGGTCATCGCTTGACTATTGCTCAATTCGATTATAAAATTTTGCTGATTCGATGGCGTTATTGCTCACAAAAATCCATGAAAGATTTTGTTAAAATTATTCTGAATACCGATCGAAATCATTCGATTTTCCAACCAATTTTCTTGCGATTGTCAAAAATGATTGTATGCCTGGAACTATTTTCAATTCTAACGTTCAGCAGGTTCGATTCCATCTTCCAATGAAAACCGACATTCCGGGCTTCGTCGGTTGCAAAAGTCTCAATAAAAAATAGTCGAAGCGTGGTTGATTTGAGCACGATTTTTACGAGAACCCTTATCGAGCGCTGCACGGTTGAAGAAACAATTTAATCCCGAACGTCAATGTCGTTTTGGAGCTCTGAGGTCTACGTGGATCGATTCGAAACACTGTGATTCGATTCTCACGCAATATTTCTTGCTCGTTCCAAGAAATGAAAAAAACCTTTTTTCAATTACTTCGAGCCTCGTCTCTCTCGTCTTATCTCTCGCGAAAGACGAAATAAAAAAGTGGTACGTAAGAAATCCTCCGAGCCTCCGATCGCCGGATGGTAAAACGGAAAAAAATCAATTCGAATGATGAACGTAATCTACACAATTGCACAATCGCGTTTGAGATAAAAACAAAACAAAAACAATATTCACAATTAAATCAAATTGATTATTTTCCTTCGATGCGTGGTTTTTCGAAGGATAAACCAGTTCTTAAAATCCTCTATCTCGATGACGAAAAAAAACCGGTAATTTCAAGAATTTTTTGTTTGTGTGGCATTATTACTGGTTTTTGTCTGCACGTTTGCATCGTAACGGCTCCCCGCGACATCAATGCAGGGACTGGTATGCGAATAACCTCGAGAACTAGTGATACATCTGTGCATTACACAAAAGTGAGGTAAAGGCCGAGAGCGGCGCAGGTGCGATCTTGCGGACTCCGGACCCTTACGCAACTCATCCGATAGAGAATCGGAGAGCGACTGTACTGCTGCGACGACGGATCCTCGCGACCGTGGGATAGCCATCTTTTCGGAAGATATCTGTGTTATGAAAAACAATGAGAAAAATAACGAAATTATAATGGCTTTTGTAAGTGAAATTATTACCACGGAACAGTAAAACCGCTCATTATCTTACGAGCGCGTCAATTTGGCTCACATAATTATCATTTTTTTTCCAATGGTAATGAGAATTTAATGAAAAACCTCATTTGCCCGAAGTAGTTTTCGCACGCACGGGGTTCGCTCAGTTTTAGTCAATTGCTGCACGGATTCGAATCGATTTTAAGTGGGGGCACTACGATTTTACGATTTCAATGATTATCTCCGTTTTTATCTCGTACACGCTTGACAATCTTCAATTCTTAAAACCAGTATTTTTTCAAGTACAAAAGAGATTTCATTGGCATTCGAGCCACCCCCTTATATCCCGTACGTACCAATTACATACATTGTATGTATTTGACATTATTATATATGATAATATATCGTGAAATGTGCGATTACGTCATGTCTCGGGAGCCACGACGACGATTATATTTCTTGACGTATCATCGTCCTATACAGACTGTGCGAGCGTTTCCGATCGACTTATTCCTCGAAAGCTTCGTCAGCGAGCGACCGATATCGAAATATTATTGAAAAACATGAAAAAAATGGCTTCGCGATTAATCCTTGTTCCACCGTCAACAAGATCATATTTTTCTTTTTATTCTCAACGACGAATATATCCAAAGACATTTCTAATCGTAACAACCGAAGCAATTTCCAACTTCGCATTCCCGAGATAAGAGTATCGTTGGCTTAATAATGGTGCGAGACGTCGAGAGAGGCGCCGCATTTCTCGGAGAACAGTTCACGATTCTTAGCTGATTCATTGCTCCGCACACTTAACGATTTTTACAACTACCACATTCTCAATCGAGCCTACCCGACAGAGTTTCGGGCTTTACTCTGTAGCTTCGAGAACCTCAAGAAATTCTTATCAAAAACCTTCTTGTGATATCAATCAACATTTGTACATTTTCGATTACACAAAAAAATGCTTTTTGGCTCGATTTATAGAATTTATTCGAATGAAAATTAAATACGAAGGAAAGAAAAAACAATAATTGAATTTACCAGTTCAATGGAACGTACGTTTATGGTAGTTTGTCAAAGTGGATTCGTCAGTTCAACGAATCACGATGAATATACTAAGGTACTTTGCGATGAATAATACACCGATGTAAGCACCGTATGATTCAAATAGACGCGAGGATTTCAACGATGACGGTTTTTTCCAGGCCACTGATCTCTCGGGCCAACTATCGATGACGGCGGGACAAGCTTTTGCCCCGTCCAGACTTCACGCTCGACGCACCCTCGTTCTTTTCTTTCGTACATGCGCGAGCCTCTTTTATAACGACAATTATGAAACCACTGTTCCCCAAAGCACATCGGCGTTGAGAGGACGATTGCGAAGAGTTTGCTTTCATAGATCGTTTGCTTTTTGCGCGATCGACTCGACTGCGATTCGTGTCAGAGGCACGTAACGAGAGAATCTTGAATCCGCCATGAGCAGCCGACTGAGCCACGTTTTCACAGTGAGTGTGTCCTGAAAGTCGATATCAAACTCTCTCGGATCCTTCGAATAAGTTGGATCGAGAAATTCTCGGGAGAAAAGATCTCGCCGGTTTTCACGTCCGATCCACCGTTTATAAACATTTATAAAGTGACAGTCGAACCGACGAGTCGTTGGCAAAAAGTGGGAGTGGCGAAAGTAGAACGCTCGGGCTGATTTACCGAGCGGGCTAAAAAGGGGCTACTTTGCTCCCCTCCTAGCGTTTTTTGTTTTTTAACGCGGCTCTAATTTCAATAATTGATGTTGCCGTCAACGGCGTACACGAGGGAGACGAATCCTCGAAAAGTTTTCTCTCCGGAATCCCATTTTCTTCACAGATTCTCAATCTTGCGAGCTCATTTTGATGGAATTTTTGTGTAATTGAAAAAAAAATCTAAAAATAACCAGGAATAGAATAATGAGGAGCATTTGAAGCAGCTCGTTTCTTCGGATCAAACACCGCACACTCTGAAATAGCGAAGCTTTTTTCCTCCTCTTCATTCCTAGCTGTGACCTCGGACGACACGGTTTCGCTTCGTCACTATGGTGTAGCGGATATACGGTGTAGAAAAGAATCCCGGTTAGCCACAGTCCTTGGAATTCTATCAGGAAAACCACGCGCGGGTCAACCGCTTGGCAATAGTTCAAGATTGCCACGGGACGTTTTCTCTCTCTCTCTCTCTGTCTCTCTGGCGCTTTTCGCCTCCAGACGAATGTCAGAGACGTGTAATTTGTTGTTGGTTTCATCTTATCGACGTGTATTTGTGTATGTGTATGTAGATTTTCGTTGAGGGGCACGTAACGAACGGCCTCGAGCCCGTTTTACCTGATGCCACTAAATTACACGAGTGTTACGAGATTGATGCGCGAGACGGATGGATTTCAGGGTCAATAATTATAAAAATTATTTTCAGCGTATTTGAGATGCATGGGTGCGTGTCGGCCTGTACAATTTTGATTCTCGATCCTTTGCCCTCGAGGGGCCTTGAGAACCTCGTTAATTATATTTTCTATCGACGCCGCAAATACCATTCGAGATTCTTCAATTCGAAATTTTTCAATCGTTCGAGCTCTCATGATTTCGCCGTCATCGATCGTTTCGAACGGCGCGAAAATCTCGGCTCCGGAATATAAAATTTACGAAGTTTTACGTTGTTTTCGAATTGACAAGTCGCCTCGGTTCGATGCAGCGAACCCCGGATGTCATCTCGCACATTTGTCCATTCGATAACTGACTCTGAAAAAAAATCTAACATTCCCATCTACGCAGGATCCAGTCTCATTTGTAAATTTATGTAAACGAGGATTATGGCCGACATTAAGGATGATTCGATGTAATTTTTCATTCATTGCATCGTCACACGTTCTTTTTATTCTCATTTATGAATATATTTCAAACAGTTCTTCCCTACTTTCATCGTACTTTAACATTACCGTACTTTCCATTCTTTAAACGCATGCCGACCGAAATACTAACAACTGGAAGAGTGGACTTTCGTTATTGTCTAGGGTAAGCCATTAAATCATTTTAAATTATTAGTATATTAAATTACCATGTACATTTATCGATGTAAAATGAAAATTTCGGTTTTATTGTATGTATATAAAAAATTCGACGGGCAAAAACCATGTAAGGGACAGTCTTATCCCCGGGGTACGATTTCTGGTTTGACAAAAATCAGCCAGAGGGCTACGGACGGAGAGCCCTCGTGTCAGCGTACCAACCGTTCCATGCTCCACCCAACCTTCCATTCTCCTCTCCCTTATTGGTACCAAAAATAGGGCGACGCACTTTCCGAGAGGGTTTTGCCTAATTGCGCTATCATAGACAATGTTTATGAGCCGGACGGGAGTCTTCCTACCTAGTCGGATTGCAGGACGGGGAAATCTGAAGACGATTTCCGCTCGAGGCAAAACCCCCCGGTCAGTGAACGAAGATGTAAAGAAATTCGAAAGTTCTAATATTTGGATAATTAACCATAGTCGAGATATCGAAACGTTTCGCCATAAACAGAAGAAAGCAAATAAAATTCTACTTAACTACTAGAAGAAAGAAAATGATAAAATTATTTCAAGACTTTTAAGTCGATGGGAAGTAAAATTTACATTTTATATATATTAAAAAATCTACATTTTATTAAATCTTCACACGAATAATATGTCAGTTATTTTTTCGTGAAATTTCGAACGAAGGAGCAATGAGTTTGAATCTAAAAAAGACGTTGAATGTTAAATATATCGAAATTCCATTGTGCCAATTGATATTTAACTACGCTTCTATATCTAGGCTGTTTGAATAATAACTCCAAGGAGCTACGTGAACAAGTGTGTTGTACAAAACAAAGACACTGGCACACGGTAGTTGATAGAAACTTGCTAAATTCAGGATAGAGACGTAAATCACTTTTCTTAATTGAATATTTTCCCACAAGTGCCAATTGTTGTACGTGCAATACATCTCTTGATTATGTAGTTTCCAAGGCGAAAGAAAAATGCGTTAAAAAACCGGAAGACGCTTGTTTATATGGACGACACACCCGAGTCACGATCTCCCTCCCCCTCCTCGTTTCTCCCTCTTCTGCTCTCCAAACGAAGTGATAAGACCGAATGGCTAATTGCACTCGACCGATAACAGTAATTAAATGACCCAAGATTTTTTTTCACACTCATTAACTCCGTATGAGATCATTAACGTAACATTATTTTGTAATTTTCAGTCCGCTGGGACTGATTTCGATTGCACTGTTTCTTCCAAAATGACTTTTCAATTTCGTAAATTTACCCAGTGTGCTATTTAGAGCGTTTACGTTAACTCATGATCGATCTTGAAATATCTTGCGAATTATTGCAGGTAATACCGTGCGGGCGAAGAAAAATTTGGCATGTAAGACACCATTTTAGGATTTTAAAAGCAATTTACGTGTGCTGATTCCTCAAATTTTTAGACCTTTTTTTCGTTTAGTTCAAAGTCGGTGTTGAATTCACAAAATTGTATGAAAACAAAAATTTCATGTTCGTTTCGTTGAAATATCCGAGGAGGATAATACTCATCTTGAAATTTTTCTAATCAATCATCACATTGATTTGTTTGAACAATACTAAATTCATTCATCGATTCACGAAGGGAATCATTTGCTAGTATGTTGAAGCACCTACACGCGAGACACGAGTTTATTCGTTTGAAACTCATGCTCTTTTAGCACCTTCGTAATGTTTATTATTAACGTTCTTATCGTTGATTAACATCCTCGGGGTGAGACATATTGTTCGTTTGCGAAAAAAATGGTTGTTACGCAAGATCCGACGTTCGTAGTGTATCGATGATAATTATGATGAAAAATAGTTATGGCACTGCGGCTCGAATCACTCGCCCCGTTCGTACCCGTCAACGGTCAAGGTTGAAACGCGGTTGGAAATTGAATAAATGTTGAGAAGTCGATATGCAGATTTCAAACTCGATTTCCGCATTGTATTATTTTTTTGTTCTCTATCCGCGAGATAAGAACCGACTTGTATTCGGTGATTATTTCCATTCGTTTCAATTCCCCAAACCAATGTCACGCGATCACAGAAACACAAGTGCGTTTGCATGTTTTTGTTCACATTCACGATTACTCAGTTTGGAATAAAATGATCGATCATTTTGAAATTTGTATTTCATCCTCAGTGTATTTGTATGGTAATTAATGATTTTTCAAAAACATTTATTTAGCACCGAGCTTTCGGCACGTTTTGACTAGATGACGTTTTCACGCAGCTCATAGAATTGCATGTTCGAAGGAACAAATTTTAATAATTCACTTTTATTTCCTGCCAACAGGTGATGAACCAGGAAGTCAGAAAGGAAAATCCACTTCAGTTCAAGTTCCGCGCTAAATTCTATCCTGAGGACGTTGCCGACGAACTTATCCAGGACATTACTCTTCGTCTTTTCTATCTTCAGGTGAGGGATTCGCGAATCATCAAAATAATATTTCGGGGAAAAATATATTTTTACAAATCTCCAGATGAGTTGTACCACATTGACATTGAAATCGATGATTTTTAGTAATTTCCCAAGCAGTTTCTGAATAATGTCATTATTTGAATAAATATAATCAGTTTTAACGAGGGATCATACTTTTATAATTTTTAATCAATTGTATGTATAACGAATGTGAATAATTTGATTGAAGGTAAAAAATGCGATTCTTTCGGACGAGATATATTGCCCACCGGAAACGTCGGTGCTGTTGGCCTCTTATGCAGTACAAGCGCGACACGGCGATTTCCAAAAGTCGCGACACACCGCCGGTTTCCTTGCGAATGATCGTCTCTTGCCTCAGCGTGTTATGGACCAGCACAAGATGAGCAAAGAGGAATGGGAGAGTTCGATAACAACATGGTGGCAGGAACATCGTGGAATGCTGCAAGAAGACGCGACCATGGAATATCTCAAGATAGCTCAAGACCTTGAGATGTACGGCGTCAATTATTTCGAGATCAGAAATAAAAAGGGCACCGAATTGTGGCTCGGTGTTGACGCTCTCGGTCTCAATATTTACGAGAAGGAAGACAAACTCACACCCAAAATTGGCTTCCCGTGGTCTGAGATACGTAACATATCGTTCAACGATAGAAAATTCATCATCAAACCGATCGACAAGAAGGCACCAGATTTTGTCTTCTTTGCACCCCGCGTCAAGATCAACAAGAGAATATTGGCACTTTGCATGGGTAATCACGAGCTTTACATGCGTAGACGCAAACCCGACACTATTGACGTACAGCAAATGAAGGTATTTGTTCAATTTTATATTTTAAACTATCAATACTGAAAATCAATCAGTCATCATAGATCATTTTGAGTAATATGTGAATGGATGCATAAATAAAAGCTTGAATATATTTTTCCAATTTATTAGGAGATTTCCGAGCAAATTTTACAAAATAATTATTCCACGTATAACGTCCTACCAATGATCCGTTGTATCACAAGTGATTGTACCAACCAATTTTGTTTTGTATTTTGTATTGAATAATGTTACCGTTTCTTATGAACGAGTTTGTGAACTCTGCTTTTGCTTCTTGAATTTATTACAAACGTTTCAATTTTCCCGCGGACGTTTATTATATTTACTTCTTACGAACGTTCCGAAGAGATCGAGTTTATTCAAGGCACCTACATTCAATTTGTTGAAACGTCGATAATTTTAGGAACATGCAAGTGACATGGAATCATTCGTTTGTTCAAGGCTCAAGCTCGAGATGAAAAACACGCGAAGCAAAAACAACGCGAAAAGCTTCAGCTGGAAATTGCGGCGAGGGAACGCGCTGAGAAAAAACATCAAGAGTACGAGGAAAGGCTGCGAACCATGGCCGAAGAAATGGACAGGCGGCAAGCCGAGTTGAACGAGGCACAAGAAATGATCAGACGTCTTGAGGAACAGCTCAAACAGTTGCAGGCTGCTAAGGAGGAATTGGAGGGTCGCCAGAAGGTACGAATCCTTCTTCTTTCCATTATTATGCCCATCAGAGAAATAATTTTGCCATAAAGTCTCCTCTCTTCCAGCAGACGTTTTGCAGAAACGAAGGGTCGACTAAAAGTCGAAGTTTTACAATTATTTTATTCCTCCGAAAAGAATGATGTGATAATCAAATCCATGCTTTGAGAATTGATACCTTTTCCATTATTACCGAGAATTTTTCTTTCCGATCTGGATGAATATTTTTTCTCCTAGATTTTCCTTCATTTCTGTTCTTAAATCGTGATTATATTGCTGTTTTAGGAATTGACTGCGATGATGGAAAAATTGGAACGTTCGCACGAGATGGAGGCAGCCGAGCGGGCTAAATTGGAACAAGAAATCCGAGCCAAGCAGGAGGAAGTATTGCGCATTCAATCGGAAGTGGAAGCTAAGGATGCAGAAGCCCGACGGTTGCAAGAAGAGGTTGAAGCGGCCAGGTATACACTTTGGGCTTTGTTCCTGTGATATTTTCTAGACTTTCTAGAGCGTCGTTTGCTTTTCTTTTCATTATTTATTCATTTTTTTACTTATTGCCTTTTTAAATATACAACATAGTTTCATTATGTTTTTCTCATTTAAATGTTTCGTTTTCTTCTTAAGAATCCGCCAGGAAGACGCAGATCGGGCATTCCAAGCCAACACAACCCCGCGTCATCATCACGTTGAGGAAAACGAGGAAGAGGGCGAAGAAGAAGGCGAGGATGAAGTGCCTCATAGTGATGTTACGAAGGATTTGGCCACGGATGAATCGATCGTCGATCCTGTTGAGCAACGACGCACCCTTGCCGAACGAAATGATCGTCTTTACGATCAGCTTAAGGTACTTTCGAATAAATTGTGTTTCGATGTGCGATACTGTGAAATAAACTCATGCATATTAATGTTTTTAATCTGTCGAACAGGCTTTAAAACAAGATCTTGCACAATCGCGAGACGAGACGAAAGAAACGACGATGGACAAAATTCATAGGGAAAACGTGCGTCAGGGACGCGACAAGTACAAGACGCTCCGGGAGATTCGGAAGGGCAACACCAAGCGTCGCGTCGATCAGTTCGAGAACATGTAAATTTTATTATCCAATATCCTACCATCGAAGAAAAAATAGAAAGGAAACAAACGAACCCTCACCCAAAAATTAATGAAAAACAAAAAGCAAAAACAACCATCAACCCGAATAAACCGACGAACCGGAACCTAATAGATAACGAAAACGCAGTCGCTGAGAGGAATCTGCGATTATCCTCTGTCCCGCTCTTGGATTCTCGTGTGCGTGCGTGCGTGTGTGTGTCTTTGTGTGTACGCGTGTGTGTGTGTGTGTGTGTGTGTGTATGCGTGCGTGGCTCCGTGGACCTGGAGACACGTGTTGAATTTTCGTTGATGCCAATCTCGAAGCCACACTAATCATAATTATCGGAGAAAAAGGAAAGAACGAAAAGAAGAAACGCGCTGGTACGATTTCAATGTGACGACGTCAATTTCGTATATTTTCGATTGTTTTTTTTTCGCGTTTTGTATTATCAACCGTCCGGAATCAACGAAAATTCTCGCGTTCCATACGTCTTCCTTTGATTTGCCCAAAACAAATTAATATATATAGATACATATATATATATATATACATTGAAATATCCCAGAGCACGTTGCCCTTTATTATTTGGTTCTGAATCTTCATTGCCAGTTTACTCTCTATGTTCATTGCTCGTAGTCCGAAACCTACCAGTTTCCTTGCATCGTTTTTTTTTCACTATCAAGATTGGCAACAATTTATTCCAGCATGTTTGACCAGAAACGATGTAATTCGTTGAGATTGATGCATCGTTTTTTTTTTTCACCTTTCAGCCTACGAGATTTTTTTTAAAAGCATTTTCCAATTCCCTCCCCAGAGCCGGCTTGTGTTTTATTCCTTCTCATGTTTCATCGATCGAACAGGCTACGAGATCCGTTGAATTTTATGTGTATGTGTTTAGATATATATACACACACGAAGTAGAGACGAGAGGAAGAGAAAAAAAAATAACAACGAGCAATGTAAAAATTTGTAACGGACGAAGACCGCGGCCGTTCTCTTGCTTTTTTTTAAATTTTATGAAACTGCCCAACGAGGCCTATCCTGAACAAATGATGATTCACATATACATATATATAAATATAAGCGTATATTTAAATATATATTACGAATTAGTGATGATTTTATATCGAACACACTCGTGGCCTTCTTAGTAGATTGTAAAGAAGAAAAAAATGGGGAAGAAAAAAAGAGACGTATGAAAGGTTCGCGCATTTTGAAGCGTGTCTCTTTTTTCTTTGTTCTTGGGCTATTTCTGCAAAAGATGGTGGTGGCGGCCGCTCAACAATTGACGAGAAAATCGTCAGTTCGACGGTTTTGAAGATGGGCGGGAGGAGGGGAAGGGAAAATAAAAAAAAATTGGATACTTGAGTCGGAATGAAAGTAAGTGTGGGAGAAAATGAACGAGGAAAATAGAGGTAAATCAAAGAGGTCTGCCTTGTATTTTTTGTTTGAGAATCCTCTTAACGTTTATTTTTATGTATGCATATAAAATGTATCGAAACACGGGGTTAAAAGTATCTGTTGCCAATATCCCTCTTCTCGGCCCAACGGAAACAATCAAACGGCAGACACTTTTGTTTCCTTTTTCATCGACGAAATTGGAAAAATGTACCATCGATCTTTCTCTCGCAGAATTTTCTACGTTTGATATCACATATATTGTCTTAAGTCGGTCAATTCCTGTCACTTTCTCGACGATCGAGATTTTGACACTCATATTTTTCGAACTGAATAAGTCGAGGGGATAATGCAAAAAAAAAATAGGGTGAAAAAGTAATAGACCGGATTCAATTGACATGGCACATTTCGGAAATAAACACACCACCTATGAAAAGGGATAATAGACATTTTTTGATCATATTTAATATTAACGTTCGCAGATTGGTAGCATTATTAATATTATTATTATTGTATTAATACTATTACAGTTTAGTAGCGTTATTATTATTATTATTATTATTATTATTATTATTATTATTATTATTATTATTATTATTATTATTATTATTACTCAAATAATATTAAACGTGAGCTACAAAAAGGAAAACAATTTTATAGTCGCCAATTTTTATCCGTAGGCTAAAGTAACGTGCAAGCAAAAACAAAATGAAATAGAACTTCTTCAAAGTCCATGAGAAATAAAAAAATATATTACATATAAAAATTATAAATAATCGTAAAGTTTTTTCTCTTGTACGATGGTTCGCAAAAGGAATTCGACAGGAATAATGAATGCCAGGAACGCTCTCCACACTCGACGTGCTATATATATATATATATATATATATATATATATATATATTTTTTTCTATCAAGACGTCGGGACATTCCAGATTGAGAGTACGAAATACTTTTTTTTTGCAATATTTTCTTTCGGTGCTTTTAATTATGTGTTGGAAAAGGAAAATGAAAACAATAGTTTGCTAACGTACTTAAAACTGAAAATAAGTCAGAGTAAATTTTGAACGGAAAAATAATCGAAATCGAGCAAACTTTCATTCTGTTTTACCGGATTGAAATTCAATCGTTCTTGGTATCAATTTGGCAATTTTTTGGTCTGTGTCAAAAAGGTAGGATGGGTTTCCAATATTGTAGGAGAGAACGAAAAAATTTGAAGATTTTCGGCTTATTTCGATGCGAATCAAATTTAGAATTCACCGGTGTTGATAATCTGGTTTGAAACGAAGATTATTGAGAGTGAGAGCACTCGACGAAATAATTCGGAGTAAGGGTGAATGAAAATCGGGATTATGGGCCGTATAAAGAGAATCTAATTTCCTAACGTGTTCAATCGTCCAAAAGTACGTTTAACCAAAAAATTCTCAGGCTTGACTATAAATGAAATATGTTCTCGAAATTCGTCATTTGGGGGAAAAAAAATCGTCGCTTTAAGGAATATTTGACGAAAGATTGAAAATGATTACGTTACGAGAATCCGTAGCAGTATTATACGACGGATTGACAAACGACCACTCACTAAACAACAACACAGACATACTAACGCTCTAAAATAAACAAAAAATATAGAGAGAATCGTAGTTATTTGTATATTAAAATGTGGTAAAAGAGACAACAAAGGGGAAAACAATTTGTTGGTGGGCGAAATTTATGAGCGAATGAAAGAGGTAAAAAATGACTTGTAATTTGTCCAGAAAGTTAGAAATTGTTTAAATAAAAATTCATATCAACGCATGCTTTTTCGTATCTTTGTGAATTTTCCTGCACGAAATGTTGCCGAAACCTTTCTCCTATACGGTTGACTGCGTTGACGCTCTTCCGTTTTATTAGTGGAAAAAGAAACTTGATTTACAAGAGCGAAATATTCGTATCAAGAACGAACCATATTCGATAGATTTATCAACATTTCGAGTTCATTCGTTTTTTTAAATTGTTTTCAATCTCGTATTTTGGATATTATTTTTATGCTAATGGATATATGAAAATGTTTGATTCCACCTTAAATTTGTTTGACAGGTTCATGGGAATGATTGCTTCAGGATATCATGGCTCATCCATTAAAACCATGTAGATCGACGAGAAAAGTACGTTTTTTTGCTCAAACTTCTGAAAAAGAGAATTTTATCAAACGTAAGGCTATATTATGACCCATTAGCGACGAAATGCAAATGTAGCAATAGCCAATAGCTAGTGTATATAAATTCAAAAATAAAATATAACAATGAGTCAATGTTTCCGAGGCACATTTGAAAAATCGAAAATAGAAGAAAAATGTATTCGCACGTATTCGTAGATTACCTTTTTATTGATATACTTGTGATCTAGAGTCGCGGCAGCGACTCTGAGACGAGTACATTTATGTTATGACGAGTCGCTGCCAGAGAGAGTCTTTACAGGAGCGACAGCGTTTCCAATTGTTTTCGAAAATTTTCAAAATTTGTTTCTTTAATAATTAAATAATTACAGTACTTCAGAGAATACTATAAGTTGACGTATTTTGATTACATTTCATGGCATTTGACTTCAGATGTAGCACGTGATGACGTTAGCCATCATGCTTGTTTCTTCGCTGCTTGTTTTCTTCGTCATAACCTTAAAATTTTATCAAGTCACATGTCGCATGATCGCGGTAACTGCAAGGATGCACATCTGTTGTAATTAGAAAGTGATGAAAAAATAGTTATTACATTCAATGAAAAAATTTGTTTTTTTTTTAACATAAGAGTAATTTTATAGTTTAACATTTAGACGAAATATAATTAAATTGTGAAGCTATCACATGCTTTTTGATGAGGAAAAATGTCATCGATAGATAGCAAAAACATTCAGGCTATAGGCCGTGTATTAAACGACGAGAATCGTCCTCTTAAAGAAAGATTTCGAGCCCTTTTTACGTTGAAAAACATTGGTGGTGACTTGTGTATAGAACAAATAAAAAATTGTTTCAAGGATTCATCTGCACTGCTGAAACATGAACTCGCGTACTGTCTTGGCCAAATGCAAGACTCCAGAGCCATTCCTGTGCTCGTTGAAGTTTTGAAAGACAGAATACAAGAACCTATGGTGCGCCACGAAGCAGGTAAGGATTCATATAAATATAGTAGCTTGTGTTAATCAAATATTGAAATGTTCGCAAATGAGACGATCACAAATCAAAACAGTCGAGGCAATGGTGCTCAAGTTTGCAGCGTTGCAGTCCAACGAAATGATCTAAAGAAACCCTCTAGTAATTCTCCAATTTTGTTCTCTGTCGAATTTGCAATTCGTAGTTTTTCAACCTGTACCGATAACTCTGTAAAATAAAAAATTGGTGAATTGCAAATGTTTTTTTGTTCATTTTGTTGGACTTTGACGTTGCAAACTTCAGCGTCGTTTGAGGCAAACATTGTGATTAATATGAATTAAAGTATCAAGTTCCATTAACTCTGCGACTTTATGTTTTAGTACAAAAAAGACATTTCTCCTGAGTTCTTGACTAGTTGTACATACTCAAATATGACTTCTAGGTTCTGTTTTGTTCAATAGTCACTTTATGTACAGGCGAAGCCCTTGGTGCAATTGGAGATGTTCAAGTCATTCCCATTTTGGAAGAATACAGCAAAGATTCAGTGACCGAAGTAGCAGAGACATGTCAATTGGCACTTGAACGCATAAAATGGCTTGAGAAATCAAAAAGTTCGTCTGAAGAATTGCCTGAGAATCCGTATGCTTCTGTTGATCCAGCACCACCAGTAGGAATCACAAAAGTCAGCATTCTCAAAGAAACATTGCTTGACGAAAATGCACCACTATTTGATCGTTATCGAGCTATGTTTGCTCTTCGAAATTTGAGAACAGAAGAAAGCGTGCTTGCATTGGCTGCAGGTTCGAAATTTTCACAACTTCTTAACCTTCTTTATCCTCATCATCATTCATGCACTGTTTTTCAGTAAAATTAATTGCTTAAAAAATGAAAGAAGAATTTGAAAAAGTAGAGTCAATGAAAAATTGGTTCCTGTTTCTGAAATTTATTTGGCATTGTATATCAATGTCGGACGAAATTTCTTCTATTCACTCATCCATTTGTTCGTTAATAATAAATTTAATTAATTACAATAAATTCAACACTTGCGATTTTCTTTCAATCTGTTAGTCATTTTTTTCTCATTACAATAATATGTTTAGGACTCAAAGCTGGCAGTGCTTTGTTCAGGCACGAAATCGCATTTGTACTCGGTCAACTACAAGAGAGTATAACAGTGCCATATCTTCGTGAATCGCTCGAAGATCCTGAGGAGAACGAGATGGTGAGGCACGAGTGCGCGGAGGCTCTGGGTTCGATAGCACATCCAGACTGCGCAAAGATTCTCAATGATTATGTCAACGATGAAAAACGCGTTGTTCGTGAGAGTTGCATCATAGCTCTTGATATGTGTGAATACGAGAACAGCCCAGAATTTCAATACGCCAATACGTTAAATCAGATATCGAGTCATTAATAATTCTCGCAACATTTCACTAAGAATATTTGAAAAATCTTGGGATACACACAATTTATGCTTTTGATAGCATTCCACGAATTCTTGCTATCTCAGAATGTGACAGTGAATTAAAAATGCTTTTATACTTCTTATAATTGGTTTCTCAACAGAAGCATCGAGATATTTCGTAATTTAAAAAAATTTAAATGAAGTTGTATACTTATTTTATAAATTAATAAACACATCAAAATAAAATTCAATTTTTTGAGCTTTCAAAAAATTCAGGGGCTCAGATTCGAGAATACGGGGACACCGCATATGTGTGCCTCTCACCTGAAGTTGTCATGTTATAAAAACTCATCAAGTTTTTTGAAACGAAAATGATTAAAACGTAACCTCGAAAATTATTCGAACATGGGTTTTTCTGAATCAAAAAGCTCGACTATTCGTCCAGACAATCACAATGGTATTTATCGTGTTAGAGCGAAGGATACCGCAGTTATGAAGAAAGTTTGGCGGATTGTGGAATTCGATCTTACTCGCTACGCTGCGGTATTTTCGGCCATGTGAGCAATCGATTTTGTTTGCATCCGCTCTTACCTCTAGATCTTTGGCCGAGTAGAAAGACTAAACTATTCGTCTGTATATTTTCGGTGTGTCGTGTACTAGATTCTCCGAATATTTATAAAGTTTGAATATTTTTCGCTCCAAAATTTTCATTTTTAAATGAACAATCCATCCAGACTTTTATTATATTTTGTCTAATGAATATTTTTCTCGTTTTTCCTGGAAAATCGGACAGACTTTTTCGCAATCATCCCCAGTATATCAAGTATTTCCAGGACGACAATATTCCAGAGTTTGTACAAGATGCCAGAATAAAGAAAAAAATTTCGGCTGTCTGCACCGTAGTGAGCGCTCTTTTTATCGATTACTCGAAGAAGCGACGTCAGAGGGATCATCTCTTGGGTTATGTAGCGATGATACACAAGGACATGCAACTGTCGTCCCAAGATTTGGAAGTTCGTAATCGAAGGATCTTGGAGTCTAAGAGCAAAATAACGCATTTTCATTCAATTTAGAATTTTTAACGCTTCGAAATTTATATCGTAAAAGTTTTTTTTTTTCATTTGAACCTCAACAACGAACTAAACTTTTTATTGAAGTGTTTGCCGAAACTCTACAACACTGGAAATCTGTAAAAGAGTTATTATCATTCAAATTTAAATGGCGTTTTAAAAAATATTTGTTCTCTTTATTCGAAGAATTTTATGACGGATCTTCTGGAGATGCTTATTCAAGAGCTTCCGGATGAAATGACCGCGGAATGTACGCTCGTTCATGTTCGATATTTCGGTGGATTATTGCCTAGAATTGTTCATTTCATGCAACTCCAAAGAGAAAAAGATTTTGAGCTGCTTGAAAGATACGAACGTTCGTTAAAAAACAAAGTACTCTTAAAAATCGTCGTTTTCATTTGATAATTTAATATCCAACAATTGGCAATTTGTTTCAGTACTTTTTCTTTTTTTTCCAGCAATTTTGTGGCTGGTTGATTATGTGCGATCCTCCCTCAATGTACGGAAGGCCGCTCGAGCATTGGATCTTGAAAAAACGCTACTGGGAAATAAAAACGGCGTTCTGGGCTTCCATAGAGATGGAAATGTCAGGAATGTCTTCTTTTCTCTCTATGGAAAAAGACAATCACAATAAAACTAAGAAAGGCGTAGCGAAACATCGAACGAATAAGCTTTCGTCGGAAAATGCCACGAATCCGTGGTCCAAACCAATCAAACACTTCGCAATAGCAATGACAAGCTCTAAAAGTATTAGTGCAGAGAATACTCACAAATTAACTGGTAAAAAATAACGAACCCCATTTTCATATTTTATCTATCAATTTTTTTTTATTAAAGCTTCATTGCCGATTGCATGTCTAGATTTTCAAAATCTTTCAAAAAACTTCAAGAATACTCGTTCCCATAAATATTCATGGTATGATAAATATAAAAATCGAAAGAATAGAGAAACAAAATCTGTGACTCTGATGGCATCAAAACCTATGGAAACCATCGAGGAAGATCAATCAAGAGGGCCATCCTCCAGAAAACCCTCGAAAACTCATGTCAACTCGACCAAAGTCCAAGGAGACTTCAAAGTTCAAGCTGAAGCTCAAAAAAGTGTGCATTTAAATTTTTTCTTGGATTTTCACGAAAAACTTTTATTGTATAGTTAATTTTTTTCATTTAATTTTTCATCCATTATTTTAAGCTTCTAGCGACTTTGCGATAAAGGATCGAACTTCGGTCGTTGATGCTGAGCGTGCAAGAAAACGACGAAGAGATAAACGGAATGTTGTTCATCCTGCAACAGAGCTTTAAAATGATAAAGAACCGGTAGCCAAAATAATATTTTCATTTCATTGAAATTTTCCGATCCAGTCAATTAATTAAATGCTTGAGTTTGATGAAGCGCTATAAAAAATCTAATGGTAAATTTTCAGAGTTCTTGAGCATAAAATTATCGTTTTTCCCATGATTGAAGTTAAACGGTGAATGGTTAAATATTTTTCCACAATCTAATTGGTCGATGTATTCACGTAAATTTTTCTACTTGCAGGAAATTAATCATTGCTGGGTGAATCAACGATGAAAAGTTTGGCTTTGTCTGGAGAGGTTATTTCTTTTCTATGGATTCCATTAAGACGATCTTGAATTTCCTTAAAAGATTTGCCTTTGGTTTCAAAAACGATGAACATGGCCAGCCCAATGAAGATCACTTCGATGGTGGCACAGCTGTAAAAGACGACGGGTTCTCCCCATTGGTCGGTGACAACTTGGTACAGTTTGCAAGTAAAGAAACTGAGTATTGAAGAATAAATGGAGAAGACCATGGTCGCGGAGGCCTTGACGTTCAAGGGATACAGTTCTGAGACAATTGCCCAGGGCACAGGTCCAAGACCGATTGCGTAAAAAGCTTGAAGAGCCAACAGAGGGACGACGAGGAGCCAAAACATGCAATTCACATCCTCCGTGTCCTTAGACCGTAGTTGGAAATAAAGGCCCATTAAAACAAGGCATAATATGTCGCCCACCGCTGACAGAAACATCAACAGTTTTCTTCCAATTTTGTCGATAATGAAAGAAGCTAAGAAGAAAAATATCAGTGTGACAACCCCCCCTGCCGTAATGACGATTCCAGGATCAATCTCGTCAGCAATTCCCTGTAATATCAGCCCGGAATATGCTGTTATTGCGGTGAATCCGGCCATTTCTTGAGCACCGAAAGTCACCAATACTATGAGGGTCGCCAAACGATTTCCCCTGGTTTTGATCAGTTCCTTTATTCCACCTTCCAGTCGCACTTCTTTCCTCGTCAAGATACACATTTCTTGGAGCTCCAAATCAACATCCCTCCTTCGACGCAACCAAATGAGCGCCCTCTCCGCTTCCTTGTATTTTCTCTTCGTCAAATAATAGTAAGGCGTCTCCGGCATCCATATGAATGTAATCATGAATATCAGCGATGAGCCGGTAGCAATCAGAGACATGATCTGTTAACAGTTATTGGCTTGATGAAAAAAAAACGATTACTACTTGCAACGAGAGTACAGAAATTCGTGCAATCAGCCTTCGCGAATGTTCCAGCCGATTGGTGGAGATGTTCGTACCGGTATCGTGAAGAAAGGGCCAAGGACACAGATCAGGATGATTCCGAGCGAAATCATAATACAAACGACACTTCCGAGGGCCCCTCGCGTTTCTTTCTCAGCGATTTCGCCTACGTACATCGGCACAGTTGCAAAAGTAGAACCGAGGGCAATCCCTCCGATGAATCGTGCGATGCAAAACATTTGTGCATCTTTAGCGTAATAAACAAGCACCCAAGATCCGATACTCGGAATCACAGTCAGAAGTAACGTCCACTTACGACCGATGCTATTCACCAAGTTGACTGAAATCACAGGCCCGAGGCAAGCCCCTACCAATAAAAAACTGACGATCCATGCACCTTCGCTCGATGTTACATGGATTTCAGCCTTTTCATCTTGCAAAGTTGGCAGCGACACAGTTGGCCAACCGAATTGCAGCCCAACGTTTATCAGCGTTAGATTCGCTTCGAAAAATTACGAAAAGAAAACAATACATGAAGTCGTGAAATAAGGAGAAAAGCGAACAGCATTGAGCGAAATGAACAATTTTTTTTACTTACCGGTACATCCAGCTAACAACTGCCTAAAGATACTGCTCTTTCGTGTCGTCGTGCGAACTTCGTTCCTTTCCTCTTTCAGTTGCTCGAGCCTCTTCGCAATATTTATTTTCATTATTTCAATTTATATTTTTGAGACTTTTCGTGTTGGAATTTTTCTCCTCCGCTTAGATTGTTGATCTGATCGGCGTTGAAGGTTTCAGGTCGAATATTTGTGCACATAGTTCGTCTCTGAAGAATAATTTCCAATTTGAAACGATCGAACCGCCTTTTCTTCATTCGATTTCTTATTATTATTCAAATTTTTATTCTCAGATCTACCTGATATCTCCAATCCAACGACCGTTCAAACGTTGGATATTTTTACAATGCCACCAATTGTTGTTGAACTTGGCACACGTTGCTCGACTGCGAGGCTAACGCGAGCTTGCACGAATTGCATGCTATTTTTTTTTGCTCTCACCAAATTCAGTCGGACGATAATTACTCCACGACGAGCGATGCATATAATTGCAGTTTATCGTGTTGGAAAGTGCAATGAATTTTACAATTGCATTCCAACCTGCGAATACCTTCAGTTAATATTTCAATGTCAAATTTTTGTTTTTTTCATCCACTGTTCACATTGCACAAAGTTGAATGAAACTTTATTGACAGATTGTTAATTAAAGATTTTTTCTAGAGATGCGAATACTTCGAAAAAACCGAAACTCCAATTTCATGATGATTTTAAATTACAAAAAGAGTAAGAAGCGATCGAGAGCTCCAAGTTGTGTCAAAAAATTGGAATCTCTTGTTTGATATTGTTCAATCACTGCCTCTCATTTTGCTCATTGTTTTTCTATCTCAGTGGAATAAATAAAATCATGAAAATCATCAACAGTCATGTAGTCGGGACGCACTCTTAACTGCAGCTTAAAGAGTATTGTGAACGATTGATTTGTGTCAATATTGTCGACTCTGAAATCCATTTTTAGTTTTGTGTAATGAAATTTCGAATTCGAAAGAGAAAGAAAAATACGAAATTTCCCGATATGGAAAGATGCATAAAGTGACCCAGCTGCTAGACCAAAAAGGAAGGGAACGCACCTACACAAATTTGTAATTCGAGTAGAATTATAATTTTGAAAGAATTTTGGTAAAGAAAGTAGCAAAAACTTGTTTTCAGGGTCGAATTGACCTGGAAAATGGCACCATAGACATGCTTCTGGAAAAAAATATTGTCGGATAAAAAGGTTCCGTATCTCGATCGGTACCGAGCCACATTCGTCTCCGGAATTCTCGTTCCGATGACAGCGTCCTCGCGCCACGGTTTTTCACATCTGGAAAATCGATTTGCAAAGAAAATAAGCAGACGCGCGATCATCAATTCACGTTCATTGATTCAATTGAAAAATTCTTCGCCATTTTTTCATTGATTTGGAAGATCGAACTGATCACAGAGAATAATTTGAATTGGAAAATAACATTGAAATAAATTGACTTTTCTCCCGCCAGTTGCTTCATTCTCGTCTATTGATACGTAAAAAACTTTCCAACTCAAAGCTGAAAGTTTCATGTCCAAGCACGAAGTAGCATTTGTACTTGGTAAACTACAAAAGGATCCTGCCATCTTTTTACGAATCGCTTGAAGATCCTGTGGAGAATATGGGATGCTTCTACAGCACATCCGGAATGCACAATGATTCTCGACAATGACAAACGTGATGGTTGCGAGAGCTGCGTCATTGTGCTCGATATGTGTGAATACGAGGGCAGCCTGGAATTTCAATGGACTGGATACGCGGAGTCAAAGATAGCGAAATGTCTCGAAAATCTTGGAATTCTAATTTTGCTTTTTTCCAAGCTGCATGAATCGTGACTTTCTCAAAATGTGACAAATAATGAAAAACGCTTTTCTTTACACGATCTGATTAATAAACTTTTTTGCAGGAGCTTTATAGAAGTGATTGCTCGAGTGATTGTGGAATGCATGCTCGTTTACGGGCGTTATCTTCGCAGATTATTGCCCAGAATATCGTGCGATCATTGGAGAGTTGCATGAAATTCATTACGCACATGATTACGCAGGGCGAATGGAAATTCGATATAAATATCTGCATTTCACGACACTTTCCCGGGATTTTGAAAGCTTTCCATAAAAATATGAAACATTAATGTCTTTTTATTGGTCCGATGGTGGGATGCGTAACTCGTCCAATGAATCGCGTGTACTCCAGCTCTCTTTTTTTTTTATCGTCGTTAAATACCGTTGATACTAAATCACAATACGATTATTGCTGTAATGAAATGAAAAACATCGCAGTGACTCGTAAAAAAGGCACGAAAAGAATCAAAACTTCACTACCATTAAAATTATTCTTATTATTCTTGTTAGTCTCATTGAAAATCGTCATACAATAACTTTGTCTCACATTATTGGATAGAATTCACTGAAAAAAGCGGCGACTTATTTTTTTGGAATCGGATCGATAAATCCTGGGGGTCAGAAATCGAAGGGAAATTGGCATCGACGTTTGGACTCGGCGAAAGCGAAGAGTTCACTTTGTCCTGATAAATATTTCCTTTGCTGTGCGTTCCATGGAGGCGAGCTTGTATCTCTCCAAAAGGTTTGCCTTTCGTCTCAAAAACGACGAGAGTATAATGAGGAGGGAAAAAATGGCTTCGATTGTACAGCGAGACTGAAAAATCAACTCGTTCGTCCCAATGGTCGGTCGTATATCAGGACGACCATGATCGCGGAGGCTTTGACGTTTGTGGGATAAATTTCTGAAATAATTAGCCACGGGACAGGCCCTAAACCGATTGCGTAAAAGGCGAAACAGCTCAATAACGAAAGGACCGGTAGCCAGAAGATATTTGCGTCTTCAATCTCAGATCGCGAATGGTAATGGATTCCCATCGAGAGAAGGGACAACGTTTCGCTTACCGATGACAGAAGGATCGATGATTTTTTTTCCCATTTTATCGACTATGAAAGACGCTGAGGCGAAAAAAATCAACGTCACGACCCCGCTTGCAACAACGACAATTTCAGGACTTATCCCGTCGGATACTCCTTTTAAAATGAAACCGGAATACGACGTTATCGCTGTAATTCCAGACAATTGTTGCGCACCGAAAGTCACTGCAGCTATCAGGGTGGCCCAGCGGTTGCCATTCGTATTTACCAACGCCTTCGGTCCTTCTTTTAAGGAGGGTGGCTACATTCGTCAAAATGATAAAAAATTGATCAAATTTGGTGATAATGTTCTTCAACATCACGTGCGAAGACACAATTTTTTGCAAAATTTTTTTCTGCTTAGTTATCGAGTAATTACGCATTAAAGCAGATTATTTCTTATGCCCGGAATGTATATGGAAATGCTATGCTTATACACGTGAACTTTAGCGATCAATTACTCGATAACTGTACAGAAGAAAAATCTTAAAAAATGTTTATTGTCAAATTTGGCACTAAAGAATATGTTCACCAAATTTTATTAAATTCTTATCATTTTGAAATTTTTAATGTTTTCAACATGGTTTAGCATGGCAACATTGTATCGTCGCTATCCACCCTCCTTAAACGACGCTTTATCCCTGTGAAGATACTCATCCGCTGGAGCTCCAAAGTCACATTTCCTTTCTCACGCAACCAAATGAGCCCTCCATTCGCTTCTTTCAACTTTCTCTTCGTTAAATAATAATACGGTGTCTCCGGTATCCGTAGGAATGCAAACGCGAATATATCAGCGATGGCAGGATAGCGATCAGAGACAAAGTCTGTCAAAGATATTCAATAAAATTTCCCATTGAGTTTCAGATCCTCTTCTCATTGTGTCTATTAAAGTCTTACTAAAGTCTTCTCATTACTGAGTGCAATTTTTTTTAAGGTCCGTAAGAACCGGAGGGGAGACAGATGTGAACGCGTCATTGGGAAACGAAATGGCATAATTAACAAATGATTTTGCAATTTAAATTTGATTTCGGAAACTTTTTGACAAAATGTGAGTAAAGAAATTGCTTTAAGGAAGTTGAGGCTGTACAGTCATTTTTTTTTACCCAAAAGTGATGACCTGTACCTTTCAAAAGTTAGGCCAGTTTACAGTTTGGCAATGTTGCATACACTTTAAAGAAAAGTTGGGGAAAAAAAGACGAAAAACTGGTGAAAGCTCGGTCGAAAACACGAACAGTGACGATCCTAGCCTCAAAAAACTGCACGGAAAACAGATTATTATTAATATAATCTCAGCAAATCTCCTAATAAATCTGAAAAAATTGACATTATTCGGCAAGCCTTGCTCATGTTGCCCAAAAAATTTCATATTTTTAGCATCATTTTTAACGGAGATATCACTGAATGTGTCTTGACTTCCATAAGATTACATGTTATTTGGCCCAAATTGTTATTGATTTTTCTCAGCAACGACGCTCCTAAACTGTCTGAAAATTTAACTGATTTTTTTTTACACTTCACTTTATAAGATGCAATCGGTTTAAAAGCGGTGACATCATTTTCATTCTAATGCCTCAACTTCCTTAAAAGCAATTTTCGAACTGAAATGCTCGAACAATTTTCGGGAGTTTGGGAACATGAAAAGCTTATAGAATTTTTTAAAATTTGTGACTCATTCTATTTCGAGTTATTCTTGATTATTTTTCTACTACTGCGATTGAAGAATTCCGTACCGGTATCGAGCAGAAAGAGCCAACGATGTGAGGATGGTTCCGAACGAGACCATGATGCCACTGATACTCCCGAGGACTCTTCGCGTTTTTTTCTCGTGATTTCGTCAACGTACATGAGCAAGAAGAATGGCGCGAGGCAAAACATTTGTGCGTTTACAGCGTAATACACGAGCACCCAAGATCCGACGTTTGGTATCCCAGTCAAAAGTAGCGTCCATTTACGACCGATTCTAGTTACCAGTTGGCATGAAATTACAGGTCCCAGGCAAGAGCCCATCGGTAAAGAACTTACTATCCATGCACCTTCGCTAGAAGTCTCTCGAATCTCAGCTTCTTCGTTTTGCAATGATGGCAGGTTGACGGTTGACCAACTGAGGAGCAGCCCAATATTTATCAGCGCCAAATTCGCTTAGAAAAAAAAGAAACTTGTCATTAAGGGGGATCCTGCTTTAGAAAGTCAAAAAAATCGACTATTTTCGGGAATGTTTTTAGGATAGACGCAAATAGCTTACTATAGTCAACTTTTCGGTGTAGTTTCAAGGATTGCGAAATTCTATATTCACAGCACGTTGAAGTGATATTCTTCTTCTCTAGAAACCTTTTTTTTTCAAACTCGCTAAAAATATAGAATTTCGCAATTTTTTTCGGGTTATGGAAGGAATTCATATGAAAATGGAAAAAAAATTGGAATTTTTGTTGCAGATAATAATTACGATCTTCACATTGTACGCAGCTGAGTAATTTAGACAATTAGACTTTGAACATAAACCATGCACAATCAGTATTTCTCACATTAAAAAAATGTTTTTGTACTCTTGAAATATCCTTGAAAATATACCTAAAAGTTCGCTGTGCTGAGTCATTTCCGTCTATCCGAAAACATTCTCGAAAACAATCGATTTTTTTGATTTTGTAAAGCAGGACCCTCCCTTAAACGTGGGACAGTAAAAAGTAGCAAAAGATGCTGTTGGGCAGGTAAAGAATTTTTAATTTGCTTACCGACAAATCCGGCCATCAATTGTCTTGAGATTCTGCTTCGAGATTCCCTTCGACGGATGCGGTTGACACCCGCCCTTTCCTGTTGTTCGGGCTTGCCCGGAATCCTTATTGTCACAATTCCAAGTTACAGTACGAGTTTTTCGTTTACTTTTGACGTTGAAGATCTCAGAGCGAATTTTCGTTCATATATTCTCTTCTGCTTAATTCGATTTCATTAAATTGTGGTGTGTCAAGATTTTGAATATTTTTGGCAATGTCTCCGGTCATCGTCAAACACCGAATGACTTATTTTTTCACAGCAAAGTTCAATTGGATTTCTCCCAAATGCTTTTCTTTTTACTCCCACACCCGGTTCAGCCAGCCAGTAATCGCACTACGACGAACAACGTGCCTATAATTGCTGTTTATCGTGTTGGGAAAAACATTGAAAGCCACGTTTCCACTGGAGTTCACTTATATTCGAGTGAAACTCGAATCCCCTTAATTGCGAATTTTCAAAATATGTCACCGCTCCCTGCTTAAATCAATTTCACAATAATATTTTTGCACCTATCAAAAGAAAACTTGAGAAAAGTGACAGCTCTTCATCTATTTACTGTCCACATGCCCAAAGCTGAAGTGCACTTTTTAAAATGTTTTTTTTTTTGACGCAGAATTTTGTAATTTTGTCACCGCGAAAAACCTCAAACGCTCAATCCCGATTCCGATAAAACCTCTGAGTTCTAGGGACTGCAAAATGCAAAACCGAAGGGAAAATGTTTTTTCTCATCTGTTAACCGATTTGAATTTTTGTGTGCGGAAGCGAAAAGCTGAATAATGAGGACCGAGAATTGGGAGTTATTTAAAAGAAGTTGGAATCTCCGGGTTCACCTCGTTCGCTGTATAACTGTTTATTTCGTCAAAAATAGGATACCGAGAAACCCCGAAAGCTTTATGGAGCAAAAGAAACTCATTTTCCCCTTTTTGTCCTGAGGGAAATAAAAATGATGACAACGATAATAATAATAATAATGTCTGTGGAATATATCTGCAATAGTAGTTCAAAGTATCTTTGTGACGGATCAATTTTTATCGATATTACCTGCCCCGAAGTCCATATTCTGCTTTGTCAAATGACAGAGAGAAAGCGAAAGCGAGAGGAAGACAGATAGGGCGTGAAAGGAAGAGAGAGAGAGAGAGAGAGTGAGAGAGGGAGAGACCGAGAGAGATTGTGTTTCCCCTCCTCCGAGCCTGGGGCACGGAAGGGTATCGCGTGATATTGAAAGATGAATGTAGTAGGACTCGAGGAGCGAGACAGTGAGGACCGAGTTCGGTTTCGTCTCTTCGTCACAGTGACTTTTATTCATTTCCCTTCGACAAACAATTTTTCACAATAAATTCATATTTTTATTCTATTGACAAAAGCGATCGTTGTATTTACCATTGGAGCATTACCTCTTAATTACGCGCTGAAAATAATAATATTTTACATGCTATATAGACAAGGTTCGAGGAAACAACTTTCGGCTTGAAAATTCCATCACCGGAATCCTAATTATTAAAGGTCATTTTCGAAAGCGATCAATTTTTCGCTTTTTTGTATTCGGTCAACAGAGTTATTGGCAAGTATTTATTCTCCAAAGAATCTTCGAAATCGATCATCCAACTGATTATTCTACCAAAATAATGAGAAACTTCAATTTTCGTTCAGGTTTTAATTTTTTCGTTTTCATTCTTGTTTCATCGTAAACGCACCGAGCGCTATTTTTTTTCGACAAATAAAATATCCTGCAATTATTGGTGTAGATCAATATGGCAAGCAGTGGAAATGACAAAGTTGATCCTGTGACCGGATTGAGCGATCGTGAGATCAATATATTACAGACAACATGGGCATTATTGACGAAGGATCTCGTAGCTTCAGGTCTCGACATTATGTTGAGGTAATTAAGCATGTACTATCGTTACGAACGGAAGCAAATTTATCTCTCATCCTCCTCTCTCGCTCCCTTCCTCTTCCGTTTCTCTCTCGCGCCAAAACCACTTGAAATATCGATTCTCGATTAATCGTTACTCCAGCCGGTGTAATTATCTCCTCGGGAGCGATGCAGCAAACGCTGTTCTTGCCTCTCAAAATTTACGAATACTCCGCTTTCTGAGATCTAATTAAACGAGGGATAACCCAGTGGAGTTATTTAAAATCCAGATTAAAAGGAGAGAGAAAAATGAAAAAAGAACGTTGACGCAAAACCACGAAGCTACCTCCAAAGCTCGAAAATATTTTCTTTTCACTTCACTCAAATGAGGTAAACTTTCGTTTTTATCTATTATACTTCACGATTTAACGAGTCTTCGTGTTAATTACCGCCCCGCGATCATTAGCGTACGGAAACCACTCATTCCCACGAAAACTCCGATCGACACAACTTTTAACCAAAATTTAACGCGTCAGGAAAATCCCCAAGCTCGGAAACAAATGTTACTGCGATAACAACAGCGATCACAGTTCATTTTTCCTCACAAAAAAAAATCATCATTTTCCTCGGAACATTTTCTCCCCAGATACAACTCAAATGAATAATTATCCAAAACCTTCGTTCATCCGAAGACAAATTTCTATAAACTTTTCCTGTCAGATTCAAAGTTCCGCAGATGTTTGTGTTTTCGTACACTCGTTCGGGTTCCTCATCGCTCAAAATACGTTGCAGTTCCTTCCCTAATCGCGGCGAGATTCCCTCCCGTTTATTGATGAATCGATATTCTCAAAATTCCACAACAAAGGAACTCAAATACCGGATTAAATTGAGCAAACCTTGATCGCAAAAGCCTCGAAGGTCCGGAAGATTTGCTTTTATACCGGCTGTTTGTACCTACGGGTATTATGCAGAGTATATTCTTCCGGCTGTTGCATATTCATGGCACAATCGCACTTGGAGCTACGCACGTGTTCGGGTTTCTGGTCAAGCTGCTTACCAAGTAGCAGTTCTGTGCTGTACGAACGTACAGCATTTCATATATATCATTATAAGTATGCGAGCTCGCAGATTCCAAGTGGAGATGTGTTTAGGGTATGTGCCCTGTCACCTGGAAAATTATTCCGCCATGTCCTCGAGCCTGCACCGTAAAAAGATTGCGCGCGAAATCAGTGAACGAAAATACACAGCAGATTGTTCAATGGCTCGTTCATAATTTCGGGCATTTTTCAACATCATTTGCTGCTTTTCGGAGGATAAATAAAACCAATAAAACGAGGAAGAATTTAGTGAAAATTTTACGATTATTAATGAATATTTGTTTTGCAGTTTGATCGATGCTTATCCCGACTATCAGTCTCTATTCGTGTCATTTAAAGACGTACCGCGCAGTGAATTGCCACAGAACAAAAAGTTCCAAGCCCATGGAGTGAACGTCGCTAAAGCTCTGAACACAATGATCCTAAATTTGACCGATGTTGATCGTCTTGTACCACATCTCGAAGGTCTTGGCTCGAGGCACGTAATACGGGGTCTGACGAAAGAAACCATCAGCGTGAGTCAGCGTGTTTTAGAGCTACCGTAAAAACGTTTTTTTTCCTCTTTCCGGGGTTACTTTTCCTCGTAAAATTCCTCAAACAAGTAAATATGGTTTATCGAGGTAAATGTTTGACAAATGAAAACTACGGTTCTCGGGTTACGAATACTCAAACGAGGGGTCTTGGGTAATAATCCGAAGATACGATGCGAAAAATGAGATCGTCGCTTCGAGATCACATCTCATTTCGTCAATTCGTTAATATTTCAATCCGACCAGGCAATCATGCAATTTGTCTGCGAGTCGATCGTAATTGTCTCGAGAAACTGTGACGCTCGTTATATGAATTCGTATTATTTATATCTCATGTAATGTACGTCGATATCTGGGAATGAAAACCGTTAAATTTGCCTCGCATTCAAATCTCAGTGGTCCAGAGCGAAGTATTCTGGAAACTTTGTGCTCTCAGACGCGATCAAAATGAAATTTGAAGTTTCAAAAATAGAATCAATCGTTGTTTTACGATCCTGTTTCGTCATGCGCGAATTTCGATTTTCCATTCAATTTCAACTCGGAAGTTTTAACAGTTAAATTTTCAATGAAATTATATCAAATTCGTATGAAAATTAAGTGAGAATTTAACTCCGAAATTATTTCACACAAAATTTCTTTTATTGCATCAGAAATTGTGGGCTTTCATTCGAGTTTTGACTAAGCGATTTTTTTCAGAATATCACGGCAGTGATGGTCGATGTACTGCGTAGAAATGTGGGCAAAGATTTCACGAAGGAAGTCGAGGATATATGGGTCAAAACGATGAACAAGGCTTGGTCTATTATGTTCCCGGTTCCCGGCCAAGACTCTTAATTTAATAGGCTATTTTAACTCCGTTTCTCATTTCACCGAGTGGAAAGCGAATATTTTATTGAAAAATTTGAAGAAAATTCATTTTTTTTGGAAAATTTTACGGCTCGCTATACGAAACGATGTTTTATGAAATCGATTTCCACTGATTATGACGAACAATGAAAATTGTAAAATTAATATTGTATAAATTTTGACGTTTTATTTGATTTTTTTTTTAAATTATTTGACTCACGGTAAGCAATTACCATAAAAATATGAAGAATTTTTTAGAACTCATTAATATTTTGATAAGAAAAATTATTTATGAAAACCTAAAGGTTTTATTCGACGTGCAAAAGTATTCAAACTTTCTGTAAAAAATCAATGTGAACTATGAATAAAAAATCAATATTTCTTCGCGTTACGTTATTGCGTTTTTCAAATTTTTATCGACACTCATAAATCCATGTTTTATCTCGCATTTTAATATTCGCCTCATCTGCGTGCTTTGTGTAATACTGAATATTTCATCATTCGATTAAAGTCGATGGCTCCTTCCAGCAGACTATTTTTACTGCATCGTCATCCGTCGAGACAAACTTTCAGATAACCGAGGCCCGTTCGAGAATTGACTTAAATTGTGAGATTAATGTAACCATTTCGCCAAACGATCGCAGTCGTTGACAGCAGGGCATCTGCAGTGTTTGTATTATTCTTTCGTAACATTAATTTTAAACTACAAAACTAACATTCGATAATGTAGACCACAATAAAAATCTTTCGAATGTTCCCGAATTACAACGATTGTCTTTTTTCTTCATCAAAAAGTTGATGCATGTTTTGCGTCGTGTCAGATTATTCTAATTTTAGGCTATGTAACGTCAAAATGTTTCGTCAACGTGGAATATAAAGTCGTCACGATGGTGGTTGGAAAGAAGCATAAGGAAATTGGAAACAACGAAATGGTATGAATCGCAATATTTTTTATTTTGACACGCTTTTTTTCTCATCAATTATCGATTAATGTGATATGGAAGAATCGCTGTCATAACGTGTGAAATTGCAGACAGCAACATGTACTTGTTCAGAGTCGTTGGCGTGAGTCTTGTTGAGCGATCGCTTAAATTAGTTATAAAACAATATTAAGGGACTTGTCCATATAATTATCTCGCTGTTCGATAGCGAGTAGATTTTTTTTTTTTTATCTCTTTTTCAGTCTCCAACTATAAGCTGCTATAAGTTTTGGCACTCAATACTTTTTTTGGTGTTTTCTTTTCTTTTCGTTTAGAGGGTAAATGCATTGATTTATTCTACTCTATTTTTAAGGGAGTAGAATGATTAACGATAAATGAAATTCCATGGAAAATTCGTTGACGAAAAGAACGTTGAATAACTTGAGAATTCAGAAAACCGACAAAAGCCTTTTTTCTCGAGGTTTATCTGAGGTCGAAATCGTCCCTGCTCATCAATTCTTCGGTTAAAAAGCTAAATCACCTTTCATAATAATGATAACAGCAATAATATCGATGATCAATATTTTGAAATGTTGAATGACCTAGAAGTAGAGAGAAACTAAGTTCATCAACTTGGTCATTGCCAGTCAACAAATATCAACACGTCGAATAGTGGTGAAGTCCATAAAGTTCGAGACTCCACGGCACGAGCGCGTTTTGACTTTGACACGAGCGAATTCTATCTCGAACGAATTCTTTATACGTACGATAAAGTACGAAAACCGCTTTCTTCAAACGGCAATAAGTAGGAGCGAAAAATTGTTCGTTCTAACGTCCTGCACAGTGATCAGGAATGTCAACGATTTTAATAATAGTTGCTCGTTGATGAGTAAGCAAATGGAATCACAAAAATATTCGTCGAAGTTTCATTTTTCATGAAATATTTTCAATAATTATACGAGTCTCTTTGTCATCATTGAAAATTACGATTGAAAGGAACATTTTCTGAAATTCCTTACGGACACTTTTCACTTTTTCTTTATCTCGCGAGGTAAACAAATTTTCAGGATTTTTCTTGGGAAGAATCCTTCTTTTCCTTGGAAAGATCCTTTTCTAAGGGGTGATCCTCATGAAAAAGGGAGCCCCTCGAGTGGACTCGGGCCTCTGGGGTCAGAGGGCACGAGCGAGGACTTCGGACAGCAGTCTTCACCGGACAAAAACCGGAAGCACTCCCGGAATCTTATTGCGACTCATTCGTCAATAGAGGCGTTTTATCATATTGTGAATCACGAATACTTCCTTGACTATGAATAAAGAGATTTTCAATTGTGTAGGAAACGTAACAATTATGTAAAAAGAAAACAATTCCGTAAGTATTCTCGGTAAAAAATTATAAATTTAGTACCCAATGAATTCAATTGTTCATTGAAAAGTAAGTCATTAAAAGATGTGTGAAAAATCATCATCGCATAAATTAGGGGTAAAATTATTAATGTCAAAAAGCCTGTCAAAAAGAATTTCAAATTCTACAACTTTTGAGTAAAATATATTTTTTAATAAATACTTAACGAGGCGTTTCGTCCTTCCTTTGAATTTTTTTTCAGGACTGCATGTCCAGAATATGGACATGCTGGTAGTGGCTGAAATTGTGATGGGATCCGAGAAACGTGGCCTCGACAGCCCCTCCTCCGGGCGAACAATCCAAAACGCGAACGACGCAGCGTTTAAAACTGTTTGAAGTACAGCCAGGCAGCTCAGTGTTTGAGAATGCTTTGATAAATCACATCGCTACACACATAGCAGGAGACAGTTTGGTTTTTCAATCAATATTGTGATTAAATCGTAAACCGAGCAAATTTATTGTCGCGTTGAAGGCTCGCGTGATGGGATCGATAATAAGTTATTTTTTTGGAGCTGACGAAACTGACGAAATTGATCCGGGTACTGGATTAACCGCGAAACAACGAAATCTCATAATGAAATGTTGGAGTGAATTGCAACCAAATATCCGTGAAATTGGTGTTGAGATCATGATTACGTAAGTTTCATATTTTACTTTATCGTAATCGTATCAACGTGATACTTGTGACGGTGAATAGATTTGCGATCAACATGATTGAAAGGGAATGGAAAGATTGATGGGCAACGAGGCATAATAAAACTCTAAATGTCAAAAAAAACATTGTGAGTTTACCGGTTGAATTTCCACCAAATTTTCGTATCATTTTAATAAAAAAACATGTTGAATAAGAAATTTAATTGAATGCTTGTGCAATTGTTGTTTAGATGCCAATTATAATTTATAAGATTTTTTATTGTAGTTTTTTTCGGAATTATCCCGAATATCAGGAGGAATTCCCGAAGTTTCGTGGTCGAGAGTTGGAAGAACTTGCTAACGATCGAACATTTCACGCGCACTGTCTCAACATAATGAGTACATTTGAACAAGCTATTGAATTTCTTCACGATCCAGAATTGTGTGTCGCTGCTCTTCATATGGCTGGCGAAAGACACGCCCGACGAGGACAAACTACGAGGCCATTCGAGGTTCGTTAGTTTTTGAGATGCTGACAAAAACAAATGAAAACTATTGACGAGATTCGTTCGTGCAAAAAATTAGATTCAATGTCGTTGTCGAATTGTTAACGAGACTTTTTTCGTTCATTCGAATTACCGGTCGATAGAACCTCGTACTTTGATTTTTATTCAAAGACAAATCGAATTTTCTGTTTATTCTTTACGCTTACAGAATTCGAGATTAATCTTTTCTTCCATTCTCTTAAAACTGCATTCAAACATTTTTTAAACACGTTGGTTTACAGGTATTGGAGCCGTTGGTCAATGAAATTCTCAAATCCCATTTGAATATCTCCGGCACAACAGAAACGTCAGAGGCACTTGATATTGCCTTGGCTCTAATATTCAAGGAATTGAAGCACGCTATCGAAGAACACGATCGAAGTGAGACGAACGATTCGACAAAGTCCAGAAGCTGAATTGGATTCGTTGGGACTGATGATGCTCATTCTTCGTTTTGAAACAACTTTTTACGCTGATTTTTTAATCCAATATTTTTTTGACCCAATTACAATGGACGCACGCGATACTGATCTTAAGATTTATTATTTTTATTATCGGACTCTTGCTCGATATAGCAAATCGTTGACAGAACTTTGTACGCTTGTACTTAAAATTAGGATTAGGGAAATTGAAATATTTTTAATCGAGTACTTGAAATAACCAAAACAATGATAAATAATGTACCTGAATTTTCAGTTGTAAAAAAATGTGTAACTTTCATGAAAACTTATTGACGATTTGAGATAAATGAATTTTACAAATGATGCGAAATAAATAATACGCATAATATTCTCTTCGCGCTTGGCTCAATTGTAAAGGTACTTTTGTATAATATATTCTCTTCGAAAGAACGGGAGCAGTGACATAAACATGAAAATCTTGGTTGAAGACGAATTATACCGCTGGCTGAGTAATTTCGGTCCATTTAACAGTCAGAGCGCTATATTCGAGTCTTGAAGTTGCCTTATTTCTAGACACGAACGATTATTCTTTAGTGGCTGCGGAGCAGGCAGATGCGCGAGAGCAATCTTCGGGAGTGTTATTGCATCTGCTCGCGTCTCTTGGTCAATTTTTTATTTCGCCGCAGTCGACGTACCACTTTTGCACTTCTGTAGTTTCCATTGTCGAGTCACGTTCGAGGTCATTTGAATTTCATGCAGTGACGAATGAATCGAAGAAAATTTATGCCAATGTTTGTATCGTGATAGACAGAAAGCCATCGAGAATCGATATTTACGTGATTCTGCAATTGCAAATTATTATCTTCGTAACAGTTGAGGCAGATAGATTTGAAATGACACAAATTTTCGTGAAATTTATTTCATCACAACGATTCCCACACGGATTAATCAAAGCTGTTTCCTCGACAACGTTTTTATAGTCGAAGATCAAAAGCTGCTCAAAACTCTACACGAAAAAGATGAAAATCTTTTTCATTATTCTTGATACTGTTTTTCAAAGCTCCAATATCTTCTTACTAATATTTTTTTTATACTTTCGTTATCGATGCACCGTGGATCGTTAGATTAAATAATATTTGAGTATTCAGAATTTTTTGACTCATCCGCATTCGTCATCCTTTCGAAACTTCCTCGATGAACATTTTTTGCAATGTTTTCTCGCTTCGTCTTTTTCCAGCGCTCGTTGCTGCAATTTCAATTTTATATTGTACACCGCGAAAGCGACTGTTAACGTAACGAAAGTAGCGAGCAGTCCAGCAAGAAGTGTCATCAGCAATGTGTCCAGAGGTAACCAAGGATTTTCCTCCTCAGGTTTCTCCACGGGATCCAGTGTTACGGGGTATCTGGAGTTGAAATACAATCGAAGCATAGCGGGGTTATTGATTTTTCATTGTTCAATTGCATGAGGACAAAACAGAAATAAACAATCATCAAAAAAGTTTGCCATTGAATTATCCTGCTTACTGCGTTTCGGTCTCCTTTTCTCCGAGTTCACCGAAAGGATTTTTCAATGATTTTTCCAAATCATTTCCAAGCTGCTTGAAAACTGTTTTTCCGAGCCAGTCTGCTAAATCGTGTCGATTCAATTGGCGAAGCCGACGCTCGAGATGTTCGTGAGTTTTTCCTTTACCCTCATTCGGTAAACTGTTCCAGTGTATGAGTTGATGAAGACACGGAATGTCTTCAGCGACTTTTCGCTCTATTATTTTATAATTTGAAACGATCCATTACAATAATCGTGCGCTTTTCTTTTAAACTTCATGTGAAAATACTGGTAAACGAAACTTTACCAGTCGCGGCGATACTCTTCGGCAAATCGTAGGCTGTGTAATGCAGGGCAGCTATGAGACGTATGCACTCGTACGTATTCAAATGCCCTGCCAGATATTCCAGTTCCGAGAGATTTATATCGATGGTGCAACTGATGAACTGACAATTCAATTGCAGATAAAAAAAGGACAAAGTTAATTCGAGCAATCCATACATTTTGTATCGAGAATCGAACAAATGTCATTCAAGTACGTTTGTTTTGACACATACTCAAAAGAAAAGAAAGCTCCTTTGAACTTTCATAATTACGATTACTTCGCTTAATTGAACGTCCTTAAAAGAGAGTGCCAAAAGGTAGATCATGCACGATATGATTTTCTTAAGAAAGTCTTAAAATTTACACAGTGTTTCAATTTATTTAAATAAACGTGTTTTTAAATATGAAGAAAAATACACAGGGTTAAAGGGACTATGCGTAAAAAATCGTTCATCTTTCCATACAACGAATTGACGCTTCTTACGAAGTTTATGAAAAACGTATACAATAACAATGAAGTATATAGTGAAGGTTTCGGAAAAAAATCGAGACGATTGTTTTCCTAGTAATAAAATTACGATAAAGATTGAACGAAATTGGTACTGAGCACTCGAATAACCTCACATTTGCTTATTTCGACATTTTGTTTCTTTTTGGCTCAGACCATTCCTGTCACAGCCTTCTGTCTTTTTATCAATACTTTTTTCTCGATCCATTCCCCTCTGTGTTTTCCCTTCGCGCTCTCTAAAGCGATTTTTAATATAAAAAAACTGTAGTATTTTCATCAGGGACGAATAAAATTTGGGGTTCAGTCAGTGATGGATCCCCGTTCATTCAATTAATGGCTTGTAATTTCATACGCCAAAAGATAAGTTGGAAAAAATTATTTACCATTTCGAATCAATAATTCTGACATTAGTTTAAAGTCATTATATCTTTAATTAAGAAGTAAGAATCGATCCAATTTAGACACCCATAAAATACGATCCTACGGGCATGATCTACCTTAAAAGACTCGTCAGTGAAAGTAAGTAAATCATTTTTAAAGTAGTTTTGCTAGTTGAATAGAATTTTTCGTAGGATCAATCAAAATCACATTTGTTTTTTGAGTCAATAAATTTCGTTTGTATTCATATGTTTACGGGACTTACGTAACCGGCAAATAAATACGGAAGGCAATTTATTATTTTTTATTTCTCGCGCGTTTTTTCTTTTTTTTGCAACATGTGTAACAGCCAGTCGTAGGTTCATCGTTTTCATTGGATGTCGTCATGGTGCTGTTTTTCTGGATGGCGACGTTTCTGATATCCTGTGACAAGGATCTGGCTCTCGATTTCCTAGATGATATTGATTTTTTCCGGCTCCTTGGTATCGATCTTCCTCGTTCAGCGTCAGCGAACAACATTTTACTGATATTACGATCACGATTTTGTCAATTAAAATTATCGGGATCGCTGATTACTTAATCGCTCTATCTATTTATTCGACTATTATCCACCTCTTAGGCTTCTTCTTATTCTTCTCGGTGGATTTATGAAAACACGCGGCCAGTCGATTTCGTATGTAGAGGGCACATGAACATGTGACGATCACTGTACTCCCCAAAATAATCAAGGCCCAGGGCAGTGGTAACGTAAGACTTTTGTAATCTATAAAAATAAATGGGATTATTGATTGTAAACTAGAGAAATTTTCGTACCGGTTCATTTTAGTTTACGTCAATATCGTAACTGAAACAATGATTGCACGAAGCTCTTCGTCACGCAGTATTTCCCATTCATATTGAGGAAAATGAACAAAATGAATGGAGCACTTGAGTTTTTGTCATTTAAAATCGCAGATGATTTCACACTTGTTTGCAGAACGCGAAAATAAAGATTTTGCATAGTCAACGATTTTGAAGTGTTACCGATCTTGTTTCTTTAACTAATGTAAAAATAAAATAATTTCCTAATAACCATGGAACAGTCGACTAGTCGAATTACTGCCGGATATTTTCTGTCGTATCTTTTCAATTAAACGATGGTGAAGCTTCCCAGACGTTGTTGAAGGTTGGTTCGATGTTGACTTTTTTGTTGAGAGTTGATTCGATGTAGTTTTTGTTTTCGTTGTCGACTTTTTCATTGAGGGATCGTCCGATGTCGCCTTCTTTTTTGTAGTTGTCGACTCCTCTTCTGTCGTCGATTCTTCTTCCGTTGTTGTCGCCTCACTCGTTGTATCAGCATCAGGATCATCCGAATCGTCATCGTCTTCCTCTTGGTAATCATCGCCCACTGGATTGTACCTGCGATCAGAATAATAATTATGTACAATCAAATTAATTTTATGAGAAACGCCATCGTTGTTTTTTTTTTTTTTGCGGTATCGGCGAGAAGTGAGTAAATCCGCTTTGCTGACGTTGTTTTCTGCACAGAAGTTGTTTTTTCAAAATTTACTCACCATTTTTTTTTATTTTGTTTGATAAAAACAAATTTTTACCATCACTTCTCGAAGCTTCTTCTTTATTATCTATAAAAATATACCACCAAAAATAATTTCATGACAAGTTCTTGAACAAATTTAAGGTAGTTCATACACGAAACAATTTTATTAAAAAAGTTTTGAAATTTACACAGTGTTCCAATGGATAGTCGATTGACACGTATATCAAATTTTCAAGGATTTCGTCTTATTGCTTATTTAAATAAACGTGTTTAAATCGTTCATCTTTCCATACAACGAATTGACGCTTCTGACGAAGTTTATGAAAAACGTGCACAATAACAATGAAGTATATAATGAAGGTTTCGGAAAAAATTCGAGACAATTGTCTTTCTAGTAATAAAATTACGTTAAAGATTAAACGAAATTGGTAATGAGCACTCGTATAACCTCATTTTTTGCTTATTTCGGCATTTTGTTTTTTTTCGGCTCGGACCATTCCTGTTACAGCCTTCTGTCTTTTTATTAATACTTTTTTCTCGATCCATTTCCCTTTGTGTTTGCCCTTTGCGTTCTCTAAAGCGATTTTTAACATAAAAAACTATAGTATTTTAATCAGGGACGAATAAAATTCGGGGTTCAGTCAGTGTGATGGATCCCCGTTTAATTATAATGGCTTGTAATTTTATTCGCCCAAAGATAAGTTGAAAAAATTTATTTACAATTTCGAATCAATAATTCTGACATTAGTTTAAAGTGATTATATCTTTAATTAGTAAGTATAGGAATCGATCAATTTAGACACCCATAAAATACGATCCTTCGGGCATGATCTACCTTAACGAATCCCTCAAAACGGATAATATTTTCTTTGATTGGGTCAACTAGCCAATGTTTTTGGAAATGTTATGTTGATACTTAGGTTCTCATTGTACTCGTCACACGGATGGGAAGTGATACTACATCGGTATGACGAATGGAACAAAGAATTTACTGTCATATTGAAAATCTAAGAGAGCAAATGTCTGGAAAGCCTTTGTAAACATCGATGGGTCGTTAGTTCTTGTGCTGTCGATATACGAGTAAGTCAGGAATTTACTGCGCATAAAATATTATTATGCAATGAAAACGGGCGCTGCGAGTACCCCAACGTCCTCTAGAAAACGAAGAGCGCTTCCAAAACTATCGGATTCCTCAATCGAACAAACATCCTCCCTAAAAAAACGTCTTGAGGATTTATCTTCGGGATGTTCCTCGAAATCTACGAAATCCGGATCTGAGCACGTGAACACAACGAAAAGTCATAAACGACACGTGCGAAGGAACAAACAGATACGAGGACCGATCATAAAGTGGAGTGGGAACGATACGTATGGGCAATCCGCAAGGGAAACCGATAGCGAAAAAAATTACGTTACAGTCGATAATGCCAAAGAAATCGAACCGACTGTCAGTGAAAATTGTGATTCGAACTGTGGAACCGATTATCCGTGGGAAAAAATACGCGAGGTGATTCGAGATGTGCCTGCACCGATCGACGATGTGGAATCCATTTTTGACAAGCCTCTCCCTCGTTCGCCAAGCATATTATCGAAATTCGTGAACCCAAATTCAGAGGAAAACAATGATAGTATAGCGGATGGTCCCCAGCTCATCGACTTGGATGACAGCGTTGCTTGCAATGATCGTAATACTTATTTTTTCTCCATTATTTCTATTTGAAAGGAAACAGTCAAAATTTCATTCGTTTCGAATGTGTATCCAAAGTTCTTCCGATCCATTTGTTTATTCTAATTAAATTGAACATTTTTCAGACGACGAAGATATTCTAGTGGTGGGTAATCATAGTAAAAAATATCCCCCACCAATCGAGTTAGGATATCGCTCCCACCTAGTAGGAAGGCCTATACCACAGCATCTACAGAACTGGCAGCAAACGATCTCCGAAATCAGTAACAGAGCCCAAGGTACGAGTTTTCATATTTTTCACTTGGAATTTTTGAAATCGATTTTCTTTGACACAGTCTGAACGATTAAAAAAAGACTCTTTCAGGCTACGCAGGACGATGGCGAAAATCGGCTGACAGAGCCTTTTTTTAATCTGTCAAACTGTGTCAGAGACTTTCGATTTCGAAATTTGCAGCTTTCTCTCTCGCACTCAAGTTTGCGATACACCGACTGATCCATTCTCTTAATAAAATTAAAAGTATAAAACAAAATCGTTGAATACGACAAACGAATTTCGAATCGAAAATGATATTCCATCACATTATTTTCTTGTGAATATTAAATTTTCTTTTGTAGAGAGTAACAAAACGTCGAAGCGTTCGAAGAGAAGAAAATCTGAAGGGAAATCACAGCCTCGGAACACCGTCACGGTTCGCGGAAGTCTCGGGAAAAATACGAAACCAGTCTATTTCACGTCTTCGTCGTCTTCCTCAGAGGAATATGATGATGATAAAGCTTATATTTACCAGTGGGACGAGGCCAGACGAAAGTACGTCCGTCATCCACTGTCCCCAGCGAAAGCCATCGGTTGGAAAAAAGGCACGGAAGAGATCGAAAAGGACAAATTGTGGGACGAGTTTTATCGAGAATACAAAGAATCGTTGCTGCTGGTAAGCGACGAAGCTGCAAAAGCTACTGAGATTCATTCAGCGACAAAAGACACCGCTCAAGTTTCGCGATCACGAAGAAAATCCAAAATGTCTATCGACATTTTGGAATCCCCGAATTTTCAAATGCCTCGCGAAAGTTTCGTTGAAAATCGGCAAGTTACCGACAGCGATTCATCACCCGCAGACTCTTCTGATTCTTCTCGCATGCAGTCTCGTACAGCTGGACGTTTGGTTCTTGAGAATCAGAAAGCAACCTCGAAACTGTCAGCGAAAAATGGTCGACTGAAATTGAGTAAAAAATCGTTCAAGTCCGTGAGAAGATCCGGTGAAGATTCCGATGATATTTTCGAAGTAAAACCCAGTAAAAGAAGGAGGAAAAACCGTAAACGCTTAGTTTCACAATCCGCCGGTTCCTCCGAAGTATCGCCATCAATTTACATGCGCGCCGCCGATGATTCATCCGAGGAAAAACTCGTAGCACGATCGTTTAAAAAGAAGAGAAAGCCTGTCAAAATATCGTCGTCAATTGATGAGCCGGAAGAAATTGAATTCGTAAATCTAGTTCCGGAAGAAGACGAAGATTCTGCTCGATCGGTCGGGCAACTTCGAAGGAAAAGTTTGTCAGAAACTGCTATCGAAATCCCGCGAGAACACCGAGTGGCGAAAGCTCGCAATAGTTTTTCGAGAGCCGAAGATAAACCGTCGTGCTCGTCTGATGAGAGTACGAGTGGACATTCCGCCTTGACCGTAATAGCCGATCACAGGCTAAGCCTGTCACCGCAATCCGTCGATAAAATACTGATAACTGTTCTCGAAGATACGGAGGAGAATGAAAGCTTGACGAACAGGAAGAATTCATCGGATTCGAAGAGCACGCAATTTTCGGATAATTCCGAAGTAAGAATAGACTCGAAAACAAATCTTAGAAAACCCAGAAGTAGATCAACACAAAAACTGCTGAAAGGAATCGTAACGAAATGCGGTTCTGATCGATGGTTAATTAATCTCCCGAAAAATTTCGAAAATCAGTAATGAAATTGCGTTCAGAAATTTTGCCAAATAAATTTAGACATTTTCGCGGATTCAACAAGAAGCGGAATTTTTTCGAAAATTCAACGCTTTATTGATTTTGTAAATAAATTATTTTCCAAGTGGATGCTGAAAAACATATGCAACGTGTGATGAAACGAATCGAAAAATCATTCATTATTTCGCTTGCGTTAGGTTGTATCAATTGTAAAAATTCGATGAAAATCGAAAATTCGTTTGAAATTCGATGATGCCTGGGATTTTGGAATCATTAGGTAATTTCAAAAAAAAATTGTTCAATAATAATGCAATAAAAACAAACCGGACAAACGGCGAGTCTCGTCGACGAAGTTCCAGAAGATTGTTCAATTTAGATTTGAGTTCTTTCTTGTTGAAATCGTTGGAATTTTGGTTTTCAATGGAAATCATTCGGGGATGTCGAATGAGCAGTTTATTGATTTTTTCCCAGGCAATGTCGTCTTCATTTTCAGCACTGATTAACTGTAATTGTAGTTACAAACGAGTGATGTTTCGTAACAAATAAAAACGAGAAATGGCAAGCATCAAGAACGAAATAATTAATCCAACGAATCATTTGGAACTTTTAAATCCGAAAAAAATTGCTTCGTAAGGCTGGTAATTACTCTCTCAAAAGCCATCAAGCATACGAGAACGATTATCGAGCATTTCAAGTCTTTTTTCATATCAGTCTTGGCTCATCCTTACGGTTTGACTCGTCCTTACGAAGAGACAAGTCCTCGTTCCATAGGCCATACTTCAGAAGTGAGGTCCCTATGATCGAGTCCCAAAATATCAAATAAATGAGTAAAAGAAGTTTTTTTACGCCTCGATAGGTTAAATCGCACACTCGGATGAACTTATCAAATACCCAGATCAAAAACATTGACATTTTATTGCCAGGTTTTGTGGATTTTCAACTGTTTATCTCCTCACGTCATGTTTTTATATGACAGCAGCGATGTCGATTGGTTTCTTGGCTGGATTTTTTTCTGTCAGAATTTTGCGATGAAATTTGTTAATTATTTTTATATACTTGTCATATTTTTCACAGAGGTAAGCACACTTTTTCTCCATTACTCGATTGTTTTCCAAACGATGCGTAACAACAATTCGTGGGATCGCTTCAACTGTAAAAAATATTCAATTTGCATTATTATTCTCGATTTCCAAATTTATTTGAGCATGTTTTTTTTTTTCAATTAATAACACTCCGATGCTTTTTTAATTTCGACAGATTTTTCAAAAATACATTCGAAATTGACTAATTTTAGATAATATGGATAATTGTGAGCGAAGGAAATTTTGGCGAGGTCGAACTCACTCATCTGTCGAACCAATTGAGTCCGATGGAATGTCTGAAGCTTTTGGATACGATGAATTCAAAGACATTACCATTAAATGGAAAATACTGGCACAGGAATGCGGGGAACAGCGAATTGATACTTCGCCGGGAGACGCCTTTTTTCAATGAAGACAATTGCTATGAAAAACTTGAGGATTGGAGTAGAAAGTTACCACGTAAAGTGTCATTCAAAAAACTTCAATTCGACAAACATTTTTTCTTCACTGTACTTTTGTTTTTATAATCGACAAAACTCTTATAGAAAAAAGTCATGCACGGGCTCGATCAGCACTGGAGACCGAACTTCGGAATCTCGGGAGGCCAGATTTGGCTAGGTACGTCAGAAGAAGGCGAAGAGTCATACGCTATTCGAATAATTTTCAAACGAAATCTGAAAACGTGGCAATGCAGGCGAATCCCTTGATCGAAAGAAGAGAGAAAAACATGCCGGTTCTGCAGTCGTTTGACATGATAAAATCTCCTCATAGAGCCTCGGGAATTCAAGATTATTCTTGTAGTTCCATAAATCCGACAGTAACAAACGCTGATTCGTAAGCAGAGATTAATCAATACTTTATATTTATGCTCTGTGAGTTGAGGAAAGCACTACTCGAAAGAACGCTAAACTTTGAGACTCATTTTAACGACTTCGGTAGCATCTCCTGGTCTCATCAATTAAGGGGTCTAGCCTAATTATAATTTTCAAAAAATCGATTTTTTATTTTGTTGCATTTTTCGAAAGTATGCATATTTGAAAGTATCACACTCAAATTTTATAAAGATCTGAGCAGTTCAAGTTTTTTTGAGCGATGTTTACTTGGCTGTCTGAGCACACAGTGCAGTACCGCGTGCCTGCCTTTGCTTAAACGCCTTTTTCTCAAAATTACGTTTTTGGACGGCTCGTTGATAAAATCTCTGAAACTATTCAACCGATCCTTACCAAAATTTTACCACGCTTCCTTTATGGCTGTAGCTATAGCGCATATCATACGAATTTTGAAATTTTGAGTGGAACTATTTTTGTTTTGCAAAAAGCGATGAAAAAAAACGTGCTTTTTCGTAGTTTTTGGAAAAATGGCCGCCATTTTGTCATTTTTGAAAAATCGTACGATATGCGCTATAGCCGTTTACCTATTGAATGTAAAACCTTTTTTTCCGATCGTCCTTTCCAGAGATTTTATCAACAGTGCACACCCCATCTTTTTTTGGACCTGTCTTCTTCCCAATTTTTCTATACGAAAACTGAGTAAAATAAAAATTAAAAAAAAAATTGTGTATTTTAAGAGAGTATTTTTCAGGCCCAACACTCTTTATATTCATATTTATAATTTATACCGGTCAAAAAAATTCGTGAAAATAGTCGTTTTTTTGCCCGTCGAATTAGGGTAGACCCCTTAATTCTACAACTCACGGGTGGGTTTGATTTCGACCGCAGATGAGCGTTGAAAAAATGAGATTTTCGTAGGTATTCAAAAATTCTCTAGTTTTGCAATGAGTTTTTCGTCGATTTATTTTCCGCAATGAATTCAATTGGCCGTACATCATTTTATTTGTTTTTAAAATACGAGGAGCCTTTTGTGATGAAAAGTCAACTTCAAACGTCAAATGAATTCAACGGCCAGGATATTCCGGGGCCAAAATCTTTTCCGGTCATGCGTTAGAGCGTAAAAAAACAAATGTTGTCAATGAAATTCGCTTTACATGTGATCGAATTTCCATGACAGTGCGAGCGGAGGATCGGCCAATGTTCATCCGGAAGATCAGCAAAAATGGGGGGAGAGCGACTCGTCGAGAAAATGGATAGCTTTTCTCGTTCTGCTCGGCGTCATAATTCTGACCATTCTGTCGACCGTTATTTTTGCATTGTGTAAAAAAAATCGTGGCAAGTTCGGTACGAGAAATGAAAAATGTACGAACGACCGTTGTGCGTTAGCAAACCGGTCCAATGGGACGCATTGCGTGGTAAACATGAATGACGACGATGTTTACGACGGCGAAGAATTTCGAAACCTACGCGAGGATGAGGGCGACAATCAGAGCGACGATTCGTCGCAACAACGAACGTCGGGGTGTTGTATGAAAAAAAAACAAACGCCATCGAAAAACCCGAAGAGGGATAAGAGTCCTAAGGTGAAAATTCAGCGGGAAGAGGCATCGGGAAAACCGGTTAAATGTGATTACCCGAAAAAGAGTACGAGGCCGGATAAGCGCGGTCCCGAATGCGTAACACGGACTAAAACGAAAAGCTCGAAGCCGGAGGAGAAGTCGAGCGAGCAGCAGCCACCGAAACCCCGTTTAGAATTGAAAACGTTTCAAGAAAAAATAGCGAGCATCCTTCGCAAGGATAATCCCCCGTGCGAATGCTGCAAGTGCGTTCTCAACGGTGACAAAGATCCCAAAACAAGAGCATGCTTTCGTAAGAAAAAGAAAATCAATTGCGAGGACCAAAATTGTCAGAAAAAGAAGATAAAAAATATCAGTGAGCTGTACTTTCCACCTGGCACGACCTCGTTCTCCGACGATTTCAATGAACTTGAGAAAAAAAAGATCAGGCAAAAGAAAAAGAAGAAAAAGAAGCCGAACAAGCATAAAGACCGCGATCGGGACAGCTCCAGGGCTAAAGACATTTCGAAAAGCACCGCCAGAAATTCTGCACGATCTAGAGATAAAAATCAATCGAAACATAAGAAAAAGCAAACTGAGGATAAAAAAGAGAGATACAACGTTGAGGAAGTTTGCACGAGAAAAACTTGTGGTCAATGAAAGATTGAAGAAATGTCGAATTATGCATGATTATATTGACTGTTTAGCCACTTTTGGCTAAGAAAACGAGGGTAGTACTTTCACCGTTTCTCAATGAGCTTCAACTAACGAGTAAATCATTTTTTCGAAACTCTAGCCATCGTACAGTTGACCAAAGGAAATGATGATTTTCCAAAGACATGGCTGTATAGTTCAGAGAACGCAGAAAATGAGAAACGTAAAAATCGACGACGAAAAATAAACGAGAGAGACAATTAACAAAATATTGCGACGAACAGTTCGATGTGAGTATCGCTGATCCGATGAACCAACAGCTGAATCCTGGTGGATGTGAAAATAAGATGTTTTCAAGATGAGACTGCACGTTGATGAAACGTCTTCAATTATTATGGGAAATCAGCGAAATTGACAGTCGTTTGTTTCGAGGCTTTCAGATCCTGTAGTATCGCTGAGATTTCTCGATATGGTGAAGTGACGAAAGTAACCTCCGCGCCACCGTACGTGACGTCTTATCAAATATTTTTATAGTCAAACTATATTTGTAATAATTGTAATAATGTATTTATCATGAAATTTGTAACATTTTACATTTTGACATTTCTTATTGTGCGGGTAAGTTAACGTAGCCGAGTATCGTCAATAAATCATATTGATTGTTCGACGTTTTTATACTCGCTATTACGAGGATCAGTCAAAGGAGAATAAAATAGTGTCAAACTGCTTCACTTCATTTCTTCATTTCATCTCTACTGTGCTAGCATTTTTTTATACTCTTTCGGACATGCCAGAAATATGTTTTTAGAATGAAAACGGTATCGAAATCGTTGTAATTCGGACAAAAGTTGGAGAATTTTCAATAACGCCATGAATTAAAGCGTCCGTTGTGCCGTAAATAAATTTGACGAGGACATTATGTTCGATCGAAAATGATTAACAATTATGTAAGAAATTCGTTGCACTCAAGACCGAATGGTAATTAACAAAAGTTTGGATGGGCAGGGAGTCGCTGGGGGCGGTGAGTTTTCCCAGGAGGATTTGCATTTCATCGCGGAAAGATTGAGCCCCCTCGAGTGTTCGAAGCTCCTAAAGAATTTGGCAGGGAGTCGAAAACCGGAGAGAAAAAACGGGTCGGACGATGAGAAATCGAGCGTCTATTACGAGGCGGATGGTTTTCGGAAAGAGTGTTTCGAGTCTTTGTACGAGTGCAATGAGAACAGGAAGCAAGGCGAATGCACGAAAAAGGGGTTCGTTGCTGCTCTGTACGAATTTGGTCGAGCTGATTTGGCTGCTGGTCTGAAGAAACGATGGAAAAAGTTGAAAATGAAAAGGGACCAATTGAAGAAGAGAAAGAGAGCTAAAAAAGCAAAGTTGCCGGTACTAGGAAGGAAAATTGATACGAGACAGAACGATTGGAGCGAACCGACAAAAAACATTGTTAAGTTAGTTGACGGTTAATCTCATTTGCAAACTCGCATGAAAATATTTTTGGTTTTCTTTCAGATTGGGTAACGATCGGAGCTCGGATACTCCGAAATTGGATCCTACGCTGGAGAACATATTCGATGAGAGTTTTGTTATTTTTGTGGCTGCTGGCAGTTTTCTCATTCTTGGATTTCTGGCGACTGTTTTATTCATTGCCTACAGACGAGCCTGTCGTTGCTTCAATAATTACGAGGTCCATCGCTCGCAGTAAGCAGTCATTTTCCAAATTGTTTATCCCTGGATTTCAGCCTCCGAAATAATTTTCGGGTTCAGAGTGTCATGAGAATATTGAGAAATGGGAGGTTCGATGTTATTCTTACGATTTGTCAGGAACATGAAAAAACCTCTGGAGCACGAGCAACTCGAAGAGGATCTCAGTGATTACTCGAAGAAAATCCCTCAATCGAGAAAGGACTGTGAGCCAGTTGGCAGCTATACGAAAATCGTTTTTGAGTCCGATAAAATCGAGAGTGAAGATCAGACACTTACTGAAAATATTTTCGTCCCTTCTACAGCACACAATGAAAATAAAAAGGAGCGCGTCGAAAGCGTTACAGAGCAGGAAGTCCAGAAGTCCCGTAATAAGCCAAAGGAGAAAAAATCGAAAAGAAAAATTTCACCTTGTGCCAGAATAAAACGTTTTATCGATTCTCAAAAACGAATTTTCAGGGGTGACACCGGAAATGAGGGTAAAAAACGAAGAAGAAAAGTCTGCCATGACAATAAATATAAAACTAGAGAACAAATTGGAAGAAGAAACGTTAAAGCCAGTCCGAGTCCTAGAAATCGCGAAAAGAAAGGAAAAATTGTTCGGTCGAACCGAAAAAATCATTCTCAGTCGAAACGAACAGCTTGCACCTGTCATATGTGTCGATTGTTCGATGTTAAAGATCAACAAATACACAGCAGAGACGCGAAAAACCTGAGCGATCTAAAAAGCTGACTGTAAGACATTTTTTGAGGGGATCATTGCACGGGCATGCGAAGATTACAATTATTTGGGTCAGAGTTCAAAGAGCGAGTTCGATCGCTTTTTTATCACTCAATTTTTCAGTAATTCTAACATTTGGTTCATACGAAGAAAATGGTAAGATTAACGAAGTTTCATCTGGTGATGGGACGTTTGTCATTTTAAAAAATCATTGCATTATATTTCGTCTCGTTATATTTTTATTAATATTCGTAACCCTGAAATAACAGAAATATTTCTATCGAACACGATGTATTAATGATTAACGATGAAATAAAAGCCATTAAACGAATTCTTTTTCAATCCCTGTTTATTTGTTATTTCAGACGAAATATCGAGAAGAAAAAAAAGCCCACAACTGAGCAACACACTTTCAGAGCTAATTTGTGACTTATTTGTTATCGTTATTTTATTTTTATTATTTTTGTCTCATGCCGTATCATCTTTTATCAGCGAATCATTCTTGACGTATACACTACTGTATTTTTTTCTTTTAAATTATGAACGTAACGGAGCATATATAAAAAAAAATTGGTTTAAATTTTCATTCAGTTCGTGCTTCGGAAACAAAATGCAACGAATCATCGTTATCGTGTGCTCCCTCGTTTTGGCTTCAGCTTCAGGTTATCCCTCGATTTTTGTGGGATTCTTATTTTATGATTTGACAAAAATTCTTTTTGGAAAATGTAATAATACATTCGCGTGTTTTATCACTTTAATAACAAGCATGTACTGTGCCAGGTGAAAATGTCTCGGTTGATCTCGTGCCCAATGAATTTATTGACGCGGTAAACAGAATCGGAGAACCGAAAAAAATTGCAGCCAACGTACCGACGAGTGAATTCGCTCTTAATTTTACAATCGCAACGACTCGTTTGTTGAACGACGTCTTGTTCGAATATTATCGTCAGGTAGGCACAGTCACTTTTAGTCAGTTGGCAAATATTTTTACCACATTTTTTTCACAAAAATATCGATTTGCAAAAATTCGATTTTAACAGTTTTCTCTTTTCGTTCACTGACATTCTCAGTGGATTATTTCATTTTCATCGTGTATCTTTGTCATTACAAGAATGAACATTCATTGAAGATTAGATAATTGTCAATTGTTGTTATAATCACTAAACATATTCATTCGTTTCAACATTCGATAATTATTTAACTACGTAGGTTTCGTTAATGTCCCTTAAAATCTACTTTTGAGCTTATTTCATATTTGGTATCAACGTCTCATTTATTCATACACTTTACGAACCAACGTTGGCCCGAATTGTATGCTCGTTAAAATATTTCGTGTGAGTATTTCTCGTGCAACATTTCCCTTGAAGAAATTCTTTTTTTTTTTTGCAGGCAAGACTCGCAAGCATCATTCTTGCAAACGACTGGAAGTCATCAACGGCGAAATTGTTGAAAAAATCGAGCCACGTAACGGCAAAAAATTCGGAATATTTGGATCCGTATCTCAAAAAAGTTCTGAATTATATGAATAAATTTTTGCTCATGCAACCAGGAGTTTTCGATTCGAATGCGACGCCCAACCTTTCGGAAATCCCCATCGATTCTGGGGTCATAGAAACTCATTTTGAGAACTTCGAGCCTGTAGATTTATTCAATAATTTAGAACTCCTTGTCGATCGAGATCTTTCAAATATTTATCATTTAGCAAACAAGATATTTCTCATTGGTTGGCAGGGCGCGAGATCCGCACTTCCAAAATTGCAACAACAGTTCCGCGACGAGGTCAGTAATTCTTGCTTCGACAATTGTCTACCATTGAAACATTTTTTTTTCATCAATGATTCTCAGATTCGAGGATATTATTATATCCAACCTTTCTTGCCACTGTTATTATACATTCCAAATTACTTTTATGTCAAAATGATATTTACAATATTAACGAATCGAAAAATTATAATTATAATGGCAATGATAATAATCATTTCGGTATTTCGTCCAATTTCAATATCTTTTTACATATTTTTTTAGTTTTTACATTGTAAATTGCTCAAAACATGGATCGAGGAAATCAACAAAATTGATGCAATGAGAGAAACAGTGCAACGAAACGTGAACCAAGAGACCTGGACGCGATACGAGCAATTGACTGAACGTTTGAAGCTTGTTCGAATCGTTCGTTTCGATCGAGAATTTTGTTAAATTAAATTGTAAATCTTAGTACAATATATTTTTTTCCTCCCATCTTAATGTTATTATTTCCTTAGTCAATTATTTAGTTCATTATGATTACGAAGTCAAATTAAAATTGATGGTCACCACAAGCAATCGCTTTTTCGCTTTTTTTTTTTTTTTGAGAATTGGTTGAATATTTTCAGTCAACCATTTTTTTGTGAGTGGTTTTGTTCTTTTTTTCTCGACAATGCTCATTTTCGATGTTGTATCGATAAACTGTGAGAGCAAACAACTTTTCAACGCTTACACGTTTTTAACTAGAATGTTTGTGCTGCGGTGCAGATTAAATCGATCGAGCGGTAGAAATATCAATTTTTTAATGATCCATGAGCGAAAGAAAAAAACGTTTAATTGCACTAATCGCTCACTCGTAATAGCTACCGGATACGTTGAACGGTTTCGTTGGTTTCGGGGTTAGCGTTTTGCAACAATTGTCGCAACATTTTTGAATTTGATCGTTCGTCAACTGTTTTTTGAGAAGAAAAGTGTTCTTTTTTTCCTTTGATCACAGAAGTTTCGTAAGTATGTTCCATTCTTATTCGCATACAATTGGAAAAAACTACTTCTATCCACACGTATTTACAGACTTGAATTTTTGGTTCACGACTCAAAAACGAGTTTTGTTAAAAATACGCATAATAACCGAGATCTGTTATTAAATTCTTACCTCTACATGTAAACTTAGATTGCGAAATACAAAAATACTTTATTCTTTTCGTCCCGATACTTAAAGCATTTGCTTCCGTCACATTTTCACATCATGCATCCTCAAATTGCCCTTCGACTTCTGTTTCCGCATACTCTTGGAAAAGTCCTTGCTCCTTTAACTGAATGATTTGTTGTCTTATCGGCAAAGCATGGAGAGCCGACGGACAGTACAAATTATGTGCAACTCCGTAATAAAAATTCGGCAATCGTTTTCTCGTTGGATACCCCTGATCACCTTGAAAGCAAAATAAAAATTAAACAAATGATTTCTACACAAAGAAATAGAAATGAGCTTGGGACAAGAAAAAAATTCTTTTTTTTCTATTGATGAATTGTGAGTGATTCGTATAATTCGTTTCCTCTAGTTTTTGAAAATGTCACCAATCAAAATGATCGAGTAAATTATTTTCTATTAACAACGCAAGAGAATTCGGATTTCAAGTTTAAGGTGAAAACAAGAAAAGACTCAAGCTCACATGTAGGATCATATTCGTCTGCTGAATTGTCTGAAATGTCCCAATTTTCCTCAATTTTGTTGTTCAGCTTTTCCGTAGCTCTGCAACCACAGTAAAAAATGAAAACACTCTGAAAATTTGAAGTCTGGAATCGAATTTTTAGATGAATTCATAATATGATTCTGTAAAGAAACTAACCCTGTGTGGTATTCATGAGAATCTGTGGTCGAAATTTCAGAGTCTGTTTCCGAAGTCTCATCGTAGTCTGTGTCGTATCTTGCTCCTGAATCTCTCCAACATCCCAAATGCAAATATTTTTTGTGCAAAGTTTTTCTTAGCGTTTCATACCGGATTCCATTGATCTAAGAAAAGATATTAAAATATGAATGCAATGTAAAAAACGAATAGCTGTCGTTTAAGTAATAACTCATTAAACACCCATAAAAATTCAAAGATTTCAGAAGAGTTTTAGAAGTTTTGATGAATCGTCATCTACAAACATGAATTGACATTAATATCATCATCAATGTTTTAAAGAAATTGATTATCTATATTCTGATTTTTTTTTCTTTATTTTGATGTGCTTTATTCTTACCTGTAGATTAGAGATGAAGACAGGGTTGTAGTCGATATCAAGACCCTGGAGTTTGACCATGAATTTCAAAGTTTTTGGCACACGAGTAAAAGCATTTCCATAGAGATCAAGATAAGCAAGATTCTTTAACTTCTTTGTAGAATGCGGGAGAGCAGGAATTTTATTTTTACTTGCTTGAAATTCCGTGAGCGAGCTCAAGTTACCAAAATCATTTGGCAAACCGAGAAGGGAATTATCAGCAACATTGAGAATCTTGAGTTCTGGGAGTTTGCAAATTTCATCAGGTAACCATCGAAGAGCGTTGTCATGGAGATCCAATTCTACTAGATTCACAAAATGTTCTATGTTCTCAGAAATGTACGACAGTTTTGTGAAGCTAAGATCCATTTCTACCATTTTTTCAGGAAACTCTAATTGCTCCGTTGGCAAGTGCCAATAATCGTTGCACCTTTTCACCTTTTTTCTGTTAGCAGCTTTTAAAACTGCAAGTTCTTTTAACAAGCCCAGCAGTTTGTCCAACTGTAATCCGTAAACACAGCAATTCTGAATGGACAGATTGTGAATTTTAAGGTTTGAGCATTCTTTGGGAAATTCAAAAGGATCGAACATTGTACCATCAAGCTGTAGAATTTCTAGTCGAGGTGCATTTCCTGTCAGAATCCATGTAGGAAATTTGACGTATTTGCCAGCATTTTTAACATACAATGCAACTAATTTTTCACTCGCAGGTGATTGTGTCAAATCTATGTTTAAATTTTCTGATAAGTGCAGAACCTGCAAGCCTGTCATTCCAGTAACAATGCAGTGAGGTGTCTGCTTCAAACGGTTCCCTGTCAAGTCTAGAATTTTGAGATTATGTAATTTCTGACATGCTGGTGGAAGCTTTGATAGATAGTTATAAGCAAGGTTCAAAACTTCCAGAAAACTAAGATTTGCAATGCTCTCCGGTAGACTCGTCATTGAATTATTCGACAGATTCAATTCTGTCAAACTCGTTATTTCTGCGATAGTCGGGGGAAGATATTGAATATGATTATTATTGAGAAAAAGATATCTCAAATTCCATATAAATTTTAAGGAATGTGGCACCGTTGTTAAATCATTTTTGGAAAGATCCAAGCGCGTGAGGTTCACAAGATGGAAACCGAAATCTTCCGGTAAATCGTTTAATTTCTTGGCAGACAAAACCAAGTCTCGCACAGTGTTGTAATTTATATTGCTTAAAAGTTTCGACACATGATGTTCCTCCAAACTGCAAACTTTTGTTGGAACTGACATTTCCACGTATTTCGGAATTTCGTCCTCGTTCGCGAACGCGTAGTCTAGAGGATAATTCAGAGGCCACTCTCCCTCCATTTTTTTTTTGTTACGAGTTACGATTTTGAAAATATAATCGAAATTGGTGGATGAAGCACTTTTGAAGGTACGATTCTCTTGGAACGCGATCCGGCGATCGACGGTTTTAGGTTAAGTTTGTTTACATACACAGTGCCTGCACAGTGCCGCCTTTTTTGATGTTGGGTTTCAGCCCTTCAGCGCCATCTGAAGTGAGTTGAATATTTGAAACAAAGATGGCGTGCCTGATGAGCGTCGTTTTTTGTTAAATTCAATTACTAACCCCACGATTGTTAAATAATTATCACATTCAACATTCAAAGGCGTTGGGCAACTCAGTGTTACTATCATTCAAATTGAATGGATAATGTTGAGATTGTTGGTATCATCGATCGGAAAATCATCAAATAATACTGCTTGTTTATACACAAACGTTGTTCCGGGGATGCGAACAAAATTTCAAACATTTTTTTATAAAAATCATAATTGATACATAACAAAATGGCGTTACGGGGGCGGGGGGGGGGGGGGCGTGACGGTTGAGGCGTCAAAGCATCTACCAATTTATAGTTCCAGTTTGTCTGGACCGTGCGACTGATCAAGGTCGTGGCTTTGACCTCTGTGTTCGAACTTTTATTTCAAAGTGAATTTCGAAAGAAAATTGGTGAACAAGATGAAGCAGCAGCGACAGAATACAAGCTGGTTCATTTCCGACGTGATAATTCAAGCCGAGACGTTGGAAATTCGACCCGGTCGTCCGATAAGAAGAGTGAGTTTTCAAATTTCCTATAGTAATATTAAAAAACAATCCTGAGAATTTACTCGATATAAAGAGCAAAAGAAACATCTAGACAAGTAGATACAGGCAGCCAATTTCGATGAAAGGTGGATGAAAGAAGAACAAAAAACATGAGGGTTAGATTTGAAAATTGCAAATTGTAGCGTGCTGATCCATCAACAAAAATATGGAGAGCAGAAGCAAACGACCCTTTTATAGCGGCTGAATTAGTACCAATGACACGAAAGAAACACAATTCGGTTCTTACTATAAAAATCACTTTGCGTAAGTTTTTTTCCTCAAAATGACCTCGGGAACGAATGTTGACATGAAAAAAAAAAGAGAAAAGAACGCCGGAATTCGTGAGCCATTCAAAGAACCGATGCACGCTGGCAACCATTGCCACACGCAGTTTTATAAACATAGACAAATAAAAAAGGTGTTGAGGAGGTTATAGATACATCCTCGGTTAAAGGATGAATTGATACTTCGATATTTTTGTTTTTTTCTCCACTTAGGTTCGACGTGCGAACGACATATATAGCATATATTATGTTTTCTCGTTTACAATCATATACTTTTGAAAAATATATACAATTTTCGTCACGGGCATATTTCAATTGCGTCACTCTACGGTTCTTCCTTTATTTATCTTTCTCTCGATCTTCTGCGTGTTTGGTCGACACGTGGGGCGTTCCGGTATAATAGCGGGAATGCTTTTGACTACGTTTCATCATATCTCTCGTACAAAAGCTCAGGCACTTGCCTCCGGAATATCCCGTTCAAAAGAAAAAAAATATATATGTATTTTTATATGGTCACTTATAAAACTTATATTTATGCTCATAAAATATATGTAGGCGATGATTCTGCATATACATTTATATATCGTAAATATATAGATATATGTATATTTATATATTATGCGTGTGTACGTAGAAACGCTGAATTCGTCGTAAATATACATTTTCTCATATTAATCGTAAACTAATCAAGTGTACACATGGAACGTCAAATTATATTACTTTCGTTTTGTCTTTGCGTGCTTTTTTTTTTTTTTTTTTATTTTTTTTCCCCCAAATAATTGACGATATACAAAAAAAAGTTGAATATTTCGTCAAAGAATGCGGATGAATTTTTTCGATGGACGGTAGATTCGCATGCCCGTTTGAAAAAAAGTATTTGAACCTCGATTGCTGATTTTTTCATGTATCTTAACGTGATAATGGAAAATTTTTTTCGTACAAATACAGGGCTGAGTAACGACGCCAATTCTTGAAAATGACGATTGAAATTTAGGACTCGCCGCATTCCTTTACGCGGGAATCGTGTTTTCTCGTTTCTTGCAGATTGAAAATTTTCTTTTCCGCCCGACGATCTATTTAATCGATCTTCTACTGTACAACTAATAACGAAGAAAAGACTTATACAACACTAACACACGTGAGAGAGAAAGTGATAGCAGTTTTAAGTAAATAATCACAACCATCTTAAGTGAATCTCACGGGACTTTTTTTTTATTTCAGTAAGCCCGCTTTTTATGCATCTTGCTGCCTCCCTTTTTCTCTCTCTCTCTCTCTTTCTATGCTTTCTCGTTCATCGACGACGATCGCGTTTCCTACCGATGAAAATGAACTCTCAAAAATGCTTTGTGGAATGTCTTGAAAATCAACTCGGATTAAATTATTTTTTCTTCTTACAACAAAAAATGCTTATTCCTTCGGTAATTATGAAAATATTTCGAAGATGGATCAGAGTTAATTGATAAAGACTCTCCGATGTGCACTTTACTGAAAAGCATTGCATTTCCAGAGTTATCACGAAAGTGAAAACACACACACACACACACACACACACGCGCGCGCGCGCGAGATTTAAAATTGCACAAAATATATAAATTTATTTATAATTAATTTTCCTCTTGTCTGAGAAATTTCAATGAATTCAGATCTAATTCGTGATTTAAACAATAGTTCATTTTTTAAAATTTGTTTAAGGGGTTATTCCGAGATATAAAAAACGTCCGATACTTTCAAAAATTAATGTCTCTAAAATGTTTTGAAGTCGATTATTGTGATAAATCGATATAAATAAACCGTGTCATTTTTTTTCTCAATTCGTTATTCATCTCGTCAACCTTGTGACCAACTGAGAACCGCGTATTCTTCCAAAAGAATGAATGAAAAAACGAATGAATCCATCTTCGAATATTTCCAGTGGCGACGAAACGTGCGCATTACAATGTGAAAAGTCTTTCGTTTCGACTGGAAATTGAGCGTTGCACGATGCTCCACGTAGTCGAGTATTGCATCGTGATCCAAAAAGCATTAGCATTATTATTATTCATCGTGCATTTTCAAGAGAACCACGAGAAATTCTTTATTTCAATGTTCATTCGCGATCTTTGCTGTTTTAAATAAGAATTAAAAAAAAAAAAAAAAAAAAAAAAAAAAGAAAAACCAAAAACACTGAAGATAATATTAAAAGAAAAAAGAAAAGAAAACATTTATCGTACAAATATTTTGTTATCGTCGTTATCGAGATTATCAATATGTAATATCTGGATCGTGACCTCGAGACACATCGAGCTCATTTTTTTCCCTCTTAAGGTAAACACATACATGCGAAATACATATGAGATATATTTGTCGATTGGCGTTTCTTTTTTTCTTATTTTTTTTTTTTTTTTTTTTTTTTTCAGTTTCGTTTACAATTAAATTATATCCATCGCTTATAAATATATATCTGTATGTATATATATATATCGATAGAGTCCAGATTGGTAACCCTCTCTCTCGCTCTCTCTGTCTCTTTTATTTTTTATTTACGTCTCTCTGTCTGTCTCTTTCTCTCCCTCTCTCTCTCTCTCTCTCTCTCTCTCTCTCTCTATTTCTCTCATCGTGTAGTTCTCCCGCGGTTGTTATTTCGCGCACTGTGAGAACGTCACTGTCAAAAGTGCTTCGACAAATGGTTAATAGCAACAACGATATCAATCCTTAAGCAAGGGGTGCTCGATTTCTCCACCCTTTTTCCTTTACTCGTGTTTACTTTTTTTTCTGTTTTTTTTTGTTGTTTTATCGTATCTTTCATTTAAATATTTATATTGGTTTGCTTATTTTTTGTTTTTTTTTTTCTTTAAATATTTAGCCACAAATAAAATAAGACGTGAGTCAGCGACGAAATTCTCTAATACAAAGTATTCTATCACAGTTTCGCGGTTTGTATTTATTATTATTTTTATTCAGGTCTGACTTGCGAGAGTCCCTCGAAAACGCACTTCTTATTTCGTTTTATGATTCCTTTCCGCATTACCGCCCTCCATCCCGGATCGACTTTATATTATTTTTCGTTGCATTTTTCACCACTCAATACTCTCTTTGTTTCTCTTCGTTAAAACTCTCGTTCCTGCCGCCATTGTTTTTGTTTTTTTGTTTTTCTCTTTTTTTCTTATTTTCTTCCTCCTTTTAAACTTTCGACGAATCTTCGATTTGTTTTCTTATATTCACTGGCTACGCGCCGATTTGTTTACTTCCGTTGCTAATGTAACATCTGTCGATCGATAGTTCTTTTTTCTTCTTCTCTTTATGGCAAAATGATTCTCGACGATTATTGTGGAACAGTCTCAAAATGGATCGAATCCAAGGAAATTGAACTTTTCGTTATTTTCTTTTTTATTTCCCCGTTTCTCGTTTCGTCTACGGACTATTCCCCAATGAATTTTCATTACGATATTTCATTAGCATTCTCTTTATAGACATTGATATAATAACGATTTTTGTGTTCAAGCATATATTTTCTTTCTTTCCATATACGTACGGCAAATGGATGTATGGATTTATTCATTTATTGATATATAGAAAATTCGTATGGAGTGCGTAGCAAAACAAGAGAAATGGAATAAAAAAAAAGAGAAAAGAAAACGGAAACTAAGGTATCCTGCGTTCGAGATCCTCGTGCAAAAGGCTGTTGTTATTTGTTTCGTGCATCGAGGCTGGTGATTCTTCTTCAGGCTGTTCACCGCCACTCAACTCCAATTGTCCCGTACTATCCCCACTGCTCGATCCACATTCTCCGTCAACAAATCTAAAAGAAAAACAACTCTCAGACCATACTATATTGTCTTTCAGTGGATGGAACTTTACGAATTAAAATGTAGACAAAATATTGATCTTCACTGGAAATACAACTTGCTGTTGCTTTTCTTTTGTTTTTATTGTACAAAAGATCGTTGAATCGACCGAGGCGCTCGCGGTTTACGACATTGAAAATTGTAGTTCGAATTCTATTATTGTGGCTTAACGAAATTTTCTTTTTTTTCGGCCTTAACAATAGTGGCTGCGGTTTTAATTTCTTGGAGAGAAAAATAGTTAGAGAAGTTGATGAAATTCTTTCGGATGAAGCAGAAATGAGAATGAATTTAGAGTTTTTCAACGTGTCCAATGTATCGATTGAAAGGTATTTTCGTTTTTAAGTCACGATTCGGCAGCGTTCCATACACGCGGTTCTACGAAAGCGTGATTTGCATTATTCGCCATAAACTCGCGCAGAGGTTGGAAAAAAGAGTTTCGCGAGAAAACTCGAATGGGGGAATGATCGCATGTAAATGAAATGTCGAATAATGCTTGGAGATACTTTTCGCTCCGTCCTAAAAGACCACTTTTTATCGTGCAACTTTCAACACTATTCTTTTCACAATCTCTAAATATTTACGGGTCGAGATGGCGAGAAAGCTTTTCAATGGGAACTCTCAGCGTTTCGGATTTTTGATAATATTTTAATTGCCCCGAGAAACACGAATATTGAAAATATTTTTTTCCTCTAAACCAATTCGTACCTTTCAGCTCGTCCAACAGAAACCTCGAATGACTTTTTTTCTTTGTTTGACGAATCCGTGAGACGCTTCATAATTAATTTATGTAAAAACATACATGTGCATTCGCAGAGTGAAATGGCGAAAATATGCGAGTGTCGATAGCGTTGCGGTCTCGATTGCGCGGTTTCGTGCATCGCGCGAAAACGATCCGAGTCTATACAGCGAGTAATCGGGCAACGAATTAGCGAATTCTCGCGTCGAGGTAACAAAACATGATGGCGAAACGAGCGCGACCCGCTTATTTGTCAGCACGATTTGTACTATCGTTGAAAAATGGCCATGCATTTATATTATGTACAAGTGAAACAAGCACACAAGAGAAAGCTCTCTTCGGGAATTGTTAAAGGTGTCAGAATACCCGAGATTAGAATATTGCGAAAAAAATTATTCTGGAAAGAATGAAGGGCGACGGCAGCAGCATGGAAAAAATCGTCTTTACAAAATTATTTCGCGATGATTTTATTCTGGAAAATCGCTTGGAAATAATAATTCCGAAACGAAATCAGTTATTCACGGGGTTTTTTTTTTTTTTAATGCGATAATAATCCTGTTCACCGAGACCAAAACCTTATTGCAGACCGATTATCCGGAAAGACGTTAATTTTTTTTTCTTCTTCACCAGGAAATCATTTCCATGTGTAATTGTCCCCATTTATTTTCTACCACGCTTAAATTATATGAGCGTTTCGTTTGATGGACGTGTAATTGACGAAGGAACAAAATTCATTGGCATAACGAAACGTAAAAAACGTTTGAAGAGTTTTCCAAAATTTGTCCAATTTTCGATCAGTTTCTACGATGAAATTTCGGTGGATCATTTTCTTTTGCTGTTTACTCGAAAAAATGGCACGTAGAGAAAAAAGAACAGTTCAAACAATTGAGGAAAATTGCTCACGTGTAAGGCTGCTCCTCCCCTCTCATTTCGCAAATGACATTCGTCAGCGCCATTATGTAATTCTTGGCGAGTGTTAGTGTTTCGATTTTGCTGAGTTTCCTCTCCATTTTAACGTGTGGTATGACCTCTCTCAGTTGCTGGAATGAAAAAAACTCGTTTCAGCATTCTCCTCGGATAAATACAAACAATAAATGTCTCCGTCGTTACTCATCTCATCAGAGAGTCCTTGCTTTACATTTTTTCATTAGAAATTACGAACCCCATTGATAATGCTCGATTATTTTATCGTGCTCCCCGAATTAATGACGTTTACTGTGATTCAAATATTATTTTTTCATTTAAGAAAATGGGAGAATTAATCAGCAAATATTTTATTCACTCATTGAAGCTTTGAGTTCTGGTTCAAGCAGCAATTACTCATTTTCTCTTAATTTCAACTCCGTGTCCTTTGATTACATGGAATTTTTGAGAAAAAAACGATTATCTGGACAAAGAATCTTCTGAAAAACGATGTTTATGGATAATCGGTAATTTACGATTTATCTGCTTGTCTATCAGCAGGAAAAATCGTGGAAACAACGATTGAGGGGAATTCCGTAAGATAATCGTGAGGAGGTGGTCTCCCTCTCTCTCTTTCATGCTCCTATATTTATGAGGGTAGAAGCAAAGGCGTGATCGGTCAACGTATCGGCAACTATCCTTAAGCTGTTATAACGTACATTGTAGTCTTGTTTTCCCACTTTTTATTCGCGAGATTCTCGTAACATTCATATCGACACATAGAAAGCCGTGAATCTTATCGAGAAACTTTCCACTGTAGTTAATTAACTTGTATGAAATTTCATTCGATAATAAATCAAAAGCAGTTCAAGAATTTAATTAATTGAGGAATCAAGTTGCTCCGTCGAACCAAATTCATTTTGATGAGCGAAAATGTGATGGATCCGGAAATTTTATGGTCGATTGAAAGGTTAAAAAATTGCGAAATTCTATATTTTTAGCTTGGCATTTTTTTCAGTTCAATTCGGCATTTTCGTTTCAGACAATAATTACGACCCCCACGTTGTACACACCTGAGAAATTTCGACAATCAGACTTTGCGTATAAACGCAAGGTTTATTTTGACTTTCCAAAGCAGGATTCCTCCCTAAACAAAAGATTTGGTTTCACTCTCGTTCGGTTGATTCGCGCAATCAAACATTTAATGACTCGTGTATAAGTTCCTCATTTATCTCAAGAGCGGATGTTCGATCAAGCAACAAAACTATCAACTAAAGACATTTATTTGTTACAACGATTTTTTTTCTCAATGTATATCTCCACCAAAATTTGAACGTTTCGATGTACCGTACCGAACGTTTATAAAAGTAAAAAATCCTGTTGTTCCCTTCGAACCGTTACGCACTACGAAATACGTGCATCAATGAAGTTTTATTATAAAACCAATATTCTGAATATAAATGTTAAAAACTACTTGACTCTTGATGCGAGGCGTTGAACATAGCGTTCCTTCCACTTGAGGCACAAGATAATTAATACTTGTCAGGTGTGCCCACACCTGTATAGCTCGGGTCATCACGATCGAGCGCGTATACAGAAAAAAAAATGTTTGCAGATGCTCGTGTGAATAGTTAAGATACTTGAGCACAGTCGCGCGCGCGCGCGTGCGTGTGTGTGTGTGTGTGTGTCTGTGTGGTTCGCATACGTGACACGAGCGCCAGTGACACCCACGCGGAAAAAAATATTTTTTCAGCCCTCCGGGCGGAAAGTGGCAACTTTCGGCCCGCTGCGCGGGCCGAAGTTGCCGCATTCCGCCTGCGTCGGACAGAAAAATCGTATACACTCCACGGGAGTGAAATTAGACCACCTCAAACCGCGTGCTTATCACCCTCGCCTTCGGCTCGGGTGACAATTCTGCCCGCGGTTTGAAGTAGTCTACTTTCCCTCCCTAGGTGTGTAATATACTATTCCTTCACATTTACTTTATATTTTATTTCTCAAGGACGTTTGATCGAAGTTCTCGCTGCTACGGGCTCGAATATATGCGCGTGAATACACACGGATGTGTGGATGTTCTATTAATACACATTTATATTATATATATATATTTACGTATAGATAATATAATTACCTCGAACGCGTCGTTGAGTGAGTGCATTCTCATTCGTTCCCGTTCGTTGCTCTCGAGTCTCCTGAGATTTCTCTCACGTGCGGAAATTCCACTCTTCCGTCTTCTCGTAGTAGGTGGTCCCCCGCGATTTCTTCTCTTCGCCTGCTTCGGGCTTCTCTCACTTCCGCTACTGTCACTCTCCTCTCCCACCTTTTTCATTCCGAGTGCAAACGAAGAGATATTTGTTAGTTTATCGTCGAATCTCTTTACAATAATACTTGAAGGAATGTCGCGCGTCGTCCCCATTCGGATATATTTATTGTCCGCGATCTCATCGTAATTATTATGAGGGAAGACGATGGAATAATGTTTCGAATAATTCGTTCTCAAATTCGGAATATTCCATGGAATATCGTCGCACTTTCGAGACGCGAATTATTACGGAAAGGGAAATTTGTTGGAGCAGCAATTCTCGGATTGATCGAGCTCATCGGCGAATTTAACATTTTCTTAAATCTCCGTTAAAACAACGATGTTAATGTATAAATACCTCCCCACTGACGGCATGATGCCGACCTCGTTTTCCCGTTAACGAGTCCCCCGAGGCGTCGTCGAGATCGATGTACATCTCTTGATCGACACAATCCTGATCGCTCCCTGAGAGTCTCTCCAAGCTACGCATTATCATGCAGAAAATTCGAGCGTATGCGGCAGCGTGCTTATCTCACGCGCGCCCGATTATCTGCAAAAACGAAGATCCCATATTTTTATTGTGAAAAAAAAGAAACGTAATTTGAGAGAGAACAAGAGAAATACAAATATTTACAGAGACAAGCATCTCGATGCTGAGAAACGAGCAGGGGAAAAAGAAAAAGCAAACGACGACGTAACGTCACAGCCGGTCGGCCACTCTGATGAAACGTCAAATTCGTCATTTGGAGCGCGGGAACTCCCACCAGTTTGTCGGAGGAAAAAAATTTTAGCGACTCGTGTACTCAGATGTTTCGTATTTCACATCGCGTAAGAGATCCAGCGAGCGTATGTTCTTACGAATATTATGTTTTCACAGTTTTTCCCTATTCACAAGGATAAATGGGCTTGTACGGACTACGAACGGATAAATAAAACGAGTTATTAGCATTTCTCCGCAGGCGCGATAACGTATCAAATTCTAACAGAAACTGACTTTTCAAATGTCTAATATCGAGTGGGAATTCTCTTATCGTTTCGTTGCTCGCTGGAAATTCAAATATATTAAAAATTTCGATCTCGTATTCACTCAATTTATTCCCAAAAATCCCCTCCGATGGACCTTCCCGTGCTATATCGTTGTCGCCAACAATTTTTTGTCATTGTCAAAACCAATTTGTGACAGAGCTGTCCCTCGAAGCTGGGCAATCGATTGGACGCTCGCTCCATCCATTCGACCATTGTACGCGAGCAAAGTATTTTTTTCATCGTCTCTACAAAAAAGCACTCTAGGGAGATGATTTTTGACCTTCGTATGATAAAAACTACGAGGAACATTGCCCTGAATAATGAGAAGTTGACAAGGAGATAAGATATCTTAGACGCTTGTCTCCGTGTATGTTCGGATGTGACGAACAATGATCTCTAATAATCCCTAAGATGGGAGGATCCAAACGCTTCCGTTTTCAAATGTGCTAATAGCTCACGTTTCTTCTTGAATCACTTTATATTATGAAGAAATTTACAGTTCGAATTCGAGATAAATCTTCAGTCTCATTCTACTGGTTTTATTAGGATTATTACGATCTCATTTGACGTTCGTCGGTTGAAAATATTTTAGGCTTTTCATTTCAGTTTATTTTATTTTTTCATCGTCTTTGTCAGGGTGTTATACGGGTTCAATTATTTAACATGGTATGCACGCGGTTTATCGATCTGGGACGTGAAAAAATTGGGAGTGTAGAAATTTTCTTTTTTTATTGTTGGATGAAGCGACTCCTTATCAAATGATCGGGGCCTCGTTCTGAAGACAAATTTTTTGTGATCATTTTATCGCTTTGTTTTTCTCTGGCTCTCATGCATTTGAGTGTACGCCATTTTTGGTCTCTTATGGGGAGAGAAATAGTTGACGAAAAACCTTGAGATTTCGTTTGTTTTTCGATAAATTTTATCGCTTTTTTTTTTATTATTTTTTTTTTTTTTAAATACGAAGTGACTTTTTCTGTCGTTCCGTTCCGTTGAAGCCGATCATTAAGATTTTCTGAGTCGAATTACACGATCCGGTTGACATTTCTTTCGATCCTTCATAAAAATTCAAAATTCGATTAATTTGCAATTGAAATGATCCAATTATATTTTCGGTAATTAAAAATAGAAGATGGAACATGGAAGTGTTGGTAGCTCGCGGTAATAAATTTCGTGCTCTCAGCTTTATTTAATCGTCAACCAAGCGATCGATTATTGATCGATACATTGAATCAGTTTCGTTCGCGACACGATATTATTTAACTGCACGATCTAAAATCGCGTTCGAGTTTTGTGGAGATTTTTTTTCCCGGCGGTGCATGTTGAGCGCTCTTTGTTGGGAGATTACATTCTCGGTTTGCGGCCTTGTCGATGCTCCGCTTATGTTTATTTTGTTTTTATGTCCGGAAAAGCCAACAATCTTCTGCAGTGTAATGTCACAACATTAAAACTCGAGGGTGTTGCATTTTTTCCTAAAGAAATTTCCTGGTGATAGAATTATCAGTTTTAAAAAAAAAAGAAAGAAAAAAAAAACTGGTCACCGTGAGAGAGTGAAAACTGGACAAATATTCCACACAATTATTTCCCGTATATCACTTATATTTTGTATTTTTACTTCAATTTCCATCGCTGGTGGCACCTTTTTTTCTTTTCGCAATTATAGTGATGTTCAATCATCAAAGAAAATGTGTTTAATTACTCAACCCGTGATTAAATCAGCGAGCATGGTTATCCGAGCCATTTCAATGATCTGATTTATCAGTTTCATGTTTTAATCAGAAGTTCAAATTCTATATAAATACTAAGATTTTAATTGAGAGGATAAAGCAAAAGTAGATATTTAACGAATATTTTTGTGTGCTCCAGAATTTGAATGCTTCCGATAAGCTGAAAAGGCTGCAGATTATTTCGAAAATTGTGAAAAATCTAAATATTACCCTCCGAATATCGCGATCAGAAGATTCGTAAGATATAGGCAAGCAAAATGGACGAGTGCGCGAGAAAATATAGAAACGAAGAGCGCGCGAGAGCGAGCGAGAGGCGAGTTTGTTCGATGAAAACTTGTTCGAGGAGTGATCGAAACGAATCTATAAAAATATAGTAATTACAAGAGACTTCGTAGAGCGGGGACTTTGGAAAGATAACCTTCGGCGATATATCGCCAACTTGGTCGTTCCTCATATCTTATATATGCGTGACCGTAGATTATGGAAGCTCTTATTTCTTTTTTACTCGCTATCAAACCAAATACAACACTGCGGGAGGAGATGGCTACGACAACATTGTCGGTTCACGTTAGTTTTTGTTGACTGTCAAAAAGGAGTAGAAAAACACTCGTCGTAAAAACAAAAATAAAAATATAAGGGGAACTTTAAAAGAATTGTGAGTCAAAATGAGAATTGAAAAAACGGGAAACGAGGTCGAAACAGTGAAAAAAGTAATAAAAGAGGAGATAAAACGAAAAGAGTATGCGAGAGGAGAGCGATAAAATTCAAAATATTTTTTCAAATAATACCAAGTTTTTCGTGTTTTGAGATCATTTTAAAAAGTCGTACAACGGCGAAAAAAAATTACCTCGATTGACGAAATTTCCTGGGTATCCAAATGACGTGAAAAAAAAAAAAACAAAACAGTTTGCAACGATGAAGGTTTCTGCTGCAGCGCACCAACGTAGTAATATTTCGAAGGTACACACTTCACGATACGAATTCGACAGCAATCAGTACGAGAGTTTTAATCCACTTCGTTGAATTTCGATCGATTAGCTCGAATTCTTGATATTTTTGTGGTGTCACGGTTTTTTCTAATTGCTCCAATTATACAGTCACACGCGCACGCACCCGCGTTATAATGAAAAAAATTTTGAATTTTACTATTCGTCAAAATGTTATGACAAGTATTTAAAACAATGTGTTTTCTCTTATTTTTTTACCCGGAAGTATTACTTTCCACAGCAGCTGCACTTAGTCTCACTTATTTAAGTCACTAAAAATTTTAAATTATGTATTCAACGAATACATAAATTCACATAAAAATATATAAATTTATATGTTTATGTGCGAGTTTCGTTATTTCTTGTTATTGAAAAAATTCAATCTTGGCACGTAAATGATTTAATTGGTCAATATTCTCCTTCTTTCTCTCTCTTTTTCTTTTTTCTCTCTTTCAGCATCATATCATTTTATCACAATCTTTATTGACGCGTCGAATTTCTTGAGATTTGTACCGACGTTTATCCACGAGGTACGAGATTGGCTGCATCTCTTCTTTCGAGACAATCGAATTTATTTCTTCTTCCGTTATCGACGCGTTTCTCCTTTATTTTGACAAATACGATCCTCTTTCTTGCACTTTCGTTGCTCAATGTTTTCTGCACGAAACTTCCTCCCGATCTGTAAACATCGATATTGGATTATTGTCCTGCTATCTGGAAAATCCGATTGAGAGTATATTTTTAAAAAGAGGAGGGAGAGAGACAGATTTCTTCGGTTTTGCCCACAATTATGAAGCCCGCGAAAGATAAAAAATTACGTCGAGATATTTCCTACTCTTCTCCATTTCTTATCCGAAATAAATGTGCTCGATATCCTCGATGCTCTCGATGATATCGAGACAATATCGAAATGTCGCTCGCTCTAAGCCAGAAAACGTGCATTCGATTTTTGAGATAATCAACAAAAAAAAATTTTTTCGTGCGTGTTCCTTGTTAACTTCACGAGCAACTTGAGAGTTATTATTAACACTAGAACTTGCGAGGAGGATTGATGTCGAGGGCAGATGATTTCGAAAAAATGAGAATCCTCATGTCGATTTTCAAAATTTTTCATGAAATTCAATGAATCGTAAATTGCACCATTGCTCGTTAAGGAACGAAGAGATTTATATGGCAAAAAGTCCAAAAATAGGCTTTCAGTTTTAGGGTTAAATTTTATTTGAATAAAAAAAAGTTATTTAAATGAAAATATAACTCGAATAAATAATTATGAAAAGCCATAAAAACATATTATTCATCTAATTTTCACCCACAAGTTGAGAAGACTGATGAAAAAATGAAAAAATTAAAAAAAAAAAAAAAACGTTTTTATGAATTTCAACGTCGTTGTATCGTAAAATTTTTGTATTATTGTAGGCTCAGCTTGCGTTTATAATAACACAATATCGCTGTTACTATTATGGCTTCTATCCTAATAAATGTCGTTATTATTACTATTATCCGCTGTACAGGCAACGTGTATCGAATTGCTCAATTTCTGAATCGGCAATTTATCCTTGCCCCCTCTCCTTTCCCGAGCCTCAAACAGATTGAATGACGCAAATTTATCGTCTGTACGTAATGAGCGCGCTCAAAATTCGGCTGATTGTAACTTATGTTTTTTGTGATGTTAAAAAAGGAGGAAAAAAGTGGAGCACTTTGGTTTTATTTGAGTTTAATTGTACACGGAATTTGTAAAAATGATTTCTCATAGAGAATTCTATGGAGTTTCTACGAAATTGAATTCAATTGAATTTTGCAATCGGTCGGTGCTTCGCGAAGGAATCGATGCTTCATAATTTCTCTCCCCGTCGTAAAAATATTTTTTTCGATTTTTAACAAACTCGTACGATTTTCATTCCTATTTTTTCTACTGAAAAATCCAAAGGCCAAATTAAAATCGATGCTACACGGTAAGATTTTCACTTCTGACGGATCTTCACATGTATATTTGGATCGAGCGCGCGTGTGTGCCAGCAATTCGATGAATAATGTATTTAACGTGCGAAACTCGTCCGCCCGTTCGTCGCCTCCGATAGTCAGGTGCGTGCGCGTGAGTAAATCCCACGAAAGGAAAGTCTCACGGCACGGGAATCTCGTGGCCCCATGACGTATTAGCCCCGATCGAGGGAATCCGCGAGCGCGATCCCTCGCAGTAAAAAAAAAAAAAAAAAAATAGAGAGGGAGAGAGAGACGAATTATGTGGAGCGAGAGAGCGATTGTTTGTCATTATTTCCTGTTTTAAAGAATTTTAAAGAAATTTGAGTGAGATTATTTGACGAAAAATTTGTATTTTTAAAAGTAAACGATCGAATGCGGAAACATACATTTGGAAGAATTTGACGGAAAATCGTTGGCTGATGAATCGAATCGTGGACCAGATAAATTTTTTCAGTCCATCGATCAATTATCCTACTGCGTGCAATTTATTTTTACTTTGGTGGAAAAAAACGGCTCAATGCTTGGATAAAACACGCGTGTAAACACAATTGAAATGACATTGTTGAGAAATATTTTTTGGCAATAAAAAAACACTGCTCAGAAACATCGGACTAATTTTTCATCATTGCACAAGTGTTTAGAATTTTAATCACGTTTCTCATTATTTTTTTTACCCGGTTAAAAAGGTGTGAGATAAACGAGCAAGGCCTCGCTCGTACTCACGATGCACACGCGTTAATACTATTATTATAAGACTTCGTGGATCTTTCTCTCTCTCACTTTGAGGCTTTGCCATTTCGCTTTACCGTTAACCGGACCCTCGGAATGCCACACTCGAGCAATATTTATTCGTATATATTGCACGCATATGAATACAAATATGTGTGTATACAGCCGTTGCATTTTTTGCACTCGAAATTTCGTATGCCATTTTGATAACCTCGAGGCCAGCCTATATTCAAATTGCTTCAAAAATTCGAATCCATACTTTTTTTTATCAGTTATTTTCCCTTAATTAGCGGAACGTTCAGCTGTTCAGTCTTCCGAGTGAAGAGCCTCGAAAAATATCGATATCTCGTTACAGTTCTTTCATTAATTTCGAGTCTCCGCGCGTGCGTGTGAAACAAATGTGAAAGAATATTTTACAACTCGGAAATCATGATTTTCTTTCAAATGAATTTCAACTCATGGCAAATTTACTACTTGAATTTATTTATTTTTTTTTTTCCTTTTATTATCACCTATTTGTTTTTTTATCTTCAATATTAAATTGCAGCGGTAAAAGAATTTCGCTTGCCGCATTATAGAGACTATACCGATTGAACGCTGACGAAATTTCAAGGTCGTTGACCGCCCGGTTTCGTGAGTTTGCTCCCTTTTAATATTCAGGAATTTAACGCACACTTGGTACACTAATGGGTCGAGTTTTTCGCTCCGAAAAATCGAATATAAAGAGTTTTGCTTTCGTACGTCAAGTTGGACTTTTGTAGAACAAAATTGTAGAGAAACTTCGTGTGTATTAAAATGAGACCAATGTCAAAATGTTAAAGAGACAAATGGCGTTAGCAGTTTATGAGTTTCCCACTGACGATTTCGACAAATGTAAATTCATGAAATTCTGTTTTATTTTTCCTCGGCTCATTATTGTCAGTCGTTAGGATCGTTAGTTGATAATTCACGATGAATATTTTTCTTTTCTCAGAACTAATTGCGACTGAATCGAAAGCGGCTTGAATCCCAAGTTCAAATATATTTGAATAAATTGGAGGATAAATAATTGGGGGTTTCAATAGAAGGAGAATATTTGGAAAGTTATCGTACAGAGAATTGATTAATGTGCTGAATAATGAATTTTTTCATCCTTACACATGACTATGCTACATTTAATCGTTTCTTTCCTCCCGAGGAGATGGTGCCACGTTGGATCGATCGAAAGATCTTGGGAAGCGAGAATTCGTTGGACGATAAAACAAAACAAAAATCACGAGAATAAATTCTCATTGGATAACTGAATCACTTCACAAAATAAAATCACGTTAATTTTTATATACTCGTCGATTTGAAGAGGGTTGCGGAAGTGCGAGGAAACGATGCTTGGTTATTTCCCCAGTTCCGTGAGTTTAAAACGTCCAAAGTGACGTGTTTGCGTTGAAGTTTATTCTTTATTTCTCGTCGCGTTGATTGGAGCGACAAAGATGAATTCGCGTGGGAATTTTTCGAGGAAAGGCGAACCGATGAGGTAAACGCGCACTTGCACGCACGAGCACACGCGAAAAAAAGTGAAAATTGAGTGTTTTGATATGGGCCGAGCGACGAATTTTAGGTCCCGGCTGACCGAGCGCCCGATCCGGACTGACTATAACTGTAAACGACTACTTCTTGTCGTCGTCGTCGTCGTCGTCGACGTCGTCGTTTCCTTGCTCTCTCGCTTCGCCACAAGCTCAGGCAACGAGCGAGCAACACTTCGAAACTGTTTGAGCTGCTCCCGAGAGTTCCTTTCTCCCCTCTCCTCTCTCTCTCTCTCTCTCTCTCTCTCTGCTTCTCTCGTATCCCCCCTCCGCTTTTCCCCTTCCTGACGTGTTATCTTTCACTGAATAGTACCGGCGCGCGAACCTGTTTCAATCTCGTTCTCCTCTCCTCCTTCAGATAAACGAGCGAGAGGCTTTTCTCTCTCCCACTCTTTCTCCCTTTCTCTCTTTCCCTCTCTCTCGCTCTCTCCGGACTCTTTCGGAGAGCAGTCGGTGTGGCCACCTCCGCCACCTTCACCTGCATCGCCTCTCGCTGCACCACCACCATCATCCATCCATTCCATCTCATGCCCATTTATTCTATATTATGTGTATGTCGAAAAGTAGCTGCTGATTAATATTTGAGTTAGCAGAAGAGTTTAAACGATAGTCAAGCAGAAAGGGATCGCGGTTACGAATGTAAACATTTTATGCAGAAATATTATCGTGAGATGGATTAAACTATTTTAGTTTTTCAACGAGCAGCACTTTGATTTCAAAGCCCAAAGGAGATTCCTCTTTTCCGAAAATCCCACGAAAAACCTCTCGCCATAGAGCGTTTAGTTTACAGTTCCGTTTGAACGGGAGCTCGAATTCGGATTTCCATCGCGATATTCAAACTCGCTCCTACCAATTATCATTATCGCTTATTTCCTGAGTGCAAGCACCAACCGTTTGAGGTTTCCGCCGTTGTCACGACCAACGTAAAACACGTTTCGAAGCGTGAAAATACGGTGTCGCGAAGAAAATCTCTCGATCGCGAAAGAATAAAAGGAGACGTAGATTCGTAATTAGCGAAGATTAATTTGCTTAAGCATGCGTCTCGATAGTCGAGACTTCTCTCGAGATAATTCGAGTGCACTTTGGGTACAAGTCCTCCATATACATACACCTATAATATTAAGACCGCCTCTCACTATATACAATTTCTGTGCACCTTGAGAGGATGATTGGTATTTCGATCAATTTCCCGTTAGCTGCGGCTCGACTCGCTCGCGGAAAGAGTGAGAGAGTTAAATATTGACGTCGACGTCGTACCCGAGCACCGGTGATCGAACCGCCGCGCATATCACGCGGCTGTATAAAACCTGATTCGTTCAAGAGAACTCAGACTTTCGTAGGACACGATCAACAGGAAAGAGGAACCCTTGTCTCGTGTTTTATGTATATTGTCTTATATATTGTTGTATACATACTCGGGTCTTTATACATTGTAGACAAATGCATACTTGGATATATGGCATATAGTAGGTTGTCACCACGCAGCAACAGGTACATCACGTGGAGCATATGCGCTAGGGTTTTTGAAAAAATGTTTTTTTTTTATTTTTGATTTTTTTTTTTTTTAATTTCTGCTTGCAAACAGGCTTGAGAGTTTGTTTTTGGTATAAAAAGACACCAGAAACGGTCAAATTTGTGATAAATTGAACTTTGATCTCTGATAACTTTTGAAATGTTGGGTTTAACGAAAAATCGTAAGAGACCTTTTTTGTAGAGCGTGCGATTTTCTCTAAGATTAAGTAAAGACATTTTTTTTATGACACCGATGGGCTATAGTAGTAAAATCTAAATGTGCAAAAAAGAATTTTCCAATGTTATGCCTATGGAAAATATAAAAGTGCGATGCGGACTGTATAAACGTTAAGATTGCGAGCTCAAATTTAAAATCGTGTCTTTTTACACCGAAAATAAACTTTTGAGCCTGTTTACAAGCAAAAATAAAAAAGTTTTTTTTTTTTTTTTTTTTTTTTTTAATCTCTCCAATACACACGAATTTTCGTTTAAGTCCCACTTTTTCCCTCACTTCGCGATGCTGCTTTTGCTGCTCTTGCGAGACTTCCTCAAAGCGGTGCCCACGGCCATTCTTTCTTAGTTGGAATTGAATGGCATTTGCATGAGGGCCGAGGGAAACTGTGCGGAATACCCGGGCGATACGAGCGGCTGAACTTAAACTTTCTGCGCAGCAATTAATCTATTAGGGACGACGGGGATTTTTACGTTGAAATCGACCTCTTTTTTGCACGAAATTTGTGCGTAATATCGATGAATTTTTCAAGTGGAGTGCCCGACCAATCTCGTGGTCGATATTTCGACCTGACTCGCCCTTTGAAGGTTAATGCGTGAACCGGTGCAACGCTGCGAAAATATTTATTTGAATAAATGAACGAAAGTCAAAATTCCATGTATTGGAATCGTGGCAATTTTTGTTCTTCATTACATTTTACCGAGACACAAAATGATAGAGATTTTCTGATGCCGTTAGAGAACGTTCTTTACGCTCGTGTCTGCAAATTTTCGATCAAACATCATTATTTTTCGTAATGAAATATTTTTGGAAATATTTCCTGTTAAAAACAGCCTTGAGAGGGGCTTTGAAAATAGTTCAATAAGGAAATATCGTTCGAATCAACAGCAAAGTTTCCACAGCTGTGCGCTTCGTCTCTCAGAGGAACGAAAAAAATATAAAGAGAGAACGCCCTAGAGATGATCGGAGTTGAGTCTCGTTATTGGGCGCATGGAATTTATAGAAACGTTGGGAGCAACAAAACAAGACGAAATTGCGTCAATTCTGTTCGCACACGGGTACGATCCTCTCAATATTTATATGTCACAGTGGTTTTCGTTCTAATGAATCCCTCGTATATATTCTGCTCTCTTTGCGCACGTAGGATCATCGGGACAAATTGTCCCCCGTCGTATCGGAGTATCGTCGAACGACCAATTATTATTTCGTTTCATTACTATTATCACTATTGTGTTATTACTAGTTCGAGTTGACAGAGTACGTTTGGTAGAGTGGGCGTATTGAAATCGATTGAGACGAGACGAATTGACTTGACAGGAGAGAGATTGATGTCGAGCAACTTTTGTGGCACCCTCTGACGTTATTCCTCCACCTCCGCACACGAATTCACACTTGAACTGGAAATTTTAAGATTTATTCAACGATTTATTTGCACAATAAACTTTCGTCAGCGATCCAACGAAAAGGTTCTCGTGGCTTTGAAGTAATGAAGATAAAAAATTCTCTCCGCGGAGATTTCGAGTCTTACGAATAACAATTGTGCGTCGATCACGATAAACATTAATGTCTTTTAGACACTCACGCTAAAATACTCGGCGATTATATTGTTCATAAAATCTTTCAGCGTGAATTTTTCTCGTGGACGCTTTTAACTTCGACCTTAATCGAGCTGCTTCCAAAATTATTTTTTTTGTCTAACCAATGCGCATATGCTCCAATTCGCCCATGACCATAAAGAGAATTCACCATGCGTAATATTTGTACAGCCGGAACGAACGCTTACGTACGTTCGTATATGGAATATAGTTTACGTCTTTTATCATAAAGTATAGAAATCGACGTGGTTTTGAAACCATCGATGAATACAAAACAGCTTCGGTATAGCTCACCTTATCAAAAGGAATTGACGTCACTGTTTTTCCTGCCAACGCGATAAATCTGCCAATTATTATAGTCAACTGAACTGAGTTCGTCCAGTCGCTTCTCTAGATTCGAAATTAAAAAATTCAACACATTTCAGCGTCGCAACGAAGTATACTGAAAAATTATTTGTTTTCCTCCGGGAAATTGCGAAAAAAATGTTTCTCGCAGAAAATAAAAACAAAATTTTTATTTTCGGTTTGAATTTTCCCGTCCAAAAACAACGATAAGTCATCTCGATCAGTAAACCACTTTCTCGTAAACTCAAAATGCGACATTTCGAGAGCATCAGCCTCGAATTTAGGAACTTCAACTGCTCGAGTCTTCTCGAATTCACGAGACTTCGCCAACCGAAGAGCGACAGTCGCTCTCACTAGCTGAAGAAATAGCTTGCGCCGCCGTGCCTCGGGCCAAGGATTTTATGCTTTTTTTTGTCCCAATGTAGAGCCACGTTTTTTGAGAATCACTTGGAAGAGTTAAGATTTTGAGAAATAATAGCAAAGGACGAGAGAGATGAACGAGCCGGAATAATCGTCGGTGCTGGCCGTTTCATTCATAAATATGATACCGAGGAGTAGCGCTCGCGAAAGAAATAATGCTTCGAATTTCCTGGGGCTTTACACGCTCGAATTACGGGTAACTGGGATAATATACCGCTAGGAACTTTTTCCTTTTCTTACGGCTATGCCACTAGGTAAGTACGAGTTACAGATGCACACAAATACGCGAGGGGAAACACACACGAAGACAAGACACAAGTGCACAGTCATTGCTCTCGTGACCGATTGTCGGGCGAGAGTAGTCAGCCATATATTTTCTCTCGGTTCGTTCTATATACGTATCAGCTCCTACCTTTATCTTCTCCTTCTTTATCCATTTTTCTCCTTGTCTCCTCACCGTTAAATCCTGCCAAGCGTAACGCTGAATACGCCCTGAATGCGTGTATACGACGAGGACGAAAAAACTTATCGAATGCTTAAGAAGTTGAAAAGTTGATGGGGATTTTCATCGACAAATTTATGGCCTTTTTAATTGAATTTTTTAACTTGAAAAACTGTATTTCGGTGAGATTAGAAAAAGTTTTACCAGTTTTCTTGACGGGAGGCATTGGCAGCGGCCGCGCCTTGTTTTTTTTTTTTTTTTTTTTTTTCAACAAAAATTTGCAATTATAAAGATGGTCTGTGATTTAGTCAAAGAGGATTTGTTAATTATTCGGGACTTTCGGCAACGTGGAAAAGTCTTTCGAATACCCCGCGAGAGCTGAGTTTGATGCAACTTTCGAGCGAAGCGACCGGCTCAGCATCCAAACGAATCTTTCCAACTGGCTCTACGACTCGGTGCGAGTCCGAAAGTCATTAAATTTGCGAAATAGAATGATTGTTCAATGCGGCTTTAAATAAGATGGAGAAAACGAAGCAAGGACGCGAGTCCTTATGCAATTGCTCTTCGAAAAGCTCGTAAACAAACATTTCGTAAAGATAATTTTAGACCAAACTGAGCGGGCGCGCGCGGAGTGTTGAGCGTATGAGAATTTAGTGCAACAAAGGCGGCTCGAATATGGACGAATGGATAAAACAATCTCTCGGTACTTCCCCTTGAGCGCTCACGGAATGCGAAAGTTTGAAGTTTTCCGGGAAATTTTACGGTCTCGCCGAGAGCTCGAATTATGCAGTGTTCTAGTCTCTCTCTCTCTCTCTCTCTCTCTCTCTCTCTCTGTGTGTACGCCTGGTTGCTTTTATTACGTAAGCGAGAACAGGCAAAACTCCCCTTCTCCTCGCCTCCGGCAATTGTGAGCTCTCGACGTCCCAGGCGTATATTTCCTCTTTTTTCTTTTCCATCACGTAAATCGTTCGAAAAGCCCGGGCAAGCGACCGTAACGCCGGAGCGGGCGCGAGCAGTAGCGCCGCTTCGCGCAAAAGTCGGGGAATCCCGGAACGAACTAACTATTTTCGTGACTCGAAGGCATTTCATATCACGGACAATTAATTATGATTTTCTTTTTTAATCGTTACTGGGATGATACACGATTGAAAATAAAATGGAAACATTGCTTTGGGGTCCGTTATTCGTGTTGCGAGGATCCAAATATTCTTGTTTTTAGGGGGCTCAAATTGAATTCCATCAAGCAACGTTAATGTGATTTTGTTTGGGATGAGTTTGATCTGATTTTTCGGTAAATTTGATGCAAACACGAAAAGCTCACAAGAGAATTAGGGGAATTGGAATCTTACGTGTTTTTTGTTTATTTTATAAATTAAAATTGGGGGGATCCTGCTTTAGGAAGTCAATAAAATCGATTGCTTCCGGGAATGTTTTTAAGATGACGGAATAACTCAGCATAGCGAACTTTTCGGTATAGTTTCAAGGATATTTCCAAAGTACAAAAACATTTTTTTAATGTGAGAAATACTAATTTGTACGCGGTTTATGCGGTAAGTTTGATCGTTGAAATTTCTCAGCTCTGTACAATGTGGAGATCGTAATCATTGTCTGTACCAAAAATTACAATTTTTTTTTTCCATTTTCATATACTTTCCTTGCATGTGAATCTATAAAAATCTGAAAAAATTGCGAAATTCTATATTTATAGCACGTTGAAGTGATATTCTTCTTTTTCAGAAGCGTTTTTTTTCAAACTCGCTAATAATTGAACAGAACATTAATTGTTTTCATGATATTTTTTTGTGTACAATGGTGTGTTGAAAATGGTGCCCCTTTGGCATCGGCGTTGACAGTAAAAAATTGCATTTTGTAAACATTTTTCTACTGAGAAAAATCCACAAAAATTGTGATTTTTTCCTTCAAATGGTCGCCATTTTTTTTTCTAAACAATATTTTGAAAATCCCCTACGTCATCCGATAAATAATAGCATATATTTTAAGAATCTTTTTGGGTTTTTTGTCCTGAAATGTTCCATTTTTGAGATTTACTGTTGTCAATGCCCATTCAAGGGGTACCATTTTCAACACGCCATTGTACAAAAAAAACCATGAAAAAAATTGAAAAAAAAATTTTTTCCAGTACTTCTGAGTATGTAAAAAATGTATACAAGCTTTTATTTAAATCCATCCAAGCAATTTTTATTTATAAAATAAATAAAATACCTGAAATTCCAACGTTTCCACTCTTCGTAGCCCTTAATTGGTTCAGATTGCACTCCGTATATTCTTTTACGGTTACATGAGAACCGATCGTTGAAATTCTAGAGTGTGAGAATTTGGTGATTTCTTCGCTACAAAATACCGTTTACGCGTTGAGAGATTGCGAACTAATAAATTGGTAAGTATCAGCTTCCGTTGACGTTTATATACACAAGCATATACAAGTGGCTGAGCTTTCTATTTCATTCACGAAAGCGAGACGTTAAAAATGCACGCATGGGAACTCGATAATTTTTAATTTCAATGAATTGCGATGAAAATGTCGAGTTTCGATTGGAAAAAATCATTTTCATCAAAGCGATTGTTGATGCGATCCATCGAGGTCGATAATCGTCGACAATTTCACTCCGAAACTCTCAGTTAATATTTTTCAACTAAAAGCATTGCCTTGGGGATAGAATATTTAACATTGAGTAACGAGGTCGTTGCTGCGAGTTGAATGAAAACGTCTCGTACTGACGTGCATTCTCGATGCAATTTTCATTCCCCGCCTTCGATTACGCGAGTTCTTCAAGTGCTACTCTCTCTCATATACATTCGCGAGAGGCTCTTCTCTCACGAATCTGCTTCATTTCTCCGTCGACTCCCTGGAGCGACGGAAATGACAATGACGCGACTGAAGCACTGCTCTGAATTTTCTCTCTTTCTTTCTCCTCTTAATGTGGGCTTTCATTTCATTATCATGATAGTTATTATTCTCTTTTGATTTGCGTTTCATGATCATCGTCAGCGTTTTTTCACCGAACTTTTCCATCATATTCATTCACTGTATTTTTTTTACATTTTTTTTTTCAATTTCGGCATCATTATTATTGTTATTCGCTCATACAAAAGTAAAAATATAAATTAACCAACGCATAGATGAGAGCATCGATCAGTCGCCCCTTTTTTCCCATGTTTCTTGTTATTTTTTCTATCTTCCTAAAAATCCGCTTTTCCCAACATTCTTCCTCTTTTTTGTCCTTTTTTCCTCTTTTTTTCTGCTCCTTCTCGACAACGAGCCATGAGAGTTCTTATTTCGAGTGCCGACCCACTCGTCACTGTATTATAAGAGTCACATCTCGAAGCCACACGAGAAAAATATAAAAATAAAGGTATATAAAAATACCGGAGGCTTCCGGCGAGCGCTCCAGATTTAGCATCTTTGTCAACCATTATTTTTCACTTCTCTCCTCGGTTTCTTTCCCCCTCGCTCATTCATCCATCGAACCGTAACTATAATACTTTTTTTTCTCTTTCACAGAGTAAGATCGCCCATGGCAATATTCATGTTTTCATTATCGCATCACATTTGTCAGAAAGTGTAACAAAAATGTTCAACCTAAAATCGTACCGTCCACAAACACTCACAATAGCAGAAGCAGGGAAGGAATTTTTGTCTGGATTCGTAATTTCACTGCTTCTCATTTGTAAACTTCGTACAATTGACCTCCATAATTTATCTTCGAATGCGGCTTTTTATACGATTGAGTATAAAATAAAATCAACAGTCTGAACAACTTTTTGTTTCGATGTTTTTATGAAAAAACATTATATTCCGTTCCGGTTTTTTTGGACTTGCATTTCCATTCATAGGTGACAACTTGGAATAGTAAAAAAAAACTGTCGTAGGAATTGGGTTTAGGATCGTTGAAATGAAAAAATGTCAATGGAACGTAAAAAAAAAAAAAAGAAATGAAATGAAAAAATTCATTTATTTCTAGAGAATCTCGTTCATATGAAAATATTCGATTACCGAAGAAAGTTTATGCAGAATTCTTCGTGTCGTAAGCTATAATTCATGAAATATTCGCACCAAATTTGTAACGGATGTATAAACGAGTGAGTCGTGGGATGCTGAATGAATGCGAACAAAAAGTCATCGCTGTTCCATATACGAAAAGAGTCATGGCGATGATGAGGCGGAGAGAGATGAACAAAATGCGAGCACACACTCATTCATCACGAGTGAAACATGATTTTATTTAAACATCAACTTGTAAATACGTAATCGATAGTTTTCGTATGAGGATGTGATGAAAAGAAAAAAAAAGGGTAAAAGTTGCGTTTACGATCTTTTGACATTATCATCACGATGATATACAATTGCCATAAAATTGTCGTCGGTAATAGCTCGTTAACGTTAATTATCTTTCTAATTCCAACTATGGGTTGTTTCGTTGATAATTGATCGGTTTTTCGTCAATTCTCCCCATCCATTTTTAACCATGCACTTCCCATTAATCGCAAAGCATCATACTGAAAAAAAAGGATTAGTAAATTTAACTCACCAAATGCGATAAACGAAGGTGTGTGAAAATTGATCAAATTTACTTAAACTTGAACACGTAATAGTCGATTTAATAAAACCAATTTGGTTAATGTAACTTCATAGTTTTATCAACGAATTCATATTTTCAATCACATTTCGACTGTAACGGCCAATTTTTTTTTGAACTCGTGCACGAAAATGTGCATAAAATCAATTGCTTTTGGAGCTGATTAAATAAATTATTCGAATTACTCAGAATTGTTAATTTGATTAGATATTTTTTTGAGCCTCTGAAAACAATGGAAAACGATTTTTATTTCGATGCAACGTAACCCCAGACCGAATCCTACATATGAAAATCACAAGCAGATTATTGCTCTGTAGAAGCAGCAGATTGAGTTCAGATATCGCGTTTCTCTTTCCGCACTTTTTAGATATTGTGTGCGAGCGTGTGCGCATTTTTATTTTTTTATTTTCACCTGTCCCATTCGTAAGTGAGACTCGTTCAAAGGTTCGCTGTGTAGAATATGATCACCGTTTTGCGGTTATAGCTGACACGTTGGGCACTGTAATGCGATTAGTCCAAGGAGCTCTGAGCCACAGGTGTTTCGTCACATGTGTATAGATATATACGCGGATAAATGAGTCATTAATTTGCATCGAATTGCATGTTGCTTCTTATTTCGATTTGGTTTTAATAGTTTGAAAATTCGATTATTTTATTTTCGGAGTCGGAAAACGGTTTTGGAATACACGCAGAAAAAGACATTATCCGAAAAATTCTGAAGTTTGATTCGAAAACAAGCGTTGCGATACCATTTTTATTCCGCTTCGCTTGACTCGTGAAATCTCGGCTGTGTCGTATAGTTTTATTGCTCAATTTACAGTAAAATAATTTCGCGGGCATAAATCTTTCGATCATACTCGTCGCTCCCTTCGATACAGAGGTCGTTGCGAGCACTATTTTTTCTCTTTTATTCCTGCTTCATCTACCGCGTGTAGTATTTAGAAAGTGTAGCTCCCAGAGGAGGACAGATACGCGCGAGGAGGGAGAATTAAGTACGGATTTTAAGCTTTCTCTGTCTCGTCTTCGATACGCGTACATTTTTTATTTTTAACTGATATGTAGAGGAGATTTCGCGTCGAAGGAACTTGCTCGCATGGACACGCGAACCTTTTCATTCCCTGTCGTTAGAGATTCTCGAGACACGAGAAACTCTCATTGGCCACAGTCGTACTTCGTTTTAACTAAAATTTTCATTTATTATCTGTCATCAAAGGATTTGGAAAAATATTCAAATTCGAATGCTCGTTCAGGCCTCCATCCGAGTTAAAAGAAAGCACTTTTTCCGACCAAAGTTCGTGTTCACGCTCTCAAAAGTGGGTCAACGCTGCTGTGTGTCGTTATTTTAAAAGAGACAAAAAGAGACTCAAAGATATTTGTTTTGTTTGTTTGAAAATCCGAGTACATCCTGCGCATCCGATTAAAGTCCTGACTCCTTGAGACACAAACGAGTATAAAGCTTTTTATTATTCGTTCGACCCTGTGCAATATTCCCGAGTTTTAAAGTTACGCACGTAAATAATGTTTCATGGCTTCGATGAAACCCGTGATCGGGATCACTCGCATGGTCTCGTGCAGCCTCGTTTTCAATCCCAAAGTTGTCAGACATCGCGTCGAAGACCCGACGACTGCGGGGTTCGATAGAATTTTCGAGAAAACATGAAGAAAAAAAAAATAATCAAGATAACCAGAAAATTATAGATACGGAGAGTCGCGCTTACGAGAGATCGAGCACGCGGCATCCTGGCACGGCACAGTGGACTGAAAGAGAGAGGTTTTAACGTCGAAAGTAAAGAAAGATTAATCTCCTCGTGTGGGCAAAAGTGGAGAGACGTAAAAATCGTCGTTGCATATTTGTGTACGTGTACATTTCTCTATTTTTTGAAATTAGAAACAAGCATGTGTTGGGCACGAGTCGAGACGCGTGTGCACATAAAAGTGCGAGCGTCTGCTTGTACATATATACGGCGTCCTGACAGTCGAGTTGGAAAAAATACGCTTCGAGCATCGACCGTTTTTCATCCGATTTGGCGCGACTCACTTATGAGACGGGCGTGTCTCGGATGTTGACGTCTCTTTAATGATAATGGAGGAAGAAGAGTTACCGAAGACTTCTGTGGTCTCGTGATTGCTCGGCGAATCCAGAGTCGGAATATCGGGCCACTCTGTATATGCGCCGTAACTATAAATACGTATGTGGATAAATATAGCTTGACAGGGATGGGAAACGAGTGCGAGAATTTGTGGGACGATTAATCGACGTTCGTCTGGCCTTCCTGGGTGATGTCTCGGCGAGTGCATCTTCGACGATCCCCCCACGTTCCCCTCATTATTTTTCATAGCATTTGATCCGAGCTCGCGTTGATCCAGGAAGAAATTATGATTCTTCTCTTCGGTTTCTCTTCCTTTAGAGACGCTTCCGATACACTGCTAATTATTGTTATTCGAGTGATAATAAAGGTGATTGTTATTATTATTTTTCGTATTCCCATTATTTATTGCTCTCGGAGTAATCCCGTAACTTGTAAATATATTAACGATCGCGCTTGTACAGGAGTGGGGCAAATGTTTTCAGTCGCGAATGATTTATAGGAATTAATCAATCATTCGCGGGACTGCGAATCACTGATGAAATCGCGAATTCACATTAATTATTGCACTTTTATTTAGCGAGACGTTAATTGATTCGCGAGGCAATTTATTCAGTTGCGAGGAATCGAGGATTCTGCAAAACCGGAATTTATTTTACAAGCTTTTCGACGTATTGTTTCTCATTCTGTAACAAAACGCAGGAATCTTTCGGTCCAGCGGTTGTCATTCGGGCTTTCCGATACGAACAAGCGCTTTATCGAATCAAATAATGTATCTAAATTGTTTTTTTTTTTCTCGAATTTCGCATTTTTTTTCATTGATAAATTAAGGAAAGAAGCGTATTTTTCTCGTCTTGCCTATAAAACGGAAAACTAATGAATCAATGCACATGAATTCAAACAATCAAATATGTAAAGAATGAAAAAAACTATAATAATCCCCCTTCGGGGGAAAAAAGTTAGGACAAGTCCATTGATGGACTCTTTGCATTATATCACAAAAAGTGTAAAAAAGAATTTCATAAAAAATATCGTGAACCTTACTGAAAATGATTTCAACACAACAATTGAATAAAAGTTTTTACAATATCAATTTTAGGCCAAGTATTTATTGGTAATTCGGAATATCCATTCCTATACAGAACGCGTCAGGAACTTGAAAAATTTCTTCGTGCCGTCGAAAAATAACAACAAAACTGCGAATGATTTATTTGACGAACCGTTTTCATGTAGGATATAAAAGTGTTGCAGCAGGAAACGTCATGTAGAGTTTGGACTCATCGTAACAACTTCCTGCGTGAAACTACAAAATAGTTGATGCGGCCATACTTCGTGTTCGACGAGTGCATGGCCTCGAAGAATTATGAATAGAAACAATATCGGCGGGGAATCACGCGAGCACCGTCGTCGGGAACAAGGCGATAATCTCTCTAACTTTAGTGCGATTAATCTGCAAAATGAAAAAAATCACACACAAGGTTAAACCACATACATAAATCTGCGGCGGACGATTGCAGGTTTATGTAAACATTCCCGCGTGAGTTTGATGTTTCAATAATCCAGTTTTTACTGATTTTGAAATCAATAAAATATCAATTCATAAATATTTGTGTAATCCAGCTATAAATAGACGAAGAAAAGTATGAAACTGTTTAGAGTATGCCAAGATATAATTAATGGCAATAAAATTACTTGATTCCGAATGAGTAGACTCAGTCTGTACAAGTATAGTACCGTTCTCAGACATTCCTCGCTGGTTGAATCAGTGCGATGTCCGCGAGTCGCGAGAATGGTCACGCACCCGACTCTCGCGGTCAAGGCTCCCTTTCTTCCTACTTTTCCTTCTGTATTTCTTACGAGGCTACTGGATGTCGTTGTTGCTGCTTACTTTTTTCCAATTTATTTATTTTATCGCGAGGGCTTCGTTATGGGAGTGAGAGAATGAAGTGAGCAAGCCCGGGGCAAAGGGGAGACAATTCCTTAGAGAGTTCAACCAGAATAACTGCACATCGATGACGCTCACGAAATATTCATGCCCTCAAAGTTCCTCGTTCGTAATTGCCGACAATTTTTCACGCACACGCCGGTCTGTAGTCCAAAAAATGCTTCCGTTTGCCCATATTTTCTGAGCTAACTTTCATTGATTCGACAGAATCGAACGGATTGCAATTGTTACACTCGAATGACCTTATTTTTGAGTCTTCCTTCCCCATTTCTGAATTGAGTCGCTCAGCTTACGATTTTATTCGGTTCGTAGAGACAATTTCAATTTTTCTATTCGAAATTTTATTACGGTTTTTACGTAATGAGCGCACTCAATCGGACTCGACCTCTTTCTCTTTATTTTTTCAATCTTCACGAATCACACGGCACAGTGGAGCCGGCGATGAGTAAGGTAATCCGGGGAATCCCTGCCGGACGTACGGAGGCGTTAATTCCTTTATTACGTGTCCCGCGGTTGACGAACGCATGTGTAAATTCTATCTCAACGTAATCGTGTGTTGAATGAATTTTGTTGACACACAGTAGCGTGTGTTATTATGACTTTGAGGTTATGCAAGAGGCTCTAGAGCTTAGAAAACCTGAAATAAATGAATGCCGTTTTTCAGCTTCCAGTTAGATGTACCGAGGTATTGATGGGGCTCGAAATTAGTTGACTCGCTAATAAAAAGTTCGATGCTAGACTCGTGACGAATTTTCGTATCTTCTAACGCCTGGACGAGGTCGCTTTCGATCCTCAGTCCGTTAATAATAAAATCAGTTTTAAGGCAATAAACCGGTTTGCCAGCATACGAATCTCCTCGTTTTTCAATAACGAATAAAACGATTCACGATTTATTTGAATTCTCGAAAAATGAGTCGATGAAAAATGCATTTAAACCGCGGGCTTTTTCGACATTTATCTGGTTTCGAAATCAACCCCACACGCGTCCCAATTTTACGCCTCAACGCGATATTATTTATAAATTTAGTCTAAAAACAGCTTGAAATGGTCGGACAGTACACAAACGTTTGAAGAGCCGCGGCGAATCGAAAAAGGGCCGGCTTAATAACCGCACACTTTTCACTACACGAATATGACAAATTTCATTGATATCCATGGATTTGATTTACGTACATATGTACCAGGTACCCACATGTAAGCTTTGTGCATTTAATAGCAGTCTTTCGAAAGAGATAACTCTGCTCCGGGGTCGAACCGTTTGATCCGCATAAAACCTCCCGTTTCACCCTCCTGCCCTCGTTCTCTCGTGCCGCTAATTTTATATTCTTGTTAGCGGGGCTCGCGCGCGTCCCATCGTCGGAAATTACCGTCGAGCGGTAATTCGATAATCGACGATAATGACGCGAGGCCTCGGGGGAGGCAAACTCTGTGTGTAACCCTCGCGATATATTTTATGTGTATCTTTTCCTCTTTACAAATTAGCCGCAGAACGTAGCATAGATGAACGTCGCACATTTGTTTATTCGTGCAAAGGTGAATCCACTGAGAGGACATTCGAGAAAACTCAAACAGCGAGTCTCAATCTCGAATTCTCGTACTTCATCGATTTTGTGGCTCCGTGTCCACGTGCACAAGATCGCAAGAGAAGTTCATATAATTCAATCGCGAGCGAAGAGCTCTAGAGAAAGTTGGAAAAAGCTGACGATTCCAAAGAGTCACGTTATTTGCTTGCGAGCAACGCTCCGCTGTCTTCAGTGAAATTTCGAGAAATGTAATACGTTAATTTATTTATTTATTTATTTGAAATCTCGAATTTATTAACTCGATCGTCAAATTCTCATTTAGGATTGGAATATTCCGGAAATGATAGACTTTCAAATTGTTCTTGCTTGCGCTGGGAGGTAGAAAAAAGATGGGAAATGTGTCCCTCTGTGAAATAATGAATTGCTTGATAAATTATTATTAGTGAAACCGCGGGTATTTTCAATGTTCATTCGTTTGCTTATTTTTATTGATTTTTGGTATTATTTTTATTGATTTCTCGATACAACGATTTTGCGAGTTTCATAACCGTGATTATACAAGTTAATAGATTTAATTATTTAGCTCCTTTTCGATTTTCTTCATATTCATGAATTCCACATTGTAGGAGTCGAAGTGATTTAAGGCAGTTCATGTACCGAAACAATTTGTTTAAGTCTTGAAATTTACACAGAGTTTACGCATATCAAATTTTAAAGGGTTCGTTTTATCGGTTATTTAGATAAATGTGTTTAAATATGAAGAAAAACACACGAGAGTATATGCGTAAAAAATCGTTTATCTGTCCATTTAACGAATGAGCGCTTCTTACGAAGTTTATGAAAAACGTACACAATAAGAATGAAGCATATAGCGAAGGTCTGGAAAAAAAATTTGAGACGATTGCCTTACTAGTAATAAACATATATTACGTTAAAGATTGGACGAAATTGGTAATGAGCACTCGAATAACCTCACATTTGCTTATTTCGAAATTTCATTTCTTCTTGGCTTGGGTCATTCCTGTCGTATATGATAGCCTTCTGTCTTTTTATAACACTTTTTTCTTGATCCATTTCCTTTTGTGTAATTCCATTTGCGCTCTCTATTGCGATTTTTTACATAAAAAACTGTAAAATTTTCATTAGGGAATTTAAAGTGTTTATACATTTAATTAGAAAATAAAAATCGACCTAATTTAGACACCCATAAAATACGATCCTGCGGGCATGATCTACCTTAAATAACGCGAATAAACTCTTTGGTAACATTATAAATTTATTTTTAACAAAAATACAATGATCGTTAAACATCTACTCGCTTCCGACGCTTTACATCGAATTTGTTCGATCTTTTTTTGTTTGTATATTATTTTTTTTAATGAAATAAAAAAAATAGAACGCTGTATTTGACAAACTTCAGTTTTAGTATAATTCTATAACGTAACCCTTTTATGTTTATTTTATTACCCACACAACATCAGTGATTTCCCGAATTTGTAATCTCTTCACTCTTCATTTGAGTATTTATTAATCTCGAAGCTTTTGTTTGTATCGAACATTCATGATTAACTCGTGATTATATCTCCGGTGGGAAGGATACACTGGCTAAAACGCTGGTCCACATTCCCACCATTTTGTTACGTCACACACATGCATACATCCCGAGCAAGAGTCATGCTCGTCGATACTCGTGACCATAAAAAATTTTTACGATGCAATTACAGTTCGTACTTATCTTGGGGTATTTTTAATGCAGGTTTATTTTTTCTTTCATTTTGGCCATTCAATTGCCTTTCCTTTGTGTCGTTTCTTCAATTCAACTAATTTTTTTTTATTGCGTCGATTTACATTTATCTTTGGAAGTCTCACCGTTACTTGGAACGCTTAATTGTTTTGTGGAAGAAAAAAGTGACGAGTTATACATCTTCGCGAAATATGAAAAGTTGAATGGGTTTTAAAAAAGTACGAGACGCGATGAATCGTGACACCGAAGTATTTAGCTGGTTTTTTTCATAATTTCACTGAATACAACGGCAAGAAACCTTGGAAAATTTTGGCAAGAGTTGGATTCAGGCTGCTTAGCACTTTGAATTTAGCAGAATATCGTGCTCAGACAGTAAACGTCACTCAAAAGTACATTTTCGTAAAGTACAATAAAAAAATCGATTTTTTGAAAATTCTAATCAGGCTAGACCCCTTAAATGCAAACAATTTGTTTTCATGCTCTCGCGTGTTTTGAAATCCCGAAAATCCCGAAATCTGCTTCACACAATATGAAACGATTCATCAGGAAAGTGTGAATATTTCTAATGCTCAAATACATTCGGCCACGAAGAGGGTAGTTGTTGCATGAAATGGGAAATCTTTGAAAATATTGATCCGCCTCTTCGGTATACATTAATATGTATCCAGTTATTATCGGACGAAAAATTGATCGACTGCTCAAAGCAGCGATACTTTTTCTCCCCGCGAGCGCTTAACGGTACTGATGAAAATTCGCTATGGGCGTGCCTATAATTAAAGTGCGGCCCCCTCTTCCTGCTTGGTAAAATATTGTGAAAATAAAGTTGAAATTACAGGCCATATCGAAGTATCGATAAAGAGTCGAAGGCGCTCAGTTTGCATTCTGAGGTCGTGCTTCACGCGCACATGCATATTGAGTACGAATATACTCATTGTTACTGTCAAAGTTATGAGCGCTCGTAGTTCCATTTAAAAAAATTTCAAAAAATCCAATTAACTTTCCCCAACAACTTTCTCAATATCAACATATTCATTGAAACCTTATCGCTAATCGGACGATGCTTCAATAGCCGTGAATTTCTTCCGCGAAGCGTATTTTGTAAGAGGGAAAAAATTCTTCAATCGATACTTCCTACGATCGATCTTTGTTCTTGTCCCTCGAAGCATCCCATTTATTGCTGAACAAGAAATATGCATGTGGATATATCGTCTGCTGCGCCTCTTGGTTTTGGTCTCCTCGAGCTCGACAGATTTCAATTCAAATACCATTTCAAAGTCGTCGAGAATAGTAGTCATGAAAAAAACCGATTGTTTTTATCATGCAGAGTTTGAGGGTTTCGGTATAAAATGGATCGCCGAAGGATCGAGGAAGGAGAAAGGGGGAAGATAGAAGAAGTCAAACGATCGACGCGAAGGGAGGAAAAAGAGAAAAATCGAGGAGGGCCGAAAGAAGAGAGGGGGACGGAATGAAAGAGGTTTCGATGATCCTACCGATGTTTAAGTACACGTCGAAACAACGTGAGCGTGCTCAAGAGGCTCTCTCGAGAGGGGAAAGGGTCAAGGACCCTAAAGAAGCCTCCAGGTGATTGTATACCTTTGCACAAGTGGCTCCATAAAATTTCGAGGAGCTCTCTTATGGAGATATAAAAAATATCATCGAAAACGCAATTCCCATAAAACTAAATTTATTTGTTGTGTATGTTAAAAAATAAAATTATTTGGAAATGTCACTTTGATGAAATACAATTTTTCTATGTAAGGAAATTCAAGCTGTAAAGGATACCAAACGAAAAATACATTAAATTTTATTATTCATCCTTGAATTGAAAATTCGTGTGTATCTTCTTGAACAGCGCTTAATAATTTATGAAAAATTTACAGAGGTTTCACCGCTTGGTCATCGAGATATTGATTGTTGAAAATGACAATTTTAACATGGGCTCAATTCCGAGACGGTTTGTTCCGCCAGAAGTTTAATACTGTCTTTCTGTTTGAAAAAAAAGTATTGTGCAAAGTCGGAAAATAATTTTTCCATAAGATACGCTTGAACCTCCTTAAGGAGGCGACTAGCTATCTCCGATTTATCGTTTGCGGCATTAGCCATGGCTTTTATGTAACGTCGCCAGGAAGCTCGGTCATGGAAATGGTTCGAATCATTTCTGAGCTTTGTTATATATTAAACCCAATGAAAAACAAATCGTTTCAATTGCTCAATCAATTCCACAATAATCACGAAACACCTTAACGCAAAAGTTTAATTCACCTGGGCACTAAAATTTTGACTAAACCACAAAAACATTTTTCCATGCGTCCGAACAGAACGATGAATTTTTACCAAAGCTATACTCACAGATCTCAATTGAGCTTTGTAAAACAAATTGGGAATGTTTGACTCCACTGGAATATACTGTTGGTCTCAAAATAAAGGTTTTCTACCCGAGTTCGACCGTTTACAACACACACTTGCCGACACATTTTTCCATAATTTCATCATCGACGTTTTCACTCGATGGCAGTATAATATTATATCCAAACGTATGCGGAGATACATAATCCGTCTCCATTTTTAGTTTGAATTACTCCCGGGGCGATGATCGCTTTCGGATTAACTTTGATAGGCTTTAAGTTCGATTTCTGACCTTTAGAAAATGGTTGGAAAAGGCAGAAGAGAGGAGAGAGAGAGAGAGAGAGAGAGAGAAGAAAATAGCACAGAAAATATTTAACCACGTCGATTCCAGACAGTTTATAATATCGTCAAGTTTTTCAATTTTCTGCCTTTCTTTCATGCTCGTGTGCCGACGAATTTTTTCAAAATTCACGAAAGCAAAAATATTACAAAAATGACTAGGCTCTAGCTAACGAAGCCAGGTGTGATTGAACGAAAAATTCTCCAAAGTGGTGATCTCGTCGATGAGAAATGGAAAAAAAATTGTCGGTCATAAAAACTCAATTTTTTCATTGCTGTGTTGTCGCAATGCAAATTATCGTGCGATTACCGATTGTCACGAGGTCCGTGAACGTCTCAAACGTTTATAATCACAATTAAAAAGATAAATTCTCAGGGGGCTCTCGACGATGTATCTTTATTGATGTTCTGACACGAGGGTGGTTTCTCTTCGAATGAGCGAGGCATGCCGTCAATCATTGAAGTTGAGTTTCGAGATAACATACAATTTCTGTCTCGATCCTCGATGCTCAATACGAAAATGCACGTTTTTTAGAAGCTGAACGATTTTTTTATTCGTCCAGCGCGTTATACATAGAAACAACGTAAAACCACCGGTAGAAAAGAGTTTTAAAAATCGTATAAAACGAGATAGAAAAGAAAAGAGAGCGCGAGGGAATGCCGGAGCAGGGCGTGGTGAACCGGTGCGCTGGTCAACTCCAACTCTCCTCTCGTGCAAGGCCGTTCGTGTTCCGGCTCCGCACTAAATGCATATTCCCCTAGATCGACCAAGAAACTACGGAGAACCTGCGAAACACTTCCATATTTGAATCGCAAAAAATCCACGATTTGAGATCGTTATTTTCAATCACCTAAGCCACCTGAAACATTTTTTTGATTTTTTTTTAACATAATTACTCATTCGGTGATGCAATTTTTTATGACCTGTGGATAATTCATTTTTTCTTTTAATTGTACATTTCTATTTGCTCATTTCTAATAGCCCAATTTCCTATCGATTGCGAAGAAAATGCGAGTGGTTTTTCACTCTCTTCTCAAGTCCTTCTGACTGCGAGTCTGATGAAATACCGGTCCAAAGGTGTCCTCTGAAAAAGGGTCAACAGGACGATTCGTCGAAATTAGTATATTAAGAGTATGGATCAGTCGACTAACCTCACTTGGAATTTTCGAAATCGAAATTCTTTGACACAGTTTGATTGATTAAAAAAAGGCTCTGTCAGCCTACGCAGAACGATGGCAAAAATCGACTGACAGAGCCTTTTTTTAATCGGTCAAACTGTGTCAAAGAATTTTGATTTCGAAATTTGCAACTATCTCTCTCGCACTCATGGTTGCGATATACCGACTGATCCATCCTCTTAATAGGGTTCGAAAAACGCTGCATAAACATTGATTAATTATTGAATATTTCGGAAAATACTGAAAACTATCGTAATAATCGTATTCCCGGTCGATGTCGCGCGTCGTATCGGCCGGAGGCGTGTGAAGAAAAATAACATAAATCGCGACTGTTCTCATTGCGCCATGATCGCGAAATATACGGAGGCACACGCACACACATAATTTTAATATAAATATATTGGTCCACATACTGAAAACTCCATGGAGAATTATCGATCGGCTGGTTTTATCTGCGGTTACGGTGTGCATACGAGCCGACGACAAATTGTGACTACACATCGAGCGAGCGGTGTAACAAGCGAGAGACAGAAAAAGTAGCGGGTGTAATAACTTTGCCAAGATCGATGGAAAATCTCTCTTTTTTCTCCGTCTTTCTCTTCTAATCCTGAGTCGAAAAGATAGAGATAAAAAGAGAAAGTAGTTTTCTGTGCTAGAAACGGGGTTGGAGGATTAAAATAATTTCCTTTTGTAAGTTCGATCGCGCGCTAACCAGCAGGCACCTTAATAAATTGATCAATTTACTCCCGATCGTCCGTCGTCGACGTTCCAGATTTTCCCATTACAACGCTAAATTGCCCTAATCAAAGAGTTTTTTATTCTGCGATCGCAGTTTTTGCCTTCTAATGTTAAAGCGGTTCGTAATTCGTCGCTCCTTCAACGATTCTACAGTTTTTTTCCTATCAGCACGAGACGAACGTCAATCTCTATGCACACTTTTTGAAATTTTGTTAACGTTTCCGAGGTCTGCGTAGAAATAGGAATTCGATCCATGGCGAATTTCTCTTTCTTCGCTTTTATTCTCTCTTTGCTTTTATTCCAAGCTCGCAATTGCATGTGTACACGCCGAGCCAGTTGTTATCGATGATTACAATTCGTTCGAGCTTCAGATACTGTGTTAGCGATCAACACGAACCAGTGCTAACTAAATAGACGGCAAAATCTATTTTCGCGACTAATTAATGACCCTGCCTTCTCCTCCTTCGTTACATACGCGCATACATCATTCTCATGCTTTTTTTGACAACGTTCGTTTTCTCTTTTATGTAACTATTGCGAAAAACAACAAAAGCTGAAATCGCGAATTGTTGAATTTTTGTACCGTGACTCTCCGTTTTCAAGTATTTTATTGAGATTTAATTTGTTGCAGTTTGAAATATTTTTGTTTATCTCGCCTGATTGAAAGACCAGGAAGTCGAATGATTAATACTTTTCCCCCTGCGTTATAAAAGCTGATCCCGATCTACTGGCATATCGCGCACAGAAAGATATGCAAATCCATCGAAAGTGGAGTCGGTTTAATGGTAGCTTGCCAACTTATAAAGTGTGACATTTCCTTGGAAATTTTAACGAACCAACAGAGCGGAGGAAAGAGAGAAAGAAATAAAATCTTTTTTTCTTTCTCCCTGTTCGAGGAAGCCTGTTATTGAGTAACGCTGCAGATAATCAAAAAATGGTGCACTTTTCTTCCCAAGGAATGAAAATTTTCGAAAAATTCGGACACCCCCCCCCCCCCCCCCCCCCGTATGTATTTCCGTTCGTACATGATTCGCTCTCTTTCTTATCGCGAATACCGAGCTTGGACTCGCCATCGCCGATGTGGAGGAAAAGTATTTGAGCTTTTTCCTCACTTACTAATTATCGGAATTCTCTCCGATCGTGCCAACGAAATGGGCGCGTTCTCTGGGACACGAATGTTCCTGAAACAATGAAGAGAATGCAGAAAACAAAATATCTTTGCACAAAGATTTTTCTAGAGCAGTTTCTTTATGGTATTTTCCATACAATGACTGGAGATCGAATTAAGATCGATCTCGAATGTGGATGGCGGGCGGACCAGCAGGCACCTATACGAAGTAGGTGTGAGGTCAGAGGGCAGTGTGCGGAACAATAGAACGTTAAAGTTATTTGATAGATGTCAGACGTATGTAAATTGGTGATGAATGAAAGAACAAGTAAATTATCAACAATCGAACAAACGCTATGCGGTTAAATAACTTTTACATCTTTTTTTTCGTCTAATGTTTATTATCCGTTATTATAGATGTTAAAGAACTCGTACGTGTGGGTCTGAATCACTCTCTTTATTCTCTCAATCAGAAACTCGATACGCCGTGAGTCTGAGAGGAGAAGGGAAAAGTTCGAAAGAGCGATTGAGAATAAATTCTGAATCGTGGAGGGAGGAGGAATCCGTACGTATGATCTGAGGGGGAGGGGGCACTATTAATCCTCGTACGTGTGGCTGTAAACTCTCTTATACCCTTTTGCACTCCGTAATTAATAGTTATCCACGATTCAGTTACGTACCTTGTGGCACGTGATTTCGAATGTAAAATCTCTTAAAATTCTTAAAAAATGTATTTTTTCTGTAATGAAAATGATGAAATTTAGTAACGGACGTACAGAATGAAAAATGAAATGAAAAATGTTTGAAGGCATTTAAAAACTGTGATTTGAGAAACAGACATTTTCAATAACGGAGCATTGCGCATTCGTATATTCCACAAATTAAACATTCGGTGGCGCGATATAGAAAATTTCGCTGAACTGTGATGAATTCTACTGAATAATATTCAAATGCGTTGAAAATATATGAAAATGAAATGAATATGTGACACTGGATCTGTTGATATTTTATATTTTTCGTGGTCTTTACTCATTCGATCTCGAACGATTTGTTTTTCGGAGTCACGATTTTCGTGTCCACGAGCACATTTTGCAGAGTGCAGTATACCGAGCGAAAGAAAAGGAGCGAGAAGTCGAGAGACGAAGCTGGAAAGAGGGCGAGAGAGAGAGAGAGAGCGAGAGAATGCTCGAGATATTCATGTATGCAACACCGGTGAAAGATTCTCTCGCTCGAAGAGGATTTTATTCCAGATGCGAGCCAACAAACACGAGAAAGAGAAGGAGAGCTTGAGGAACAAATTGGCCGCGAGCGAATACTGAACGAGCCAAAGTCTCCTTCTCGGGTTTACGTCGCGATATCTATGCGCGAATCCGAGAGAACCTGCTAAGTGGAAAAAGAAGAAAAAAGCGCGGGATCGGACGATTTCTCGATCCCGTGAAGAGTCACGTCCATCTTGTTTTCCGTTCTTCATCGCGATCTCTATCTCTTTCTTATCCTTTCTCTTTCTCTTTCACTCGCGCAATCAAATATTCTCGAGGCTAATTTTCTATAATCGAAAACATCTCTTCAAGTAGAAACGCGAATTCGCGATCGACACTTTTCGAATGAGAATATTCTAGCATCAGAAATCGATTAAATTGCCTCTTACCTTGAGGGAGGAAAAGGATTGGGCGTTAGAAAAAAATTGTTATCTAAACAAAATCATATATTGAGGCCCGAATAAACATGGTCGATGCGCGAAATTGGTATAAATTTCGTCGCACAGTGAACGACGGAACGATAAAAAAATCAATTCCCCTAAAACTTGAGGTAACTAACAGACAACATATGACAATAATTGAAATGAAAACATGAAAATGACAACACTAAATCATTGAACGTTGATTGGCGAGAAGGAATCGTAAAAGCTACGAAGTCTGCTTGAATCATTACTCAAAATTCTTAATCTAATAACTCTCGATGCTGTACTTTCTCTCAGAACGAATGACGGAATAATTATTAGTAAAATACCTGGATTTTTATGACGACAATTAATCACCTGTATATCGTCGTAAAATCACTTCTTGAGATAACTTGTTTCTGGTAAATGCTCGATTGATCTTACAACATCCATAAGTTAAAGGGTGCTCGCCAGGAGAGGTGAGGCAGAGACCAGGGATAAAATGAGAACTAGTTTTGAGAAGTCTATCAGGATTATTCATATCGAAATATCACATTCGAGTCTGGTCATTACCCAACTCATTATATTGTAGAATAGAAATACGAACATACAGAGTGTTCCTGGGTGAATGGTTAATGATGTAAGCTTCGCTCGTATGGATCATATTTCCAGTGGAAAGAGTCTGATACCGTTTCGTTATGGGGCCCCCGTTGCATGGATGTGCTTTTAACTGGAGCTGACAAGCACTCTTCAACGCCGTTGAAACGATTGCATTCAATTTTTTATTCAAAACTCACCATCGACGAATTCAATTCTTGCTATACAGTTTTGTCCCTGGGAGGACTCGAATACTGGGCCAATTTTTGCGCGGATGAAGAAATCCAGGTTTAAGAATCAACCGCACGAGTCAGTGTCTATTCGTTATGAATATGCATTTGCGACCAGAGTGCGATAAAGAAGCTCCCATTTTCGGAGGCAAAATTTCTCGACACTGATCCGTTACAAAAAAGCTCAGCAAGTCGATTTTTGCCTGATTCTCACTGTTTTATACTCTTTAACTAACGCCATTTTTGAGCTGTGCTTTTGCTCATGCATTTTGTTCTTTTTAGTGTTACTCGCAGTCCCCTTTTTCATAGTTTCCACCTAAATTATTTTGAATGCGATTGTATAGAAGGCCGAGTAAAAACAGAGGTATAGCATTGAATGTAAAACCATGCGCGTGTCTGTAAAGGAGATTTGAATACTTGCGTATATTATTCACCGAGCAGTAGTATTTTCTCCCTCCCTCTCTCGTGCACTCTCTCGATCGTTTATATTTAGTATTTTTTTCTGTTGTTCCGTATTCTTTTTTCTTTTCTTCATCGTTCTCGACCCAAATCGTGGAGAAGTGAAATTGCGCCCGAGGCGGGGGCGGGGCCCTTCTGCTCTGCCTTTGCGTGAATTCTTCCACGTGTCTCCGCGCGACCGGTCTCGCCTCTCGATCGCGAGCAGTGCTCGATCGAATTTTCGATTTTATTTTATTTTTTCCACTACGTCTAAGGAAATAACTGATTATAATTTTGGTCGAAAAATGCCTTTGGTTTCCACGATATCGGCAGGTTCTTAAATCGAGCACGGTGAGAAATGATGGGAAATTCTTGTTTTCATAGAGCAAAGTAAAAGTAGGATTTTTTAGCTTGTTAACCCCTTGAGCGGCATTGACGCTGTTTGGCCGTGATGACATATTGACACCATTGGCGCCCAAGGGTTTCGAATTAAGAACGTTAGAGAAACCAGTTTTTGTCTCCAGTTAAAGAGAGGTACAGTTTTTTATCTTCATCTTATTTATCGGATGTTTTTATAGAAATATCGTGCGTCACAATACAGAAAAAGAACAGTTACGACTCTCGAATAACTTTGGAGTTAAAAAACATATCGGATTCGAACTGCTAGATTATATACTGACCTAGTGACTGGTGAGAAATTGCGTGAAAAGCCCCTCGGAATATCGGCAACATCTTACGTCCATATTTATCGAACACGTGAGTGTTCGCTAAATCCGTAAACATATATCGCGAGGAATGAAAAAATTCCGGTTTGCGTCGAAAATTCTTTAAGCTCACAACTGAGCAGATTCGAAGGATGCTTCCATGTACTCGTGGATGGAATCGCTCGTCGGTATCGCTTGCTGGTTCCAAATTTCGGACTCTTCGTCAGACGTACCGATCAACGAGCAGTCGAAAGTATTATTAATGAATAAACAACGAAAAATATTTCTTCTACATGAAGAATGTCGAGAATTCGACAATATTGGGATGAAGAATTCATGAAATTTGGGCTCGTCTACGGACGATTAATTTACGTGGAATTGAAACTTTTTATTAATTTGTTTGCTGCTACATTTTATTTTCATTTTTGTTCTATAATAATGTTTTCACATTCTTTTACAATCGTGAATGATGACGAAAGTTGCAAGGAGTCGCAGCAACCGGGGAGGCATCGGAGACGGGAAAATGGACGCGATCCGCTCCACCTAAGGGTAGTATTCTACCCCTAGAATACTGGAGGGTGGAACTCCACTGAGCAGCCGTGGCCGAGTGGTTAAGGCGTCTGACTCGAAATCAGATTCCCTCTGGGAGCGTAGGTTCGAATCCTACCGGCTGCGATTTTTCCTTTTTTTTAATCATCCATTAAGCCTGGGTTGAAGCTTGATTTGGTATTCCGCGATGATTGGAGATCGTTCCCATCGATTCAAGACTCTTTCACGGTAAACCGTCGCCCTTTCGTTGCGAAATGTTTCCAAAAACCGTTACGAGTCGAAGCTGCGATTGATTTTTATACCAAACACTCAACGAAGTTGAACAGACAATTATTAGTCTTGCGTCTTCCTTAATCTGCTCGCATCAGCGTTCTCTTCTTTTCCTCAGTTTTGTGTCGAATGCAAACTCTCGTTTGGGGAGAGCGATGGTGAAAAAATGTGAAATCATCTTGAAGAAATAAAAAATGAGAGTTCGCGAGGTAGGTGCGGAAAAGTTTGCGATAAGAACGAGATCGATGTGTATAAACGGATTACACTTTCGATTGTGCATGTAAATTTTATTTTTTAAATATCATCGTCCCGTGGTTGTATGTTCAGTACATTTGTAATGTTCGTGTGTTGGTTTATGTAGCGTAAGTATTATTCGATAGCAACAAGGCGCGTTGAATTAACGAGTTGTTCAAAGTAACGGTCAAGCTCTCTCTTTCTCTCTTCCTCTCTCATTCGTTCAATACTTTTCGTTGAGAGTTCTCACCTATGATTAGAAGTAAAAAAATGACAGTTGGATCTGGTCGGCATTAGAAAGAATCAATAAACCATTTGTCACGTATTTTTCTTTCTCCCTCTCTTCCTTCGTATTTTTCGCTTTTCCACAATGTTTATCCTCCTTTTTTTCCATCTACAGTTCTTTCTTGGTTTTTAACTTGATTATGGCTCACCGAGACCCCGACTCGGGCGATAAGAAACACTATAACAATTTTACCGTGGCAATCTCGTGCAACCAGATAAAGAAATTATTATAGTCGCCCGCGTGTGCCCGGATTTGGGCTTCTAACTTTTTCACGTAACGTTCAAAGAACGAAAAGTACCTGAAACGTTAAGGGCCGTTTTTTCCAATGCGATTTATCGATTTTTTTTTTTTTACCTATTTATTGCGGAATTTCAAAAAAATTGTCATCCAATTTTTTTCGAGTTGTTGCGATGTGCGTGAAGATGGGAAAACATTTGTTCAATCGGCACCGAGCACGAGAGCGAATCTCTAAATTCAGAGAAGTAGAAAATAAAAAAGGAAGCTTAAAATTGATAGCAGAAACTCAGAATGAAAAGTCACGAAGAAAGGGTGTGAGATGTAAAAAGTAAAGGCAGAGAAAAAAGAACGACGGAGGAAGAAAATCGGAGGAAATGAATAAAGTAGGAAAACACAATGGGTGGGAAAAGAAACGGAGAAAAAAGTGAATGAAAGAGCCGTTGAAGCTTGCCGTTTGAATCGCTTTTCTGTTGCAGTGGCTTCGCTAACTGTACAAGCTCGAGTTCCGCTATTCCTGCAGGGCGCTATAATATACCTAGTGAGAGAACCTCGCGAAGGTAAAGAGGACGTTGGGCCGTTCCAAGGTGATCTCGCGGCCTTGCGTTATGGTTTCTCTCCTCCCTCCCTCCCTCTCTTTCTTTCTCGCTCTTTTCCTCCTTATCTCTCTTTTCCTGTGCACCGTCATCTCCATTCCTATCATCGAACCTCATTTACAACTGAAAATGCAATTGCCCTCGATTCCTTCAACTTAAATGCCAAATTTGTAATTTCCACTTGTAATAGAAAGCGTAACGCCATGGAAACATGCCTCCTCTCAACGACCACTTTCGTCACTATTTTGATAAGCCGCTTTTTCAACACCTGTTGATGCTAACGAGGCTCACCCCGAGGCAACTTTCGGATCTTTCAAATTTCCTCCATTTTTCAATTCTCTTCTTCCTACAAACACAATTTACGACGTTTTATGTTATTTCCCGAGTCTCGAATTTGTCTCAACCTCGAGAATCCTCTTCGTTATAATAACGATCCGTTATTATTAAGGGCCTCGATGGACACGAAATCGTTTTGCACTCGAATTTACACGGATCTGCTTCGTTTAATGGAGGCGAGGCAGGTCATTTATTCCGAGCCATTATAATTCCGACGTCCCCTTGAGAGTTTGTACCGGAATGCTACCAGGACACCAACGCTTGGCCAGATTCGCGTGTTTTAATTCCATCGTGTGACATACCAATTATGAAGATGCGCGTGTGCGTCTATGCGAGTGAGTTCAATCTCGATCCGCGATTTTTTTCCCAATTTCAGGAGGCTGGAGATAAAACCAGTAAGAAAAAAATCAAAATGAACTAAACATTTTTTGATTACCTCCAATTTTGCATCTATCAAAATAAAAAAAAAAAAAACTAGCAATTTTCTTTCCAGTTTGAAGTGCCGGAGACGGACAAGAATTTGAAAAGAAAAAACACGAGTAAATTGTGAGTCATCTCAGCCGTATTTATCCTACATTTATTCAAAGAAAAGAGAGTAAAGGAGATAAAGAGACCTAATTATTTCACCATACCAATTTATCACGATCTCGTTCAACGCGTTACACGCGTGCTTTCTCTCCGTCTTTCACTCAACCCTTTTTTGTTTCCTCGTTCCCATTTGAAAATTCCAACTCGTTCAGTCTCGTAACAACATTGGGACAGCGTACCGTCATTTCGTATTTTGTCAGCTCCGATGTGAGTATTCGGCATTGCGATTGGAATTAAAGAAATTGAAATCGCCGAAAAAAACTCGTTACTTAAGCCCATACAAATTGGGTGCCGCGTCGGTATACGTTCAATCGGATCTGCATCTCTCGCTCTACGCTCACAAATCCCTTTTTATAATATATTCTATAAAGTTATGATTTTACTGAATTCTTGTACAAACATTTGTGCGTAAAAATCAGAAAATATTATCGTCGCGTTTTATATTATCGATGGAGAATGTTAATGTGATCGCAAATCCATTCGGTTCCGCTGATTGTAAAAAATATGAGTTTATCAGCCGCCTGGATCCGTCTCTCTCGCGGTCAGATTATCGCCGCCTGCGCGTGTGTTCGTACTTCGCGGTGGCATTGACGCCAAATTTACGAGACTGTTCCTCGCCGAATCCGCGCACTCGTTAATATCCACTTGTCGAGGTCACTTTTGCATGAGACTTTTTGGCTCAATGTTAAGCCGACCATGACGCATTACGAGAAAAGAGCAATTGTTTATTAGAGGACGTTGAATTTCACGAGCCGCATTAAAATCGCCCGACTTTTTCTGAGCTCTGCCAATGAAATTCCTTCGCCGATCATTATTTCCCTATTAACTTTGAAGTTTGCTGGAAATCGGGCTTCGAATCGTGTCCCGTCGACACGCTCGTGACCCTGGCGAATGAAAATTGACGCTTGGGAGATTTGCAGACGGAGGAAAACGGGGAGAAAGTTGCTCGATTCATTCGATGTTTACATTTGTTCGAAATATCCACAGAATCGGAGAGCATGGAAAGGACGCGAGTACTCCGGGTTTTTTTTCACACTTGACGATTTAATTTGAGAGCGTCAAGCTCGCTGTGCATCAGCACTGTTGGTGAAACGAATAAATGCGGAAGTCTTTATGTTTTCACCTTCGTGCCAACGCACTCGCTACTGCAACACACTTTTCACAATCAAAACGGCTCAATTTCTATGAACCCGTCCGTTCGAACTTGCCTCTACCACTATTTTGTCGAGGGCGAGCGAGACTTCGGCACAACTTCCAAGCGGAATTGCATTTTTTCATCGTAAACCTTACGATCCAACTACGAATATAATAAATTAAAAACTTTATTAACCCGAGTGTGTACTACTATGATTAGTCTTGGGAGTGCACTTCTGTACATAATTTATATTCAAATGAATCGCACTACTCTGCAATGAGGCTTTTATTTTTTAACCTCATTTTCATCGCGCATAAACTCTGCACTGTTTTATTGTATGAGCCAATAAATGTGGATTTTCTGAAATAATAATAATCGATTGAAATCGGTGCGAAGGCGAACGGGGACGTTGCTCATGGGAGTCGATCATCGTTGATAATTAGGCAGATTTCGAGTATACTTGTGCAGGGATATCGATATTTTTGTTGACGTTACAAAAGAGAGATTCGGCGGGGACTTTATTATTCGATGTCAATTTTCATACTGTTTTTTCTCTTTAGGCTCGATCGACGTGAATCGACAATTGAATGAGACCGAATTGGCGTTCATTGTTCTTTCGAAAAGTGTTGCAATTTGGGTGAGCTGAGTTTCGAGAATGAATCGATGACTCGAGAAGACAAGACTTTTTATTCTCAACAATAATTTTCTCTGAGAACGAGAAAAATTTTGTTGCACTTCCGCGTTCAAGAGGTCAATAAATCCACAAAATATTTGACGAGTTTTTTGCACTCGTTACATTACTAATTGACCATTTTTCATAACTCTTGTCTCGCGCTCTCGATACTGAAGGAGAAAGAGAAAAAATACACTTTCCTTGTTTTTTCTTCAATGTGTTTTCTCGACGAATGCGCGCATACATTTCATTGCTCGTTAGCTCGTTAAGAGTTGAGAAGAGACGGCGTCAGAGCGGTCTCTGTGGTCCGCACTCGCCGCGAGTCTGCTTTCCCTCTTCTCATAAACATTTTTGTGACCATTTATGTGAACGTACCGCGAGAGTCCTTAAAGTCTTGACTACGAGAGAGTACGTCGCGATAAGTATTATATGGAGAAGTTCTTATTCATACAGCTTTGCTCGTGGATCTGGTACACCAGTGAGAAGGAGGAAGAGCGATAATGTTGCAATGGGAGATTCGCGGCTAGACTTTCGCGCGAATTCCTTTATTTGACTATCACTAAACGACTTCTGGGACGTTGGGGAAGGAAATGATCGCGAGAATTTTTCTTTTCGGGATTCCGTGATCTGCTGGCTCTAATTTCGAAGTGTGAATTCTGATTCGGCCTGTAAATATAAAAATAAAATAAATACTCCTCGTTCAATATGTAAAGTTAACGCGATGCTGGTATTAAACGTGAGACGGTGGAGCGAAAGCACTTCTCGTTTCCGCAATTCTCGTCGATTTAATCGCAACAATTTTTATCGTTCAATTATACTTCAAGGCCGCGCGAGACTCGTACGGTCAATTATCCACTGTACACTCCAAGCATTCCCAGGAAAATAGAAACTTCATCGTAAACCTCACATTTTTTTTCAGCCATCGAATACTACTGCTCAGTTTTGAGAGTGTAATTTATCAGGTGGATTCCGTTGGAAAAATCCGTGAACAGTAGGCCTGGAAAAGTTGATTAATTAAATGATACAATGAACGGAAGGAAACTTTCGACGACGAAAAAATTGTGATTTCGATTGAAGAGCGTCGACAAGTATACTAAATTCACTCCGAAAAATCATCTCACATCGTTCTCAAAATCCCTAGGAATCTCAAAAGTCCCTCAATGTATTATCAACGCATTTTCTTTGGTCCGCTACAAAGTCATTTCCCAGCCAACTATTTTCGTCGATTGTCAACACTTTGTGTCGTTTCGCCGATGGACAAATTGGCAGCTCGTGAGAGCATCGCAAGAGATTTGAAAATCCCACAATGTTCCTGAGAAACCTGTACAAGATTCAAACATTTTTAAAAATCATTTTATGTTTTTGTTTGTGCTCATTTGCTTCTTCGATCTTGTTACGGTTCCCTGCAGACTGCGCCTCCACAATTCTATGGGTATCGATTCAGGTTGCACGTCTCATGTCTCACGGGGTGTCCCAGGATGACTGTCCACTCTCCAAGTTTCACACACGTCATTATTTTCAACCAAAGCTTTCTGCCATTGCGGGCTCCAAAGGAGTCGAACTTTTGCAACGAAAATTCAACGTCGTGCTTTCGAATTTCCGGAGTTGTCGAACGATTAGTTCCTCTGTAACAGATTTCGTCGTCACGAGCTGAAAAGCCATCAAACGCTTCTGTCTCCGTTGCTCGGTTGTCCCTGCTCTTGCTCTCCCGTCAGGAGACACTCACACCGGAATTGAGCAACCGTTGTCCAGACGTCGAAATGGCAGCGGACTTTTTTGTTAGAAATGGTAGCACGTATTAGGGAGACAGCGATTCAAGCTGTTGTCTCAGGACACCCTGTATATGTACAAACGTAATGTACGCAGGAAACTATCGGTAATATAAGGAACTTTTAATGACTCTCTTGCGAGATCTTCTTCTGGCGGTGTGTCTCCTGCGTATTAAAAAGTCGGGGAGATCGAGCCCGGATTTACAAAGAAAAAGAGAGAGAGAGAGACAAGATGAGTAGAGGAGGCGGGGGGTGGGGCTTTGAAGCGAGAGAAAGAAATATATGTGTTCGTATGACCACCGCCCGACGGTTCCGGTTAATTGAGTAATTTGAATATCGTCATGGCGACCGCCCCGACGGCGGCCGAGATCCCTAAGTGTATACAACTTGAATGAAAATTGGGGCATTCGAACTTTTGCAACAAATTTTTATTCCTCCATGGATATATTGATCCATAGATTCGCGTGTGCCCTAACTCATAAATTTATATTGCGAACATTAATTAATTCCTCTTTTTAAAATTCAATGGCAATGTTAGAAATTTTGTTGAAACGAAAATGTGAGATAATCTCGATTCGTAGGTGAATGCATGCGGGAGCTTCTGAAAGTGATTCTGGAAGTGGAATTTTTCTTTGGATCACCGTTCGGAAGCGGCGTCATTCGATCGACTCTCGATTTATTTATATTTTGGAACTAACTCGATCAATGACACTCGAGCCGAGTTTGCTCGTGAAATGAAGGAATTTCGACGAATCCTGCGGGCGTTATTGAATGAGAGGTGAAAACTGGTTTTTAGTGGGTTTTTATGAAATCCGTAGGACAATGAATAATTGAACCGAATAGCACGGCGAAAAAGGCGATTCGAACGCGCTTTGAATTCAATTACTGTGCGTAGTGGATTTCGTGTTCTGCGTGTGAAGAAATCAAGGCTCGGTACCTCGAAAATTCTGGATCAATGGAGATTATGAAAAAAAAGCTGAAATAGTCGTACGCTTTTTCTACCTGCGGTGACGGGAAGGGGCAAAACTCTCGGCGTGCACACACGGTGCATTGACCGCGAGCCGAAAAACCGTCGGGGCAATGAGACGACGACGGATCCACGAATTTAATTCCACGACGGTAGTTCGTACGATGTACGGCATACAAAAATCCTGCGGGTAGGCTCATTTATTTGTCGTACTTCCTCGATGCGTACGTCGAACCCTGCTCGTATTTTACAATCTGAGCCTGTCCGCTTTCCAATTTCACCGCAGAACGCGATAAAGGGACTTTGAATTGCCCGGCCAGATTGGAATTATTCAGGGGAGAATCCATTTATTTTCACGCTTCTTCTTTTCGAATAAGATTCGTTCGAAAAAACGTTCTTCATTATTTTACTCAACTTTTCGAGGACAATTATTCTATGATTGCCGACGATTTGATCTTGCAGATTTTTTCTCGTTCAAATGATCCGAATCCGGTTTTTCTCGCTATGTATTTTTCTTTCATTTTTTTCGACGAACTTTATAAAAAATTTTCTTTACGAGAGACAACTTCGCGATCGTTGTTCATGCTTTTTCTAAGATTTTTTCTCAAATTTCTCTAACAAACTGGAAAGTACCGCGAGCACTGACAGCTGTCGAGTCTGAAGAAATGACAAAATTAATTAGTGGCTCAAAGAACGGATTTTCTCATTAGTCTCGTATCCTCAAACTACTTTGAGGATTTCCATCCCTTAATACGCTAGCCCAAGGAAGATGCGAATTTTTCATGTAGTTTATAAAGAGTTTCTCATTTTCAGTGCTGCATATTGTTGGTTTTTTTTTTTTGACAGAAAAGAGGAGTTATTAGATTAGGACTGAGGCGAAGTGAAAAGCAGCTGGTGGACGGTCATAATGACCGAGGAAAAGTCTTTTCTCTCGGCTTTCAATATTTTCTTCCTCCTTTTCATCTAAGCAGGCTCAACAGTGGATTTTTATGGATTATCTTTCATCAATAAACGTATAACAAGACGAGTTTTAGCATGGATCGGCTCTACTTTTAGAGCGATCAGTATTTTGTCACGAGATGGCGTAACCGTTTTGCAATAAAAATCGGGGAGTCGGAACAGGTTTGTTCTAAATATTACGTTCACCGGCAACGTAACAATTTTGCTTACAACGTTGCTCTCAGTGCGGTTTACTGGTGTTTTATCACCCGCTTTTCGCAGGTGTACGCGAATCTTCTGGCCTGCATAGTTGGCAGCTCAACTGTCACGACGTGCAAACCACAGTAGCGCATTATCGTTGCTCTTCCTCGTCTCTTTCTTTCGGTCTCAAAACCCGTCGTCAAATTTCAAATCGATACTTTTTACGTACGCATACGTTGTCAACCTCTCGCAACGCTTTCGATTGATAAATTGCCATCGTAAAATCGGCGCTCACTGATTGCTCGCTGATTTTTTCGTAGTTTCCATCCAGAATTAAGGGCTATGACGGTCCCAAACGAGTTACCGCATTTTTTTCGTCCACCGGACGACAAGATTCCCGAGAGCGAATGAGCTGGCTACCTTCGTCCGGGACGAAATTACTTGACATTTTTTAGAAGATATTGGCACCAGAGTGTCTGAGCTCTCGCTTCGCAACGTCGCGAGTTCCAATAGCTTTGCTTGGAAAAAATCTTGCAGGAGAATTCCGAATAGAAAGGGAAATTCGAGAGGGATTCTTCATCACGTCGGAAATAATCGTCATTATATTTCGAGACAGAGATTATAACGTGCGAATAATGGATAACTTTGCTCGATATAACGCGTGCCAGTTTTCCCTCGTAAATTTTGCCCTCGGAGCGTAATTATTGGCTACAACACGATCCACACGAGGGAAGTAGTTATCGTAACTTTGTCTGTCCCCTTTTTTGTTGGTGGGAAAGAGATCAGATGAGAGGTATTGCGCAATTGACAATGCGTTTTGCCACATGAAGTTAGAGCCTCAACTGCTGTGCTCTGACTCTCGATAGACTTAAAAAATCATCATTTCGACACGGAGATCATTTTTGTTCGACAATCTAGCTCTCGAGTACCTGTCCCAGGAACTCTCGTTGAAATAATACGTTGCGTCTCCTGGGACGGAAGGAAAAAAGTGTTCAAATTAGAACGCGCTCGTATCACGAAGGTATAAAGATTGCGGTCGCACGTGTCCTCTCGAGGCGGCCTGAGGTTTTCTCGGCGAGAAAAATTGTCGCATTTTGGAGAGAAAGTATCGGAGAACGGTGCATAAAAATATATGAATAGTTTATGAAGGAGACATTGGAGAAAAACATTGGACATCTCGACCCGTTTATTTCCCAAAGATTGAATGCGACTTCGAGGACACTGCGTATACTTTCTGACCGAGAAACTAGCTTAACGACCTTGCCTGGTGTAAAGCGGCAACGGCCGAGCGCGAGAGATCTCGCGCTAAAGCTGAGATGTAAGAGAGAAAAAAATGACGATGCCGAGAAACAACGTCGAAGTTGTAGAAAGTCTATTTTGTGGAGAACCCGTGACAGAATCCACCATCAGCTTCTTCTCGTTCATGGAATGCCGACGATTCAGCCGATGAAATGGGACTCTCGCGTGGAGTTGGAAAAGAAAACACGCTTTTTCGTATATTACCTAGTTTTACCTTATAGGATGACGCGTCAACCCTTAAGCACTTGCGGATCTCGATGCACAGGATTGAACTCAGCTAGTGTCATTTTTATACGTGGACTTACTGGTTTTCTTCACCGTGTTTAGCCACTTTGGGCCACCGCGTTCTCAACTATAGAGCTCCCAATCCAGTTTGAATCCGAGTACGAACTGGATCAATATTGTTCCGATTTAAGAGTCGAGTTTCATGGCCTCTTTTCCTCGCTGTAATAATCAATTGGGTCTGCTAGTTAAGTTTTGGCTCACGCGGTATGCGACTCCATCTTATTTCCATTCACAAGCGTAATTGGAACGCCGTTAACTCAGGCTCGATACCGTGACTTAAGTTACACCTTAATTTCACGTCCTTGAGTTAACAGCGCGATGGTTTTTTTATCCAAAAGTTTTGGAGTACTGCTGACTAAGATGTTGGGTGAGATTAATTAAGGCCACGTCAATTCGGTGAAAAAAATTTTGAGAATAAAAAAAAAAATAAAAATCGAGATCTACTCGACCGATCCTTTTGAAATTTGGCACGTTACTTCCTTACACAATTGACCAGGTATCTACGAGAGCTTTTATCCAATTTTTCACCATTATTAATCTCACGATAACAAATAAGCTCATTATTTAGGCGAAAATTGGTGTTTCCACTTCAGTGTGTCACAAAAAATGCGAAAAATCGAAAAAAGATCCTCTCGTAGATACTTGGTCAATTGTGTAAGGAAGTACGATGCCAAATTTAAAGCGGACAGCTTTTTTCTGAAGTGCCTCTGAAGATTTGATACCACCGAGTTAATTATTGATGTTCGGGTTTTAAAAATTCCACAAATATTGTTTCCATATTATAATATGATGTCACAATCAATAAAATCGATTTGCACCTCTCGTGGCGTCTAAAAAAATTGTTAAAATTGGGCCTTTTTTCCACCGAACGTTAACCCACCCTTAAATATTGATCTCCTGCTGATGGGTTCCAGTCGGGGTCGTCAGAATTTCAGGTCTCCGAAATGTTACATTCATAGAAAATTGCCACTCCGGAGGGATTCAAGCCGAGTTATGGAAAATTGAATCAATATACGAGCTTGGGGCTTCGAAGTTGTAACGATTCCTGTGACTTCTCACTTCGGAAAGAGAATACATGACAGGGCTCCCTCTCTCTCTCTCTCTCTCTCTTTGCTCATTCAACGAGAATGATACGCCAATGGCCTGCATATGGCGTCTGGATGTCGTGCATAAGATATTCCTTCGAGTCTCCAAACCGGGGGAATCCCTACGGGGAGGTTCATTGCGCGTCATTAGCGGTGAAACTCTCTCGAGTTGAGTGCGCGGGTACCCTCCGGCAGCGATAATAGTCTCGAGATGAGCGCGTTTTACCGATTGGCATCCGGTTCGGGAGATCGAAAGACAACTGTATACGGATTATGTCTATGTAGACGTATAAAGTACATAAATCAGTTAACATCAACTTTACGAGACTCAATAACGACCAGCTTCGTAATTAAAGAGAAAAAATAAGAAGCCGAGTAATTCGTACTCTCAGGATTTCTCATTCGACAAAGTTCCCCTTTACCATCCCTCAGATTCCAGTTTTAGTAGCTACAAATGTTCCAGTCAATTTTCTAATATCTATCATTCGAGAGTAGTATTCACTTTCGCAAAATCATCATCAAAGTCGAAGATTCGTTTAATCGTAACGTAGCCGCAGTTCCCAGCCTCTTTTTCCACTCGGGCACCCATTTCACGATGCTCTCTCCGCGGCCTATTCGAACCGTCACGTCGCTATATGAAAAACTGGAAGTGGAGCGTCCCGCTCTTTCGGGCTTGACGATGCGCCGGATTGGCTGCAACTAAAAGTAGCTCGCATCTCCCGAGCGTACTGCCTCGGAGATTCAAATTCCTGAGAACTTTTTGTATCGGAATTGCATAATTTATTGAGTTAACTTTGCCAGCGCAGGGTCTTGTGTGTACCATGCAACGGTAGAAACTCTGCAGAACTTTTAACGGATAATTAAAGTATCAAGCATTGTACCGTCGGCTATTTTTCAATTGTTTTCTCGAGAAATTGGCTCTACGGAAAATTGGAATTTTGCTCTCGTTTCAGTTCACAGTCTCACTTACGTATTTGTCTTTTTTTCCGAGCGATCTCAGCGAGATTCTTCCTCCATTCAATTAATGACTGTGGGAACGAGTCTTCTCCATTTATATAATGCACCGTGGCTCAAGAGTGCGCCACTGTATTACGACATAATGTACTATGACTCTCCGACCCAGATGTATCTACGTATTTGAACACCTTCGGTGTAGTTGCATTTATGGGGCCAGCTTAAAATGCTACCACCAAGCTGAATTTTTTTCTGTGTGTTTATGACCCCTTCGCTGAACGCTCTGTGCAATTTGAAGGCGATTCACAGTACCGTTCTTGAGAAAAAAAATTCGGAAAGTCAAAGTGTTTAATGCCCGTTTTACACGACGCTTATGGGAACATTCCGACAATTTTTCAGTTTTTTAGATATATTTCCTAAAAAAGTGCTACCACAGAGCTGAAAAAATTGGTACGGTTTGATGAAATATCAGATTATCCTGTAGCATTTCAGAAATTAGAATTTGCAGCACCGTTTTATAGTTATTATTTTAGAGTACGCAAAATATTACGCCGTGGAACACGGCAACAGCGTAGACGGCACGGACACTCCCTACTTTACCCATACTCACAATCGGTAACCCTGGTACAAGAGTTTCCGTTGATAAATGTTGATGTTGATTTTGAAAGTTTTGGTGATTTTGAGGATGCGTACTCTAAAGCTCGGCGACACTGCCGCCAACTGACCGCTATTGCATAACCTGATTTGCGCCGTTGCCAATTCGTATGACGCAAATTGAGGTATAAAAAATTATCGAAAATAATTTTCTAAATTAATAAGAATATTTCCTGCGATCGTCAATTTGTTAAAAATGCATTTTTTTATGATTAGACGTGAAAAAAACGATTCAAAACCATATATTAATTATGACGATTATTTCATAGTGATAGTTGGTAACAATCAGTCGGCCCCATGTATAAGCATAGGGCGCTCCCCTCTTACTTCACCCCCGGCGGCTAGACCCCGCAACAACCTTAAGAGAATACCGAGTCCTCGATACGTCTTTTGCGTTCGGTTCAAACGAGGCGAGGGAGAATAAGCGTAACAAGTCTTTCGCAATGATAGTCTAGATTTTATGTTTTTTCCGGGTTCATACACCGAGAAAACTTAAAAGTTCCAACGGTACGAACAGAAGACGACCTTGGGGGTTGGGAGTTTCCACAGTGCAGAACACAAGTTTTTCATAAAAATCAAATGACGATATTAAATCGACTAAAAAATTTCGTCCCCTGCTCCGATGAATTTTAATCTTCTCCGCATACGTACTCTTTTGTACCAAATATGAGAGGGAAAGTGGTCCGAAGTGCGAGAGTACTAAAAATTGAAATTGAAATACTAGCGAAGCCACGTGGCTAAGCAACAGTCGACACGCGTTTCCAATGTTTGAACAATTGTGTTGTTCCTTATCCATGAATCATGAGGTATCCACCTAAATATTGTTGAGATGTCACGCGTTTTCGTCGATATTACATATCGTTCATGGACATTAAAGGGGCCATAAAATTTGAATTTCATTTTGTGCTTCGATATCGCTTCAATTTTGTGAACACATTTCATCGATTTGGTTTTCAAATTTATATTTTTTTTCGCTCTCGTCTAACGCTCATTTACACAAGCGACGTGCGTCAATTCCCTCATAATTTTTCCGTTCCACGTTTCATGGGGGCTCCACTTGTATTTTTATGTAAAATATATATTTTTTCTTATCGCTCCTTAAGCTCGTTATAATAACGGTTAGTTCGTGTATACCACCTGCGCAAATGTCTCATCGCATCACTCGCCAACATTGTCAGGTTACACGATTTTTTCCTCCTACTTTCCGGCTTAAAAAATATTTTTTTTTCACTTTATTCACGACACATTCGTATCTCTCGTTCCCTCAGACACGCTACTTTTGACCGTAGAAAATAGGGATTCTTCGAATGGGGTTTCATGGTTGTGTCTTGTCCCAAATTCGAATTGATAATAACAGTTGAAAATCAAGCAGAGAATTGAGAATTGGAAATCAGACATAGAAGCGAGGATCAGAAATCTCTTGAAACGGAGCGAGAAAGTCAATGTTTAACGTTTTGGAGTTTGGTTAAAAAAGTTGTCTGGTATAGGAAGGGATCGAGTGAACATGAACGTTTACACAAACCCGGAGGTTCCAAGAAGTGGGGCAGCACCAATCATTTTGTACAACGAACCAAGTTTTTGTTCATTAGAAAAAAAATAATGATTGTTCATGAAATTGTAGAACTCTGTGGAAAAAGACAATCTGATATTCGATGCAAAAATTCCTGGACATCGACTAAACAATTGTGCGACTCTTCGTATTGGCTTTTAGCGAAATCGGTTTTCCAGTATTCGAAACGGACTGATTAGCGTGTTTTCAAAAGCTCAAGGTTTCTACATCTGTGTGAGCTCATTAGAGAATTGTTGATCAACAGGAACGTGGGCACGATAGACCGTCAATTGAAACCATCAGCGAAGAATGATGCTCAATTAATACTTTCTGTATTCGCGAGCGAGCGATGTGGAAAAGACACGAATACACGTGTATAAATATAATAAATTAAATGGTTTTGTTGAGTTACACGGGTCTATCGGTTCGAACGGGAGTATATTGACAAGGCCTCCTTCTCTCTTAACGCTTGTCTTGTTTTGTTTTTCAAATACTTATTTGTGTCGAGTATGAACATTTAGAAGCGGTATACATTTTGGAGTTGGAATTTTTCTCGTCAATTTTTCATGAACTAAACACCGGTGAAAAAAGTGTTTTTATAAGAAGCTTTTTGAAAACGAGTTTTAATGAATGAGTACAAATTGGAGTTCATTCCACGAGCATGTATATAAAAACATATCCGCACATATAAATTTTTTAATCTCAGATTTATTATCTCATTTTCAACTCGCTGGGTTCTATGAATAAAGCAATCAATCATTGTGATAATGTACAATTCTTGAAGTAATTCTTCCTCGAAATAACACTGCGCACGAAAATGTGATTGAAAAGAATGAAAAAGAGAAAAACAATTTTGTAGGAAAAAAATAACAAGATGAATATCTGTATTGTTCAAATATGCGCGGTAATTATATTGAGTAAAAATACGCTCGAATGTGTATAAATGGCTCATAATTTTCAGTTGATTATCTCGGTCCCAAAAATATATTTTCCTGCGTGGATTTCGATGATACTGAAACGTAATAGCATGAGAATATTTTCGTCTTACAATAAATTGGTGTTTTTCATGTTAATATCGTTCAAGAGGTCATCTCTCTGGCCATTATAATTTGAACCTATTCAAGGTTTCCGAGGTCTCGAAAGATTTAATTAAAATATTCGTTCGAATGCAATTTTTTATTATTGTTTTTTTTTCTTTTTTTCTTTTTTTTTTTTTAAAGAATCTTTCTCTTTCTTTTCTGCGCCTTTATGCAGATCATGCAATTTTTTTCATAAACGCTCCCAATTCATTTCTGTATTGAAGCATTCGTTGCGAAATATTTCGACTTCGGTATGGCACTGCGCTGATGCCCTCCTGGCCCTGGATTACCTATCAAACGGAGATACATGCCTATACTCGAAAAAAAAACCGAAATTATGAACACCATCGGCACGCTGACGATGATCAAATTTACTTTCGAGAAAATATGTCCGACTCTTTCGGTTCGGTACATTGTTTCGGTATTGTACTTTTGAATAGTCAATTAGAAATTTCTATATGCGAGGGAAAATCTCAAGAAACATTGAAATATTGAGAATCTTGAGCGTTGTTAACGGATCGATCCTTTTTTGAAAAAATACTTCGGATATCGATGTGAACCTTTGGTTGACACGATCAATCTTCTTTTATTTCGAAAAAGATTTTTTCGATGGGACGGAACTCAGAACATGATTAATCTCATGAAAATCCATCACGCTGCAAATGCTTACGTAACGCGACGATGTTGGACTGACAAAATTGTGGAGTATTTGAATTTGAAAAACACGTGACGCCGCGCTTTGCCATACATTTTGTTTTCCACACGTTTTTACAAAAAACCCATAAATTACGAAATTTTGAAAGTAACGGTCGATCAACCGCTATGACGGCCATGCGGTAAATCAGATAAGTGCGTTCCGTCATGTCATGAGAAGGACGCGTAAACGAAGGACGAAAAGACCATCGTTATAGTTACGAAGAAAGCAGTAGAAAAAGTATTTTTTAATATTTTTTTCATATAAGAAGGAATCGAACGGAATTTCGATTCCGAATAACAGACGCGTCAAAGAAGCTCTCGAATGGTGCCTCGTGTGAACGAACTTGGGCACTAGAAAGTGCTTCGCAACTTCAAAAGATTTCATCGATTACCCCCGATCAGATAAAGCTCCTTAATTTTCAACAATAGTATTTCGACTTACAAAATATATTTTAAGCAAAGAAGAATAATTTCAAATGAAAAGATATTTTGAAAAATTTGAATTTTAGGCTATCCACAAAATAAAAGTTTTTGAAAACTCTTCATCATGTTTTCTCGGCTCTTCGGCGGTGTTATTTCGCCAAACTTCAATTCATTTTTTTTATCTGTAAAAAACGTTCTCTTCTATACGTTGGGAAAAGTATATTTGATAAGTGGCGTACACAAGAAGTATCGTGCTATCGAGGCACAACTTCACGAATATATGAGCGTATATGTTTCTTATCGCATGTGTCCGGAATTGCGCAAGTCAATTAATCATGAATTATATGACGAGAAAGACCTGGTGAGGCAGGTACACGAGGCATAATATTGTTTTTCAAATGGAATCGAAGATCATGAACATTTCAACACTTTTAAAAAGCGGTTTGTATGTAAATTTTGTGATAATAGAAATTGAAAATTTTTTCCTGTTATTATCTCTAATTGTTTGATTCTTTGACTTACACGTTTCTGACGTAAAATATATTCGAAGTGGGTCCCGAGAACATTCGTTATCCAGGCCACGTACTATCAAAAATTTTCTACTATTTTCAAGGCTCCCGCATTCATCGTGAATGCGATGGAAATAACTGCGGAAAATCTCTCATTGGTTTAACCATATTCTTGAGTGTACAATAATAGAATGTGTCGAATCTCACTACACGCAACGATCGAGGTTTATTTTTTTTGCCCCGTTCTCTTTTTCTCTCGTACATGAGTTTTATTAGCTTATATTTTATGGAAATAATTTCTCGGTTCTCGTGACGCAAACACGTTTTAAACAACGTCGATAACTGTATTAATTATACATGAAGTTATACTAAATACTCGTTATCACAGTACCACTTTCCTTTGACATTTTCCAGCGGACACCGCATTAATAAGTCAAACAAGACTGCATGCTCGACTTGTTAAGATAATTGCAGTGTTACGATCCGGTCAAGTGAGAGTTATGTCGAAAAGAGCAGATTTTCACAGTTTTCAGATTAAATATATAGAAAACAAAAACGATTATCAAACTATTTTTCACGTGACTAATGAACCTTGTAAAAAAACATTTAAACACAATTTTTTCAATGTAGTTGCTTCTCAAAAATGAAAATTCATATTTGAAAAGTTGTAAATTCAGAAAATCATTAGGTGTGAGAGTACCATCGTGTTTAATTAGAAAATCACGTATGAATTATCGCCGTGATTAAACGAAAATTGAAACGACTCGGTGTCCAAACGGAAAAAGCTCATTTGAAACGCGAGTTGATCAATCGATCCCTCAATATCCCAGCTCAACTTTTCTACGTCATTTCCTTTTGGATACTCGATTAATAATCGTGGAATGAGAGTGTCTGTAACGAGACCTTTGGATTCAGAAATTATTCGTATTAATCAACTAGAAATATGTGCTCGAAGGTCCTGTGTATAAGATGTGAGTCATTCGAATCGCGATTGATCGAAAATAAGGACTCGTTATCCGGGGCAGTTTTATCGATATTTGATCGTTATTTCAACAACGATTTCACGATCTTTATCTCTGCCGGTTCGACTATTACGCCAACAGGTATAACTTACGAAACGGTTTTACTCAATTCATCCGCTATTAGCCGAGCCAGCGAAGATGAATCAAGATTCTGTTGTGTTCGAAGCATTGTCAGATCAACCGTCAAATACCATTTTCTGCCTCAGAAAAAATATTCGTACAGCCAAAAACTAAGGAGAATAGTAATTTGATTTAATCTCATTATTTTTTTTAAGGTAGTTCATGCACGAAACAATTTTCTTAAGTCTTGAAATTCATACAGAATTTAAATGGGTAGTCGACTGACACGCATTTCAAATTTTAAAGGCTTCGTCTTATTGGTTATTGAGACAAACGTGTTTGAATGTGTAAAAAATCGTTTATCTTTCCATATTACGAATGTACGCTTCTTACGAAGTTTATGAAAAACCTAGACAATAACAACGAAGTATATAACGAAGGTTTGGGAAAAAATTCGAGACGATTGTCTTACTAATAATAAAGATGTATTACGTCAAAGATTGAACGAAATTGGTAAAATGAGCACTCGTATAACCTTAAATTTGCTTATTTCGGCATTTTGTTTCTTCTTGGCTTGGGCCATTTCTGTCATAGCCTTCTGTCTTTTTATCAACACTCTTTTCTTGATCCATTTCCCGTTGTGTTTCCCTTTGCGCTTTCTAATGCGATTTTTTACATAAAAACGAATGAAATTTCGGGTTCAGTCAGTGCGATGGATCCCCGATTAATTAATGGCTCGTAATTTAATTCGCCATGAGATAAGCTTACTTCTATATTTATCAAGTTCACCATAAAACAAAAATAATGATATTCTGCACTTTTCTTTGGATTTTCAATGTCTTTGAATACATGGAAACAGAAATTTTCGTGCTATAAGAGACAGAGAAATATTTGTTGTTTCATGTTGAATGATTAGTACAATTCACTTGTCGACGTTATCTCACTCCAATTTCATTCTCGAATCGATATTCATAAAAATAATAAATTACAGAGTTCGTACATAAGTATATGATTGTATCGCACTATGGAACATCAGGTAAAGCATAGTTGTGGCAATATAGGTGAAATCGCTTTCGATTCACTTTCCCTCAAAGAGAAGTGCAGCATCAGGAGGAGAGTGTGTCCTGATATTGCGGAGAGAGGGAGAGAAATTTCAATCTCTTTTTCTCTCCTTAGCTTCTTCTTCTTCTTCTTCTTTGCTGTCTCCGGGCAGCGGATTAGATTCTCTTCTCGTGTCGTTAATCCAGTGAGTAATTTCCCGCGTCACTACAACCGTGAGGTAGAGCAATGCTGTACAACTTTTCCGTTCCGTTCGATTTCCATTTCTCTTTTTTTACGCCCGATTTATAAGGCAATGTCGCGTCTCTCCCGCAAGGCGTGTTTATCGATCAACGAATCTCTTGCCCGCATCGCAGTAGCTTGCGATCACTTGGCGAGCCCAATGAGAGGGAAAGAGAGATAACGGACTTTAAATCAGGTGAAAGTATTCTGTACACGAGGTAGATTACTCATAGCAGTTGTACTTTTATTTGAAAAATTATAAACGTATCAAATGTGAGATACGTTTCCGATATCGCTTTCGAAAATGGTGAAGGGCGCAGTGCAATATTCGGAGGGTTCAAGGTCATTTGATGTTTCTATTCACGTTTATTCCTCGCTGCGTTGTTCATCGAAATGTTCGATCAATTGGTGCGGACAGGTATGAAGCTTCAGAGGAGTATTAGCGTTGGAAAAAGAGCCGCGGGGAGATCGAGTTTTTCTTCTCGCTTTTTTTAGACTCTCATCTTTGACATTGATTGGTTGATTGAGTGAAAAAAATCTGCACAAACGTGGACGTTTAAAAAGAAATTCTCATGGAATCTGAACCTTAATCGGGGATCGTGAAATCGAAAAAATCGATGTTTATTTCGTGAGTTGACGAGAAGAAAACATTCCTCTCTGAATCATCGACTTCGCAGGTATCGTTCACTGCGGTGTGAAGAATTTTTCATCGCCTACGCAGATCGCACGCATTGCTCGGGCGAATTACTCCGAGACTTTATTAATAACATTGTACCCTTCGTGAGGCAAGAGACGAGCCGAGACAGGCGCGACGATTCCCGGTGAATGCGTAATCCGGGAAAATGAATGGCATAACCGAGGATCGACGGTTTATCATTTGAGGCGCATGGATACATAATGGAGTTAAATTTCCATGGATAATTGACGATCCATTCTTCGCCGTCGTCGTCTTTCGACGCCCTTTTTTCATCGACGCCTCGCGATCCTCGTCCTCGACGTTTTTCGATGCATAATTGCAGCGGAATCCTGAGAAATTTGTTCTACAGCAAAACTCGACAGAGGCGTGAAGCATTTTTTTTCGATCGTACGATTTAAAAGTTTACACACTTATCGGAGGAGCGAGGATTCGTAGCTTTGAAACGAAGAGAGAAGAAATGTGTTCTCCTGTCCCTCTTGCTCGCTCTCGCTATTTCTCTCTCTCTCGTTTTTTCTCAAACGCGCCATTTTTATTTTAACTCACTCGAATAGTGGCGTGGGCAAACGTGTATGCAAATCCTTTTCGAGCGACCAGAGCTCTCAAACGTTCGATATCTCTATGCATATCGCTTCTATGTCGCGCAGAACACCGGGGCGTCCGCATTCGTAACGTTCTTTTTCTCTTTTTTTTTTATGTTTTTTTTTGGCCCAATGTTACCCCGCGCGAGACCAATAGGAAATTCTTTTTATTTTTCCGATCTGAAGCTTGTTCTAAGCTCTATGTAAACTTCGCTTTACCATCACTTATTGCGCTCTTTGTTTACTCCATTTTCGTACGAGCTTTTGTAATTCGGTGGTATAATTGGTTTTTGTGAAAACCATTCCAAGGTTCCTGAACCGTTTCCGAAGGATTCAATGCTCATTTTTCAAATGGAATGGCAAACTTTTTTTTTGGGAATTTCGACGCATATTTTTTTTTTGTTTTGAATTCTGAAAATGTAGCTCGTAAAATAATAACCGAAGTTCATACACGTTCGTATATTATCGGAGTTTCGATATTTCAATGGACTTTGTCTCGATCTCTCCTCGGAGAAGCGATTTGCAGACCGTCTCGTTAATTCGAATGTAAAAATGGCCCCAGGAAATATTCATAATTGTTAATTTAAGGGGGTGAAGAATTTACTGGTTCTGCAATTCGCGCGGATAAAAATGTCTTATCCGGCGTACCGGACCTAGGTCACCCTCGCTTTGAGTGTGCGAATTGTGATGTGTTATTTGAATTGAGAATCAAGCATTTGCAGATGAATGAAAAATGGGAGAGGGAGCGAGAGAGACAGACTGAGCGAGTGACAAAAGTGGAAAACTTTCATTTTTTTTCTCGTGATAGAATTGAATCTCGGGCCATCGTTCGGTCCATCTTTGAAGTGGTGGGATGTTGCTATTGGCCTTGGCTGATTGCCAATGGCTTCGCAACCGTGAGTTCTGCACTCGGAGCAACGTATGAGTGATAACTTATCGTGAGTGGTGATAAACTCAACTTGCGACCACAACTAAATGTCACTCGGTATAGATACGCTCATTTGTGACTTCGGATACGCCCGTCGACCATGGTTGTACGTTATTTCGGGCCAAATGTTATTATCAACAACCCCAATTATTCCAACAGGCAAAAATGTAATTAAAAATCCTGAAAGCAAGCGTCTGTTGCTCTGACGCGAGTTTTCATCAGCGTTGCAAACAACGTCGATGCAAATTGAACGCATTTTCGAATCTCCGCTCCACCAAGTTTTATCGCTTATGAATTAATTATCATTTTTAATCACTTTTATTTTACTCTTCATTCCATTTTTCATTATCGTCATTATCTCCATATAATTTTTTTTCCTCTGCTCAGAGATTGGAGGAAATTTTGTCCCCTCCTTAATTGATCGTTGTTTGAGCCATCAAGGCGTTTCCATTGTATAAAAATTGTCGTTTTTGGTAACGCTGGAAAAAATGTTTATTTCCGGGGGAAAATGGAAACACGCGAAATCTCGAATTTTTTAGAATTCTCCCGTTGGAAGGCTCCCATTTTTTTGCATCCTCGTTAAGGGAAACCAGCATTTTTACTCAAATCTATTTTCTACGTGATTTCAGAATCAAGGGACTCGTAAATAGGTTCTTGGGACATGGAAATAGTTGAAAGGACAAATATGTCCACTGATGAAACTAACTGAATTTCTTGAATGTCCATTTTGACCGATATCACGATACCCCCTTGAGCGTTCAATCAAAGCATCGGATGGAGAGTGATTTTTCATTTTTACATTTTGATTCGGCATTAACTATACTGCTTCGAACCCGAGGCGGTAAGCTCATATACGCGGGAAAAAGAGAGAGAAAAAAAGGGTGGGAGAGACAGGGCGAGGGGGGAGAGAGAGAAAAAGTGATGGCGAGACAGGCAGGCCACGAGCGAGTTATCTACACGCTCGGAGCAATCCAAGCAGCGTAGCTTGTTCCCTCTATCAGCTCGTCTTGAAATGTCATGCCTCAACGGTGTTTAGAATTTGCATTTCCTAAATGCCATTGCGCGTGAACGCGCTCTCTCTCGCCTTTCGATTGCTGTTTCTCTCGGTTTCTCTCTCTCTCTCTCTCTCTCTCTCTATCTTGCGCTCCAATAAAAATGGTCAGTTCCCTGCTGCACCGAGAAATGGATAAATCCGCGAAGGATTTCAGCGCATCGTTATCCCGCATCTATTGTTCTCAAAGAATTAACAAAAAAAATGATAATGAGCACATTGAAACATGCAACAACGATAATGCGTCCGAGTGAATTGTGTTAAATTCAATATTCTGAATTCCGTCACCTGAAAAAATCGTATTCCCGAAATAAACGATCTTCGAGGAAGAATAATTTTTCATTATCTTCGTTTTGAAAAATTCATGAGAATCTAAAACTATTTAAGGAGGAACATCAGCTTCACGTAAAGTGAGGTTATGTAAATACGAATTTCATTGTTTTTATCTAAATTATCTAGGTTATGTAAACCCTGTTTGCTTTATTTATAGGGGATTAACCCCCAAAAATACGTCATTTTTGGGTGAAATTTATGTGATATATAAAAAAATGGCAGAATTAAACGACCTCGAATTTCGCACACATGTTCTTTAGAGTTCAAACCGTGGAATAGTACTTTTTTTCTAAACTATCACCATTTTTTATTTGTTTTTGAGTACAAAAAGATGGGGTCTATGAAGCTATTTATTTCCTATGCGTAGGTGTTAAATATTCGAAGTTTGGAAATGATTTACTAATAAAGTGGCTGAATGAAATAGATTAAAAATGGGAGAGGCTATAGAAAATATATCCAAAAATGTATTCTAAAAGTTTCATCAAGCTATCACCACTTTTCTCAAGCTGATGTTCCTCCTTAATAGATTATTATCTATCTATATTATTAGATATCTCTTTTGCGGGTAAGTTAGTGAGAGGGGCACTCCTATGCTTTAACATGGGAAGCCTCTCGTCTTACCAACTGCACGTGAATTAGTTTCTGATTTGCAATTTATTACATGTAAAATGTTAATTGTGTACTCTTAGATGAAAAAATAATTATTTCAACCATAATGTTCCTAATTCTGGCGAAAAAAGCTTCTTATTTTATATTTTAAAGTATTAAACATTTCGCAATAGTGGTTTTGACAGCAGCAGTGCAGGGTTATGGTTTCAGTTTTTAACTGTTGGCTGCCCTGCTCAAGCTCGGGAGTGCGTTGATCGATGCGCCGTTGCCGCGTTTGAGGCTATGTCCACAAAAGGAGAGAGACAAATTTCGTTTATTAATTTTCGTTTGCGCATTGCAGATCAACGGTACGGTGAAATCGCTGCGAATTTTGCGAGAGTTATCTTGACAGTTGGTTCAAATACTAGTGCTCGTTTCATCAAAAAGTGGCTCTTTTAAGAGTAATTTTTCAATGTTTTTTGCGCTTTTCACAAGATCCAATATAAAAAACTAATTCCATTTTCTCAGAAACGCTATGGCCGAACCCGTTAAAATTTCGCGAGCAAATAGTTTACACACTTTCGAACGTATCTACCAATTTGAATGAAAATCCTTTTTTTTTATACATGGTACCATTCCACGTTAATTCGAGAGCGATTGTGATGAAAAGAAACATCACGGATTCGTCGGAACATTTCGAAGGTCGAATTTTGACCTATTTAGTGGAGAATATTCAGTAGATATGTCATCGATCTATTCCGCTGCACAAAGCATTGCATATGTTGCACACATTGCGAACGATCGTGGCTTATGGAGCTGAAGAACTATTTAGCTGATGTAACATAAGCGTGCTTACTGTATTCGCATTAGAGGACCATGGATCTCGTTTTTACGCCACGATCTCAAGCAAGGATCGCTCGTTAAATCGTCCGTCCGACGACTAACTTCGTTCTACATAATCCAATAATAATAATAATAATTGAAGATAGAACGAAACTGAAAGCAGTTCGAATATTGACAACGTATGGAAATAATAATAAAAAAATAAAAAAACCAAACGTAACGACAAAATTTGTGATCAATAATCATGTTGCATTCAAAATTATGGTGATCAGCGGACAACGCATATGAAAAAATGTAAAATATAATAGTTAGATAATGAACACGCGATTCGTGGTCGTTTCTCTACGCTTCATTTATTTCAAAGTGCATCAATATTACGCGAATACATTTTCCAGCAAATTTCTTCTTTTTATACGTAATTATTATGAAAGAGATCGGTTTTTATAACGATGGAATAATTTTTATAACGATGGAATTATTTTTGCATTATTTACAAAAATATTAGTTTTGCGTATGCTTCATAAAAGTATGAAAAGCATTTAACCATAATTTTAATGTTTTTTTTTTTTTTTTCATTGCGTTAGTAATTTTTCTGAGTCGCTCAAACCGTTATTGAGTGTTTTATAAACGTACACAAATGCCGAAAACGTTTTTTTCACACAACTGAAATTTTTTGCCCACAACGTCCCTCAAATCTTGTTGCTTTCACCAGCACTGTCGGACGTCACAGCCACCAGGGAAATTTACTGGAAAATGTCTCGCCTCCTTGTCCTCTATTAATGCTGCCTTCGTCGGTGTCATTCGACGAGGACACGAGCGAAATTGTGAGTTTGAGAAATAAGGTGGATAAGCTTTAATAAAATATGCATCATTTTATTCAATGGGGACATTTCTATTCTCGCATACTTTAGTCCAGTTCAACATTTTATGAAAGCCTAACATCCTTCACCTTTTGTTCCTGAATATATCAAGGTTCCTGAATAATTCGATAAAAACATGAGCACGAAAACTTCTGATCTTATGACATAAAAACTCCATCAAAATATCGAGAAAAAAATGTCATAACGAGCTTCCTTGCTCTCTTTCAATACGACGCTGAAATTTGCAACGTCAGAGTCCAACGAAATGAACGAAAAAAACATTTGTAATTAACTAATTTTTAATTTCACGAATTGGTGTTGGTTGAAAAACTACGAATTGCAAATTCGGGAGGGAACAAAATTGGAGTTATTTGAAAATCATTTCGCTGGACTCGGACGTTGCAAACTTCAGCGTCATCATTGAATTACAGGTAGAAACTCGAAACGTAACGAAATATCGAATGATCGTGGGCTGAGTAGAAAAGAATAATGAGAAAAGTATGGGATGAGATTGATCGAGATTCGCGAGGATCGCGAAACGATTCGCCCCCGATCACGAGATCGTAAAGCAATAAATAATTCTGTCATCCGATTGACTCGAGAGAGCCTCCGGTCTTTTTTCGCGATTGGAAAAAGAGAATAAGTGGATATGATCGAAATTGCCGGGAGTACGGTTGACCGTTATAGATATCGTTGGTCCATATCGATATTTATTATCGTTTCATCCGCGCCCGCGAGAGACCTCGCCTCCGTATATCATATATGTATACTAGCTATGAGGATGTGTGTGCAAAGCATAAACGACCTGGATAAACGGTGAAAGCATTAATAATACAAGCCGGAGAATGTCTCTCGGCCAGAAAGCAGCAGGAGCGTAAAGCGCCAAAGGAGATAGTATCTCATCAGCCGTTGTCTCTTGTCGTCGTAGTGTGCTCATACTGAATTCTCATTTAGAGCCCACCCTCTCCGCAGGAAATCCGAGCAATTTGAGCGGCTGAGGCGGGGAAATAAAGAAGGAAGAAGAAGAAGAAGAAGGAAAAATGTATGTACGACGAGGAGAGTCTTTTTTTGGCAACTTTTCACACGCCTGTGTGCGCACCGATATCTCTGCTCAATTTACCAGAAACGAGTATCACTACTTTGATAAAACGTACGGTAGCGGGCGCGTGTGAAATAAGAAGATAAAGAAGAAAAAAAAAACAAAACAAGAATAACAGAGTGACTGACGTACAGTCGTAATAAAAATGTAACTGAGCAGAAGAAATGTGCACAGAATCACTCGAATCAGATGTGTGTCAGATATAATTTATGTCGAGTACGATTTCAACATAATTTCGGCGTTATTTTAATATTCCGAGCGGAATTCGGACATTAGTTTTCCTGAAGGATCGGCTCAGAACTCGATTCGAGTCTATCTCGAGACTTCGGGATTAGATGAGGAATTTGAATATCATTTCAGGTTTGTGATGAACTAGAATTTATGCATATTTTTTCTCGGATTGTAAACCTAAGCACTAAACTTGTTTGGAATATTTATTTTCGTGGACTTTTAAGGTTTACAACAATCTCATTTCAAATATGTTGTGAAAACGACCTTTTTCTCATTTCAACAAAACTTTTTCGTCTTTGGTCCATTAAAGCTGGCCTCATTAAATCATCTTCGAATACAACGTGCATCGTTCTCTTTGTTATTGTAAAACGAAGAAAATAGTGCACACATTTTGTACTGTGAGTACGAGGCATATTTTTAGGCTTGCGACCGAATTGGGCTCCCTTGCAGAGCTTATTCTCATGTTCGATTTAACTTCCGTGTGATTGAAGACCTTTTGGACACGATTGTACGGCTGTTTCATATCCTGTTACAGAAAACTGTACATTCGCTCGTCCGGATGTGCGTGCCGAAAAACCCAGTACTCTAGATACATAGATAACGCGGTCGTTAATTGTAACGCGGTAAATTTCATTTCACGGCATTTCATGCTAGCTACGAGTTCCGCTTAAGCAGACTATTATTCTTTCTCGTTCTTGAAGAATAAAAAAGAATAATAAATTCGTGAGCTGGAGATAAGAGAATAATCAGGTTGTTCAATTATAATCCCTCGGGGACGATATTTCCTTCGTTTTTCAAGTTTTTACCTTAACTCGAGTCCGCGAGCGTTGCAACAACGTCTTGACAGACGAATAATTTCATTAGCGGTGTTAATGAAGTGTTGATTCGTGTTACGACACTTTCTCAATTGAAAACTTTACGGATATGAATGGGATAGGAAAAAATGAAAGAAACTGAGGTTAATTTAACGCTAGACAAGACTTCGTTTTACCGATCATCATTGGCTAACCGTCGGCCTGCCGGCTGCTGAGAATGACGTCTGTGCGACGTGCTGAGAGTGTGAGGGATATTAAAATGTTGCGTTCGATAAGAAGCAGGAAAAAACAACAAATAGCTCGACAGGTCTCAAGAGGCTTTATCTTTCGAGCTCTTTTCCCATTTTACAGGTGGGTAATATTGAGGCGAAATGAGCATGGACGCGAAACATTCCTGTCTGTTAGTCCCTCTGCCGCTGAAATGAACAAACTCACGGTCCTCGCCCATCTTTGTAGACATATAACTATATCTCTCAAGCAAAAGCTCGCAGTATCTCTTCGAGCGTGAAATAACACTCTGGAACTGACCCTCCGCACTCTGCGGTCCCTCGCCCCTCGTTAGCAGCAGTTTTACTATTGTTTTTGAGATTTATTTGATTTTCTTATTGGGTTCTCGCTTGGGACTTGACGGCCTGCTTTTCATTTCTCATATTTCACAGCGTCAACATGCTCTTACCATCACCTGCCAAATTTTCGGTCATCATTCGTGTCCGGATTCGTGGGTAGAATTTTTTTGTTGGGCTAATCCGCCGATTATAACGGCAGCGATTCAGTAAATATCGTCAATTTATTTGGCGCAAGGCAATCCTCAAATCTTATCGTCGTCGCTATCGTTTCATTTGCGAAGAGCAATATCTGCTTGACTTTATTGCTAAAAATGGAATTCTACTCGAAAAAAATCGATCCATTTCTTGCTACAATTGGCGAGCAAGCTCTTCAAAAAATTACGAATTTTCCATGTTTATTTCATCAACCAAATTTCATCGTTTGGGCCTTTTTCCCCAACAGGTTTTTCACTATCTACCTTCATTTCCTGTTTCTCGTGTAAATGGAAAAAAAGTAGATATCGAAAAGGTAGAAAAATTAATAAACGAGGACCGTACCGTGCCATACGCGTTCAACAACTTATCTGACGACTTGGTAAGAAATAATCATAATTGATACGAATCGACTGTTCATTTTTATAAATAGTCGATTATCTAGAGTGATATCGGACGTGATACCGGAAAAGAATGATAGTAGAATTAAAGAATGGCAAGAAAATCTCAATATCGTCAGATCAACATGTCGCTGCACAATATTATTGAAAAATGGTGGGATCAGTGATTCTGAAAAAGAATTACTCACCGATAGTTTCTTTCTCGATTTTCTGATGGTATAACGGAAGTGTTTATGACGAGACGTCAATTTCCACGCTCCCGAATTATCTTTCACGAACGTAAACACATTTTTCGAGGCAAATTTGCCGCGCAAAGTTCGTTAAATTGTCACTCTTCTACGGCGAAAATTCGTGAGGATTTGCACGAAATTACTCGCTTCGTTATCTTCAGAAATTTACGAAAAAAGGAGACCCAAATTCATAGTGCTTTTTTTTTTGCGGGAACAGTGCAAAGTCCATTTTTTAAATAGTTTTTCCGGAAACACTAAAAAAGAGTCTGGGCACGGGCAAAAGATGATATTTTTACGTGGATTTGAAAGATTAGAAATTGTGGGAAAAACCTCAGCCACGTAACAACATATTTTTTCTTCTCCGCGATTGGTTGATACACTTTTGTCGTGATCCATTAATCCACGCTTGCGTCGACTCGTTATTACTTTGTATTAGATTGGAGCAAAAGGCAAAGAACTGGCTGATAAAGAGATGGAAGAAAATCATCTTGAAAGATTACTGAAATGAATTTATCAGTGAAAAGGGTGCCCCCGAATGAGTGAACGAGGCAGACTCTACGTGAATTTGTTTGAAACTGTTGTTTCAGTGAATCTTTCAATCACCAATGTCATTAAACATATATTAAAAGATAAATATAAAAGATCAATGTACTCATGGGAAATTTTCAATGTAAACGGTCTTGAAAATTGGAGGGTGTTTTTTTTTGGCATCAATACAGTCTCGCACAGCTGATCGTCACAGAATTCCCATTATTCGCGTTTCCCGCACTCTGTGGCTGCATCTCGACTGTGTGCGCGTTTGTTGCTCGCCCGCGGCGTTATGAAACTTGTAATACCGTTGCGAAGTCGCACCGGTGCACGCGCAGACTGACGCGACACTCGCGGTTCGCCGACGAACGTCGAGATCCCCCACGAATACCCTTTTTTTTTCTGTAGATTTTCTCGATAATTTTCTTTTTCTTTCGTGCTCGATTCCACTTTTTCGCTTTTGCACCCCGCTGAATTTACCCCCTTTTTCGAAGAGTTTCCTTATTTACAAAAAAATGAAATTATCGTGAAATTATTCATATTCAATGTACCTTTCAACAAATTCAATTGAATTTTATTACTTATTTCAGCGACCATCGCTCTCCTTTCTCGACTTTTGTGACGCTGATTATTGAAAATAACATTTTTTATCGAATTTGCAACTTTTCTGGGGATTTAGAGTTCCTGATCCGAGATAAACCTCGTAGGAATCAGTCCCATTTTCTCTGTCACTCTCAATCTATCGTAGCTCATGTCCGTGTACAGAGGTGCAGCCGGGGAACGATGCTCGTAACAACTAAAAGTATATTGTTTCCCCATGCTATCTACGCGAGTCTCAATTATTTATTATTTGCAGTACGCTCACTGTCTATTACCTGTATATCTGAAATCTGTGGGGTTTGGAATTCAGGAGCGTGTTGACGCGTATTTATGCCCGGTCGATCGAAACTCGTCGCCAATGCGAATCGTAGGAGAATAAAAATGAGGGAGCAAAGATTTGCCGATTTGAACTCCTTGTTTTCTCCCTTCCTTTCTCTATCCGCACACATTGACATTAATCAGGATTTATGCACGAGGCGTGTAAATCGCTTTTGCGAACCCACCCGCTGTCCAAGCGTAGGAGGCAAGACACCAGTGGCAACCGAGATCCAAAATAGTTAAGCCCGGACTCATAATATCGAGACTTTTGCGTTCACTACAATTTTGCCTTCGACGTCACCTTTCATCGTAGATATTTTGCCATTTTTCCAGAGCTCTTTTCTCAATACACGATTCCTCGCTTTGCGGAGAGTTCGCCTAGAACTCTCGTGTATCATTGCATTTACATTCCAGTCCTTAAAACACATTTTACGACCTCTTCGACTCGTGATTTTCTTATTTTGTACAGATCGTCGCAAAAGTCACACCTGCGACTCACGGCTTCAGATCCAGAGCAATTCAACCGATTCATCGAGTCGCATTCAATTTATCAATCGTGATCCAACGACTGGGGAAATCCGCAGACTTTTCTTTCGACAATTCTGCCCCTGCATTGGCCTCTTATACAGCAAAAAAAGATTTTTGAAGCAATCTGTACAAACGATGGCGAATAATCGCGTCTATCCTGCGAATTAAATGTGATGAGGAATGTGATACATAATTTCACGGGTTGTTCATGCGGATCGAGCATTAGGGAAGGCGAGTATGACTTGTGCGCACAAGCTCAGCGAGTTTGTGTACAAAGTTATCGATACTTTTGCGTATTAAAATGTAAAGAGTCGATAGTGCACGCCGCTTATTCCGTGCTCACATTCCACGCTGAATATTTCATGAAATAAGACGATTGAGTCAGCGATAATAAAAACATCGTACTCTCCCGAGTGCGTTGGACTTTGACGCAATCGCGATGTATGCCAACCTCAATTTTCGGCAATGCTCAACTCGCTTTATTTCTTTATGGAATATTCCACTCATTTTCTTCTTATTGAGCAGTCATCATCGAACACGTTTCCTTTCATTTCCGAGATTAAAAAAGCAAGCCGAGGCGAAATACATTTACGCAAATGCAGTTCGGATCCGAATCTGTAGGATAAAGCGAGCTGTGACGTGTACACTTGCCAAAGTTATCGTTCCTCAGCACTTTTTTCCCCCAAATATTTATATGGATCTTATAATCGAATGCTGCTAATAATTACCGTAACGTAAAGTACAGTAGTGGGAATCTCGTGAAAAAGTTATCCAATCGAAATTCGACGGTTCTGGCGTGTGTGTCGAAAATCGACGAAAAACGAAAATTTTGTATCTCCGATGTCTTCATGCAGATCGAGGTCGTTTACTCGTTGATATTTCTTGAAATTCTTTTTGTAGGATCGATATAAATTCAAATGCGATAATGAGCGTATCGTATAAAAAGCGACGCGTTGAACGGATCCCCCGATTGGGCTAAAGTTACTTTAAAGCATGAGCAAAACCACAGACATGGTCACTTTGACGAGATAAAAAAATGAGTATCGATTTCGTAATCGTCGATGTACGACCGCGCCCTCTTTCGCCTGCTCTGCTCGGCGATTCTTTTTACCGAGATGCTCGAATTTTACTGCGGGCAATCGAATCGCACCGAGCGTAAAAAACAAAACGAAAAAAGAGCTAACTTTCAACTTTGTTGAAACGACGAGGCAGAAATGATCGAGAGAAAAAAGGATTCTGGCTACGGCAGACCCAGATTCAGATATCTCATGTACAGGGTGTCCCAATTTGACGCTGCAATCTGATTTCCTCGTCGAAACATTCAAAACTGCAACTAAATTCAAAGGCATTACTTAATAGATTTTTTTACGAGTCATCGAAGCATTTGACATTCGTTAGTCGCGTGAAATATTCCACCATTTTCAGTGACGATGAAATATTTTTTACCAGCAACATTTCCAAATTGTTTAAAGCATTTTCAAAGTGTTCGATGATTCGTTGGATCCAAAAATTCAGTTCAAGTCAGCGATGATAATTATTTAACTGTTTCAATTGAGTTTTTAATTGTTAAAAGTCAAACAAACGACTGGATACGAAAGCTGAGACGTTCATCTGTCGAAATGAATGTTTTTTTTTCAAATTGTCATCTTGTAAGTTTGGCGTAAAAATGACTAGGTTATCGGATACTGTGAAAAAGTGCAGCACAAGGAAAGAGTGATACCGAAGGAGAAAAAGAGGAGGCTTGTCGCCCGGAGCGTGCTAGATTCTAAGCTGTCGCGGGCCGCAAAAGACATGCTAGAAAGTCTTACACGAATAAAGTTCTCTCGAGAGAACACCGCAGGAATTTAATAATCGATGGGCAGGCTCGTGGTAAAACGTCAACTATTATCCGCACGTTTTGTCCCTCTTTTTTTAGCCTCCGACCCTAAGAAAGGATTGTCCCATTTTCCACTCAATCGCGAGAGGTGGGTTGATGACAATCGCCCCAAAAAATCCTATAAAAACACCTTTTATTCTGAAAATTCAATTTTCATTTTTCAATGATTCTGCGATTTTCTGCGTTCGTGCGTCTAATTACATGTCTACGAATAAATATTCGCTTCATCTAGAGACGAGAAATCGCTGACATTTATCACGAATAAATAGAATTCCAGAATTATATCTTCGGATACCAAAGAGACGTAGAAATAGATGAAGCCATGAAACCTCAGGAGAATCGGCGATTGACCAATCAAACGCGTGTCATAAAATTCTCTGGTTCTCATAGATACATTCGTTTCAACGTCTTCGTTCTTCTTGTACTTCATGTATTTTTTTCTTCGACACTTATCAGGAGTGGTCACATTGAGTACTTGTTAATTAAAAAAAAAAAAAAACAGAGTTTGGAAATCAAAAAATAAAATATTTCTTAAATTCATAAGCCTTCTGAGATATCAAGAATATTTTCCAATAGAAAATATTTTCTGAAAGTTGCAATGCACAAAAAATTCAACAGCGACCCAAAATATTTTTTTTCTACTCGTAATGTCTTACGAAATAATTTTTTACCTGAGGCACTAAATTCTTCGTCTCGATCGGCCTTCTTTTCTTCGGTCTGTTTTCGAACATAAGTTTGAAGCTTTTAAATACCGTGTTGACGCGTCGCAAGACTGAGAGAGAATAAGAAGAGATCGAAAGAAGATATAGGTAACGGTAAGTAGATCGGTATGCTAGACTCGTCGATGGTGAACACGATTTTTCATGTATGCAGCCGAGATAAGTTTACGAGGTGGAAAAGACGAGAGGACGAAGAAATGACCTCATTTTTTTTTTCATTTTGTGTTCCATACTAATTTGTTTTGCGTATCCGTATAATTGCTTTATCGATTTTATCGTGGTCCAATCACATTTATTTTTCTCATTTCTTATTCATGTCGATGCTCCACCAAGAGGCATCGCCTGGGAAGATAACTTTGTGCGGAGTCAAGTCATCTTTCGACACTCGCTGAGCATCAACTTTTTATTTTTTCATCTCAATCTACTCGAGTCTTCATCTGTTTTTATGAACGAGTTTCCCAGCTCATGAATCGCTCAGTGAAAATAAAATTTTTTATATTTTCTTCTCGATCTTATAAAATGTTCTACTCTATTCGCGGTTATTCCGTTCGTGACAGATTTTCTGGGCGCGTGTTCTGAATATGTGGGAAAATAATAATTGATATTCTCCACGAAATTGGACCGTTTTCCAGCAGCTTCGATTTTCCTGTTTAATAAAAATGATTGAAAATGCGAATATTTGCGTTCGGAGCTGCAAAAATCCGTCGATAGCTTTCGAACAAATAGATTTTTCGGGTCGATAGCTCCATTGCATAGTAAATTTGAAATGCGATCATAACGAACTTCCGGTTTGCATAATACGACGAGATTTTTTCCGCTCAACGTTGAGTCAGGTTGCATTATTTCTCAATTCAACGTGCACCTGGTGCCTCGTAATTGCACGGTTCAACTGCGTGATATTGAGATCTTGGATTCAGACAGGCGGTTCGGTATTGTATTGTAGACTAGGGAGCTGGCACTATTATTCATCCCCGATTGAGAAATCTCTCTCGCTGTCTATCCGTTCTTTTCCGAAGCTCCGCGCGTTTCTATCTTCGGTATGCGAAGAACTCTTCGATCGGCATCGTGAGGATCGTCAATGGAGTGAAGAACAAAGAAAATGCGGTTCAATGTGTGTTTATGCATCGTGCATTCGAGTCGAATAAATTTACGATTCGAAGACACTTTTTGTATATAACAGATGCGTCAAATGGATGGCTCGGGTTCCTTCTTATTTAGACGAATAGAAAAAAGGGGCCCACTTCAAAACTAATGACGCTGATGAATAGGTAGAAATAATCGTGAGAAAATGAATAATTGGAAAGGCTAACAGAATTGGAGGAACAAAATCAGGAGCCTGCGTGGTTGCTGGCATCGAAAAAATTAATGTTGGAACAGCATGCAGCATGTGGTCGTTCAGTGATCAGGGCTCAACGTGACGGTTAATTGTAAATTTTGGTTTTCAAATATAGCGAAGAATCGCTGGCTACAATTGAGGACAAATGTAGCCCTAATTGAATCAGAATTCGCGTCTTTTTGCTGATTTGTTTTCCCCTTGAGTCATGCTGCACTTATTAGTCACTGTGTGGTGTACTTTAATGAAGAAAGTCTTGGCTCGTTCTCACTTGAAATGAGGATCGCGTGCATCGCGGCTTTCAGCAAAGACTTCGATGTAACCCAATGCGAGTTTGAACGTCCATTGCCTCTCTCCACTTTTCTCCTTTTTCTTTTCTTTCGTGTGGTCTTCATCGTGGTTGTTCTGCCCACGAAAAAAGCAAGTCAAGTTACCAACCTTCCAGCTCCGCATATCGCGCCATTTTTTCTCGGCTTCGGTTACATCCGAAGCCTCCTTTACTACCCGCAAAAAGGTAAAAGCACTCAAGGAGAGGACGTCAATCAGGATTAAGATACGAGAAAAATGTCAGATTTTGGTGGAATGTTTTAAGACGGAATTAAATAATGCACACGAGAGTACGAATTTTCAGAAGTTAAAAATGTTCGTTCCAACTTCTTGTCAAATTTTCATCGCTCGCCCCATTTCGAGCTTTCAATTAAATTACATACTCCGTAATATCTCACATCAATGCGTCAAACATTAAGGTAGATTATGCCCGAAGGATCCTATTTTATGGGCCGTCTAAATTGGGTCGATTTTTACTTCCTACTTAAAGATATAATCCCTTCAAATAATGTCATACTTATTAATTCGAAATGGTAAATAAATTTTTTCAACTTATCTTTTGGTGAATACAAACGGAAAATGGATCAAGAAAAAAATATTAATAAAAAGACAGAAGACTATGACAGGAACGAGCTAAGCCGAGAGGAAACAAAATGCCGAAATAAGGGAATGTGAGGTTATACGAGTGTTAACGCAATATGTCTTTATTACTAGTAAGACAATCGTCATTCATTCATAAACTTCGTGAGGAGCGTTCATTCGTTATATCGAAAGATTTTTTACGCATTCAAACACGTATGTCTCAATAACCAATAAGACGAACCCTTTAAAATTTGATATGCGTGTCAGTCGACCACCTATTTAAACTCTGTGTAAATTTTAAGACTTTCTTTAAAAAATCGTTTCGTGCATGAACTGCGTGAAAAAAATGTTGCAACAAAAAAAATTTTGGAAACAAAATGTTCGTGGGCTCCAAAATAAAGGGTTAGGACTACTCACTCTTTTGTTCAACTTGAATAAGGCGTTAAAGAGGGTAATTTTTTCATCACTAAAGCTAGAAGATTAAAGAAAATTTATAGAAAAGTACATCGTCAAACAACTGTAGAATCCACTCAAACCAAGAAATTACTTTTTTATTGGCATCGAAGTGTCAGAATTCTCATGTTCACAGGTTGCCGAAATAAGAACCTGGAATGGTACCAGCAGCCCTCTGGTGCTGGCATCTATATTAAATGCAATGCACATCCGGTCACGAATAATGGACCTCTTACGTTCGTATCACTCGTGCATATACACATGTGAAGTGAGGTCGTGTATAGCATTCGTGTGTCGGTGTGTTGCGAGTGGATCGCAGAAACACTTTCTCCCGATCTATTTCAGCGAAGAAACGAAGAGAGGCCGCACTTTGTGTGCTGCACGTTCGATGATTTATAGGTATAGACGTATAGAAAAATATAAAAAAGAGATTGTTTGATTTTTAATGTACGCATACTCGTATATGAAAGTCCGAAGGAACATAAAAACTCTTTTCGTTCCCGTTAATCTTGGTGGTATATACACAAGCATATCCCATCGAAAGGCTTCCGTTCCATTGTCCCCGAACCTCTATAAAGATAGATAAAAAGAGAGATATCAATAAAATACGCAGAAGACTGAAAGAGAAATAAGTGAAGAAAGAGAGCGAGAGGAAGAGAGGTTTCAAACGAAAATACCAAAGTCACGCTCCGGGAGAGTCGATGGATTATTATTGGAGCCAAGTCGGCCCTTCACCCATGATTTCCAGCATTCGCATAGCCCCTCACCTCCTTTCGCAGTCTCCTACCACTTGTTACATTTGTTAAACACTTTACGGTGAGTGTATTCTAGCGGATTGAGCGATAGAACGTTGAAAAGGAGGCAGAAAGAGGGAGAGAAGGTTGCACCGAGGAATGAGTCGCCTTCCCCACACTTCATGGGCTTTGTATAATGGTCCCGTCCTTTGGGGCCGTTGAACGGCCTCTAGCTCGATCTCGTGGATCTCCTTCTCCTCCTCGTCATTTCACCTTCTTTGGCTCTCTCTCTCTCTCTCTCTCTCTCTCTCGTCCCTCTCCTCTCTTTCGAGTCGATACTCTCGCGAGACTGACTGCCGCGACGGGAAGTTTAAATTCCTCCCACCCCATGTTTCTTTTTCTCAATCTTATCCCCCTTACTTATACGCTCCGTAAACCTCTCCAGCAGTGATTAAGCGATTCTATTGTAATTAGCGTGAAACACATTGCAGGGCATGCCCATCACGTACGTAATTGGCGCTGCGCGCATACATGCCGTGCACTGTGTCCAACTGGTTGCTACGTACAATGTTACCTTTATGGGCTTTATAAATAACGTCGGTCTAACTATCAACTAGATCCATCGCGATCCGAGCGAAGATGCAATTTTATCGAAGCCTCGAGGTACGCGCGCGGTGGAATCAATTGCCAAGAGATTTAGAAATCACAGCGTCTCCGACACAGTGAAAGAGTCCAGAGGACTGCGACCCGATCCTCCCAATGAAATGATCCCAAGATTTTTATCGAATCGATCATTGCCTAGCACCGTTTCCACTGCCCGTTGATCTCGTCGGAGATTGCGGTGAATAACTGCTCCGCTTCATCCGCATGCGGTGATCGTGTTTCTTGGAAATCTACGACTTTTCCTAGCCGAATACAAAGTTGGAAAATTCAGGGTTTCTCATGAATTCCTGATTATCGAAGGATCTGAGCGATTATTTCACCGTGGGCTGGAACCCGACCACGGAACTGGTGCCGGCATTGTCGGCCGGCTGAATCAAAATATTAGTCACTTATCCGGCGGTCCCTTTTCCACCGAAAATCACTTTACCAATGATCTGTTGTATCGACAGATACTCGATAGCGCAGGGCTCTATTGCAAGCGATAAAGTGAAAGTTCTGACTGCTAGCGCCCCGGCTAGACAGCTTCTTCGTTCACCAAGTGTCCGCGTCCTGTCGTTGATCTTTGCCCGGTGGATAATCGATCGACTTGTGTCTCCGAGTCGGCAGAGTAGATTACGCTCACACTGCGTTTTTCTCACGTAGATGGAGAAAGGATTGAGCGGTCGTCCGAAAATACCTCCTCTGGGAACATGTTCTTCTTAGCTTTCGATACTCGATGTGTCGACCGCTTGGTTCGGACTGACCCGTGAGGAGCAGGCACTCTTCCCCTCCCCCTTTTCCAACGGTCCAGTTATCGATCGCCCGTGGTCTCATCATTTACTCAAGACTCGGCACTACCCTCCTTTCGATTGCAACAACCCTGCACGCAATTCATTCACGTCAATACTCGCATTACCTCTAATCGCCAATCGAATCAAAGATTTAACAAGCATACACTGAAACTGTTGTAGCGTCGTCGACGTGATGGAACTGGCTCTATTGATGCTTGGACTTTTGCTGTTCGTCAATGGTAAGACACACACGTGATATTTAATTCCTGGATTAATTATGTTTTGAATGAACGATGGATGTGGATGTTGATACTTCGTTTAAGCGTGAACTCGCAATTTATCGCGAACGGAGCGCTCAAAACAAATAAAAATAAATTTTTGCATTTGCCTCTGTTTTTCTACTCGCTCGTTCCGCGTCGCAATCGCAAGAAAAGCATGCTATTGCATCTTTAACAAAAGCCCCCTCATTGCGTCGGTCTTTACTTCGAAAAGTTATAAAGGCAGCTTGTCCAGATTCTGTGGAACGTGGAAATAAAAATCACATTGTTCTCGTCATGCTCGCAAGGAGTATTTTTCTTGTACTAGTGTCGGTTGCTCTTGAGGGATTTGCTCAGAGGTCGAGGACAAAATGTTACACAAAGGCTAATCCATCTACGGGAGATGTAACGGCGGAATTCAGTGTTGGCAGTGATTCTCAGGAATTCGGAATGGGTTTTGAGAGCTCGATGGAATTGTACGAAGTATTGAAGGGTCTGAGCAATGAAGCGACCAGGCCTAAAAAATGCGGCGATAAATCTACCGAGAGCGTGACAGGCTTTTCACGGAGAAATAAAAGTTACCGTGGTAAAAGCAACGGGAGACCATTCGAAACGAATTGTCGAAGAGCTCCGCAGCATAGAAAGGAATTGCTGATAAGTGCCGTGGTCTTTCGCGAGCTGTGCAAATACTTTGGACCACGCGTTAGAAACGAGATAGTCGACGGGCTGGACGACGAGGTCGTGCTGAGACGATGCAGTGTAGGAGGAGAAGAATCAAGAGGTTACGACCACCGCATGGCTCTTGAGATCCAGAAGCCACTGCTTGCCAGCTGCTTCAAGATCGCTCTCCATTATGAGTCGAACCGTACTGCCAAATATTTTTCCGCACGTCCTCAACGACTTTACCCAGCATGTCTCCAACGATTGGCTATTAACTACGAGCCAGACTTCCAGATATCGTGGCTCAACAGTTTTCCCCGATTATTGAAGTACTTTGAGCAAGTGGTCAAAGGTCGACCGATTGTATATTACGCTGAAGCGATCGTCGAACTCCAATTGAATCAAGGGTTGATTGATAATTGGACGACATTGAAAGGACTCGAATGGGCACGGGCCATGTCAGAAGCCTGGAAGAATTCTAAGATCCGGGATGTATCAACAAAATTGAAAAAAATTATTCAACATTTTCCGAGTGTTCTAGATGTGTGTGAATCATCAAACTCTGCTTCGGATGAATTTGAGAACCAGCACGGTGATGGCTGCTTGACCAAAGTCCTGGTTAACCTCGCGATATTTGAGTTCATTTTGCAGGAAGAGGGCACTACCTTGGAGTACGAATTTATCGGAGGCGAGCCTACAGCTCTCATTTTGTTGTACGGTGTCAAAAATGCCCTCGCGAAAAAAAGGACCGCAAACGATATACGCAGACACCAGACTCAATTGATGAACCGTGCCAAAGATGAAATCTATGATTTGCGTTTTGCTAATGTTCGTTGCGCCAATGATCTTAGGACAATCGAAAAATATGGGGTGCTCGCGAAATGGATAAGTTCCACCCACTTGCATACGTGTTTAAAAGTTTTTTCAATGAAAATCAGGCAACTCATGAAAACAGGTTTGAGTTTGCACGGTCCCGAAATCCTTCAGTGCAACCGTGCCCGTGAATGGAGAATAACCGAGGCCAATTTGATGAAGTCAGTACTCAATTCGTTCCAACAATCCAAATTTTTGATTCCTATTATTCGGTGGGAAATCGATGGTGGTCTCTTGAATGCTCCTCTTTCTGAGCATCCGTGGGCCGAACAGTTCATTAAAAAATGGCGATCGTCTCCCATCAGAGAAAACAAAGATAAATTGGAAAAAATGTATGATTCCATGAACGCTCCTCCTCTCAAGAGAACATGTATACGTCACAAGAACGACTACGAAATAATTAAAGACCCATGTTGGCGAACATACATCAGAGAAACGATACTGATAGAGACAGAAGTGATGAATAGCGGTACGAATCTGCAATTGATTTTTTTGGGCGATCCGTTTCTCATGAATCTCGTATATTTCATTGACCAAGCACTGATAGACGTTCTGAGGGATAGGAATGACGAAGAAATGGAAAAAGAAGCTCATCCCAGTGGAAATGGCAATGGCATTATGAAAACGTTTCGGGATGAAGAGGTTCCCGAGCTTGGCGTCTCCGCAAACGGAGTTTCTAAATCTTCCTTCGCGAACGTGAAGAATATAAAATTGAAGACTCAAGTGAAAACTTCGACCAACGCAACGATCAAATCAGCCGCGAAGAAGTCAACTAAAAATTAATACGAGGATGCTGGAACGAAGAGACTATCACGAGAGTTATGCACGCGCTGGTGTTACATCGATCATTATAAAATAATCTGTTTTAAATTCGAATATAAAAAACGAGTTTTTCGTCACATTCTTGAAGTTTTATTAACTTACACCCACAGTAAAGTAGAATTAGCGTTCCCCCTTTGATTTTTCAAGCTCAAAAATTCAATTTTTCGTAATCCTTCATTTTCCCGTAGTACGAAGAGCGAACATCGCGCCCGCTCGTGGACCCAGAGCGCTGTGGTCCACGGGAGAAAAGCCTCGCGTGAAGAGAAGAAGTAGCCGCGAGGCGTGATATTCTCTTCCAGATATATGCTGGCCAATGTCCAACGCTTATTCTCTTGCACCGATCGAATTCCCCGATCCTAATGCAAAATCCCCTAGCGTGTTGAATACACACGCGCCCTTCGTGTTCCGTTTCCAATCCGAGGAACCCGAGTAAGAATAAGAAAATAAGAGAGAGAGAAGAAGAGGGAAAGAAAGCGAGAAAACCGTAGCAGCGTAGAGCCCAGCCGTATAGTAACATTCCGGCACGAAGCACGGAACTGGCGAGGAGTCTTGACTAAGGCCTGGCAAGTTCTCTCGTCGGTACAGAGTTCTGGAACTTGAAGCGCTCGATCGAGAACCCGAGATCGCTGCTTGCTGTGCACATCACCTCGCCAGCTCTCTTTGAACCTTCCATTTAATCTACGGTTCTCCAATTCGTCGGATATTTATTAATTAAGATTGCTAATTACTCGGAGCTCGCTGTGTAAGCCCGCAGATCCTTTAAATGGTCATTTTCCGCTGTAGTATTTCTGAAAGCCTCATCATTTCAGCCCTTTCCATTAAGAAGCTTGAAAAATTTCACATCAATCTTTATCACATTTCGCGACCATTTTTACCCTTCGGGAGAGAGATAAAACGATGCTGATGTGACTCGGAACATTCTTGAATATTTATTGAATCTCATGCAAAGCATGAACGCAGGGATATCTGTTACGTGCGCCCGAGAACGATACGCAAACAAGGTCGTTTTTAATTGGATACTCAATAACAATAAGAAAAGGCAGCGAGGATCCGAGTATGATGCACATTTCACAGTATATATTCAAAGAAGAAAATATAAAATGATGTATGAACTGATCAACAACTGTCATTGAGTTCTCGATATTGTTGCACTAAATATTTCGCTATGCTATGAAAAACAATTTCACGTACGAATGATCGAAAATTGATCGAGATCGTTGTATCGAGAGAAGTGCTCGTATATTTCTTGTCTATGCGTTGAATCAATAAAACTTATTTGTTATCAACTGTCAATATTGCTCACAACGTTTGTAGAAGTGGGACGAGTGAACTCTGGCAAAGGGAACGAAGGAAATATGCTACTATGGGGAAAAGTGCGAAAAGCATACTTACAAGCTCAGCTACGAGCAATGCACGATTTCGCTTCTTCTTTTATCTTCAGTCTTGCTCATTGATCGAGAAAAGCTCTTATTCGATGGGCGATTATCCACGTCGAATTCACTGCGTCTCGGGATGGCAAGAGGATCGGGAAGAGCGGGGGGGGGGGGGGGGAGGAGGGAGGAAAGAGGGAGGAAAGAAAGAACAGAAGAAAGAGGGAGGGACATCGAGCAAGATAGACTTTACGAGCGCTTTAATAGCCTCTACGCTTGTTAACGGCGCGTTATAAGCGGTGATGCCGAGAGTCGCTTTGCGACAGTTCCTTCGATCGTCGTTCGATCCCGGAGACAAGACAATGGGCTCACCGATAATAGCTTGCCTCGGTGCCGCGACTCTTCTTATTCTGGCTTCTTGCTCCTTCGGTCCGATCACCGCCACCGAGTCGCCCGATTATTGTAAGACTTCCATTAACCCGAGAATGTGTATTTAAAAAATGAAAATAAAAACAGAACAAGAAGGAATACAACATATTACATACGCACGCACAATCAGAGCTACACCAGCAAAGTGAGAATGTGTTGCCAAAACGTTACGGAATGATAAGAACCTCAAGGCAAATTCAACATTTCCATCATTACTGCAAGTAGACAAATTTTTTCTTTCCAGCGACAGAGAACGAGCCCGGAAGCTACAGAGAATCGAGAAGAAGTTTTCGATTAAAAAAAATTAAGCCTCAGCCCGTTGAGGGATACGTCAGAGTATCAAATTTTACTGGTGACCTATCGATTCCCAACGAACCCCTTAAGCAGCGAAAGGCCGCGGGTTCAAGGTCACTCAAATACGGCGGTACGAATCAATTACAAAAGCACTTTGTGACGTAAGCACTTGTCAACTCAAACAACCCGACGATCATACGTTACCTCCTTCGACATGTGACTATTGCAGGTAAGCATTTGACCAGCAAACTCAATAGCTTGACTAAGGATACGGCCAAAGACTACTTCACCAGGCTCGGTTATCGAGTACTCACGATTATTGACATCGCTGCGAAAGAGGTCGATAAGGGCATCGCCAACGTTCGCGATCACATTGACAAACACAAGGATGGTGGTGCTTTGAAGCATCATCACGTTCCTGCTCGAACGTCCGCAGGCGAAAAAGCTGGAAGGACCGCCGAAAAATATCTCATACATTTTCTCAAAGAGCCATGGTTCGGAATCGTCTCTCACATCATTCAAGAAACTGTCGATCGTTTCTACATAGGAGCAGACATTTTTGTTAACAGAAGAACAGGCAAAAAAAGGCAGCGGCTTGAAGCCCGGCTGACCTGATACGGTTTTTCTTCCGCATTCGTCATAGCCTGTTTCAGTAATTTACATCTATTTTCGTGCTAAGGTGAAAAGTTTGCGCACTTGTTTCCTCAATATTCCTGCTGAAAAGTGGTGGGCATCGTTTCACGAATCCAACTAGTTTGCTGTTTGTAATAAAAACTTTGAAAATCAAGTGAATTCGTGAATATTATTGTACCCGAATGAATAAAAGATATCTGCCATCATTCTTCGACTCTTTTTATTTCAGTCGACTTTATAATTCTTTCGAATTCATGAACCCTACCCGATAAATGGCTCTTCATTTGTTTCAAACTCTTCGATTCAAACATTACGAAAGTCTCGACGCACTGTGATCTTGGGATTGTTCCAACAATCAATAAAAATGGACACGAGACAAAGTCTTCGGCACACGTGTCTTTAACTTATTTATTAAGCCGGGCGCCCGCACCTGGACCTAGAAGATGATTAATCGTCAGTTGAAAGACTGACTTTTTTCCTCTTCGTTTAGTTTCTTTTTTCTTTCTCTATCCTTCATTCTCTGAGCAAAGATAAAAATCTATGCTCACGACAATCTTGTTTTTTTTTTTTTTTTTTTTTTTTTAATCTTCTTTGGTGGCTGTTCTATGTGTATATAGGATATCGAGGTGAGAGCGACACGGAAGACTATACGGACGTGTCTGTAACCGCAGCGACTCTTCAGATCGACATGTCCGAGGACTTTGATCAATGGGAGATAAACGAGTACGAGGATCCGGTTACGAAGACTTATCACTGCTCGGCCCAGTCGCAGAAGAAGAACGACACGCTTCAGCCTAATCTTGAGACGATTAAATTCCTGGATGATAATGGCCTGGGTACGGTACGACCACAGAAACATTACTATCAGGTCAGTCAACTCGTGATCTTTTTACTACAAAATATCAAGATCGAATTTGATGGGAAAACGAAGCTAAGCGAGAAGTTAAGGTTGCATGGTCTTCTCGCTTTGACAGGTTCATCATATTCGTCAAAGAATGTGTCAATTCGGCTTCGATCCTTCTCACGTTGACATTCGATCGGGCTCGATTCACAAACGCTTCAAAAATACCCTGAGACTGATGGTTTACAACACGCCTGGCATGTTCCCCAGCCTCAAGATCATCAGGAATGATCTTGATCGTAAGAGAAGACGAGAGCCTCAAATATGGTTCAGATTTGAGACCAGCAATGGTCCGCTTATTTCTGAATTCGATTTCGACAATTATTTCATCACTGTTAGCGGCGATTTTTCGAGGATCCAGGCATATTCGAAGATGCTTGTTGCACTAAAGATGCACAAGAGACTGAACAACTTCAACGACTCCGTCAGTTATAAGGTAATTCGATCGAAGCCCCTGGAAGTTGAATTCAAGCGCGACTGTCATGTCTTAGAGTCGGTATATGTTGCAGGTTAATCTTGATCTAGGAATTATAGAGGTGATAATGTCGAGTTTCGGTATTGCACTGATGAGAGACAAATCAATGACGAATATAATGGTGAAGGCTTTGAACGGGGTGAGAACGGAGATCAAAGGTGAGGAAGACGTGCAGCTGGAGTTCGAGGAGAGCCTTAAGGACGCGGCTGATCAGGTTGATCCACTTATGTACTCGTCCATATGGCTACTCTCAATGGCAGAGAAATACGAAGTTGTGAGAATTCGCGATAGGGCCCGAAACATTCAGGTTAGAAGTTTGAACAAGAAGGAAAAAACGTTGGTGTGAGGTTTCGGAGACTGATTTGTCGGACGTGAGGAGAATAAAATTTGTTTTTGTTTTTCTAGTGAAAAACACAATGTCAATTGCACTTTGATTTTTCATTGATCCATAGCGACCCAACTCCCTAACAATTCAAATTTCATAGAGCCTGTTGAATCCCAAAAGGTTTTACAATTTATTATCACTTTGGCATTTGCAAAACAACGCTGTATTTGTTCATGTCAATGAGTAGAAGCGTTCAACTTGCTTGAAACATTATCATGTTAGCGAGCTGATCCACTGAGATTTCTTCCTTCATCAATCCTCAATGTCGATATTCCTATTTCATTAGATTAATCCATCGAAAAGGGAGATAGAGGTTGAAAGGCGTGAATACAACAGACACCGCTTGCTTTATCTGTACGTCCGTTCGAACGATCGGCCGCGCATCGGTTCACGTGATTTCTCTCTTGCTACCCTTCTCGCTTCTACTATATGTTCACCAGATCATTTATCATCTGGAATATCATTATAGAAACATTTACTTTCTCGACATTTTCAGATGCTTCTCTCCGGTAAGTAGTTTCGAAGTCGTCACTCTCCGAAGTCTTCGATTTCAACGTAGAGAAGCATATGTAACCCAAAAGAGGTGCAAACAATCATTTGTAATGGGAATTTGGGTTCAAAGGGGTGAATGAACACCAAATTTTGATGAGATTTAAAATCTAATTGTGCTAAACTCGTATGCGATTCGGTCCTTACAACCTTCCAACTTATCTAGTCGTAAAATAAATTTGCGCGTGACTAGAGCGTAGTTGAAAATTGAACGTTGAACTTCCCGGTAGTTGAAGGGGCCATTTTTTGCCATATTTCGCGAAGCTCTCGCGTCCGTTTCAGCGCACGGTTACGGTCACGTCCTGTTCACGAGACCGTCTACTTGCTTGCGCAGGGACTGGAGACAGTCCAATAAAACGAACACGAGGCCGGAAGATGAGGAGAAGAAGAAGAAGAAGAAGAAGAAGAAGAAGAAGAAGAAGAAGAGCGTAAAACATAATATGTTACAGAGGTCCGTCGCGCGTCCACGTTTCATTGCAGCCGCCAGTTGTATAATATACCATATATCTACTCTACGTTACTGTATACATAGGTATGTACAGCGTCGATATGAGCTCCGTAAATACTCGGGGTAGGCTATCCATAATGCATCTGCCACGCCCTTCGGGTACATCGCCGGTGTATCGCATGAAAACGCGCCACAGAAAGAGAGGAAAGAGCGAGAGAGAGAGAGAGAGAATTGCAACCTGCACTCGAAGTTCGCGTCGAGTCTTCGGGTAAGCGTGACCGGCTGCAGTGAGATGCTGTACTGACCAACCCAAGAGCCACTTATTTCTCTTCCTCTTCTGCTCGCATAATGCTTGAAAGAATCGAAGATATCCCGCGGCTTTGTCGTTTAGGTGCTATAAACTGAATTCAAGTAAATCTTGCGAGGGGTACAAACATTTCCAATTCGTAGTTTCGTCTTCAATAGTTGGATCTATAGCGAACCGGGTTGATGATCGAATTTTCATTTGGGGCTTTGGTAACGACTTTATCAGCAATTAGGCGTTGGCTATACATTTGGCAATTGGAGTACACACTTTTACTCTCTTCCAATGAGACTGGAAGGGAACTTTGGTTCGTCGCATCAGATCCCCAAGAACCGTTGCATTTTCTTTCGTTCGAATAATGCTGGAGTTTGAGAAAGCTCCAGCGATCTGCTGAATTTGAGGTGATGATTCCCTGGTTTATAGGTTTTTTCAATCTGCCAAATAACTCACTCAAAGTTATACCGTTTGCGAAGTGTCTGATAGAACGATGACCGTTTAATTCGCCAATAAGGTTAACGACATCGGTTTCATCCGCAGGAGTCTTGGTCCCGGGCTCGTTTTTTTGTCATCATTTGCCAAGAAAAGGAATTCATAGACTGTGTCGATCCTCCCGAGCGTTGTAGTCTCGAAGGCGAGACGCCTCGAGCGAGAGGGGAAGTGGATGCAGAGCTAGAAGCTCGGTGAGCGGTCAAATGCATGGGGAATTGCAGCAGCGAAAGATCGAGCACAGAGTGCAAAAGGAGTTCTACAGTGAGGAACAGTCTCTTTTCTTCCGTTATCCAAGTGACTATCCACTGGCTCAAAGTTCTCTTTCCTTTTTCCCCGTGTTCTTTGCTATTGGATTCCCTCTCATTCTGTCTCTCATCTTAATGCAGCGCGTTCTCGCTCCTTAGTCGTCTCTTGCTCCAGCTCTTTGGCTCTCTCTCATCCCTCTCCTACCTCCCGGGCATACTCGAATGCTAATGGGAGATGCGATGCTCGATGGCAAACGAAACATTCCAGCGGATTGGAGATCCCGTATCAGCGACCCTGTTCGTTAGCCACGCCGGAGACTCGAAGAGTGTGCTCTCTTCGTGTGTCTGTGTCTTTATGTGTGTTCTCCTATTCTCCGTTCACTGCAATTCCATCCATCTCTCTTGGAGGACTCTGCCTCTCTGTTCCAAGTTGTTCCGCGCGTGCGAGTTCGCCCGTGCCTTTCTATGTACCTTTTCTCTCCTCTTTCTTCATTTCTCGCGTCTTTTCTACTTCATCGGCGCATTACAGCTCACACTCCTTCGTCTTATTTAGCTCTTTCTTTCTTTCTTTCTTTCCTTTCTTCTTCTTCTTTATCTCCTTTTATTCTTTATTTTATTTTCCAACGCTTTCGTTTTTTCCCCCCCCCATACGATAATCCCTATAGCCAAGCAAAAGCAGATTCTACGTCGTCGCCGAGGTGGATTCTCCTTGCTCCTTCCTCTCCTGTCTCCACTTCCGACTGGACAATTAATAGACTCTCGAGATCCACTGGAAGAAGGATTAACGTTCGCGTTCACCTGGACGTGCTTGCTACTCTTTGGAGCAGCACTCTTCCTCTCACCCTCTCCTCCCTTTAACAACGTATCCATCCTTCATGCATGAATATATCCAGCTACTGCGTATCTATACGAAACGCATCTATCTATATAAATATACGTGCGGGGCATATAACGTATGTAAAATACATAGTGTGGTGCAGAGAGAGGCGCGTCCGATCGCGAATTGCTTCGACCACTGTGAAATCTGTCTTCTCGCTTGTGGTTCTCTCAGACACACTAATACCCATTGCGCATTGCCGACACACCCCTTCGTTCAGATTTTCTCTCGTAAAGATTTTTCTCTCTTCGGTTTAAGCCTTCCTTTTTTTATCCTGAGAAAAACGAGTTTCGACAGACTCGGAGTTAGTTTCAAAAGTGTTTGTACCAAAGTGCTGGAGAGTCATTCACTAATAACGGTTATATGGCGCGTGGAAGACTCTCGAGTTCAGTTCGAATCATTGAAAAGCGATTATTCTTTATTTCTGTGCTGTTTTTCTTTGATGCTTCCTCCTCATTCGTCTACGCTTTAGATCCAAACGCGTTCCGATTTGTGAGAGAGATCGCCGAGAACACCTCAATTGCGAGGATCGAGCGAGGGGTCCGTGAGAGGACAGGCCGACAGGCAGACGTAACCGAGGCGAAAGGTACATCGGTAGGACATGTGGACCGATCAATCCAAGCACAGAGTCTCGACGTTGTGTTTCCAACATTTACGGTTCTCGTGTCACGGTACCTTTTAGTCTTTTGTTATTTACCAAGAGGCAAGCAGCTTCCTTGGCAGGTTGGATGCTGCGTTAACGAGGTACAAGTTTGCGAGAGAAAAAGTCAGATACTTGCACGAGGAAGTGACCAGGGCGCGTTATCTCGCTTCGGTCTCATTCGAGCTGTTCTTTTGCCTCCTCGGGTCTTTCGCTTCTAACCCAGCCCTCTTTGGCTTATCGTCACGCTCTTTGCCTCTTCGTGGATCCGAGATGGCTTTGTCTTGCTCGCGCTCTGATTCTAGTATACATGCACTCTCTCCATTATATCCACGTACTCGTCGGGCATCACGGTGGCCGCCCCGATTATCTGGAATGTGCCTCATCACTTGACTTAATGATTTCACCCTAAGCGACCACGCTACGTATACCGTTTATATATAAATAGCGTTGAATCTCTGTACGAGCATAGCTTCTTTCTACTTGCTTTTCAACTTCGATCGGTATACCAGGCCCTGAATATGCCGGAGACGTATGCATACTAGTTGCACCATGTTGATGACGATGACACGGATGAAAAGCTAAAATGCCTGTATACAATCATCTCCTTTCTTTTGGCGTCACATCTTTCACCATCTTTTTTCATCGTTACACATCGATCAAGCACGTTGAATATATACCATATCATCGAGAAAGGATCGAACATCGAGATGATTATGGTATCGGTTGTTATTGCGCGCTTGAAAATACCGGTAATACCGAAGAGCAGTGGCAATATAAGAGCGGCCTGGCGATCAGAGCACCTCGGCTAAGTCACTCTTATAGACTCGTATCTAATATCGTGTACTCTTAATGTATAAATATACAATATATATACTCGTCCGTGAAGCATACCGTGGGCGGTGCACAAGCTATTCCAATTCACTGTAGCAACGCCATAAAACTGCCATTTAATTAATTCCACAAGCGGCCAGCACATGAACATTTCGCAACCACGGGCCACCTGGCCACCGGACGCTTGCACCTCACCTCGCAATGGCAGCGCCTGCACCGCGGTTAACAAACTGCTCGCAAAGTCTTACTGCCGTGAGTTTATCAAAACTAGATACTGATTGAGTCACAAAAAAAGTAAATGAATTATCAATCGATCGTACCTTTTTAATTAATGGCAGGACTAAAGAGTCTTGTTTAGCTTGAAAAAAAGGTTTTTATCAATAAAGCGTTTGCAGCTTGTAGTTATACTTCAAACGACGATGATTCATCTATAAAATTCTTGTCCCAGTGCCTCTTAAGAAAGGCTTGTACCCGCACAATAATCTACGACTAATGCCAATAAAAATTATTCAAACGATGCTCATTTTTTGGATCCCCTTGTTTTTGCCATGAATTCGTTGCATTGACGTCTTAGAGCCAAACGACTCTGAGTTATCCGTGGGACCGTTACAACGTTGCTACGATTACGGGACAGTTCTACGTACATTCATAATGCACCGCAGCAAATCGTATGTATCCACTCTTGAGCGTACTTACATGCAAGACGTGAGAGTTTGTACCTTGTGTACTATGTCTGAATAGGAGATGGAAAAAGAATCATGCATCAGTAAGATATAGCCGAATGTAAGGAGTCGAAGAAGTGAGAGAGAAAGAGCCAGACCCCATGTGGATTAACGCAGGAAAGATTTACGTCACAATGAACAGGAGAAGTTGGCCACCTGCGCGTAGTCCTCGCTAACCAACCGCCCCCTGCAGTAAGGTAAATAGTGCCCTGCAAGTCTACACTATTCATATATGATGTAACATGTGCATCTATATACACTCTTACCAGTTGCATTTATGTTTGTTTACTTGTATCATTTAGTCATCTGAGAATGGGCAAATGTAAATTGAGGAAATCAATTAAAACGGTGATGTTCCTCAGGCACGATATACGGAAGTTAATGAATCTTCGTGCAGCTGTTAACTCCTACCTAGATCAGTTGCTAGATACCCGCGGTTCGATGAAAAATCCAATCCAACAATACCATGAGTCGATTCTTCAATCGCGTATGCAAGTTAACTTTAAAATTAACGAAATTCTAGATCGATTCCACTAAAAAAGGATTTCGAAGTGACGCTTTTCTAGATTGGCAGACCATTGGAGTACTCCGTGGAAGTTCGTTTATCAGGAGACCCCCTCACCATTGGCATCGTGGGACGTAAGTGCGCCGGAGGTTATTAGGCAGCAGCAGGTGATCCTTGGAGGAAAAGAAAATCCTGTTGGTTCTGTCGGTCGGTAAAACGAATTTGCGAGGTAAAATCCGTGGCTAGAGATTGAACTGCGACTATGAGTCGGGGCTGGTGAGAAGAGAAAGCGAGAGAGGGATAGAAAGAGGAGTTTGAACGGCTTCCTGGGCCCTGCAGCGGGATACCGCCCACCGGTATTCGCCGGCGAAGAAACGGGACGGGAGATTCAGAGAAGGATGGTGAAAGAGAAAGAGGTGGAGTACAGAAGCAACGGAAGGAGCAGAGCGTAGAGTGTACGGGTCGAGATATGTGTTCAGCAATGTGCCCATGGAGCTGGGGCATTAGCGAAGAGAACGACCAGCCAAAGAAACGCTTCTGCGAGCGGCCAGCTTCGGGTTACACATTCACCGTGCACAATGCGTATGATATCACAGATGCTATCTTTCTGGCGCACCAAAGTATGAGAGAGTGAGAGCTAAAAGATGCCAGGACAAGACATAGCGAAAGAGAGACATATTAAAAGGAAGGGAGATAGACGGAAGAGGATACAGAGGGTACCCAGGCTTTATTCTGTATACACACACGTTGGGAGAAGACCTGGCCAACTTCAGCATGAGACGGAAGGCGCGGCAGGAGTTCAACATCTTCTTCTTCTTCTTCTTCTTCTTCTTCTTCTTCTTCTTCTTCTTCTTCTTCTTCTTCTTCTTCTTCCTCGTCCTCTTATTCTTCTCGGATGTCTTTGGATCGAGGTTCGTACCTTTTTATGATAACAAACAGCTCGGACAATTAATAGTACGAATCAGAATTATAAATGTGCTTGATAGAGTATAACGTTTCAGGTTATCTTTAATTTATATACGTATATAAATATGTATCATGTATATGAATTTGCGCAGTCATATATGTACATATTGTGATACGCGATGGTATAAATACTATTGCGATTAAATTGCATAAATATTAGGGCATACAAATAGTGAATCAGAAAACAAACCGTTTGACGAGTGAAAAACGCTTTCGCAAATTGTGAATTGTTTATTAACTCGTGGATGACGTTGATTGAGAATTGGAATTTACGGCTGTTTCCTACTCGTGAAGTTATTGAAATTGGAGGAGAAAAAATATGAAGAAATCGGCAACAAATTGTGGTTCTTCTAAGCTCAAACTTTCTCCGATCATGAAGGAATGCATAGTTTCAAAACAAGCATTTTAAGTGACCCAGCCACATGGAGATATCCAAGAAGGTGATATTGTTTGTATATGCTCGTGCAATTGATAGTCGTGTTTGTTAAGCCGAAGTTATTGTTAGATGTGACGTAAAGAAAGTAATTTAATAGTTTTTTTCCTCGATATCGACAATAAATAAAGAGTTTTAAAACAAAAATTGAAACGATCGTCGTTGGTCTCTTTATTTTCTTGCTTACTTAGAATGGTAATGGCAAAAGAGCATGGGGCCCGACGTTTCAGGCTGTGACTTATGCCTTTTCAATCCCAAGGCAAAAGTCCTGTTCGCATGCCAACCGGGCATTACGGACGCGCTATTAATTGCTACCACGCAATAACATATAGTTCGTACGAGAAAAGTCATACGTACACGCATACAAGTGGATCGGTTGTGCTATTGGATAGAATAATAAATATGCGAGGACACCAGAACAAGCAAGTGGGAGAAGAGAGAGAGAGAGAGAGAGAGAGAGAGAGAGAGAGAGAGAGAGAGAGAGAGAGAGAGAGAGAGAGAGAGAGAGAGAGAGAGGGAGAAAGAAAATACAAAAAGAGGGAGATCGAGAAAGTAAAAGACATGGTACGAGGGCGAGGGCAAAACTCGCGTGGATCAGCGATCTTGCGTGCCCCGCGCATGGTGTATTTAGCGAAGGATATCTTTACGTCGCGAAAGAACCGGATCGAGTTCACAAATCACTCTTGTAAGAGTGTTATTACATTTAACACGCCGATGCGGAATATAATTTCGAGGTTATCTCCCGTTCCTTACCATCGGCCAACCCAACTCTTGAAATTCTTTTCCTATTTATATACGCCCCGTATGAATCATGAAATTGACAATCGTTTTATCTCCGCTTTCGCTCCCTCGTATACTTCATTATCGATGCGACTTCTAAAGGCAATCAATTCAGTCAAACTTCGCAATTTTAATGGCGAAATATAGTTTGGTCACACAATATCGAGATGCGTGTTGTGTCACTGTTCTCTGAAAGCTCTCCTGATATCCGTTTTTCTCGCTCCATTTTGTTTGATCGAACAGATGTCAATGACCTCGGTACCATCATTTCCATTTTAATGCAGTTCAAATTGAGAGTCTAGAAGTTTTTATCCATTGACTAGCTCTTATCCGTGGCTTCGCTCGCGTGGTAATTTGGCAAACTTTGCCAACTTTCCAATCAAGTCGGTTGGTTGCTTTACTCCGTCGTCAATGAAGGACTATTTTTCGTGTAAAAATACGAATATTCCTGTAAATCCCCCTTGGGAATTTGGTTTTTTTTTCAATACCAAAAGTTACTCTCCGTCCTTTCAACTAACTCTATGCCAAAAATCAAGTAAATTGGTTGCTCAGTTGGGGCGTGAAGGGAGGACAAACAAACGTATTTTCGCATTTATAATATTAGCGGGGATTCCTCATTTTATTTTTCTTCAACCTAATCAACTTCCTTCAGCACCGATTCTGGATTTTTATTGATTCTTAAATCTCGCCCGTCCGGAGTTCACGATGCCTCAGTTTAATTATAAGTTGAAGAAAGACGGAGATGGGAGTGTGTGAGTACACGAGGTAGTTTGGCGTTAGTAGGTGGCGTGTTGGCATGTCACGGCCGAGTGTAGCCTACATTAATACACCAGAGGGCGACCGAGCGTCCGGGCATTCTCGAACCCCGTTATTGTACAGAAGGAGAATTGCTCTGTCCATACGAAATGAAATCCTGGATGGACGAATGAGAAAAATGAGGGAACACGATGAGGGAATAAACGAGCGACGAGAAGAGAGTCAGAAAAAGCTTCGGGCGCCTATTGCCCGGAGAGCTGATGCTCTCTGACCGGAAGTAAGTGTCTTCAGCTCGAGAGACTCCTTACTTGGCTGGAATATCAACTGCCATACAGTTAAAACAAAACTTTACTCAGCATTTTGCTAACCCAAAGAAAAACGAGTAAATAAAAATACGTAAATAGATAAGTTCTGAGCCACGAGAAGAGTAGAAAGAGAAGGGAAAGGGATATACGTCGAGTGAGAAAGAGAGGGAACTCGGGAAGAGGGTCGTATTGGGTTCGTGCGAGGGTGTTCGGGATCGTGTCAACGATAGAGTAAATTTACGGCGGTCACCGAGCGAATCCATTTGTTTCATCTGCATCTGCTTAGCACGCTAATGTTTCCCTTCGCTCCGTCTAACATATTTCTATCTCTTTCTCTCTCATATGTGAAAGGTTTATACACATCAAAGAAGATGTATGAGCCAGTTTTTGTAAATTCACAGAAAAATTGACGTAATTTTGTGAAACTTTGTTTTCATGACGCTTGATTTTGTTGGAAGTACTTTGACATTTCTGATCAAACTTTCTTGCCACGGTGCGTTAATTTTTTTTGTTTATTTCTAGTCTAAATATGGCTAACGAAAATACTGTGGGAACGAAGCGTTTTTTTTTAAATTTCATTAATTCATATTCGTCTCTAAGTTTTTGTTACTGAGATTCACTTTTTTGGTAAGATTGATTGTGAATTTTCTTCCTGTGTATTATCTCAATATCTTCATTCCTTGGAGCGTTTTTGTTTTTTAAGGAAAGAGAAATATCGATGACAACTTTTTCAACTCGTTTGGTGGAATGAAAAAGATCGATTGTAGTGCGGAGAGCATCGCGAGCTAGCGTAAGAGGTCTTTTTACAAGAATAATGGAAATGTAGTGTGTAGGAAGTGCTTCATCAAACCCAGCGATCTGGGTTTGTCTTTCCCAGCAGTTTCTCCGTTTCGCACGAGAGCCCGGGGTTCGGGCGGTTAATAAAGTTGCGAAGACGCGCGCGAGCCCGTACCCGATAACAAGGCAACAGGAGGAGAGCAGCGCGACCACGGAGGCGCCTTGGGCCATTCTATAAATCAACTCGTCGAGAGAGACGGAACGAGTAAACGAAAGAAGAAAAAAACGAGAGCACAAAAAGGAAGAAAGAGAAAGAAGGAAGCTAGGAACGGATTGCAGGGTGGGAGGTGATGCGCGAAAAATCGGAAAATGGTTGCTCGAACAACGGGAAAACAAACAAGGAAAACCCAGACAAAAAGCATGTGGAAAAATAGGCGTTGAGAAAAAGGAGAACTAGTGAAAAAGTGAGGGCAGAACAACGGCACGAAAGAACGAAAAAAATGAAAAAATGAACACAAAAATAGCCAGAAGAAAGGAAAAGAAAAAGTGCAAAAAGTGCTGGAGGAAAGAGAGAGATTTAGAAAGAGAAAACAGTGGAGAGGGTGCGAGAGAGGAAGGGAAAGCGAGAGAAGGAGAATCTTGATTACAGAATGCAGAAATTATAGTGCGTTCGCCGGTAGTTTATCGGGAATCGTTATCTTCGGTTCAGTCGGCTCGATTAAGAATATCTAATCGCTGTGCTGCTGTAGTCGCCGCTGCGAAAGCGAGAGAGAGAGAGAGAGAGAGAGAGAGAGAGAGAGAGAGCGAGAACAAATTACGCTTGGTGTGTATACTTGGCAAGTAGCATCTGAAAGTTCTTTGTTTTTTCTTCGATTTTCTTTTCCTTTTTCGTCTTGTTTCTCAGTTACTGCTTCTTTTTCGTTTAAAAGTTAGACTCCCCTTCGTGTATTGCGAGATTTCCCCTTCTCCAGCCAAAAGGTCGAGAAGCCACTGATTCTGCAGGAGTATGCCCAAGAAGCTCACTCTCTTGTCTTCACCGCTCCGAGCCTTTTTCATCTCGCTTTTTGCTCATCTATGAGTTTTCATGCACTTTTTATACGTACACTATTAATACTTTTCACATAATTGTGTTAATGGATTTGGAGAATATTTACGATCAAATCGGGTCGATGATAGGGATCTGAAATACCCCGACGTTGAAGGAATTGTGATCCAAAGTCATCTGCCATTCTGGATAATCTTCCGCTGAGTCAGATATCGGCAATCATCCGTATCAGTTCGACGCCCAGTCACAGGATTGCTTTCCTTTCCCTTGGACGATATCGGCCAATGTTTTCCAGGCGTTTCATAGCAGCTAACATTGTAGACACGAACTCACGAAAATTTGTTTTATGATGAAAGCTTCGACATTTTTTAACCCGACGCTGTATCCAAGCGAAACGAATGAGTGTATAAATCGAATGAGAATGTGTTCGACTTGACCGAATTAGCCAGGAAAATGTGCACAATGTGCTCCAGCTAGATGAAGATTGCATGGAATAGGGACCTTTATATTTATATTTCTGGACCTTTTCGACCCGCATCAACGATTCGGAATCCAGCGGGCTCTGTCGAACCATCGTTCGTTACTACTACTATATGAAATACCATTTAGAGCGATGCGCGATAGATAACGAGGACGAGAAAAAGGTGCGGATAGCAGTCTCTGCCGCTCATTTTATTATGTATCCCATAGTTAGCCTGCACAAGAGTGTCTTGCACAGAGATTCTCTCTGCCTCGTCCAACTTCTGTTGCTACAGTTTAACTTCCAATAAGTTATACTTGCATATGCTATTCAATTGAATTTTAAAGGGAATCGATATCGACCTACATGAAGACATTTATTGGCTTGTACAACAAAATTAGGACGAACAAAGGAAGCTTTTACCTGTTGGTTCGTTTTCTTTGATAAAAGTAAATGTTTGCTTTGCTGTTTACGATTATTCAATGGAGATTTTACATAATAATAATTTTATTGGATCGAAAAAGAATTTGAAAATTGTTGTTTTTCTAAACAAAAATTGCATTAAATTGATTTGCAATGAATAAAAATGGCTTGGTGGTCTATTACCGGTGGATTACAAACAGCACATTTGTTGGAGTCTCAACTGTAGTTTTCTAGAGTCTCTATTTTGTTTTACCTATAGCCACCGATGACCTGGGCAAAGGGGGAGAAAAGGAAGAAGGGTGGGGAAAAGTGTTCGATTATCGACAATTTTTATAACTACCTTTATGCTCTTTACTATATAAAAGCAGGGCGAACGTATTAGTATTAGCCCAGCGCGTGCAATATCCTCTCATTTCGCGATCCGAATGAGATAGCAAAAAATTAATTCAACCGCGATCTCGAGCGATCTCATTTAAATTGGTTTAATTCTTAACTATTTCGCCCTCTCGCTCTCTTGCTTTTTCTATTTATCGGAGCAGATAAAATTGTTCGTGTTTTTCCACTCTATTCGTAATTTTGCCTCGGATATCTATATATATATATTGATACACATTGGACTTCCTTACGCCTCGTTTATTTTATAATATATAGGGAACAGTTCGTCGAGTGAAATATCGTTGTGGTGAAATCGTTCTCCAAGAAAAAGAGAAAGAGAGAAAGAGACTGAAAGATATTTGATCACCTTATGGCGAGTTGATATCGAGAAACGATCTTTCGCGTTTCTTTAATATGCCTTATCAGGCTTGAATGATAACGGCAAATCTTGGAACGCGCGCCCATGTAACCCGACGATTATAATTATTATAATTGTCTATTACAAGAAATTTTCTTCTGCACAGAAAAATATCTTTCTAGCCATTTGTGTATGATAAAACAGATGACGATATTCAAACGTCAAGTCACGTAACATTGACGGGACCCGTGACTCGACGAATAACCCCATAGCCTGCCATAAAAATGAGAGAAAAGTAAAGAAAAATGTCCCATATATTTTTGGTAGATGTGACCGTTTTCAAAATTCATATGAACGAAACGATAATCGGTGATGCTCGAGGCGACACGAATTTTCACGTGAAAATTGATTTGCTCGGCATTCCCAGTTTGATTATTAACAGAAACGAATCTCTCGAACACACCGAATCGTGCGTCGATGATTGCCTTAAAAAATTGGATTACTACGCCGGAAGAGCTTGTCATTTTGTCTCCAAATGGCAAGAAATTACACGTTTGCTGAAAACGAAACCATTGGAAATTGGAATTCATAGATCAGACGAGACTTTTCCAGTTTGCCATGGAATTTTACCATTTTCCGGATGCGTTTGTGATTTGGTAATTATTTTATGGAAAACAGCAATCGAAGAAAGATTTTCGATTATTTTTCGTGTCCGCAGGTAACGAAAGCCACGCATGAATCGAGCCCTCTAGAATTGCGTGGCACATTTAATTTGATCGATCCTGGTGGAAATCCTGCTGGGATAATTAACCTCGCTATCATTTTATCGGATCTCGGCGAGTATGATTTATTTTTCATTTTCCTCCGGCAGGGCTATAAAAAATATAAGAAAACTGTCAGCACTGAAAATACAAACAGTTCAAATAGCTCAACACACCCATGTTCGCTCTATTAAAATTCAGGCACGTCATCGCATTATTCGCGCTCGCTCGTGACTCGTTCGTTGTGAGAAACGAGCGTGAAGGTGTTGAATACGTATCTGGAAAACTTGAAAAATGTCCTCACCCGAACGACCGGATGAAATCCATGACGATCGACAATTGTTGGGAAATCGATTATGCCCGAGAGAATTTGATATCCGCAATAGCTGGTGTTTGTTTGGGCGCTGCCGGGCTTTCTCATGGAAAACTAGAAGAAAAGAATATGCATGAATGGTCGGACAGTGTCGAAAAACAGAACGATGAAAGCAAAGCTGAAACGGTGGTTGCGAGGAGAAAAAAATCGGGGAAAAATCTGAAAAAGAAAAAGAAATAACGATGAGTCAAGCTCGATCCGACGAGCTGGAAATAACTCGAATTCCAATTTTCAATTTTTATGGTTATAATTTTTTTTATAAATTAAGAGCTCAGGAGTATGAATTCGAAAACGTCCGGACTAGGTGTCATATTCAGCTGAGAATACTTTCGTCGTTTTTGTCCTCCCCGCAGACTCGAATCGCTCGTTTGTATACCATTTTTAATATTGGAGGAAAGAAAAACGAAGTGAAACTTAACGGAAGATGGACACAACGTGTCTCCGCGTCTACCTCAGCGAGCGATAAACACATTTTTCCCTCGTTTCTTTTCTCTTTGACATTGCATGCGTCCAAGATAGGACGTCCCGTTGAGAATTCGCTCGACAAACCTGCGGGCTTTCGCAGTGGCTATATCCATGATATGACAGACTTTACAAGAACATATCAATATATATTTATATGTATATCGATGGAAGGACGTATGCGAGCATCGAGCTCGGGAAGCGGTGTCCTCGTAAATCTTGAATCGCAATTGGATTCGGCATAAATCATGGAACTCGTAGATGTTTCAAAGTTATGGGTGGGAGAGAAGATATGATAAGACTGTATGGATTGCGAGAAATAAATAATAGAGAAGAGCGATAAAATGAAGATGCATACGGTGGTGGATAGAGGAGGAAAGACAGTTATACGTGCGCATGGGTTTCGGTGCGCGAGTGAAGGGAAAAAACAAATAAAAAGGCGGAGGGGTCGTAATAGACGCTGCTAAGCTCATTAAAATTATTTCTTGTACGTCTTTCGCCTCCTTCGTTATTCGCCAATGATGCGCATGGACGTTGCATGGTGTGTTGTTGCACTTGCCACACCGCGGAGACTCCGTGAGAAGCGAAAGCTTCATTGCGGCTCGAAGAGACGAGGCTAGTGATGACAGAACGAGAGACGAATGGGCGAAAAAAGTGGAGGAAGATACGACACACGAAAAATAATGTAAAATCAACGAATTGATAAAACAGTCGCAATTGAATATATGAAAAGTGCAGCAGGCTTTTTTCTTCAACGATGGTGTTGAGTCGCTACTGCCCCTTTTGATATATTACTTTAACGATGTACTTGACGTAATATAAGATCGCGTGTCTGATCCTGGCTACCTGTGCTTCATAAATGTCTATAGAAGCACGTATTTAACGTGGAATGCAAGTCTGCTGGATATGGAACTCCCTTAATTCGAGATTTCATTCTTTTACATTATTTTGGGTGCCCCAAAAAGAACAATTCTCAAAATTTTTATCACCTCTTTCGAAGCAATCGAATATTTTGCAAATATTCCAAAACATAATAATGCATATTATGACTTTCGAATCTTTTCAGATTCGAAAACCCTGCACTTTAGAGATATCACGAAAGTTAGCGTACAATTTCGGCGAAAAGTTTGGTTGCTATTCGACGAAGCCTGACAATGAGAATTCATGGGATTACTGTAGAGAGCAAGAGCAATAACATGCATACGATATCTTCGATGATGTAGGGAATCATCAGGGTCAAGTTCTATTCTGACTGGTGAAGAAAACGACGTTCGTAGGCTTTACATACAAATGCACACGCCTGTATATTTCTCGTGCAGTCGTTAAGAACAGGAAAACATAGCTCATATATAGGATTCGCTTGACGAAGAGCGAGGATCCTCCGTTCTCTCGTTCGACAATGCGAAAGATTAATGGAAGAAGCTTGAAGCTCCTGGTTACCATTTCTCTACGCGGCTATTGATACGTATACATACGGCAAGATTGCGATTTATCCGAGCAGAAGCCAGCGGCAAATCCTGCATTAGAGATTGTTGAAGAGCATATTTTATTGGAATAGAATTTTTAAATAACCTGAAAGAAAAGACGATAGACTCTAACAATAGCAGATCTTTATTCGTGTCCAGTCCCGCAATGCTAGTGCCCGTTATTCTCGATGATCACCTCGTCGAAAATTTTTTAAATTTATTGTTTATTTGTGTACATTAAGTGTCCCGTGATCCCTCACGATTTATTTGCTTCTCGATGACGATATTGCCTCTCGACGTGAATTCATTAGTCGTACAAAGATATAAAAAAAGACTTTTCAAAATTGTCCTTTTCATTAGATTTTACAAATTCGTTTCGTTGATGATTAACCGTTACGAGTCTTGGTTTCCACGAGCTTAATCATCACGAAAGAGTTGAGAGAATTTTTGACAGTATATGAAAAAATGATCGTTCAGTAACTGTCGTCATAATAATTATTAAGAAACGAACGATTCAATTATAATTTCAGAGCATAATCGGTTGACAAATCTTAAAAAATCTTACATCAAAATACATTCACAAATTTGAATCTCGATTTGAATACTCGTTACATGAACACATTTTTTTTGTAAAAAAAAAACATAAGAAATTAATTACTTTTGCAATGAAAATAGAAACAATTTCGTTAGAAAGCGAAGCTAAATCTTCCGTCCAATGTCCTGTTCCAAGATAGACATACTAATGAACAGCATTCACATAGCATTCGAGATAAATCACGCAGGCTTATTATCACAGTTTGCATTATAATTATTAATTTCCCCTGCTTACATGCTTATTTGTTTAATTAATTCCAGGATTAATTGACTGTCAGGATAATCCTTGGAAAGAGATCAAGAAAGAGAGAGAGAGAGAAAGAGAGAAAAAGAGCCGGTGACACAAAAAGAGAGGAGAGGGAGCCATAAGACATGGTGGAAGTGTGCAGCATTACGCTTTTTGTAGCATCCTCGTATACGCGGATTCGTTTTTTCCTGTCTCTTCGCGTACCTATCTCCGGCTTTAGAGAGGAGAGACATTAACACACACTTTGGATGACTAATTTCGATCGCCAGTCTCTTTTTATAAACACGCTTAAGAGTATGGACGAACGATATAGATATAGTTGACCATAATACACCTGCAGGATGATTTCACTTTCCCATGTTGCAATAAAAAAAGCGATAGTAATAATAATAAAAGCACGCAGTTCACTTAAACTGTCGTACAATAATTTTTCTCTTTAGACGTATCGAATTTCAGCTCTTCGCTTATACGTTGGAAAAAAAATGACAAACGTGCTTTAACACAGCATATTACACGTTACAGAATCTTCGGTAGAAGATTTTCTAAATCTCGATATTCCAGAGGTTTGCGTATGTATGTATGTATGTATGTATGTACGGTACATACATGACGAGAACGTGCAACGAATGCGATGTACGAGGTAAATATAATGGAAAAAAGTGTCCTAGGTAAGCGGTGAGAAAAAGGGCGTACCTGCAACGGTTCGACGAGCCAAAGCTTTCTGGGCTTGGCCCTTTTTTCCATTCGATTTTCCAGTATATTCTTACCCTCTGATTTCACACTCAGAGATATTCAACGCTTAAAAAGACGCGCATCTTCGAGACTTCTGGAATAAATTCAGCGGAGAGAGGGCACGTATACAGACGCGAATACATGGACGCACATACACACCTCGTTTACACCTCCCGCAGTAGCTGCGGCAAACTGCATATGGCGATAGACTCAATAACGCGTCGGCAGATTAAATCAGTCGGATACTCGGCAAGCGAGATGTAGAAAGATAGAGAGAGAGAGAGAGAGAGAGAGAGAGAGAGGGAGAGGGGACGTAAGGGAGGGAAAGAGAAATTGTATATACACATACATGTATAATATGAGTATGGAAGACTGCGAGAATAACGAGCGAGAAAAGCTGTTGGCATCGCCAGAAGAGACGCCGGCGCATCCGCACTCTCGTCCCGCAACTCCCTCCGTATCGCAGCAAAAATCTCGCTTCCCATGTCATAGCACATATGGGACATTCCACAAGCAGTTCAGTCCTCTTATTCCGCTCACTTGTAAAAATCTTGAAAAAACTGCTCATTCATATCCGTATTTTTACTTCGAAGACGCGTTAGCTGCAATTGTACCTTATTTCAAGGGTCGCTTTATCCTAACGCAGAATCCATTCTTCCCTGCGTGCGTAAGTTCAACTTTGTCAATACAGTTAAGTTGAGTAACGTCACGATACACTTTTGCGATAAGCAGAATAGTTGCCCCACTCTCCACGCTGCTGGTAGGCGGGCTCCTCTTTAACTGTACGCCACGGTAGGCGGACTCCTTTGCCCAATCTAGAGTCTAACGGCGGAAATATATTTTCCAAATTGGTTGTTTCCCTGAACCTATTCACCTATTGGCGAAATTCGCTCCCATTATGCACTTCACTCGGTCGCCCGATTGCCCCATTTCATGGGTTTCCTTTTTTAACGATTCATCACACTGTTGCGAACTAAATTGAGTGCAATTATTGCACTGTTATTATTATTATTGTGACACCGTTGCAATTTGTATGTTTTCTAATGGACCGTATTATCATATGAATTCACGAGACAACCATCGACCCGTTGTCTGGGTCATAAAGACCCAGACATTTCATTTGTAACCGCGTGGAATCCGGTTCGTGGTAGAAGCTTTTTGGAAGCATCTCCGCGCAGCTAATGTTCCTTTATAACGTTGGAATATCGCGGCCAGGGCGAAATTTAACTTGCGATTTCGCGCACGCAGCGCGATCTTAAACTCAGCGGTATTATCCTTCGGTTTTAACCCCGCATATCGATCTCCGCAAAGTGGTTTTGCCCCCACGAATGGGACTGCCTCGTATGTGCGGGATAGAATTTTTTAAAGATAATACTCTCTCGCGGGTACGCACGTAGAAGAGGAGGATGGTGGTGATTTTGTATTGAGGTAAAAGTGCTATAGTAATAACGGGCGGGAAGCGAGCTTCGCGTGTTTCAAGACCGTAACTTGTCGGTCGTTGTCGCGCAAAGAGGAAAATTCCCGAGGATGAATTCACCGCGAGATATATACTCTGTGCGCTGTACACTTTGCACACTGTGTGCATGCACGCGTTTATGTATGTGTGTGTGTGTGTGTGTATGCGGTACATCAGGCTGTCCCGATGGCCACGAGAGCATCGCGCGCCGCGGAGAATAAGAAACGAGAAGAGAAAGAAGAGAGAAAGAAGCTCTGACTTAAGGATACATGAAGGTCATACGAATGTATACGGATATAGCTGTATGCGTTGCATATATATAAATATGAGCTTTATATAGTGATAAGGGAAAGAATATTAGTAAACTTCTCCACCGTTTGGAATATCGGGGACGGCGAAATAAATCATAGAGACTTATCCCATTAACTGTGATCTGACGCCTCTTATCTGTGTACACAGCATCGCTTTTCAAATCCCTGCTGCAGGTGCCTCAAGATGCTTTTTAATGGGTGGGGCTCAATACGTCGAATAACTGAGTTGTAGAACGGTCGATATTTCGAAGTTTTTAAAGTTCTGATACCAGTTTGAAGAAAAATAAGTAATTCGAAATTCTTATTCCCGCGATCGACTATTCAGCAGATTGCGTGTTTAATGAAAAATTTCTTCTTTGAATTCGTATTTACTCGAAAATATATATTTCGAAAGTTTTCATTTCGAATGCAATTTAAACAGACCATCCGAATGTCAAAAGTTCATATTTTCGAATTCAAAATGGAGAGTAATTGCTTTACAGACAGACCAGAATATAGAGTAGCAAAAAATCGAAAGTGAATTTTTCGAGCCTATTAAACTTAGATATGCGGAATAGCGATGGCTCGAAAAGGCGAAAGTTAAAATGGCGATGTTTAAAATTGGAGATCACCGGTCTGAGTAAGTGAGTGAGTGGGACGCGTGTATTTGGAGCTCCGCTGCATTTCTTGATTTTGATCGATCGACTTTCTAACGTTTCGCTATTTTGACTGTTCGACTTTTTGGTGTTTCAGTATTTCAACCTCAGTAATATTTGATCTTTCGTTATTATATTTTCAAAATTGTAAATTTTCACAGTATCACTGACCGTAGTAATTTATGAATCGAAAGAGTGATAGTCGAATTTTCGAAAAATCGATATTTTAGTCATCGTCCTATGGGCGATTGTTACATTCTATTTTCGATGTAAACGTGCTTCGAACCTTGCAGTTTCTGCTTTATTTATTTTCGGCATTCAAAGCTCTAGTCGAATCTACCTGTCTCCATATTATCATTCGAAGTTTACAAACTCGAGATTTTAGCTGTTCGAAATTTTAGCCATTCCAACATTTGATCCCCACCCGTTTTTAAATCTGGCCAGACCGGGAGAAAGAAATTCCTGTGGGCAAGCCGGATTTTACAAAAATGCATCAACATGGTTTTGTAGTTATTTTATATCGAGTTTGAGGGTGTTGAAATGAACCGTCGAAAACGGGGTCTTCGCCGAGTGTTCGTTCAATTTTTTATCCCTCGAGGCTAATTATTTGTAAAAGAATCCAACAGCGAGCTGTGATGGAATTCAGGAAAAAAGTGATGAGGCAAGATGTTGGATTCCTTGGAGAATGAAGGAATCCTGATGGAGACGCCGGTATAGTGTTGCAAGTTCTCTCATTGTAATCCGGTATAAGGAAGTACAGGTTTGTGGATGGAGAAAAACAGGTGAAGGAGATACAATTACCTGGTTCCGACCGACAATGTACGAGCATTAATCGAAATAACAAACCGGGAGAGAACGATTGTTTGAATGAGGATTCGCAAAGCTGGAAGGAAGAACTAGTTGATTGTCCTATAATGTTGCATCTGTAGGAGCTTTAGGGAGTCTGGATCGAAAGCTCCCGATGTACTGAATCTTCCAAGAGAGCTTCGCGATATTTTACGACTCTGCTACAGCCTCTATGAAGATGCCGGGATACTAAATACACCATAAACCAATGGGAGTTACCTGCAAGTCCTAATGCTCGCTGCACGCCGTCCTGGTCCTGAAACTAGTGAATGTCTACGTGGAATAAAATTTTTCAGTTCTTTATTTTCACTGCTTTCATTGCCAGTTTCAGATATTTCGCGATTGTTTTTGTTTTCACCAATAATAACCGGTACTTCATCGACGACTCATTGTGCGCCAAATCAGAGATTTGAAGAAGTTTCACTAAATAATTTCACCGTGACTTTCAGGACACTGTGTATCTCTTTTATCGTTCGGTACGTTCCAATATGTATAAGCTCGGCATAATCGAAGGGTCTCAACGTACGGACACTTAATGTTTCTATTCTATTCGATGCGATATGAGAAGCAACAAAGACGAACCTTTTTTTCATTGCTTACCATTATCCTCCTCGTACGCGTTTCGTACGTCGTAATGACGTACCTACTATGCTCCCACAGTTGAATACATACATAGTCCATTTGCTGCTTTCGCCTTTTACACCGGCGATTGGATGGTACTTGAAGAGCCTTCAAATGTCTACAAGTCCTGGAACGTAACACCGGTAGCTCTGTTCTCGTTTATGTGTGTGCACTTCGCACATATGTATACATATCCAGATACCCAGATACACATATCGACTTTATTAATATTATATTGCGTGATGCATGTCCCGATACGTGATGAAGGGCAATTTGATCATTCTTTATATCACTCGAGGACTGGAGTATCAAAATGAGCAGAAAATAACGTTTGGTCGGGCATTATCTAACATTTATTTGCCTGAATGTATGTGTATATCGCACAAGCATGTATATGTATATAAAGACGAATGTGCACACGATGGACACACAAGTAAAACTTGCATAAGCGTCGCAACGAGTAAGTTCATGCGATTCAAAATGTGCAATTATGAGTGCATAATCCACCATGAAAATACGTAAATGCGCGTGGTTAAATCCAAGCGGATATGTTATTCGCGTTTTATTCGTAGACACACGGGGGAGGTGGAATGAAATCGTGCGATGGATGCTGCTGCGCTGCTACCACTCTCTCTCTATTCCTCTTTCCCTTACGCTCCCTCTCTCCCTCCATCTGTTTGATAGCAGCGAAAGCTTTTGCTCTCGTGACGAGTCCAACTCTCTCTTTCTCTCTCTCTCTCTCTCTCTTGTCTCGCGTCTACCGAGGATCCACTCACTGTAAGTGGAATCACCCGGGCACATCGACCAATACCTTCAAACACGCACTACCTTAAAACGCTTTAACATCCTCACGGACTTACCCGTAGATACTCGCGTGCTGCCTGGCTTTACTCACGTGCGAACGTTGAATATTATTATCTCGCGCGTTCCAGAGCCTCGCAAAAGACAGAAGCGTATTTATACAGAGTGTGGGGAAAATTGCGTTAGAAGTTTGACCACGGCTAGGCCGCCAAATTTCGGAAAGACAGCTTCTTCGACCCTGTCGGCTCCGATGCGTCGTTACCGATTATATTCATTGGACAGCATAATTCAGCGTCGCAGAGAGTTGGTAGGGACAAAAAGAATTGCAGAGTGGATTTCATCTCTCGTAATTTTATCCGCTTTACGACACATCGCAGTTGAAAATTTCTCGGAACTTTAATCTTTAGAATTTGAAAATTAGCCCTTTTTCTACAGGGTGCAACGGAATTTCTTGACACCCTGTATGCGTATACAAACACTGTCGGTTTTGCTCATAAGCACAGCTCGCAATGGCAAAAGTGCCCGCGGACACCCTGAGGCTTTGAACGGCGTGCGAAAGCCTAACATACGTTTGCAGAGGGAGAGACAAGACGAAAGGAAGGGGGAGACAGCTCGGGATATCTATAAGTTACTCTTTCAACAATTTTTTTTATTTATTATTAGCGCCAAGCAGGCGGGACTCGCGCCGCGCGATATACTGGCATTTATGCTACACGCTTATACTATATAATATAAATATAACCGGAGGCTCATGTGTGCACGAAGGTCGAGTACACGAAGAAATAGGATAAGTACTTTTGCTCCGTAACCTCTTCGCCGAGCTGCTCATACCGGCGTGAAAATTGTTTCGCAAGCGCTCGAAAAAATCTCATCTTTTTATCTTTTCTTTTCACTGGTTTTATTAGCCACTGATTATGGACTCGTGAATAACGTACAGGCACCTCCAGAATCTGTGACGCGGTTACGAATCATAATCGTTGTAACATTATTCATTTGCTAGCGTTCTAAGGAATATCTGGCACAATGAATATCGATCACTTTTATTTTTCTATGTTTCTGTGAATTCGTTGGTTTTGCGTCACTCTTTACATAAGATCAGCAAGTCTCGGAACGAGATTGTATGAACTGCTTTTATTCAATCGAGATGAGAAAGCATTTTTAATGAATAAAGAACTCTCGGGCTTTTAGAGCGAACAAGAGCGTACGTTCTTGCCTTTTGCTCTCATACTAGCTGCAAAGTGTAAAAGTCTTCCTGATCATTCGTTTATGAAGCTTTCCGGTCTTGAGAACCTTTCAGCGTTCTCTTCACCCCGCTGTGGAGACATGCAATGTCTCGCCGATCGATCCACAATTTTTTCATTCCATTCTCCCAGATGCTTGCTGTTCTTGCAGTCTTGCTGCGTTTTGATTCATAACCGCGAATTACTAAACAATAAGAATTTGGAGAAAAGTTGCAGGAAAAGAAAAAAGGGTCTTCGAAGTTTTTACATATTCGCGGGAAAAAAAACTTACACAAACGTGCTAATGTTTTTCAGTTCCATTCGAATAGGATTGAAAAATAATCTCGTTAATTAAACAACGCGTTTATCACCTTCGATCGATGAGTCATTGAAGCGATTATTGTATGCGCGATGAACGGGCGCGCGGCGGGTGGCAAATTCATGGATTCACTGCCTCCAGCAGTTGGACGATTAATTGAAATCGCGATTGGGACCGACAGACTCTGTGGTCATGAAGAATTCTCTCTTTCTTCTCCGCCCCTCTATTCCTCTACTTTTACGGACGAACGATTAATCCATTCGAAGAATTCTCAATGCAGGTTTCAAAAACAAAAAGAAATTTTGTTCCAGTTATTTACCTGCTTCTACAGTGAAAAATCTGCATCCCCGGAGACTCAGAATATTAAGCTGAAACATAAAAGATTTTAGCTCCAAAATACTTTTTTGCGAAACAAGTTCGTGTTTAAGGGCTTCCTTTTAAAGATTCAGTGGTTGAGTGTAAAAAATGTTTATAGCTTAATAATCGTTCGGCCCTTATTTATGGACATTTACATTCTCTAGATAATCTTTATAAAACCTGTTGAAAATTGCTCCTCGAGTAGAATACCGCGTTGATCGATTATTGATCGAGATATTCTAATTACTTTTTACTCGATGAGAAAAAAGCTTTTGGATGAATAATTTCATTGAAGGTTTCATCGAAAGAAAATGTGTCCGATTACGTGTATCCGAATAGAAAAAATGACGATTTTTTCCTTACTGCAGGCTCAACCCAGTGTGAATATATTAATTTTTCAAATTCTTTAGACGATAACGACCGGATGCGGGAACCAGAGAGCGTTCACTGCAAGATCGCGATATTGCATTATGTCGTAAAGAATAATTTCACGCGCTTGACTATGTAGAAAATTAGTTTACCATAAACCGTGCGAAAGTTGAATATTAAACAGCGCGAAAGACGTTGTTCATTAAGTTGAAGATTTTTTCTTTTTTTTTACTCACGCGTATAGGAAACACGCGACGTTGGCGTGTCGTCCGTTTCACAGGGACGAAGATGATCTGAACGAGAAAAAATATTGACGAATGTCATCGATTAATTTTTCTGGTGGGCATAATTTGAAATTTTTCCTCTTCCGTCAGAATCACGTCGCGGAGGTACGAACGAGTTTTATTGACATGCGAACTTTTTCACTGGACGTGTTCTGCCAATCTTCTTCACTTCGATACTCACAGAATATATGCAAAGTATTAACATCATGTTGTATTTTATGTAGTAAAAAACGAGGGAACAGCTAAATTGATCTGTAATATGAATACTTAAGGAACATTCAAGGTTCAAGTAAAGTATGCCAAGTGTTATTATATACCTTCAGAATTATTTAGCATTCTAAACGAATTTTAACCTAAATATATAGATAGAAATGCATACGCCATTGAGATATTACAATTGAAAATGAGATTTCCAAACCCTGTCGATATTTCGTTGAAATACTTTTGTATTTGGGGCATTCGAATTTTATTCTTTCCAGCCTCACTGACTGGTCATTTCGACCCGAAATTTGAGGTCGAATTTTATTTTCCTCATCCCGACCGACAGTCAAAAGACGATATCTGAAAATAGATCTCCAACTGTCTGAAAATTAGAGCGAACATTGGAAAAAATGCTAAAATATGGTTTCACAAAGAGATGCGAAGAAATGGTCTTGTGTAGGATAAAAAAATCTGTCATATTCCATAATTGAATCACTAAAGAGCAGGTGAAGACAGGTATCGGAAACGCGACGATGCTTAGAATTGAAAAAAAAAATCTATGGAATTAATCGTTTATTAATAAAACATTTAGTCATGAATAAGTGAATAAATTAGGAAAAAAACGAACTGTAAAGTTCGAATAATCGTGAAATTGAATAGCGGAAAACAGTTTCGAGTAAAAATTGAACAAAAAAAATTTGCAATTCCAAAAAATATAATACGAAACATTTCCCCACGATGAGACCGGAGGCAAAAGTTTTTAAATTAATCAACGTTTTGAGAAAATTTTTTGAAAAAAATCAAAATAGATAATCGGCTTGAAAACAGATATTTTTTGCTTTAAAAAAAAACATACAAGACAATCGTTGTGTACTTGTATTTTTTTTCAAAAGTGCATTACGAAAAAAATTTTTTAAAACATCGCATTGGGTGCATTTTCCAAGTATTTGAGTATTTGAGTATCGGTATAGTGAGTTTTTGACGAAACAAATTATGCGAAAACAGGCAGATAAAGAAATTCGAAAAATTTTGAGAAGGTTTTTCACATAATGTAAAAATATAAGAAAAATTTAATGAAATCGAAGGGTCGAAATTTTCCATTATTTTATTCTACATTCGTTTGGGTTGTTTGTTCTTTACAAGCAACAAAATTTTTTAGGTTGTTCACCTTCCTTGTTTAAATTGTGATTCGACAACTTTCGTCATTACACGAACCTTTTCTCGTCGCTTTAATTTCTGTCTCATTCACCAACTTCCATATTCTATTGGCATCTTGATCTTTTTTGAAGTTCACGAAACTGCTTTATTTTCAATAAACGTAATGCAATGATTTAAGTTTCCACTGCGAAGCTCCATAATTCCGATCACGTACTCGTCGCTGATGATCTCAGAAAGCACGATTAGAGAAATAATTATGATTCAATTGAGCTGAGCTAATATAACATAGGACAATGTAGAATAAGAAAATGGCACGGTTAAGGATGAAAGAGAAATAAAACTCATAAACATGAAACTGGTAGCGACAGGGATGATCGTCGGTCATGCGGACATTTCAGTCTCGATTTCGTTTTGTCTTCTGTCTTGTAATTACGGTAATTTCCGCTGTTTACCAGATCATTCACAATTTTAATGCATCCCTACATTTCCATACGTGACTATCAACCATCGACTCTGTATCGTGTATTTATGAATATAAAAGTTTATGTATGCCGCAATCACTCTTGGTCGAATGATCAACTTGCGGGTTTCCTTGCATGTTCGAAACTCGATCGTAGATCGGATTTTTTCTCAGCTCATCTCGCTCTTCTTCTATTTATTCACATTTTTCCAGGATATTTTTTCTTCCGGCTCGCTTTTTTAACCTCGCAATTACCTTATCAGAGTCATACGAATTTTCTTAACAGCGTTAGAACGAATAAAAGCGTAGAAAAAATGGTCTCACCTGTAATCTCATTTGCATTCCTCTGCGTAAGCCTCGTTCGGTAATTCTTTTGTTTTTCATTTAAAGATGTCCATTATTTCTGATCACCACCCAGAAAAGTCATTCCTCGGTCCTCCTCCCAACCTGTCGTTTGTAACCGCGATTTAATCCGCGTCTTAGTAGCCTCGTAAAGATGCGCTTCGTCGTACTTGGTCCACAGCCTGTATATATGTGTATACACGTGAGAAGCCTCGGGCTTCTTTCGTTCCTGGACAGCCATGCATTACACGAGTCATCGAAAGATAGGCAAATTATAAAGATTACCCACCATCTCTCTCATTCTCTCTTCCTTCCTTTCTTCCTCTCTCCTCTCTTCCTGGAGCCATCAGCGAAATGGGTAACGCTCCCCGACCCAGGACCAAAAACATCCGCATGCTTCCACTTCGTACATGTGTGCGGGACGAAAACACTCGTGCCAAATCGACTTAATTAATGAATTATCTTTCAGACCGTTAATTAATCATCCTGCAGTTCAAAATCGTTTAAACAAGATTCGGGATTGTATGCAATGCGGAACTTGCTGTGAAGCTCGTTGCGATGTATTATTTTTTTTAATTTTTTTTTTACGAAGTAAAATTTAATTTACTTCGTTGTACCAGTATATCGCAATCATAAAATAAAGAGTATATAAATTAAGCACTCTCGGCGTAAATGTATCTATGACGAAATATATCGACGATCTCGAACGAGCGTATCGACCCTTGATGTCAGCATCGAAACTTCTAGAAAGAAATATCGGCTATATTGGCATGAGAGGGAAAATCCCCGAACCTATAAAATTGTCGATTAACTGAAAATCGCCAGTCTTTGACGAGAATTTTTAATGATTGGTCTCGAGGCAATAAAACCTCGAACTTTTAACTTGCTGTAAAAGTATCGAGTTGGAGTTCAACTCCTTTTGGCCTTACTCCCTTAAATACTCGTCCCTTCGTGCCAGTCTTGGGGGACAAAAAAATTTGATGCGAATACGTATGGCGAGAAATACTCTGCATTACTTTCCGACTGTTGGATTCTCTCAACTAGCTTTGTATCTTTGGGAAACCATTACTTTTTTACAGTTCACATAGCAGGAAATTTTTTTGATAATAATACTTTTCAGCGTCGCAATTCTCACGCGAGAATTTTACTGCGGTGTGTAGGAATTCGTATTGTAATATGTAAGCGAAGAAAAAGTTGTTAAACCCGTCATGAAGAGAACTACGCCCTTAGGAGAGAAAGAGAGATGGAGAGAGGAGTGCAGAGAGGGAGCGACTTCTCGCGGTTATGAGAGGCTGCAATGCAAGACTTTTACTTTGGCGTATCTATTGAAAAATCTCATTCAACCGCGCACTGAATCTTCCTCGGATCTGCCGTAACCTGCCAGGCACGTATTTTCGCAGTAATCTCTCAAATTCATTTTCCTTTTTCTCCGTTCGGATTCGCCATTTCGAATGATTTCACGCTTCCTTTTTCACGTTTCCGAGTGCACGCGAGCTATGAGGGGGTTACACAATGTGTAACGATATAAATTGAAAAATCGTTGAAAAAATGAGTCCTCGTGCAGGAGTCATGAGGCTAAGAAATGGGAATGTGATGATCGTTTTCATATCAAAATCATTTAACCAATCACACCAATGCGAATAAAAATAAAAATAATGTCAGCCTGGTAATCCACGCTTCAAATAGTTGAAGATAAAAAGCCTCTATCGTGACCCGCTCTTACGCTCGTTACTGCAGCACGGTAGTATATATCGTTTACAAATCCACGTATGATCGAGCCTGCGGGAAGTGCTGCTGGTGTCCCGCATCTATATAGCCGCGGTGCACACACGCATCGAAGAAGGGGAGTGTGCAGCTAATATGCATAATTATTTAGATGCGGAAACACGTTTTCCGCCTTATATACGTCTCGCTTCTTAACTGGGTGGATGTATATGTACATATATAATATTAGTTTGTATCTTTCGAATTTGTAAAGAAGAAGAAGAAGAAGAAGAAGAAGAAGAAGCGTCAGGTAGCGGAGGAGGAAGAAGACGAGAAGAGGAAAGAGGGAGAGAGGAAGAACGAAGAACGACTGAATGTAAGATAGATAAATATCTAATTGGGCAAACGCACGCACACACCCCAACGAATCTCTGTATCCGTCAGGCCAAGGATAGACGGAAGAAAAATTAATCGACCGAGCATGAATGATATGAAATGTACATGTTGGAATATATTTTTTTTCTTTCAATTGCAAAATTTATTTCAACGAGTTCCACGTAGTCATTGATTGGGTCGTTTGGGCTGTACATTATGTAAAGTGAGTCCCCACTATTTTTGATCGCGTTGCTTATCTCGTCAAAGTTTTCGCTTAAATTTCTCCTCGCGAGTCGTACGTCTCTGGATCTATTCACAATGTTGCACGTATGAAACGTTTGTAATAAATAAAAACCTAATGATTTGAGAAATTTCACGAGCTTACTGAAGCATTAAAATTATCTCACGTCCATCCAATCTTGGCCTCGTAAGTTAGCATTCTGCCTGTTGATTCGACTTCATTCCTGTATAAATGAAAAACTATGTTGGAAAACTTGTTTCTTGCAGTAGACAATAATTAGATTTTTATCATTTTTCATCGATGCAACAATAAAGTAAATGCAATTTTAGTGAATATCGTTTCCCGCACTTCGTAGGCCCACGATAGAAACCAATGTACGAATGAAACCAACAATAATTACTCACCATGACTGAACATTTGATTTGAACGAAGAAATTAAAGCTCGCTAATGGTTCTCGTTCATTACTGAGACGATAAAAGCGCCAATCGACGAACGATAATTCGGAATATATAATCAGTCCATTAAAATATATATAGAGCGTGAGAATTCAGGGCTGTTAAAAAGTTGATTAATTTACGGCAAATCCTTACCGTCCAAATGCCCATTAAATTCAATAATCTACTTGTATCTTCAGCATGTACAGGATTGGAAAAAAGCTCCGCGATTCCGACTCCACGAATGGTATAAAAGCGCTGATAATACGGTAGATTACAACGATATTGTTGATTAAGCCATCCTTGCCGAAGCCTGTTGAGAAGTGGAGTAAATTATAACCGTGAAGAGTATAAATCTCATTTAAATAAAACGAATCGGTAGTTTTCAGGCTGCGTAGGACGATCGCGAGGCGTCGATAGATCGACATCTTCACTGCATCTTGAATTAAACGAGTCTTTTTAAAGCTAATACGTACATATACAGATACGCACACGTATATAATCTATGGCGAAGAGTGTTTCAAAGGATCGGGAGTTCTCCATAAAGCGGTTATACGCGTACGAAAGAAAAGAGAGCTGTATCTTACCATCCGTTGTATATATTACCTCGGGTACATTGGTTTCACAGGCAAAAGAGAGAAAAACGGTGGGGGGCGGGAGGGAGAGAGGAAGGAAGAAAAATAAAACCCAAGGCGATTGCGTTGCGTGTGTATGGAACGATCCGTTACCCCGGGCGTCTCAATAGCCACCTACCGACTTAAAGAACTTCACGAGAGTACAGAAATAAAAGGACGAAAGGGTACAAGACGGAAAAAATAAATACACACGTTTTTTTTCATCCTATGGGAAGTAAATAAGGAGCAGAGAAAAGAGTTACGCGCTCGCGCGCGAGCTAGATCAGATCAATGATTTACTCGCACTCTCTCTTGTCTCGTTCTCGTGCGCGCGCGCGCGCGCGCGAGTCAGCGCCGATACTACCGAGCTTCTCTTTGGTTCGTGGTCCACATGGTCCAGCGCTGGCGCGTGTGTCTCGGGACTCTTTTCTGCATTGAGGATTCTTCCGGAGTGCGAAATTTTTGCCAACATTGGCAGGGCGAGAAGCTCTTGAAAAGCTGCTGGACGCGAAAAGTCTCAGTTGGCTTCTTCCACGTACCACCATTGAGGAGACGATAATTGTAAGAACACAGTTAATACGGTACGCTGAGGAGAACAGTGGGAAGTGGGGAAAACGCGTCCGCCCCTTACGCTAGTAATAGCTACATAATGGCGAACGAGGAACGCACGGAGTTTCCTTGCCAGCTATTATGGTGGTTTCCCTTTTCGATCTCAATCTGCTCTTCTTTTATTCACCGAATTTTCAACTATTTGCCATGAGACATTAACTTCGTCTCCGTTGCACTATAGCAAAGAGCTCCGATGCTTGTGCAGTTTCCAAAACCGCGAGAATCTCAAATTCGCCATGACAATCGGGGCAAATAATATTACAGAATAAGACGAAATTGGTTAATTGCGTTCGATACTTGAAAAGTATGAATCAACGTAAAACAAAGGTTCGAAGATCGGGATTCCAAATACGCAGAACGACGGTTTTAGAATTCAGCCGATGAACCAGAACTAAGAACGCAGTGGCGAAAAACATGTTGGAGCTGCCTCAGAATGCACTCTATGGAGGTGAGCGATAAGGAACGAAGAGAAAAAAACGGTTTTCTTCACTTCTTTCAAATGAGGAAAGACCTAAATGGACCGAGATGGGGAAGCGAGGCTGAAAATGAGCGTACTCGATTCGCACGTTCTGCCTACCAGAAATACTTCTCTGTGGTATACACAAATAAGTAGAGTATAGATTCTCGTGGAAGCGAGAATCGATTTCTATCGGCGATCTAGCGATCCATGACGAGAGAAAGAGGAAGATAAAGATAGAGAAAAAACCGAGAGAGAGAGAGAGAGAGAGGATTCTCTCGCAGAGAATTTCTCGCTATCCTCTCGCAGCAGCCAACCCAGCTGCGGTACTGCGGAATGCAGAAGAACTTATAGTGCCAGATAATACGTATATGTACTAACCACGCTTGTATTCAACCGTTGTATGCCTATATTTATTTGTATGAGGTGTCGAGTTGGCTACTAGAATCTCTTGGATATCCGTACACCTTTGCGGAAAGTTGAGCTCACAGGTGCGAGAACCTCTCGGCGTTGGCAATGTTGTAACTTCAAAGTTATGCAGTATATTTGTGTTTCGGGACAACGAGTGACTGACTCATTCTTTTATTCGAAACGCAAAAGGTTCCAACTCGTGTGGCTACGAAAGCCCCGATGCGGAGTTCGAATTCGCTCACCGCACAGAGCGGAACGTCGGAGCGAGAATGCTCCAGATTTTTTAATTCATCCTCCATTTTTGCTCATATTTCGAACATTCACTTATTGCCATTATTATTACTGCTACTGCAATTATCAGGAACTCATTCGATTGACTGAGATCTGTTCCAAAATCCTTGGCACGTTCCTTCCCGACGTTGTTGTGAACAATTGGAATATGGAAATTTTGAAGTTTCCGCGGTGAAATCTCCACCAGTTAGTTCGACACTGTTGACATTCGTCAAGTGAGAAAACGCACCGAACAAATGGTTTTTGTGGTTTGTTAGATGAGAAAAATTGTATAAAAACAAACCTAAAAAATTCGTACTACTTTATAGATGTTTTTAAATACAAGGATGATTTCTAGAAATCTGTTGCGCAGCTTTCGAGCGATGATCCAACGTTTCGCTGAATAGACAAATCCGATTATATTCTCGATTTGCACTTATATATTTATAGCAACGTTAAACGCAGTATTCGTTGATTTAAAAGCTTTCCAAACGACAATAATTGATATATTTTTTTTTAAATATTGGGTTAATTAAAATGGATGCACGCGATACTAGCACGAATAGCAGTTTTGTAACTAGTAATACTGTCGAACACTTCTTGCTCGATGCTTTAATGGATCAGATAAGTGTCGGCACATACAAATGCTTACGTATGTACACGGGGTTTACAAAGTTTCAATTATCGTCCGCACGCGTAAACGGAGATAACGCCCTACTTGACAGGAATTGTGAAATTTGTAATTCAAATTGTGACATATGAATATATGAATGCTGAGAACAATGTTTTTAGCATGCCCCGCAGACTCGTAGAATTATGAAAAATGGATACGTATTGATTCAATAATGATAGATAATTATTTCAAGTAGTGGTTTCGAAGCCTGCTACTGTTTCGATTTTGTCACGCTTCGTATATGAACCTTTTTATATCTTCTACCGTTATTAAATGAAATTTTCTTCACGTTTTTTTTCCGAAACTCATGCAATGTTGAGTAAAACAGCCGTTCGACATTTCACTATTTTCATCCGTTTCACTAAAGTTGTTATCGAGAAACTCGAACGTACTAATTTTCACTCGCTTTCTGGCTGAGATTTCAATCTTTTTCTACTCGTAAGAAATGTATCTAATTAACTCAATTTTAATGCAATTACTCGGGTTCTCTCCAATCATTTATTTATCATTTCAAGAGAAGCCGAAGATTGGGCTCGATTTAGTATTTGCGAAAAATTCATCGACACCAATGAAACATGACAGATTTTAGTTTCACAAACTAAGCCAACGATAAATAGAAAATTATGAAGTTTCAGCGAATATTTGAAACGCAAGCCGCCCTTATAGCACGCAATCCTTTCCCATAATGAAGAATGAGAAATGTCATCGACCTCGCAGGAAAGCATCGTTGTTCGATTAGTTTCGCGGCTCCATACGTTCGGAATATCGAGCGGGGTTCAATTCCACGATTAGTAATGATCGAGTAATAAATTAACGATATCAGAGCTCTCCGCTTCCCGAGGAAGATGATTCTTGATCGGGTTGCTCTTATAAAGATGGTGAAGTGTCTTCGCGCCCGTTTTATCTTTTCCTTCGATGATGCACTGGCAATTATTTCGTTCAGACGCAATAATTCAACTCGAACGTCTTAATAACTGTACGAGTAAGCTCCCTGTAAACGCTATCGATTGGCTACAACTGCACATGTATAACTAGCCTACCCTTTTTTTTTACTGTGCGTTCTCATTCCTTATTTCTTCTCCTCCAACTTTTATCTTCACCATATTTCCTCTTTTATGTTATTTCCCCTATCTCTGCAGCCTTCATTAAGATTCAGTTTTTCTTTATTCAAGTTTCCCCTTTTCCTTTCTATTTCCTTCGATTCCCTTGCATTCCACAGCCTTATTTTTTCTCATTTACTTTTTCTACTCACTACAAACGCTGTCAACTCCTCACTGCGTTGTTTCCCGACCCACTTATCCGTAAGATTCTACTCTTGTTCGGTTTCAACACGTGTTGACCAGCTCTGGTCAGAAAAAATGCTAGAGCGTACGCGCGATAAACCTCGAGCCGAGAATCCTTCCGAACCGACCCTCATAAAAATCGCGCCTACGCAGCATCTTATTAAGTTTTATAATTTTTACCCATTTCAATTTGTCATTTAAGCATTATCGTTGAAGCCGAAACACATTTTTCTACGGTAAGTCGCGACATTTGGTCCGGCTTACAAGAGTCTATCTTTGTCTAACCATTTAGCGGATTTTTCCAAGTTTTTTCCCCTATTTTTTGTAGCCCTCCTTCCCTTTCTACATTTTTCTTCAGGTTCATTTTCCACCATTACAACAACCAGTAGTTCACGAATCTTCGAACCCAACGCATCGTGCAACACTCCGCGAATTTGTAATCATTCTTCTTCCTTCGCGTCACTCTAACAATAGTCTTCACAAGTTTATCTAATCTACCGTTTCACGTTGAAGATTTGTCAAGACTAGTTTTAAGATTAAAATAAATATTAGAAGGTTGTAATGAACAGCCCGATTCTATTTATTTAAACAAATTTCCTACACCCCGTTAAGTCGTGCTGTAGGCGTTCGCGTAATCGATCGCGAACAACTCTTCAACCTTCAGCGCACCCTTCAGTTTGCACTCTCAATGAATTAGAGTACCCGGCGACTTGGACCTTCGAATTTTCACTGTCAAATAATTTCAATCGTTTAAGTTTAAGCACGCTTAGCTTGTCATGCCACAGAATTGCCTAGAATATTCTAACGGTATCAACAAGGAACGTTGGGCTCTCAGAGAATTTCAACCCCCTCCCCCCTCTGCCTCCTCACCACTTGTGAGCGGTAAATACCAAAGAGCTTTTAACGCGCTCTCGGGTAATTTTGCAATCCGTGAAGAGAGCGGCGACACAAGGCACCTGAGGAGAGCTCGCTCTCGGGATACGCCACATGGCTTAACAAACCTGGAGGATTCCCTCCGTGTAAGATCCCTTGTTATAGAGGCTTAGGCGGATCAGTTAGAGAAAAGACTGGTATCCTTGCTGTATACACGCGTTTCTAAGGCTAAGATATTTCGACTCGTGTTTTTTTTTTAAAAAAAAAACATATCTTCTATGGAAATAGATAAAAACAGAGACGATGATGTCAAAGAAAAGGTGGAACAAAATGAGATTGGAAAATAACCAGAGAGAAAGAATTTCGATTGCTTTTATTCTTGGAAAAAAATCCAAAAAACTTGTAGTCAAAATCAGGTATTTAAACGATTTGTGAATTCTTTCATTGCTTTCGAACTCTAACTTTCGGGTCAAAGAATTTTCCATTCTAGAAGAATTGACAACAAAAATAATTCCCTTCGACCTTCCTCAGTACCGTTATACAACTTTATACCTGCATATAAATACATGTAAATCTCAGTATGTGTAGGTAGTTCGTGTAACGAGTGTAGAGCAAAATTGCCTCCCCCACACGCCAAGATGACCAGCAACAAAACAGCGGAATACAGAGAGACGCCGCTCTCGTACTTGGCGCACGCCGTTAATGGCCACCAAGTAATTATTGTCTTGAGCCAGGTGGTCCGTTGTTACTTATTTGTAGCGTCGGCATTAGAGAAGAGCACATCCTCCGAGCTTGAGAGGTAACATGAAAAGCACCCGCGTACTCAAGCTTATTCTAACCATATACATATATTGTCTATAACCGTCTTTCTACATACAGAGTGTCCCAAAGCTGATCTTGGAGTCTCGAGAATCAGAAATCAATCGATAATAAACGAATTTCGAGCTAAAACGTCTTCAAGCCTTTGTCTCCGCGCAGAATCCTCGTTTTAAATATTGATCGGTAGACTGACCTCCGATTCTCATTTCTGTAGTCACAAAAGACATGTTTGCGCATTGTTTTGTCATGGTGACGACGGCCACTGTCCAGGAGGCAACAACGAATCGGATTGGCAGGTGCTTCATTGGATATCTCTGGACCGATACTCCACAGGGAAAAGCAGTGAGCAACGATTATCCTTCTAAGAATTTCCCAAGCTCTTTGCTCTGCTGCAGTTCACAATTAGCTCTTAGGGGCTCCCGTATATCTTCGTATGTTTTAAAGTGCATGTATGTACAAATGTACATAAAGTACATAAAGCCTGGAGAACGAGGGCCCTTCTTTGCTACGCTTCGCTGTATATATAGCACGTGTACACTAACACTCGAGTGTGCATCAGTTTCCATCTTGGTGCGCGCGGTGTAATTCTGCACCTGGTCCCCAACCGAGCATCGTTTATAGCGCTGTTACAATTGACACTTTTTTGAAACTTTTCTTTTATGGCAGCATTATAATCGTGAGTCTTGATAGTCCGTTGAATTGCATGATAAAATCGACTAATTAAGTTTACGGTCAAGTTCACTGATGAATTCTTAATGAAGCTGTCACATCATCTGATCGAACAATTCTCAGTGATCGACGCAATTGGCCATGTTGATTGATCTGCCATTGTAAACTGCGAGCAAATCTTGCCGCGATCGCCTCTTTCCCGTACGAACTCAATTCACTTTTTGCAAATGATTTTCATTCCTGACTTCTTCAACTACCATAAAAATATTCCAACAGAGATTGATCTAAAAAATTATTCAAGTCCTCCTCTGACACTCTTTGATGCATCATCTTGGATTATAATCTCGAGATGTGTATCCCTCGGATTCTGCGAGAGGATTGTATCGCTACGGGGACGATATACAGGGCGAAGATCGTTGTGAAACGCGGATAAGAGTTAGGCCTACACTATAATCTACCGTGTCTCTCTTTTTCTCGTCTCCTCTCTCTTTCTCTCTTCTTTCGTTCCATCTTTATTGGCGCACTCTAGTATGTGCCTCTGACAAAGTATATCCCAGCGCGTACTCTCCCAGTTAGAATCTCATAAACATGCCGTGGAGGATGCGTTGTACACCCAGGGCAATGTCGCGGCTTGTATTTCACACCGAACAGCAGAATGGAGAGTATACCGATCCTCTTTATTTTTATTCATTTTTTCAAATCTCTGAACACAGTCGAGTTACACCGCATTGCGTAGGTAGCTTAGTCCTTTTAGGTAGCTCGTAGAGCCGATGTATCACACGTGCCGATTCTATTGCCGTCGAAAACCCGATATCCAGGCTCTCTGACAACGCGAAAATCGATAGGAATAAAGTTTTGATCAAACGGTGTGTGTGTGTGTGCGTGTGTGTCAATTTGTGGGAAAATTTATCGTGCTCGGTGGCTTCTGTCGACGTTCCGAAACGAAAATTTCTGTTAATAAATAAAAACAACTTTGCAGCGAAAATTTTCTACAACAATGTAGGAAGTTCAACGTTTTTCCAGACTCCGATTTAAATCTCGGTATTAGTACATCGATTTTGTTGGAAATCATTTGAATATCATATCGAAGCACGAGATTCTTTGAAAGGATATCGTATTGCGATCTGTAGTGAGCCGGGCGCCAACCGTATCGCTTCCCAATTGGATTATATATCCAATTGCGGTCGAGCTGAGCTGTGGAGATAATGAAGCCGCAAGAAAATGCGCTTGCTAAAATATGAGCACAGATCCACGAGCAACTTATTCCTCCGTATCATATTCATGACTATTGCGAAAAGAGAAAATAATAATGAGCTTTGATTGATACGTGAAAAAAGAAAAAACGTATCGAAGAATAAAGGGAAACACAAAGCGTACAAAATATGGATAGAATGGCATCTGAGCGCAATCGCAGACGATTTTATATTGAAAAAATATTTTTATTTTAATGTTAAAAGCTTTATCTAGAACTCTCTGCCCAAATATACCCACTCGGAGGATATGTTCACTTCGATGCATAGATGTTCGTTGAGAAAGAGTGGGGGCAAGTGTTGTTTCCTTACAAGGCCTGAGTACGAAGAGGCGGCCTTTTTTCTGTCGTCTTTAATTAACGATAACGTAAGCAGAGTCGTTTTCAACGTATAGTACTTGGATTAATGTGAGAACGCTCTCGCGTGCCTCGAGATGTTGCGGTTTTTTTGTTTCTAGTTTCTCCTTTTTTATTGTAAACCATCAAGAGTCATCGATGAGAGAAAGACGAGAATAAGGGGAGGGAGAAAGAGACTTTGTTCGCTCGTCGATGCAATCTGCTTCCTCCATTTTGGTTGAATGTCTTTCGAGACAAAAGCAAGGCTTTCTTTGTAGTTGGCTGAATTATCGCAAATTGACTCTGAACTCGGAGCAGCATTAGCTTCTCTAATGTAATGTATACAGAAGTAGTAACGCTCTCCTTCTGGTATTGTTCTCTCCTTTTTGCTTCCCATTCTCTTCTTTCGTTGCGTGTAATAAAATAATGCTGCATTTCCTAATGGTATCGGAGAGCCTGATAAACCGATCGTACGTCGAGACATATTTAGAATGCCTTAAACCTCATTGTCGAACCAACTTTTTGTTTTCTTTTTGTTTCAATAAATAACAGCATATTGCAAGAATTTTTTACTCTCTTTTTTATGTTTTGAAGAATAGATTATAAATTGTAATTCGTTCGGTACCGTGGATGGAATTGTTTGGATATAAATTTGAATTGCAAAATCAAAGTTGGCCGTAATCGTACGAAAATATTACGGGAATTTCCCCAGCGAAGAGTTCGGTAAAACAACTTCATCTCGGTTACAATTTCGTACGTGGGATTTAAGTTTCAAGTTTTTCGCGTCTCTTTCCCGAGACCCTTATTTCGTCAGACCGGTTAAGAAGGCTTTTTCTGCAACTTCGCCTTCGCTCGCTCGCTCACTCGCTCGTATGAAAGCCGGAATTTCAAAGATATTGGTAATTTTATTATTATTATTGTGTCGACTTTCGCGAAAGGATCGTCGTCAACGTGATCAGGATGTGAATATATATGGAACGGGTAATCAGAGTTTCTCGAGATGAAATTTCACCGAACGATCCTTTCACACGTAACCAATTAATTTTTCAAGCATTTTGACCTTGTATCTTTCATTTTTATATTCCGCTGTTCCGCGATTCCGGCTAGCTAAAATTCTGACTCCAAAGTTATTCCGTGCCCTTGACGACGCACGGGAGTTAGTCCTTAAGTATATCGACAACTTAAATTCGCTTCTGGCAAGACGCGAATAAGAAACCACGCGTTTGGGAAACCAAAAGTATATTTTAAAAATGGCCATTTTTATCAAAATTTCAACGACAACAATAAACTCGAATAATCCAGTTAACAATAAATAACAATCTTCTATGCAGAAATCATTTTTTCAAATTTCGTTTTATCATCAAGAGTAACGTCATAGGCACAATATTATCGCGAGCGAAGCACGCTTCCAAATCGCCCAGTAACACCACAAGAGGCACATAAAAAAAGAAGTTTTTCATTCGGATAAAAAGAGAAAATTCGTTATAAAAAGATAAGTCGAGAATTGAGAGAATAGCTTGTTCTCTGATGAGGCCGCGGCAAGGCCAAGAGAAGATGCTGTGGGAGTTCCCCATGAGTTGAGTCGCAGCGAGCTCGTCGTGGTGTAGCTGTCCTCATGATGAATGCCGGTAGATAGCGAGCAATGGGGGCTACCGCGAGAGATCGCACGACTATGCGTCTTACTTCTGTCTCTTTACCACCGTGAAGAATGCGAGTAGTATATACAACAACGAGTTACGCTGTTTAAATTATCCTCGTGCTGGCCACGGAGACTTATCTTCGAAAATATAAACACGGGCGTACGCACATCGCGTCGTGAGAGTCGAGATGAAGATTTTTCAGGTGAATAGATCGTGAAAGTCTGCGGGGAAAAGTTTTCAGTCTTCTTTCGATCTGATGAGCGATGTGTACGAGATATTGATTAATTGGGTGGTCGTAATCTGGCGCGGGGTGTGCAGGAACGCCGAGTGGGAGGTGCCGGCCCCAACTGAGCTTGCCACTCCCACTTTGTCTTATCAGCACGTGAGATTATTGGCCGTTTCCAAACGATTCGGTACGTCACTGGCAGCGCGTCGTAGAGAAAATTCGTTATAAAGACTTTTCCGTTTGGAATTTAACGTTTCGTTTACATGTTGGGCTTGACATTCTGACCACTTTGTACGTGTACGATATTTATTACATTACGAATGTGCGAAGCGCGATTCGGAAAACATTCGCGCTATTACCATTCGACAATAAAAGAAATAGAAATAGAAATCTCATCCTCGATCTCCATAACGAGAATTCCCGGAGAATTAAATATCGCGATTCTAATTGCTCGTTCCGCGTGTATACAAGTATAGAAATTTACTTAACGGCTGAAGCAAGTGGGAATCAAATTTCAACGAAAGATATTAGGAAAAAAAACAATGGTAAGCTGCGCTGGGAGTAATTTTCAAGCGTGTACGCTCTCGCGCGGTACTTTTGCCGCGAGAGAAAACAGCAGCTATACGGCAATACGCGCGTCCTTTGATATTTATTAAGCAAAGGCGACTGCCGTTTTGCAACAGCAGGGGTCGCTATTTTTAATTATTCGATCTCTTACCACTCGCGCTCAACTTGAAATCCCGCATACACTTGAATCTTTCTCGCTCGCATCCTCTCGTGTTTTATCTCGCAGGCGTTTTAACGTTGGATCTTGCAAAACGTTTTTCTTTACGCGTCTCAGTCTGTACGTTTGTTGTGGCGGCCACCGAGCACGTAGGCCTTTAAAACACCTCGGGCAATGATGGATTGTCGTGATATCGCACCAAGAAATTTATAAACCACTCTCTGCTGTGGACGAGTTTTCGCATCTTGCAACTCCAAAATCGAAACTCCAACTGGACCATTGGAATTTTATTTGCTGAGAAACTGGAACGGTAGAAAAAATCAAGAAGGAAAGAATTTCGAATAGTTCCGACGAAATTGTGAAATTTTTTAACGTCTCTTGGTGCAAACTTTCCCAAGCAACGGTCGTTTCAGTTTTGATCGATCGTCATTTTACGTGTACGTTCAATAGTTAAGTTCGATTTAATGGAAAATAAAGATAGTGAGCGAGGAGAAAATATTTAATGAAATATTTCATGAGATATCGAGAGATAAAATTAATAATGAATAATTGTGTGAAAAATTGAAGATGCTCGAAAAAATGACATGATTAAGTCCCAGGGTGCGTGTGCAAGAGCACAGTTAAGCATCGATAAACATCGCCAAGGAGATAACCATGATTTTATCCCGATATTGTACATATACATACATTCATAGAATATTTTCCAAGATGCAAGAAAAAGAGTGAGAAATAAGGGTCGTAGAGAGGGACTCGGTCCTGCTGGAGCGCTTATCGTTTCGCGAGATCTCAGCGTGATCATATCTAATAATAATCAGCAACCGTTTTACGATTGCTTGGGCGCCATAAACATAAGCATCCGGTCCGGCCAATTAACGTTCTGCGACTGTGAGGAATAAGCGCGTGCTCTTCTTCCGAGCTTCATCTCTCTTTATCTCAATTTTATTCTCTTTTTTTTATATCTATAATTCTCTTACTTTCTCTCTTTTCCTTACTTTCGTCTTCTTGCTCTCCGCGCGTTTCTATGCTTTTCTCATTCTCGTATTGCGTGATATATAATTGTGCTTCGCAAACCGCGCGAGAATCTCACTAAACTCTGTAAAGAAGATTCTTAACTTTTGTTACGGCTTGTATGTAGCGCTCTCGTACCGAGCCATACGAAAAGAAACCACTTGAAGGCCTATATAAACCAAAGAAAACGGATCATTAAATTCTAATCGCGTTATTTTAAAATGTCAGAAAACCTGCTATAAAATATTTCACCCGTCCAAAGTATCGGATTTGTGTAAGGAAAATATGTTACGAATAACTCCGCTTGATACATAAAAAGTAGATTGACATTTCTCCACTATTATCACCCTAGCTTCAAACTTTCGCCATCCAGTGTGAACCCATCAGATATATGACCGTCAATAATACCTTAATACCATCTCTCCGCCGTAAGTTTCTATTTTCTTTCTCATTTTTGTGCAAGATATTGTGTTCAAGATATTCAAGGAAATGGATATCAATATTTTTCGAGCAAATAATTGAAATTTTTGGTAAAAACAGAAATAAGTTACTTTTAAGAAAAAAATGGCCATTTATAACGTTTTAAAAATTCAAAATCGAATGCCTTTTTGGATTGATCGTTCTAAAGTAACCTATTCAGGCCTGAACTTCTCTTTGCATCCTACTCTCTCTCTCTCTCTCTCTTTCGCACTGGGCGTTCTAAGCACATGCCGTCTAGTAATTGTAGCCACTCAATGAATTTTATCCGCTTGACGGTGAAATGTGTTATCAATTGTATTATTTTTCTTTTATTCGGCTGCGCTGAACTGGCAAATTAACTTTTGCTTTTATTTTCTCTTTTTATTTATATTATTATTTTTTTGTTTCATATTTCCTATGATTTTGTATCAATTATCGTTATGATTTGTGTACGCTTTTCTGGCTACCTTTTCCTATAAGTTCCAACTAAGGCAATAAACTAACATCAAATCACAAATCACAAATCTCTCTCTCTCTCGTCCATGGACAAGGAAACGGATAGTGTTAAGTTTATCACAAGGAAGAATCAGTAAATCTGTCGCTGATGCGTTCAATGGGCTTATTCCACGTTGAGCCCTCTGGTTCTTATTTCGTATTCGCGCAAACATATATCTATACACGCGCTACATGAGCCTATAAAACAACTTTGCGAGAGTTGCACCTGCGGCAACTTAAATTGCGCTCAATTCAGGCGCAATCATCCTTAATCACGAACCCGGCGCAGCGGAGGTCCGAGAGCCTCATGAGACCCTTGTCCGCGATTGCATAGAGAACTCTAGAACAGGCGCAGATTTACCAACCCCCTGAGTACCATTTCTTTATGTATATATTTAATTGATGATCCATTTTTATGAGTATTCGATCAGGAAATGGAGTGGAGAACGGAATGAAGGCATTTTAGAAAAATCAAAAACATTCATTACGAATATAAATACAAAAGATTCGACAAATAAATAAGATTGAAGCTCTCTCGTAATTGGAGAATATAAAAATTCATAAATTATCACAAATTCAATACATTTACATTTTTCGCTCAACGAAAATTGACCTAGAAAATTGATCCTTTTTTTAACATATCTAATGATCTGGAGATGATTTTTTCACCGTATTGTATAATGTTCCAGGTGGCTCGTGTGGTCGGTGTAAATTTCTCTTCTGCGTTTCAACGAATACTTTTTATTCGGTTTCTCATCGTCCTCCGCAGTCGCCTGCCATTTTCGCGACTCGCTGCCAAAGAAATCCCAAATTTTCACGTCGCTACTTCGACTGATAGCTAGATTGATGGAGTAATACGAAATATTAACAGGAAATTACACGGAGTTGAATGAAAAACGAAAAATATTTAAAAATCATAGAAAAATGATTAACACAAACGAAATTGGAATCATACAAAAACAGAATGACAATCGAAATAAAAACGACGGTTACGAACCCAGTTGTGTATTATCGGGACTCCATTTTAGGTCATAACCCAGACGCCCATGGTATACAACATCTACAATGCGGTCCAAATTCGAGAGAACCACCACCAGCGAACGATTCAGATTTCCACGTTCTGAATTTCCTTCCTGATAATCAAATCTTACGACCAGTTCGCCGCTCAGTTTGTTCCACGTAAGTAGCTCAATGCACAATTCGGGATTGGTTTCCCTGCAGATGAGAAATTTCCGGCGTTGAACGTCGAAAAAGGACAGTGCATTTAGGTAGGGATAACTCCCAACGCATATGATATTCGGGTCCCAGGGATGCCAGGCTATTCGCTAGAATTTTTAATTGCCAATAATTATTCAGCTTGCTATTTCACTATCGAGAGACGAATAAGAAAAATAATTTATCAGACCAACCGAAATTGGACTGTGGCCGGGTGAGGCATCTACCTCGAGGAAAAGAATGCATTCGGGCCAAGTGTAAATGAACACGGCTTGGTGTGTTGTTACGGCTAAATAACGATCGTTCTGCGAGAACACAATGGAATATATCGCCTCCCTATCGCCTATATCCGGAAAAAAGTTTCTAGCCAATTTTCCTGAAGACGTGTACGACGATAGTCTACCCTCGCAACAGCAACTATGAATAAGGCACAATCGTAATAAGGACGATGACATCAAGGATATGCGGCAATTTCATTCAAATAACTTACATGAGGATTTCATCATCGGAGTGAGTCCACGTAACAAGTGTCGCTACACATGGCAATTCTTCATTCCAATCTTTTGTGCAAGGGCATTCTTTCATCCAGAGCAGTTTTTCCATAGAATAAACCCTCAACTCCGCATTGTCGGTGACCGCCGCGATTCTGTCTCCTGGAAAATTGGATTAAGGAGGGTCGATCACGAAATCAAAATAAACAGAATTTGACAAAATTTGGTGATAACATTCTTTGGCATCTTATGTACAAATACAATTTTTTTATAATTTTTTTACCACATGGTTATCGCATAATTGAGCGTTAAAACGAAGTTCTTATGCACAAGATGTATAACTGTATATGTGTAAACTCTATGCTTATACACGTGAACTTTAGTGTTCAATTACTCGAGAGCTATGTGGTAGAAAAATCTAAAAAAAATTATATTGTCTTATATATTTTTAAAGAATACATTTACCAAATTTTATTAAATTCTTATCATTTTGAAATTCTTAATATTTTTAACATGGTTTAGCATAGCAACATTGTATCGTCGCGATCCACCCTCCTTAAGAGTATGGATCAATCGACTAACCTCACTTGGAATATTCGAAATCGAAATTCTTTGACACAGTTTGATTGATTAAAAAAAGGCTCTGTCAGCCTACGCAGAACGATGGCAAAAATCGACTGACCGAGCCTTTCTTTAATCGGTCAAACTTTGTCAAAGAATTTCAATTTCGAAATTTGCAACTATCTCTCTCGCACTCATGGTTGCGATATACCGACTGATCCATCCTCTTAACTGATTTTCTACTCATGTTATTATGTCATCATATGATTTTAGTTAACCTGCGTGACTCCATTGTAGCATCTGGATTTGATAAATAATGTCAGCCACTGTATGCACGGGCTTAGAAATTGTACCGACGTTTGTGGTCGCAGGATTGAACACAAGAATCGAAGAACCAATCGGCTTGTTGAGTATCATCGCTATGAAATTTCGCCCTCCCCAATCGATGCATTCTGTAATTGGGTTAATATCGAAGTTTAAAATCTTCGAGCAAATCTGTTCACATTAGCAGTGAGGAGTGCGCCAGCAGCGTTACTGCACTGTTGCCAATGAAAATAGTCAAAAACTAGCAAAATAAAATTCAAAATATTATGAAAAATAATATTTAATCATCAATAATTGAGAAATTTTCGAAAAATACGCTTAAAAATGTATCGTATGGTAGACCGTGATTTTCATAAATTTGTTGTCGATACAAAATTCGAAGTAATCAGTTCTAACTAACGCTACGATAATGTTAATTATCGAAATAATCTTACGATAGAGTGGGGTCGGCGATTGAACTTTGATGCCCAACTTGCAACGGCCGATGAGAGGTTTGTGTCGCGCTTTTGTTCTCGTTGGGAAATCGAAACAATTCTGATGTGGCGTAGGGTCAAAAGTCGGTGGACGGTTTCCTCTATCGGCGAAATTCAAAATACGGGGATCGTTTAAACCTGGTATCAGATCAGCTTTGGCCAATGCATTTTTCATCAATGTTTGCCGCCAAGTTTCATCCAGATGTTTCATCTGAATAAATGGGAAGAAATAAAGCATTGACTTGTGTCGGTGTTGACAACTCGGCCAAGTTTTTCATTGAAATATCCTCGACCATGGGAAAATCCAATTATTTGAGGAATCATCGAAAAAGAATCACCGAACAGTCGAAGTTTTTTTATCCATCGAGAAAAAACTCGAGCCAAAGTTACTTATAAAAATGCTAATTCGTGCATGTGCAATTTCGATTCAGTTTTGTATAAAAACAAACAAAATGTGCAACGATTTATTCGTAAAGTAATGTTAGAACATTTCTGCACGTGTACGAAAAGTTTCACCATTTCAGCAGTACGATAATTTGTATATCAAAGCGTGCTCGGAAAAAAATTGTTATCATATCAAAAGTACGAGGATCTTGGGCTTGTTCAAAAATGCTGTTATCGGTAAAACGCGAAAAGAACTTTCTTCAAAAATCAATTGAGCGTGCTATCGGGATAACATTGCGAGAATTTCTTGGTTTTGATATGAGAATAAGCCTCGCTTGAGGAATCTGTTCACGTTCGAGAAACGACCGCGTGGGCGATTATACAACTGCAAATCGCAGAACTTGTCTCGTGTCGAGCATACTGTGAAAAATTTTCAGGGGACGTGCCGTCCGGTGGGAGTAAGACGGAGAGAATGAAAAGCGGAGGAAGAAATAGAAATCGAAAAAAAGAGAGAAAATGGAGCCTAACGACCCGAGAGATCGCCCAGTGGTTACGGATCCTCATAGTCAGACTGGCGAGCAAGAAAAAAGACCAGTATACAGCATCACGTGATTATGACCATAAATATTATCGGCGACATCCGAAGCTATCCATAGAAACTATTAACTGCTCTTGAATTCTTTCAAGTACACGAATAATAAAGCATCGAATGAAATCGTATATAAAGTGGCAAATGAAAACACTGAAACAGTTGGGAATAAAATCGTACAGGATCGTGCGACATGTTTTTATGGGAAGTTGTTAGAAAAATTTCCACAATGAATACAATGTTTTGGGGTGTCATGCTTTTTTCGCATAATCTATAAAATTTTCCAAGAATTTCTCAGCTAATGAAATTCGCTGAGTTGTAACGGTCTGCGATCTCCGAAGCACGTTCATAACTTTTCATAACAGTAAAATAACAAATCATGGAATGAGAGAGCGTGAATTTACTTGATCGAATACGTCGAGTCTGCTCAGTATCTGGGGCGGTTGATTTTTCGTAAGCTTGTAATTCATAGCGTCGATGCTTCTGTGGCTTCTTCGTGGAATGAATCGGTCTGCTTTGGACAAATACCGATGGCACTGAAAAGACGACAGCCCACTTCCAAGTCTCAACGAGCCCAGATTGTTGCCCAACGAATTGGCCCCGCCACCTAGCGCTTTATTCGATGAAAGAGTGTAGATCGGTACTTGGTTCTACAAAATAAAATATAAAACATAAGTTTGAAAAACAATGTTCATGCTAACGATTTCACAAATATCAATAAAGTGACAGTGTGAAATTTGGACTGGTTTGAAGACCACTCGACTTTCCTGTTCTTCTGGTTTTTTTCGTTTTTACATTTATACAATTTTCTAAAGTTGATCGATTAATATTTGACGATATAAACAGTAGTCATTCTGCTTGCATGAGGCTATTGACCGTTGCAAATTCTGAATGAAAGAGATCCAACGAGAGCTTAAAGAAGAAACGACGAAGGGTAAGTTCAGCTAAGATATTTGCTGGGCCACCTGGTGAGATGATATTCGAGCGCGGTGGACAAAAATCTGGAAAAAGTGAGGTGGGTATTGAGCACAATGGAGGTAGACGTAAAATTCGGAATTTTATCGTCATCGCGGAAGGGCAAGTAAGAAATAGCAAAATGACGAATGTAATGTTCCGTCGGAGATCGAGAGTTCAAATGGCGTTTTTTCACTCAGTACAATTCACGTCCAGAGATACATTGACCACCCTTCAGTTTCGCGAGGGGTGGCTGATATTTAGCACGACCGACTCACCCCCTTAGACCCCCAGCAACGAACATCTGGCAGTCGCCACGCTCGGGGCTCGCGAGACTTGGGATCCGTTCCATGATCGATAGGACCCATCGGATCTCCCTCTTTTTCTAGTTTTGTCTTTTCCAGAGGGAGAGAACACACTACGAATCTCTTGCACCACCCAAGAAAACCGGTTGTGTGCCATGCTATTGTAAATAAAATAAACGTCCATACACGCGCATGGATATGTATCTGTACATACGTATGGACGTATTGAGAATTTATGTCAAGAGAGAGAGAGAGAGAGAGAGAAAGCGAAAGAGAGAGAATATACAGGGGTGCGTGTTTGTTTTGCATCCCCTTTGCCATAGCTTTCAACCCCGTCTTTCAAAGTTCAGACGTCTTTTCTTTTCCTTTTCCCTCTCTTTCTGCACATTCGCGATTCTTGGAATGTATTTTGACGTTTTAATAACATTTTGTAGTTGAGAAACTAGTGATTATTCAAAATCGAAAGTTAAAAAAATTGTTTCTCCATTTTTTGAAATTGTGCAAAGGCATAGATCAGTTTGGGAAATCTGCAAAGGGCAATGACAAAAAAGGAGACGGAAAATGGTCGTGAAGGAACAAATATTCAATTGTGAAATATTGACGAAGAAAGAGAGAGAGAGAGAGAGAGAGAGAAAGACAGGGAAAGAGATGATAAAGACGAACACATTGGAATTAAGATAGAAGTAACAAGGTGGGAAACAATGATTACGGAGAAGGGAGAATGTCTTAGGGAAGAAAATCCCTGAAGCCCACTTCCTCGCCGCTTAGTTCTTTCACCCCGTAAATTACGTGCGCGTATATTCAGTGCTAACGGTCCAGGAAGAACTGGAACTCGGTTTCGCGTCGAGCATAGTAGCAGCGAAAAAACTGGAGCAGAAGAAGAGCGAACCTGCCATTCGTAGCCTCGAGCTGTGCTTCTGTCTCCATTGCTTTTGCTACCAATTGACGTTTCTGACTGTTTCTTAACGCCATCTTTGGCCCAAGCATTTGTCCCATAGGACCGTCAGAATATTCACAGCATTGTTGTGAATTATTACCCAATCCCACCATCTTCACATCTTTGTTCTCGAATGCAGACTTCACCAAAATTCGAACCCGGTTGAATTGGAATTATTCAAACAATGGCGTGTCTGTAATCCATGGAATATTTTCGAATCGTGACAGATGAGGAATTTTCTTCAAACAGTTTGAGACTACACGTGGGTAAATTTGTACGTTTCGGTACAGATTTTCAGAGAACATCTTGGAAAAACTTGTTGGAAAAATTGAGCTGCTTCGTTATCGAGTCGAAAAGACTTCACGATAATTTTTTATGATAAAAAAAATGTTTTAACTCTTTTACAGATTGAAGAACAAAGAGGAGTGAAAATAATGGGGCAGCGTGATGATGATCGAGGTTGGTGGAGGGACGGTACCGCAGCGTGTCAAAGCCAATAAATCGAGTGGTCCTTTGCAAGAGGTGGATGAGATTATGAACCGAACCGTAGCCTGATCTCATTTGCATGGAGCTAAGATAAAAAGAGGGAGAATAAGAAAGACAAGAATAAAGAGAGAGGAAGCAAATTTGGTACGAATTAAAGGGCTCCGCAGAGAGAAAGGGCCCGAGAAAGTGCAGGACCAGGTGCGAGAAGCAGTCCGAATTACATAAGAGCTTGGAAAGTCCGGATCAGACTTTCCCATACCTATGGAACGAGAGAGAGAAGATAGCTCGGGTTATTACTTGCGTGAAAATACAGGAGAGGCCCCCAGCAAAGATGGAATTCGTAGTACGAGGAGGGAAAGATCGGACCTGCATCAACGAAACCGGTATTTCCATTCTTCTATTTTTACCACCCTACGAGACTTGAACTACAAAAATCTTCATGGGGCCATCCATGTTACACTGTTTTTGCAAGTATTTCAAGAAAAATTACCTCCAAATTTACTGATCAAAATATTTTATGAATCTCCGAATCAGAGATTATCCAACAATCGTCAATTTTTCATCCTTCTCTATATTTCATATCTTTTATATTGATAATCGAATAACTTTACTCATCGTAATAAAGCGTTCCAAAAACAAAAACAATTTTGATTGATTTTAACAGTTTTCTGTAGGGTTAAAAAAAAATTTAATTTCGACACGGATTCCCACGTAGACGTGTATGCATAGATGTACGTATAATGTGCGGTAAGTTATCCCCGGATTTTTCGAAGTAAGGTGCTCAAAGGGTAAGATTCATCCAGCACGAGGTCTTTAAAGAGAAAAAAATGACGCCACCAGTAGAAAACGGGATGAGCAAAATTTTTTCTGCACCACATAAGGACGGAGTTTCACTCTCTCTCTCTCTTTCTCAAAAGAGAGTTTACTTCCCACGGTGCGTACTGCTGAGTCGCAGGTTGCGTAGCGGTCAAGCAGCCACTGTCGGATGACACCTCGACCGGAGACGTGATTCAAGATCGTGGCGGGGGATTAACTACTGAAACCACGAACGATTGTTATCGCAATCGACCCCAAAAAATTTTCAATTTTTTGGAATGAATTGTCAAACAACAGGCTACTATTTTATTCCACTACCGAGCAAAAATCAGTTGGGAAGATTTCTGTGGGATCACGATCACTAATCATGATCGAAATGTGAATGGCGAGATCGCAAGTTTTCGTTTACAATTAGAGAAGACCCGCTACCCAAAATCCATTCCCATCGAATCTAAAAATCTGAGGAAAATACTAAAACCCAAATTCTCTAAAACAGCATCTCAAGTTGCCAATAAATATCTCCATTAGCATAAAACGCACAGAGCAGCATCAATGTTCCAGAGGTTTTCAAGCTTTCCACCAAGCGTTGTACATTTTCATGCTTCCTTTGGAATGATTAGTGTGAAATGAGCGAGGCTCTGGAGGATATCAATGAAATATAATCGCCAATATAAAATTATTCAATAAAACAAAATCAACTAAATGTATATCGATACACAAGATATATACGCTATGGACAAATACGTGTGCACGCACAGTCGATTCACGACAAAGTGTGCAAAAAATCGATGTCCGTACAAATATTTATATATCTTGTTGGGCGCGCATCGATGCTCAGATTATTAATTAACGATGCATTGAACGTGTAGGTAAATTATTTTTCTCTTCGTGAACCTCTTCGACAACTATCCGACGTGTACTATACACACATGGGAAATTTATTTTCCACGTGTGTATGAGTTTATTCATGCGTGAGCATATCCACATATATAGTATACCTACTGCATCTTTATATTTTCAATACAGATATATATTTACGTATGCAAGACACTGTCGAGCCTCTTGATACATTCATATACATATATATTTATATGTAAATAAATGCTATAGTGTACACATGTACGTAATACGTAACACGACGAGAGCAGCCGCATATTCAACACGAAACAATAAATCCCGCGTGTCGGATGCAACGAACACACACACGCGGACGAGAGCCGAATCAAACGAGAGTTGAAGATAGTAGGTGTGCGACTCGGTGATATTAATATATCTGTATACGTATATACAGGGTGTTTCAAAACAAAGAGTGAAGTGTTCAGCGAAGTTTCGGTTGCCAGGAATGTCATTTCCATTCATTTGTCTTTATGTATTTCATAATAATGAAATGTTAGAGGCGGTTGCTGAGCCTTAACATTTAGTGGAATTTCAGTGTCAAAGTTTCGCGGTTAGGATTGCAACTGCTTGGAATCGGTGAATTCGAAGCAGTGAGAACGGCTGTTTAAGCAAGATTTTTAAATAAGAACTGTCATTAATGAATAATGAAGAAACATGGAAAACTTTTGAGCAAGGTTTTGTGCTGACTTTAAAACACACACTCGTTTGAAATACTTGAGCAAATGGAGGGAGGAAAAAATTATTGAGGAGAGTGCGGAAAAAATTCAAAATTTTCTCCTCCGATGACGTTTGTTTTGGAATCACTCTGTAGGTATTAATGAAACAGCTATTGGAGATCGAAGAATAAAAAGGTACCGAACGAAATATTTCCGTGGGCGATGAAGCTCGTGCATATTTACATTCATGATTGTGTGCACACTCACACACACTCTTTAACACGTCTATGGGGCATTCCGTACAAACTTTGTTAGCTTCCATCGGTTATCCATCATTTTTGTATTTGAACCGTATTTTTTACAATTGTTTGCATTTCTGTTTCAACATTGATTTTATTCATAATTGCATGCTTTTGCTGAATGAATGGAAAGTTAACTGGGCCTGAAAACATTCACTGAATCGAATACAACCAGATGAAATCAGAATTGAAGAAAACCAGAGAAAAAAGGAAAAACAGATTCGACACTTGATGAACCTCCGATGAAGGAAAAGGCAAGTTGATATTTTCTGAGCCGAAATCTCTCGCTTCGATCTGCTTGCTGACTCGTCTTTTGCTTTTTTTTACCATTTATTGGTGCATAGACAAAAGGTATTATCATCGGTGGCACGGTATTAAATGATGAAGTTAGATGTGGTGGTTCATTAAAGAAAATGGTACGTCTCACTCAATCTCCTTCAACACAAAATCGAAAGTTTCCAAGTCGAAAAGTTTCCTCCTATTTTATCATTAGTTTCGATATTGCTGTACATCTGGTATCGTTAAAATTTTTTTTATTCCATCTCGACTTTTCAATTGTCTGCAGACATCGATATATTTTTGGAGTTTTAATGAATGTCGTGTAGCAATTAAACGTGCAATCGTTTACGAGTATTTCTAGGCTTTAAGATATGCGGATAAGAGTTGGAGCTCAGTCTTTGTCATTTCTCAATGTCCTGAGGATTTTTATCATCCTGGAAATACTCTTATACGTACTCCATATAAGAACATGGACTTAATCAATGAGGAAATCGATTCCTGCGATCGCATATCTCGTTCCGCCCCTTACATGCATAAATCTATACATATGTTTGGCTCGATTTTATTTTACATCGGTTTTTTCTCTTCCCCATTCCCTTCTCTTTTTTCCAAGTCAAGAAATATTCCCGACGCGTACACAAACTCGTGTTCTCGCAGCCCCGAGATGAGTGTTCCGCGATGATTCTGTCGTACTTTTGAACGGGCACCTCGAAACAACCATAAATCATATCAGAGTAAATAAACAACCAATGATTTTTCACTCAACCCGACAGAAAAGTCATTTTTCCCAATTAGAATGTCAGAAGAAAAGAAATAAGAATCGCTTGATTTGCTGTTATATTCCGCAAGCCAACAACACAGGCCTTGACTGCCCTCGTCATGTGTTTAGCCGCATTACCGCATATTCTGCACGCTCATTATTTATTGATACGCGTATACATTCATTTATGTGTACAAATGTATATTATACCGAGGTGCATATACGGGTCGAAGTGTTATTCTTAATGAATTTATCTGGCGCGAAGCGATAGCGTAAATTACAATTATACGGGGTCCCATGCGATAGAAGTGTGAAGTGTCCCGGTGAAAAGGCCACTGGTGGCTAATGAATTGGCACCTATATCCGTTATAGTAAAGACCCCCGTTCGCCGCACGTTCTCTCTCGCTTCGAGGTAAAAATATAAAATCGTTCGCGTACGTATACTGCATAGATGAGGGTGAATATTTCGTTGATATATATTTCCTCGGAGTCTCGCATTGCTCGTTAGATCCTGGCTATGTGTAAAACTGGTTATTCTAATCGTGATGCAAAATCACCTTACGCGCGCAAACTCGAAAGAAAAGTTGAGAGCCAGAGATGCTTATTTATCGGGATTAAAAAATGATGGAAATAAATACTGGAATAAGCGTTTGGGACGAGGTGAAAATTCAATGATTTGAGAAAAGTGTTGAAGGAAATGATCGGTGATTCAGTGACCCTTCTAGTTTCATATGAAGAAGGAAAGTGCACCTATAAAATGATATCGATTAATTTATAATTCATTAGATGCGTGTAATTGAATCTCAACTATTTCTTACTATATTTATATGGAAACATATGTACGAGCATATACATTCATATACGTAACATGGAGATAGATTATATAGAGCGTCCCTCTCCCTTTCTCTCCATTAGAAGTTCTCTTTCCCTCTGTTTCGCCGTCTCGCATTAGATCTTACGTTAGAGAGTCACGGCGATTGGTCGATGTCAGTAGTCGAGAGGTTGGGCCCGTGATGCCTCGTCGGATTCGCGGCGGGGATTACCGTACAGTCGCGAGAACGTCGATCTATCGCCGTTACTCAACACACATACGTGCTTGTAATACGGGCTTTCCTCGAGACGGCGCAGTCTGCAAACGCCATTGGGCATATCCAGATGAACATTTTTGTTGGCCAAACCCCAAGCGCACTGGGAGGAAAATTAATATGTCTCGTAACTTAAGGAGGGACGGCAAGAAAAAATACAAACATCAGATTAATAGACACTTTAACGGGATGGAGGAAAATTAATTATGAATTGAGCGAAGTGAGGCGAGTCTTCTAAATCAGGCTTCACCTTCGTGAATACTTTCTTTCGTGCAAGAATAATGCCCAGTTTTTTTATAAGCAGCAGGGATCTTTCGTTGTTTTCTGGGAGAATCGAATGATTTTCGTCCCTTGATGACGATTTTATTCGAACTTGGTATTTTTCTAATGAATCATTATTTACGAAAAATCGTATTTATATCCAATCAAGATTCACGAAACATAAAACAACTGCGCGTGCTGTCTTTTGTACATTTCAGGACACCGAAAGCCAGAAAGAAAGGAACGAAGAGGAATGAGAGAGGAGGAGAGAGACGGAGCAGGAGAGAAAAAGAGATCCAGGGGCCTCTTCCCCTCCCCCCCCCTGACGAGCTTATATCGTAGTAGGGTGCGGGGGGCCCTCGGTAGGGGGCTCCTGGGCGCCAAACTGGTCTCTAGGGCGGCTGCAAGAGAAGGACAAAATGCGGTGAAGAAAAGAGAGAGAGAGAGAGAGAGCAGGGGAGAGAGAAATGGACGAGAGAGTGAAAGAGGACGCGAAAAATAGAGTTAAAGAGCGAAAGAAGGAAAGAAGAAAGAGCGAGGAGAGAGAAAAGCATATATAAAAAGAGAGGGAGAGGCATGGATCTCTGCTGCTGCTGGATGTTGCAGCAGCTACTCTCGATCGGTCCGGGCAAGGATCGTGACCCCACCGGTAGTCGGCCGCCGGTCCTTACGGTGGAAGGTCGTTCTCGTCCTTCGAGACTTTTCATCTTTCTCTAAAGATCTCTTCTCCCTCGTTTTTCCTTTTTTTCTCGATCATCTTCAGAGTCGCGTTCAGCACGCCTGGCTCTCGGTCAAAGGTGATGTTTCTCTAGCACAAGTACACACATACCCTTTTACCAGTGCCAGACTTGATACATACGCAAATCTGTATACATTTATATACATTGATACTCGAATGTATGGGGTTTTCGAGATCAAGTGTTACTGGCTCTCGTAGTAATCTTGTAAATCTCACAGTCGCTCGAGAGCTGGAATCATTCGTTGATTTTCCATCGCGTGACGTTGTCAAGTCTGTCAAAAACTGCAACTGCGATTATTCTTATGCCACGTTTAGCCGGTTATAAGACTCGGAAGCATAAACAGTGTCGGAGCATAGCAGGTTATGGTGGTTTTTGGTCAAGACGCCTTGTACGTGAAACTTTGTACGAAATCTGTGTAACTGGATTCCAATGTTTTTTTTTCTACGTACGATGATGTAAGTGAAACTTTGTATGAAAACTGTGAAACTGGATTACCATTTTTTTTCCGTATGGCAGTGAAGTGGAAAGGATTAAAGATCATGTATCGACGCTCAAAAATGAATAAATAAGAAAACAACTTCGGCTGGTACTTAACAACCAGTTTTGCAGCAGGATAAAATGGCGCGTTCACGATGAAAAAATGATCTTTCACCTGATGTTGTCGGAGATATAACCCTGACGAGAAATATATTCGGATATGTATCTCGAGATTGAAGGATGGAGGAGAGGAGATGCGATGGAAAAGTGTCGGTTACAGAACCCATCGAGTTCCATAATACGTCAAATTGAATAATCATTGAGAAACAAAAGGGTGAAGAATACAAACCTTTATTTCGTTTTAAGCAATTATAACAAAGTGCCTTTTCGTGTGTTAATATTTTCACGACATGGGAGTCCCTCGAAAGTGCTCGTTATTTCGGATCTTCCTGTGAACTTGTTGCAACACGGGAAACCACTTACACGGAAAAGCGGCGTAGCAACAAAATTTGACGCGTCGAACCCGAATTTTAAAATATAATCGATAGTTCGGTAAAGAGAAAGAAAGAGTGAGAGAGTAAACGGGTGGTGGGTAAAAAGAAGTCTGGAAGCCCGGCCGCGTTTGATAATGCCGAAGTTAAACTTCTTCCCATCGCGCCCCGACTTGAAGAAGAGTTGACTAGAGTAGCGATAAAAAGGAGGAAAAGAGAGAGGGAGAGAGACTTTATTCGTTGGATTATATCCTCGATGGATGTGGAATATTGCGCGCGGTGCATGCAATGCAGGTTTTCGCCCCGTTGCCTCTTCCTATCTCTCTCTTCTTCTCTCTCTCCATCTCTCTATTTCTGTGTGTGTGTTCTTTCTCTCTCGGTAACATGTAAGGAGAACGCTGGGCCCGCGCGAGAAGAGCGCGTCGAGGCCCCTCGCGAACGAGTGTGCCTCGCCACTCGTTCCCTCGCGATCGAGCTAAACGCGCGCGCACCGCGCAGCATCGCTCCCGCCGATCTCCGAACGATCTTCTTCGCTTCAGTCGTTCGCCGCTGTCCCTACGAGCAGGAAGTCGCGCCTTCAGCGACCAAGGTCATTTTGTGAAGGATACCTTATTCCCCGATCACAAATGTTTCTCTCAACGTACCAACGGGAATGAATAAAACGAGGAATTATTCATCTCCGTGTCGTGAAGATTTATCTCGAACGCGGATTCTATTCCGTATGAAAAAATGAATCACGAAGTTTCCCTAAAAATCGATGGATCGATGCTTCGAGTGATCGATTGTGTGTGATTCAAACTTACCAATAATTCATAATGCGCGTTACTTAAAGGTATCAATATCGATAACAATCGCATCAATATTAGTAATAATTTCGTTGCTTCCAGTAATAATATCAATAACAACATTAATAATATGCTGCGTCGTGAAAAGTGTGAAGAAGCCGGGAAGAAGATCGCGGAGAGACGTAATTTGCCAAGGAGCAGAAAGATTGATCGAGAATCCTGAATAACTGAGCGTCCACTTATTCGTTATCGCTCGAACAGATTTAGAAATGGAAGGATAATTTACGTGGCAACGTTCTTTTCTCCTCACAAGTACAATGTACGTGATTATTCGTGGATATATTTGAAACACTGACTATGGACAAAGAATGGTGCGCGGGAATGTATAAATCACGGTGCCGATGTCAAAGAGTGCAGTTTTCACGACCGCAATTTCTATAACAATTTCTCTTGTCCCGACGAGGATTTTTAGTACGTTGCGTTTATGCACTTTGATCTAAACGCGGTGCGTACGCGCGCGTGTTCTCTCTCTCTCTCTGTGTGTGTGTGTGTGTGTGCGTGTGTGTGTGTCTGTGTGTGTATGTGTGTTTGTGTATGTGTGTGCGTAGATATCATAACGAGTTGTCGCATAAATGAAAATGGTCGAATTGACTGCTCTTCTGGGAAGCTTTGGAAGACTCTGAGCCGCGATCCTCTTCTGTCACTTTTTCACTAAACGACGCGGAGAGAAACTTGGAGGAATTAAACTCGAGGGAAATTTGAGAAATGAAGGAAGAAACAACAATTTTGTGCGCCGTTGACAAGTTTAATCAGCCGATTTTCTCGTAATAAGTATCCAACGATGAAACATCTTTCGGTCTGTGTTAGCGAGAGCTCTCGGTCCACGCGAGGACAAACGATGGAAACGAGAAACATTGGTAACTTCAATGCGTGGGAAGGCAACGTCGCCCGAGTCGAATCCGCGTCTCTCTCTCTCTCCCTTCAACGGCGTGCCATGCACTTGCAAAGTTTTTTAACTCTCCTGAGATCATCGCCTCGCTCGCGGTAAGTGTCACTAATTATACGATTTCGTTTTCACAGCGTTTTTATTTTTCGGTGAGAACAACCGCGCACAACTATCAGCACGGTACGCTCACGGAAAGTGGAGGAAAAAATGGAGCACGCTTATTATATCGAGTTTATGGAAAAATGATCGCTTCGCGCCTATATAGTGCAAGCAATAATTCTCAAAAGCCGTTTTCCATTTTTATACTGAACGTTCTTCTCGCTCCTCGTTCGAAAATTTTACGGTTACTCTAGAAATTCTTCTATATATATATATCCACGCATATTATATATGCACATGAATCCGGCATTAAAAAACGGATGGGCGTATCCAACGACATTTTGCACAGAAAAGTAGTAGACGCGAGATATATTTTTAAGGCTTTCGTCAGACGGTGCTATAACAATTCAAGACGTATATTTGTGAGAAACATTGCGAATCATGAGTTCGAGCAAATAACACTCGATAATAGATACGGACGATCATTTATAAATTTACGAAAAGTACAACGCTCGCCTGAGAATATTATCGCCTGAAGCGGAGCAACGTTTACTTTTTCTCTGACGTAATTCATTGAAATTAACCAAATTTAATGTATTCGCATTGCAAGCAACGATAAATTTGCCACCTCTGTGGTAAGGACCATTTTTCAAGCTCGGCTGCGCTATCAGTTTGAGGAAAAAATTGTCTACGTTGATAGAGAGAAATTCGAACTTTTGATGTTTCGATAAGACGCCATCGGATCTTCGAAATCTTCATTATTATTCTCTCAATGAATGAAACGGTCGACGAGAATGTGACATATGAGACTCTAATTACGATTGGCATGGAAAAAGCGATTTCGTTTTCTCGCTATCGAGTTACAAGCCGTTTCGTAAAGCTTGGGAACCTCTTCCCGATCACTTTTATTTCGATCTCATTATATCGATCGGCAGGTGAAGATGTATAAAAGCGCGAGCGAGAGAACCTCCAAGAGATGCGGATCGTCGCAAAAGTACGCTTTCCGTTACGCTCTCGATGTTATTGAGCCATCAACATTCCAAGAGTTATACGCGAACGCGTATACGTATATACATGAGAAAGAAACACTGTAACGCGGTAATTCTCTATACTTTTCTGACTGCGTGCTAAAAGCGAAAAGTTGCAAGAGAGAGAGAGAGAGAGAGAGTATCGAACTTTGCAACACTTTGAGGACTCATCCTTTATATATATATTTATATACATATATTTTTTTTCTCCTCTTTTTTTAACGCCCCATTGCGATGCATCGTTACGAAGAAACTATCCACCTTATGCGCTCTCGCTTGTACTTTTACATCGTTATAAACTGCGAGCAAACCTTCCATGAACATAAACCTATAAGTGGCAGAATCACCTCACGATTCAAATTCACCATGAATCCGCTATTCGCAGGTGAAGCTCCATGAAAAAGGGTAAAAAAATAACACGAGAGAAATTAGCAATAAAATGCTGCGAAATAATCGCTCGTTTTTTCTCTTCATTTATGTGTCATTTTTAAAAATAATTTCACGACGGAAAATCTTTTTCACTCAGACTTTAATAACACCAGAAATATAAATATAGACAACCGCGTTCACGCATGAGAGGGAGCAAGAGAGTGAGTGGAAAGGAAAAAAAATGAGAACTCTGCCCACATCTTTCACTGGACCTGTCGTTGCCAAAGGTATGCATATATTACATACAACGTATATACATATCGTGAACACCGGCTACGGAGGACTGCGTCCTAACCACCCACGTAAATCTTATATATATTTGTATATACAAACATATCGGAGTGAGTACAGCAAAACGGGAGCAGCAGCTGCACTCCTCAGGATTCCGATCGTCTGGTGCAAGAACGCAGACTCGAACAAAATTTCAACGAGTTAAATTCTCGGCAATCAATGGCGATAGGAGAGAGAAAACGGAATGACGCGGTGAACGAAAATCTGCTTACGGGAAAAAAAGATGAGAGGTATTTGAATTTTCTCGTTATTTCGGTCTCCACATTTCCGGATTATCCAGATTATCGTGAATAAAATGAAGTTTTCGAGTCTTGTACTTCGCGTACTTCGTAGTATCTTGATTAACTTCGAGCGATTCAAGTTTGGCAAGTTTTAAGGGGTCTACTAGAAATTTCACATTCCTCAGATCCTGAATCTGGTAAATGATCGATTTGAACGAGTTGCGATTTTTTTTCACTTGCCAGATGCATAAATATTTATTTACATGTATATTTATCGATTCATGCAGTAGAAATAGTACATGGAACAATATATCTGTGTATATACATTAGGAAAGAGAGATCTCTGACCGGGTCCGAAGGGAGAAGAAAACGAAGGAAAAAGAACGAATGAATTTACTATGCGAGATCGTCAGCCGCGGTACAAATTGGATCTCGACTATACGCTCTCCTCTGTCTCTCGATTCAATCTCTCACAGCCTGTGGCATCGTGAAATACAACTCCCGCTGGTTTTAAGATCAGCCCGAGCTCCCGAATCCTCGTCTTTTTTCTTGCTTTATTTTCTCATTTCTCTCCCTCTCGCTCTTTCTCTCTGAAAACACGGTACAGTGGAAATAAAATCGAACGTGAAAAGGAGAGAGGAATACAAAACGAGAACATCGATAATTGCTCGGCTCCGCGTGCATCATCCGAGACTATTGCCCAATCCACGAGAGGTCAAACTGCCCCCGAAGTATCCTTAGATTCTCCTTTTGCAATTCTCCATACCGATTGCGATACAAGACGAATGATTCGCTCCTATTTTTCAATATTTTCAGTATATATTTACCTTCGCGTTCACGTACCATCAGTGAAAATCCTCGTAAAATGCTTCAAAATATATCTGATCGACGTGTAAAATCTCAAAAATTGTAAATTCGAATTGTTTTTTTTTTTTTATTATTTCGTAACTTCTGAGATGACGTTGAAGTTTGCAACGTTGAAGTCCAACGAAATGATCTATAAAAACTCTCGAATAATTCGAGTAATTCCCAATTTTGTTACCCGCCGAATTTGCAATTCGTCACATTTTTCAACCCACATCAATGATTCGTGAAACAAACAAATGATGAATTATAAATCCCTTTTTCGTTCATTTCGTTGGACTCCAACGTTGCAAACCTCAGCGTCGTACTTCTGAGTCGGTAGCTCGAAATTAAGGGCACCACCTAATCTTCGTACTCGTTAAAAAAAAAAACTTAAAAATGTTTGGACCTTTAACGAGCTCATCAAACGTTTATCAATTTCTTAATGCATCGTTAAATGAATGGAATGGTTGATATCGAGATTGCAGAGCAGTTCAATTTACACAAGCCAGCCCATACATTCTTTCCTCCTGACAGCGTAATAATAAATATATTTATATAACAAATGTAGTAGATATTGATATACAGATGACTTTTGCTGCTACTCTATCTACGATGATCCGTTGCTCTCTGGCACACGGTTATCGTTTCTGGCTCACTGCGGGAGTTCTTCGATCGTTACGTTATGCCAGCACACCCGATAGAGCTCTATCTCCGTGTGTCTCTCTATCTCATTTTATTCTCTGCTTTTTTTCTCTTCCATCGTTACTCTCATGCTTTCATTTCAACAACGCTATTCCCCGCCCATTTCTCTTCTACGTACAGCGATTGCTCACTGCCCTCTAAGTAATAATATAGCAATAAAAAAATACAGCGATGAGTTACTCTGTAATCGCAGCTAGGAGAGACGCGAGTAATCCAGCGACTCAGACAATTGAGAAATTTCATTCCCCAGCCCGCTTCATCTTTGCCGCACACCTGTTCGCTTTCGCTATTTTTTGTTTTCCACCCTCCAAAATCATGGACATCGCCAAAATATTGACGATCGCTGGAATTTTACGTAATTCTCTTCCATTTTGTTAGCCGTTGACCAACGTTGATCCAACGCTTCATATCCGCTTTTGCTTTGTGGTACGTTTCAATTTTATTCGCATTTTATATTCACGAGAGAAATGCGCGAAAAGGGCTCTAATTTGTGACGAAAAAGCCTTCAACAGTCGGGAGTTGGGCCAGTCCAGAGCAAGCAAAAAATCGGTACACTTTTCAATATTTTTCTAACCGAAATTTACGAAACGTATCGAAATTCCTCAACGATCCTCCGTTGAGCTATCGATGATTTTTATTAAACGATTTAAAGTGTGACCTCTGGCCCTTGAAAGAATTCAAATTATACAGGATCGTCGCCCAAGAAATTAGCTCGTTCTTCCATGAAACTTCTGTGAGCATTGCAGCTATTTTCTTATAAGTTCACTCGACCGCGATCCAAGGACGTTTTCATTAATTTTCCAGGATCCGAGGATCCGTGATCCTTGGTCCACTTGCGCATACTCTACTCTACGTGAGCTGGGTTATCTTAATGTTTCCTACTACCGTTGCCTCGGGAACGATCTAGAATAGACACGTGTAATTATCGTGTCCACGCGCACAGAAGAATATCGTCTCAATTTATATCCCTCTTAAATCTAATGAGAAAACTCAGAGGGAGGGATAAGAAAAAAGCTTTTCTCCCCCCGCTCTTTTTCTCTCTCCATTTCCTTCTCATTCTACTTCTCATGTAGCGTAAATCCATCGACGTGTGTCTCAAGTATGTCCTGCTCATTTTATATGTTCGGATATTGAATATGTCTATACATGTATATTCGTATGCATGAATATATACAATATCGAAGGACGTGTTTACGAGCCAACTGACAATCAACCAGGATCTCCAACCGTCGTAATCCTGTTCTTGGAATCCTTCAAAGGACAATCTATGCAAGCGGGGCATTAAATCGTCCCATTCGATGCAATGATTCGTACTACGCGTATTTTTTTTTTATCGAATCTTCTGTCACTTATTACCCCGGATGATTCATAAGTTCTTGTTATATTTACTGATCCGGAGCTCGTCATCGACAATATTCACGGATCTACTATAACTTTTTAATCGCTTTAAGAAGACATTTTTTTAAATTTTCCCTTCATTCGTCAGCGAAATTCATCACTCGGGAAATTCATCTGTCAATAATAACAACTAGATATATTTTCTAAGCAAATGAGCTTGAGAATAAAATTTTAATGTATCCGAAATCAACCAATAAGCAGGAAGTAATTTTTCCGAGTTTCCAGTGGTCCCAAACCGGTGCTCGGTTTCAATATAGCCGCGCTATCGATCGAGTTTTCCACTTTCCCTGAGCCCTTGTGCAATACAGTATAGTGCATTAGGAAAGAGTGACTCGTAGAAACTGAAAAGAGTTACGTAGGAACAATAGAATCATTTAAAAAGTGCAGATGCCTTGAAAACGTTACTTTTAATCGGAGGGCAAGGCCGAATGTGATTTTTAAGGCAGAGAAAAGAAAAGAGAAGAATGAATAAGAGGAAGAGTCTTTCCGAGCACTCTCGGAAAAGTATTCCCTCTTCTTTCCCTCTCGCTTTGCATTCTTGAGAAAAACTGCGGATCTCAATGGATATATATGTGTCCTACAAGTTATCAGAGAGTTTGCTTCTTGGGTGGCTCACCGTCTCCCCAGGGGGTGCAGCACCGGTAACTCTTTCCTTCTTTTCTCTCCCTCTCTCAATCTTCCTATCTGTGTATATTGTATTCTCAATGGTTTTCTCACTCACAGATATTAATATATAAATATTATACGAACTCATGCGTTTGTGTGTACATAAATTTCAGTCGGTTATAAAAAAGCGCACAGTAATTCACTATACACTCCGAGCGAATATTGGCGATACTTTGTGAAACTCTTCCAATTTGAGGGCTCAGTGTAATCGCGCAATATCTCCGAGGCTTTTAATATCCATCGATACAATATATATTCCTCGTGAAAAAGTCTCCAATTCGTCCCAAATAACTTCACGATTTTTCATTTTACGATGATTATTGCATTGACATATTTCTACGAAATTGAAATTCAATTAGAATTCAGCATAGAGAATACTTCGATGGATCGCCCGAGTCGTGATACCCAATTTTCAAGCCCGTTCCAACGCACGTGATGCCATAAACCCGTGATTCCGGCGCAATCATGAAAGCCAGCGGTAGAAGATCGTGGAAATAATAAATGATATTAAAGAATCGTTCGTTGTCCCGCGTTTGACCGAGAATACCTCATATCAGCTTCTGAAGAGTGTGGCAAAATTGCGGACTGGGAATAGCAGGCGCGTAAGAAAGGCCGAGGCCTCGCCTATCGTCTGCAGACACCGTAACGTATTCTAATGGGATTAACCGGCTATTACCACGTAGGCAAGCACGTTCTCACCACGCAACTTTTACAATACATCATACAATACATGCAACAGTTAACTGAGGTAAAACACCTCGATATCCCAGTAGTATCATGGGGTTTAGAAGCTCCTCTCAACTTCAAAAAAAAGTTCGAAGAAAGAGAACGAATGAGATATCTCTGACGGTGAGATCCTCCATGCACGGTCCGTCAGCATCAATCTCGTACTTTCATCTTATTCGAGATCAGATGTCCATTGGATCTTATGGATTCTTCGTTTATGACAAAAAAGATCTTTCTCTCGTATTTCGTTGAAACAATGATTAGAAATGTTCGGCAGGTGAGTTTTTGGACTATTAATTGTTGCCTGCACTAAGCAAGTAGAGCAGTTTTATAAAAAATTATGGCGAGTATTATGAGCGGTGAGTTTCTAATATTAGTCCCTCCGACCAAGCATTTACGTTGCCGTTCCACCAGTAGCCTTACTTTGGGGGGAACATGAAAAATTGATGTGAATCGATAGTATTTTTCGATTGTATCAACGGTTTATTTATCATTTCACTTGATCATAGAGATAAATAGATTTCGCAATTTACTCCCTCACTATCAACGTTAAGATCGTAGTAATTGTACATCAATTAACATGAATGTTGAACTACGTTGAAATTTATTAAATTCGTGCAACTCGTTTGAGTAAAGGACAGGGGCAATTCTATTTCGACGAGATCCACCGAGGTGATCTCGTATACAGTTTCTTTGAATTCGACCACGAATCATTCGAAAAACACACCGCAATGGAGGCCCATCAATTGATCAGTAGAATCGAAGGTTTTTTGAGAAAAAGAATTTCAGTCAGAAACTTGCTGCATTTTTATTCCAATGATCGATTACGCATGAAAATATTTTTCACGACGCTGCCTTTTGTCCTGGACAGTAAAGCCATACAATTATATTTCGAACGCGTTGGGCACTATTGAAGTGGGGAAAAAGGTCAACAATCATATTCCACTCGTAATGAAAGGCAACGACCACCTTCCGCGACCTTTGCTCCCGGACCGAATGAAAATAATTCGCCGGTGGTCGTTGAATCTTTTTGTTTAACGACTGTAAAAAAATTTAAAAATTAAAAACAACAACAACAACTTTGAAATTCAATTACCATTAAGAGTTCGGAACAATTATTATTAATTCGGTGTCTCTTGATGCTCCAGAGAATTCAACGAAGATACTTTAGCATTTCACTCTCCTCCTCCTCTCTCTCTCTCTCTCTCGCCGTCCCTCTATCTTTCTTTCAGCCCCCGCAGGACTTTAATTTATCGACATACGGAGAGCGTCGGTCTCCCAGGCGAGAGATTCAGAGGGGATCTACGGACGATCTCCTCTCCTCGAAACTGTGCTGGGGTTCCACACTTTCTTCGCCCACGTTTTCTCACGTGGTGTATACACTCGCGGGACCTCATATACATTTCATGTATCATATCCTCTCATTCTCTATAATATAACACATTTACAAGCACATATGTACTATTTTTCTATGTATGTACGTACGTATGTGCGGCTGTTAATGCAATATCGAGTACATTTAACTCCTCGGGGACTCTATACGAAATCTTAGCCTACCAAAGTTCGTATTCTCACGAAACATCACGGAGAATTAAGTAGTGCTCGACTATTGGACACGTAGAATGCACTTTAATAGTGCAAGCTTAATTGTGTATGAAATAGAGGCTTGTTAATTGATTGATCAATGAGCAGATAAGCGCTTCCGGTAACATTTACGATTATTTACTGACGTGCTTCGAAAAAATGTTTTTTTAATGTCGTTTCGTCAATTTGATGTATTAATTTTGTCAACCATAAAGTCTCCATAAGGAAATGCAATTGGCGAGTGGAAGAATCTTCTCAGCCGTTACTGAACGTGGGTTAAGATTTTTTCAAAAAAACGTTTAACAACTTTTTATTTTTGAACGTACACGAACGATGTACACGAGGTCGAGTGTGAAGGGAGTGTGATTCGCACGTTACGAGTGTATCGATGGTCTCGTAGCTTACGTGGGTGTCTCTCATTTAACGAACGTTTGCGAAAGCAATTTTTTCCAACGTTCTTCTGCACCAACCACCTTGAGGATTATTTTAAACTGTTCGTTTTCGTAACGATCGTTTTTTCATTTATTTTAGGAATAATTATACGCCTGAGTACTTTCTGAGGGACGTTTTTTTCAACACAATTAATCATTTGTGTGAATATTGCAGCGTAATGATTTTAATAGTGAATATGACATAGTATTTGTGTTCATTTTTCGATGATTTTTCATTGCAAAACGTAACACAATGGCTCCGATTGTCGTCATCAAAAGCTGTGCTTAACTACAAGAAAGCGATAGTCACTAATGTTTATCTCATTCGAACTATATTATTTGGTCTCACCACGTACGAATATATTTTCGCTCGAACTCAATCACGTCAATAACGAATCGTTTACGTTTTTTATCCTGTGAAATCCTGCGAGTACAATCGTTTATTATAAGTAGTAGATTCGAAACTTCCGTATGTATCTGTTCGGCATTGCAATTGGTGCATCATCGTTTCGATGGAGATTGAATCAAAAAGATGATGATGATTTCGTATCTCACGTCAAGATTCTCATCCTTCTGGTGCAAACCTGTTATATCATTGGAATCGTGACTCGATAATCTTTCTAGGGTCTTTCGCAGGAGAGAAGAATGAGGTGGAATTAGAGACAGAAAATGAACTTTGAAGAGAGACGAGAAGAGAGAAAACATGTCTCGTGCTGTGTGTTTCTCTGGAACGGCTTCATTACCGTCGGGACAAAGTGCTAATTACTGACGGTCGTTAAGCCGTACTAAATTGTCCACGGGAGTATACGAACGTTTATAATACGAGCATGCGCGTGCGATGGTAGCAGTAAAGAGACGTTAAAGCGAGAAAACGATACAGTTTAAAGCAGTGTTTTTGATCCTCAAGCCCATCCTTTCGACCGAGGGTGGCTGTAACAACGAAAATCGTTCTTTTTAATAAAAAAAGATTTAAAAATACCATCACGAAATTAGAAACTACAGCCAGACCCTTAATTTCGTTTTCTCCAATATTTTTCGAAGGCTTTTCGGAATATTCGTGTCTCGATACACAGGATAAAATAATAAAAAATACAAAACAAAGAACTTCAATCACCTGGATTTAAAAAAATGTTGTATGATCGACAAAATAATGAGTGAATTTTCAAAAGTGTCAGATAAATGAATCGGTTATACGCATTGATACGTTAGAGACTTTCCGCCCATCCGGTTTCTCAAGAGAGCACTTATTTCTGTGTACGGGACCGAGGAGAGGCTCGCTTGAACTCTGGCGCGCTCCCGCAGTCAGATCGCGGGTCTGGTTGGTTCGCGCGCTGCCTGTTTCTACTTCGGGCGTTCGAATGAGAAGAGCAGCCAACCGAGGCCCGTTCGATATCTCCTATCGCGAAGAAGGAGAAGAGAAACTCTCAACGCGCGATCGACGCGTACCGATACCAACGAGACGCTCGCTCACTCTCTCTCTCTCTCTTTCTTTCATCCGAGACACACTTTCGTACGAATACTCATATACACATCGGTGTAGACGGTGTCTATTTGTAGGAGAAACAAACGCGTGAGTTTGCACTTGAGACTAGAAATGATATTACAGAGAGAGAGAGAGAGAGAGAGGCGAAGAGTACACGATGAGAGGAGTTTCCTATTAAAGACGAATCATATCATCTGAATAATCTCTTTCTGCGATTCTCCGTGCTCTGAATTAATACAGTAGTAAATTATGCTGCCTGAGAAAAAAAAACGAGGAAGAAAACGTCAGAGAATATGAATCGACGAGAAAGTATCTATGGAAATAAATTTATCTGTTTACCTATTCAATTATTTCCACAAATTGTCAATGGAGACTTTTTTTCAGAAAAAAAAGTGCGACGGTTAAAAAGCCTAAATGGAGGGTGAATATTTATCGAGATAAGCTAGAGTCTGCAATAAAACCGTATAAATTTGAGTGCGCGCGTTTAAATTTTCGAATGCCGCAAACGTAACGCGAAGAGAGAATCTGAATAACCGTTCAATCTCTCCGGTCTCTTGCAGACAAAATTTAAGCAGAATCGGAGAAGGGAGAAGATAGCCCCAGCGCACACAGCAGGATTTATATTTCCGTCGGGACCATTACATCCAATGTTTCTTTCGATCCTGTGCTTTTAAATTGAAACGTCTTGCTCAAGCATTTTATATAGATGCGATCACATACGAGGAGACGCATATGCCCGCGTAGGAATTGATCAACGATACGTGCAATTTATTTAATCGATTCAATCACCAGCCGAGCGAAATTTCTTAATAATAAAATGAAACTTTTTTGTACCAAATAAAAGGCACACTTATAAGTTGATTCGAGCGATTTTGATCTTTAAAACGAATTCTCTCAGTGGCTCGTATTGTCAACGAGTCTCAGAAGTAATGTATACGAACATATGCGAATGCCTATGGGATATCAAAGAAGACTGTTGGACTGATATGTACGTATTGCTCTCGGCCATACGTTAGATCGAGAACGCGGATGACTCGCGGCGAACCGACGCAGAAGCGGTGGAATATAAACGTATGGGACAGACCTGGTGGAGAATCGAGTCGATGGAATAGCTATGAATCAGGAATCCATACATGTGAACGAAAGAATCGTGGCGTTCGGTAAAAGCCAGTTTAAAACGACCAGACACGTGGATGGGATCTGTGCCAAAAGTCATAGGCGAGCTAAAAAGTGCAGAAAAATAGCTGAATATTTTCAGAATAAATGTTAGTCAGCATTCCTTCTGATGCATCGTCGATGAGATATTAATCGATCAGTGATAACTGTGATGGCGCACAATGGGTATGCGATGAGCAATGGATTTGCATTGGCACATACGCTCATGCTACTTTTTCGTATTGACGCAGCGGAGTTGGCATCGATCATTTATAAATATCTCATCAACGACGGATGGATAAAAATGGCCGAAGACTTTTATCTTCGGAATTTCACGACCTGATTGCACTGCAAATCGTTCTACCGAAGTCGCTCTGTATAAATCGCTATGCATGCATGTATAGGCTCGCCGCGTAAAAAATATTATTCCTTTTTCTTTTGGAGCTCTTTGAGAGAAACGATCGGTCCAACGTCGTTGGTACAGAATCGATATCTTATTTCTTGAGGGAGAGATGGTAGAAAGATTTATCAGACTCGATGGTGCGTTCTACCGTGTTTTCATATATATTCTCCCATGGCCGTGTCTCATTTTCTGACTTTACAAGCAGAGGACAGAGGCACAGAGGCTCAAGGAGAATTATCTATGGCACGTTTGCCGCGGAGCTGGTAGCTATTTTCATAGACCTCTCTCTCTGTTTCTCTTTCTCGCTGTTTTATTCTCTTTTTTCTTCGAGGACGTCGCACATCGTTTCTCGCGAACTTGTATCATCGGTTCCCGATGGCTGCGAGATACGTTCGGTCGAAAGATCGCAGGGCACGGAAAAGGTCTCTCTGACTGAAGAAGAGAGGAAGGAGAGAGAGAGAGAGAAAGAGAGAGAGGAGGCGAGAATAAGGGGGGATCGCCTAATGCTCTCAATCGCAATGACTTATAGTTACCGCAATGGCGTCGTGTCTGTCGACGCGTGAATTAAGTCAGCTCGAAGGGCTCGGAGAGACTGGTGGGATTCTATTCATTTAGAAGCCAGTAAGAGAATAAAACAGAGGAGAAAAATATTCGAGGCCCATTTTTCACGAAGATGCGCTTCACGCCTTGCTGATCTTCGTTAACGTCCCTCCATCGCCATCTCAACTACCCTAGGTGTCTTCATCTTTTTGTTGGAAACTTCATCTAGCCGCCACACAAACTTCCTTTCCCTCTCTGTCCCCGTTTCTTCTCTACGTAAAAGACTGTGATGGACGACAACAGGCTATCGCGGATGACGGCAAAAAGCTAACACGATGTACGACGCCGCACGATTTCTGTCGCTGCCACAAGGGGCACGCACGCACTCGCAGTTACTTTACCGCACCGAGACTTTTGACGGTAAATCTTGTCCCTGCGTATTTTCTGAGCTTCTGTTGCTCATGCGCAAAAAAATGAGACTCAGGAAATACGAAAATAGTATTTATGTTCGCAGCTTATATTTCGTTCTCGCACCTTTCCCCCATAGATATTGTCTGAAGTTACCGTAAAGTCCTACACAGCACGGTCAATCAGCCTCCCGATTCAGGACTTCTTTCTATTTCATTTCGTCTAGATACTGCGAAAAGTTTCTATCGCTAGAGCGCATTGTTTCTTGTTATTATACAAGCGTGGAATTATCTGTGAATGAAGATAATTTGCCGTACCATAATTCAACGAATGTCAGATTTTATAAGGAAAGTACTCATATTTACTGGCCGAGTACAGCATAATTTTAAACTATTAGCCCCTTTGCATGCACTACCATTATAATTCTAGTATTAAATTTCATTTTTTCACGTGGACGTTCATTATTCCTCGATTTCTTGACAACTCCTTGGAATTTCGTAACGAAAAGGAAAAAAGTCTGTTCGTTGATGGTCGATGATAAAATACTTTGCATGCCAAAATGGAGGAGATCGATATCGGGTTTGTAGGATAATAATTACGATATTATCGGCAAGTGCAGCATCCATTGAGGTTACTTCTTTTTTCCCTAGATTTTATCTTGTCGAAAATCTAATCTGCGAAGGAAACTTAGTTCCTCCACTAGACGAGATAAAATGGCGGGCTCCGATAGACCCATACGAACAGGTAGAGGTACAAAGTATGTCTATAGCGGTTAACCGGTGTCGAGGTGTCGAACCAGTTGTTAGGTGGATTGATCGGGACGAGAGAGCGAACGAGAGAGAGAGTAAGAATTAAGGTATGGAACGGGGATCGAGGGAGTAAGGAAAGCAAGCAAGAAAAGTGGGTAGCGAATAGACGTAGATAAAGGCGAGATAGGGTTGATAATGAACGAAAGGAAAGAGAATGAGATAAAGATGCTGATGGAGTAAATAAAGGAAGAGAGTACAGAGAAAATACAAGTGATCATCGTGAAGCAATCTTACTCCCTTCCTTTCTCATTCTTCGTCCCCTTGCTCGAGAAGAGTAGACGAGAGACAAGTTCCAGTAGTGATTGTCTTCTGATAGTATCCTCCTTGTTTCAAAGTCTTCGGGTTATTCTGTGTACAGCCCTCTTTCGAGTCTGTTCGCCAGGAAGGATGGATGTCTCCTTCCTGCAGCTGCAAATACGCTCGATAGAAAATGCTCTCCGAGGGGGCAGCATCCATGGCTGCCACATGCAAACGCTTATAGCAAGGCGCCTCGGAGCTTGAAAAATTTCTGCCTCTCTCTCCCTCCCTCTTACTATCTCAACTTGGTCGTCTTCATAGTTGGATCGGTGAACGCAAAGAGTCGCTGCTCGTGCTATGTTCCAGACGACACTCTCCCCTTGCAACGAACACCTTCGTCTTCCCTGCCCCAGAGGCTTCTGCAATCCGGATCGTAAGATAGGACGGAGTGAGAGACGAAGACGTGGATGACTAGGAACGACTGAGAGGAGCGAAGGAGGAAGAGGCTTGAGAGAGAAAGAAACACACGGACGTGTCGTATAAGCAATCTCCTTCTCTTTCTGTCTTCCAACGTCCTTTTACATTTTTCTCCTCCTCCTTCTTCTTCCTCTTCTTCTTATACTATTTATCCTTTTACACCATACGCTCCAGCCTCATTACTCCCTTACGCACGTATATACCCCGACCGTTCCGCGCGCGTTCACGATAATTGCTATGCGAGGAATACTACAGCCCAGCTAACTTCGAGGTATTGCTACATATCTCGCAAATCCACTCTCTGATGTCGCGGCTATTTTTCATCCTTTTTTTCGGCAACTTTATACAGGATGTTACTAAAATGGAGGCCAAGCTGCCAAGCGTCAACGAATCGTAAAAATTTAAGGAGCAAAATGAGCAAAATGCATGTCCTTCGACGCCTTTCCCTTCGATGCACAAACTATTAAATATATTGGTTAATTGACAACAGTCGATACGGTGTGTTGGGGAAGGGTTGACGTAACGAGCTTCAAGCCAGAAAGATGGAGCCCGCTGGCTGCGAACAAAAGGGTGAGATTCTAGTTTCGTCATTCTATATACTTCTCCCTGGCATCGGTAGGTTCGATTGACTCTCACAATGTTAGTGGATGCGTAGTGTGTAGCAACGGCAGCGAATATTGGAAAATGTTCAATTCATTCATGCAAGGTAATGATCAAGGAATACGACGAAGAGCTGATTGTTTCGCGTCTGAATCAAATTCAGTCATTCGTATTAGGGTTTTTTCGTGGTCAAATGTCTTTTGCGCGCAACGTCTTCTTCGAGTAAATTTTATCCACATAACCTCAGCAACATTCTTGAAGCTCGCTGTGCACGTTTGAAATTCTTTTTTCTCTTCGGCAACTGGATCGTCGCGCGCGACTTCTCGAATTCTTCGTACGCCGAGAGTCTGATATGCCGAGAGTCTTCTCTGTGCGGAGTACCGAGGAAAAGAAAGAGGAAGTTAAAGATCGCGAGTCAGAAAGTATGCGGTCACGGCACGCTGAATATCTCGTCCTCGAGTCTTAACCAACTTCGAGGATGCTCTCGCCTCGGCTCAGCCTGCTCCTTTGAACTTCAACTTCAACTCGAACTCATGCTCGCACCGTTTTCGAACAATAACGCTTAAAAATATTTCAACACTCACGAAATTTCTGGTACCAAAATTCTCATCAACTCTTTGTTTTTTTTTTTTTTTTACTTTTCAATCTTAAACGAAATTCAACGCCTCGGAAATCCCAAATAATTTTTTACGAAAGAAGAATAAAATGGCAGCTTCCTCACATAAAGCTTCGTCGTTTCTTTACCTTCTGAAATGAACAGCGAGATAAAACACTTTCGTTGTACCTATTCAGAAATTGCAATTTTTCTGAACTCGAAAAAAATTAGTAACGAAAATAATGTCGGAAACCTCAGCTTATCTCGTTTTTCAAATTGTGATTAAAAATGACTTTTGAAGTCTAGTGTACACCGGGTCAGCATGATAAATTTGGGGGTAAAAGGGCGTACATTATATATTTGCAGGGATCGCATACGTGCTCTTTATGTATTTAGGAAAGCAAGATTCTTTCGTGTACGCGAATAGCGGTCGTCTCGGCGCGTTTTAGCGCGAGAGGACCGCCAGGGGGTGAGCTGGTCGGGCAGGAGCGTTGTTCAAAGCAGGAGAGCAAAGATCGAGCAACGCAACAGGAGAATGAGAGATTCGAGATCGGAGATCAGATCGTGTTTGCTTTGCTGGACGCCGCGTGTGCCGCCCTGACTCGCGATCTTCCGCGCTACACTCGTTACAAGATCGTACCCCGATTTTCTCGCACGCATGCACTGATCTTTCTAGATCCACGCACCGCTTGTGCTCTCATACATGCTATCAAAGTTGAGAAATAAAAAGAGCTAGAGCAGCATAGAAAGGTGGAGAAATAAAGATGATGGAAGAGAAGAAAGAATGAAGCGGAAGCAAATAAGAAACGAACAGGAGAAAGTGACGAGAACGACGAAGAACTAAAATACACGGAGAACGAAAAAAGAAATGATAAATTGCCTGAAAGAAAGACAGGAGAAAGAAGAAGGAAAAATTTGAAGGAAATTACGAAAAAAATGGTTATAAACAAAATGCGTGAGATTCAAAACGAAATGCTTAAAAAAGTTCTTTCCATTTTCGATCAGCAAAAGGTCGCTATACTTTTCATAGTGATTCGTGAACGTTTCCATCCAACTTTTTTTTCTGTAAAATTACAAACAAATTCAAGAGAATTTTTATAGTTTCAGTTTCCGCATTCTCCTCTCGCGGGTTCATCGAGCTCGGTATACATGCACACATCCATATACATTCGTGAAATAGCGCATGGAAGTTGTCTCGCGATATATTTCCAGGATGTTTGCACACACGGCATATCTCCGGGACAACTTAATTTCAAAGTATCATGAATGTGCTTTCTGTGGAAGGCTTGGGGAGCCGGGAATGACAGATCGTTGACAGTCAAAGATAGGACATGTTGGTAGAAGAGACGAGAAAGCAAGCGAGGAAAAAATCAAGGTAAACGATGAATGCGATGATTTTTCGGGAAATGACGATCGTACGTATGCGAAGCGCGCGACGTTTTACGATAGCGATGTCGTTGGATATGCCTTCTATACGCTCAGCAAGGCCTCGGAAAGAGAAATAAGAAAAACGGGAGAGAAAATTTGATGCGATATCGCGTGACAACGATCGATTGACGATTTTGATCGCGAGGAGGAAGAGAGAAAGAGGAATCCTCTTAAGGGATACTCGCATGAGCTTTTCGAACTTTCATCTCTCTCAAACATTTTTTTATTCTCCGCGGCCTTGTACGGTCGCACCCGCCACCCTGAAACTCGAACCAGTCACCTGCTTCTTACTGTCTTTATTTTTTTTTGCTATTTTTTCTTCCTCTTTTTCTCCGGCTTTTTTCTTACGATCTTGCTCCTCGTACACTCTTGCCTTTTCTGCATCAAATGTGCCCACTTCGTTCTTTTACTTTGTATTATCCCGCCCGTTCCTTCCTCATAGAATCGTTCTCGTTTCAGCGTTCTTTTGCCTCCCCCTCCAAGCTTGAAGCACTCCGTCCACTCCACCGACCAGCAGGATCATGAAACTTTGAATGAGTGTAAAAAATTTTGCGAACGTTTATTCTTCATTAGTTCTATTCAGATAAGTACCATGATCAACGTTTTTATATGTATTTGAAATTGCTGTCTCTGGCAGAAAGAGACATAAATATTGCTCAAAGTTCCTGGCAATGCAAGAACGAAAGAGTCGGAAATACTCTCAATCGCTGTTGTGTTCTCTTTCATCGATTATTTCGCTGATTATTATCGTCGACTAATCGACCGTTCGACTGGACAAATTGAAACTCGACAGGCACTTGCGTTATAAGAGTAAACAATTTCTTGACAATTTTCTTGTCTCAGAAAATGTATTTATTGCCTCAAAGCTCTTATAGCCACGAGATTATTCAACGACAAATCAAAGTCGTTCGCAACAACTGAAATTCTTTCGAACAAGTGCACTCTGATGGCATTATAAAATTCTTTTTGATAAAATACGATTTATGAATTGCAATCGAATTGCAGTAAAAGATATGCAAATGTGTGTTTTATGGAATTTTCGTTCACCAATTAATGGTCGTGATAATTAAAATTCTCGAAATTCAATTGATGAAAAAACGTTGACGAAATACAAGTTTTTTTGTAGATGGAAAAAATGGTGGACAGTAGTTCATTGAAAATCAAAGCACAAGGAAATCATTTAGTTAATTTGATGGAAAAATCGAGCTCCAAAGTTGGTCAGGGTCTGGAAAATATACTAATATCCGAGAGCCAGTGATCATGAGAAAATCAAGTGGGTATTGCTCGGGGTATTGAGTGATGGTTTTCCAATAGGGAAAGAGAAGCAAAATACCGAATACATTTGTTGAAGAAAAAGTGCTTAAAAACTCGACTACTTATTTCATTACAAAACACAATTGCGTATATAAATGTATACACGCATAATTAGCTCGTGAGTGACTAATCCGATTTTCTCATTCCTTCTCTTCGTGCACATGCTTGGAAAGGTCTCTCGACTCGGTGCTTGTTCTTCTTTTTTTTTCGTCCTGATTCGCGCGCGCGTTCCGTACTATCTCCTTTGCTCCTCGAGTTATAATTTATTGGGGTAATGAAACCCGCAGGCAAGACTTCTAAGTAAGAAAGAGATCGAGAGTGAAGGAGGAAGAAAACAAGGGAAGAATTCTGTAGGCGAGGAAGAGAGAAAAGGATAGAAATACGGGCAAAGCGTGAAGAAGAAATTGGAGGGAGTGAGAACGAGATATCAGACATCGTTACACGGACTCTGCATCGTAATAAATAAAGAAACTTGAGAGAGAGAGAGAGAGAAAGAGAAAAAATAAGTTTAAAAAATAAAGCAAAAATAGCAAAGTAGCAAAGAGAATCGGCTACCGGTCATCTGCATGACGAGTAAATAGTTTCGCATTACCGGCGCGAGCATTGCAGTTTGTATCGAATGATCGTTAGATAATTCATCCGCTTGAGTTTTAGTCCTGGTTGAATATCGTCCTCGCGATTCGTTTAAGTTCTTCCCCTCAACCAGCTTTTATTTATATGCGCGTGCAAATTATTTATATATTCATTATAATTATTTTAATGAAGTTCAACTTATTTATGAGCCAGACGTATCGATTGAAAATATATGCCAACGATTTTTCCATCATTGTGCATTATTTTTTCTCTCCATTTATTCTCTCGTCATAGTCAAAATATTCGGAAAAAATATATATTTTAATTTACGATTTTTTCACTAGATCAACGACTTCGTCTCATTGACAAGCGCTTTGATCCGTTCGATTCATTTTATTCTGTGTTTTTATTAGTCCTGCGTTTACCCTACTTGACTATTTCGGAATTTATTATTTTTATTGTTACCCTGAGGCACCCACTGCAACTCATCTCGGTCTGCATTTGCTGCATTTCCATCGAGTATTTTCGTTCGAATTTATTGAATTATTCGACGAAACATATTCATGAGAAGGAAATCTCCTCTTTGCATAAATCTCTTCTACGTCCTGTGAGTTTGAAGTGCCAATCGGAAGAACAAATAAGCCCAGAAAGCAATGCGAGTTTCATGCATAAATGTGAATATATGAATAGCCATGCTGAGAGATTATTATCGAGAAAAAACGAACGTAATCCACGTGGGATTGATGCCGAACTCGAGCGTCATACACACGCATACACAGGATCGAACTTCGTCAAGGTATTAACGCACGTTTATGTATACAGTAACATCGGTGTATTGGAATGAAAAAATGCAAATTGACGATCGATGGTACTAATGTCGTTCGAACGTCAAGATCGTTAGCGAAACGTTAACTTCATATTAGAGAGCGGTGATTAATCACTGAAGTTCCCACTGTGAAGCACCTCCATTAATTTATTGCCGCAGCCGGAGGAACCGGTCGGTTGTTCAACCTTCAGGCGAGCCATTACCAAACTTCATGCGCTAACGTGTCCGGCTAAAGAGAGAAGAAATAAATAAAATAACCCGAGTTGGGATGCAGTGACATCGGCAGTACCGAGTGTTTATTTTTCTTTAGCAGCCATTTTGTTTTTATATTTATCCTTGCTATTGCTGTCGAAGTGAATCCTCGCGTGTATGCTCTCTTGAAGAGATCACTATTTATCGCCGCTTCATTCCTGCGAGCGACATCGCTTGTTCTTCAATTAATTGTTGAAGTGCGGATGAAAATAAAAGCAAGGAAAAACCTGTTCGCGGATCGACCAGACACATTATTCATTACATTCGATTTTTATATTCACTCTCGCGTTGCGCACTGTTCATTCATTCGTGTGTATAGGAAAATAGAACATCGTCAGAACCGTGTTTCAGAATCTAATTCATCAAAGTGAACCGAACCGAAGATGGATCGACGCTCAGCACGACTCAACAGTTTAATTCCTCGAATAGCTCTCATTTTTTTTCTTTCCTACCGAATAACGATGACTAAGTGTTTCGTCAGGATATAATTACACAATCAAGCGTAGAAAAATAATTAACATATTGTAGTATTTCTATTTACTAATCGGACTAATGAACATGTCACCTCGTGAGTTAATTGCTAATTGATCGTGCACCAACTCACGTGTGTTCTCGTGCTCAGGATTCTCTCTCTCTCTCTCTCTCCGTGCCTCTTTTATCTCTCCTGCTTCCTCCCCTTCGGTTCGTATTACCCAACATAAATACACGTATAGTTTATGATCGTGTGTGTGCTGCACCGAAAGATCCTTTATCACCGATTAAAATTATACAGCAGAATTCTTAGTGTGGATTATTAGTGTACAGGGCCCTGGATCTTGTCGTTGTTTCAACTATTTCATTCGATTGCACTCTCCCGCGCCCAATGACTTATGACCGGACCAACATTATTTATTCACTTCGATACTTGCAGACGGAATCGTGATCTGCGAGATTTATGAGATCTTGTGTTCTTCGTACAACATACGTATACGTTTGTAGGCTCATGAGGATATTAGATTTAATTATTCACGAACTAAATGTGCTCGGATATGTGTCTTTTTCTCGCTCTTCGCTGTTGCTATGCAAATAGATCTATAATTCATGATCGTAATTTAGATTTATCCTGATATGTGGAACAAAATTAGAGAAACATTGGAACTGGCTTGTGCGAAAAATAATAATATCAGTAATGCAAAAAAACGTGCAATTTTATCGGTACAAATAACGTGGTAAATATTTCTTCACCAAAATCGTTAGGAAAACGTGCGACAGCGATACGATATTTTTATAATATTTATATATTCATGCACTAATTGTTCCCCACCGGCTTTGTAATCGCAAATATAATTCGTCCCCGGGAATTCCACATTTTTGTACATGTGAACTCCATTATGAAATGAGATATACGCAGGTTACACGTATATAAAAGCAGAAAACAGCGGATAGTGGGGACAATATCACATCAAGACAACGCGACAAAGCCGCAATATATCTCGATGAAAACTCGCTCGAGACAACGCGCTCTCGAGACAGCAGAACATTATTCTCCCCGCAAGCTGGCTCCATTTTATATTTCATAATTTGCCTCGCTCCTTAATGCTTCGAATTGAAAGCAAGCAAATGTTGAGAGGCGCCACATGCACCTCGGCGATTGATTTATACCGATTATTTATGAGCGCGACTGTCACATACAATAATAAGAAATGTTGGCTGAAGCTCACGGACACGTAGCTCTCACAATAATTACAAGCTTCGAATCCATTTCTAAGTATTATTCACCAGGCCCGCAGGTTGGTCAAACGAAACTTGAGATTCGTGACAATTTGTGTGGGTAGGAAACTCGATGGTTTGTTGCGCTTTGGAGCTAAGCGCAACAAAGCTTCGTCGGCTCCTTTTCGATCGAGAAATCCAGTTATTCGTATTTTCTGATTTCACAGAAAATAATTATCGCGGGCAGGGGACGCATTTGTGCTACGACGGAACTTGTCGCGTGGCTGCTGGAACATGAAAATTTATCGAAGTGCTAGTTTAAAAAGAAATACGTTTCCTAAAAGATTTTCGTTGCGATGCCCCGAAGTGATAATAAATTTCGAAGGATTTTTATCGCGGAAATTTCATAATCCGAGCAAATTTCACTGCTCGAAAGAGAGTTTTAAAACATCCTGTGTACACCTCCCATAAATGGCAAGATATTCGAAGCGGCGGCAAACCGTGACAGCCATTAGCGTTCTCGCTTGTTCAACGTTGAAATTACTAATCGAGTCGATTAAAAGCTACGTGAATTATCTCTTTTCTCACTTTGCTTCCCGCGCTTTTTCTCGAGGCTGCGCGCTCGGCTCCTACCCAGGCAACTTCCTACATTCGGTCTTATCGTATATTCGCTGGCGTTTCACGAGCGAACGCGCGCCGTGTGCGGAATCGCGTTCAGCTCGACTTTGTGTTTGTGAACGCCTGGCGCATCGTCTCTAAGAAATACTGCGTGTATACACGTTATAATAATATCCGAAGTTGGAATTCACTACGGGGTTCCGCTTCGAGCCTCGTACACTCAACTTACCATCAACATACTTTTCTATACATTTACACCGATAAAAGTATGAGTGCTTGTGTTGGTCGATTATAAATATGTCCGCGCTAGGAAACTCACCGATATCGAGGGAGCTTCGCGTGCGAGAATTCGAAAGAATTTAAAAATCTGATACGAAACGCTACTGATATATACACACCACTGAGAATTATAACTTCGAGAGAAACCGAGCAAGCTCCCGTGGACACTCGCGATTAGTCACGCATACGCCCGATGCACTACTTTTTATCTTTTCATTGCTATCACTATTTTTTCATCTTTTCCAATGTTAACGAATCTTTGTTGGCTTCTGACCGCCTCGTTATTAATCCCCAGATTTGCATCGACTCCAATAACGGAAACGATCTGGAGTACATCGTATAATTAGCATTTATTGAAATGAGTATTAAATATCGTCATGCATTGCAGGAAAATTGTGTGACAGGTTCAAAGGACTTGAAAAAAAAAAAAAAAAAAAAAAAAAATCATTGATGTCGATGGTGAAGACTCTTCAAGGTTCTCTGTTCGGCCCAGCAGCGCTCGTTCCCAACAAAATTATTCTTACGACCGATAATTTGACCCCTTAAAGGTCACATTCTCGTAGCAAAACCTCCCTCAACACGCCCTCTTCGCTTTGAACCATATTTTTCTACAATTCAGCCCCCACTCGGTTTATATTTTAGTCGAAAATGCGTTTGCAGCACGGGAGAAAACACACGCCGATCTCCTCTCTCTTGCTTTCTCGTCCGTTCTCTCGTCGCAGCCCATACGTACGCAAATTAGTTGTAAACATCGGGGAATCCTCCGGTGAAGGCAAAAGCGAAAAACACGCAGCCTAGTAATTTTGGGTGTGCGTTCGTGTTGTTTTTCTCGTGAAACCGCGCGCGAGCTCGTAATAACGACGTCAAAGAGCGTTGCTCCATTCACGAAGCCCAGCAGAGTGTCCGCCGTTTCACCAAACAACAACTTCAGAGCAGCCGGAAGAATACGTTTCTCTCGAATTTTTTTTCCCCACCCGGGGCATAATTCGCAACGCTGAAGAAAAGAAACGCTTACTCGCAGACACCATAAAAATGAGACTCGACGACTCTGCAGCACTTTCGACTCCTTCACGTGCATTTAATGCATCAAATTTATCGTGTAAACGACAGACGAGAGCTTAATACCCCATCAGTAATTTCAAATGTTCGATATCAATGAATCATGAATGTCAGTGATCAACCGCGGAAAGTTAATCCGACTTTGAGTTCCGCCCAAGCTCACCCGAGATTGAACACATATTTCAAACGTTATGGCGTCAAACCGTAGATAAACACGTGTGTAGAAAATAATTTTTATTCCCACCAGAAGAACTTGTTAACTAATTCGTAAATCTCTTCGAAGAATTATTGTTCCCGGTGCTTAATTCATTGAAATTATACGCTTTGATGAACAGCGACGCGGAGATCGTAAACAATGAGATCGTTAACGAGGAAAATACGTGTTGCGTCCTACGAAAACCTTTCCTGGAAGTTCCGAATCTATTTTCCAGTTCTCCCGGCTCACGCGTCAAAACTTGAGTGTTAAATGATGCGTGAGTGGATAAATCTGGTTTGAACTTCTTCCTGGAGCTTTCTACAACTACTTAGTCGGATTATTGGACGAGGAAACTCGCGCGGAGAGAGTTGAGCGAGGCCAGGGAGAGAGCAAGACGGAGAAGAGTCTTCAACAATGAAACGATGCTTTATCGCAATCTCTCTCGGGTTTAAATGCCCACGCGCGAAATTAGTCGGCGTCCAGTCCTAAATCGAAGTTCCGGACGTTTATGGCTTATCTCTTGGTCGGAGCTGCGGTATAAATAGATATAACGCAACGCTTGGAATCCTAATATACACGGACAATCCAACCGACATCGTATTCACCCTTCAAAGGCGTTGACTACGCCCTTTCGCTTCTTAGCTACCGATAAATACTCTTGTTCGCGAGACTCAAATGAGAAAGAGAGAGAGAGAGAGAGAGAGAAAGATGCTTGGCTCATAGAGTCGCAACGCATAAAACGAGACTCGGTGACGTTAACGACGGCGCGTTGTTTGTTTGAGAAATTATCGGGCACGCAGGCTTCAACAATCGGCGCCATTTTTTAACGCGGCTCCGTGTAAACCTTCTTCACCTCAGCATGAGGTTGAACTTGTCTTCCGATGATCTTCCAATAATAACCACATGCGAATCAACTTGAAACACTCATCGGATGTCTTTATCATTGAGCTGTTGCGAGAACAGCTCTGTTTACGAGTTTCTTTAAGGGGGGTCCTGCTTTAGGAAGCCAAAAAAATCGACTGTTTTCAGGAATGCGTTTTTAGGATAGACGGAAATAACTCACCAGCGAACTTTTCGGTATGGTTTCAAGGATATTTCAGAGTCCGAAAATTTTTATTTAATGTGAGAATTTGTTCGTGGTTTATGCGCAAGGTCTGATTGTCGAAATTTCTCAGCTGTGTACAATGCGATCGTTATTATTGTCTGCAACAAGAATTCCAAATTTTTTTTTTCATGTTCATTCATATTTTCCGTCCATCTATAAAAACTCGAAAAATTTTATATTTACAGTACACGTTGAAGTTCTTTTAACGTTTTTATTTTTCAAACTCGTTAAAGATATAAAATTTCACAATTTCATCGGGTTTTTATAGGTTCGTTTAGAGGTTGAAACTATACCGAAAAGTTCGCTATAGTGATTTATTTCCGTACATCCTGAATACATTGCCGAAAACAATCGATTTTTTGACTTCCCAAAGCAGGCCCGGGCTATGCCTGAACTTTGGAGCTCATTCCTTTGGTTTTTATCGCGGCGTATCGAATTTGAAACTGGCTCATCCGAAGTCGCGATAATCCGCCCAACGCTGTTTCGACATAAAATTCCACGTGACAATGAGCGATAGATCCATATTAAAAAATAAATAATTCGGAGCCGAAAAACGCTCTCTCTGAAACCAGATGAACCGGCTAAGGCAAAATTTCAATTTATTAATAGACGAAAATATATTTTTGTAAACAGTTACATGGGCGGATTCGAGTGTAGAAAGAGCGTTACACAGACTGTGCGCTCTGCGGTTAAGATTATACTCGTGCCAGAGCGGTACTTTCGTCGTCCTCGTCCTCCTCGTCGCCGCTATATGGTGTTTGTCCCGGCGATCGAAGGTGATTTCATAAAGGAGACCGCCGTGACGGAAGATATTGTAGGACAAGTTCCCTGCACCAGCTGGGTGGCCCGTCGTGCATACTATACGAGACATGTGGAGGATATAACCCTCGTTTTTCTCTGCCCCTCTCGCTCTTCCGCTCTTTCATTCTCTTTCTTCTTCAATCGGGTATTTTTCTTTCAAATGATGGATATATATTTATCCTCTCTTGGTTTCATATTCTCGCTACTTTTGCCTCCGCTCCATGCAGATTTTTGCGACTCCAATACTCACCGCCCCATCTCCATCTGTCTCGATCTCCTTCCCCATACAGAACCTTCATTTTCCCATCTCCCATATTGGACCCTCGAAGAAAAATCGCTCCGTACAAGGCCCCTCTCACATTCCTGCAGTGGACAAGCATCCTCCGTGCGTGTCTCCAGCATCCGTCAAATATTTCTTACATACGGAGACGCGCAATGAAATCTTGTCAGTTTTAAATCAGAATCGTGACGCAGAATGCAAAGACTTTGCTGTGTCTTCGTCCAAGTCGGTCCAAGTGTCCCTGTAATTGCTCTCTGGTCTCTCGATACTCCAGAATAATTGAAAATACTCTGGCCGTCTTGGCTTGTCAAAATCTTTCTTTTCAATCTCTCGCGATTTCAATAACCACTCTCGAAGAAACTTCTGCAAGGTGATTCCGTGGACTCATCTGAAGTTTTACGTTATTGCTATAATCAATGACAATTTCATTCTTAGAGAGTACTGACGCATGAGTGCGCAGAGTTGCTAAATTTCTTCAGCCAACTATCCAGTTTGGCAACCCCGATTGGATTCAAGGTGAAAACTCGCGTGAAACTAACATCATAAACTGACAAAAACTCACACCACAATCACCTCTGACACCACAATTACCATTTATTTGATAGATGCGAGCGGAATATAACCATAAAATTACTTATTCAGTCTTCGATGTTGCAACGCCTGTTAAAGCGACATAAAATCCTGCGTGATTCCAATCATGTACATGTGTAGTTATGCTCGATTCATCGAGGACTGTATAGTTACGGATGCCCAATCCGTCCAGCCCGTATTACGCGTACGTCAAGAGATGCATCGCTCTTAATTAGCGCTTCTTCGCACACAGGCGTGGAAAAATGTTTGTGATAGACGACAAGAAGTGGTGATGCTTAATTAAAAGAGAATTGTTTTACTTTCGTTGTATACGTCTAGACATAGGCACGCATATACACGCGTATATATATAAACGAAGGGCTGATGGAGTCCACACGGAACCGGTCCATTTACGAACCACGCGCTAATTACTGTCATGCAAGTTTTTCCGCTCGGCTTCTCCTTCTATTTTTCTCTCTCTTCTTCTATGATCTCTTAGCCACTGACAATGAGACCTTATATTACAGCTTCGAGACACACGTTCGCGCGTATAAAGGACGCCTTTTCGATCTGAACCAAGACAGAGAAAAAACAGTGAGATAGAGAGAGAGGAGAAAACGGGGAGACGTAGCAGACCACGCATCGAAGTCACCGTGCAGTGCGACTTGAACCCCTGACGCTCAACGAAGGCAGGCCTTATTTCAGCTTTCCGGGCGGATACTCGAAAGCCCTAAAGTCGTTTATATCTACGGGGATGGTTCAAGAAGATACATGAAATGCAGAAAAAATATGAGGCGCTAACAAACTCGTCAGTGGCGCGTTGACGCTGCGTGGGGAGACTGCAAAAAATGTGATTCGACCAAAATGTTTATTCGGAACGATTCTCATCCTTTGGATGCGTGTATGCGGTTTCTGGCAGAAAGAACTTCATGGGAAGGGAGCATTCGTGCGTTGTGGAACCGATTGCATTGTTTTGGGAACTCCTGGCAAATGCAACTATGTTTTTTCGTAAAGTGGTGGATGCTTTACACGTTGCTATTGCATTCCTTGACTCGAGGAGCAGCGACGATTTCTATCATTTTTTTGCTTGCAGCCGAACAACTTGTGGCGCGAAACGTGTTTCGTTTCAAGTGACAATTTTGGGCCAAACGACTTTTGAATCCTCGCGACGGACACCTTGTATAAGGCAGGAGGGAAAATCTAGTTTTCGCTCGTTTTTCTCGCTTCCTTCCTTTCTTAGATAACGAACTTATGTGAGCGCAAGACTTTTTCACTTTTTTCCTCGTCCGTACAAGCAGATCCCGTACACGAGTTTGTGTCGAAGAAAATACGCGACAAGAAAATGACGGAGTACTTCTTTGTCTTCATTAAAAAAAGGGAGAAAAAGTGTGCGTCCGAATGTGTGTCGATATCCACGTCCGTGAACGGGCAAGCGGTCACCTTGCAATGCTCCTGGGATCTGGTTAAAGAACTTTACCTCTTCGAAGGGGGCAGGGCATTGGAAAAAAAAGCAATGGTGGGAGAAAGAGAGCATCGAGGTTTTGAGATATGTGAGAAAAGGGCGGGGAGCAAAAAGAGCGAAAAACTTGTTAGATGTAAGAGAACAGCTGCCGATGCGACTCTCGGACAAACTTCGTACTTAGCAGTATGAGAGAAAATAAGAGAAAGACAGATCGGGAGAGAGCAGAGACAAAATGAGAGAGCAAAGAGTAAAAAAGGGCGAGCAACTTCCTCTCAGCTTTGCGGGACTTATAAAAGCTCGATGGAGCACGGAGCAACCGAGAAACAAACATCGAGCTATCCACTGTGTGGATAATATTATGTCCAGCAGTCAGTGTGATTAATACAGCGTCCTTAACCCCATAAAGGCCATCGTTTAATGCAACATCGGGATCGCGAAACGTCTTTATCAAGAGGCGATCTAAACTCTTCGAAGATGAAGAAGAAGAAAAGAGAGAAACTGAGGAGGAGAGGAAATGAGATAAAGGAAGAGAATGAGCGAGAGAGAAATAAGAGTACACATTTTGCGCACGCCCGAAGCCCCCAGGGTGCTTCGTATACTTGTACCTATACGTGCTGCAGCAATAATACAGCGTCTTATATAGTATATCATAACGTAATGTTCTTTAAGAAGGAAAATAATGTGAATGCGAGTAACGCAGTCACGGAAGGTTCTCTTTCGTAATAAATCGCCTTGTTGCGCAAAATTTGTTTCACTCCTAAATCGAAATTTGAAAATAAGCTAGCAAAGTCCTGGCCACACGTCTATAATGAGCCTCCGTGGTGGTTAGAAACCAGTCATTCGACTTTGGATAAGTCGTGGTGCGAAAAAACGTTGTTGACCAAATATCTGGTATGGAGCAAAGATGTGCTGGGGAAAATGTAATGCATTTTTTTGTGATTCTAATTTTATTTTTCAGGAAAGTAAGAACGGACGCGAGTGCAAGTGCAAATTTACAACTGAAACAGCGTCGACGAGAGTGACACAAAAACGACAAAATCGGTTGTGAAAAACAAACGATTCTATCTAAGGATACTTCAAGACGGAAGTGAAATTCTACTTTCCTTCTTCGCAGCGTTGGTTAGAGTCAAAAAAGCAGAAGCGAAGGCTTTAAAGCCATGGCGACGGATAAAAATAAATTGCAAACGATCAAGTCGGTGATGGAGATCGTCTGAGGCCTTTTTTCTCTCTTTCTTTCTCTTGCGAAAAGCAAAACGTCTTTATCCAGTCGTCGATTTCTTTCCGTCTTATTCTCTCTCCCCCTCTTTTTCTCATACCCTCCTCAAAGATGGGGTCGTATACGAACGTATTAGAGGAAGGCACAAAACATGCGCGTGGAGGATCAAGTTAAGGAGGCAGTTTACACACACACAGAACCGAGCGAATTTTTTTTCACCAGAATTACCGAGCTCGGAAATTCGTTGAAAATATGCCTCGTTTCAGCCAATTTGAAATTCAACTGACGAATATCACTTTAAGGAATTTATAAAAATTTCATTGCACGAAGTATTGCTCAACTTTTTCTTCCGAAACTAGGAGAAAAAAAGGGAACCAAACGTGCGGACGGAAACTCCGGAAGGAACACCAGAAGCTCGAAAACTCGTGTAAAAAATAAAGCAGTGGTTAGTTGACAAATTAAAACAGTGTAGCACCCCGCTGTTCGCCGACTTCCCGCTGGGGACGGTGAGATTTCTTCGGAAGAAAGAGAGAAAAGAAGGAGGACAGAAAAAATAAGATGGCAAGATTAAAAAAAGCTGATGCGATCCGCGTCGGCGCGTTCGTTTCGGACCCCACATGGCTGAGCAAACGATATTCTTTTTTCTGTAACGAACTTCAACGGTGAAGAATTTATAAATTTTCAACTTCAGACTACCCGCAGAGCAGAACGACGGGAGTTTTGCTTTTTCCAGCGATTAGGGCTACTCCATTGACGCCAATTTTCTTGTAAACAGTGCTGAATTTCTTAATCAATTTTCGGTACACGTTTCTGAACGCAGTCGCGCGTCATTTGCTCATCATTCGATAATTTATTATTTCAACTTCACTTTCCACGTTATACGCCCTCCCCCCGCCCTCCGGCCCCTCCGAAAGAGAAAATTTTCATTTTTTTAACAAAATATCTCTCAGCTCTGAAAGATTTCATCTCATTAAAATGAAATTGCACGCCGATAGTGGGTCACGATCCTACCGAAAATTCCTTCAGGTTTCTTCGACCATTCATTTAAAGTATAATTACAAAATATTTCGTATATACGCGATATTCAAATACGCGTAATACATATAGAAACGCATATAAATATACGTATATGAGAACGAAGTGTCGAGATATACAGTGGGCGACTGCAATCGAAGTCATTTATCAAGTGTTCTTAAACTTTAATCCAGCCTTCTTTGTGTTACCGCTCATGCACATGCGCGCACACACACACACACATACACACGTGAACAATGATATATAAAACGCTACGTAGTCGAATGATTTTAATTGCAATTTAAGCCTCTCCGTCAGAGGAATATTTAATGCGCGGTAAAGAGAACTTTGAGAGTCTCCCGCAGTCTTGATTATAATTCACGGAGCACGACACGAGCAGCCGCGTTCGCGACGATCGATTGATCGTTACCGCGCTTTTCAATATGTCTATATACACATATATGAGTATATTCTTTCAGCTTAATTTACGAATGCGAGGCATGTGGATAAGTAGATGTGCGCGCGAATGAAGACTTAGAGCTATGAGCGCGGGGAAAAAGTAGCGAATTCTCATCTTAAAAGGTCCTCATTTTAGAGAAATGTTGACGAGTTGACGAGTAAACGATCCCAACGATCGCGAATGAAGAATCGAAGAAGGGCGAAAAAGTTGTGAATAGAAAAAACAAATAAACGAAACAAAACAAAGTGCCGCGAGATCTTCTTCGATCGCGGGAGAGATCAGTAAGAAACGATAAATTCCAGAGCGCCGATATCTTCCATCTGTATTTGGCACGCCGCCACCATTTGCTCCAAAGAACAGTAGTAGCGAGAGACCGAGAGAAGGTGTAAAAACGGAAGTAATCGTCGAGACTCTTGGACTTGCCATCGCGCCTGCTGGACCGAAGAAATTTGTATGCAAAAACATGAGGCATTTGCCAGAGGGGGAAGAATAAAATAGAGGGAATGGGACAAAGAAAGAGTCAGATATTTTTGTTTGTTATTACATTCCATGGGTTTTTATTCATTCTTCATTAGACTGGGGCCGGATCGTCTATTTTTAGAAATAGGAACAGGAAATATTAAAAATCATTTTTTAAATATTATTTTTCAAAATTTATTTCAATAAAATTTTATTTTATTTTTTTAAATAAAAAAATTAAACGAAATTCAAAAGAAAACAAACAAAAAAACGATAAGATTACGTTGATAACGCAACTTGCTTTGTTGTCCGTACTTTTTTCAGCTCCTTTCGTCTTACAGCTCACTTTACATCCTTTTCTTATTTTTTGTTCCCTTTCACTTTTAATTCCTTTTCGTCTTGATTGCTTGAATTATTTCTGCTTCTCATATCTCAAGAACCAAAATACACTCGAACCTCATTTTCGTACACTAAAAAACATTTTCCAATCTTCCCGTGAACAAGACGTTTTCGCTCCCTCCCGAATTCTTTTTTTTCTTCTCCTTTCCCTATACTGCTCGTCCGTCATTCACAAACATTTTCTATACTCGTTTCTCTCACTGTTCACTCGTACACATCGCGAAGCCAAAGATCTTTCGATAAAATCCTCTCCTCCCTTCTTCCTCCTTGTTTCTATCCTCCCTCCTTAACCTTTTATTTTCTCTTTCGCCTTATATTCGTTTTACCTGGTAGTGACGCATCAAGCGGAAAAGACACAGCCTCCATTCGAGCAAACCTTATCTGTACCTCCTCTCGCGCGTACTCCTTCTTCGCCTCTCGTAAGCTTCTTTCCCTCGTAGGCTCTCAAAACACATACCTTCTCTTAATTCTTCTCGGCGCACCGTATTTTATTTATTTCCTTAACTCTTGACGCGAGCTCTCCGGAGTATAACACATTTTCAACGTGAGGGTGGCAAAAAGAACGTTTATTGCACGAGGATTAACTCTCGAGAGATTTAATGAGCAGAATCAACTGAAGTCCAATTTATTTACGCGTTTTTTCTATTTCGTTTTCTTCGTGAACTATGATCCTGCAATCTCATTCTGTTCTCCCTCACTTCTGAGCTTTTCTTTCAATAATTGCAACTCTCGGATTCAATCACCGAATGTTTGACTTCGCGGGGGAGGCTACAACGGCTTGATAAGAAATATTGAAAAACTTCAATTCCATAAAATCACCATGGCGGATTGAAATCCTCAACGTTTATCGTTTTTTTTACGAGATTAAAGCCGGAAGTAGGGACAGAGAGAGAGAGAGAGAGAGAGATAAGAACGAAGGCGCGGGGGGAGATTGCAAGAGGAAGAAAAATATCGCAATGCACATACAACTCACTCTCGTCTCCTTTACTGCGGCGCACAGTTGTGTACCCAGTGAGAAGATAATCGATCATCATTAGTGGACTCGAACGTCTTTCTCTATGTCGATAAACACATATATACCCGTGGTCCATATAGTTCTGACATTCTCTCTTTCTCTCTCGAAGATCGAAGACATTATCGAGACCTCCCGGTATAGTTCTGCGGTAGCTCGCACCGGAAGTTCTCCCGTGTAATGTTGCCTCGTTAGTTCAGATTAACGGAGAAATACGAAGAGAGAAGGGAAGGAAGAAACGGACGAAGAGGTTGGACGGTCTGAGATTAGATAGCGGAGTAAAAACGAGCGAGAAATCAATGCGATGAAATGTGGATATGAAAAAGAAAATCTTTCGGATGAACGCAACGTCAAAATGATTCGAGCAATGAGTCCCAGTCCGTGGAGTGTTTCACTTCAAATCTTCTCCTTCGTTATACACACGGAAAGCAGCTCACGGACTGGATGAATGTAGGTGCGTAGATATATATACGCGAGTGTAGGAAAGCTCAGTCAAAGGAGATCCAACGCAGACGTACAGTTCTCACCGTTTAAGGAATCTCTCTCTGGGACGAGATTGGCCGGTCTTCATCTCGTTAGATGGAAGTTTACGAGTACTATATCGGAGATAATATAGCGGTAAAGCGAATTTATATTTATCGTCGGACTCTGCTCAAAGTTATCCGACAAGGGAAAGCCGGCGAGTTTGTTTCAAGCTCGCTGCTTAACAGGCTACTCTGTTAGACTTAGATAATGCGTGCTAAAGCTGCTACTTCTACGACTGGGACAATATTTTCTCTTATTTCCTAGGATTTTTTCACAACGTGTTTTTGCAATGTTTTGCCTCCTTCGTTTCGCTTACTGCATTCCTCGTGTGCCCCTGCTTTAATCCATTGTCTTTTACGGGCGCGTTTCACTGGCTTTTTTCCATTTTCTTTTTTCTCTTTCTCTCTCATTCCATGTTCAGTCATCTTTCTTCTCTATTCTTAACGGGTTTTCTTTACCTCTCGCAGCTCTCTCGTACCCCTTCTACTTTTCGTCGCCGTACACTCTGCTTCTCTTCCTCGTGCCTCATTCAGTTGATTTTTCATTCGCTTAGAGAATCAAGTTGAGGCGTACACAGCTAAAAAGAAGAAAAAAAAGAGCGCAAGAGCTCATGCACTTTCAAGATCAGGCATAAATATGCCCCATGATAGGGCCGTATGTCCAACAGCTGGCCTTTCCGCTTCGCCAATGTCCTCCGGACTAAGAGAGAGGGAGAGAGCACCCAGAGAAAAAAAAATGAGAAAAATCCATCGCGAGAGACCGAAAGAATGAGAGAGCGAGAAAGGAGTTCGAAGCTCCCTTCAACTCGGTGATAAAACATACGTGTTCCGCAATGTTAAACGCGGAGAGACCGCCCTTCACGCAGACTCAAAGAAAAGATTGACAAGAGTGAGATCTACGAGATCCAGTACCGGTAGGTCTCTCCAATCTCATCGACAAGAAACACATTCACGTATATACTATCGATCACTACAGGATCGATCATAAATCTCAATGAACCCATCACTTTTCACGATACCCATTATTCATCCACGTTGCAAAATTCCATGTTTTACTTTTCGTCACTTGATTCCGTGTAGAAACGCTGTATAGTTCTGTGGAAACTATAGAACTAATGATGGTGAGTAAAAAAAAACCCAAAATTCGGATTTCATTTTCCCGGGATTTTAAGATAGCTTATACCCGAAGGATCGTATTTTATGGGTGTCTAAATTGCATCGATTTTTACTCTTTACGGCTGATGGGTGACGGCTACGTGCATGATTTTCGCAGCAACTGAATTTTTCGAAAATTTCAAAAGACGAAACTCGCCTGAAAAGAATAATTTTATTATTTTAGAAATATAGTTGGTAAAGCACCAACATTTTTATACAATTTTATTATTAAAAAAACGTTTGAAGAGTTCATTTTGACTAGCGTGGTGCAGCAGCTGCCGCTGCTGTTGATGTCACGCTGTCAGTTTTGTTTACAAATTTTATAGGTTATGAGGTGAGTTTGCTGTCCAAAGTAATATTGCAGTGGAGGAAAATGAAAAAATGAACGATCAAAAAGTTGACCAAAAGGTTGAACTGACGTCACATGCGAACTTATATTGAATGCAGCGTTGTCAAACGTTACTGATCCATTTGTCGTGTGTAATCCGAATGATTTCTCATCAGATATTTTTTCGTATTTCAGC